>NC_044041.1:91703684-93166035 GCF_901765095.1 Microcaecilia unicolor | reverse complement strand
GTAGGGGACCAAAATCAGCAGGTGTAACCTTTTGCTGTATTGTCCATGTGAAAGTGATTGAGGGCATTTAAAGAAAACTATCTCAACGGCCCAAATGGAGAGAAAGACCCAACCCAACTGGATAATATATAATATATGAATGGGGTCAGTCTCTTTCTCTCTCTCCCCCCTCTCTGGAGGCAAATGCCTGGTGGAGGTATCTATCTCAGATTAGATAAATGGCAAGTTATGCCCTCCCTATGCAGGGCCACCCACATGGTGAAGGTGTATGTCACATGGCAAAAGCAGGAAGCTAAGCAGGTGCAACCCTGGTCAGGAACTGGATGGGCAAAGTAGGGGACCAAATCAGTGGTGTAACCTTTTGCTGTATTGTCCATGTGAAAGTGATTGGAGGGCATGAAAAGAAACTATCCCAACAGCCAATAGAGAGAAAGACCCCAACCAATGGATAATATATAATATATGAATGGGGTCAGTCTCTTTCTCTCTCCCCCTTCTGGAGGCAAATGCTGGTGGAGGTGTGTACTCAGATTAGATAATGGCAAGTTATGCCCTCCCTATGGAGCCACCCATGTGGTGAAGGTGTATGTCACATGGCAAAGCAGGAGAAGCTAAGCAGGTGCAACCCTGTCAGGAAACTGGATGGGCAAAGTAGGGGACCAAAATCAGTGGTGTAACCTTTGCTGTATTGTCCATGTGAAAGTGATTGGAGGGCATGAAAAGAAACTATCTCAACGCCCAATGGAGAGAAAGACCACAACCCAACTGGATATATATATATAGAATGGGGTCAGTCTCTTTCTCTCTCTCCCCCTCTCTGGAGGCAAATGCTGGTGGAGGTATCTATCTCAGATTAGATAAATGGCAAGTTATGCCCTCCCTATGTGGGGCCACCCACATGGTGAAGGTGTATGTCACATGGCAAAAGCAGGAAGCTAAGCAGGTGCACCCCTGGTCAGGAACTGGATGGGCAAAGTAGGGGACCAAAATCAGTGGTGTAACCTTTTGCTGTATTGTCCATGTGAAAGTGATTGGAGGGCATGAAAGAAACTATCTAACCAACAGCCAATGGAGAGAAAGACCCCAACCCAACTGGATAATATATAATATATGAATGGGGGTCGTCTCTTCTCTCTCTCCCCTCTCTGGAGGCAAATGCCTGGTGGAGGTATCTATCTCAGATTAGATAAATGGCAAGTTATGCCCTCCCTATGTGGGGCCACCCACATGGTGAAGGTGTATGTCACATGGCTAAAAGCAGGAAGCTAAGCAGGTGCAACCCTGGTCAGGAACTGGATGGGCAAAGTAGGGGACCAAAATCAGTGGTGTACCTTTTGCTGTATTGTCCATGTGAAAGTGATTGGAGGGCATGAAAGAAACTATCTCAACAGCCCAATGGAGAGAAAGACCCCAACCCAAGGATAATATATGAATGGGGTCAGTCTCTTTCTCTCTCTCCCCCCTCTCTGGAGGCAAATGCCTGGTGGAGGTATCTATCTCAGATTAGATAAATGGCAAGTTATGCCCTCCCTATGTGGGGCCACCCACATGGTGAAGGTGTATGTCACATGGCTAAAAGCAGGAGCTAAGCAGGTGCAACCCTGGTCAGGAACTGGATGGGCAAAGTAGGGGACCAAAACCAGTGGTGTAACCTTTTGCTGTATTGTCCATGTGAAAGTGATTGGAGGCCATGAAAAGAAACTATCCCAACAGCCCAATAGAGAGAAAGACCCCAACCGAATTGGATAATATATAATATATGAATGGGGTCAGTCTCTTTCTCTCTCTCCCCCCTTTCTGGAGGCAAATGCCTGGTGGAGGTGTGTATCCCAGATTAGATAAATGGCAAGTTATTCCCTCCCTATGTGGGGCCACCCACATGGTGAAGGTGTATGTCACATGGCAAAAGCAGGAAGCTAAGCAGGTGCAACCCTGGTCAGGAACTGGATGGGCAAAGTAGGGAACCAAAATCAGTGGTGTAACCTTTGCTGTATTGTCCATGTGAAAGTGATTGGAGGGCATGAAAAGAAACTATCCACAACAGCCAATAGAGAGAAAGACCCCAACCCAATTGGATAATATATAATATATGAATGGGGTCAGTCTCTTTCTCTCTCTCCCCCCTTCTGGAGGCAAATGCTGGTGGAGGTGTGTATCCCAGATTAGATAAATGGCAAGTTAGCCCTCCCTACAGGAGCCACCCACATGTGATGAAGGTGTAGTCACATGGCAAAAGCAGGAAGCTAAGCAGGTGCAACCCTGGTCAGGAACTGGATGGGCAAAGTAGGGACAAAAATCAGTGGGTAACCTTTTGCTGTATTGTCCATGTGAAAGTGATTGGAGGGCATGAAAGAAACTATCTCAACCGCAATGGAGAGAAAGACCCCGACCCAACTGGATAATATATATATATGAATGGGGTCAGTCTCTTTCTCTCTCTCCCCCTCTCGGGGCAAATGCCTGGTGGAGGTATCTATCTCAGATTAGAAAATGCAGTTATCCCTCCTATGTGGGGCCACCCACATGGTGAAGGTGTATGTCACATGGCAAAAGCAGGAAGCTAGCAGGTGCAACCTGGTCAGGAACTGGATGGGCAAAATAGGGGACCAAAATCAGCAGTGTAACCTTTTGCTGTATTGTCCTGTGAAAGTGATGAAGGGCATTTAAAAGAAACTATCTCAACGGCCCAATGGAGAGAAAGACCCCAACCCAACTGGATAATATAATTATGAATGGGGTCAGTCTCTTTTTCTCTCTCCCCCCCTCTGGAGTCAAATGCCTGGTGGAGGTATCTATCTCAGATTAGATAAATGGCAAGTTATCCCAACATATGTGGGGCCACCCACATGGTGAAGGTGTATGTCACATGGCAAAAGCAGGAAGCTAAGCAGGTGCAACCCTGGTCAGGAACTGGATGGGCAAAGTAGGGGACCAAAATCAGTGGTGTAACCTTTGCTGTATTGTCCATGTGAAAGTGATTGGGGGCATGAAAAGAAACTATCTCAACGGCCCAAGGAGAAAGACCCCAACCCAACTGGATATATATGAATGGGTCAGTCTCTTTCTCTCTCTCCCCTTTCTGGAGGCAAAATGCCTGGTGGAGGTGTGTATCCCAGATTAGATAAATGGCAAGTTATGCCCTCATATGTGGGGCACCCACATGGTGAAGGTGTATGTCACATGGCAAAAGCAGGAAGCTAAGCAGGTGCAACCCTGGTCAGGAACTGGATGGGCAAGTAGGGGACCAAAATCAGTGGTGTCACCTTTTGCTGTATTGTCCATGTGAAAGTGATTGGAGGGCATGAAAAGAAACTATCCCAACAGCCCAATAGAGAGAAGACCCCAACCCAATTGGATAATATATAATATATGAATGGGGTCAGTCTCTTTCTCCTCTCCCCCTTTCTGGAGGCAAATGCCTGGTGGAGGTGTGAGATCCCAGATTAGATAAATGGCAAGTTATGCCCTCCCTACATGGAGCCACCCATGTGGTGAAGGTGTATCACATGGCAAAAGCAGGAAGCTAAGCAGGTGCAACCCTGTCAGGAACTGGATGGGCAAAGTAGGGGACCAAAATCAGTGGTGTAACCTTTTGCTGTATGTCCTGTGAAAGTGATTGAGGCATGAAAAGAAACTAATCTCAACAGCCCAATGGAGAGAAGACCCCAACCCAACTGGATAATATATAATATATAAACAGAGTCTGTCTCTTTCTCTCTCATACCCCTCTCTGGAGGCAAATGCCTGGTGGAGGTATCTATCTCAGATTAGATAAATGGCAAGTTATGCCCTCCCTATGTGGGGCCACCCACATGGTGAAGGTGTATGTCACATGGCAAAGCAGGAAGCTAAGCAGGTGCAACCCTGGTCAGGAACTGGATGGGCAAAGTAGGGGACCAAAATCAGTGGTGTCACCTTTTGCTGTATTGTCCATGTGAAAGTGATTGGAGGGCATGAAAAGAAACTATCCCAACAGCCCAATAGAGAGAAAGACCCCAACCCAATTGGATATTATATATATGAATGGGGTCAGTCTCTTTCTCTCTCTCCCCCTTCTGGAGGCAAATGCCTGGTGGAGGTGTGTATCCCAGATTAGATAAATGGCAAGTTATGCCCTCCCTACATGGAGCCACCCATGTGGTGAAGGTGTATGTCACATGGCAAAAGCAGGAAGCTAAGCAGGTGCAACCCTGGTCAGGAACTGGATGGGCAAAGTAGGGGACCAAAATCAGTGGTGTAAAATTTTTGCTGTATTGTCCATGTGAAAGTGATTGGAGGGCATGAAAAGAAACTATCTCAACGGCCCAATGGAGAGAAAGACCCCAACCCAACTGGATAATATATGAATGGGGTCAGTCTCTTTCTCTCTCTCCCCCCTTTCTGGAGGCAAATGCCTGGTGGAGGTGTGTATCCCAGATTAGATAAATGGCAAGTTATGCCCTCCATATGTGGGGCCACCCACATGGTGAAGGTGTATGTCACATGCAAAAGCAGGAAAGCTAAGCAGGTGCAACCCTGGTCAGGAACTGGATGGGCAAGTAGGGTACCAAAATCAGTGGTGTAACCTTTTGCTGTATTGTCCATGTGAAAGTGATTGGAGGGCATGAAAAGAAACTATCTCAACGGCCCAATGGAGAGAAAGACCCCAACCCAACTGGATAATATATGATATATGAATGGGGTCAGTCTCTTTCTCTCTCCCCCCCTCTCTGGAGGCAAATGCCTGGTGGTGGTATCCATCTCAGATTAGATAAATGGCAAGTTATGCCCTCCCTATGGGGCCACCCACATGGTGAAGGTGTATGTCACATGGCAAAAAAGCTAAGCTACAGGTGCAACCCTGGTCAGGAACTGGATGGGCAAAGTAGGGGACCAAATCAGTGGTGTAACCTTTGCTGTATTGTCCATGTGAAAGTGATTGGAGGGCATGAAAAGAAACTATCCCAACAGCCCAATAGAGAGAAACCCCAAACCAATTGGATAATATATAATATATGAATGGGGTCAGTCTCTTTCTCTCTCCACCCCTTTCTGGAGGCAAATGCCTGGTGGAGGTGTGTATCCCAGATTAGATAAATGGCAAGTTATGCCCTCCCTACATGGAGCCACCCATGTGGTGAAGGTGTATGTCACATGGCAAAGCAGGAAGCTAAGCAGGTGCAACCCTGTTCAGGAACTGGATGGGCAAAGTAGGGGACCAAAATCAGTGGTGTAACCTTTTGCTGTATTGTCCATGTGAAAGTGATTGGAGGGCTTGAAAAGAAACTATCTCAACGGCCCAATGGAGAGAAAGACCACAACCCAACTGGATAATATATAATATATGAATGGGGTCAGTCTCTTTCTTTTTTTTTAATAATATTTTTATTGATGGCATACACATTCCAACAGACATTCTGCATACTTGAACTTATACACATAGCTTGTCATCAAACAGTTTTTCCTTTTCTCCCCCCCTCTCATTCCCTCCCCCTCCCCCCCCCCTTTCTTCTTCACCAGGCCTCTATACAATCAGATTGTTGTTTAACCGTTTAAGGACTCTACTGCGTGCTGGGCGGTGTCAGCGTGTCTAAAAACGGCATCCAACATTGGAGATATCTCTCCCCCTGCTTAGAAGCCAAGTCACGCACATCTCTTCGTTCCAAGCACATATGATATCATGTATGCCCGCCAAAGTTGGATTGTGGGGCCATCGTCCTGTAGCCATAGCTTAAGTATTGCTTTTTTTCCATCATCACGGTTCTTCTCTGGAAGTGGCGCAGGCCCCCTTTGGTTGATCCACGAGTTGTGAACTCATCAAACGACAGTCCTGGGCGTTTCCACCCATTGTATCTGCCACATCTTAGAAACTTGTTTACATATCATAGACCAAAAACCCAATATCAATGGACAATGCCAGAACATGTGGCCTAGGTGTGCTCCTCTTCCTTTTACATTTTGGGCAGTCATCTAAGGGCCTCAATGTCGCTCTGTACGCTCTATGCGGAGAAATAAATAGACGCATTAAGAATTTATATTGGGTTTCTTGTATATCCGCACTCTTAAACTCCCTATAGCACGTCCGCAGGCAGGTCTGCAGGGTATCGTGCCCAATCCGAGATTTCAATTCTCCGGCCCATGCTTTTGTCAAATGTTGGTACTGCACTAATGGCATGGCTATTCGAATTTGTGCATGATGGTATTTTAATGGAACAGCTCGTCGAGCCTCTAAGTCAAAGAGTTCCATAAGCTGTGCCCGTACTGAATGTTGCAGTGCTGGCCTGGGGAGCGAGTTTACATAATGTTGCAGTTGCGCATAAGCTAGAAAATCTCCAAGGTCTAACCCCAGGTCCCTCCCCAGTTCCTCCCTAGCCTTCAGTGTCCCATCCCCCTGTAAGACCTGATAGAGAAAGAATACCCCCACCTCTCTCCACTCTCTAAATGTGCGGGAGGAATTGCCCACTGGGAAATCCGTGTTTCCTCCAAGCGGCAGGTAAGGTGACGTCCGAGCATCCAGCCCGTATAGCCTACAAATCCATTTCCAAGTTTTCCTAGTGGTGTGTATAAAAAACAAAGATGTTTGGGCGTCTTCACCTTTCCCGGCCCCGCATGCAACCAATAGCTGAAATGTGTGTTTCCCAGCAGCCTACACTCCGCTTCCGGATAGGTAAAGTGTCCTGTTCCTCTCAACCAGTCCGCTATGTGCCTCATGCATCCCGCCACAGACAGCCATTTAACACTCAGAACGCCCAACCCTCCATTACCACGTGGCAGATAAGTTTGTTTCAATGAGACGCGTGCTCTTTTTCCATTCCATAAAAATCGCTTTAACAGCCCATGTAGATCTAATTCCTCTCTGTGGGTTAGAAGTAGCGACATCACTTGGATGACATACGTCCACTTCGGGACTATTATCATATTATATAATGCCACCCTCCCCCACAGAGATATAGGCAGCTTTTGCCACATTTGCAAGGCTTCCTTAGTAGATTCCCAGAGTGGTTTCAGATTCTCTTTATGTATTTGTTCTAATTGTGTTGTTATGTAAATGCCCAAGTACTTTATTTTGCCTTCTCTCCACTGCAAAGGGAAGGGGCCCACCCAGCGATGTTGTATGTCCGGCGTGCTTGGCAAAGCAACTGACTTTTGTTTATTTAGGGTAAACCCCGAGTGGTATCGAAACTCATCTACCATTTCCAACAAGTTGTGGAGTGAGCTCTGCGGCTGCGTTAATGTAAGAAGAATGTCGTCTGCGTATGCTAATACTTTGATTGGTAATCCCGGGAGTTGTACTCCCTTGATTTCCGCATTGTGTTCCACTGTACGGAGGAAGGGTTCTATATATAGTAAGAAAAGTAGTGGTGATAAAGGACACCCCTGCCGTGTACCCCTCTGTACTTGAAAGGCTTGAGAAGTCATCCTATTCACTATGATGCGGGCGAGAGGTCCTGTATATAAGGTCGATACTGCGTGCAGATACCAACCTCCTATCCCTATGTGCTTCAGTACTTCAAAGAGGTACCCCCACCGTACTTTGTCAAACGCTTTCTCAGCGTCGAGGCTGACCAACAATAATGGATCATTCTCCGCACAACTATGGGCCATGGCCAATAACGCGCGTCTAACATTGAGGCCTGGGTGCCGCCCCCGCACGAATCCCACTTGATGCGGTCCCACTACCTGAGGGAGATACTTTGCCAGTCTGTCTGCTAAGGCTCTGGCCAGAATTTTTAGATCTACATTAATGAGGGAGATTGGCCTGTATGCCTCCAACATTTCAGGGTTTTTTCCAGGCTTTGGTATTAATGTGATAAGCGCTTCATTCACCCCTGCAGGAAATCGCCCTTTCTCTACTACCTCTTCAAAATATTTACTAGCGGGATACTGACTCTATGTGAAATTAACTTATAATATTCTGTGGAGAACCCGTCTCCTCCTGGGCTTGTGCCCCCTGGAAGAGATCTTATTACATTTTGTATCTCTTGAGCTGTCAGAGGGGCATTAAGTTGCTCTACCATTTCCTGTGTTAAACATGGAATTCCAGAGTCCTCCAGATAATCTTTAATTGCTGAGACCTCTATCTCGGGTTCTGCCCTATAAACTTCTGAGAAATATTCTCTAAATACTTGCAACAAATCTGTTGGACGATGCTTACTAGTCCCATCTGGGGCTCGCACCATATGAATACATGTGTTCCCCGTCCAGGTCCTCACGGTACGAGCTAATAGTTTCCCTGTACGGTTACCATATTTGAAATATTGGAATTTCCTGTGAAAGATAGACTTTTAGTCCTTTCGTGTATTAATGTATTGAGTCCTGCAAGGTTTGTCATCATTTGCTCATAATGAGTATGGGTTGGCTGCTGTTGGTGTTTACGTTTCGAGACTGTGTACTGGCGTTCTAACTGAATTATTCCTCGGGCTATCTTTTTATTTCTACCCGCCACATAACTTATTATTTCGCCTCGGAGTACTGCTTTCGATGCCTCCCAGAACAGCACTGGTGTTTCCTGATGTTGCTCATTTATTTCTGCATACTGCACCCATTTCTGCTCTAGGAAACCACGGAAGTCAGGGTCCCCCGCCAAATACGCAGGAAATCTCCAACGAGTCTGCAAATCCGCGGGACACCCCATCTCCACATCCACCCAAATCAAGGCGTGGTCCGATATTGCCATCGGACCTATGTCTGCTATATGTGTAGCTGGGAACAACGTCTCTGCTATAAGAATGTAATCTATGCGGGACCAGGTCCGGTGTGCCTTGGAGAGGTGGGTGTACTCTCGTTGTGTGGGATGCAAAAGGCGCCAGGGGTCCACCAAATTTAACATTTTACATAGGTAATCCATTCCCTTCCCTTTTCTCAATGCTCCCCAAGCTGCATTCGAGGATCTATCAAGCCCTGGATCTAGCACTTGGTTGAAATCTCCCATCAACACCCATGGAGCTGAGTCATACTGCATGCCCAATTGGACTAAGGAGTGTAAGAATTGCGGATCACGAGTGTTAGGCCCATATATTCCGCAGAGATAATATTCCTGCCCCTGATAGCTCAAATGTACCAGGACATACCGCCCATCCTTATCCTTTTCTACCAATCGGGTTCTACCCACCAGTCCTTTTTTTATAAGGAGGGCCACTCCCCCCCTCCGTCCCCCCGCCGATGAATAGTAGCATTCCCCCACCCATTGCTGTTTGAGCTTCTGATGTTCTACATCTGTTAATTTGGTCTCCTGCAGACATGCTATTGACACCATGTGTCTCTTTAGCTGGGCGAGAATCTTAGTCCTTTTAATGGGAGAATTTATCCCTGACACATTCCAGGATGCAAGTCTTAATGTTAGGGGCTTAGCCATATTCACCTATTTTAGAGGAGAGCACAATATTCTGGCATTGTCTAGGTCTCCGGGTCTCCCAGCCTAGACCCCGGAACCTTCTAGAAAACCACCGCACTTGTACATCTACTTTAGTCTGATCTACTGCACATCTATCTCGTAAGCCTGGTGAAGTTATGCATATCCCTCCCTCCCCTCCCCTCTCAACCCCCCTCCCCCCTGACATTCTCTATTCCCTCTTATCCTTCTAGCTCGCTCCCTTTAGCAAGCAGGCCCGTACAACACACCCGGTGCCCACACCAAACCTTCCCTCAAGTAAACCAACTCTATTCAGTGCCCCAAACAACTCCTTCTCAGAGCGATCATAAACATTTTATACATACATGTAAATAATATAACCTCAATTCTTCTGCTGCAGTCATCGTCCATGAGTGCTACACTTGGCAGTGCATTCTACAATACTCTGTTCTCCTGGTATGAGATTTTCACCCAAAAACGGAATCTACCCATGCTGGGCCAATTCCGGCGTCATGAAGTTCTTCCAGCCATTGCTCGTTTGGACCTTCAGGGTGGCTGGATATTGCAATATGAATCGTTGTTTCTTCTCCACCAGACGAGCACAAATGGGTGTGAAGGCTCTTCTCCGCGAAGTTAGTGGCGCTGAGTAATCCTGAAATATTCTTATAGTTCCCCCTTCGAACTTGGCCTCTTCTTTATTAGTTTTGTACAGACGTAATACTGCTGCTTTTTGTGTATAGCGGTGGAATTTCGCTATAATTATCCGGGGCCTATTCTCACGGGGTTGCTTCAAGCCAATTCTGTGTGCTCTGTCCAAATGAAGCTCTCCCCCTTCGCTGGCTTCCGGAAATCGCGCCTTCAGCCATGTTTCCAGGGTTAGTTTTATTTGCCCTTCTTCAAGTGTCTCAGGAAAACCCACAAACCGTAAGTTATCTCTTCGTGCACGATTTTCAAGATCGTCTAACTTTTCTTGGTAATCCTGACTGAGACGCTCTAGCTTTTCTATGCTTGCCACGTGGTCTGCTTGCACGTCCTCTACCTCCGATACCCGCGCTTCCAGTTCTCCGGCTCGGCGGGTTAGCTCTGCTGTTGCTGCCATGATCCCTGTTATTTGCTCTGATAGCTGCGAGAATCGGGAATCCAGTGCTTTTACTACCGCCTCTGTGATTTCTAGCACCAGCGTATCTGCCGGCACCTGAGATTGGGATGCAGGTGGAGTGGCGGGCGCCATTTTGTTTTCGGCACCACGGAGTCTCTCATCTTTTCTCTTTGCCAATTTTGCCGAGGCCGCCATGACGTGCTGAGACAAAAATTTGTCCATGCACTCCCACCAGGTTCGCACGCCTTTTGTGCTGTTCTGCAAGGTTCTGGGGCAGATTAAATGCTGGTTTGGCGTGGGCTCCGGAGCAGACGCTGTTTCACACGTCCACCGTCGCTCACTGCGTCACGTGACCTCCGGGTCAGTCTCTTTCTCTCTCTCCCCCCTCTCTGGAGGCAAATGCCTGGTGGAGGTATCTATCTCAGATTAGATAAATGGCAAGTTATGCCCTCCCTATGTGGGGCCACCCACATGGTGAAGGTGTATGTCACATGGCAAAAGCAGGAAGCTAAGCAGGTGCAACCCTGGTCAGGAACTGGATGGGCAAAGTAGGGGACCAAAATCAGTGGTGTAACCTTTTGCTGTATTGTCCATGTGAAAGTGATTGGAGGGCATGAAAAGAAACTATCTCAACAGCCCAATAGAGAGAAAGACCCCAACCCAATTGGATAATATAGAATATATATATGAATGGGGTCAGTCTCTTTCTCTCTCTCCCCCCTCTCTGGAGGCAAATGCCTGGTGGAGGTATCTATCTCAGATTAGATAAATGGCAAGTTATGCCCACCCTATGTGGGGCCACCCACATGGTGAAGGTGTATGTCACATGGCAAAAGCAGGAAGCTAAGCAGGTGCAACCCTGGTCAGGAACTGGATGGGCAAAGTAGGGGACCAAAATCAGTGGTGTAACCTTTTGCTGTATTGTCCATCTGAAAGTGATTGGAGGGCATGAAACCTATCTCAACAGCCCAATAGAGAGAAAGACCCCAACCCAATTGGATAATATATAATATATGAATGGGGTCAGTCTCTTTCTCTCTCTCCCCCCTCTCTGGAGGCAAATGCCTGGTGGAGGTATCTATCTCAGATTAGATAAATGGCAAGTTATGCCCTCCCTATGTGGGGCCACCCACATGGTGAAGGTGTATGTCACATGGCAAAAGCAGGAAGCTAAGCAGGTGCAACCCTGGTCAGGAACTGGATGGGCAAAGTAGGGGACCAAAATCAGTGGTGTAACCTTTTGCTGTATTGTCCATCTGAAAGTGATTGGAGGGCATGAAACTATCTCAACAGCCCAATAGAGAGAAAGACCCCAACCCAATTGGATAATATATAATATATGAATGGGGTCAGTCTCTTTCTCTCTCTCCCCCCTCTCTGGAGGCAAATGCCTGGTGGAGGTATCTATCTCAGATTAGATAAATGGCAAGTTATGCCCACCCTATGCAGGACCACCCACATGGTGAAGGTGTATGTCACATGGCAAAAGCAGGAAGCTAAGCAGGTGCAACCCTGGTCAGGAACTGGACAGGCAAAGTAGGGGACCAAAATCAGTGGTGTAACCTTTTGCTGTATTGTCCATCTGAAAGTGATTGGAGGGCATGAAACTATCTCAACAGCCCAATAGAGAGAAAGACCCCAACCCAATTGGATAATATATAATATATGAATGGGGTCAGTCTCTTTCTCTCTCTCCCCCCTCTCTGGAGGCAAATGCCTGGTGGAGGTATCTATCTCAGATTAGATAAATGGCAAGTTATGCCCTCCCTATGTGGGGCCACCCACATGGTGAAGGTGTATGTCACATGGCAAAAGCAGGAAGCTAAGCAGGTGCAACCCTGGTCAGGAACTGGATGGGCAAAGTAGGGGACCAAAATCAGTGGTGTAACCTTTTGCTGTATTGTCCATCTGAAAGTGATTGGAGGGCATGAAACTATCTCAACAGCCCAATAGAGAGAAAGACCCCAACCCAATTGGATAATATATAATATATGAATGGGGTCAGTCTCTTTCTCTCTCTCCCCCCTCTCTGGAGGCAAATGCCTGGTGGAGGTATCTATCTCAGATTAGATAAATGGCAAGTTATGCCCTTCCAATGTGGGGCCACCCACTTGGTGAAGGTGTATGTCACATGGCAAAAGCAGGAAGCTAAGCAGGTGCAACCCTGGTCAGGAACTGGATGGGCAAAGTAGGGGACCAAAATCAGTGGTGTAACCTTTTGCTGTATTGTCCATCTGAAAGTGATTGGAGGGCATGAAACCATCTCAACAGCCCAATAGAGAGAAAGACCCCAACCCAATTGGATAATATATAATATATGAATGGGGTCAGTCTCTTTCTCTCTCTCCCCCCTCTCTGGAGGCAAATGCCTGGTGGAGGTATCTATCTCAGATTAGATAAATGGCAAGTTATGCCCTCCCTATGTGGGGCCACCCACATGGTGAAGGTGTATGTCACATGGCAAAAGCAGGAAGCTAAGCAGGTGCAACCCTGGTCAGGAACTGGATGGGCAAAGTAGGGGACCAAAATCAGTGGTGTAACCTTTTGCTGTATTGTCCATCTGAAAGTGATTGGAGGGCATGAAACCTATCTCAACAGCCCAATAGAGAGAAAGACCCCAACCCAATTGGATAATATATAATATATGAATGGGGTCAGTCTCTTTCTCTCTCTCCCCCCTCTCTGGAGGCAAATGCCTGGTGGAGGTATCTATCTCAGATTAGATAAATGGCAAGTTATGCCCTCCCTATGTGGGGCCACCCACATGGTGAAGGTGTATGTCACATGGCAAAAGCAGGAAGCTAAGCAGGTGCAACCCTGGTCAGGAACTGGATGGGCAAAGTAGGGGACCAAAATCAGTGGTGTAACCTTTTGCTGTATTGTCCATCTGAAAGTGATTGGAGGGCATGAAACCATCTCAACAGCCCAATAGAGAGAAAGACCCCAACCCAATTGGATAATATATAATATATGAATGGGGTCAGTCTCTTTCTCTCTCTCCCCCCTCTCTGGAGGCAAATGCCTGGTGGAGGTATCTATCTCAGATTAGATAAATGGCAAGTTATGCCCTCCCTATGTGGGGCCACCCACATGGTGAAGGTGTATGTCACATGGCAAAAGCAGGAAGCTAAGCAGGTGCAACCCTGGTCAGGAACTGGATGGGCAAAGTAGGGGACCAAAATCAGTGGTGTAACCTTTTGCTGTATTGTCCATCTGAAAGTGATTGGAGGGCATGAAACCTATCTCAACAGCCCAATAGAGAGAAAGACCCCAACCCAATTGGATAATATATAATATATGAATGGGGTCAGTCTCTTTCTCTCTCTCCCCCCTCACTGGAGGCAAATGCCTGGTGGAGGTATCTATCTCAGATTAGATAAATGGCAAGTTATGCCCTCCCTATGTGGGGCCACCCACATGGTGAAGGTGTATGTCACATGGCAAAAGCAGGAAGCTAAGCAGGTGCAACCCTGGTCAGGAACTGGATGGGCAAAGTAGGGGACCAAAATCAGTGGTGTAACCTTTTGCTGTATTGTCCATCTGAAAGTGATTGGAGGGCATGAAACCTATCTCAACAGCCCAATAGAGAGAAAGACCCCAACCCAATTGGATAATATATAATATATGAATGGGGTCAGTCTCTTTCTCTCTCTCCCCCCTCTCTGGAGGCAAATGCCTGGTGGAGGTATCTATCTCAGATTAGATAAATGGCAAGTTATGCCCTCCCTATGTGGGGCCACCCACGTGGTGAAGGCATATGTCACATGGCAAAAGCAGGAAGCTAAGCAGGTGCAACCCTGGTCAGGAACTGGATGGGCAAAGTAGGGGACCAAAATCAGTGGTGTAACCTTTTGCTGTATTGTCCATCTGAAAGTGATTGGAGGGCATGAAACCATCTCAACAGCCCAATAGAGAGAAAGACCCCAACCCAATTGGATAATATATAATATATGAATGGGGTCAGTCTCTTTCTCTCTCTCCCCCCTCTCTGGAGGCAAATGCCTGGTGGAGGTATCTATCTCAGATTAGATAAATGGCAAGTTATGCCCTCCCTATGTGGGGCCACCCACATGGTGAAGGTGTATGTCACATGGCAAAAGCAGGAAGCTAAGCAGGTGCAACCCTGGTCAGGAACTGGATGGGCAAAGTAGGGGACCAAAATCAGTGGTGTAACCTTTTGCTGTATTGTCCATCTGAAAGTGATTGGAGGGCATGAAACCATCTCAACAGCCCAATAGAGAGAAAGACCCCAACCCAATTGGATAATATATAATATATGAATGGGGTCAGTCTCTTTCTCTCTCTCCCCCCTCTCTGGAGGCAAATGCCTGGTGGAGGTATCTATCTCAGATTAGATAAATGGCAAGTTATGCCCTCCCTATGTGGGGCCACCCACATGGTGAAGGTGTATGCCACATGGCAAAAGCAGGAAGCTAAGCAGGTGCAACCCTGGTCAGGAACTGGATGGGCAAAGTAGGGGACCAAAATCAGTGGTGTAACCTTTTGCTGTATTGTCCATCTGAAAGTGATTGGAGGGCATGAAACCATCTCAACAGCCCAATAGAGAGAAAGACCCCAACCCAATTGGATAATATATAATATATGAATGGGGTCAGTCTCTTTCTCTCTCTCCCCCCTCTCTGGAGGCAAATGCCTGGTGGAGGTATCTATCTCAGATTAGATAAATGGCAAGTTATGCCCTCCCTATGTGGGGCCACCCACATGGTGAAGGTGTATGTCACATGGTAAAAGCAGGAAGCTAAGCAGGTGCAACCCTGGTCAGGAACTGGATGGGCAAAGTAGGGGACCAAAATCAGTGGTGTAACCTTTTGCTGTATTGTCCATCTGAAAGTGATTGGAGGGCATGAAACCATCTCAACAGCCCAATAGAGAGAAAGACCCCAACCCAATTGGATAATATATAATATATGAATGGGGTCAGTCTCTTTCTCTCTCTCCCCCTCTCTGGAGGCAAATGCCTGGTGGAGGTATCTATCTCAGATTAGATAAATGGCAAGTTATGCCCTCCCTATGTGGGGCCACCCACATGGTGAAGGTGTATGTCACATGGCAAAAGCAGGAAGCTAAGCAGGTGCAACCCTGGTCAGGAACTGGATGGGCAAAGTAGGGGACCAAAATCAGTGGTGTAACCTTTTGCTGTATTGTCCATCTGAAAGTGATTGGAGGGCATGAAACCATCTCAACAGCCCAATGGAGAGAAAGACCCCAACCCAACTGGATAATATATAATATATGAATGGGGTCAGTCTCTTTCTCTCTCTCCCCCCTCTCTGGAGGCAAATGCCTGGTGGAGGTATCTATCTCAGATTAGATAAATGGCAAGTTATGCCCTCCCTATGTGGGGCCACCCACATGGTGAAGGTGTATGTCACATGGCAAAAGCAGGAAGCTAAGCAGGTGCAACCCTGGTCAGGAACTGGATGGGCAAAGTAGGGGACCAAAATCAGTGGTGTAACCTTTTGCTGTATTGTCCATCTGAAAGTGATTGGAGGGCATGAAAAGAAACCATCTCAACAGCCCAATGGAGAGAAAGACCCCAACCCAACTGGATAATATATAATATATGAATGGGGTCACTCTCTTTCTCTCTCTCCCCCCTCCCTGGAGGCAAATGCCTGGTGGAGGTATCTATCTCAGATTAGATAAATGGCAAGTTATGCCCACCCTATGTGGGGCCACCCACATGGTGAAGGTGTATGTCACATGGCAAAAGCAGGAAGCTAAGCAGGTGCAACCCTGGTCAGGAACTGGATGGGCAAAGTAGGGGACCAAAATCAGTGGTGTAACCTTTTGCTGTATTGTCCATCTGAAAGTGATTGGAGGGCATGAAACTATCTCAACAGCCCAATAGAGAGAAAGACCCCAACCCAATTGGATAATATATAATATATGAATGGGGTCAGTCTCTTTCTCTCTCTCCCCCCTCTCTGGAGGCAAATGCCTGGTGGAGGTATCTATCTCAGATTAGATAAATGGCAAGTTATGCCCTCCCTATGTGGGGCCACCCACATGGTGAAGGTGTATGTCACATGGCAAAAGCAGGAAGCTAAGCAGGTGCAACCCTGGTCAGGAACTGGATGGGCAAAGTAGGGGATCAAAATCAGTGGTGTAACCTTTTGCTGTATTGTCCATCTGAAAGTGATTGGAGGGCATGAAACTATCTCAACAGCCCAATAGAGAGAAAGACCCCAACCCAATTGGATAATATATAATATATGAATGGGGTCAGTCTCTTTCTCTCTCTCCCCCCTCTCTGGAGGCAAATGCCTGGTGGAGGTATCTATCTCAGATTAGATAAATGGCAAGTTATGCCCTCCCTATGTGGGGCCACCCACATGGTGAAGGTGTATGTCACATGGCAAAAGCAGGAAGCTAAGCAGGTGCAACCCTGGTCAGGAACTGGATGGGCAAAGTAGGGGACCAAAATCAGTGGTGTAACCTTTTGCTGTATTGTCCATCTGAAAGTGATTGGAGGGCATGAAACCTATCTCAACAGCCCAATAGAGAGAAAGACCCCAACCCAATTGGATAATATATAATATATGAATGGGGTCAGTCTCTTTCTCTCTCTCCCCCCTCTCTGGAGGCAAATGCCTGGTGGAGGTATCTATCTCAGATTAGATAAATGGCAAGTTATGCCCTCCCTATGTGGTGCCACCCACATGGTGAAGGTGTATGTCACATGGCAAAAGCAGGAAGCTAAGCAGGTGCAACCCTGGTCAGGAACTGGATGGGCAAAGCAGGGGACCAAAATCAGTGGTGTAACCTTTTGCTGTATTGTCCATCTGAAAGTGATTGGAGGGCATGAAACCATCTCAACAGCCCAATAGAGAGAAAGACCCCAACCCAATTGGATAATATAATATATGAATGGGGTCAGTCTCTTTCTCTCTCTCCCCCCTCTCTGGAGGCAAATGCCTGGTGGAGGTATCTATCTCAGATTAGATAAATGGCAAGTTATGCCCTCCCTATGTGGGGCCACCCACATGGTGAAGGTGTATGTCACATGGCAAAAGCAGGAAGCTAAGCAGGTGCAACCCTGGTCAGGAACTGGATGGGCAAAGTAGGGGACCAAAATCAGTGGTGTAACCTTTTGCTGTATTGTCCATCTGAAAGTGATTGGAGGGCATGAAACCTATCTCAACAGCCCAATAGAGAGAAAGACCCCAACCCAATTGGATAATATATAATATATGAATGGGGTCAGTCTCTTTCTCTCTCTCCCCCCTCTCTGGAGGCAAATGCCTGGTGGAGGTATCTATCTCAGATTAGATAAATGGCAAGTTATGCCCTCCCTATGTGGGGCCACCCACATGGTGAAGGTGTATGTCACATGGCAAAAGCAGGAAGCTAAGCAGGTGCAACCCTGGTCAGGAACTGGATGGGCAAAGTAGGGGACCAAAATCAGTGGTGTAACCTTTTGCTGTATTGTCCATCTGAAAGTGATTGGAGGGCATGAAACCTATCTCAACAGCCCAATAGAGAGAAAGACCCCAACCCAATTGGATAATATATAATATATGAATGGGGTCAGTCTCTTTCTCTCTCTCCCCCCTCTCTGGAGGCAAATGCCTGGTGGAGGTATCTATCTCAGATTAGATAAATGGCAAGTTATGCCCTCCATATGTGGGGCCACCCACATGGTGAAGGTGTATGTCACATGGCAAAAGCAGGAAGCTAAGCAGGTGCAACCCTGGTCAGGAACTGGATGGGCAAAGTAGGGGACCAAAATCAGTGGTGTAACCTTTTGCTGTATTGTCCATCTGAAAGTGATTGGAGGGCATGAAACCATCTCAACAGCCCAATGGAGAGAAAGACCCCAACCCAATTGGATAATATATAATATATGAATGGGGTCAGTCTCTTTCTCTCTCTCCCCCCTCTCTGGAGGCAAATGCCTGGTGGAGGTATCTATCTCAGATTAGATAAATGGCAAGTTATGCCCTCCCTATGTGGGGCCACCCACATGGTGAAGGTGTATGTCACATGGCAAAAGCAGGAAGCTAAGCAGGTGCAACCCTGGTCAGGAACTGGATGGGCAAAGTAGGGGACCAAAATCAGTGGTGTAACCTTTTGCTGTATTGTCCATCTGAAAGTGATTGGAGGGCATGAAACCATCTCAACAGCCCAATAGAGAGAAAGACCCCAACCCAATTGGATAATATATAATATATGAATGGGGTCAGTCTCTTTCTCTCTCTCCCCCCTCTCTGGAGGCAAATGCCTGGTGGAGGTATCTATCTCAGATTAGATAAATGGCAAGTTATGCCCTCCCTATGTGGGGCCACCCACATGGTGAAGGTGTATGTCACATGGCAAAAGCAGGAAGCTAAGCAGGTGCAACCCTGGTCAGGAACTGGATGGGCAAAGTAGGGGACCAAAATCAGTGGTGTAACCTTTTGCTGTATTGTCCATCTGAAAGTGATTGGAGGGCATGAAACCATCTCAACAGCCCAATAGAGAGAAAGACCCCAACCCAATTGGATAATATATAATATATGAATGGGGTCAGTCTCTTTCTCTCTCTCCCCCCTCTCTGGAGGCAAATGCCTGGTGGAGGTATCTATCTCAGATTAGATAAATGGCAAGTTATGCCCTCCCTATGTGGGGCCACCCACATGGTGAAGGTGTATGTCACATGGCAAAAGCAGGAAGCTAAGCAGGTGCAACCCTGGTCAGGAACTGGATGGGCAAAGTAGGGGACCAAAATCAGTGGTGTAACCTTTTGCTGTATTGTCCATCTGAAAGTGATTGGAGGGCATGAAACCTATCTCAACAGCCCAATAGAGAGAAAGACCCCAACCCAATTGGATAATATATAATATATGAATGGGGTCAGTCTCTTTCTCTCTCTCCCCCCTCTCTGGAGGCAAATGCCTGGTGGAGGTATCTATCTCAGATTAGATAAATGGCAAGTTATGCCCTCCCTATGTGGGGCCACCCACATGGTGAAGGTGTATGTCACATGGCAAAAGCAGGAAGCTAAGCAGGTGCAACCCTGGTCAGGAACTGGATGGGCAAAGTAGGGGACCAAAATCAGTGGTGTAACCTTTTGCTGTATTGTCCATCTGAAAGTGATTGGAGGGCATGAAACCATCTCAACAGCCCAATAGAGAGAAAGACCCCAACCCAATTGGATAATATATAATATATGAATGGGGTCAGTCTCTTTCTCTCTCTCCCCCCTCTCTGGAGGCAAATGCCTGGTGGAGGTATCTATCTCAGATTAGATAAATGGCAAGTTATGCCCTCCCTATGTGGGGCCACCCACATGGTGAAGGTGTATGTCACATGGCAAAAGCAGGAAGCTAAGCAGGTGCAACCCTGGTCAGGAACTGGATGGGCAAAGTAGGGGACCAAAATCAGTGGTGTAACCTTTTGCTGTATTGTCCATCTGAAAGTGATTGGAGGGCATGAAACCATATCAACAGCCCTATGGAGAGAAAGACCCCAACCCAATTGGATAATATATAATATATGAATGGGGTCAGTCTCTTTCTCTCTCTCCCCCCTCTCTGGAGGCAAATGCCTGGTGGAGGTATCTATCTCAGATTAGATAAATGGCAAGTTATGCCCTCCCTATGTGGGGCCACCCACATGGTGAAGGTGTATGTCACATGGCAAAAGCAGGAAGCTAAGCAGGTGCAACCCTGGTCAGGAACTGGATGGGCAAAGTAGGGGACCAAAATCAGTGGTGTAACCTTTTGCTGTATTGTCCATCTGAAAGTGATTGGAGGGCATGAAACCATCTCAACAGCCCAATAGAGAGAAAGACCCCAACCCAATTGGATAATATATAATATATGAATGGGGTCAGTCTCTTTCTCTCTCTCCCCCCTCTCTGGAGGCAAATGCCTGGTGGAGGTATCTATCTCAGATTAGATAAATGGCAAGTTATGCCCTCCCTATGTGGGGCCACCCACGTGGTGAAGGTGTATGTCACATGGCAAAAGCAGGAAGCTAAGCAGGTGCAACCCTGGTCAGGAACTGGATGGGCAAAGTAGGGGACCAAAATCAGTGGTGTAACCTTTTGCTGTATTGTCCATCTGAAAGTGATTGGAGGGCATGAAACTATCTCAACAGCCCAATAGAGAGAAAGACCCCAACCCAATTGGATAATATATAATATATGAATGGGGTCAGTCTCTTTCTCTCTCTCCCCCCTCTCTGGAGGCAAATGCCTGGTGGAGGTATCTATCTCAGATTAGATAAATGGCAAGTTATGCCCACCCTATGTGGGGCCACCCACATGGTGAAGGTGTATGTCACATGGCAAAAGCAGGAAGCTAAGCAGGTGCAACCCTGGTCAGGAACTGGATGGGCAAAGTAGGGGACCAAAATCAGTGGTGTAACCTTTTGCTGTATTGTCCATCTGAAAGTGATTGGAGGGCATGAAACTATCTCAACAGCCCAATAGAGAGAAAGACCCCAACCCAATTGGATAATATATAATATATGAATGGGGTCAGTCTCTTTCTCTCTCTCCCCCCTCTCTGGAGGCAAATGCCTGGTGGAGGTATCTATCTCAGATTAGATAAATGGCAAGTTATGCCCTCCCTATGTGGGGCCACCCACATGGTGAAGGTGTATGTCACATGGCAAAAGCAGGAAGCTAAGCAGGTGCAACCCTGGTCAGGAACTGGATGGGCAAAGTAGGGGACCAAAATCAGTGGTGTAACCTTTTGCTGTATTGTCCATCTGAAAGTGATTGGAGGGCATGAAACCTATCTCAACAGCCCAATAGAGAGAAAGACCCCAACCCAATTGGATAATATATAATATATGAATGGGGTCAGTCTCTTTCTCTCTCTCCCCCCTCTCTGGAGGCAAATGCCTGGTGGAGGTATCTATCTCAGATTAGATAAATGGCAAGTTATGCCCACCCTATGTGGGGCCACCCACATGGTGAAGGTGTATGTCACATGGCAAAAGCAGGAAGCTAAGCAGGTGCAACCCTGGTCAGGAACTGGATGGGCAAAGTAGGGGACCAAAATCAGTGGTGTAACCTTTTGCTGTATTGTCCATCTGAAAGTGATTGGAGGGCATGAAACCTATCTCAACAGCCCAATAGAGAGAAAGACCCCAACCCAATTGGATAATATATAATATATGAATGGGGTCAGTCTCTTTCTCTCTCTCCCCCCTCTCTGGAGGCAAATGCCTGGTGGAGGTATCTATCTCAGATTAGATAAATGGCAAGTTATGCCCTCCCTATGTGGGGCCACCCACATGGTGAAGGTGTATGTCACATGGCAAAAGCAGGAAGCTAAGCAGGTGCAACCCTGGTCAGGAACTGGATGGGCAAAGTAGGGGACCAAAATCAGTGGTGTAACCTTTTGCTGTATTGTCCATTTGAAAGTGATTGGAGGGCATGAAACCATCTCAACAGCCCAATAGAGAGAAAGACCCCAACCCAATTGGATAATATATAATATATGAATGGGGTCAGTCTCTTTCTCTCTCTCCCCCCTCTCTGGAGGCAAATGCCTGGTGGAGGTATCTATCTCAGATTAGATAAATGGCAAGTTATGCCCTCCCTATGTGGGGCCACCCACATGGTGAAGGTGTATGTCACATGGCAAAAGCAGGAAGCTAAGCAGGTGCAACCCTGGTCAGGAACTGGATGGGCAAAGCAGGGGACCAAAATCAGTGGTGTAACCTTTTGCTGTATTGTCCATCTGAAAGTGATTGGAGGGCATGAAACCATCTCAACAGCCCAATAGAGAGAAAGACCCCAACCCAATTGGATAATATATAATATATGAATGGGGTCAGTCTCTTTCTCTCTCTCCCCCCTCTCTGGAGGCAAATGCCTGGTGGAGGTATCTATCTCAGATTAGATAAATGGCAAGTTATGCCCTCCCTATGTGGGGCCACCCACATGGTGAAGGTGTATGTCACATGGCAAAAGCAGGAAGCTAAGCAGGTGCAACCCTGGTCAGGAACTGGATGGGCAAAGTAGGGGACCAAAATCAGTGGTGTAACCTTTTGCTGTATTGTCCATCTGAAAGTGATTGGAGGGCATGAAACCATCTCAACAGCCCAATAGAGAGAAAGACCCCAACCCAATTGGATAATATATAATATATGAATGGGGTCAGTCTCTTTCTCTCTCTCCCCCCTCTCTGGAGGCAAATGCCTGGTGGAGGTATCTATCTCAGATTAGATAAATGGCAAGTTATGCCCTCCCTATGTGGGGCCACCCACATGGTGAAGGTGTATGTCACATGGCAAAAGCAGGAAGCTAAGCAGGTGCAACCCTGGTCAGGAACTGGATGGGCAAAGTAGGGGACCAAAATCAGTGGTGTAACCTTTTGCTGTATTGTCCATCTGAAAGTGATTGGAGGGCATGAAACCTATCTCAACAGCCCAATAGAGAGAAAGACCCCAACCCAATTGGATAATATATAATATATGAATGGGGTCAGTCTCTTTCTCTCTCTCCCCCCTCTCTGGAGGCAAATGCCTGGTGGAGGTATCTATCTCAGATTAGATAAATGGCAAGTTATGCCCTCACTATGTGGGGCCACCCACATGGTGAAGGTGTATGTCACATGGCAAAAGCAGGAAGCTAAGCAGGTGCAACCCTGGTCAGGAACTGGATGGGCAAAGTAGGGGACCAAAATCAGTGGTGTAACCTTTTGCTGTATTGTCCATCTGAAAGTGATTGGAGGGCATGAAACCATCTCAACAGCCCAATAGAGAGAAAGACCCCAACCCAATTGGATAATATATAATATATGAATGGGGTCAGTCTCTTTCTCTCTCTCCCCCCTCTCTGGAGGCAAATGCCTGGTGGAGGTATCTATCTCAGATTAGATAAATGGCAAGTTATGCCCTCCCTATGTGGGGCCACCCACATGGTGAAGGTGTATGTCACATGGCAAAAGCAGGAAGCTAAGCAGGTGCAACCCTGGTCAGGAACTGGATGGGCAAAGTAGGGGACCAAAATCAGTGGTGTAACCTTTTGCTGTATTGTCCATCTGAAAGTGATTGGAGGGCATGAAACCATCTCAACAGCCCAATAGAGAGAAAGACCCCAACCCAATTGGATAATATATAATATATGAATGGGGTCAGTCTCTTTCTCTCTCTCCCCCCTCTCTGGAGGCAAATGCCTGGTGGAGGTATCTATCTCAGATTAGATAAATGGCAAGTTATGCCCTCCCTATGTGGGGCCACCCACATGGTGAAGGTGTATGTCACATGGCAAAAGCAGGAAGCTAAGCAGGTGCAACCCTGGTCAGGAACTGGATGGGCAAAGTAGGGGACCAAAATCAGTGGTGTAACCTTTTGCTGTATTGTCCATCTGAAAGTGATTGGAGGGCATGAAACCATCTCAACAGCCCAATAGAGAGAAAGACCCCAACCCAATTGGATAATATATAATATATGAATGGGGTCAGTCTCTTTCTCTCTCTCCCCCCTCTCTGGAGGCAAATGCCTGGTGGAGGTATCTATCTCAGATTAGATAAATGGCAAGTTATGCCCTCCCTATGTGGGGCCACCCACATGGTGAAGGTGTATGTCACATGGCAAAAGCAGGAAGCTAAGCAGGTGCAACCCTGGTCAGGAACTGGATGGGCAAAGTAGGGGACCAAAATCAGTGGTGTAACCTTTTGCTGTATTGTCCATCTGAAAGTGATTGGAGGGCATGAAACCATCTCAACAGCCCAATAGAGAGAAAGACCCCAACCCAATTGGATAATATATAATATATGAATGGGGTCAGTCTCTTTCTCTCTCTCCCCCCTCTCTGGAGGCAAATGCCTGGTGGAGGTATCTATCTCAGATTAGATAAATGGCAAGTTATGCCCTCCCTATGTGGGGCCACCCACATGGTGAAGGTGTATGTCACATGGCAAAAGCAGGAAGCTAAGCAGGTGCAACCCTGGTCAGGAACTGGATGGGCAAAGTAGGGGACCAAAATCAGTGGTGTAACCTTTTGCTGTATTGTCCATCTGAAAGTGATTGGAGGGCATGAAACCATCTCAACAGCCCAATAGAGAGAAAGACCCCAACCCAATTGGATAATATATAATATATGAATGGGGTCAGTCTCTTTCTCTCTCTCCCCCCTCTCTGGAGGCAAATGCCTGGTGGAGGTATCTATCTCAGATTAGATAAATGGCAAGTTATGCCCTCCCTATGTGGGGCCACCCACATGGTGAAGGTGTATGTCACATGGCAAAAGCAGGAAGCTAAGCAGGTGCAACCCTGGTCAGGAACTGGATGGGCAAAGTAGGGGACCAAAATCAGTGGTGTAACCTTTTGCTGTATTGTCCATCTGAAAGTGATTGGAGGGCATGAAACCATCTCAACAGCCCAATAGAGAGAAAGACCCCAACCCAATTGGATAATATATAATATATGAATGGGGTCAGTCTCTTTCTCTCTCTCCCCCCTCTCTGGAGGCAAATGCCTGGTGGAGGTATCTATCTCAGATTAGATAAATGGCAAGTTATGCCCTCCCTATGTGGGGCCACCCACATGGTGAAGGTGTATGTCACATGGCAAAAGCAGGAAGCTAAGCAGGTGCAACCCTGGTCAGGAACTGGATGGGCAAAGTAGGGGACCAAAATCAGTGGTGTAACCTTTTGCTGTATTGTCCATCTGAAAGTGATTGGAGGGCATGAAACCATCTCAACAGCCCAATAGAGAGAAAGACCCCAACCCAATTGGATAATATATAATATATGAATGGGGTCAGTCTCTTTCTCTCTCTCCCCCTCTCTGGAGGCAAATGCCTGGTGGAGGTATCTATCTCAGATTAGATAAATGGCAAGTTATGCCCTCCCTATGTGGGGCCACCCACATGGTGAAGGTGTATGTCACATGGCAAAAGCAGGAAGCTAAGCAGGTGCAACCCTGGTCAGGAACTGGATGGGCAAAGTAGGGGACCAAAATCAGTGGTGTAACCTTTTGCTGTATTGTCCATGTGAAAGTGATTGGAGGGCATGAAACCTATCTCAACAGCCCAATAGAGAGAAAGACCCCAACCCAATTGGATAATATATAATATATGAATGGGGTCAGTCTCTTTCTCTCTCTCCCCCCTCTCTGGAGGCAAATGCCTGGTGGAGGTATCTATCTCAGATTAGATAAATGGCAAGTTATGCCCTCCCTATGTGGGGCCACCCACATGGTGAAGGTGTATGTCACATGGCAAAAGCAGGAAGCTAAGCAGGTGCAACCCTGGTCAGGAACTGGATGGGCAAAGTAGGGGACCAAAATCAGTGGTGTAACCTTTTGCTGTATTGTCCATCTGAAAGTGATTGGAGGGCATGAAACCATCTCAACAGCCCAATAGAGAGAAAGACCCCATCCCAATTGGATAATATATAATATATGAATGGGGTCAGTCTCTTTCTCTCTCTCCAGCCTCTCTGGAGGCAAATGCCTGGTGGAGGTATCTATCTCAGATTAGATAAATGGCAAGTTATGCCCACCCTATGTGGGGCCACCCACATGGTGAAGGTGTATGTCACATGGCAAAACCAGGAAGCTAAGCAGGTGCAACCCTGGTCAGGAACTGGATGGGCAAAGTAGGGGACCAAAATCAGTGGTGTAACCTTTTGCTGTATTGTCCATCTGAAAGTGATTGGAGGGCATGAAACCTATCTCAACAGCCCAATAGAGAGAAAGACCCCAACCCAATTGGATAATATATAATATATGAATGGGGTCAGTCTCTTTCTCTCTCTCCCCCTCTCTGGAGGCAAATGCCTGGTGGAGGTATCTATCTCAGATTAGATAAATGGCAAGTTATGCCCTCCCTATGTGGGGCCACCCACATGGTGAAGGTGTATGTCACATGGCAAAAGCAGGAAGCTAAGCAGGTGCAACCCTGGTCAGGAACTGGATGGGCAAAGTAGGGGACCAAAATCAGTGGTGTAACCTTTTGCTGTATTGTCCATCTGAAAGTGATTGGAGGGCATGAAACCATCTCAACAGCCCAATAGAGAGAAAGACCCCAACCCAATTGGATAATATATAATATGAATGGGGTCAGTCTCTTTCTCTCTCTCCCCCTCTCTGGAGGCAAATGCCTGGTGGAGGTATCTATCTCAGATTAGATAAATGGCAAGTTATGCCCTCCCTATGTGGGGCCACCCACATGGTGAAGGTGTATGTCACATGGCAAAAGCAGGAAGCTAAGCAGGTGCAACCCTGGTCAGGAACTGGATGGGCAAAGTAGGGGACCAAAATCAGTGGTGTAACCTTTTGCTGTATTGTCCATCTGAAAGTGATTGGAGGGCATGAAACTATTTCAACAGCCCAATAGAGAGAAAGACCCCAACCCAATTGGATAATATATAATATATGAATGGGGTCAGTCTCTTTCTCTCTCTCCCCCCTCTCTGGAGGCAAATGCCTGGTGGAGGTATCTATCTCAGATTAGATAAATGGCAAGTTATGCCCTCCCTATGTGGGGCCACCCACATGGTGAAGGTGTATGTCACATGGCAAAAGCAGGAAGCTAAGCAGGTGCAACCCTGGTCAGGAACTGGATGGGCAAAGTAGGGGACCAAAATCAGTGGTGTAACCTTTTGCTGTATTGTCCATCTGAAAGTGATTGGAGGGCATGAAACCATCTCAACAGCCCAATAGAGAGAAAGACCCCAACCCAATTGGATAATATATAATATATGAATTGGGTCAGTCTCTTTCTCTCTCTCCAGCCTCTCTGGAGGCAAATGCCTGGTGGAAGTATCTATCTCAGATTAGATAAATGGCAAGTTATGCCCTCCCTATGTGGGGCCACCCAAATGGTGAAGGTGTATGTCACATGGCAAAAGCAGGAAGCTAAGCAGGTGCAACCCTGGTCAGGAACTGGATGGGCAAAGTAGGGGACCAAAATCAGTGGTGTAACCTTTTGCTGTATTGTCCATCTGAAAGTGATTGGAGGGCATGAAAAGAAACCATCTCAACAGCCCAATGGAGAGAAAGACCCCAACCCAACTGGATAATATATAATATATGAATGGGGTCAGTCTCTTTCTCTCTCTCCCCCCTCTCTGGAGGCAAATGCCTGGTGGAGGTATCTATCTCAGATTAGATAAATGGCAAGTTATGCCCTCCCTATGTGGGGCCACCCACATGGTGAAGGTGTATGTCACATGGCAAAAGCAGGAAGCTAAGCAGGTGCAACCCTGGTCAGGAACTGGATGGGCAAAGTAGGGGACCAAAATCAGTGGTGTAACCTTTTGCTGTATTGTCCATCTGAAAGTGATTGGAGGGCATGAAACCATCTCAACAGCCCAATAGAGAGAAAGACCCCAACCCAATTGGATAATATATAATATATGAATGGGGTCAGTCTCTTTCTCTCTCTCCCCCCCCTTCTGGAGGCAAATGCCTGGTGGAGGTATCTATCTCAGATTAGATAAATGGCAAGTTATGCCCTCCCTATGTGGGGCCACCCACATGGTGAAGGTGTATGTCACATGGCAAAAGCAGGAAGCTAAGCAGGTGCAACCCTGGTCAGGAACTGGATGGGCAAAGTAGGGGACCAAAATCAGTGATGTAACCTTTTGCTGTATTGTCCATCTGAAAGTGATTGGAGGGCATGAAACCATCTCAACAGCCCAATAGAGAGAAAGACCCCAACCCAATTGGATAATATATAATATATGAATGGGGTCAGTCTCTTTCTCTCTCTCCCCCCTCTCTGGAGGCAAATGCCTGGTGGAGGTATCTATCTCAGATTAGATAAATGGCAAGTTATGCCCTCCCTATGTGGGCCACCCACATGGTGAAGGTGTATGTCACATGGCAAAAGCAGGAAGCTAAGCAGGTGCAACCCTGGTCAGGAACTGGATGGGCAAAGTAGGGGACCAAAATCAGTGGTGTAACCTTTTGCTGTATTGTCCATCTGAAAGTGATTGGAGGGCATGAAACTATCTCAACAGCCCAATAGAGAGAAAGACCCCAACCCAATTGGATAATATATAATATATGAATGGGGTCAGTCTCTTTCTCTCTCTCCCCCCTCTCTGGAGGCAAATGCCTGGTGGAGGTATCTATCTCAGATTAGATAAATGGCAAGTTATGCCCTCCCTATGTGGGGCCACCCACATGGTGAAGGTGTATGTCACATGGCAAAAGCAGGAAGCTAAGCAGGTGCAACCCTGGTCAGGAACTGGATGGGCAAAGTAGGGGACCAAAATCAGTGGTGTAACCTTTTGCTGTATTGTCCATCTGAAAGTGATTGGAGGGCATGAAACCATCTCAACAGCCCAATGGAGAGAAAGACCCCAACCCAACTGGATAATATATAATATATGAATGGGGTCAGTCTCTTTCTCTCTCTCCCCCCTCTCTGGAGGCAAATGCCTGGTGGAGGTATCTATCTCAGATTAGATAAATGGCAAGTTATGCCCTCCCTATGTGGGGCCACCCACATGGTGAAGGTGTATGTCACATGGCAAAAGCAGGAAGCTAAGCAGGTGCAACCCTGGTCAGGAACTGGATGGGCAAAGTAGGGGACCAAAATCAGTGGTGTAACCTTTTGCTGTATTGTCCATCTGAAAGTGATTGGAGGGCATGAAACCATCTCAACAGCCCAATAGAGAGAAAGACCCCAACCCAATTGGATAATATAATATATGAATGGGGTCAGTCTCTTTCTCTCTCTCCCCCCTCTCTGGAGGCAAATGCCTGGTGGAGGTATCTATCTCAGATTAGATAAATGGCAAGTTATGCCCTCCCTATGTGGGGCCACCCACATGGTGAAGGTGTATGTCACATGGCAAAAGCAGGAAGCTAAGCAGGTGCAACCCTGGTCAGGAACTGGATGGGCAAAGTAGGGGACCAAAATCAGTGGTGTAACCTTTTGCTGTATTGTCCATCTGAAAGTGATTGGAGGGCATGAAACCATCTCAACAGCCCAATAGAGAGAAAGACCCCAACCCAATTGGATAATATATAATATATGAATGGGGTCAGTCTCTTTCTCTCTCTCCCCCCTCTCTGGAGGCAAATGCCTGGTGGAGGTATCTATCTCAGATTAGATAAATGGCAAGTTATGCCCTCCCTATGTGGGCCACCCACATGGTGAAGGTGTATGTCACATGGCAAAAGCAGGAAGCTAAGCAGGTACAACCCTGGTCAAGAACTGGATGGGCAAAGTAGGGGACCAAAATCAGTGGTGTAACCTTTTGCTGTATTGTCCATCTGAAAGTGATTGGAGGGCATGAAACTATCTCAACAGCCCAATAGAGAGAAAGACCCCAACCCAATTGGATAATATATAATATATGAATGGGGTCAGTCTCTTTCTCTCTCTCCCCCTCTCTGGAGGCAAATGCCTGGTGGAGGTATCTATCTCAGATTAGATAAATGGCAAGTTATGCCCTCCCTATGTGGGGCCACCCACATGGTGAAGGTGTATGTCACATGGCAAAAGCAGGAAGCTAAGCAGGTGCAACCCTGGTCAGGAACTGGATGGGCAAAGTAGGGGACCAAAATCAGTGGTGTAACCTTTTGCTGTATTGTCCATCTGAAAGTGATTGGAGGGCATGAAAACTATCTCAACAGCCCAATAGAGAGAAAGACCCCAACCCAATTGGATAATATATAATATATGAATGGGGTCAGTCTCTTTCTCTCTCTCCCCCCTCTCTGGAGGCAAATGCCTGGTGGAGGTATCTATCTCAGATTAGATAAATGGCAAGTTATGCCCTCCCTATGTGGGCCACCCACATGGTGAAGGTGTATGTCACATGGCAAAAGCAGGAAGCTAAGCAGGTACAACCCTGGTCAGGAACTGGATGGGCAAAGTAGGGGACCAAAATCAGTGGTGTAACCTTTTGCTGTATTGTCCATCTGAAAGTGATTGGAGGGCATGAAACTATCTCAACAGCCCAATAGAGAGAAAGACCCCAACCCAACTGGATAATATATAATATGAATGGGGTCAGTCTCTTTCTCTCTCTCCCCCCTTTCTGGAGGCAAATGCCTGGTGGAGGTATCTATCTCAGATTAGATAAATGGCAAGTTATGCCCTCCCTATGTGGGGCCACCCACATGGTGAAGGTGTATGTCACATGGCAAAAGCAGGAAGCTAAGCAGGTGCAACCCTGGTCAGGAACTGGATGGGCAAAGTAGGGGACCAAATCAGTGGTGTAACCTTTTGCTGTATTGTCCATCTGAAAGTGATTGGAGGGCATGAAACCTATCTCAACAGCCCAATAGAGAGAAAGACCCCAACCCAATTGGATAATATATAATATATGAATGGGGTCAGTCTCTTTCTCTCTCTCCCCCCTCTCTGGAGGCAAATGCCTGGTGGAGGTATCTATCTCAGATTAGATAAATGGCAAGTTATGCCCTCCCTATGTGGGGCCACCCACATGGTGAAGGTGTATGTCACATGGCAAAAGCAGGAAGCTAAGCAGGTGCAACCCTGGTCAGGAACTGGATGGGCAAAGTAGGGGACCAAAATCAGTGGTGTAACCTTTTGCTGTATTGTCCATCTGAAAGTGATTGGAGGGCATGAAAACTATCTCAACAGCCCAATAGAGAGAAAGACCCCAACCCAATTGGATAATATATAATATATGAATGGGGTCAGTCTCTTTCTCTCTCTCCCCCCTTTCTGGAGGCAAATGCCTGGTGGAGGTATCTATCTCAGATTAGATAAATGGCAAGTTATGCCCTCCCTATGTGGGGCCACCCACATGGTGAAGGTGTATGTCACATGGCAAAAGCAGGAAGCTAAGCAGGTGCAACCCTGGTCAGGAACTGGATGGGCAAAGTAGGGGACCAAAATCAGTGGTGTAACCTTTTGCTGTATTGTCCATGTGAAAGTGATTGGAGGGCATGAAAAGAAACTATCTCAACAGCCCAATGGAGAGAAAGACCACAACCCAACTGGATAATATATAATATATGAATGGGGTCAGTCTCTTTCTTTTTTTTTAATAATATTTTATTGATGGCATACACATTCCAACAGACAATTCTGCATACTTGAACTTATACAACATAGCTTGTCATCAAACAGTTTTTCCCTTTTCTCCCCCCCTCTCATTCCCTCCCCCCTCCCCCCCCCCCTTTCTTCTTCACCAGGCCTCTATACAATCAGATTGTTGTTTAACCGTTTAAGACTCTACTGCGTGCTGGCGGTGTCAGCGTGTCTAAAAACGGCATCCAACATTGGAGATATCTCTCCCCCTGCTTAGAAGCCAAGTCACGCACATCTCTTCGTTCCAAAGCACATAATGATATCATGTATGCCCGCCAAAGTTGGATTGTGGGGCCATCGTCCTGTAGCCATAGCTTAAGTATTGCTTTTTTTCCCATCATCACGGTTCTTCTCTGGAAGTGGCGCAGGCCCCCTTTGGTTGATCCACGAGTTGTGAACTCATCAAACGACAGTCCTGGGCGTTTCACCCATTGTATCTGCCACATCTTAGAAACTTGTTTACATATCATAGACCAAAAACCCAATATCAATGGACAATGCCAGAACATGTGGCCTAGGTGTGCTCCTCTTCCTTTACATTTTGGGCAGTCATCTAAGGGCCTCAATGTCGCTCTGTACGCTCTATGCGGAGAAATAAATAGACGCATTAAGAATTTATATTGGGTTTCTTGTATATCCGCACTCTTAAACTCCCTATAGCACGTCCGCAGGCAGGTCTGCAGGGTATCGTGCCCAATCCGAGATTTCAATTCTCCGGCCCATGCTTTTGTCAAATGTTGGTACTGCACTAATGGCATGGCTATTCGAATTTGTGCATGATGGTATTTTAATGGAACAGCTCGTCGAGCCTCTAAGTCAAAGAGTTCCATAAGCTGTGCCCGTACTGAATGTTGCAGTGCTGGCCTGGGGAGCGAGTTTACATAATGTTGCAGTTGCGCATAAGCTAGAAAATCTCCAAGGTCTAACCCCAGGTCCCTCCCCAGTTCCTCCCTAGCCTTCAGTGTCCCATCCCCCTGTAAGACCTGATAGAGAAAGAATACCCCCACCTCTCTCCACTCTCTAAATGTGCGGGAGGAATTGCCCACTGGGAAATCCGTGTTTCCTCCAAGCGGCAGGTAAGGTGACGTCCGAGCATCCAGCCCGTATAGCCTACAAATCCATTTCCAAGTTTTCCTTAGTGGTGTGTATAAAAAACAAAGATGTTTGGGCGTCTTCACCTTTCCCGGCCCCGCATGCAACCAATAGCTGAAATGTGTGTTTCCCAGCAGCCTACACTCCGCTTCCGGATAGGTAAAGTGTCCTGTTCCTCTCAACCAGTCCGCTATGTGCCTCATGCATCCCGCCACAGACAGCCATTTAACACTCAGAACGCCCAACCCTCCATTACCACGTGGCAGATAAGTTTGTTTCAATGAGACGCGTGCTCTTTTTCCATTCCATAAAAATCGCTTTAACAGCCCATGTAGATCTAATTCCTCTCTGTGGGTTAGAAGTAGCGACATCACTTGGATGACATACGTCCACTTCGGGACTATTATCATATTATATAATGCCACCCTCCCCCACAGAGATATAGGCAGCTTTTGCCACATTTGCAAGGCTTCCTTAGTAGATTCCCAGAGTGGTTTCAGATTCTCTTTATGTATTTGTTCTAATTGTGTTGTTATGTAAATGCCCAAGTACTTTATTTTGCCTTCTCTCCACTGCAAAGGGAAGGGGCCCACCCAGCGATGTTGTATGTCCGGCGTGCTTGGCAAAGCAACTGACTTTTGTTTATTTAGGGTAAACCCCGAGTGGTATCGAAACTCATCTACCATTTCCAACAAGTTGTGGAGTGAGCTCTGCGGCTGCGTTAATGTAAGAAGAATGTCGTCTGCGTATGCTAATACTTTGATTGGTAATCCCGGGAGTTGTACTCCCTTGATTTCCGCATTGTGTTCCACTGTACGGAGGAAGGGTTCTATATATAGTAAGAAAAGTAGTGGTGATAAAGGACACCCCTGCCGTGTACCCCTCTGTACTTGAAAGGCTTGAGAAGTCATCCTATTCACTATGATGCGGGCGAGAGGTCCTGTATATAAGGTCGATACTGCGTGCAGATACCAACCTCCTATCCCTATGTGCTTCAGTACTTCAAAGAGGTACCCCCACCGTACTTTGTCAAACGCTTTCTCAGCGTCGAGGCTGACCAACAATAATGGATCATTCTCCGCACAACTATGGGCCATGGCCAATAACGCGCGTCTAACATTGAGGCCTGGGTGCCGCCCCCGCACGAATCCCACTTGATGCGGTCCCACTACCTGAGGGAGATACTTTGCCAGTCTGTCTGCTAAGGCTCTGGCCAGAATTTTTAGATCTACATTAATGAGGGAGATTGGCCTGTATGCCTCCAACATTTCAGGGTTTTTTCCAGGCTTTGGTATTAATGTGATAAGCGCTTCATTCACCCCTGCAGGAAATCGCCCTTTCTCTACTACCTCTTCAAAATATTTTACTAGCGGGATACTGACTCTATGTGAAATTAACTTATAATATTCTGTGGAGAACCCGTCTCCTCCTGGGCTTGTGCCCCCTGGAAGAGATCTTATTACATTTTGTATCTCTTGAGCTGTCAGAGGGGCATTAAGTTGCTCTACCATTTCCTGTGTTAAACATGGAATTCCAGAGTCCTCCAGATAATCTTTAATTGCTGAGACCTCTATCTCGGGTTCTGCCCTATAAACTTCTGAGAAATATTCTCTAAATACTTGCAACAAATCTGTTGGACGATGCTTACTAGTCCCATCTGGGGCTCGCACCATATGAATACATGTGTTCCCCGTCCAGGTCCTCACGGTACGAGCTAATAGTTTCCCTGTACGGTTACCATATTTGAAATATTGGAATTTCCTGTGAAAGATAGACTTTTTAGTCCTTTCGTGTATTAATGTATTGAGTCCTGCAAGGTTTGTCATCATTTGCTCATAATGAGTATGGGTTGGCTGCTGTTGGTGTTTACGTTTCGAGACTGTGTACTGGCGTTCTAACTGAATTATTCCTCGGGCTATCTTTTTATTTCTACCCGCCACATAACTTATTATTTCGCCTCGGAGTACTGCTTTCGATGCCTCCCAGAACAGCACTGGTGTTTCCTGATGTTGCTCATTTATTTCTGCATACTGCACCCATTTCTGCTCTAGGAAACCACGGAAGTCAGGGTCCCCCGCCAAATACGCAGGAAATCTCCAACGAGTCTGCAAATCCGCGGGACACCCCATCTCCACATCCACCCAAATCAAGGCGTGGTCCGATATTGCCATCGGACCTATGTCTGCTATATGTGTAGCTGGGAACAACGTCTCTGCTATAAGAATGTAATCTATGCGGGACCAGGTCCGGTGTGCCTTGGAGAGGTGGGTGTACTCTCGTTGTGTGGGATGCAAAAGGCGCCAGGGGTCCACCAAATTTAACATTTTACATAGGTAATCCATTCCCTTCCCTTTTCTCAATGCTCCCCAAGCTGCATTCGAGGATCTATCAAGCCCTGGATCTAGCACTTGGTTGAAATCTCCCATCAACACCCATGGAGCTGAGTCATACTGCATGCCCAATTGGACTAAGGAGTGTAAGAATTGCGGATCACGAGTGTTAGGCCCATATATTCCGCAGAGATAATATTCCTGCCCCTGATAGCTCAAATGTACCAGGACATACCGCCCATCCTTATCCTTTTCTACCAATCGGGTTCTACCCACCAGTCCTTTTTTTATAAGGAGGGCCACTCCCCCCCTCCGTCCCCCCGCCGATGAATAGTAGCATTCCCCCACCCATTGCTGTTTGAGCTTCTGATGTTCTACATCTGTTAATTTGGTCTCCTGCAGACATGCTATTGACACCATGTGTCTCTTTAGCTGGGCGAGAATCTTAGTCCTTTTAATGGGAGAATTTATCCCTGACACATTCCAGGATGCAAGTCTTAATGTTAGGGGCTTAGCCATATTCACCTATTTTAGAGGAGAGCACAATATTCTGGCATTGTCTAGGTCTCCGGGTCTCCCAGCCTAGACCCCGGAACCTTCTAGAAAACCACCGCACTTGTACATCTACTTTAGTCTGATCTACTGCACATCTATCTCGTAAGCCTGGTGAAGTTATGCATATCCCTCCCTCCCCTCCCCTCTCAACCCCCCTCCCCCCTGACATTCTCTATTCCCTCTTATCCTTCTAGCTCGCTCCCTTTAGCAAGCAGGCCCGTACAACACACCCGGTGCCCACACCAAACCTTCCCTCAAGTAAACCAACTCTATTCAGTGCCCCAAACAACTCCTTCTCAGAGCGATCATAAACATTTTATACATACATGTAAATAATATAACCTCAATTCTTCTGCTGCAGTCATCGTCCATGAGTGCTACACTTGGCAGTGCATTCTACAATACTCTGTTCTCCTGGTATGAGATTTTCACCCAAAAACGGAATCTACCCATGCTTGGGCCAATTCCGGCGTCATGAAGTTCTTCCAGCCATTGCTCGTTTGGACCTTCAGGGTGGCTGGATATTGCAATATGAATCGTTGTTTCTTCTCCACCAGACGAGCACAAATGGGTGTGAAGGCTCTTCTCCGCGAAGTTAGTGGCGCTGAGTAATCCTGAAATATTCTTATAGTTCCCCCTTCGAACTTGGCCTCTTCTTTATTAGTTTTGTACAGACGTAATACTGCTGCTTTTTGTGTATAGCGGTGGAATTTCGCTATAATTATCCGGGGCCTATTCTCACGGGGTTGCTTCAAGCCAATTCTGTGTGCTCTGTCCAAATGAAGCTCTCCCCCTTCGCTGGCTTCCGGAAATCGCGCCTTCAGCCATGTTTCCAGGGTTAGTTTTATTTGCCCTTCTTCAAGTGTCTCAGGAAAACCCACAAACCGTAAGTTATCTCTTCGTGCACGATTTTCAAGATCGTCTAACTTTTCTTGGTAATCCTGACTGAGACGCTCTAGCTTTTCTATGCTTGCCACGTGGTCTGCTTGCACGTCCTCTACCTCCGATACCCGCGCTTCCAGTTCTCCGGCTCGGCGGGTTAGCTCTGCTGTTGCTGCCATGATCCCTGTTATTTGCTCTGATAGCTGCGAGAATCGGGAATCCAGTGCTTTTACTACCGCCTCTGTGATTTCTAGCACCAGCGTATCTGCCGGCACCTGAGATTGGGATGCAGGTGGAGTGGCGGGCGCCATTTTGTTTTCGGCACCACGGAGTCTCTCATCTTTTCTCTTTGCCAATTTTGCCGAGGCCGCCATGACGTGCTGAGACAAAAATTTGTCCATGCACTCCCACCAGGTTCGCACGCCTTTTGTGCTGTTCTGCAAGGTTCTGGGGCAGATTAAATGCTGGTTTGGCGTGGGCTCCGGAGCAGACGCTGTTTCACACGTCCACCGTCGCTCACTGCGTCACGTGACCTCCGGGTCAGTCTCTTTCTCTCTCTCCCCCCTCTCTGGAGGCAAATGCCTGGTGGAGGTATCTATCTCAGATTAGATAAATGGCAAGTTATGCCCTCCCTATGTGGGGCTACCCACATGGTGAAGGTGTATGCCACATGCCAAAAGCAGGAAGCTAAGCAGGTGCAACCCTGGTCAGGAACTGGATGGGCAAAGTAGGGGACCAAAATCAGTGGTGTAACCTTTTGCTGTATTGTCCATGTGAAAGTGATTGGAGGGCATGAAAAGAAACTATCCCAACAGCCCAATAGAGAGAAAGACCCCAACCCAATTGGATAATATATAATATATGAATGGGGTCAGTCTCTTTCTCTCTCTCCCCCCTTTCTGGAGGCAAATGCCTGGTGGAGGTGTGTATCCCAGATTAGATAAATGGCAAGTTATGCCCTCCCTACATGGAGCCACCCATGTGGTGAAGGTGTATGTCACATGGCAAAAGCAGGAAGCTAAGCAGGTGCAACCCTGGTCAGGAACTGGATGGGCAAAGTAGGGGACCAAAATCAGTGGTGTAACCTTTTGCTGTATTGTCCATGTGAAAGTGATTGGAGGGCATGAAAAGAAACTATCTCAACGGCCCAATGGAGAGAAAGACCCCAACCCAACTGGATAATATATAATATATGAATGGGGTCAGTCTCTTTCTCTCTCTCCCCCCTCTCTGGAGGCAAATGCCTGGTGGAGGTATCTATCTCAGATTAGATAAATGGCAAGTTATGCCCTCCCTATGTGGGGCCACCCACATGGTGAAGGTGTATGTCACATGGCAAAACCAGGACCCTAAGCAGGTGCAACCCTGGTCAGGAACTGGATGGGCAAAATAGGGGACCAAAATCAGCAGTGTAACCTTTTGCTGTATTGTCCATGTGAAAGTGATTGAAGGGCATTTAAAGAAACTATCTCAACGGCCCAATGGAGAGAAAGACCCCAACCCAATTGGATAATATATAATATATGAATGGGGTCAGTCTCTTTCTCTCTCTCCCCCCTCTCTGGAGGCAAATGCCTCTTGGAGGTATCTATCTCAGATTAGATAAATGGCAAGTTATGCCCTCCCTATGTGGGGCCACCCACATGGTGAAGGTGTATGCCACATGCCAAAAGCAGGAAGCTAAGCAGGTGCAACCCTGGTCAGGAACTGGATGGGCAAAGTAGGGGACCAAAATCAGTGGTGTAACCTTTTGCTGTATTGTCCATGTGAAAGTGATTGGAGGGCATGAAAAGAAACTATCCCAACAGCCCAATAGAGAGAAAGACCCCAACCCAATTGGATAATATAATATATGAATGGGGTCAGTCTCTTTCTCTCTCTCCCCCCTTTCTGGAGGCAAATGCCTGGTGGAGGTGTGTATCCCAGATTAGATAAATGGCAAGTTATGCCCTCCCTACATGGAGCCACCCATGTGGTGAAGGTGTATGTCACATGGCAAAAGCAGGAAGCTAAGCAGGTGCAACCCTGGTCAGGAACTGGATGGGCAAAGTAGGGGACCAAAATCAGTGGTGTAACCTTTTGCTGTATTGTCTATGTGAAAGTGATTGGAGGGCATGAAAAGAAACTATCCCAACAGCCCAATAGAGAGAAAGACCCCAACCCAATTGGATAATATATAATATATGAATGGGGTCAGTCTCTTTCTCTCTCTCCCCCCTTTCTGGAGGCAAATGCCTGGTGGAGGTGTGTATCCCAGATTAGATAAATGGCAAGTTATGCCCTCCATATGTGGGGCCACCCACATGGTGAAGGTGTATGTCACATGGCAAAAGCAGGAAGCTAAGCAGGTGCAACCCTGGTCAGGAACTGGATGGGCAAAGTAGGGAACCAAAATCAGTGGTGTAACCTTTTGCTGTATTGTCCATGTGAAAGTGATTGGAGGGCATGAAAAGAAACTATCTCAACAGCCCAATGGAGAGAAAGACCCCAACCCAACTGGATAATATATGAATGGGGTCAGTCTCTTTCTCTCTCTCCCCCCTCTCTGGAGGCAAATGCCTGGTGGAGGTATCTATCTCAGATTAGATAAATGGCAAGTTATGCCCTCCCTATGTGGGGCTACCCACATGGTGAAGGTGTATGTCACATGGCAAAAGCAGGAAGCTAAGCAGGTGCAACCCTGGTCAGGAACTGGATGGGCAAAATAGGGGACCAAAATCAGCAGTGTAACCTTTTGCTGTATTGTCCATGTGAAAGTGATTGAAGGGTATTTAAAGAAACTATCTCAACGGCCCAATGGAGAGAAAGACCCCAACCCAACTGGATAATATATAATATATGAATGGGGTCAGTCTCTTTCTCTCTCTCCCCCCTCTCTGGAGGCAAATGCCTGGTGGTGGTATCTATCTCAGATTAGATAAATGGCAAGTTATGCCCTCCCTATGTGGGGCCACCACATGGTGAAGGTGTATGTCACATGGCAAAAGCAGGAAGCTAAGCAGGTGCAACCCTGGTCAGGAACTGGATGGGCAAAATAGGGGACCAAAATCAGCAGTGTAACCTTTTGCTGTATTGTCCATGTGAAAGTGATTGAAGGGCATTTAAAGAAACTATCTCAACTTTACTATGACTCCCTCACCTTCATCCTTACTGGGGCTGTAGGAGCCAGGTAGCTGACTGAGAGCCTTTTGAGGACTGTTGATGGCAGCAGGAGTCTGGATCGGGCAGGCACACTTATAATGTCGGGGATTTTGTGGGTAGGATAATGAGATGTTTGGCTCAGACAACCCTAACCACTTTACTCCCAGCATATATTAATAACCGCCTCTGTATACTCCATTGCTCTCACCCTCATATTCTCGTGTGTCTAGGAAAGCAAGTTTACAGATTAATTAACCTCCAACAAGTTATGGCAAGAGTGTAGGTGTGAAAGATAAATACGAGTTTAACTTGGTCAACAATAATAACCTCTTAACACACTATACGCTGACATTAAAAAAAAGCACATATATAAAAAGCCTTCACCTTCTATCTTTACAGCTCCAAAATGCAGAGGCGTAGCTAGGTGGGCTACAAGGGGAGCAGTCGCTCCCCCAGATTTTCAATGAACTGGTGCCTATGTGAACTGGGCCAGCAGCTTCGCACTGGCACCTATTTTACAAAAGATCTGCTCCCCCTGACGTGGAAACCCGGCTACACTTCTGACTTGATATTTTCCTTTGTGGATCTGAGCAGTTTCTAAAGAGGCAGGTCAGGAAGGCTGTAACTAGGGGTGGTGAGAAAGCCACAGCCCCAGGTGCAGAAAAATGACAGACATGAAAGTGTGAGCCAGCAGGAAATACAAACCCAAGGAAGATTGCAGTTCTCTCAATGGAAAAAGAAAAAGGGAGGGGAGGAAGGACTGAGGATCAAAATGGAGGGAGAAAGGAGCGGGGAGCAGGGGCTGCAAATATGCTTGTCTGCCACAGGTGTTAAAATGCCTTGCTGCAGCTCTGCTGGTTCATGCAACTAAGCTTCATTTAATGTCCCTCATAGAATTTTGGAAAAAGAAGTGAATGTGACAAAACCTCTTCCCTGCTCTATCGCAGCCGATTCTGACAGATAAGGACCATTTGTGCCCACCCCTCCATATGCCCATATACCCTGCCTACACTGAGGGGGTGAACAAACATGTGGACAATGGGGAGCCGGTGGATATTGTGTATCTGGATTTTCAGAAGGCGTTCGACAAAGTGCCTCATGAAAGACTCCTGAGGAAACTGGAGAGTCATGGGATCGGAGGTAGGGTATTACTATGGATTAAGAGCTGGTTGAAGGATAGGGAGCAGAGAGTAGGATTGAATGGTCAGTATTCTCAATGGAGAAGGGTAGTTAGTGGGGTCCCTCAGGGGTCTGTGCTGGGACCGCTGCTTTTTAACATATTTATAAATGATCTAGAGATGGGAGTAACTAGTGAGGTAGACTCTGTTCCTTTTATCTTGCTGCACCTCACGCATGGAATAAACTTCCCGAGCCTGTACGTCTAGCCCCCTCTTTTCAAGTCCAAACTTAAAGCCCACCTCTTTACCATTGCTTTTGACTCCTAAGCACTGCTCACTTGCCCTGTCCTTTTATCCTCACCTCTATCCCTTACACTTAATTGTTCTGTCTGTCTGCCTGTCTTAACTAGATTGTAAGCTGTTTGAGCAGGGACTGTCTTTTTGTGTATGGTGTACAGCGCTGCGTATGCCTTGTAGCGCTATCGAAATGATAAGTAGTAGTAGTAATTAAATTTGCAGATGACGCAAAGTTATTCAGGGTCGTCAAGTCGCAGGAGGAGTGTGAAAGATTACAGGAGGACTTCGCGAGACTGGGGGATTGGGCGTCCAAGTGGCAGATGAAGTTCAATGTTGACAAGTGCAAAGTGATGCATGTGGGTAAGAGGAACCCGAATTACAGCTGTGTCATGCAAGGTTCCGCGTTAGGAGTCACAGACCTAGAAAGGGATCTGGGAGTCATCATTGACAAGACGTTGAAAACTTCTGCTCAGTGTGCTGCGGTGGCTAAGAAAGCGCACAGAACGTTGAGTATTATTAGGAAAGGGAAAACAAACACGAGGATGTTATAATGCCGTTGTATCGCTCCATGGTGCGACCGCACCTTGAATATTGTGTCCAATTCTGGTCGCCACATCTCAAAAAAGATATAAAGGAATTGGAGAAGGTGCAGAGAAGGGCGACAGAAATGATAAAAGGGATGGAATGACTTCCCTATGAGAAAAGGCTAAGACAGTTAGGGCTCTTCAGCTTGGAGAAAAGGCGGCTGAGGGGTGATATGATAGAAGTCTACAAGATAATGAGAGGAGTAGAGCAGACAGATGTGAAGCGTTTGTTTACACTTTCAAACAATAATAGAACCAGGGGACACAAGATGAAGCTAGAATATGGTAGATTTAAAACAAATAGGAGAAAGTTTTTCTTTACTCAGCGTGTAGTTGGACTCTGGAACTCGTTGCCGGAGAATGTAGTGACAGCAGCTGGCCTTACGGATTTTAAGGTGGGGTTTGGACAGATTCCTGAAGGAAAAGTCCATTGAACATTATTAATTTTTTTTTTTTTTTTTTTTGGGAGGGGGGGGGGGGGGGTTGCCGGGTTCTTGAAGCCTGGATTGGCTGCTGTCAGAGACAGGATGCTGGGCTTGATGGGCCCTTGGTCTTTTCCCAGTATGGCTGTGCTTATGTGTGCATGGTTATAGAAATTTGAGGGAACCTTGCCTAATTTAGGCACGGGTATTCACACCAGATTTTCAGTGCGTAAATGGCTTCGCCTAAGTGGCGCGTTCCCCAACCCTGTACCCTGGCACAGTTTATAGACTAGCATTGCTATGTTTGGATGCACCTATTTTTTAGATGACATTTACAGAATCTGGCCCTAATTCCTTTTTGATGCCCCTTTTCTGGAACTGAGGCAGCCATCCAGTTACTCTGGGGGTCCTTTTACAAAGCGGTGGCAAGCCTGTTTTCACTAAAAGGGAAGTACTGCTGGGCTACCGCAGCAGCCCAGCGGTAGCTTCCACCCCATTGCGCGCCATATCCGGCACTACAAAAATTTTTTATTTTTGTGGCACTGGTGTGTCCCCAGTGGTAATCGGGCAGTGCTGCCCAGTTACTGCCGGGTTAGCGCGAGAGCTCTTACCGCTGCCTCAATGGATGACAGTAAGTGCTCCCCCCCAAAATGGGCACGCCATTTCTTTAAAAGACCCCAAAGACCTGCCTTTTACCCGCTGCGATAAAAGGAGGCCTCGGCGTGCATCAAAAACACTTGCCGACAGCGCAGGCCCCCTATTTCCGCAGCTTCGTAAAAGAACCCCTCTGGGCAGTTTGGCGTCATCATCTTCCTTCTTTGGTCCTCTACCATTCTGAGTAGCTGAGAACACTTCTGTACCTACTCTTAACACCCAGTGCCACCTCCCCCCCCCCCCTCATTGTTTCGTGTACTGTCCTCTTCCACCACCCCGGGTTTTACCACTGTCATCAGGAGAGGTGAATGAGCCATCCAATATCATTGCTCTTCCTTTAAAAATTGGGGATTGGGGTTAGTCGTTATTTTGACACAAAGTTTTCAGATTTGAAAGCACAAACATTTTTGTCTAAAAAGGGACATGTATGGTTTTGGGGGGGGCAGTTTATGCATAGTAAAAGGAAAAAAAAGTGACAAAATGGATTCTGGTCCTTGAATATGGGAGGTTGATGGGCTGGTGTTAGACATTTAGGGGCCCAAGGTAGAAACTGGGGAGGTGGCCCAAAAGCTGGCCATCAGCCTACGCCTCCTTTAGCTTGAGGCAGATTTGGTGCCCCCTATGGTATGGGGACCCAGGACAATTGCTGTGTTTATTGCCCCCTAAAGCTGGCCCAGTGGGTGATCAGAAGGTGATAGGCAATAGAATCTTATAGCTTATGATGCATTAGAAAGGACTTAAAGACCTAGGCTATCTAGTCACTTTCAAAATATTTGACAATTTTAATTCCATAAGATTTAGGTTCCTAGATTGCTTTAAAACACCTCCCCCTATCATTTGCAAACTTTTTAGAATTATCTTAATATTTTCTAGTATTGCCTTCTTTTACTCATTCTGTTGTGACTTATAAATTGGATTTTAGTTCCTGAAACATAGTCAAGAAAGGCATTGCAAGTCCCCAAAAAATGTATTAAGATTGCATATGTTTTGGTTTGTTTGTTTATGTATTAACTTATTTCTATGCATTCAAATAAACCGGCACAGCAAGCACACAACTTCAGCCTTCAACAGGGTCACTTGACTGCTCAAGAATGTGAGGGGGTGCTCTTATAGCATAAGAGATAGTTTGCATAGCCATTTTGCTGGTACTATCAGCAAGTGGAAGTTTACGTCACATTTTCCCTTCTGTTTTCTTCAAACCTTAGCCGGAAGGGCACATAACATGTTCAGGGGACCTTGGTTTCCGGGATCCCTCACTTGTGGAAGGGAGATTTAAATAAAGCTGCAGCTGTTGCCTGAGTGATAGCAGCAGGGCGGGACCCTTTTAGGGGACAGGAAAGGCTGGGGTTGGTAAGGGATCGTCTCAAAAGTACTCACTCAACATGAACCACCTGAAAACAAAAGCCGGCTAGTAAGTGCAGGGTAATAACCTCTTCCTTCACTAACCAGATATATTTGTAAGTGGTTTAATATAGTTAAATGCACCTTACACCAGTGTTTCCTAAGTCCGGTCCTGGAGTTCCCTTGCCAGTCAGGTTTTCAGGATATCCACATTGAATATGCATGAAAGAGAATTGCATATAATGAAGGCACTGTATGCAAATCAAGTTCATGTATATTCATTGTGGATATCCTGAAAACCTGACTGTCAAGGGGTTCTCCAGGACTGAACTTGGGAAACCGTTCCCTACATCAGGCTCGCGAACAGTCCCTTGGTGGGCGAGGCTGTCTCACAGAATTCACTGAAACCATACTGTAAAAATAAACTCTTTCCCCCCTCTCCGGTGCCACCCCTTTATCTCTGCTTGTCTGAGTTTTGGCCAGTTGAGCTTGTATGAGAATAGCCTTCTTCCTCTCTGGAAAGCTTTGTACTGTTTTTTTTTTGTGCAGAATCCACCCCAGAAAAAGCTGCCTCTGTGTTACAGGAAACCACAATGCAGAACTTCACAGTGGTCTGGGTATTTCCCAAGAAATGGGGTTATGGTAGGATCAAAGTGATCTGATAAGATTGGGGGGTGGGTGGGTGGAAAGGGGATATTAAGCCCATAGTAACCCATGTAGATATTTTTACTAACAGGTGGAAAGCTCAGTAACTGAGCAGCATATGTCTGGGAAGTGAACTGAGGACACACCCTAGGCATATGTATGTCATCCCACAAGTGAGGCTGCAGCTGCAACCCTCATGATAAGAAGTGTACCTGCTTCTGGCATTGTACAGTCTGCTGTTGGTCTAGAAAGTGCCTGGATTGGATGATTAGGAGGCTTGGTGTGGTCCTGCCCATGATACCCTGTGTACAACTCCAGGACACCCTGCTGGATTAGTTTTAACTGTGATTTTCTGGACCTGAGTCTGGGTTTTTATCACTGGAGAGATGCCAGATTACCCAGTTCCAGGCTGGAGATGTTAGAACACTCCTGGTTTTGAATTTACGTCCCAAAGCAGTGTGGGATTTGTAGTGCCTGATCCTACCCACTGAAATCAGTGCTAGAAATCCCATAAAGCAGTGTTGAGAAACAAATTCATTCACTCCTCCCCCCCCCCCCCTTTTTCTTTTGCTTGCAATTCTAGGGAGACTTAGAAGCACCAGAGTCACATTTACGGACAAAGTTAAGGTTCATAGCGAAAACTCTCTGCAGTAGCTGTTGGGGATTCCCAGCACTTTGAACACAGCAACCACATAAGTTTATTTAATTAATGAATTTGTTTATTGGGATTTATTAACCGCCTTTATAAAGAAATTCACCCAAAGTGGTGTACAGCAGGTACAGTTTAACATAAAACTTACAATTTTGTTAACAACATAACAATAGTAAAATAACCAAGAATAAGCATAAATACAATAAATGAGGTAAACTTGAAAACAGTAAATTGAAACCTAATAGAACTACAGTGAAACAGTATAAAAAATGTACACATTTCACAGCACTGGAATTCAAATACCAGAGATATAATACAACGTTAGCATAATACTAATGATACACCTAATAAGCATGCATTAGATCATTCAACTAACATAGATATGATGCTAAATATTTTCTGCAATACAGCTTACCATGTAGCCGAGGGGCCAAGAGCAGATATGTGATGGGAACAAGATGCGTGGTACAGAGTCAGTTGGGATAATTTGATTGTTAGCTAATCTCAAGGTTATGTGTAGGTGTCAAGCCACCTCCAACCCAGGGGCGTAGGTAATCTCGGCTCATGCCCGCCCACCCAAGCGCACACACTGCAGCAGCCTTTTTCCACTGTGTGAGTCATCGCGTAGCGTACCACGGCATGGCAGATGGCACCCGCTCAGCCCACCTACCTTTCGGGTTTGCAGAGAGGCAGATTCGGGTCGGCATGGCACGCAGTAGCGGCGGCACTGAAATGCAGGTCGCGTCGCGATGCTCGTTCCATCCTAAGCGGTATGATGTGGCTGTGAGCGGCGGCGTCCTCAGCTCAGCCTCGCTCTCGCTCCGCTCACTCTCAGCCATCAGGGCAGGCTAAACACGCTGTCGCTTACAGGGTTGAGCATTGAGCTAGTGTGAGCCTGGCCCTGGAAACGTGGGAAAAGTTCTTCGAGATGAGTTCCAAGCAGCTGCCAGCCCAGCCCAGCACTGCAGGTAATTAAATTTTAAATGCTTTTTTTTTTATATCATATTTTTAACATTGTGTAATTTTTTAAAAATTAAACTAGCTGGGGCCTGGGCACTATTAAAATTTGTTGTGGAATTTCTGGGTGGGGTAAGCACTTCACTATATATATATAGTGCCCACCCAAATTAGCTCTGGGCCTAGCCAAAATGTCAGGTCTGGCTACGCCACTGCTCCAACCTGCCAGTACCCATCTGGCTGATGTCTGTGGAGTTACAGCCTGTTGACTTCCTTGTAGCCTCTGGCACTATGTTAATTTTCTCCTTCTAGAAATCTTAATAACTCAGCTTTCTATTTGGTCCTTTCATGGAGGCTTGTTGGCTTGTTGAAGTGGTTTGCAAATGTTACAGGAATAACTCTCGTTAGAACATGATTCTTTCAAAGAAGGGGTGAATGAGAGGGTGAACTGCAGCAGGAATGGATGGGCAAAGCAAGATGGGCCTGTGGTCCTGGCTTTCTCTCTGTTTCTGTCCTTTTTTTTGTTTTTGTTTGAATCAATTTTTATTCAGAAAAAGATGTACAATACCCACCCTTCATAACCATAAAAGTTTAGATGAATCCTCAAACAAAGGAAGATGTACATTACAAAGATAAAATCTGCAACTGAGCCCTTCCTGTAACTAACCAGGACAACTGTAACAGTCTCCTTCCCCCACCCAACTGTATACAAAAAATAATCTCACTCTATCAGGACTTTGCCCTGTTTCTTCAGCAAACGCCCGCTAAACTACCCCCCCCCCCCCCCCGAACAATCAACTGTCCTCTTGTGATAGATCAAAATGGCATTTCTTCTATCTGTCAATTGTTCCAGGTCCAAACCACTTTCAATCGCAAAAGCCAGTCCTGAAGAATTGGGCCCAAAGATTGTTTCCATTTGGCTGCTATAAAATTCTGCACACAAAATTTGCAAATTCTGCAAGTTTATTTGGCATAGTTTAACCAATATTACAGTTGCCCTCCCTGTACACAGATACATCCATATTTTCCCAGCACCCATAGCCCCCTCCCTTCCTCCTTCCATCCACCTTTTTTTTTACAGCCCCCTCCTTCCACAGGATCCACCTTTTTAAACAGCTCCTTCCCTCCCTCCCTCCATCCATCCACAGCATCCACCTATTTTTACCGTCCCCTTCCTCACTCTAGCCGTACACCTTTTTTTTACAGCTCCCTCCACAGCTTCCACCATTGTTAACAGCCCCCTCCCTCCACAGCATCCACCTTTTTTACAGCTCCCTCCCTCCCTCCCTGCACTCACATGCCATCCATATTTTTTTCAGCCGCCCCTGCAACTCACTCGTGAGGTAGTAGGAGAAAGAGGAGGAGTTGCATGGGAGTACCTGTTCGAGGCAGGAAAGAACTCCCCCCCCCCCCCCCCATTTCTTGGCTACTGCTGCTGCTCTGGGCCGGTGCCACCACTTTTTCTAAACGGTTGTGGCAGTCTCACAAGATTACCGCTTGAAGTCTCGGCGGCCATTTTGAAGAAGTGGCGGCACCAGTCATAGAGCAATGGGCAGGATAGAGTGGGGTTCTTTCCTGCCCCTGAAGAGGCTACTAGACCATCAGGGCATGCTCAGGTAGGTGTGGGGAGGGCCCATCGAGGCTCGGACCAGTGGTGGAGGCAGCCAGCCTTTACCACATGCTGGGGAAGGCCCCTTGAGGCTTGGGGGCAGCAAGGGTGCCTGCCAGCCAGCCTTTACCGCGGACAGGGGAGGGCCCACCAAGGCTCAGTGGTTGGCGGGGAGGCCAGCCAGCCAACTCCCCTCAGAGCGCAAATTCTGCATGACTGTGGAATTCTGCGCAAATTCTGCACTCCCCAATCATGCAGAATTCTGGCAGGATATATAACACACTTGATTGCAGTCAAACAGATACATTTAAATCTTCTGTGTCACTTAGGTCCTCTCTTATTGCTGAGGCCCAGCAAACACACCGCCGGTTCAAAGGGGAACTAAGGGTGGGGATGCACTAAAGTTGTCATTAGAGCCGTTCCGTACCGAATTCTATAGCGAATCGGTAGGGAACGGCTATGCATGAAGGAAAGGGAATGTAAATGAGCTGCTCGTTGCAGCTCACTTGCATTCTCTAATCCTTCGTAAAACCGTCGGCTGATCGGCCGGTAGAGCATGCGCAGAGCAGCCAAGTGTTATGCTAGCTGCTCTGCGCATGCCAAGGACGTAAAAAAAAACCACATCCTTTATGGACGTCCTTGCCCACCCTGCCCCCCCCCCCCCCCCCGCCCGAGGTTGCCGCTGCTGCTCCCCCCTCCCCCCTGTGTTGAAATCAGAACTTTACCCAGCCCCGGCCCCCTCCCTCCCTTTCTTTCCTTCCTTGAAATGACAGCTTCTCCGCCACCCCCCCCCCTGAGGTCGTCGTCGCTGCCGCTTCCCCCTCCAACCGCCCCCTCCTTCGGCCACTGGGCTCTCACAGCGCCTCTCACCTCTGTGTGAAGGCGCTGCATCGGCAACAACAGCTGATCGCCTCTCTGGACTTCCCTCCTTTCCTCCCTGGCCCGCCCTCGTCTGAAGGAGGAGGAGTTGTACACAGGGTATCATGTTGTTGCCGGTGCAGCGCGTTCACATGGAGGTGAGAGGCACTGTGAGGGCCCGGTGGCAGAAGGAGGGGGGGCGGGTGGAGGGGGGGAGCAGTGGCGGCGGTGACGACCTCAGGGGGGGCGGGGCCACTGGGGGGGGGAGGATGGTGGGGAATCTGTCATTTCAAGGAAGGAAGGGGGGCCCGGGGCCGCGTAAAGTTCTGATTTCAATGCAGGGGGGAGCAGGGAGTGGCGGCGGCGACCTTGGGCGGGGGGGGGGGGGCAAGGACGTCCATAAAGGACGCTCCTGACGAGCACTTGGTTGTTTTTGCCCCCTCCCAATTTTTTTTTTTTTTTACATTTTATAAGTTTTCCAAGCTCACGCAGCCCCAACGAGAGGTACAGACCTCTCGTTAGATTTCCCAGTGTTTTCCAGCATTAGGGCAAGCGGAAAGCTTAGTGCATATCATTTCTATAGGGTTTCTACACAATTTGCTCATCTGCATTACGTTTGCGGGAAAAAGTATTTAGTGCATGCCAGTTCGTTATTGGCTCGTAAGGTTTAGTGCATCTGGCCCTGAGTCCCCAAACAGTGTTCCATAGGGTAACAACAATAGTCTAAAAAGTTTGAATCTTCCTACAGGCCCACCAGATGTGGTAAAATGTTCCTTGCTCCTCCAGTAAACATCAGTAGCATTCTGAGGAAATATAGCTTGTAGCTGAACTGGAGTGTAATACCAAGGAGTTAATACTTTATATGCATTTTCTTTAATCAGTATACAAATAGATGCCTTTTTAACTTCACAAAATATTCTTTTCCATTCCCCTTGAGACAATTTCTTCCCAAGATCTGATTCCCATTGAATCATGAATTTATACTTCAAAAATTCTTTTCCCTCTAAAACACTTTATACAGAATTGATATAGGGCCCTTATGCTTCCCCAAGGCCATCTCTCAACCACCCTTGAATACTAAGAAAATGCTTAGCTTGTTAACATGGGAAAATATCACTACCAGGAAGATTATACAACTCCCTTAATTCCTCAAAAGAATAAATTTCCCACACATCCAACAATGATCTAAAACACACTAACCCCCTGCCCTCCCACCTGGTAAAACCCCACATTCCCACCCCACCCTGAAGGTTGGTTCATGTCGAATGGGAGCCAGGGAGGAAACCCCAGATCCAGTTCCATACTTAACCTTAACTCTGCCCCAGTTGACTAAAAGGTGTTCATGAAAGGATTAAAAAATATCCCTATAATATTGCTTACAACCTTTGGAGAGCCACAATAAATGCTTCAAAGGAAAATGGGGGAGGGGGGGGATGCTCTTGTTACAATAAGGCACCTGCTTTATCAGGATAAAATTCCCAATCTAACACTTGTCGTAGTTGAGCTGCCCAGTAATAGCAGTGCAAATTGGAAATTCCCTGACCCTCGAAATCTAAAGATTTAGATAACCTAGGAAGTTTCCCTCCCCAAATAGATCTATGAAAACCCTGTTGCAGATGGAGTAATACCCAATTAGGGATCTCTAGAGGCAAAGTCTGAAACAAAAGGTGAGCAAGTATGTTCATCTTAAGGGCTGCTATATGCCCCCACCAAGATAGCCACAGCCCCTTCCACTTACTCAAATCTCTTTGTATCTGATTGAGCAAAGGGTCATAATTGTGAGAATATAAAAGCTGAAGATTTATTTATTACATTTGTATCCCGCGCTTTCCCGCTCAGCGCAGCTCAATGCGGCTTGCATAGTAACAAGAGAATACAATCTGTAGTATCAGAATCAACAAAGGAGGTATGTGGTAGGACAAATGAACAAGGGGTAAATGGGATAAAAGAGGTATGAGAGAAAGGATAGGGATAGGTAAGGATGTAGAGCGATAAAGAAGAGGTAGGGGAAGAGTATGGAGGGTAAGAAGATTGGTAGGAGGTAATTTCTAAGTCATTGTTGTTAATGATAAGATGAACCGGAAATGGATGGGTTGCTTATGTTTGCTTATGGTAGGTCAAGTCATTTGGGTAAATCTGTTTGAATAGATGGGTTTTCAGTAGTTTCCTAAAGGGAAGGTATTCACTAGTTGATCGAATGTATCTGGGTAGAGCATTCCAGAGTTGGGATCCTAGGTAGGGGAAGTTAGGTGCATGATATGTTTTATACGTTAGTCCTTTGCAATTGGGAAGGTGCAGGTTAAGGTATGTCCGTGAAGATGGTGACCTGTTTCTGGATGGAAGATCTAATAGATTGACCATGTAACTTGATCCCTAATAATCTGCACCCTCAAATACCTAAATTCCTCGGCTGCCCATTTAAATGGAAAATTCCGTTGTAACCCTTCCTCCTCCTCCTATCAGAGACCCCCATTGGTTCAGTATTGTCCAGATTTACCTTAAATCTGGCCACACCCCCATATTCCCTAAATTCCTGCATTAGTATTGCAGTGTAAGAGCAGGGTGTCCCACATACAAGAGTATGTCATCTGCAAAAAGCGCATATGTGGAATTCCACCCTCTGGAAACCCTTAATATCTGGTTTAGACTGAATCCTTTGCGCCAGTGGTTTTATAGGTAGGGCAAAAAGCAGAGGGGAGAGCAGACACCCTTGACGTGTGCCCCATTAAATAACAAAGGCTAGATTCTATATATCAAATATATACGGCACTTCTCTACTAGTACTGTCTATACTTACAAAATCAACGGAAGTAGAGCTCTCACTTGGAGTAATGACCGACCACCTTTATGGTGATAGTTATTTTTAATAATCAGGGAGGAGTCTCATATATTCACCACGGCCAATTGCATTTCACCAATACGGTGAACTTATGCTCGTGTGTGCATTTTTAATCATAGACTCACCCCCCTCCTTAAATTTAGTTTGCTATAAATTCCACTTTAATCTCTTATACTGAGGTAATCCTGTTAATACTGGCGACTAGACATCACTTATCTGTATCTGCCGGTGTGCTCTTATTCCCCGACAGGTGCCTGTTTCGCTGGTCAAGCTTTGTCAAGGGGGAGTCATAGCACAGTCTCACTTTTTAGCTTCCTTCTTATCGCCCTATGGCGACATACGGCGATAAAAAGGAAGCTAAAAGTGAGACGGTCCAGTGCTATGACTCCCCCTTGACAAAGCTTGACCAGCGAAACAGGCACCTGTTGGGGAATACGAGCATACTGGCAGATACAGATGTCTAGTCGCCAGTATTAACAGGATTACCTCAGTATGAGAGATTAAAGTGGAATTTATAGCAAATTAAATTTAAGGAGAGTCACCATATTGGTGAAATGCAATTGGCCGTGGTGAATATATGAGACTCCTCCCTGATTATTAAAAATAACTATCACCATAAAGGTGGTCGGTCATTACTCCAAGTGAGAGCTCTACTTCCGTTGATTTTGTAAGTATAGATTCTATATATGGCATCAAAAAAATTGGTGCTCAAAAAAGCGCTTTCTGTAAGCCGTGCTTAAAGTTAGGTGCGATTTATAGAATAGCGCTTAAACCCGGGAATCGCTCCTAACTATAGGCACGGTCATTTGTACTAACTGAAACGTGGTGCAAATGTATGCGCCTACATTAGGTGCATATCCCCAATATTCTGTAACAATGCGCATTAATTTTAGGAATGCCCCAGTTATGCCCTTGCCCCTCCCATTTCTGCACCCCCATTTTTCTGATCATTTGTAAATTTTATGCGAGTAAATGCCAATTAAATCTAATTAGTGCCAATAATTGCTTGTTAAAAAGCTAATTGGTGCTAATTGGCTCATTCAATGAAATGTGTGTGCACAATTTTTGGCAAGTTTTGTAGAATTAGGGGGAAAGTGCCTCAACCCAGATGCAAAAATCAATTCCCAAACCCTCTCTATGCGAAACCTGCCAGAGATAGACCCAGAAGACACTATTAAAAAGCCTTTTCGGCATCAATCACCAAAAGAGCTAATTTCAAACGGGTCCGCTGTGCCTCTACTACTACTATTTAGCATTTACGCCTGATATTATGCGCTACCTGATAACTCGGGATGAACTTGAACTGATCTACATGAACTAATCCTGGCAATACATGATTTTAAGCCTTCAGCCAAAATTTTTGCTAATAGCTTAACATCTATATTGAGGAGTGATACTGAGCAGTAAGAACTGCACACCGCTGGGTCCCTCCCAGGTTTCAACAAGATAGAAATACCCAGCTCCCTCATTCTTGGGGGCAAATGGTGTCCCTCTATGACCCCATTACCCATCCTACATGATAGTGGTTGTAAAATTTTGCTGCGAGCCTGTCTAATCCCGGGGCCTTCCCACTAGGCATCTACTTAATTGCCTTTTCTATTTCAAGAAGAGAACTGGGTGCATCTAACTTTTCTCTATCTTCCAAAGAAAGACAAGACAACTCCACTGTGTCTGTTTATATCATCTGGCTGGGTAGTAGATGTCTCAGTATATAATGCCTGATAATACTTCAAAAATTGCAGCCAAATAAGGAGGACATCACCCATACCCTTTAGTTTCCTGATAAGCTGACCCCCTTGCCTGGCCTGGAGCTGACGAGCCAACACAGAACCTGAATAGTTGCCAAATTCAAAGAATCGATGACAAAGCTGCTTGCGCATAAACTTGACTCTTCCAATTTGCAACCTGTCCAATTCAGCTCTAACTTTGGGTAATTCCTCTAAAAGGGCAGGATCAGGACGCTGCTTCTGCGTCTTTTCTAAGTGCCCCAATTTTTCTCTTAATTGCAAATGTACTAAGTCTGTCACTCATTTCCTGCTTGTCCCCCTCACCACCACCTTAAGGGCAACCCACAAGCACCTATCACTTATCTCATGAGTATCATTATTAAGCAGATAATTGTGAATAACCCCTTTAAGATCCTCATAGAGGTGCTCATTAAGCCTCCAAAATCTCTTTTGGGGTTCACTCCCCAATTTGTCCACTTTACCACACCGGGTCATGATCAGATATTGATATAGGCTCTATATAGAGTGGAGGAGTGACCTAATGGTTAGTGAAGCAGGTTGGAGACCTGTGGAACTGGGTTTGATTCCCACAGCTGCTTAACGGTCAGCAGTGGGTTGAAATCCTGGGGAACTGGGTTCAATTTCCTCTGCAGCTCCATGCAATCCTGGACAAGTCACTTAGCCCTCCATTGCCCCAGGTACAAAGACTGTGAGCCCATTAGGCACAAAGCAAGTAATTGTACAATTGTATGTAAACCACTTCAACTCATGCTTGAAAGAAGCAGTTTATCAAATTGATAAACAATATATGGGCCTCTCGAATATGCCCTCACAATGATTTATGCCTCAGGTCAGAATTATAGAAAGTTGTTTTTGTAGCTGCCAGTGCTGAAAGTACAAGGATCCATCCTGGAAATACTCTCAAGATGAGGGGGAGTTTAGGAGATTCTAGCTTGTGAAAAGTTGAAAGAATATGTGTTTATGACCTCAGTCACTCATCCTAGTGTCATAAGATTACAGGTGGCTTTTGATACATATAGCACTTCACATTTTTCAGTAAGTCAGCTTTCAGACAACAATTTTATTTATTTATTTGGATTTTGTTCACACCTTTTTCAGTGGTAGCTCAAGGTGAGTTACATTCAGGTACACTGGATATTTCTCTGTCCTAGGAGGGCTGACATTCTAAGTTTGTACCTGAGGCAATGGAAGGTTAAGTGACTTGCCCAAGATCACAAGGAGCAGCAGCGGGATTTGAACTGGCCACCTCTGGATTGCAAGACCAGTGCTCTAACCACTAGGCCACTCCTCCACCTTCTGTGAAAAAAATACCAGACAACTTTATATATGTTTACAATTTAGATTGTGGAGAAATCTCTGTGCATATCTCCCTGTCCCTCATCCACCCGACTCTTCCTGTCTCTCACCTATCCACCCCCATCCTGTTAGACTGTCACTGAAAGGCTTTGATGTTTCACTTATATATACTGTCATCTACCAACATTTGCTTATTTCCGATCTGACGAAGAAGGGCAACCTTCGAAAGCGAATCAAGAAATGTATTAAGTTATGTCCAATAAAAAAGGTATCATCTTATTTTCTTTTCCATGTTTTATTTCTATTGATTACCTTTAAAAGTGGACTAACACGGCTACCACACCTCTCTAGTCTTCGGAAAGAATCAAACCCAGGCCCTCTTGGCAGTGCATAACTTGATATTGCTATGCCCCATAGTTCCACTAGATGTCGCTGCAGTCAACAAAATAAATTAACAACATTGAATGTTGTAGATAATACCTCTTTATTGTAATAACGTAATACATTTTGGGCTAGTTTTTGAGAGTTCTTCTCCCATGCAGGTAGAACTAGGGATGCTAATGTACATTGCAGAGGTGATGTAGTTGTGTTTGTCTTCAAAGCCATCAATAGAAATCAAACAAAATAAAACATGGAAAAGAAAATAAGATGATACCTTTTTTATTGGACATAACTTAATGCATTTCTTGATTAGCTTTCGAAGGTCGCCTAATCAAGAAATGTATTAAGTTATGTCCAATAAAAAAGGTATCATCTTATTTTCTTTTCCATGTTTTATTTTGTTTGATTTCTTTTGATAACCTTAAGAGTGGACTAACACGGCTACCACACTCCTCTTCAAAGCCATACAGAACTGGAAAGTGGAAGGATGCTAATGGTATGTTTGCGGAAGCTAAGAAAATTGTGGGAGATTTAGAGCAGAATTTACAGCTACAAGAAAACAGGCAAATAATAAACGAGGAATCCAAATCCCTTTATGTTTGAGAATTGTCATATCATAATGTTCTTGGGAAGTTTACAAGTTCGCTTTCAGTATCTGAATCATAAGGTCATTGATGAAGGGGTCTGGCCTAGAAAAATGTTTCCCCGTAAGTGTCGCCCGTCTCTTCTCTGGAACTGTTTATCTTGTATTTAGGAAAGTTTGTTTGGGTCTTCCTTTTTCACATGTTCTGCTTTAATTAAGATATATTACATTAGAGGAGATGCATGCATGAGTAGGATCAGGGCCGGTCCAAATATTACGCAAGGCTAGGTGATGGCCTAGGGCTAGCTTCTTAGAGAGCAACAACACAAAACAATAGATCTTGACAACCACACAGACTTAGGGGCCCTTTTTCAAAGGCGTGTAAGGGCCTACACAAGTCCAGTGCCAGCCAAATTGGCATTATGGGCAGTAATTCTGAACATAGGAGCCAACTTTTCAAAATGATTGGGGGTGCAGAATTTTTTTTTTTTTTTTTTGTTTACAGGTGGTGCATTCCTCCCCCTCCCTCCCAGTTCCAGGCCCCCCCTCCCTCCCTCCCAGTTCCAGGGTCCCCCTCCCTCCCAGGGTCCATCCTCCCTCCTTCCCTCCCAGTTCCAGCATCCCCCCTCCCTCCCTCCCTCTGAGTTCCACGGTCCCCCTCCCTCCCTCCCTCCCTCCCAGTTCCAGGCTCGTCGTCCCTCCCTCCCAGTTCCAGGCCCCCCTCCCTCCAAATTTTAAGTCATCTATCTTACCTCGTCGGGGTTAGGGCAGCAGCAGCGCTAAAAGCATGCAGGCTTGGCTCGGTGCTTAGTTCAGTTTTCCCTTCTCTCTCTCTCTCAGCTCTGGCCTCGCCCTTGCAGAAACAGGAAATGAGGGCAGGACCAGAGCTGAGAGAGAGACAAAGGAAAAACTGAACTAAGCACCGAGCCGAGCCTGCATGCTTTTTACCGCTGCTGCCGCCCTAACCCCGACGAGGTAAAATAGATGACTTTTCAAATTCGGAGGGAGGGGGCCTGGAACTCGAAGGGAGGAGGGAGGGAGGGACGAAACGAACTTCCGGTGGGTGAACGAACTTCCAGTGGGTGAAATATTGGGGGTGCTCGAGCACCCACAGCACCCACGGAGTCGGCGCCTATGATTCTGAATATGGCATGTGCCAAAAACACGGGGTAGAAAATATGTCCTATTTTCTACCACGTGGCGCTTACTCAGCGGTAAATGGCAGTGGACATGCTTCATGTCTACCACCCAGATAGCATATGAGACCTTACTAGTCAATGGGTGGCAGTAAAATCTCAGGCTGAAAATGGATGTGCGCTGGTTTTTATTTTGCCACACGTCCATTTTTGGCCCCTTAAAAAGAAAGGGTCCTTTTTCCAGGATGCAGTAAAAACTGGCCTGGCGCATGCCCAAAAAATGCGCTCGCAGTGCTGCAGGCCACTTTTTGCCGCAGCTTAGTGAAAGGGCCCCTTAGAGAACCATCAATGTGTACTTTACCTGCAAGAAGGGTGGACAATTTTGAAACAGCCGTTTACCTGGGTAAATGACTTTGGAAAGTTGTCCTCATTATTTGTGTGTGTGACGGTGTGTTTGTGAGAAAGATAATACACATATGTGACTGTCTGTGGGAAAAGGTGAATAAAGTCTGAGATCCAAAATGTTCAGAATGGACGATTTTTCACATCATGAGTTCATTAGCAGTCTGCAAAAGTCACATGTTTAAACTTCCGCAACTGTAATTAAAGAATGTTTCACATAAAAGGGTGGGTTTGGCACTGTTGTATTACAAAGTGTTTGCTCTAACAGAATTCATTAAAACCTCAATTTTTGTTTCTGGTGACTTTAGTCACCTTTTTTCAGAGATGGTCCCATATATACACATAAGAAGGAATTCAATAAATAGTTCTTTGAAATGGAGCGCTAACTGCTGTTGTATAAAGAGAGCGTATTCTTTACAGACTAGCATTCGGTGGGGATTCAACTCCTCCCTCTCCTTCTCTGCACATATTCAGCAGACTGCTAAAACCTGTCGTTTCTTTCTGTATAATATCAGCAAAATTCACCCTTTCCTTTCTGAGCACTCTACCAGAAACCTCATCCACACTCGCTTAGACAATTGCAACTTGCTTCTCACAGGTCTCCCACTTAGCCATCTCTCTCCTCTTCAATCTGTTCAAAATTCTACTGCACAACTAATATTCCGCCAGTGTCGTTATGCTCATATTAGCCCTCTCCTCAAGTCACTTCACTGGCCCCCAATCCGTTTCCGCATACAGTTCAAACTCCTCTTATTGACTTATAAGTACATTCACTCTGCAGCTCCTCAGTACCTCTCCACTCTCATCTCTCCCTACATCCCTCCCCGGGACTCCGTTCACTGGGTAAATCTCTCTTATCTGCACCCTTCTCCTCCACTGCTAACTCCAGACTCCGTTCCTTTTATCTTGCTGCACCATATGCCTGGAATAGACTTCCTGAGCTGGTACGTCAAGCTCCATCTCTGGCCGTCTTCAAATCAAAGCTAAAAGCCCATCTTTTTGATGCTGCTTTTAACTCCTAACCCTTATCCACTTGTTCAGAACCCTTATTTTATCATCCTCACTTTTTAATATTCCCTTATCCCGTATTTGTCCTGTTTGTCCTGATTGTAAGCTCTGTCGAGCAGGGACTGTCTCTTCATGTTCAAGTGTACAGCGCTGCGTACGTCTAGTAGCGCTTTAGAATGATAAGTAGTAGTAGTAGATTCGGTGCCTAGCTTTTGGGCACTGTACTTACTTACACCCTGCTAAAAGCTGGTGTAACTGCCAGGCCAGCACCCAACTTAGGTGCATTTGGGTGAATTCTGTAAATTTTACAAAGGTGCATTAGCGTTTTTAGCACGCACTAAACACTAGAGATGCCCATAGGAATATATGGGTATCTGTAATGTTTAGCGCACTCTTATATTCAGTGCATGCTAAAAACGCTAGCATTCCTTTCTAAAGAGGCTATGCTTTAACCAGTTCCACAAACCTGGAAATTCATTGTGCCGAAGCCTAGACATGGCCCAGTGTTGAATTTTCAGGGGTATTAATCCGCAAACGAACCTTTTCCAGAGATGGGAAGGCGGTAGAACTAGAGGTGAGATTGAAGGGGGGCAGACTCAAGAAAAATGTCAGGAAGTATTTTTTCACGGGAGAGAGTGGTGGATGCTTGGAATGCCCTCCCGTAGGAGGTGGTGGAGATGAAACGATAACGGAATTCAAACATGCGTGGGATAACATAAAGGAATCCTGTTCAGAAGAAGGATCCTCAGGAGCTTAGCGGAGATTGGATGGCAGAGGCGGGGCTGGTGGTTGGGAGGCGGGGTTAGTACTGGATAGACTTATACGGTCTGTGCCCTGAAAAAGACAGATACAAATCAAGGAGCTGGTGGTTGGGCGGCGGGGCTAGTGCTGGGCAGACTTATACGGTCTGTGCCCTGAAAAAGACCAGAATCAAAAAGACAGATACAAATCAAGGTAAGGTATACACAAAAAGCAGCACATATGAGTTATCTTGTTGGGCAGACTGGATGGACCGTGCAGGTCTTTTTTCTGCTGTCATCTACTATGTTACTGTGTAACACTGGCCTGCAAAACTCTAAACAGCAGGGTCTTTTCAAGAATACTATACCAATCAGAAAACTGGGCATTTAAATGCTTGTATACTAGGCAGTGGAATCGTGACTAGAATTTTCTGGGACTGTTCCTTTAAGGGAGATCTTGCATGGTAGAAAGGGGAAATGCGTTGGAGGTGGAATGCGGGGGGATGGATGTCTTTTTAGCAGGAAAAGGATGGTGGGGGTGGGAGAGCATCCAGTTTCATGCCTGGCAAGACAGCCTTCTAAAGAGAGACAAACGTCAAATTTGGCGTAGCCAGCATAAGAACATAAGAGTAGCCATACTGGTCAGACCAATGGTCCATCTAGCCCAGTATCTGTTTTCCAAACAGTGGCCAACCCAGATCACAAGTACCTGGCAGAAACCCCAATCGTGGCAACACGTCATACTACAAATCCCAGGGCAAGCAGTTGTTTCCCATGTCTGTCTCAACAGCAGACTAGGACTTTTCCTCCAGGAATTTGTCCAACCTTTTTTAACTCAGATATGCTAACTGCCGTTACCACATCCCCCAGCAAAGAGTTCCAGAGCTTAACTATTTGTTGAGAGAGAAAATATTCCTCCTATTTGTTTTAAAAGTAGTATAACCCTTCTTCTAAAGTCTGAAACCTCGGTAATGTCCCTAGTATTTGTACTTTTGGAATAGGTAAAAAATGGATTTACTTCTACTCATTCTACATCACTCAGGATTTTGTAGATATCAATCATATCTCCCCTCATCTGTCTCTTTTCCAAGCTGAAGAGCCCTAACCTCTTTAGCCTTTTCTCATATGAAAGGAGTTCCATCCCCTTTATCATTTTTGGTTGCTCTTTTTTGAACCTTTTCTAATTCTGCTGTACCTTTTTTGAGATAGAATGACCAGAACTGAACACAGTACTCAAGGTGTGGATGTACCATGAGCGATACAAAGGCATTTTTGGTCTTATTTACCATCCCTTTTCTAATAATTCCTAGCATTCTGTTTGCTTTTTTGGCTGCTGCTGCACTTTGAGCAGAAGATTTCAGCGTATTATCTGTAATGACACCTAGATCTTTTTCTTGAGCGTTGACCCCCAAGGTGGACCCTAGAATCAGGTAACTATGATTCGGATTATTCTTTCCAATGTGTATCACCTTGCATTTGTCCACATTAAATTTCATCTGCCATTTGGATGCCTAGTCTTCCAATTTCCTAAGGTCTTCAATATTTCACAGTCTGCTCGTGTTTTAATAACCTTGAATATTATTATTATTATTAGCATTTGTATAGCGCTACCAGACGCACGCAGCGCTGAACACCTGACACAGAGAGACAGTCCCTGCTCAATAGAGCTTACAATCTAAAAATACAGACAGACAAGACAATTAAGGACGAGGGAAGTACTGGGTGAGAAGGAACAAGGGGAGGGCAATTGAGTAGTGGCTAGGAGCCAAAAGCAGTGGTGAAAAGGTGGGTTTTCAGCATAGATTTGAAAACAGGTAGAGATGGAGCTAGACGTACAGGCTCAGGAAGTCTATTCCAGACATAAGGTGCCGCGAGGGAAAAGGAACGAAGTCTGGAGTTAGCAGTGGAGGAGAAGGGGGATGACGAGAGATTTGTCCAGTGAGCGGAGTTCACGGGGAACAGTTTTGTATCATCTGCAAATTGAATGTCCTCACTTGTCATTCTGATTTCCATATAATTTATAAATATGTTAAATAGCACCAGTCCCACTACAGTTCCCTATGGCACTCCACTGTTTACCCTCCTTCATTGAGAGAAATGATCATTAACCCTACCCTCTGTTTTCTGTCCAATAACCAATTCCTACTCCACAGCAGAACCTTGCCTCCTAGCCCATGACTTTAATTTTCTTTGGAGTTTCTCATGAGGAACTTTATCAAAAGCTTTCTGAAAATCTAGATACACTACATCAACCAGCTCACCTTTATCCAAATGTTTATTTACACCTTCAAAGAAATGAAGCAAATTGGTGAGGCAAGACTTCCCTCAGCTGAACTCATTCTGACTCTGTCCCATTATAAACCATGTTTGTCTACGTGTTCTGTAATTTTAGTCTTTATAATAGTTTCCACTATTTTGCCCGGCACCGACATCAGGCTTACCCATCTATAATTTCTCAGATTACCGCTAGAACCCTTTAAAAAATCGATGTCACATTGGCCACCCTCCAATCTTCAGGTACTATGGATGATTTTAATGACACGTTATGTATTACTAACAGCAGATCAGCAATTTAATGCTTGTGTTCTTTGAGTACCCTTGGATGTGTACCATCCGGTCCAGACGATTTACTACTCTTTTTAACTTGTCAATTTGGCTCAGTACATCTTTCAGATTCACCGAGATTTCTTTCAGTTCCTCTGCATCATCATCCTTGAAAACCATTTCCCATACAGGCAGATCTCTTACGTCTTCTTCCGTAAAGACAGAAGCAAAGAATTCATTCAGTTTCTCCGCTATGGCCTTGTTCCTCCCTGAGTGCCCCTTTTCTTCCTTCATGAACCAATGATCCCACGGATTCCTTCACAGGCTTTCTGCTTCTGATGTACCTGAAAATTTGTTACTGTGAGTTTTCGCCTCTGCGGTAAGTTTCTCTTCATATTCATATTCACTTTTAGCCTTCTTTATAAATACGCATGCCCCAGCCCAGTCCTCTGCCATCTCCCAAGATTTTTATTGTCACTCAGGGTGAGTGTGTGCAAACCTTCCTTTAAACCACCCATATATGGTGACATTGCTCAGCACGGCTGCTGCCTCCTCCCCATCTTGGTATTTCCTTGGAACCAGACTTGCTTGCAAACTGCTTCTGCTGTTGTGGTTGTGAAACGTCCTTGGCTTTGGAAAGGCATGGAATTCCATTGTGGTTCAAAGATGAGGTGCTTGCCCAATCAGAGACCATGTGTGTACTGAACTACAGGTGAAGTATGAAAGCAGCTCTCGGAAGTTGTTCAGTGTTCATAGTTCTTGGAAAATACCTAGCCATGTCCTAATTTAACTCCCTGTTTGTCCCAAGAGGTTTTGCAGCAGGGCAGAATCCAGGGCATAGACTGGCTTTGTGTTTGTAGGAAAAATGACAGCCTAGAGACAGTTTAAGTATAACAGAGTAGACCCAGCTAGAGATGAGATTAGCAGTTAGGGACTTCAAATTGATTTTTTAAATGTGTCTTTTCTAGTGCTTTGTAATATAAGGTGTACTGTGATTGGTGGCTAGAGGCATAGCTAGGGGGGGGGGGGGCGCAAGGGGAACAGCCACTCCCCCAAATGGTTTTTTGAATGAAATTAGCCCTGTGCGGATCAGCCCTTCAGCCTCACATCAGTTCCTATTTTACCAAAAGGTCTGGTTCCCCTGACATCAAAACCTGGCTGTATTTCGGCCTCCTAATTTAGGGCCCCTATTCACAAAGATCTTACTATGAATTAATACAGGCCCCATTCTAACTTTTAGCGCATCTTAGTAAACAGAGTTCAAAGTAGCTACAAACTGTAATAACCCCAATGATAGGAACCTTTTTGAGTAACTGCTGAGATCTGTGTCTCAAACCATTAATTCTGAATCCAATATAATCCCAAGATATTTAAAATGGTCTACAAATTGTAAAGGGATATCATATAATGTTGGAGCAGTTTTCTCTCCTAAAATCCACCATGCCACAATTTTCCTTTGGGGAAGGGAAAGGGAATGGGACTTGATATACTGCCTTTCTGTGTTTTTGCACCTACATTCAAAGCAGTTTACATAGTATTTACAGGTACTTATTTGTACCTGGGGCAAGGGAGGGTTAAGTGACTTGCCCAGAGTCACAAGGAGCTGCAATGGGAATTGAACCCAATTCCCCAGGATCAAAGTCTGCTGCACTAACCACTAGACTACCTTTGATTCAAGACCAGTGTATGAAAACTACACTGGCTCCCAATCAAAGAACGCATTGCTTTCAAAATCTGCACTCTGGTTCACAAAATTATCTACAGTGAGACTCCGGGATACATGGCAGACTTGATCGACCCTACCAACTAGAAACACATCCGAATCAAAATGAACGTACCTAATCTGCACTGCCCAAGCTGCAAAGGACTCAAATACAAATCAACTTATGCGTCCAGTTTTTCCTACATAAGTACACAACTGTGGAACGCATTACTAAAAGCCTTGAAACTTCGAACGACCACCTAAACTTCCGGGAAAACACTAAAAACCAACCTGTTTAAAAAGGCATACCCTACCGATCCAACATAAATGCCTGATCTCTGCAACACAACAAAACTAAAGTATGTAACAGACATAACAACTCTTCGTCGTACGATTCCTTAGTGTGGCTGTGCCACATGAACTTTATCTTACCACAACATCACTTTGTATTTGTTTACACCAGAATCTGTAACGCCTCTCCGGTACTATGTAATCCACATTGAGCCTACAAATAGGTGGGAAAATGTGGGATATAAATGTAACAAATAAAATAAATAAAATGAGCCTTGGTGAACAGCATTCAAGTAAGATTGTAACCATGTCAAAATCCAGATCCGAAACGCAGGGGTAATGAGCAGTTCTGGTCTTGCTGCATATGATGCTTCAACCTCTTCCTAGATTCAAATGACATATATGAACCACAGAGAGGCAGTATTTCAAGACCCATATTGATTGCAGGGCCTTTATAATCTTTGACTTTTCCACTGACGAACAACCTCGTAGCTGGCTGCTGCAGTTCACTCCCTTGGACACAAGGTGGCGCCTTCGGAAAGGATACAGAGAGGCTGATTCATCTGGATGTGGCAGGCGATAATAACTTACCTTGCCACCACCAAGAAGAATCGGAAAGTAGAAGGTGGACAGGAAATAAAATATTTCACGCGATTCGGAACCTTTTTGAGGACAAGAAAACAGAGAGGCAACATAACAGTGGGATTTTACGAAAAGTGCATCAGAGAGATTTATTTCAAGATTGGTGGGGGTGAGGTTTATGTTTTTTTGTTAATGATCTCGAACAATAATTTGATCATGTATAATTTCTTAGCCTATTTTCTTTAGAAGACCTTAACTCCAGGTCCAGCCCAACCATTAGGGGGTCGCCTAGGGCAGCAAGCTTTTTGGAGAAGGGCAATGTTTAACATCTATGATGTCCAAATTCTGTAATTTTATAGGATTGGGCACGATTGTTTATTAGCACACTCCTGGGGAAGGGGGAAATGGGCTGGAGCTGGAACTTTAATTAAAATGGGGCATAAAGCTGAAGGGTCCCCTAGGGCACCTAATTAAAACTCTTGTCAATGTTTGGGCCGACCCTGTTTCAGTGGCGTAGCCACAGGTTGGCTTGGGTGGGCCAGGGCCCACCCATTTATGGCTCAGGCCCACCCAACAGTAGCACATATTTAGTGGTAACTGGAGGGAATCCCAAGCTCCGCCAGCTGAAGATTTTCCCCTGTTGGTAATGAAAAACGCTACTCTCCATGACACCGGCACCTGCGCATGCTCAGTTTTCAGTGCATGCCTGCTGCCAAGGTGGAAAGAAGCGTTTTCCCACCAGCTGAGAGATATTTTTTTTTTTTGGGGGGGGGGGTGTTGGTGGTAGCACACTTGGTGCCTACCCAAGTTTTTGCCTAGGCCCACCCAAATCTGTTGTCTGGCTACGCCCCTGCGGCCTGTTTAGGGGGTGGGTGGTTGCAGTGCATCATACCGCTTGTTTGGAAAGGAGAGCTTGGTGTAGCTTTTTTCGTCCCCTCGCTGGGGGGGGGGGGGATATATATAGATGTAGATATATTTATTTTTTATATATTCCTTTTTTTCTCCAAAAATAATAATAAAAAACAGGCTTTAGCAGAAAGCCTCAACCCTTTTTGTTTTGGAGTCATTCTGCCAGAAAAATCAAATACCAGGACCGCAGAATTGTGTGCCAGTGATCGGAAGCATTTACACAATGTTCAAAACAAATATAATAATAATTCAGGCTGCCATGTCCTTTCGGAGGAAACTTTATTTGTATCGGTTCTATCGTGTTATTCATTGAACAAATAACTTTGTTATAACAAATGTATTTTCGGTGCCACTGATCTCGCCTACTCTTGTCAATGCAGCTGGTATTAGGATGAATTTTGAACTTTTACTCTCAAAAGTAACTGCTACCTTGAGGTGAGTGAAAGATTTCAAGCCAGATGGAGGGATTTATGTATAGCTACAGTGGGTATGTAAAATGATATTATTGTTAAACAAATGCAACTCTGCAAAGGGAAAGTAAAGTTGAGGGCTGTTTATGATTAGCATTTCCAGGAAAAAGGGCTGTTTTCTGGCCTCCGATGTCTGAGGGGGATGCACAGAGGCAGAATTTCTAAGAGGATTATGTAGTGATCGGGAACTGGCTGTGTTTCAGAACTGGAAGAAAAACATTTTCAGATGACAGACCAGCATCGCTCAAGAAATTTGCTGCTAGCCTATCGCCACATCAAGGCATTTGCTAGCCATAAGTAAAGGAAAAAGCAAATTCTGTCCGCGCCATAGGGCAGAGCTGCGTGTATTTGACCGTATGTAAATATAATATATTATGTATTAGTTAGTTTTTGCTATGGGGTGACGGAATGATTGGATCTAGCCACGCTCTTTGTTTTGCACTTCAGAGGAGGAAGAACCGAAAGAGCCACTGGCCACGCCTACACCTAAGCGGCTCCACCGCTCAGATTCTACGAAGAAGGTTTTGCAGGGCAAGAAGGGGCGGGGTTTCCCTGCGTTCGCTCCCGGGGCGTGGCTTTCTTTGGTATGGGACGGGATCTCCTTTGCTCAGTATAAATGAAGGGATTGTGCTCGACAAGGGTAGAACCTTTAGGTTTATTTCTCTTTTTCTGTGATAGTTTCCGCGTTTGCTCTTCGTGCTCTCGCCGCCAGCATGATCTTCGACAAAGTGAAGAAGCTTGTGGTAGTACTGGGGGACGCAGATGAGATCTCCCCACCGGTCTTCGGCGGTGGCGATATGGTCATTGGGAAGGTGGTGCTAGAACTGATGGCCGAGACTCGGGTGGAGTCGGTGAAACTGCACGCCGAAGGATTGGCTCGGGTACACTGGACCGAGTCACGTAGTGCCGGCTCCAGTACTGCTTATACCCAGAACTACAGTGATGTAGTGCAGTATCTTAACCATCGGGAGACCCTGTTGCAAACAGGTACTTAAAAGTGGTTCTTTGTGCATCGGGACTTTCCGGGAGAGCCCGATCCGCGTTGTATTTGCCGCTAGTTCGTGCATTGAGACTTAACGAGTCTCGTCCACAGTCATATCCGTTGCCGGCGTCGTGCATGCTTGGGGACCGCGAGAGCCAGGTTCATGCCGTGTTCCGGTGTTGTGATTCACCTGATCACTTCAGTAACCATCAACATTACCGTTCTGCATGCATCGGGCTCTACATAAAACTCGCAACTTTTACAAAAGGCTGGTGTATTATATTTGCAGCTTCTCTGACCCATCAGTCTTTGGAGACTGATATGCTCAGATTTGCAGCCTTGACCCGGAGATGTATTTTAGTCATCAAATAATCCTTTCCTTGCTCTTCTTGATATCATGATGATCGTGGGAGAGTTTCTGTCTAGCCTTGACTTAAAAAAATTGGAAGGATCGATAGTGCTGTGAGGGGGTGGGGAGTGTTATTTCTATCCTTTTGTTCGCACCTCTTGCAGATTGAAAGCAACCTGAGGGCTTCTCCCACTTTCTGTAAACCACATTTTTAAAGGTCCCTGCTGCTTCAGCCTCTTCACTTGAAGAGGAAAATGAGCGTGATAGACGAACCGAGCAGAAGACAGGAAGTGCTGCAAATGAAAGTTGACAGAGTGAGATATGTGGCTTTCTCTTTGTTTCCTCAGATAATGGAGCACCCACTGTCTTGCAAGCAGGAAGACACGAATTCCCCTTCAGTTTTCAGCTTCCAGAGTAAGTTTGTGTGTGTGGTTTTTTTTAATCAGCTCTTGGTGCGCCTGGAAGGTTATATTTTCCATCTCCTTCACTCCTTAGCATAGTTTTCTGGCTCTGTATATTTTTGAGGGGGGTGGGGGGGAGGAGGAACAGGGGAACTGTTAATCCCCTGTGCTAATTTTGTTTTTTCCTTGCAACAAAATGTTACACCAGGCCCTGCAGTGGGGTTTTATTTAGAGTTTATACAACTGTTTTTCAGTAATCAGTTGTATATAGGATAAAAAACTACAATTAAACAACTTTGGTTAGTGTTTGTTTATAAATATTAGTGTGCAAGTGAGTTTTTTTTCTGTAGTAGCTTTGAAGTTTAAGTTTTCATTCAGTTTAGCAGCACTTGGTTCCTAGGACTAATAAATCTTGACATTCTCCCTGCACCCCTAGAGCGCAGGCACATCTTAAACCAGGGCTCAGATGATTTAAACTTCTCTGTTTCCCACAGGACCCTGGTCACTTCCTTTGAAGGAAAGCATGGCAGTGTGCGATACTGGATCAAAGCCAAGCTCCATCGCCCCTGGTCCACTGTGAAGAAAGCAAAGAAGGAGTTCACCGTGATTGAACCCATTGACATCAACACCCCAGACTTATTGGTGAGTCTTGGGGGGTCAGGGCAGCCCAGAATTGCTGGGTGGGTGACTTTGACCAAGACTAGAATTTCTGAGCCAGTGAGGAGGAGAAGGACAAAGTTTTAGACCATCGGTTCCCAAATTGTGCAGTGCATCGCTCCCTACTTCCCCTCCTGCAGGTCTGGCATCTGCCGCTTACTGCTTTTTGCACTGCAGCGGTGGCGGGGGAAGAAGAAGGCAGCGGCAGGACCTGAGGGAAGGTAGCGAGCGATGCTGGATTTAGGGAAGGTAGAAGTGTGCTGGTGTGTGAGGAGAGGGCTGCAGGGAAAGGCAGACCCATTTTTTTTTTTTGGAGGGGGGGTGCAGTCAACCAAAAAAGTTTGGGACCCCCCTTAAGTATTTGCTTTGATTTTCTCATCTACCTAAAAAGATGTTTGTATAGATGTGACTGCTTGGTTAACTGAGGCCAGACCAGATGACTGTGCTGAGATTGAAAGTGATTTAAATTTTATTTCTTTTTCTCTAACCCAGGGGAGTGCAAGGGCTCCCATAATTAACAATTAAGGAGACATGGGCAATCTCTCTTTTGAGAATCTGTGGGGAAAGTCCTCTGTACATATGGCCCCATAATCACTGCAGCATGTGTGTGTTTTTTGTTCATGTGACAAGTCTACTAAGAGTGTGTGTGTCCTTGTTTTTAGGCTCCCCAGGCTGGTACAAAAGAAAAAACTGCTCGGGCCTGGTATTGCAATCTGGGACAAGTGTCTCTGTCAGTCAAGATTGACCGAAAAGGTTATATACCAGGTAATTTCATGGAAACATGTTTTCCCCACATGCTTAGCAGACTGTGTGCGCTTAAATATGTCGGGAACTGATGTGACCAGTCCTGGCTTCTGCTGCCTCAGATTTATTCCATTGTCTTTTTGCATCAGATGCTTTCATTACATTTTAAGCTACATGCTGACTCAACATGTAAGCCCTTCCCGTGCACTCCGCTCCATGGATAAATCCTTCTTATCTGTTCCCTTCTCCACTACTGCCAACTCCAGACTTCGCGCCTTCTGTCTCGCTGCACCCTACGCCTGGAATAAACTTCCTGAGCCCCTACGTCTTGCCCCATCCTTGGCCACCTTTAAATCTAGACTGAAAGCCCACCTCTTTAACATTGCTTTTGACTCGTAACCACTCGCCTCCACCTACCCTCCTCTCTTCCTTCCCATTCACATTAATTGATTTGATTTGCTTACTTTATTTATTTTTTGACTATTAGATTGTAAACTCTTTGAGCAGGGACTGTCTTTCTTCTATGTTTGTGCAGCGCTGCGTATGCCTTGTAGCGCTATAGAAATGCTAAATAGTAGTAGTAACTCAACTTTTGTATTGATTTTTGCCAATTGTGGGAATGCTAGGCTTCATGATAACAGTGTTTAAAGCTGGTTTCTTATTTTTTTTCTCTCTTTTCCCATCTCAGGTGAAGTCATCCCAATCTTTGCTGAGGTTGACAACTGTACATCTCGCGTGGTGATGCCCAAGGCTGCTCTCCTGCAGACCCAGAAATTCATTGCTCGTGGCACTGTGAAGCAGAAGAAGGCTGTGGTGGCCACCCTCGCTGGCGACTCTGTGGCTGCAGGGAAGAGGGAGTTGTGGCATGGGCGTGCGCTGAAGATCCCACCTCTGGGCCCCTCGATAACACAGTGTCGGATTATCCGTGTGGAGTATGCTTTAAAGGTAGGCTCCTCGCTTCATTGTTGAGGGAGGGTTGTCATTGGCAACAGCAAACATGTTTGTTTGTGGACATTGGGTGGCGTTGAAGGCAAGGAGGGGGAGATAATTAGACCCAGGGTGAACAAATAGTCAAGAGCAAATGGTGAACCAAATGATTCTTGTTTGGTAACGGATGTCATATTACTACTGAGCAGGGGTGTAGCTATGGGGGCCTGGGCCCCCTGCAAATTTTGTCCAGTCCCCTGGTTCGGCTGGCGGGGGTCCCCAACCCCCGCCAGCTGAAGCCTTCTTCAGTGCGTTTGTTGCCTGCCCCCTGCCCGTCTTTCTTCTTGCTCCTCCTGTGCACGCTGACACTCAGCATCAGCGTTCATAGGAGCAGCAAGAAGAAAGAAGAGCAGGGACCAGGCAGCGAATGCGGCTGCGCTGGAGACCGTGCTGAACAAGGCTTCGGCTGGTGGGGGGGTTGGGGACCCCCACCAGCAAAGGTATTTGTTTGTTGGGGGGGGGGGCGGCACTCAAAATGTGCCCCCAACCTCGGGCTCTGGCCCCCTCCCACCGTGAGGTCTGGCTACACCCCTACTACTGAGCAATGGTTTTTTGTTTTTTTTTTAATCGGCCCATATTTATAATTCTCTTCTGCCTCTTGATCTTTGCAGAATAGCTTTTTTGGGGGTAATGTTGTTTAAGCTGTCTGGTAACTGTCGTATTCTTCTAAAGGCTGAAACCACATTAATTTGGGCACATTTTCCTGTTTTGGGGGAGTCCTGAACTGTTTGCACAGCTGTTTAGTCTTCCCTTGGCTTTTACTTATATAGGTATGTGTGGATATCCCCGGAACCTCCAAGCTGCTCCTGGAATTGCCTCTGGTGATTGGAACTATCCCCCTGCATCCATTTGGCAGCCGGACGTCTAGTGTCAGCAGCCAGTACAGTGTCAACCTGGAATGGATGCGCATGAGCATCCCCGAACAGCCTGAGCGTAAGTGTCCCGTAGTGAATTCTTGGAGGGGGAAGGCTGTTGTGACTCCCATGTAGAGAGTTATAGCTTAACCACCTCAGCTCTGCCTTGGCCAATACGTATTTGGGACTCAAGTGAGCAGGTTAGTAAGCGAGCCTGCAAAGACAGGATCTGGATAGCCTTATTTCTTATAAAGAGGAAACAGAAATTTCAGTTGTGAGGGGGGGGGGGCAGCATCTCACTATCCTCTAATTTGTTTCTGATTTAAGTATTGAAGGGGTGTGTGTTTCAGGAAGGTGCAGGATAGATTGAACCTGATCTGTTTGCAGGGGTGTACAAATTAGCATTGTCTGACCTTGCCATGTTTTGATTCTGTCTGCAGCTCCCCCTGACTATTCCAGTGTGGTGTCCGCTGAAGAAGAACACAACATGTCTCCTCCCCTCCACGAGGATTTCGAAGGCACTCGGGAAGGGCCATTCTATGCTTACATTCAGGAATTTCGTAACAGGCCACCTCCCCTGTACTCAGAGGTAAATAAATCTACCTAGCTCAAAAGACATTGAGCTGGCTAGCTATAGTACAAGTTACTTGGGTGAGAGGGAAGAGGAGGAGGGTCTGTTCAGACAGAATTTTTAGTAAATGGCTACTTGCTTGTTAGACTTCAACGTCCCACAGGGGATGTATTTTCTTTTTTGCTGCATTTGTGCTTGACAATATTAATCTGACAGTGGTTCTTAACCCAGTCCTTGGGACACACCCTGCCAGTCAAGTTTTCAGGATATCCACAGGAAATAGTACACATAAATTTCTTGTATATATTCACTTTGTGTATCCTGAAAATCTCACTGGCTGGGTGCAGGGGCATAGCTAGGTGGGAGCATGGGCCCCCACAGATTTAATTCGGGCCCCCTCCCACCGCTGCTTCAAGGTACCTTTGCTGGCAGGAGTCCCCGACCCCCACCAGCCTTAGTCTTCTTCAGCGCCGGTCTCTGGCACGTTCGCTTACTTCGCTGATCTGTTTTTTTCCGTGAGTCCTGACGTACTGCACGCAACGGGAGGTCAGCGGCTGGGGGAGACGGGCTAAAATGTGCCCCCCCCACCTTGGGCTCTGGGCCCCCCTCCCGCTGAGGTCTGGCTACGCCCCTGGCTGAGTGTGTAGCAAGGACATTTAGTTGCCTGAATACCTGCTGATTTGGGCAAGAATGCTAGTTATTCTGCTGGGTTTTAATTTTGTTTGTTTTTTTTTTTCTGCTTCTGAAATAGGAAGGCATTGCATTGATCTGGTGTATCACAAATGTTGGGCTTATTTAGCAAAAAAAGTTTTGGCCTAACCTGTTCTGTTTCTTTACAGATTGACCCTAACCCGCCAGCTGACATGAGACCGCGCTGCATGACCTGTTGAAGGAAAAGAGCCTGCAAGTTTCATTTGACTAGAATGAACATCCCTTCTGGATAAAATTCAGTGATGGCTGAATTTCTGACCTCTCCTGCCTCAGCAGGGTTGGGAATGGGGTTCCCTTACCCATCCCACTGATCGCCGTATCTGGGAGGACACTAACCATGTGGCTTCCCACCGTGCACGTGTACTGCCCTGCAGCGACATGTGACACTTGGAGTGCTTCAGTTAATACTCTCGCCTTTGCTGGGGGATCGTGTGGGACACTGAGTCTCAGCAGAAAGAGTTGAGCGGTGTTCCTTCTTAGAGATGGCTAAAGGGGATCCTCTGATCTGTTTCAAGAAGATGTTTGTGGTGGAAAGTGTTCAGTGTAAGGAGAAGAAATCACTTCCTCCCTTTGGTGGAGGCGTTTGACATTGAATTTGACTACACCTCACCTTGGGAACTGTCTAACTCCAAGGTTCCTCATTCTGTTTGTCCTCCAAAACAAGGGGCTGCTGGTCCATCTTCATGTGACATACTGTGCTGGATGGGGGAGAAGGGAACCAATTTCAGTATTGAACACAGGATAATGTGAAACTGCTTCTCCCAGGAACTGATGGCCCCTGACATTAATGTCGAAAAGGAGAAGCAGTGGTCAATATTTCACAGTATAATCATTGTGAAAACCAAGAAATAGCTTTACATCTATGAAATCATGTGTTAACCATTATTGTGATTTCATAAAGCTCTCTGTACTATGAGAATTTAACCTCTATCCTTGTGGGGAAAATATCTCTAAACAAAAGCAGAGCAGTATCTGCTTGGGGTAAACCAGAAGAAGGGATTCCTTTCTGGCAAAGCCAGTTTGAGTTAAGTTAATGGTCTTCCGGGAGAAGATGAAAGTGAACCAACTGAGTGTTAGACAACATACCACCTGTAGCCTGTAAAAATGATTTCGCAAAATATTTATCTGGGTTCCTAAATGGGCTTGAATGTTCTTAAGCTTTGGCTAGGATCTCTTTGCATTGTGATGTGTCCATCTAGCTAAAACAGCTAGAGCAGATTTACTGACTTTGCTTTTCCTGGTCTGGATACACTTATTTGGGAGGGAGGAAGGGGAGACTGTCAGTATAGCCTTTATACCCTCATCAGGCTTGCTGCCTTTAATGCCATTTCAAGTAGGGTTGTAAAAGGTACAGTGTTTTGGAGGGAGGAAGTGCCTCTTGAAAAATGGTGCTAAATTCTAAAGATTGAGTGAGGTGCTGATTGATGGAAGGGGAGGGAGAGGGCTTCCCAGCCGGTGTTCTGCCCTGCTCTTTAAAGACTAGCATTCCAAGGTCCTTGGACCAAAAGGGGACGTTCTAGCCATTCAGTGCCTGGAGATTATATCAACCCATTGCCATTCACATTGAGGGCAATCACTCAGGTTACCCTGTTTCCTCAGGAACTTGTACCAAAAAATAGAGAGGAGGGTCTCGCATGGGGTTGGAAGTGTTGGATACTGTATGGTTGCAGTATTGTTGGTGTGAACCAAAGTTAAAAATGTATTTTTGTAAATGATTTTATAGTTTTACTTTTCTTCTTTCTGAGAGTTTTAGGTTGCTTTCTATTTTATTTTTATTAATATGTAATTTTTTTAAAAGGCTTTGGAATAAAGCATTACTTCTGCAATGAGGTACTTGTGTTTGTTTTCTATCTAAATTTTGATAACAGGTTTCCTGTCTGCTGAGCTATACACACACAATTCATGTGGGACTGAATATAAACTTGAGCTGGTTGGGGGAGGAGCTTGGAGGAGTGGCCTAGTGGTTAGGGTGGTGGACTTTGGTCCTGAGGAACTGAGTTCGATTCCTGGCACAGGCAGCTCCTTGTGACTCTGGGCAAGTCACTTAACCCTCCATTGCCCCATGTAAGCCGCATTGAGCCTGCCATGAGTGGGATAGTGCGGGGTACAAATGTAACAACAAAAAACATTGTGCCCCTAACAATTGAAATGTGGGCAGCTACCTCCAGCGTGGATAGGTTGCTGCCATTCTACTTCCATCATGCAGTTAAGACACTGATTTTCAAGGGCTGATTTAGACTGGTTTGTCAGTTCCCAAGAACTCATGAAGATGTGTGATGAAAAACCACTGGGGGGGGGGGGGGGGGGGGGGAGTCATCAATTTTGTATTTATTACAGACTAAAATGTCCAAAACATAATTCTCAAATCTCTGTGGGTGGAGGAAGAGGTGGGGGGGAATAAGGGATGCTGCCCCAAGCCCACCAAATGTGTTTGTGTTGCCCTTCTTTACTGTCTTCCTCCCCCCTCCCCCCACCCCCTACATATACAATCATGTGCTGTGCTGTGCTGAAACTGTTTTCATTCTACCTTCTCCCCTTGAAATAGTTTTTGCTTCTATAATGCAAGGTGTAGTAGCTGTTTGCAAAAAGTAAGCAAGACAATAAGGGTCCCTTTTTCTAAAGTGCAGTAAGGTTTTGCACTTATAGTACATTAGGTGTAAAACCTAGGGTGTGGGAACTGTTGGGGGCATGTCGGATATGACCGTTGCACTTACTGCACAAACAAATTCCCAGTGTAGAGTATGATAAGCCTCAATGCCCCTGCCCCAAGTACACACTGACAGCACAAATTATCATGCAAAGTGCAGTCCATGCCCTGCCCAGTCACTGCCCCATCCAGTGCTAGGAAGAAAGTGCAGGATTTTTATTACACGGGTTATTCTTAGCTCATGGTAGCCCTTAGGTTGATCATATTATTACTAGTTAGTGCATGCTACAACAAGTTAACTGTAGCACACTTAGTGAAAAGTGTGATCCACTCTCTGAAGGCCCATCTTATAAGGTGGTCATGGCTATGTCTGGAAAGGTCAATTTAGGTGCTCATTTTCAAAGCACTTAGATGTACAAAGTTACCTATGGAACTTTGTGCTTTGAAAATGAGCCTCTTTACATCCCAACTCAGTCCTTGGGCTATATCCAGCCAGTCAGGTTTTCAGAATACCCATGATGGATATGCACAAGATTGATTTGCAGGCAATGGAGGCAACCTGAACTACTGCAATGCTCTTCTTTCTACCCCCCCCCCCCCCCCCCCGTTTACAAAGCCACACGGGGGGGGGGGGGGGTTATTTGGGATTGTGTTCCAGGAATTTGAGAAAGTTACAGCTTATCCAAAACACTGCTGCTAGGCTAACTTTCAAACTGAGTAAATTCAGTAGTGTATCAGGTTATATTGCCAAACTTCACTGGCTTCCAGTTAATGAACTAATTATTTTGAAAGTGACCTGTTTGTTTTATCAAACACTTTGTGGCACGGCTTCTGAATTACTAGTTAATATAGTGCTTGTCCCTTTAAATAGATATTCATCTCGGTTATGAGACAAATTGATTCTTCACCCTCCCTCACTTAAAAATGTTCATTTTTATAGTGTGGCTAAGACCTTATTCTCTGTTAGTGGTGTGTTTCTTTGGAAGGAAATGTTGACAAAAAAGGTTAAAGCTTGACTGTTTTAAGAAGTATAATTTTCCATTCAGAATGCTTTCTCTCCATTATGGGGCCCTTTACTAAGGCGCATAGGCACTCGCATGCATCCAATGTGCGTCAAATTGGAACTACCTGGCTACTGCTTGCCCCAGGTGGTAATCGGCAGTTTACATGCGCTGACGCTTACTGCCTGGTTAGCGTGTGAGACTTTACCACCAAGTCAACGGGTGGCAGTAAGGTCTCAGTTAAGTTGCAATATTTATTTGTAGCATTTGTATCCCACATTTCCCCACCAATTTGCAGGCTCAATGTGGCTTACATTTGCCGAAATGGCGGTTGCCATTTCCGGGTAAAAGAATTACAAATGGTATTGCGTTAAGGTGCATACATATATGGTAACATGCATGGAACATAGCATACATGGAACAGATCATGGTATAGATATATATCGTGCATGTATACATGGTAAGGAAGAATATATTATGGTAATGCACGAAGGTTCCTGAGTAATAAATTGGATTGTAATATACATTAGGTCATCGACTATGGAGAGATCCTATTCTACATAAAGATTAAAGTGGTAGTGCTTGTTCATTAATGGCAAAGAGGTTAACCAGTTCACTGAAAGATTTCAGTTATGTCTAGGTCCCTGATGGCGAACCTATGACACGCGTGTCAGTACTGACACGCGTAGCCATTTTCGGTGACACGCGGCCGCATGTGGCCACATACAGAGAAGCAGCGGAGTTCCTTGCTGACACCCGGGGCAGATCGCCGATGCGCCCCCCCCCCCCCAGTGCAGCGCGACCTCCTCCCCCTGGCGAAATCACCCCCCCCCCCCCCGGTGCATGTTTACCCGTTGGGGGGGGGGTGCCGTGTGCGCTCCTATTGGCTTCCTTCCCTGCTGCTCCCTCTGCCCCGGCTCCTGCACGGCCGTTAGGGGATCTTTGACCTCACTTCCGGCCGGCGGAGCAGAGAGCAGAGAGCAGTGGAATGCTGTGGGGGACGCATCTCTGAGGGCCCTGTGATCACCATTACCAGCAACCATCATCCAATCTACTGTTCTGGGGTGTCGTGGATTTGTAATTGACCATCATTACTGAGATAGGTGAGGGGGAGGCTGGGAGAGGCGAGGGCATGTGCTATGGGTGCCGTTTCCCGCCATTAGAAATAGCGGCAGCCATCTTAATTTACATAAGGTGGTCAGTTAGGCTAGTTAACCCCTAATTGCCTGCAGGGCTAACAGGCTATCTATAATTCTATCTTCTGTCTCTGCCCTCCTGATGGAGAACCCAAAAAATAAAAAACCAAGGTTAAGTAAAGGAAGTGGTAGTAGCAGTAGCCGACCCTTTCAAGAGACATGGACCGAGATGTATGGCATTATAGAAAAAAATGGCAGATCATTTTGCGTTCTATGTACTGAAACGGTAGTAAGCAGAACGTGGAATATAAATAGACATTTTGAAACTAATCATTCCCAGCTCTTGAAAAAAAGTGAGGATGAAAGGAAGGAATACATTTCCAGGCAGCTACACTTTTATAAGAGCCAATCTAAGTCCATCCTTAAATTTGTAAAAGGTTCTACAAATTTAACATCTGCAAGTTTGAGCATTGCTCACTCCATAGCTCAGCATGGAAAAGCACTCAGTGAGGGAGAATTTATTAAAGAAACTCTCCTAAGATGTGCACCAGTTCTATTTCACGATATGCAGAATAAAGATGCAATTATTAAGAGAATATCTGAGTTACCAGGAAATTTGGAGTGCCTGGATCCGATTACCAGACACTTGAAAAATATAGCACCCTGAAAAATATAGCAATGGCTTTACTCACAATTTTTCCCTCTACGTACTTTTGTGAAACCTTATTCTCAGCGTTAAATAATATCAAAACCAACAAAAGAAACAGATTGACAGATGAAGTTAGTAGCGCTTGCTTGGGCTTGAAGTGTACAAAATACCAACCTTCAATTGAAGATTTAGCCAATGAAATTCAGCAACAAAAAAGTCACTAATAGGCAGATTAGTTAAAGAATTCCCCCTCCCCCTCACTTATCTTAGTTCATGGCACCCCACACAAGTTAAATAATATCAAGACCAACAAAAGAAACCGACTGACAGATGAACAAAGAAGTCACTAAGTAGGTAAGTTAAATAATTAGTTTTTGGTTTATTAAATACAGTTTTATATTACAATTATACATTTTTGTTATTTAAACTATAAATATCGCGAAATTATGGTTTTTTTCTCGAAGTGACACACCACCCGAGTTATGCTCGGTTTTTTTGGCGAATTTTGACACACCAAGCTCAAAAGGTTGCCCATCACTGGTCTAGGTCGTGTAAAGTCTTATTTAGTATTTAAGATGGATGTTTATGGTATGCCTTCTTGAACAGATCTGTTTTCAGTAGCCTTCGGAAGCTGGCTAGGTCTTGTGTTGTTTTAATGGCCTTTGGTAGTGCGTTCCATAGCTGCGTGCAAATGTATGAGAAACTGGTCGCATATGTGGATTTATATTTTAGCCCTTTGCAATTAGGGTAGTGGAGATTGAGGAATGTGCGTGCTGATCTTTTTGCGTTCCTGGTAGGCAAGTCTATAAGGTCTGACATAAAGGCCGGGGCTTCCCCATGAACGATTTTGTGGACCAGGGTGCAAACTTTGAACACAATTCGTTCTTTTAGTGGGAGCCAGTGTAGTTTCTCTCTTAGAGGTTTGGCACTTTCGTATTTCGCTTTCCCGAATATGAGTCTGGCTGCTGTATTTTGAGCGGTTTGAAGCTTCTTAATGATTTGTTGTTTGCATCCAGCATAAATTGCATTTCAGTAGTCTAGATGGCTTAGTACCATTGATTGTACTAGGCTGCGGAATACTTCCCTTGGGAAGAAAGGTTTGATCCTTTTAAGTTGCCACATTGAGTAGAACATTTTGTTTGCTGTATTTTTCGCGTGATCTTCTAGTGTGAGATTTCGGTCAGTTGTGACTCCCAATAATTTCAAGCTGTCTGATATCGGAAGGGTGTAGTCCGGGGTATTTATGTTATTGGGTTTGTTTGTATTGTATTGTGAGGACAGGATGAGACATTTGTTTTTTTCTGCGTTTAGCTTTAGTTGGAATGCGTCCGCCCATGAGTTCATTATTTGGAGGCTGTGTGTGATTTTGTTTGTGATTTTGGTTATATCTTGTTTGAACGGGATGTATATATATATTCAGTACATAACCCTCCTATGCAACACTGCAAAAAGGTAGGACTGAGTTTTTTTTTTGCAGTCCAATTTGGCTGCATAACTTATGTGATTAAGTGCTGAATATCAGCACTTAACTGCATAAGTGCCGACTCCGCCCCCAGACCGCCCTCAAAATAGCCGGCTTTCAGTGTAGCGGTCTGTGGTGTTCAGCGACACTAACCAAATAAGTGCCATTGAATATCAGCCGATAGCCCCGTAAGAGCAATTTAACCGGCCAGGAGCCGTTTCTGGCCTGTTAAATCACTTTTTGAATATTGACCCCTTTGTTTTCAAGAGATGTAAGTAGGGAATCGCTAGTGCGGCTTTCTAAAAGAAGCTCTAAATTAGGAGGAGGGTAGCTGATTCTTTTTTTGTACAGTCTTGAAAGCGTGCCTGGATCTGTGCAGTTAGGCATCCTGTGGAAGACTCAGCCTGTAATGTTCCTTCCAGTTCAGGTATATTGCCTAGAGGGATGGACAACTAAAACAATTTTCATTTTTTAAAAATATATTTTTAAATATTTATTGAATTTATAACTATAATTCACAAGTATACACTTGCTTAAGGAACACAGAGATATATAAAAGTGAGAAGAAAAATCACGTAGCGCTTCTTTTACAAAGCCGAGCTAGCGATTCCCACGCAGCAAATGAGAGGAAGCCCATGGGCTTCCTCTCATTTGCTGCACCGAGAATTGGTAGCGTGGCTTTGTAAAAGAGGCCTTTAGAAACCATCAAACCCCTTCTTAGACCACTAAAGGAGGGGATGTAACAAAAATTAGTTAGGAGATAAACATAAAACATTACTAAGGCAAAGCCATAAATTAAGCTACCAATCCACAATCTATCTATTACAATATTCAAATTATACAATTACCTCACAAAAAATGCAACTGAGGAAACAGTTGAAATTACATTTACAACAGGCAAAGGGAAACCCCCCTCCTCTAAAAAGAAAAAAAAAAAAAAAATATTACGTCCACAATAAAGGAAAAGGGAGCCAAGATACATAGAAAATGTCAAAGGAAATAAATAGATCAAGAGAAAATGCCTAAACCAAGCAGATACTGCAGCCAGCTTAACGGTGTCCCAGCTTTCTTATAGGCTGTCATGTTTGCACTTTCAGTTCTTCCACAATCTATCGAAATGCCATCAGACGGGGGGTGATCTGTTTAACATCCAGAAAAGCCGTGTTGAGGTTCCCAAAAAAACATACATCACCCCTAAAAAGCAAATTAAACATTTACAGGGATATGCCTAAAAAAAATGAGGCACCTGATGCTTGGGTCTATGTTCATATTGCCAAAAATAATTTTCTCCTATCCTGAGTAGACTTAGCTACACCAGGATACACCCAAACTTTCTGCCCACAGAACAAAGCCTTTGAGTTACGAAAATATAACTGCAATACAATGTTTAAATCTTGCTCAGAAACAAAAGATACCAAAAAATGTTTCTCGCTCAGTCACCTCAGAGAGAGAAGACTCCAAAATGGCTGACAAATTTTCACGTAGGTTTTCTTTTTCCACTTCAAAACCAAAGTTGTCAATAGAGGGGCCCTTTTACTAAGCTGTGGTAAAAAGTGGTCTGCGCTAGTTCGGACGCGTGAAATTAGTGTGCACTGGGCCATTTTTTAGCACAGCGGATAAAAAGGCCTTTTTTGATGGAGCAGTAAATGTCCCTGTGGAGGAGTGGCCTAGTGGTTAGGGTGGTGGACTTTGGTCCTGAGGAACTGAGTTCAATTCCCACTTCAGGCACAGGCAGCTCCTTGTGACTCTGGGCAAGTCACTTAGCCCTCCAATGCCCCATGTAAGCCACATTGAGCCTGCCATGAGTGGGAAAGTGCAGGGTACAAATGTAATAAAATAAAAAATATTAAAAGTAGTGTGTGGCTATTTACTGCCTGAGCCCTTAAAGACTATTTACTTGGCAGTAAGGGCTCACAAGCTACTCCTGCAGTAATCAGACAGCATGCATTAATGTGATCACACTGCCAATTACCTCCAGGAACAGCCCTCCCCCCCCCAGCAATAGAAAATTATTTTCTACCTCAGGAAACAGTGCACTCTAACTTTGAAACTACCGCTGGGAGCCCATGCTACCCCAGCGGTAGTGTCGATTTAGCGCATGCTACCTGCACGTTAGCCCTACTGCGGCTTAGTAAAAGGGCTCCAGAGTGCACTATTTATAATGCACATTATCCCCCTAAGTCTAGAAATGGTGCTTTAAAATTGTGCATGCAATTGAATTGAATAACAAGCCATTTGGCACCAATAATTGGGAGCTGACAATTATTGGCGCTAATATTAGCATTAATTAAAAATTATGCATGTAGGTTTAAATGCTTGGATCTGTGCATAAATATTAAGCGCTGCTCCACAAAGGGAGATCGGCATGGCCGTTCCCACAATTTATGTGTGCTGTTATAGGATAAGGGGGATCCACGCTTAATTTTATTTATTTATTTTATTGCATTTGTATCCCACATTTTCCCACCTATTTGCAGGCTCAATGTGGCTTACATAGTATTGTTAACATAGATTTTCCAGTATATTAGGTATAGTTAGTATTGTGTAGAGGTTAATTAGGGGAAGAAAGAAGAAGGAAGGGATTTATAAGGGTATTTATAGAAGGTGGGCTTTCATAACTGAATGGGTTGGTGGAGTGGATTAGTGGGGCTGTAGGTTCTCATTGTAGGCCTTGTTGAAGAAATATGTCTTCAGAGATTTGCAAAAGATAGTTGTTTTGTCGATTGTTTTCAGGTCTGTGGTAATGCATTCCATAACTGCGTGCTCATGTAAGAGAAGGTGGTGGCGTGCATCAGCTTGTATTTTAGTCCTTTACAGCTGGGGAAGTGCAGGTTGAGAAATTTGCGAGATGATCTTGTGGCGTTTCTGGGAGGTACGTCCACGAGGTTTAGCATGTAGTTTGGGGCGTCTGCGTGAATGATTTTGTGTACAATCGTGCAGATCTTGAATGCAATGCATTCCTTAAGTGGGAGCCAGTGAAGTTTCTCTCTTAAGGGTTTGGCACTTTCATATTTAGTTTTTCCATATATGAGTCTGGCGGCTGTATTCTGGGCAGTCTGGAGTTTTTTAATAGTCTGTTCTTTGCAGCCAGCGTACAGTGCGTTGCAGTAGTCCAGATGACTTATTACCATTGACTGTACCAAGGTACGGAAGATGTATCTCGGGAAGAAAGGTTTTACTCTTTTGAGTTTCCACATGGAGTAGAACATCTTTTTCGTAGTGTTTTTCACGTGGGCATCAAGAGTGAGGTTTTGATCAATGGTGACTCCAAGAATTTTCAAGTTTTGTGAGACAGGAAGAGAACAGTATGGTGTGGTTATGGTGGAGAAGTTTTTTGTGTTATATTGTGAGGTAAGTACAAGACATTGTGTTTTTTCTGCATTAAGTTTTAGTTGGAATGCATCTGCCCAGGTGTGCATTATTTGGAGGCTTTGGTTGATCTCGTTGGTGATTTCATTTAGATCATGTTGAATGGGATGTAAATTGTGACGTCATCTGCATATATGTAGGGGTTGAGGTTTTGATTGGCTAGAAGTTTGGCTAAAGGTATCATCATTAGGTTGAATAACATTGGTGAGAGGGGGGATCCTTGGGATACTCCACATTCAGGTGTCCATGGGAGTGACCTGTACGCGTTCGATACACTATCTCCTAGATTGGGATAACAGTTGCAGAAGCATATTAGACGAAATAGCACCACTACAAACAAGAACCTCATGAAGACACAACTCGATACCATGGTATAACGAAGAACTGAAAAAGCTAAAAACACAAGCTAGGTGGCTTGAACGAGCATGCAAAAAAATAAAAGATGTACACACACTCAATGCATGGAAACAAACGCAAAGAAAATACAAATATGCAATAAGACAAACCAAAAGGTCTTATTACAAAACCAAAATAGGGCCAGACTACAAAGACACGAACAAACTATATCAACTCGTGAACAAATTACTAGATACCACATTGGTTACCACAACCAACACAAACACCCCATCTGCAGACAAACTTGCTAAATACTTCAACGAGAAAATTGTAAACCTATGCAATACGTTACCACAGAACACCACTGACATCGAAAAATTCATTGAATGTCTGGACTCAATCCTCGGTGAATACCCAGCAGACCGAATCTGGACAAACTTTGCTCTCCTTACCAATGAAATTGTCATCCAAGCGATTAACAGGTTCACCAAGACTCACTGTAAACTGGACACCTGCCCCAACTACCTAATAAAATCCGCCCCTCAACGCTTTATAGCAGACCTCACATTTCACCTAAACTACATGCTGCAACATGGACTCTTTTCTAAGGACAAAGGCACATACTACTCACCCCAATACCTAAAGATACAAAGAAAAAAAGCAAATGAAATTACCAACTACCGCCCGGTAGCATCAATCCCTCTGGTAGTCAAACTGCTGGAAAGCATGAGAACCAAGCAACTTACCAACTACTTAAACAAATTCTCAATATTACACGAATCACAATCAGGATTTCGCTCCAACCACAGTACCGAAACAGTACTAATTACTCTCCTAACCAAATTCAAACAAGAAATTGCAACTGGCAAAAGCATACTTTTCCTACAATTCGACATGTCTAGTGTGTTCGACATGGTAAACCATAAAATACTACTAAACATCCTAGAATACTTCAAGATTGGTGGAAGTGTACTTAGTTGGATCAAGGGTTTCCTAACCACAAGAACACACTAAGTGATATCAAATTCAAACATATCATCACCATGAAAACAGGAATGTGGAGTACCCCAACCTTTTGAACCTCGCCGTGAATAATTTTATGAACCAGGGTGCAGATTTTGAATGCAATTCGTTCTTTTATTGGGAGCCAATGCAGTTTTTCTTGTAAGGGTTTGGTGCTTTCGAATCTCGTTTTTCCAAATATGAGTCTGGCTGCAGTGTTTTGGGCAGTTTGGAGTTTTTTTTATGATTTGTTCTTTGCATCCCGCATACAATCCATTGCAGTAGTCTAGGTGAATTAGTACCATTGATTATACCAGGTTACGGAATATTTACCTTGGGAAGAAAGCTTTTACTCTTTTGAGTTTCCACATTGAATGGAACATTTTCTTTGTTGTATTTTTTGCGTGGCTTTCTAGTGTGAGATTTCGGTCAATTGTAACTCCGAGAATTTTCAGGCTGTCAGAGACAGGGAGGGTGTTAGTCTGGGGTGTTTATAGTGGTGGGTTTGTTCGTGTTATATTGTGATGAGAGGATGAGACATTGTGTTTTTTCTGCGTTGAGCTTTAGTTGGAATGCATCCGCCCATGAGTTCATTATTTGGAGGCTGTGTTTGATTTCATTTGTGATTTCTGTTAGATCATATTTGAACAGAATGTAGATCGTGACATTGTTTGCGTAGATGTAAGGATTGAGGCTTTGGTTGGATAGTGATTTGGCCAGTGGTGTCATCATTAGGTTGAAAAGGGTTGGTGAGAGCGGCGATCCCTGGGGTACTCCACATTCAGGTTTCCATGGTGATGATGTATTTGAGTTAGATATCACTTGGTATGTTCTTGCAGTTAGGAAGCCATTGATCCATCTCAGTACGCTTCCTCCAATCCCGAAGTATTCTAGGATGTTCAATAGTATTTTATGGCTAACCATGTCGAACACACTGGACATGTCGAATTGTAGGAGAAATACACTGTTGCCAGTTGCAATTGTTTGAATTTGGTTAGGAGAGTGATTAGTACTGTTTTGGTGCTGTGGTTGGATCAAAATCCTGATTGTGATTCATGTAGTATTGAAAATTTGTCTAAGTAGTCGGTAAGTTGCTTGGTTGCCATACTTTCCATTAGTTTTACTGCCAGAGGGATGGATGCTACCACCGGTGGTAGTTGGTTATGTCATTTGCTTTTTTCTTTAAATCTTTGGGTACTGGGGTGAATAATATATTTCCTTTATCCTTAGGGAAGAGTCCATGTTGTAGCATGTAGTTTAGGTATGACGTGAGGTCTGTTATGAAGCATTGAGGGGCGGATTTTATTAGGTTGTTGGGACATATGTCAGTGGGATTTGGCGAACTTGTTGATTGTTTGGGTGATGGTTTCATTGGTCAGTAGATTGAAGTTTGTCCAGATTCGGTCTGCTGGGTATTCATCGGTGATTGGGTCCAGACAGTTAATGAATTTTCGTGGTCGGTGGTATTAAGTGGTAACATGGATCGTAGTTTTATAATTTTCTCATTGAAGTATTTAGCCAGGTTGTCTGCTGATGGGTTGTCTGTGTTGGTTGTGGTAACCAGGTGTGGTGTCAAGTAGTTTGTTCACGAGTTGGAAAAGTTTATGTGTGTCTTTGTAGTCTGGCCCTATTTTGGATTTGTAGTATGATTTACTGAATCCAGCCCTATGTGCAAAGGCCCAAATTTTATATATGGCGCCTGAAAAATTGGTGCTGAAAAACCATGCGTTTAGTGCTGTTTTTAAACTACACCTAAGGTTAGGCATACTTTACAGAATGTGTGCACCTAAAACCAGGCCTAAATATCTGTGCCTAACTTAGGCGCAGATCGGGTGTATTCTATAATAGTGCACATAGTTTTTTGGAACGCCCACGACATGCCCATGACTATGCCCCCTTTTCGGCTGTGCGCATTAGAATTTACGTGCACCATATTGTAGAATAGGCCTACAAAGTTGTGCATGTACATTCTAATTAAAGTCAATTAGTGCCACTAATTGGTTAAGTACTAATTATCAGCACAGATTGGCTTGTGTGCACATTTGGTCAAATTAGTGCACACAAATTAAGGCATCATGCATAGAATTTCAATTTGGGAGATAAAGTGCAGTTTGAGAAAAGTGTGTATTCTGGGGCCCTTTTACTAAGCAGCAGTAGGGCTAACGTGCAGATAGCGTGCGCCAAATCGACACTACCGCTGGGGTAACACAGGCACCTGGCGGTAATTTCAAAGTTGACACTCACTGTTTCTCGCGGTAGAAAATATTTTCCTATTGTCTATCGTGGAGGACATTGCCAGTGGTAATCGGCAGAGCAGCCGCATTGGCACGCACTGCATGATTACTGAGCGAGTAGCATGTGAGCCCTTGCCGCTAGGTCAATGGGTGACTGTAAAGGCTCAGGCAGAAAATAGCCACAGGCTACTTTTGATTTTAGCGCACAGCCATTTACTGCCTCATTTTTTAAAAAAAGCCTTTTTTCTCAGCTGCGGTAAAAAATGTTCCAGCGCACGCCAATTTCACATGTCCAAACTACCACAGGCCACTTTTTACCACAGCTTATGAAAAGGGCCCCTCTATGAGGGTTGGAAACAGGGGCATAGCCAGACTTCGGCAGGAAGGGGGACCAGAGCCCGAGGTGAGGGGGCACATTTTAGCCCCCCGCCCCTCCCCCGCCATTGCTGACTTTGCCTCCCCCCTGCCACCGACCGTCTCGACCTCCCCTCCTGCTGCCAACCCGCCGTTGCCTACTTTTGCTGGCAGGGGACCCCAACCCCCGCTAGCCGATATCCTCTTCTTCTCACAAAAGGTTTCCTTCTGTTTCTGACGTCCTCGGCTGGCGAGGGTTGGGGTCCCTCGCCAGCAAAGGTAGGCAACGGCGGGTTGCGGCGGGAGGGGGGGTCGGGTGGGTCGACAGGGAGGTACAGGGCCAAATCTACGGGGCCCAGGCCCCCCTGGCCCCATGTAGCTACAGCACTGGTCGGAAGTTTTATAGTTCTGCCTGTACTGAGATCTTGCCAAGTTACTCTGCTGCATGGCGGTGGGATTTGCAATCGTTGCATGCTCCCCACCACCACAAACCAGCATCTGTTTAGGAGGAAGCATCCAGAACTCAGACAGTGTATATACCTCATGGTATGAAAGGGATGGAGCCTGACACTCTAACTGGCTGGATGCCCCAGGCATCTGTCTTTAGCAGCTTGTATGAACCTTGGAATTTAAGCTACTCCCAGCCAAAGATTCTTCTGGGAACCTTTAAAGATATTCCTAGACTGTAAACTGATTGCTGTTTACACTGCAGCTATATTTATTGATAGGGACATTAAAACCCCCCTTTTCTCAGAGCTAAAAAATGCTCAGTGGACCTTGGGTTGGAGGCAAATTTTGTGTAAAAAAAAAAAAAGATGATACCAGGAGAGTGGGGAAAATGCAGTGGTAATTTTCTTTTCTTCTTCTTTTTTTAAAAGCTCATATGATGTGCTGAGTGAAAGATAAGAACAAGTGTTGCCATACTGGGACCGACCGAAGGTTCATCAGGCCCAGTATCCTGTTTCCAACAGTGGCCAATCCAGGTCACAAGTACCTGGCAGGATCCCAGAACAGTAAGACAGATTTTATGCTGCTTATCCTAGAAATAAGCAGTGGATTTTCCCAAGTCCATCTTAATAATTAGGCTTATGAACTTTTTTTAAAGGAAATTATCCAAACCTTTTTTAAAACCCCGCTAAGCTAAGTTTTCACTCATTCTCTGGCAACAAATTCCAGAGTTTAATTACATGTTGAGTGAAGAAATATTTTCTCTGGTTTGTTTTAAATTTACTACTTAGTAGCTTCATTGCGTGTTCCTTAGTCCTAGTATTTTTGGAAAGAGTAAACAAGTGATTCACCTCTACCAGTTCCACTCCGCTCAGTATTTTATAGACCTCCATCATATTTCCCTTCAGCCATCTCTTCTCCAAGCTGAAAAGCCCTAGCCACTTTAGCCTTTCCATATAGGGAAGTCATCCCGTCCCCTTTATCATTTTCATCACCCTTCTCTGTACCTTTCCTAATTCCACTATATCTTTTTGAGATGTGGTGACCAGAATTGCACACGGTATTCGAGGTGCGGTCACACCATGGAGCGATAGAAAGGCATTATAACATTCTCATTTTTGCTTTCCATTCCTTTCCTAATAATACCTAACATTCTATTTGCTTTCTTAGCCGCTGCTGCACACTGAGCAGAGGGTTTCAACTTATCATCAATGATGACACCTAGATCCTTTCCTGGGTGGTGACCCCTAATGTGGAACGTTGCATCACATAGCTATAGTTTGGGTTCCTCTTTCCTAAATGCATCACTTTGCACTTGCTCACATTAAACGTCATCTGCCACTTGGATGCCCAGTCTCGTTAACAAAGGCCCATCCCACTATCTATTTGCATCAGGCCTTAAAGCTCTCAACCTGAGCACCAAATACATTTCTGAGGCATCAGAGCCTACTAATGTCAGATGGTAGTGCTCATATAAAGCCAAATGGCCCTAAAATTAGGCAGGAAAGATAAAGAGAAGATGAGGCCCCATGACGAGAAGATGACAGATGAAACTGCAGACTGCCCTATGCTGAAACCAGTGCCACCGGTAACCAAACTCTCAGTTGACATGGTAAAAACTAAGGAATGGAAGTTTGAAAAGCTATATGAAAAACTAGAAACAGTCTTATGGTTGAATCCTGCTAAAAGAGGCTGACAGAGGTTAAGCAGTGTGTATCAGACCTGGAAGACGAGGTCCGCAAACCTATGGAGGAGATGTAGGCCTTTAAGGAGAGTGTAGCAAAGCAGGTGGAGAAGACTGACAAGATGGAGAATTGCTTACACAGGAATAATCTATGGCTAGTGAGCATTACAGAATAAAGGGCGGAGAACTAATGTTTTTTTTTTTTTTTTTAGAGACCTGGCTCCTTAATGAGCTGTGCCTTTGCCCTAAGTTTGAGCAATTAACAATTGAGCAGGCCTACGGGGTAGGGCCACAAAAGCAGGAGGGAGCTAGACCATGAGTTGTCATTGTGCGCTTCCATAATTTTGTGCAAAAGGAAGCCATTCTCCAGGCAGCAAGGCATTCACCTCAATTGACGCATGATGGGCAGAAGGTGCTGGTATTTCAGTACTACTCTACAAAGTTGTCTAGTTTGAGGAAAGAGTTTTTGCTGGCATGTTCTAAGCTGCACAACCACCACCCTCTACCCTTCCAACCCCAACAATAGCTGATTTCTACTACCCCAAGGAATCCTAATCCACCCTGTTAAAATGTCCAGGAGTAAAAATACAACCTGTTCTGTATGCCCTAGAGGGGAGAAATACACCCTGTGAAGCACTGTCTAGCTCACCTGTCTTCACAATCCTTCCTTCAATAGAAGATGTCTTCTTAGAAGATGTACTGGTAGCAGGATGTACAGCATCCCCCATGCAAATTTTGCTAGTTGTGGCCAACATGTTTGCTTACTTTCACAAAAAATCAAAATATCGTTGTATGCATCACTCAAACATAAATATAAATAACAATTCAGTTAATTAATAGGCTTCAAAGTAGAAAATGACACGGAGCGGAGGCAACGTTTGCCCCATTTGGGATCTGTCATCCCAGTGGGATCTCTCCCCGCCCTGTCCCTGCGGTTACTACGGGTCCCTGTCCCTGTGTCATTCTCTACCAAACACAAATGCCCCTGACAAAAGGGCCTGCCCACAATTTGCTCCTGACAAATGAGCCTCCCAACAAAAGGGCCCGCCCCGAGTATTTTACCTGTTCTGCTCCTCCTGCTGCAACGGTGTGTCTTTCTGAGTCCTGCTGCTGCTTTGAGCTGAGGTAAGTCTCCCCTTTGCCATTTTCCCTTTTCCTCCTGCCTGTCCTGCGCCCTTCCCCTCCCCCCCCAGCCATCCTCCAACTTTCCTGTGGGCCACCAGCAATGTTAGCAAGGGGAAACAAGCTGCTTCGGCAGACCCTGGAAGCATTAACTCTGTTGTGTTGTGTCTCACCTTGTCTGACACAACTTTCTATGTCTGCATCAGCAGGAAACAACAAAGAGAACACTTCCAGGCCAGCTGAAGAAGCAGCTTGTTTTAGCTGCCAGAGGCCCACAGGAACATTAGAGGATCGCTGAGGGGAGGGGGGGGGGGGGGAGAGACAGATTGGACCGCACAGGGCAGGCAGGAGGAAGAGGGAGACATGCTGGATTATGTTGGGAGTTGGGTGGGGAGGAAGGGTAAGAGATGCTTTTCTAGACCATGGGAAGGGGAAAAAGGGAGAGACCAGAATGCAGGGAAGGGGGGTAGTGGGACACAGATGACAGAACATGTAGGTGCAGAGAGAAAGATGCTGCACTGGAGAAGGAGTTGAAGGAAGAGAGAGCTCAGAAGAGGGAAATAGAGGGGGAGAAGAGATGCTGGACCCCCACAGGGAGGGAGACAAAGCGTGTACTATATTTCTTATTTTTGTGAAAGCTATTTGTTACAGGGGCTATTATGTCAGGGCTGTTTTGACTGGGCTATTTTGTCCGGGCTATTATGTTGGGATGCTGAAATTATTGTATTTAAGCAGGCACAGGAGTCGGAGTGAGCCCATGGCATTTTTCAGCCTGCAGAGACAATTTGAGTATTTTTGAATTCCAGAGTTTAATTACACATTGAATGAAGAAACATTTTCTCCAATTGTTTTAAATTTACTAATTTGCAGCTTCATTGCATGTCCCCTAGTCCTAGTATTTTTGGAAAGAGTAACAAGCGATTCACATCTACCCATTCCACTCCACTCATTATTTTATAGACCTCTATCATATCTCCCCTCAGTCGTCTTTTCTCTAAGCTGAAGAGTCCTAATCGCTTCAGCCTTTCCTCATAGAGAAGTATGTATCATTTTACTCAAAACCTTCCAAGATGTAATTGCAGACAGTGATGGAGATAGGAGGGGGCGTGTCGGGGGAGGGGATCGTCTGTATTCTAATCACCATGTTAATGCTATTTTAAGAGGTATGACAGATGTTCATTGAATGTGCACATCATGTTCATTGACCCTAGTGGTCTCAGTGAATTTGCTTCATCAGAAGACAACATTCATCCCACGTCATCTCTGCCAGAAACATGGGAAGACATTGCATCTGTGTAAACACAAAGGCATCTTGATTGCAGAACTGTCTCACCTGAGAAGAGGGACAGATAGAGGCAGTGCAAGCTTGTCATCCACTCACAGTCTCGTCACCAGAGAAAAGGTACAGCACAGGCAGGAGCAATGCAAGCTTCCCACACAGGCAAACATAGCCTCGCCCCAGGAGAGGTAGAGCACAGGCAACAGCAATGTAAACTTCCTTCTAGGGCTCAAAGGGCAATACAGTTTGTATGTGTGTACAAGCTTTGCCTCTCAGCTGAGACTGCAAATTATTAATGCCAAGCTGTGATGGTGGGTATTTTTAGTGGGGCAGACACCTGTTGACTGGGAATTGGACTGAGACTTATCCATTCACATTACGCAATGCCACCCAACAGCTTTCAGACAGGACAGACGTGCAGTCACTCCTGTCCTAACTAAAACTTGTGGCTTGTCATCCTTGCACAACCCACTTTCTCTCTTTAAAACAAAGTGGGGACCTCTGGATTCCCAGCATTGCAGTTTTCCTTGTCAGCAGCTTGTTTACCAGAGTGGTTCCAGCTGCGAAAAGCATTTGATTCCTCTCAGGCTATCACCCATTCCCAGCCCCCACTCCTGCCTCCTGGTCCCAGCCCTGACTGAATCAGAAGCCAGGGCTCTGCTGTCTGGGCTGTTTTCCAGCCCATAGTGAGGCTGCCAAGAGTAAGTTGATGGAAGAAGGGGCAGTGTCAGGGGGGGGTGGGGGGAGAATCATCTCTGATGAAAAACATCCCAATCCAGTGTTTTGAAGAGATGCTGGGGTGAGCAAAATGCTTCAGAACATTCTGTCTTTGCTCTGTACATACTGTACCCCCTCTCCCTCACCATCAGAGCACCTTAATCTATCAGCTGCTACCTAACTTCAATTAAAAGCAGGGGTTAAAAAAAGGTCTTGGGAAGTTCACCCTGTGATTTTCCAGCTGCTATGACAGCCAGGGGTTTAGGAAGATGTCAGGCTAGAATAGAGTTCATTCTCTCATACATGGAACCTTCCTAAACACTCAGGGACCCTTTACTAAGCTGCGTAGGTGTCTATGTGCGCCCAACACGCGCCAAATTGGAGTTACCCGCCGGTTACCGCATGGCCCCTCGCGGTAATTTCAATTGGCGCACGTCCGCTACTCACATCCCAAAAGTATTTTTACATTTCTGACGCGTGGCATTTGATGCGCGTAGGTCATTACCGCCCGGTTACCGCGTGAGACCTTACTGCTAAGTCAATGTCTGGCGGTAAGGTCTCAGACCCCAAACGGGTGCGCGGCAATTTTCATTTTGCCGCACATCAATTTTCGGCAAAAAATTTTAAAAAGGCATTTTTTGTAGGTGCGCTGAAAAATAATTCTGCGCGTGCCCAAAACCTGCGCCTACACTACCGCAGGCCATTTTTCAGTGCACATTAGTAAAAGGACCCCTCAAAAAGCCAAAAAAAGAATAGGACTAATCAGTGGCGTAGCACAGGTGGGCCTGGGTTGGCTGAGGCCCACCTACTTAGGGCTCAGGCCCACCCAACAGTAGCACATGTTTAGCAGTAGCTGATGGGGATTCCAAGCTCTACCAGCTGAAGACTTCCCCCTGATACATAGTAACATAGTAGATGACGGCAGAAAAAGACCTGCACGGTCCATCCAGTCTGCCCAACAAGATAATTTCAGGACCGTATAAGCCTGCCCAGCCTCCCACCACCCGGCTCTGCCTCCAATCTCGGCTAAGCTTCTGGGATCCCTTTCTTCCAAGCAGGATTCCTTTATGTTTATCCCATGCATGTTGAATTCCGTTACTGTTTTCATCTCCACCACCTCCGCGGGAGGGCATTCCAAGCACCCCACCACTCTCTCTGTGAAAAATACTTCCTGACATTTTTCTTGAGTCTGATGGTAATGAAAATGGTGTGCTCCATGTTACCGGCACCTGTGAATGCTCAGTTTTCAGCGCATGCCTGCTGCAGACTGCCAAGGTAGAGAGAAGCATTTTCCCACCAGCTTAGATATTTTTTTGGGGGGGGGAGGGGGCGAACACTTGGTGTCCACCCACTTCTTGCCTTGGCCCACCCAAAATCTGCTGTCTGGCTATGGCCCTGGGACTAACCATGGCAAAATAATACATTTAAAGCAGAACAGAGGCATTGCCAGAGAGTTATTATTTATTAGATTTTGGCTCACACCTTTTTCAGTGGTAGCTCAAGGTGAGTTACATTGGGTATTTCTCTGTCCCAGGAGGGCTCATAATCTAAGTTTGTACCTGAGGCAATGGAGGGTTAAATAACTTGCCCAAGATCACAAGGATCAGCAGTAAGATTTAAACCAGCCACCTCTGGCTTGCAAGACCGGTACTCTAACCACTAGGCCATTCCTCCGGGTATTGGAACTCCTAAGCACTAGCTATTTATTTCAAGTCCGAGCCTGTTGCTGCTATGTCACTCATGTCCAACTTCTATTATTCATCAAACTCTGAGAACAGCTTTATTAGTTTCATGGCTTAAATAAACTTATAATTAGCATAAAGCTACATGTAGAAAAAGCGATCACTTATCTGTTTAATCGCAAGAGCAGCATGAAATAACAAGCGTATATATCCGATGCTATAGGAGTTCCAATAGCCTGCTAATAACTCTCTCCTGAGTCATATCTGTACTGCTTTCAGGGGAGATGCACAAAACTTACCGGGTCAGCAATGTGCTTTTTTTTTTACTGGTTCCAGCCGGGTTCAGCGAGCTTGGTATTCAGCGGGCAATGCAAAAAGGGACTCTGTGGGTTTTTAATGTTTGCGGTGGCAGTCAATGATGCACAACCGTTTACGAGCAATGTACAGAAAGGCCCGCATACCTTTAGTGGGAGAAATTTTACGGAGGTCTGGAGCAGCCGTAGCAGGCAGTTCTTCATGTAGACGGTGGGATAACATGTCTTGGGAGCTAGGACCCTGTTGGCTGTCCTGGGCAGGGCTGCTGGCAGACCTTGCAGAGGGCCATGGGAGACCTTAGCTATACTTCGGGCAGGACCGGTCAAGCTTCCACGTTCTTCTGACAGTGAAAGGCAGGAGCTTGGGGCTGTGTGCACGCCCCGGCCACCCTTGGCTAACTTCATGCTGGAAAAATGCTTCAAAATTTAAAAATCACCCCTTTCCTTCTAGGCCCAGCTGTGGCAGATTTGCATCAAAAAAGTTAGGAAAATAAAGCTTTCATACACACAGCTTGTATGTGTGTATGAAAGCCGTAGGTAGCACCTTGCTGTTCTAAGCACGTGCAGAGCAGCCATTGCTTAGTGATTGGCTGTTCTGGACATGCGCACTTACCGATTGGCTTCTCCCCCTACTGACCTGCACTGTTTTTGTGAGCAGCTCATTTGCACGTGATTTTGGGAATCGCTTGCTATTTTCACTCGGTAACTTTTAGCAAGGATCTCCACAAAGATGGATGTTTCCGGGGACTTTTGCACATCTGCCTCTCAATATATTATTTTGCCAGGTTAGTCCTACTCTTTTTCTACTTTTCAATGTTTGGTGCGAGTAAGCTCTGGTTTCCCGTTTGTTTTTTTGCAACCTACTAAGCACATCATTCTCCTCTGGTGACATCCTGCCCCCCACCCCTCCTCGACCCACATCATCTTGTGGACTTTCCTGGCATCATCTACTCCTGTAAGTGCCAGGTTATGAGCTCAATAAAAGCCAGCCTAAAATCTGCTAATCACACAGCCACTGTGGGGAGGAAAAAGGAAAAAGAAAAAGCAATGAACATTTGGATTAATACCCATTGCATGCACTGGTCTGTGCACTGTGAGGGCATTACAGTGTGTAACAAGTAATTTTATGAATAACCTAGTGGTCTTGCATTTGTACTTCAACATCCTGGTAGAGTGTCCCAAATAGGGCTTTATCTCACATCGCACCTGGCTAGTCTCTTATAGGTTCATTTGGATCAGCATTTGGGAACACCTAGCCTAGTCTAGGGTGGTTCTAGTGAAGGGAAGAGATAAGACCTTGTTTGATCAAAGATTTGTGATTTTAGCTTGTAGGGCATGATGTGCCCAGAATAGACCAGAGATGGTATCTGTTTGCTGGAAGATAATTGGAGATAGCAGTGTATGCGGTCACTGGTATCTCTGGATTCCTAAAATACAGTCCTGGCCCCCCTCCAGACTTCTGCTAGGAGAAAAACAAGTGGATCCTTCACCCCTGACCGGCTGCAGGGTTATTTCCTTGAACACAAGCTATCTCAAATTATCTTTAAAGGAGATCTCTATTTTCACATGTAGTATAAAAAAAAATGAAATAGCGCCCTCTCCTTCACTTCTCTCCCAGCCCCCTCACACACATGCTCCCATAACCCCAGTGCAAAAGTATTGGATAATATTTCATCAGCTTCATTTGATCTTGCTGGTATAATTTATTCCTTTGGAAAAATACAAATATATGCACCATTATTAAACATAGCAGAACATATTACTTAACATCTGGTGCTTGGTATTCAGCTATCCCTTCAAGCCTTCACATTTCATAGAAACCTTTCATCGGGAATGACACCAGGGTGGTGTACAGAATCATGAGACGTAGCACCACATATAGAAATGTAAATTGAACAACAACATATTATCCTTTATAACATAGTAAATGACTGCAGATGAAGGCATGCACGGTCAGTGCCAGCTTAACCAGTGGACCAGGTGACGCTCTGGCTCAGGGCACTGGTGATTAAGGGCACCAAAATACCCAGCCTTTGACCTCAGTTGTTCTAAAGATTAAGCCTTTTCTATGCCTCACCCAGTCCAGTCTCTCCCCTTCCATCTCTCTCTCCCCCCCCCCCCCACAGGTCCAGCACTGCTCCCTCACCTCCTGGGTCTTCCCTCTGATGCATTCTGCCGCCTCTGATGCAATTTCCTGTTGGCAGGTTGAGGCAGAGGGAAGACCCAGGGGCTGGTTGACAACAGCCTGTCTGCTGCTGCTCTGGGTGACCAAAGTAAACTTTACAGGCCACAGGGGGGGGGGGGGAGTAAGAGAGGGTGAGGGGAGCAGTGCTGGACCCACGGGGAGGGGAAAAGACAGACTGAACAAAGGGAGGGGGAGGGAGTGGGGTGTCAGAAGCATTGTGATGGGGGTCCTGCCAAAGCAAGTTGGCTCAGGGCACCACTATTCCTTGAGCCAGTGCTGTGCACGGTCCATCCAGTTATTCAACAAACTGGGGTCAATGTTCAGAACACCAGTGCTAAGAGGGGGTTAGTGCCGGATTTGCGCACACATCCAGAGAGCTCGAGTGCGGGTATTTATGTAACCATTAACAGATGGCTGCAAATTGTATAGAACGTATTAAAATTAGTAAGTATCCCTTCAGAATGCACAGACAAAAGGTGTTGCAATGCACAGAAGGATATGATGGCTTCTAATACTGAGAAATTAATGCCAGGTTCAGGGCTCTGTAGAGGGTTTCATTTTTCATTTTATTGTAATTTATATTCTGCCCTTATCTAGAGCAGAGTACAGAACTAAAATGCATAATAATACAAACATATAAAAACAGAACAAAATCATACAATAACCAACTATAGGTACAATATAACCAACAAGGAAGCAATCTTCATACCAGTCTCAACATTCAATCAACCAGAGATCCAATAGTCATTGTAGATTAGACCGCCTGTGCGAACAAGTGCTGCTATAATAGTTTTTAAAAACACTGTCAACTTTCAATTGAACTGCCTGTTTATATTGATTTACAAGGAGTGGAAGGCTCCTGTAACTCTCAAATAGAAACAGGAAGTAATAAACGTGTGATTTTCAGAGTGAAACTGATAGTAAAAGCCCATCCGCTCCTGTTCCTTGGCACCTATGAGCCTCATAGCTGCCGAGAGGGGGGGGGCAGGGGGAAAAAATTCCTCGGGCCCGGCACCACAGTCCCACCCACCCTCCGTCGTCAACCATCTGCCACCGGACCGAGCCCCCTGCATTGAAATCACAGCGCCTCTCACCTCCGTGTGAAAGCGCTGCAGGCAGCAGGGCAGCAGATCGCCTCCCTTCGGCCCTCCTTCCCTCCCTGTGTCCCGCCCTCGTATGACATAACTTCCGCGAGGGCGGGACACAGGGAGGGAAGGAGGGCCGAAGGGAGGCAATCTGCTGCCCTTCTGCCTGCAGCGCTTTCACATGGAGGTGAGAGGCGCTGTGATTTCAGTGCAGGGGGCCCAGACCGGAGGGGGCGGATGGCGGTGGCGGCGACCTTGGTGGGGGGGGGGGAGCAGCGTCAGGGGTGGGGCCTTGCCCTGGGCCCAGCCCAGTCTCTCGGCGGCCCTGATGAGCCTACCCACAATTCATGCTAGTATAACCTTTGTAAGGCAGAATTGTGCATTGAAAAATAAATGCTGGTGATATGATGATGAGGCAAGCGCACAAGTACATTACTCCCTGTCCCATATACACAAGACACCAATAGTCATGCGCAGATTTTCTGCTGCAAGAGAACACACTAGAAGAGACGAGCCCGTGTTTGTTGTGCGTGTAGTTTTGTACACGTGTTTTATTGGCACGTGATCTACCAAAATGTTTCTAGACGGTGGTTTCCCATTCCTGCTCACATGTTTGCCATGTGTCCATGCAGCAGCACAAAACAAAGATAATCAAAACATAAGAAAAGTAGCCATACTGGGTCAGACCAATGGTCCATCTAGCCCAGTATCCTGTATCTAAACAGTGGCGAAGCCAGGTCACAAGTACTTGGCAGAAATCCAATTAGTAGCAACGCTACAAATCCTGGGGCAAGCAGTTGCTTCCCCATGTCTGTCTCAATAGCAAACTATGGACTTTTCCTCCAGGAACTTGTACGAACCTTTTCTAAACCCAGATACGCTAACTGCCATTACCACATCCTCCGGAAAAGCGTTCTAGAGCTTAACTATTTGTTGAGTGAAAAAATATTTCCTCCTATTTGTTTTAAAAGTACTTCCATGTAACTTCCTTGAGTGTTCCCCTAGTCTTTTGGCACGAGTAAAAAATCGATTTATTTCTACTCATTCTACACCGCTCAGGATTTTGTAGACCTCAATCATCTGTCCCCTCATCCATCTCTTTTCCAAGCTGAAGAGCCCAAACCTCTTTAGTCTTTCCTCATACGAGAGGAGTTCCATCCCCTTTATCATTTTGGTCGCTCTTCTTTGAACCTTTTCTAATTCCACTATATCTTTTTTTAGATACGGTGACCAGAACTGAAAGCAATACTCAAGGGGAGAACAGAACCACCAGGCAAAGAGGAGAGAGGAACACCAGATTTTGCCCCATAATAGACCTCCCAGACAGCGTCACGTGTATATCACACGCAGTGTTGGTCAAAGTACTTAAGTAAAAGTAAAAATAAATGCATATTTTAATACGTAAGTAAAAGTACAGTGAACAACACATTAAAATTTTTACTTAAGTAAAAGTAAAAATTTATTGCTATTGTAATACTTTTGAGTAAAAAGTAAATGTACCAGAACTAAAATGAATGCAATTATCGTTAGCGTTTTTATCCCAACAACTTTATTGCTCTATAATTCAATCCACTTTGATTTTAGTAAAACTACATTTTTGAAAATGACTGTCACTCATTTGAGTGTGTTTATGAGTCACTATTTAAGATGAGATGATCTACTGTTTGTGTGACGAGGTTTGCAATAGCATAATCCTGGTCCCAGTTTTGCTGTTTTATTTGGTTTACTGACGAATCATCATTTACATCTTGCTTCTGCTTTTACTTTTACCTGCAAGCATCAGATGTAAATGAGTAAAAATTTTGGTTGGCTTTTTCCACTTCTTTGGTTTGATTTGAATGAAATCATACCTGGGGACACATTTAGAAAAAAAAAAAACAACTGTGCCCACCTGTCTATCCCTCATTCATGTGACATACCCCCCAAAAACTCAACAACAGAAATACGAATCTGTGTAAGTATTTGCAAGGATATTAACTAAAACAAGGTCTTGAAATGCTAGATTTTTTTTGGACCGAAAGGGGCCCTTTACTAAGTAGTGCTAAAAAGTGGCCAGCACTATCCCCATCGCGGTCTTTTCCCAGTGGCATAGCTACAGAGGGCCTTGGGGCTCATGAATTGTCTGGCGGGGGTTTCACTAAAACGAGCATGCAGGCGACGTGAGTGGAAGCAGGGCAGGCAATGTGTAGAGAACAGCTCTGGAGAAAGGCTTCAGCTGGTGGGGGTTGGGGACCCCTGTCAGCCAAGGTATATGGGGTTGCGGCGGGGCGGGGGATGTGGCAGCAAGGTGGGCCAAACTGTGCCCCTCCACTTTGGACTCCAGACCCCCCCCCCCCAAATGGTCAGGTCTGGCTACACTCCTGTCTTTCCCACATGCTGAGGCCACTTTTAGCGCAGCAGTAAAATGGTTCCATTTTCCATTATTCCTTTTAATGGCCATGTGCTGATTTCCAAAATACAAGACAGGAAAAATCCTCTACGACGACGAAACACAGAAGGTAAAAGTAGAGGCTGACCAAAGACGAATCACCACTGGAGATATGAATCCAACAGTCTTTATTGTTATACTTAAAAGAAGGACCCGACACGGGCTGTGTTTCAACGCATGCAAGCGCCTACATCAGGGGTCATACAGTGAACTCTATGAATAAAGAATGGTGATGAAACAATCATAAATGAAAACTACTGTATGGCTTAGTAGCAGAACAAAACCCAGCAGTATATTGGTGATAAACATTCAAGGTATCCAATGATTACTATAAAACTTATTCACATCATTGAAAGGGAAATCAACCTTAAATTTTTTGGCACATAAGGGGCCCTTTTACAATGCCACGGTAGGGCTACCACAGCAATGGCATGCAGCAATCCAGCTCTACTGCCGGGCTGTGGCCCCCACCGCACACCATTTTCTGCCCGCGCATATTTTTTTTACTACGAGCGGCGAAGCCATGCCCTGAGGTAAACACTGCCCAGTTGCCGCTGAGCTACCACAGGAGCCCTTGCCGCCTCCTATTTAGGAAGTGGTAAGGGCTCTCACCAGGAAATGACTGCCCGGCAAGTGTTTCACTTGCCAAATGGCCATTTCCGTCCTCTGCCTGGAAATTCCCCTTTATCGGGTGGCGGTTTAAAGGAGGCCTCGGCGTGCGGCAAACCCGCATGCCGAAGCCACCACAAGACCCCTTTTACTGCCACTTGGTAAAAAGGGCCCATAGCTTAGGAAAATATTTCACATAACAGATTATCTTGCTGCTTAAAATTAAACCTGTGTACGTACCACTTTTACTTTTTATAGTTTTGGTACAGGGTATGTAGCTACTGATATACTTCCAATTCCACACTCATCAGTATCTTTTCAGATTCTGAAGCAAACCATCTACACCCCAAGAGGTTCCTCAGCTGGGGGGGGGGGGGGGGTTATTAACCAATAATTTTAATTTGCTTGTGTTTTTATGGGGCGGGGGGGGGGGGGGAAACAAGTGTGAGAAGAGGAGGAAGAGGATTGTTGCCCCCAATGGTAGGGAGTTGGCATGGCTGGAGCACTGTGCCAGGTAATACGCTCTACAGCTCCTGTGAGGCATTCTAGTCTCACAGATATGGTTGAATGTATTGCCCACCTGTGCTAACCCCCTAATCTCCCTCAGGATGCCAGATAGAATGTTGCTGTTCTGAGGTGCTGGTGTGGACCTCAGAGGTAGATGAAGGAGCATTTTGGAGATAAAGACCACCTTGTCCTCTACCTTCACCTTTTCTGAGATGACCACCACCTCGTCCTCTGTCTACTACACCTTTCCCTGTGGTTGTTGTGACTCCTGGGGAGTGGGGGAAGATAGAGGAGGGGTGGATGAGTCATAGACAATAACCTTAGGCTGTGTGAAAGGGGGAGGGTGGACCAGCATTGGGGGGTTGGGAACAGACTGGGGCCTGTGCAGGAGGCTGGTCCTGGGACATAATAGATCCCTCAGGATGGGTCCAGGGGTGAAGCGGGTCCCTCAGATGGTCCAGGGTGAAGGGTGGGTCCCTGAAGATGATCTGGGGATGAAGCAAGTCCTGACGAGGGTCCGGGGCTGGAGCGGGGCCCAGAGGATGCTCTGTAAAAAGGAAGGGTGTCACGGTATCATGATTGTAATATGTTTATGCAGTAAATAGGTGATGTCCAATGTTGCCTGCCAATAAAAAGCGAGCCTTATAATCCAGCCGCTACAGCATAAGTACAGATTTCGACATAGGCTTTTTCCTAACCTGTCCCAGAGAAGCAACCACTCCCCAGTGGATATATCTATCTTCCTTTTGATTACCTGCAGCCGCCTGACCTCGTGCTTCCTCAGGGAATCACACTTTTTCCTTCAGGTCCTTGATCTGGAATTGAGAATGACACAGGGGCAAAATTTGTCCCATCTCCACCCTGTCTCTGTGGGTTCTGTCTCCATCCCCACTCCTTCCCCGCAGGCCTCATCTCCATCCCCGTCCCATCCCTGCAGGCCCTGTCTCCTTCCCTGCAGGTTCTGTCCGCACCCCATCCCCGTGGACTCTGTTCTCATCTGCAGAAGCTTTGAAAACTTATGATTTTATATTTAAATATTTTTATTAAAGTATAAAAAGGAATGATATGCTGTGCAACTGTTGTGTATAAATTACAAACAGAAAACAATAATAACAACTAGCAGCTATAATAACCCTCCTTCCCACCAGCACCCTCTACCCTTCCAACCCAACAATAGCTGACTTTTACTACCCCAAGGAATCCTAATCCACCCTGTTAAATTGTCCGGGGATACAAAATACAATCCGTTCTGTATGCCCTAGAGGGGAGAAATATGCCTTATGAAGCACCGTTATGATTTTTTAATCAACAATCTCAGGATTCAGTCTAGCTCTCCTGTCTTCCACAGTCCCTCCTGCAATAGAAGATGTCTTCTTAGAAGATGTGCTGGTAGAAGGATGTACAGGATTCCCCGTGCAAATTTTGCTAGCTGTGTCCAGTATGTTTGCTCGTTTTTCCAAAAAATAAAAATTATTGTTCTCTGCATTCAACAGAAATAAATAAGATTCCAGCTCATTAACATGCTTCAAAGTAGAAAGTGACACAGGGACAAAGTTTGTCTCCGTCCCCTTGGGATCCATCCCCGCCCCCGTGGGCTTTTTCCCTGTCCCCATCCCCGCGGTTACTGCTGGTCCCCGGCCCTGTGTCATTCTCTAATCTGGAAAGACAAGAGTTGTTTTGTTGGCATTTGGGACAAGTGTAGCACAGCAAAGAAAATGGGACTATACAGCCCCCTGCCTTCAGAAACCTTTACTAACAACTGGAAAATGCAGAGCTCCAAAAGTTATGTTTCTAAATCGTTCTCCTAAATACATGTGTGCCCTATTTCATGCTCTGGATCACTGGCCATGTGTCTTATCCTGCGGCTGTCCCTTCAGTTCGGGTTATTCTTCTCCATCTGGTGGATTCCTTTAAGCATCTTGGGGTCCTTCTAGACCAGGGTTCTCAACCCAGTCCTTGGGACACAGCTAGCCAGTCAGGTTTTCGGGAATCCACAATGAATATGCATGAGATAGATTTGCATAGAATGCAGGTAGCGCATGCAAATTTATCTCCTGCATATTCATTGTGGATATCCTGAAAACCTGACTGACTAGGTGCGCCATGAGGACTGTGATGAGAACCCCTATTCTAGACCCTTCTCTGTCATTTTCACCACAAGTCGTAGCAGCCATTCGCTCTTCTTTCTATGCGCACCACACGTTCAGTCTGTCCTTTCCTGGATACTGACATATGTGCAACACTTCTCCACGCTCTGGTGATTTTGAAGCTTGATCACTGTAACAAATCTTATGCTGGTTTTTCACTTTCTCTTCTGCAAAAAAAACTACAAACAGTACAAAATACCCCTGTCCAGATTCTCGCAGGCGCTCGATTCAACTACGTATCACCGTTGTTGAAACAGCACCACTGGCTTCCAGTCTCTTTTCGTATAAAACACAAAGTCCTGACAATTACTCATAAGGTCCTCCATACAGCTACCCCTTCCTATCTGGCATCCTTGATAGTACCCTACAAGCCAGGCTGCTCTTTGCATTCCATGACTGCAAATCATTTGACCCCCCCCCCCCCCCCCCTTACTTGCGTTTGGAGTCCACACGCTGTTCTGCATTGTTTTTCACTGAAATTCCCTTCCCTCAGATCTTCATGTGGTACCCTCCCATCCTTAAGACACACCTTTTTGTCATGGTGTTTGGTGAAGACGTGAAGGTTGAGCAATGGGCTGGCAGCATCGCAGGCGCTTTTGTCCTCTTCCTCATGGCTGCTTCTCCTTTCCACCTGAGACTTTCCTGTGCAGCTTTGTAGTTCCTTTCTGTCTCTTCTAGTTTATAAGATATCCATTGCTTTTTATCTGTGAATTGTTGGGGGGGGGGGGGGGGGTTCAATGTTTTTAGAGGTGTTTTAATGTTTTTTTAATGGTAGTTATGCATGCATGACATCCTTAGGCCTATAAGATAGGGTGTTATAGCAAGTTTGCTTTACCAAACGCCTCCAGGTGCATGCACATGTAAGTAGACCATTGTTGGGACTTTATATTCTATTTTTAACATGTTCTTTTAGCAGTTATGTGTTTTTAAACATGGGAACATTTTCTTTTTTACTAGACAGTGCCTACCTTGTTTATTTTCTGGACCAGACTTGATGAAGTTTGCTGATCTACATCAGCTGGGTAAGCCTTTCTTTCTCCCTTCCCCCATTTTTTTTAGTTGGTATTATACTGAGATAAGTGGTTCTTACATAGTTTTTTTATGTTGCTATTATTGATTTGTCCTGTTTTATGCTTCAATACAGGTAACAGGACTAATGCTTTGTATAGCTGGTTTATGACCGAGTTCCACCATGTTTTAGTGACCTAGTTACCCACATTTGTTTTGTTTGCAAATGCATCAATTTTTTAATGTTTGGTTTTAGTTGTTCTGCCCCTGACACAGCCAATATTCCTGGTGAAACATCTACATGTTGTACGTGGTATTTATTTATTATGCAGCAAGATGGAAGAAGGACAGGCTCTGTGGGGAAAGGAAGCCTAATTGTACTTATGCAGTCAATCAGCTCCTTGCAGATTTGTTTCTCCTTAATCAGAAGCACCTATTCCTTCAGGAAGGGGGGGGGGGGGGGGGGGGGGAAGAACACTTTCCAGATGGGCTGGAAAAGATTACAAGCCTTCTTCATTGAGAGGCATCTTTCCCGAGGGAGGTAAGAGAACATTCCAGTACATATTTCTCCCTCCCTTCCCCTCAAGAACTATTCCATGCACATTTACATTATTTTTCTTTTTTCATTTTTGTTTTGTTTTTTGTCTTTTCTTGTTTTCTTGTGTGTAAGGGTTTTGGTGGTGGTGGGAGGGGAATGGAACGGAAAGCTGGGCACCTGCCTTGTGGAAATGGGGGGGAGGGGTTTGGTCCCTTTTTGTATTCCTCATACCAATACCCTATTCTTGATGTTTCCCACGTAGAGGACCTCAAAAAGTGAGCCCGCTATTTAAGGAAACACAAGAAGAAGTGGCTCAAGGAGGCTGTCCATACCACCACCCTCATAAAATTGTGTAGGACGAGTATTCACTAGGCAAAGGGTGGAGGGGGATAAATGAACCTGGACAGGCACAAACCTGGGACAGGGACCCTATGGAGGAATATGTGGAAGATACTAGAAGTTTTGATATCTCACAACAGTTGTAATATACCTTCTTCTTTTCTTCTTTCCAGAGCATTCAGAGACATCCTCCTCTAGACAGCAGGGGGGGGCCCTGCCACTGCACACAAGGGGTATGCCATCCCCATAAACATCCCTGGTAAGTATTGTGTGGGATGTGGCAAAGAGGGAGGGGAGGAGAAAATAAACCTGGGACCAGCACCCTATGAAGGAGTATGTGGACATCTCAAAATATTTGGTTTTCTTTGTTTTACTTTCACGTCCATCATACCATCTCACAACAATTGTAATGTGCCACTTTCTTCTTTTCACACACGTCTTCAGAAGAGGAGAAGGCATGTCTTCTACCCCAACCCCAGGCTCCTCTCTCTGACACCCCCCTTGTAGCCGCTGCTTGAGAGGATGTTCTCTGTCATTGAGCCACTGCTAGATGCTCCCCCTGGTGAGTATTGCATTGCGCAATGCATATGTTAGCACAGGAGAAGAGCAATACCACTTGTAATGTATGACCTATTTTGGGAACAGCAGTTCACAAGTCCCTTACACGTGCTCTGCTTCTTTTCAGGCACACAGGAAGAAGGTAATGAGGCCACCGCAGAAGCCACCATCCCCTCCTGCCCCACTCTCACCTTTATCTCATCCCTCTAGGATCCCCCCAACCCCAAGGCAGTCTTGCTTCCTATGTGTCCCCTTCCAATCATTCCATTCTCACTTCCTCCATCTGTGATCCACCTACCACCCCACCCCTGCAAAGTAATCACCTTGCTTCCTATGTGTCCCCCTACAACCACCCCAGTCTCACCTCCTCCCTCTGTCATCCAACAGGCCACCATCCCCCCCCTCCCCCCCCATCACCTGCCTATGGCTGATATCCCCAAGACCCTAACCTCCAACACATGCACTACACTGCCAGAACTGGAGGGAGAAGAGCAAGTAGTGCTTGTATTGGAGGTTGTTTCCCAGAATGCTGCAGCAATGGCTGCCATGTCAACCCCCAAGATGCACCTAGAAGCAGAGGCCGCCGACACAAATGCAGCTCAGGGGCAGATTGGGAACACATTGATAAGCATCCTAGAGGAGCTTAGGGGGTGTCAGAGCTGTTGCAAGCAATAGGCAATATGCTCTACCAAATCATATTGAGGGTGGAGCGTATTGCCTCTCCCATGGCCGCTAAGAGGGGGACGGGGGGGGGGGGGGGGGACAAGATTCCTCAAGCCTGACCTCCAAGGGGGGCCCAGCACCAGCAAGGCTTCCAGAGGCAGGCAGAAGGTTCTGCTCCCTCGGTCTGTCTCTCTCCTGCTCCTGTGTGTTGGGACCTGGGTGATTGCGTTAATGTGATAACCTGGGTCCTGGCACACAGGAACAGGAGAGTGACAGACTAAGGGACGAGCAGACACAAGAAGGTAAGTAGGGTGGGGGCGGCAGCAGCCCAAGAGGGGGGGGGGGAGTGGCAGCCCTGCCCTGAGCCCAGTTTTGTCTCTCAGCGGCCCTGGCCTCTCCTGCTGTGACACCTCCCTAAGCATGGGCCCCCTAGCCCTCCTCCCTTACATCTCTGCATATAGTTGAAATATATAGTTAACATACATAAATATATTTTTTTATTAATGAAAAAAACAATCTCCTTTTTCATGTAATTTTTTTTTTATAATAAAAGGTTTCAAACAAGAAATGCAGAACCTAATTCATTTCAAGTATCATAGGTTCAGAACATGTTTAGGTAATTTAATGTATATAACTTAACAGAATAAACACCAAAATGAGTAATGTGGCAAACAGTCATAAAACTCTAGAAACAAGAAATAAGTGCAAACTTTAACATTTACAAAGGACACATTAGGCAGTTCCCAGGTCACATATCACAAGTGGATTGGCCTATCTCTGTGCTAACCTAAATACTGCACAATGCAATACTCACCAGGGGAGCAGATATCTAGCAGAGAGAAAACTATTTACCACATTATGCATTTTGTTTATTCTGTTAAATTAAATATATCAAATTATTTAAACATACTCTTTTTTTTAAGTTTAATGCTACAATTCCAACAATAACTCTTGTACAGAAAAAAAGGAGGAATATTGTCACAATACTTTTACATTTATCAGTTATTACAAGGAAAATGTATATTTAGAGGGGCATAATCGAACGCAAATGCCCATCTCCATGGGCGACTATCTCCGAGAACGAGTACGCGAAGGGGCGGGACAGACCGTATTTTCGAAAAAGGTGGGCATCCATCTTTTGTTTCGATAATACGGTTGGTGCCGGGCAAATGCATCAGATTTTGGGCAGATTTGAGCTGGGTGGTATTGGTTTTCAGCGATAATGGAAACCGAAGCCGCCCAGCTCAAAAACAAACAACTCCAAGGCATTTGGTTGTGGGAGGGGCCAGGATTCGTAGTGCACTGGTTCCCTCACATGCCAGGACACCAACCGGGCACCCTAGGGGGCACTTGTAAAAAGTAAAAAAAAAAAATTAAAATACCTTCCAAGTCCATAGCTTCCATCCCTTGGGTGCTGAGCCCCCCCAAATCACCCCCAAAACCCACTCCCCACAATTCTACACCATTACCATAGCACTTATGGGTGAAGGGGTGCACCTAGAAGTGGGTACAGTGGGTTTTGGGGGCGGTTTGGGGGGCTCCCATTTACCAGCACAAGTGAAACAGGTAGGGGGGGATGGGCCTGGGTCCACCTGCCTGAAGTCCACTGCACCCACTAACAACTGCTCCAGGGACCTGCATACTGCTGTGATGGAGGTGGGTATGACATTTGAGGCTGGCATACAGGAGAAAAATGGTATCAATCACTAATTCACAATTAGAGACCTGAAAGGAGAATCACAAGAACATATCTAAAACAGATTATGGAGTAGATGTCAATACCACTTCTGGATTTGGAGAAGGAGCTGCTACCTTCTTAGATTCTTGAAAGGAACTTTAAATGTAAAGGATCAAAGAAAACATATTTCACAGAATTCAGTTTCACTACACATTTGCATGGAAAATTCAACCAAAAAAGACTGCCTAACTGAAAAACAGAAGGGTGGAGTTTAAGAAAAAAATTATCTAAACATATTCTGAACCTGCGATACTTCAAATTAATCATGCTCTGCATTTCAAGCCCCGTGTTAGTGATTCAAATGGGCTTCATCGCATTTGCCGAGTGGGAATCGCTAGCGCGGTTTAGTAAAAGAGGCCCTTCATGTTTGAAACCTTCAAATATTTGAAAGGTATTAATCCACAAACGAACCTTTTCCGGAGATGGGAAGGCGGTAGAACTAGAGGACATGAAATGAGGTTGAAGGAGGGCAGACTCAAGAAAAATGTCAGGAAGTATTTTTTCACTGAGAGAGTGGTGGGTACTTGGAATGCCCTCCCGAGGGAGGTGGTGGAGATGAAAACGGTAGCAGAATTCAAAAATGCGTGGGATAAACATAAAGGAATCCTGTTCAGAAGAAATGGATCCTCAGAAGCTTAGTAGAGATTGGGTGGCAGCACCGGTGGTTAGGAGGTGGGGCTAGTGCTGGGCTAGTGCTGGGCAGACGTCTACAGTCTGTGCCCTGAAAACGGTAGATATAAATCAAGGTCAGGTACACATATAAAGTAGCACATATGAGTTTATCTTGTTGGGCAGACTGGATGGACCGTACAGGTCTTTTTCTGCCGTCACCTACTATGTTACTATGTTACAAATAAAAAAAAAATTACATGAAAACAGGGGATTGTTTTCTCTCATAAACAAAAAATATATTTATGTATGTTTACTATACATTACAACTATATAGAGAGGAATAAAAGGGAGGAGGGCTTGGGGAAGAAAACGCCTCTCAGTCATGTCTTGTCAGCAGTTCTTTATCTGCCTCCGAGAAGCCTACTGCGTGTGTCATCCCAGATTTATTAACCTTCCTTTTTTTCATCCACCTACAACCCTGGGACTTGGTTTCCTGTGGGATGCTCCCCTCTATGGCTATTTCAGATAAAAAAGAAAGAAAAAGGGTTAGACTAACACACAGGAAAACATACATCACAAAACCATACATGCATCTTTACACTCACCTCAACATGGTAAAAAAAACAAAAACAAAAAACCAAATGCCAATGCAAGCAGCAAGTAAGCAAAGGCAAAAGCCTATTTCAGATAAAAAGAAGGAAAACAAGTTAGATTAATACACACAGAAAAAGAACACATCACAGAAACATGTGCATCTTGCACACCTCAACCCAGTGGGAAAAAACCCCACTAAGGGGTCCTTTTACTAAGCCGCAATAAAATGCGGCCTGCGGTAGTATGGGCGTGTGTTGATGACGCACGCTGGGTCATATTTTACCGCATCTGGGAAAAAAGGCTTTTTTTAATGGGGGCAGTAAATGGCCATGCACTAAAATTAAAAGTAGCACGCGGCTATTTACTGTCTGAGCCCTTACCACCACCCATTGACCTAGCGGCAAGGGCTCACGCGCTACATACTTGATACTCATACCGTACGTGCCAATGTGGCCGTGCTGCCGAATACTGCCAGGAACGCCCCCCGCAGTAGACAATAGAAAAATATTTTCTATCGTAGGAAACAGCACGTGCCAACTTCGAAATTACTGCCAGGTGGGTGCGCTAACCAGGCGATAGTGTCGCTTTCATGCGTGGTACAGGCGTGGTAGCCCTATCGCCATTTTTAAAAGGGCCCCTAAGTTGAGCAGGAACTAATGCCGATGGAAACAATAAGCAAAGACAAGAGACCGGCACACACAACCACAGGTCTTATTTACAGCACTTTTTCAGCAGTACTTCCGCCCTTTACGGCACTCATACGTAATGCACACATGACGCACAACAACCACTACACATGGTTGAGACAGCTGTGTTATACTGGGCCAGTTTAAGGACGCGAAACAAATGCAAATGTGTTCCACCTATTTTGCATTTTGTTTGTGCGGTTGTACCATGCATATTAGTTCCATATCATTTCTTTTGGACACTGCTGGGTTTATTTATTTATTAGGATTTATTTACTGCCTTTTTGAAGGAATTCACTCAAGGCGATGTACAGTAAGAATAGATCAAACATGAGCAATAGGCAATTAGAGCAGTAAAAATATTCGAACAACAATACAAAGTATGGCATGGTATACTACTTGCAATGACAACACAATATGTACTAGAACATTATAATTAGTAGTGAGGGGTAAGGCAAAGTTGTTACATATAGATGAGTAAGAAAGTAGGTAGAAAGTAAGGTGATTGATTTGAAGAAAGTTGCACGTGAGGTCAGAGAGATGGTTAAATATTATCTCAGCTAGGGTAGGAGGGTATGTGCTATACCGGAACTGGCGATCGCCACCACGGTTATTATGTAAGCCACATTGAGCCTGCAAATAGGTGGGAAAATGTGGGATACAAATGCAATAAATAAATAAATAAACATGTCCCACTGCAGTATTGTGCAGCCCGAGTCAATCCTTGTGTGTGTGTGTGTGTGTGACACTAACAAGTTAGTTACTTCTTCCACTAAAGGCTTGGTTGAAGAGCCAAACTTTCACTTGCTTCCTGAAGTAGAGGTAGTCTTGGGTTATTTTTCAGCGCTGTTTTGAGCATCATCCCCCAAGATAGCCAAAGTCAAACCCTCCATCCACTAGGAGACTCTCAATGAATTTACATGGAAATATTTTTTCACACAGAGAAGAGTTAAGCTCTGGAACTCGCTGCTGGAGGATGTGGTAACGGCGATTAACATATCTGGGTTTAAAAAAAGTTTGGACAAGTTCCTGGAGGAAAAGTCCATAGTCCGCTGCTTGCCCTGGGATTGGTAGCATGGAATGTTGCTACTATTTGGGTTTCTGCCAGGTTTTTGTGACATGGATTGGCCACTGCTGGAAGCAGGATACTTTCTTCTCTTTGATCTGTCCTTGCCATTTTTCAGGACACAGACTGTAGAAGTCTATCACTCACAGGCCTTACTTCCCAACTGCTGGAATTGCCATCTAAGCACCACTAAGTTTTGTTTGTACATCCTATGACCATTAATACAGTGCTCCCAATAGTTCATTCTTAACTATTTCTTTAAAAGTTGAGGAGGAGTGGCCTAGTGGTTAGGGTGGTGGACTTTGGTCCTGGGGAATTGAGTTCAATTCCCACTTCAGGCACAGGTAGCTCCTTATGACTCTGGGCAAGTCACTTAACCCTCCATTGTCCCATGTAAGCCACATTGAGCCTCCCATGAGTGGGAAAGCACAGGGTACAAATGTAACAAAAAAAAAAGTGGGATCCTTCTAAGCTTGAATTACATGGGGCCATAATTATTGTACAGGCTCTAAAGAATCTATTTGCCTACATAATGTTCTGTTCTCTCAGTTTCATTCTGTGTCCTGAACAGACTCCCTATTGGTCTTTTTAAAATCCTCTCTTTTTTCAAGGGGAGAGCACATTTTTCCTGCTTATTTTGGGCTTCCAGATCACTGTGAACTAGGACTGGCAGCCGGTGCCATGACCTTTCATTCACAGCTACCCAGGGATTTTTTTCTCTTCTGTTTTAATATCCACCACTCCCCTGCTTACTTTAGTCCAGTGTCAGCAACCTAAAGAGGGTCTGGAGCCAGGAACTAGCTGTGACTAGCTACTGAATCAGAAGCGAATTTGAAGCCAGGCCGGCCCTGCCTCCAGACAGCCTAAGCATCTTCCTAGGGGTGACAACACAGCTCTGGTGCACGCAAAAGCCCTCCCTGTCTTCCCTTTCTGCTGCTGGGCCTGCCGCCATCATCCCTTGCTTTCCCCTCAGGCTATTTGGAAGGTTAGATAAAGAAGAGTCAGCCCTACATGGGGCCTGTAAGCACAAACTCAGGCTGAATCACTGCCTTTTGCTGCCTGTCTCTCTCTGAGACAAACTTCCTGTTGGAGCAGGGCAGGACACTGCAGTACTTCAGGGTGGGCCTGCACAAGCTTGGGGTTGGCCTGGGAGGGGGTAGCAGCAGGAGAACTCAAAGTGGGAAGAGAAGGGGGGCTGAAGATACTGGATGTTGAGTGGGGGTAAGGGAGATGAGATGCTTGGGGGTGGTTAGAGGGGAAGGAACAATGCCAACCACTGGAGGGGGTAGGGAGATGCCATCTGGGGGAAGGGGTAGGGTTACCTTATGTTTGGATTTTCCTGAACGTTCTCCTTTTCAGAGGACTGTTGGGGGTCCAGACGTTAATTTTCCAGCCAGCCCGTTTGTCTGAGTTTCTGGGTTGGTGGGCTGGCTGGCTGGTGGGTTGGTTGGTGGACGGGCAGATGGACGGGCTTGCCTTCTCCCCCCCCCCCCCAGCCTATGTAGCGCGCCATGGTGGTCTAGTGGCCTCTTCGGGGCAGGAAAGAACTCCACTCTTTCGTGCCCGCTAACGCTGACCTCCCCGCTACCACCACTTCTTGAAAATGGCTGCTGAGACTTCAAGCAGAGGCGTTACGAGAGTTCTACTGTTAACCTGGGTTATTAGTAACTGGGGGGGGGGGGGGGGGGAGTATCAACTTGGGCTACTGTTAACAATAAAATAAATCTTAACTCCAGTTATTAGTAACTAGGTCTTATTGCATAAAATGGGATCTGCTAAAATAGCACAATTTATTGGTAAAATAACACATCTTAAGAGTAGCCCACGTTGATAACTACGCCCATAGCTCTCAATGCATAAAATGGTAAAATAATCCATCATAACGGTAGCTATGTGCGTGATTATAGAATACACCCAATCCACAAGTAATTTAGGCGTTGGCATTTACACCAAGTTTTACTTGGCGTAACTGCCGTGGATAGGCGCTCAACATATTCTGCAAACCACACTGAAATTTAGGCTTATTCTATAAAGTACACCTAAATTTAGACATACTTTATAGAATAGGCCTAGGTATATTTCTTTTCAGCGCTGATTTTTAGGCATGATATATAGAATCTAGTTCTAAATGTCTTACTTACACTTTCACAGTGAGCTGGTGGTACTAGAGGGATTGGAAGTTGGGTCTCAAATTAATGGAAAAGTGCATACAATGAACCCCAGCCCCCATTTTTTCTTTCTAAGCTGTCTCCTATTGTTATTAAGTGAGTTTAAGTTCCATGAAGTTCATGGAAAATGTCAATACTAATGAAAAACTAATTTGTTAAAGCCCGTTTTGTGTCTCACTCCCTTGTCCTTCACCCACTATAATCTGGTGTCATTTCTTTATTTATAGTCAGGACTTACTAGGCTGTTGCCATCATGCAAACCCATGACAAGAAAATATTAATACAGTGGCCTTGGTTCTATTATCTGACCTAGGTCAGCCACAAAGCAATTGTTGGCTGTCTCCTTCCTCTGGTGTGACTGTACCTCTGCTGGTTCACCCTGGCCTGAATGGCTCTCAGATGCTGTGTCAGCGAGATAAACCCATCTGCAGACCACTTTCAGGGCCAAGTTTGTACTTCAGGCACAAGCAAGGCAAATATAAAAACCATAACATCCTGCAAGCCAGTGGAATAATTTCGAAAGCGCATGCCCTTTCTCCAAGGATTCCAGAACAGTTTTTCATTTTTCCTTTGGAAGATTTAGTTCTTTTCTTTGGCACTGGTTGTGACACTTCCTCTCTTCAGTTGAGCCAGGTGTCAGAGAATTAATTTCTCACTCCCCCTGTCCCCCATATGGCTCAGACCTGATGTTTGGATTTTAGCCAAAAGGCCATGATGTGATTTCCTGCAACTTATAGAGTGACACCTCCCCCACTACCACTGCCAGTGGCGTTAATGTACAGAAGGTGAGCCTTTTTCAAATGAAGGAAACCTCTCGAATACGAGGGCATAAGATGAAGTTAAGAGGAAATAGGCTTAGGACGAATCTGAGGAAATACTCTTTCACGGAAAGGGTGGTGGATGCATGTCAGAGTTTAAGAAGGTGTGGGACAGTCATGTGGGATCGCTTAGGAAAAGGAGGAGTTAGTGGTTACTGAGGATGGGCAGACTGGATGGGCCATATGGCCCTTATGTGCCATCATCCTATATAATAAAAAGCACCTCCAACGTTCTGAAGCTGACTCCGTGGCAGTGAAAGTTTGAAGGGTTCATGCTGCATCTAACGCTGTATCCATCTCCTGAATTGACGTCACGTACTTCCAGGTTCGTCACAAACAGCACTGACCTGCCCAGGATAGCAGCACGAGGCACAACCTCAACATCTATAGCCTTCTCTTCGAGTTCGTTCCCTCAGAGTCCTGCCCTCACGGAAAGAGGAAATGACGTCAGCAGGCGGGACTCAGAGGGAACGAAGTCAAAGGGAAGGCTACAGACGGGCAGGGCTTTCAAAGACGTGGCCACTTCGACGGAGGTAAACAGGGGAACAAGGAGAATCTCTGGGTGGCTGGAGGGGGAGCAGGGGAGAGAGGACAATCGCTGGGTGGCTGCAGGGGGGCAGGGGAGAGAGGACAATCGCTGGGTGGCTGGAGGGGGGCAGGGGAGAGAACAGCATCGGTGGGTGGCTGGAGGGGGGCAAGGGAAAAAGGACAATCGGTGGGTGGCTGGAGGGGGGCAGGGGAGAGAGGACAATCGCTGGGTGGCTGGAGAGGGGCAGGGGAGAGAACAGCATCGGTGGGTGGCTGGAGGGGGGCAAGGGAAAAAGGACAATCGCTGGGTGGCTGGAGGGGGATAAGAGAAAAAGGAGACTCGCTGGGTGGCTGGAGGGGGGGCAGGGGAGAGAGGAGAATCGCTGGGTGGCTGGAGGGGGGGGCAGGGGAGAGAGGAGAATCGCTGGGTGGCTGGAGGGGGAGCAGGGGAGAGAGGAGATTCGCTGGGTGGCTGGAGGGGGGCAGGGGAGAGAGAAGAATCGCTGGGTGGCTACAGGGGGGGCAGGGGACAGAGGAGACACACTCGTACCCAGCGGTCTCACTCTCTCTGTCACACACACACACACACTCGCACATTCACTCTCTCTCTCACACACACAGTCACTCATACACACACTCTTTCAAACATACACACTCCGAGAAAAACCTTGCTAGCGCCCATTTCATTTGTGTCAGAAACGGGCCTGTTTTACTAGTGTTTCTATGTTTCTACTTATCATCTGCTTTTAAAACTTGCACAGGCTTCCTTCCACTTGAAAAAGAAGACAAAATGAGCACTTAAATGTGAAAGATTTACAAGAAATCCTTTCTGCAAAACCAGACCTGGCGAAAAATTTCTTGTGTTTTGTGCAAGTCAAGAGTAGACAACATACTCTCTGCATTGCATGGAATACCTTAATTAGCTCATTAGCATACATTTTAATCAGAAGCATAGCCAGGTTTTGATATCAGGGGGAGCAGACCTTTTGTATAATAAGTGCCAGTGTGAGGCTGAAGGGCTGAGCTGCATAGGTGCCATTTCATTCAAAGGACCCTGTTTACTAAGGTGCGGTGGTGTTTTTAATGGGCCTACACTTAGCGCATGCTTTAACCATGTAGGCACCTATAAGGATATTGTAGGCGCGTACATTGTTAATGCGTGTACATGCTTAACGTGCATTAAAAACGTTAATGCGCCTATAATGCTGCTTAGTAAATAGGGCCCAAAATCCGTTCGTGGGAGCGGCTGTTCCCTTTGCACTCCAGCTACCTATGCCTCTGATTTTAATACAACCTATGGCTGTGTCTTCCGCACAAGCTAACACCCGTGCACAGTTCCTTTCTGCATCGCTGGGCAGGTATAACCCGCTTTCAACCTGAGGTAATCCCGTGGCTGTTTTCTGCATCAGCCCCATAGTGATAAGATGTTCAGTTATTTATTTATTACATTTGTACCCCGCGCTTTCCCACACAATGCAGGCTCAATGCGGCTTACATAGTAATTTGAAAAACAAAGTTAAGAATAGAATTTTCAATAAAACAGTAGTAAAACAACGTAAAGTCGGGCTTAGTAGTGTATGATAAGTTGAGCTAGATAATATATGACTAGGATAAAAGAGGGTAGACAGGATAGGATAGTGTAATTTGGGAGAAAGGGGGTAAGGAGGGATAAAATTAAGGACAAATGGAAAGAGAAGGATGGGAGGTTGGTATTTAAGTCAGAACAGAATTAAGATACTCAAAATGGAGCTTGCCCATGGTCTGGCTGGGCACTGGCCCGACTTTGATCCTGGGGGTCCGCTTACATCTAGAGCTCCTCTTGCTGCCTGTGTTTTGGCGCTAGCTACTTCGTGGGCGGCCGGTTGTCTTCCCTTCTGCTGCTTGGAGTCAGCGTACAGAATTCCTGCTTTGTCGGGGCGTCTGCAGGGCCGGTTTGGTGCAGGATGTTCGCTAGGCCGGCGATCTCATTTTTTTGGGCTCCTCTTGATCCAGCCAAGCTGCTGGTTTCGCCGCTGCTCTGCGGGTCTGCCCGACGTGCTCTGCTGGATCTCCTGGCGCTGCTGCTCGACTGCTGTCTCCCAGATGCCATGCTGTTGTCTCCTCCCCCCCTAGCTCGTCATCTTCACTGTTGGACAGATTGCTGCCTTCGCGATCTTCTGGCAGTCGGCTGGATTAATTTCCTGGCTCTTCTTCTTCGGCCGAATTGATGGAATTGCAGTGGTGGTGATCCCTGGCTGGAGTGCCCCGACGGTTGAGGCTGCGTAGGATGACCGTTGGTCTGCCATCTTGTTCCCTGCTCTGATGACTCCGTCGCCGTGGATACTTGTCTCCAGCTTCATCTGTAACACCTGGGCCCTGCAGCAGTCCGGAATGGGGATCAGTTTGCTGGACTTCCGTCGGTCATCTCTGTCTCCCTTTCTTTTCCCTTCCTTCCCTGTTTTCCCACTCTAATTCACTAAAATGTAACTGCACTGTATTTGTTTTTATTTTTAATAAGTTCATTGTAAGCCGCTTTGGGGCCGCAACACTGTGGCAAAAGGCGAGGTATAAATGTACTGAAATAAATAATAATAATAAATAAATAAAATCATTTGTCTTGTTAACTTCAGGAGTAAGCCAAATGAGTGTCTGTTTTCAAATTTCTAGAGCAGCTAAATGCATAACTTTGGGCTGAACATCTTGATGTCCACCAAAGGTTATCCATTTAAAAATCCGATAAGTTGTAGGTGTGAAGTGACAAGTTTAATCTTTCACCAGATAACAGCAATATTCAACCATCAGTTAAGTTGTCTGCAATTACAGCTGAACTAAAATATCTGTCTAAAAATATGTAAATACCTTTAATTGGCTGTATTTAGTGGCACCTGATATATTCAGATTTCTTTAACTGGATATAATTTCATTGAATATCGATCCCAAATATTATTAAGACAAAAAATGATGAAATAGTTTTGGGGACAGTGGAATGGGCTTAGGCATCTTTTTTTATTTCAGGAGGACTGGTACGTTTCTATTGTTATTGTGCACCCTTGTTGCACCATAGAGGTGATCTGGACGATGCATTACCCTCTAAAACAAGCCTAGACAAATTTGCTTTGGCTCTAGCCAAAAATCAATAAGCTGCCAGAAATAGAGGTTGAGGATAGAGCCAACGAAATGAGCAACTGCTTAGAACTCTTTCAACCTCTCCCTTCTCTCCACTGCTCTCCTTCTTATTCCTTCCCCATCTGCCTACAGCATAGAGAATGACACAGGGACGGGGATAGAGCCTGTGGACACAGGACAAACTTTGCCCTGTGTCATTCTCTACTTTGAAGCCTGTTAATGAACTGGACTGTTATTTATATGTTTGAGTGATGCAGACAACGATATTTAGATTTTTTGGGAAAAACCCACAACTAGCAAAATTTGCATGGGGGAGCCTGTACATCCTGCTGCCAGTACATCTTCTAAGAAGACATCTTCTATTGCAGGAAGGATTGTGGAAGACAGGAGAGCTAGACTGAATCCTGAGATTGTTGATCGCTTATTCATCCACAGATTAAAAAATCATAAGTTCTTCATAGGGCATATTTTTCCCCTGCTAGGGAATACAGAATGGGACGTTAAAGTACAAGTACATAAGTAATGCCACACTGGGAAAAGACCAAGGGTCCATCGAGCCCAGCATCCTGTCCATGACAGCGGCCAATCCAGGCCAAGGGCACCTGGCGAGCTTCCCAAACGTACAAACATTCTATACATGTTATTCCTGGAATTGTGGATTTTTCCCAAGTCCATTTAGTAGTGGTTTATGGACTTGTTGTTTAGGAAACCGTCCAACCCCTTTTTAAACTCTGCCAAGCTAACCGCCGTCACTACATTCTCTGGCAATGAATTTCACTGTGGATTGAAATTCCATGTGCAAAGGGGAAAAGGATAGTGATAGGAGTGTACTACCGTCCGCCTGGCCAGGACGAACAGACGGATGCGGAAATGTTAAAGGAAATCAGGGACGCAAACAAACTGGGCAACACAATAATAATGGGGGATTTCAATTACCCGCATATAGACTGGGTTAATGTAACATCTGTACACGCAAGGGACATAAGATTTCTTGATGAAATCAAGGACAGCTTCATGGAACAGCTAGTTCAGGAGCCGACAAGAGAAGGAAAAATACTAGACTTAGTCCTTAGTGGTGCTCATGATCTAGTGCAGGGGGTAACGATACGAGGGCCGCTTGATAACAGTGATCATAATATGATCGGTTTTGATATTGGCATTGAAGGAAGTGAAACTAGGAAATCAAGTACGCTAGCGTTTAACTATAGAAAAGGTGATTACGACAAAATGAGAAAAATGGTGAAAAAAAGACTGAAAGGAGCAGCTCGCAGAGTAAAAAACTTGCATCAGGCGTGGATGCTGTTTAAAAACACCATCCTGGAGGTTCAGGACAAATATATTCCACGTATTAGAAAAAAGGGAAAAAAGACTAAACGTCAGCCGGCGTGGCTAAACAGTAAGATAAAGGAAATCATTAGAGCCAAAAAACAATCCTTCAGAAAGTGGAGAAGAGAACCAACTGAAAGTAACAGGATAGATCATAAGGAATGCCAAGCCAAATGCAAAGCGGAGATAAGGAGGGCAAAAAAGGACTTTGAGAAGAAATTAGCGTTGGAAGCAAAAATACATAGTAAAAATTTTTTTAGATACATTAAAAGCAGGAAACCGGCCAAAGAGTCGGTTGGGCCGCTGGACGAAAATGGTGTTAAAGGGGCGATCAAGGAGGACAAAGCCGTAGCGGAGAAATTAAATGAATTCTTTGCTTCGGTCTTCACCGAGGAGGATTTGGGGGGGACACCGGTGCCGGAAAGAATATTTGAAGCGGGGGAGTCGGAGAAACTAAACAAATTCTCTGTAACCTTGGAGGATGTAATGGGTCAGTTCAGCAAGCTGAAGAGTAGTAAATCACCGGGACCTGATGGTATTCATCCCTGTCAGGCCTATGCCCCGAAAAGTGAGCCCTTGTGCCAAACAACGTCTGGCAGCCAGACAGTCCTGATCTTACCTGGGGAGTCAGGGCAGAGACCTCCCACGAAGGGCAGGATGGAGCAGACAATTGCCCAAAAGACAAGGTCCCGGTCCGATCAGCGGTTCCAGGCCGGTGGTAGACAAAGGCAAGTCCAGATCCACCCTGTGGCACAAAAGCAGGCAGCAGGTAAAGACACGGTCCTGACCCAAGCTGTGGTTCAAAGGCAGGCGGCAAGCGAGAGCAAAGTCCAGGTCCAAACTGTGGTTCAAAGGCAGGCGGCAGGCGAAAGCAAAGTCCAGGTCCAAACTGTGGTTCAAAGGCAGGCGGCAGGCAAAAGCAAAGTCCAGGTCCAAACTGTGGTTCAAAGGCAGGCGGCAGGCGAAAGCAAAGTCCAGGTCCAAACTGTGGTTCAAAGGCAGGCGGCAGGCGAAAGCAAAGTCCAGGTCCAAACTGTGGTTCAAAGGCAGAAGCAAAACACAGAACTCAGGGATCCGCAAGCAGAAGCCGAAGCAAAGAACTCCACCAGCGTCTGCCCTTAAATAGCCCCCTCCAACCGGAGGAAGCTCATCAGCTGTCAGAAGGGTGAGCCAACAGCCCGCCCCAGGGCTCCGGATAGGCTGGTCCCAGAGAGAAGGCGGAGTACAGCCGCGGACCAGCCAATCCGGGCCCAGAAGGGGCGTTCTCTCCGCTCCCAGGTCCCGCACCCGGAAGAAGCTTTCTCGTTAGAGAACGCCGGCCATCTTGGCAGCGCCGATGCTCTCCGGCCGCCACCGCGCTAAAGCGGCGAACCGGCCTAGTCCAGGAGGCGGGCACGACTCCACGCCGTCCATAACCCGCGATACCCCGCTCTCTCCTGCTCGCGGAGCGGGGCATCCCAGCGGGCAGGGCGGTGCAGGTAAGGGACGTGACAGTACCCCCCCCGTAAGCCCCCCCTCTCCGTCTAGGTCCAGGTTTAGTAGGGTAGCGAGAGTGGAACTCGTGCAACAAATCAGGAGCAAGGATATTAGCAACTGGTTCCCACGAGTTATCCTCAGGACCAAAGTTCTTCCACGAGATCAAGTAAAACAATCGACCTCGCTGGAGTTTAGAGTCAAGAATCTCTTTTACCTCGAACTCCGGATCAGGGTCAGAGTCTGGAACCCGAATCTTCTTGGGAGCAGGATGCCAGCGGGAAGTCCTAAAAGGTTTAAGCAGAGACACATGAAAAGCATTGTGAATGCGAAGATTACCTGGTAGTTGAAGGCGATAGACCATCGTCCCCACTCTAGATCTCACAGAAAATGGCCCGATGAAGCGAGGAGCAAACTTAAGAGAGGGAAGACGCAGTTTGAGGTACTTGGTGCTGAGCCATACTCGCTGTCCTGGCTGAAATACGGGAGCGGCACAGCGATGTCGATCAGCAAATCGCTTGTACCGAGCAGCCGCCCTCCCCAACTGCTGACGAACTGTCCTCCAGGTTGCATGAATGGTGGTGAGAGTAGACTGGATCAGTGGAGGAGCCGCAGTCAAAGGAATCGGAGGCGGAAGACGAGGATGACGTCCAAAAACAGTGAAGAAGGGAGATGTCCGTGAGGCCGAATGGAAACTATTGTTGTAGGCGAATTCAGCCCAGGCCAGAAGATCCGTCCAATCATCTTGCCGAGCATTAGTGAAGGCCCGAAGAAAGGCTTTAAGGGTCTGGTTAGTACGCTCTGCCATGCCGTTGGTCTGAGGATGGTAAGCTGAAGAGAAATGTGTGGTAACCCCAAAGGCTGAGCATAGCGATCTCCAAAATTTAGAGGTGAATTGTGATCCTCTATCGCTGATGATACGATGCGGCAGTCCATGCAACCGAAAAATGTGCTGGATAAAATGCGATGCAAGAGCCTTTGCAGATGGCAGGGACCGCATGGGTACGAAGTGGGCCATGCGAGAAAAACGATCCACCACCACCCAGATGATCGTGTTGCCCCTGGAACAAGGAAGATCAGTTATAAAGTCCATGGAGACCTCCTGCCAGGGTAGGTGGGGTACTGGCAATGGTTGAAGAAGCCCCCACGGCTTGCCTGGCAAGGACTTGGTACGGGCACAGGTAGGACAGGTAGAGACAAACTGCCGAATCTCTTGGGCCATGTGGGGCCACCAAAAATAACGGGAAATAAGATGGTAGGTCTTACGGAATCCAAAATGACCCGAAAACGCAGCAGAATGACCCCACTGAAGGACCTTGCGACGAGATCGGGCCGGAACAGGAGTCTTGAGACAGGCGGATGCCCCCACCGTAGGAGAAAGGCAAGCAGGATTGAGCATAGGATAGAGCTCCTCAGGCTCCTCAGGTACGTCAAAAGCTCGGGAGAGGGCATCTGCCTGTATATTCTTCTCTGCGGGCCGAAACACCAAGTGAAAGGTAAAACGCGCAAAAAATAGTGACCAGCGAGCCTGCCGGGGATTCAAGCGTTTGGCATCTTGCAAATAAAGCAGATTTTTGTGATCAGTGATGACTGTAATAGGGTGAGCAGCCCCCTCCAGTAGGTATCGCCACTCCTGAAAGGCGAGTTTCAGGGCCAGCAGCTCCCTGTCCCCGATAGTATAATTGCGTTCAGCAGGCGAAAACTTCTTAGAAAAAAAAAAAACAAGGATGTTTCTTACCAGAAGAAGTTGTCTGGGACAGCACCGCCCCTACCCCCAAAGCAGAGGCATCGACCTCCACGATGAAAGGCTTCGTGACATCAGGGCTACGGAGTACAGATGCAGACAAGAAAGCCGCCTTCAAGGCAGAAAAAGCCTCCAGGGCAGCAGGAGACCAATGCCGAACATCCGCCCCCTTCCGAGTAAGGGCTGTCAAAGGAGCCGTGAGGAGCGAATAATGGGGAATGAATTGTCTGTAGTAGTTAGCAAAGCCAAGAAAACGCTGTAAGGCTCGGAGACCCTGGGGGAGAGGCCAGTCCCGGATAGCCTGCAGTTTAGCAGGATCCATTTGTAATCCAACAGCAGAGATAATATGTCCCAAAAAAGGAATAGTGGATTGATGAAACGCACACTTTTCCAACTTGGCAAACAGTCGATGATCCCGGAGTCGTTGAAGCACTGTGCGGACATGCCCGGGATGATCCAGGGGAGAAGCAGAGAAGATCAGAATATCGTCCAAGTAAACAATGACTGAAGAACAAAGAAGATCCCGGAAAATGAAATTGATGAAGTCTTGAAATACAGCCGGAGCATTACAAAGTCCAAAAGGCATGACCCGATACTCAAAATGACCGTCGTGAGTATTAAATGCAGTTTTCCACTCGTCTCCCTGACGGATACGAATCAAGTTGTAGGCCCCTCGCAGATCCAACTTAGTAAAAATAACTGCCCCCTGGAGTCGATCAAAAAGCTCCGGGATAAGTGGGAGGGGATACCGGTTCTTGACTGTGATGTTGTTAAGTCCGCGATAGTCAATGCAGGGCCGCAAGGACCCATCTTTTTTGGAAACAAAAAAGAACCCTGCCCCGGCAGGAGAAGAAGATGGTCGGATGAATCCTTTACGAAGATTGTCCTGAATGTAGTCCCGCATGGCAGCAGATTCATCCCGGGACAAGGCATATAATCTTCCTCGAGGGGGCATCGTACCGGGTAACAAATCAATGGGACAATCAAACGGGCGATGGGGTGGGAGGGAATCCGCCTCCCGGGCATCAAAGACATCAGAAAACTCCTTGTATTCCTTCGGAAGAGAAGCTTCACAGGGGTGGAGGACTCCAGATAGCGCTGGCACATTAATAGAGGGAGGGCGCACTGGTGTTAGACAAGTTTCAAAACAACGACCACTCCACCGGCTGATCTCTCCCGAAGGCCAGTCTATGCAAGGCGCGTGCAGCCGCAACCAGGGTATACCTAGAATTACAGGATGGATGGCTTGAGGTAAAATAAGAAATTGTATCTCCTCATGATGAAGAAGACCCACCTGCATTCGCAGCGGAAGAGTGAGATGGGTAATAGGCTGTGGCAGAGTAGAGCCATGAATAGACGTTACTTGAAGAGCTGGTTTACAGGGAGTAACCGGCCTGCCTAGGCCCTGAAGTAGTCTAGCATCAATAAAGTTGCCTCCTGCTCCTGAATCCAGCAAGGCTAGGGTATTTATCCTGTATTCTTGCCACAGTAAGATAATAGGTACTGTCATTAAGTTATCCGGAAGGGTTCCTGAACGACCCACAACCACCCCCTTCACCAGGCTAGGGTCTAAGCATTTCCCGGCTTGTTGGGACACCTTTTCACAAAATGACCAGGTTTCCCACAGTACATACATAGTTTATTCTCCCTCCGATGGGTTCGTTCCACAGCTGTTAGTCGATGCCTGCCAATCACCATAGGCACTTCCGATCCCTCCGCAGTAGGAACCGCACCCTCCTGAGGAGAGACCGTTCGTGGTCTTTGAGGGGAAAACCTGCGAGACGGACGAGAGGCAACTTGTTCTCGTGCTCGTTCCTGGAAGCGGACATCAATCCGAGTGCTTAAGGCGATAAGAGCGTCCAGAGTACCAGGGATTTCTCGGCCGGCTAATTCGTCCTTAATGCGTCCACTCAAGCCTTGCCAGAAAATGGCCGTAAGAGCCTCTTGATTCCATTTAAGTTCCGCCGCCAGGGTATGGAATCGAATAGCATAGGTACCAACCGTACTGCTTCCTTGCTGAATCCGTAGTAGCTCTCCTGCGGCAGAAGAAGGGCGTCCTGGAACATCGAAGACCATGCGGAACTGACGCAGGAATTCTCCTAATTCCGAAAGGAGAGGATCCTGTTGCTCCCAGAGAGGTGACGCCCATGCCAGAGCCGCACCGGAGAGTAATGAGATAATGTAGGTAATCTTCTGTTTGTCCGTAGGAAAAGAAGCAGGTTGCATGTCAAAGAGCATCTGACATTGATTCAAGAATCCGCGGCATGCGGAGGGTGTGCCGTCAAACCGAGGAGGTTCAGGCAAACGAAAGGCAGGCAGAGGTGGAGATGTCCTACTAGCTCCGGAAGCCGGTGCTCGCTGCACGGACATCTGAGAACACACATCTTGCAGTACTCCAGATAATCTGTTGAGCTGGGCCTGTTGCTGTTGAAGAGCTTGAGCCAGGTCAGTCAGATCAGGTTTATCTGGCGAGCTCATGGCTTCGGCTTTCTGTCAGGCCTATGCCCCGAAAAGTGAGCCCTTGTGCCAAACAACGTCTGGCAGCCAGACAGTCCTGATCTTACCTGGGGAGTCAGGGCAGAGACCTCCCACGAAGGGCAGGATGGAGCAGACAATTGCCCAAAAGACAAGGTCCCGGTCCGATCAGCGGTTCCAGGCCGGTGGTAGACAAAGGCAAGTCCAGATCCACCCTGTGGCACAAAAGCAGGCAGCAGGTAAAGACACGGTCCTGACCCAAGCTGTGGTTCAAAGGCAGGCGGCAAGCGAGAGCAAAGTCCAGGTCCAAACTGTGGTTCAAAGGCAGGCGGCAGGCGAAAGCAAAGTCCAGGTCCAAACTGTGGTTCAAAGGCAGGCGGCAGGCAAAAGCAAAGTCCAGGTCCAAACTGTGGTTCAAAGGCAGGCGGCAGGCGAAAGCAAAGTCCAGGTCCAAACTGTGGTTCAAAGGCAGAAGCAAAACACAGAACTCAGGGATCCGCAAGCAGAAGCCGAAGCAAAGAACTCCACCAGCGTCTGCCCTTAAATAGCCCCCTCCAACCGGAGGAAGCTCATCAGCTGTCAGAAGGGTGGAGCCAACAGCCCGCCCCAGGGCTCCGGATAGGCTGGTCCCAGAGAGAAGGCGGAGTACAGCCGCGACCAGCCAATCCGGGCCCAGAAGGGGCGTTCTCTCCGCTCCCAGGTCCCGCACCCGGAAGAAGCTTTCTCGTTAGAGAACGCCGGCCATCTTGGCAGCGCCGATGCTCTCCGGCCGCCACCGCGCTAAAGCGGCGAACCGGCCTAGTCCAGGAGGCGGGCACGACTCCACGCCGTCCATAACCCGCGATACCCCGCTCTCTCCTGCTCGCGGAGCGGGGCATCCCAGCGGGCAGGGCGGTGCAGGTAAGGGACGTGACAATCCCAGAGTATTAATAGAACTAAAAAATGAACTTGCGGAGCTACTGTTAGAAATATGCAATCTGTCCCTAAAATCGAGTGTAGTACCGGAAGACTGGAGGGTAGCCAATGTTACTCCGATTTTTAAGAAGGGTTCCAGAGGAGATCCGGGAAATTATAGACCGGTGAGTCTGACATCGGTGCCGGGCAAGATGGTGGAGGCTATTATTAAGAATAAAATTGCAGAGCATATACAAAAACATGGACTGATGAGAAAAAGTCAGCACGGATTTAGTGAAGGGAAGTCTTGCCTCACCAATCTAATGCATTTTTTTGAGGGGGTAAGCAAACATGTGGACAATGGGGAGCCGGTTGATATTGTATATCTGGATTTTCAGAAGGCGTTTGACAAAGTGCCGCACGAAAGACTCCTGAAGAAATTGCAGAGTCATGGAATCGGAGGTAGGGTATTATTATGGATTAAGAACTGGTTGAAAGATAGGAAGCAGAGAGTAGGATTGCGTGGCCAGTATTCTCAGTGGAGGAGGGTAGTTAGTGGGGTCCCGCAGGGGTCTGTGCTGGGTCCGTTGCTTTTTAATGTATTTATAAATGACCTAGAGATGGGAATAACTAGTGAGGTAATTAAATTCGCCGATGACACAAAATTATTCAGGGTCGTCAAGTCGCAGGAGGAATGTGAACGATTACAGGAGGACCTTGCGAGACTGGGAGAATGGGCGTGCAAGTGGCAGATGAAGTTCAATGTTGACAAGTGCAAAGTGATGCATGTGGGTAAGAGGAACCCGAATTATAGCTACGTCTTGCAAGGTTCCGCGTTAGGAGTTACGGATCAAGAAAGGGATCTGGGTGTCGTCGTCGATGATACGCTGAAACCTTCTGCTCAGTGTGCTGCTGCGGCTAGGAAAGCGAATAGAATGTTGGGTGTTATTAGGAAGGGTATGGAGTCCAGGTGTGCGGATGTTATAATGCCGTTGTATCGCTCCATGGTGCGACCGCACCTGGAGTATTGTATTCAGTACTGGTCTCCGTATCTCAAAAAAGATATAGTAGAATTGGAAAAGGTACAGCGAAGGGCGACGAAAATGATAGTGGGGATGGGACGACTTTCCTATGAAGAGAGGCTGAGAAGGCTAGGGCTTTTCAGCTTGGAGAAGAGACGGCTGAGGGGAGATATGATAGAAGTGTATAAAATAATGAGTGGAATGGATCGGGTGGATGTGAAGCGACTGTTCACGCTATCCAAAAATACTAGGACTAGAGGGCATGAGTTGAAGCTACAGTGTGGTAAATTTAAAACGAATCGGAGAAAATTTTTCTTCACCCAACGTGTAATTAGACTCTGGAATTCGTTGCCGGAGAACGTGGTACGGGCGGTTAGCTTGACGGAGTTTAAAAAGGGGTTAGATAGATTCCTAAAGGACAAGTCCATAGACCGCTATTAAATGGACTTGGAAAAATTCCGCATTTCTAGGTATAACTTGTCTGGAATGTTTTTACGTTTGGGGAGCGTGCCAGGTGCCCTTGACCTGGATTGGCCACTGTCGGTGACAGGATGCTGGGCTAGATGGACCTTTGGTCTTTCCCAGTATGGCACTACTTATGTACTTATGTACTAATTACGCGTTGGGTGAAGAAACATTTTCTCCAATTTGTTTTAAATTTACTACACTGTAGTTTCATCGCATGCCCCCTAGTCCTAGTATTTTTGGAAAGTGTGAACAGACGCTTCCCATCCACCTGTTCCACTCCACTCATTATTTTATATACCTCTATCATGTCTCCCCCTCAGCCGTCTCTTCTTTGGAAGATTTAACATCAGAGTTTGGGGCAATAGGAGAGGATTTCTTTGCATTGTTTCAATTACGTCATTATTTACTGTCTCTCCCCCCTTCTTCCTTAGGTCCGGATGTTTGGGAAAGGCTTTTGGCTATTTTGGCATTAGATGCTCAGTTAGCAGTCCCCTTGAAATATTATCATGCAGGCCTTAGGGAGCAGCTTGGGGAATACGATTATGATCATTTGGCAGCACAATGGAATAGGGAGTTAACTGTGGGAATTCAAGCAGAACAGTTGAAGGCATGCCTTTTGGGTATTTCAAAAGTAACGGAGAGTGTGACGTTGAGGGAGACCTCATACAAGTTTTTTACGCGGATGTTTGTCTCCCCGCACAGGGCGTGGCGGGCAACTATGAGGGGAGGATAAATGCTTGAAGTGTGGTTATTCCCCGGTGAATTTGGGCCACATGTTCTGGAATTGTCCAGGAGTTATGGAATTTGGGAGACAGATATGTCGCCACGTGTCTAGTCTGTGGGGGATTACCTGGCACCGGAGGCCGCTGCTGTTGTTTGATAAGTTTCAGCTTTCACAGTTAGCGCCAAAGGGGTTGAAGACATTTCTAAAAAAGGCGGTTCTTGTAAGTAAGAAGGTCATCCTTCATCTGTGGATAACTACTGATTGCCCGGTACTTCCACAGTGGCGATCAAGGATGATTTTTCTTTGTTCATTGGAACGTACAGATGTGGGTGTTTTAGCCTCGTCTAAAGGTGATGATTTTTGTTGCACTTGGTCCCCGTTTTGGGACTCCCTGACAGCAGTGGCACGCAGCAGAATTTTAAACTCCTAGTGTATGACACGGCACAAGAAGGGGGAGGGGGAGGAGGGGATTGGAGAGGGGTGAATCTGGGGGGGTAGTAGGTTGTTTATACAAAATGTTCATTCTAAGGGTGAAGATGCTAAAGGGTGGGGAGCTTAAAGGCCACTTACTTTATTTTTGAAGGGTTAAGAAGGGGAGGGGTGATGACCCAATAGATTAAGAGGACCGGGAATGTATTAGTACAGTCTTGAAGTCAAGCAGTTTACCTCACTCTAGATATGGTTGTTTTCAATGGTATTTAATGATTTGCTGTTTGTGATAAAGAAGGGGGGCAGTGTAAAGGGAGGGGTGGGATTGAGGGGGTGGGAATGTTTTGGGGATAAAAACAAAACTTATTGATGATGGTTGATGTTATTTTATATCTGTTAAATGTGTTGGGATTTTAGGCTTTTTGGAGAGACGAGATGACAAATGCTGTTCATGTATTTTGCCATCAATAAAAGATTGAACAGAAAAAATGAACAGAAAAGAGGAAGAAGATCTATAAATAAAACCAAAAGCGTTGACAAGCTGTTTTGAAGAATCTTGCAACATTTGATGTTAGTCCCATTAACACCACTTGTGGACCAGGAAACTGTTGTGAATATTGCTTTTGCTGGCAGGCACGTGGTGCTGAAGCCCGGGGCAGGGGATACAATCTAATCAGACCTTTCTTCCCCATCACATGCAGCTGTTACTCACACTCTCTGTGCTGTTTTGGAAACACTTTTTGGCCTGCTGGTGGCTGGTTGAAAAGGTTAATACAATAAAATAATAAAAATGTAAAAAACAGATGACGTTATCCTTGTATTTTAGCCACACACGTTATGCAATGATTCAGCCAGTGCATAGGCGCCAACATTTCAAAATGATTGGGAGGTGCCAAACACAATACATGGTGAAAGAGTTTGCCCAATATTATAGGTTCTCAGCACCCACTGGCACCTACTGACCTGGTTCCTATGAGACGGTGTGACTGAAAGTCTTCCAGCAAGGCACTGGATGTCTGTTTCTCAGCCATGCTGCAGTCTCTGCTCTATGGGGTTAGATGAGGAAGAAAGATTGAGGGTTCCAGATAGGTACAGAAAGACCTAAAGTAAAAAACCTCTTTCTAAGAGATGGGGATCAGATAAATAGTTTTGTCCAATTTAGAACTTGTCAAACTTTGTGGGTTCAACCCCGTTGGTTAAAAAAAACAAAAAAAAAACACAACAACAACAAATGACAAACTATTCTGGTACCTGAATGCCATTCTTTTGGGAAAGCTTGCACAGCTGCTGCTAAGTAATACAAAAGCAACACCAGCGGGGGTGGAAGTGAGGAGAAATCCAAATGACCAAAGCAAATAAGTAGTAAGAGCGTCCAAGAGTTTATTTGCTAAAATAACTGATACAAATGTTGGATTATTTGTAGTAAATAATTAGCAGATTTTAGTACACACAGCTTCAGCTTTAGAAATGTTAATTTCTTTCTTCATCTCTCTCTCATTCACCCCAGAATAATTCACTGCTGAGTCACTTTAAAGTTGAAGTAACAAAACATCTGTTTACTCACAGTTTGTAGTTAGATTATAATCAGACAGGCTTATATATACATATTACTATACATTTGTATTATCAGCTCCTTCCATGTGCTTAGATGGTAATGGATGCTCACACCACCATAGATCCTCTCAGGTTAGGAGAGAACATGAGCTCCATGTGCTCCATGTGCTGCATGTGCTGCATCTAAACCCCCACAGGAAGTTACATAGCCGTGTGACCTCTCTAAGTAATTCACATCAGAGGTCACAGAGTAATCACAGAGAAAAATTGGTGACAGGCAATGCATGTAAAAATACAATTACATTCCAACAAACCCCTTCTCATGCATAACTGTCATGCAATTATTTATTCATACAAAGTCCAAGCTTTATACGCAGATTCACAAAATGTTCTCTGGGTAACGGTTTGGTCATGATGTCAGCTGTCATCTCACTGGTGTGACAATAGTGTAGACTGATGACCCCTTCTTTCGCCAACTCTCGCACGTTGTGGTATTTCGTTGCGATGTGCTTGGTGCGTGACTGAACCTTGTCATTCTGTGACAGTCGGATGCAGCTCTGATTATCTTCCATTATCTGGATTGGTCTCTTTTCAGCTATTCCGAAATCCAGCAAAAGTTTTTCAATCCACATCAGTTCTCTGCACGCTTCCGATACGGCCACATATTCAGCTTCTGTAGAAGACAAACTCACAATACTTTGTTTATGACTGGCCCATGAAATGTGTACATTTCCATACATAAACACATATCCACTTGTGGATTTATAATCAGAATGATCCCCTGCCCAATCTGAATCACAGTAACATATTAGTTTTGGATTACTATTGGCTGAAATCTTTAATTTACAATCAATGGTACCCTTTAAATACCTTACCATCCTTTTAACTGCAGTCCAATCTGATTTGGTAGGTGAGCTGACCCTTCTGCTCAAAATTCCTACTGCATTTGCTATATCAGCCCTGTATGTGGTAGCTAGATATAAAAGCTTACCTATGGCTGATCTATATTGGATGTTATCTGGTAAAGGTTCTCTTACTGTTTCATCCTTCAGAAAATCAGTGATCATGGGAGTGCTTACAACTTGGGCATCTTGCATACCTAAACTTTCAATAAGCTCATTTATTTTCTGCTTCTGGCTTAGAAGATAAGAACCATCATTTTGTTTCTCAATTTCTATACCAAGATAGTATGACACATTACCAAGTTCTTTTATCTCAACATTGTGGTTTAAACACTTTACAATGTCCTTGTACTCTTGCTCACTTTTGCTTGCAATGAGCAGATCATCAACAAAAGCTAAAATGTATGCATATTGTCCATTTGTGCACCTAGTGTACAAGCATTTATCTGCTTCACCTTGCTTAAATCCTAAATTTGTCAATATTTCATGCAATTTATCATTCCAACATTTCGCACTTTGCTTTAATCCATAAAGACCTTTGTTTAATTTACACACTAGCTGTCTTTGTTTTGTATTTATGAAACCTGTTGGCTGTTCCATGTACAAGTCTTCAGTTATTTCTCCGTGAAGAAATGCTGTTTTCACATCAATGTGGTTTACTTGCATGCCTTTTGAGACTGCAATGCTCAGAAGTGTTCTGATTGTCGTGTGTTTCACTACAGGTGCAAACACTTCATCAAAATCTTCTCCATATTTTTGAAGATATCCCTTTGCCACTAATCTGGCTTTATACCTTTCCACTTTTCCTTGTGCATTCCTTTTTAACTTGAATACCCATTTGCATCCTATAGCTTTCTTGCCAGGAGGTAATTTTGTAAGAATCCAAGTATTATTTTTATCCAATGCATCAATTTCTTCTTGTGCAGCTTTACGCCATTCAGCAGCTTCTTCTGCTGGCATTTTCTCAATCTCATCCCATGTTAAGGGCTCTTGAGCTTCTGCTGACTTTGTTAGGTAAGACAGTCTTGGGGGTGGAACTCCTTTGTTTTCCCTGGATGAGCGTCTGACAACAGGTTGGTCCGACCTTTCTGCATCCTCTATATCTGAGAGTCCTTCTCCAATTGATTCCCCTTCTCCAACTGTACTGTCTTCTTCAATGATCCTTTCTGTGTCTGCTTCCTCTGCCTGTTCCTCGTTAGATACAGATGAGTTGCTTTCAGACATCTGCCTTGGTATGGCATTTATATACACTGGCATGTCTATTATGGTTCTAGTTTCATATTCTGGATGATAAGGCTCATCTGGGATAATCCAGCCTTTATCAACCCTTTTGTTTTCATCAAAATATGTAACATGTCTTATGCCAACAATGCCAGTTTTCAGATTCAAAATTCTATATCCTTTGTGTCCTGGAGTATATCCAACTAAAATGCCCCTTTCTGTTGTGGAATCCAGCTTATGCCTTCTTTGTTTTGGTATATGAGCATATGCTGTACTTCCAAATGTTCTTATGTGTGACAGGTTTGGCTTCCTACCATGCCATGTCTCATGTGGTGTGCGCTCAGCGCCTTTAGTTGGCATTCTGTTTTGTAGGTACACTGCTGTGAGAATGGCTTCCCCCCATAGTCTTTTAGGGAGATTGCTATCTGACAGCATACATCTGGTCATTTCCACAAGTGACCTAAATTTTCTCTCTGCAACAGAATTTTGTTCTGGTGTATAAGCTACTGTTGTGATATGCTGAATGCCTTCTTGTTCTAGAAATGTGCGCATGCTTTGTGAAGTGAACTCACCACCATTGTCGGTCTGAAGAACCTTTGGTTTTCTTTCAAATTTATTGCTCACCATGGCTACGTATTTCTTCAGCATGTCTGTGACTTGACTTTTCTCTTTCAGCAAATAGGCCACACAATATCTAGAGAAATCATCCAAGAATATTAGCACAAATCTGTTGTTTCCCAATGATGGGATATTAAACGGTCCACATAAGTCACTGTGTATTAAGTCCAGTACTTTATTACTCCTATTTCCTGTGTATGCAGGAAATGAGGGTCTCACACCTTTTTGAGTAACACAGTCTATGCATTTCTCCATTTTACCAGCATCTGCACTTATCTGAATGTCAGTGGCCAGTTGCTTACTGTAAAGATCCTGGATCACCTTAGAATCACGATGTCCCAGGCGGCGATGCCAGATTTCCAGACTACATTTACCATCATTCTTCCTTACTTGCGCCATATGTGAGGCTTCACCTGAAATGTTCAGCTTATAAACATCATTATGCATAAAAGCTTCAGCATACACTTCATCATTTTTAGAGATTGTGCACTTACTGTTTTCAAAATGAATCGCAAATCCCTTCTTATCTAATGTAGATACACTAAGCATATTGCAAACTGCTTGGGGAATATACAAAACATCACTTACAGGAATTTCTTTAACTTCATTAGACACTTTGCATTTTAAGAATCCAATACCTTTTGCTTGGATCTTAGCAGTCCCTGCGTTTGCAGTTTTAAGAATACCTTCCTCTGGACACATTTCCTGAAAGAAATCTTTACAATTGGTTAAATGGCATGTGCTCCCCGAATCCAAAATCCAAGTACTTTCATTTGAATTATTATTTACCATAGTCAAAGATTTTTCTGCCATTAGAAAGCCCTTGTGTTTATCTTTGTCCTTCATACATTTCCTGGTTTGAAAATTCTTTAGTTCCATTGGCTTAGGTGAGCTAGAGGGAGTGTTTTGTGTTTCCTTACACCATTTAGATACATGTCCCTCCTTTCCACATGAGTAGCAAATCAGCTTGCCCTTGGGTGGAGTTTTCCCATAGCTCCGCCTTCCTCTGTTCTTTGCCAAGAAATTTGTTTCATTTCTCTCTGACTGACTTTGAGAACACATCTCCTCAGAATCATTTATTATGCATTCCTGCCTTAGTTTTGATGTTGCCTGTTCAAAAGATTGCCCTTCAATGGCCTCATTTACAGACCTAAAAACATCAAACTTCTTTGATAGTGAGGTAAAAAGAAATGCTCTTTTCAATGCATCACACATGGGAATTCCAGAAAGTTCTAACTTTTGAAATGAAGACATAAGATGCATAATGTGATCATTACATTTACTTTTATCCCTTAATTTGGTTTCATTCAACTCTGCTAACCAAATTGGTTGCTGCTTTGCATATGTAGTTGCATACATAGTTCTCAGTTTATATAAAATGTCCTTTGGTGTATCTTTTCCCTCCACTAATATGGCTTGTCTCTCTGAAAGAGCTTCCAAAAGCATGCACTTCACATAATAGTTTGCATTGTCCCATTCAGCCATATTTTCAGCTGTTCTGTCTTGGTCTAAGCATATATCTAATCTTTTTGCTCGAAGGAGACATATAAATCTTAGTTCCCACTGCTGATAATTAAACTCAGTTAATCTAGGCACCTTGAGAGAATAGAACAATGGTGAATTTCTTCCCTCAGCCATTTTCTTAGCCTTCTGTCTGCTGTGTGGGGGGAGAGAGAGACAGACTGAATCTTTCCTTTAAAACTTAAGAGAAAAATGTGGCCTTTTTTTCTGCCTGGTAATATTTCTCTTCTTTTTCAATTCCTGGACCCTGGGCCCATAACCCTTTTGTTGGATTATTTGTAGTAAATAATTAGCAGATTTTAGTACACACAGCTTCAGCTTTAGAAATGTTAATTTCTTTCTTCATCTCTCTCTCATTCACCCCAGAATAATTCACTGCTGAGTCACTTTAAAGTTGAAGTAACAAAACATCTGTTTACTCACAGTTTGTAGTTAGATTATAATCAGACAGGCTTATATATACATATTACTATACATTTGTATTATCAGCTCCTTCCATGTGCTTAGATGGTAATGGATGCTCACACCACCATAGATCCTCTCAGGTTAGGAGAGAACATGAGCTCCATGTGCTCCATGTGCTGCATGTGCTGCATCTAAACCCCCACAGGAAGTTACATAGCCGTGTGACCTCTCTAAGTAATTCACATCAGAGGTCACAGAGTAATCACAGAGAAAAATTGGTGACAGGCAATGCATGTAAAAATACAATTACATTCCAACAACAAAGACCCAACATGGATCGTGTTTCGGCTTGAAGCCTTTGTCAGGAGTCGTAGTAGTACAAATGTAGTTGGATTCACAGAGATTTTAGCTGAGGAAAAAAAGCCCTAAAAGTACCGGAACGTCGTGTGCTTTACAGCAAAGCAGATGTCTGTGAAAAAGTAATACAAGAGCTCACCCAGCAGCCAGTGCTTCCTTCTACAATCTCTGACAACTAAAAAAGCTCTCCCAAATGTCTGCATTCCTTTCCACTGCTGCTAACCAGTAGTAAGAACTCTTCCCCACCTCAGGGCCACTGAGAGACACAGCTGGTCCTGGGGCAGGACTGCCTCCCCCCACCTGGGCCACCGAAGTACCATGACCCCCCCCCTTGGCCCACCGCCATGCCACACCATGCCCCCCTCCCACATGGGCCACCATTCCCTGCCCCTTACCTTCTTGTGTCTGCTTCTCCCTCGGTAGGCCATCGCCTGCTCCAGTGTGCCAGGACCTGGGTTATCGCATTATTTCAATCATCCAGGTCCTGGCAACACAGGAGAAGGAGAGAGATAGACCCAGAACCAGGCAGGAAGGAAGAACTTCTGCTCCCTCTAAACCTTGCCAGCACTGGCCCACCCCACCCTAGGACTAGGGGGCATGCGATGAAACTACAGTGTAGTAAATTTAAAACAAATCGGAGAAAATTTTCTTTACCCAACCCATAATTAAACTCTGGAATTCGTTGCCGGAGAACGTGGTGAAGGGCGGTTAGTACATAAGTACATAAGTAGTGCCATACTGGGAAAGACCAAAGGTCCATCTAGCCCAGCATCCTGTCACCGACAGTGGCCAATCCAGGTCAAGGGCACCTGGCAGAGTTTAAAAATGGTTTAGATGGTTTCCTAAAGGACAAGTCCATAAACCACTACTAAATGGACCTGGGAAAAATCCACAATTCCAGGAATAACATGTATAGAATGTTTGTTCGTTTGGGAAGCTCGCCAGGTGCCCTTGGCCTGGATTGGCCGCTGTCGAGGACAGGATGCTGGGCTCAATGGACCCTTGGTCTTTTCCCAGTGTGGCATTACTTATGTACTTGGAGGCTGGACCTGGGGAATCTTGCCCCCCCCCCGCCCCCCCTCTCCAGCTTCTTTTGCTGCCTTATAAAATCACTAATACAAGACGTCTCCTCTCTGTCCGTGTTCCCTTTCAGAACCCAGGGCCACCAAGAGACAAAGCCTGGAGTTTTATTATGTTGTGGTTCCATAGTTTGTTTTGTAAGTGATGCACCTCAATGTTGGTGTGTAAATGCCAACACACTACTGTTCTATAATGGAGTCTGGTTGCCCAGATGCTGTTACAGAGTTAGTACTTAGTGCACTGCATCTTGGCACCTAACGTTTGACACCCTTTCTAGAATCGCCCCATACATTTCTAGGTGTCTAAATTAAATGATGAGGGTGGCACGTGGAAGGCAAGCAGGTCAGTTCGGGTAGTGGCCACCAGCAAAAGCAGGACAGCAGTGAGGAAGATAATAATTGAAACAACCATCTTAGCAACTCACTTATCAACAACAAAGTAGACGAGAGACTAAGCAAAAAACTATCCGGAAGACGAGACTGCCAATAAAATGTAACTGGAAATAATGACCACAAATGCTTGCAGTCTAAATAACAAAGTTCATGATCTCCAAACCCTGCTGCTAGAGGCAGACTTAGATATTGTTGCTATCACAGAGACATGGTTCAATGACTCCCATGAATGGAATGCTATAAGAATAGGATGATCCTGCACACACCGCCAAGGACACGTAAGTTCCTCTTCAGGACTATCACTAACCACACCCTGTCCAAAAGACATTACATGATGTGATACCCGTACACGAGCCTTCTCCGGAATAGCCCACACACTCTTGAATGCACTGCCTGAAAGGCTACGCTTAACACAAGACTATTTCTACGCCAGGAAGCAGGTGAAAGCTTGGTTCTTCAACCAGGCCTTTAATGGAAGAAGTAACTAACTTGTTAGTCTCACTCACACACACAAGGAGTGACTCGGGCTGCACATACTGCAGCGGGACATGTTTATCTACTCCTACCCTAGCTGAGATAATATTTAACCATCTCTCTGACCTCATGTGCAACTTTCTTTAAACCAGTCACCTTACTCTCTAACTCTTCTTACTCTCTTACCTATCTATATGTTACATCTTTGCTTTACCCTTCACTATCAATTAATTTATAATGCTCTATTACATATCGTGTTGACATTGTAAGTAGTATACCATGCCATATTTTGCATTGTTAATTGAATATTGTTACTGCTGTAATTGCCTATTGCTCATGTTTGATCTATTTTTACTGTACACCGTCTTGAGTGAATTCCTTCCAAAAGGCGGTAAAGAAATCCTAATAAATAAACAAATAAATACATAAATAATCTTTTAAAGAAGGGTAGAGGTGACTGAAAAAGTGGAGGAATAGTGCTGAATGTGAATAATAATATTAAAGTGGATGAACTGCAGGGGGCCTGGGGAAAGGAGGAAGTGATATGGATCACCCTGGAAAGAAGATGATGGAACTTCTGTCCACAAGGGGGGTCATCTACAGACCTTCCAACACAAACAGAGAAGTTAGGGAAAGATCTGGTCAAAGATAGCCATAAACTGGGAAAGAAAGGGGAGGTACTGTTGGTAAAAGATTTCAACTTGCTGGATGTGGATTATAAAGTCTCATTTGCAATATCAGAAGAAGTAGAAAGATCGTGGATCTACTCAAACAAATGTTGATGGAACCCATGAGGGAACAGGTGACGCTGGATCTTGTGCTCACAAATAGAGAAAGTACATAAGTATTGCCATACTGGGACAGACCAAAGGTTCATCAAGCCCAGCATCCGGTTTCCAACAGTGACCAATCCAGGTCACAATCACAAGATCCCAAAAAAGTACAAAACATTTTATGCTGCTTATCCCAGAAATAAGCACTGGAGTTTCCCCAAGTCCATTTTAATAATGGTCTATGGACTTTTCCTTTAGGAAACTATCCAAACCTTTTTCAAACCCCGCTATCTTTACCACATTCTCTGGCAACGAATTCCAGAGTTTAATTACACATTTAGTGAAGAAATATTTTCTTTGATTTATTTTAAATTTACTATTCTGTAGCCTCATCGAATGCCCCCTATTACTAGTATTTTTGGAAAGAGTAAACAGAAAATGTGTATAACATCCAGATTGGTACCCATCTGAGCAGTAGTGATCACCACACAAAACTCAAAGTCCTGAGTTTCAAACATGATGACTTTAGGAAAATGGGGCAGTACCTGAAGAAAGAGCTGGTGGGATGGGAGGACAAAGAAGTGAAAAAAGAATGGTCCAAGCCAAAACAAGTTATGAAAATAACTTCAAAAAGGTGGTAAATAAATCCTAATAAATAAATAAAATGTAAAGAAAATAAATAAAAGCAAGAAAAATGGAAACCAAAAGTGGTTGAAAAAATAAGCATAAATAATAATCAGCATAAAATGTATTGTACTGTTTTGGGATCTTGCAAGGTACTTGTAACCTGGATTGGCCACTGCTGGAAACAGGATGCTGGCTTGATTGACCTTCGGTCTGTCCCAGTATGGCAATACTTATTATGTACTTAAGAGGTGGCGTTCATGAAATACAGAAGAACACAAAAAGGGGAACACAGAAAAGGATACTGGATAAAACTCAGAGAAATTAAGACAGAAATACGACTGGCAAAAGCACAGGTGGTAGACAAAATGGCTAGAGATGTAAAGAGTAGAGGTGACAAAGATTTTTTTCCCAGGCATATTAGAGAAAGGAGGAAGGCTAGAAATGGAATTGTTAGACTGAAAGATGCTGAGAACCTCTATGTGGAGAGTGATGAGAAAAAAAACAGACATGCTAAATACTTCTGCTCTGTGTTCATGGAAGAAAATCCTGGAGAAGGATCTTGGTCAGCTGCAGAAAGTATATACAGGAATGGAGTATATATTGGAACATTTACAGAAAAAAGTGTTTATGAATATCCCAGGATATTTGAGGGAGCTCATAGAGATTCTGGTTGCTCATGCCTTTTTCACTAGTAGCTCAAGGTAAGTTATATTTAGGTACACTGGATATTTCCTTGTTGGGCTCATAATCTAATAGGTGCCTAAGGCAGTGGAAGGCTAAGTGACTTGCCCAAAGGGCAGTGGTAGGAATTGAACCAGGTACCTCTGAATGTCAAGACTGGTGCTTTAGCTACTAGGCCTCTCCTCCACTCCACATAAACCCTTGGGGATGGGAGAGGTTCCATGGGATTGCAGAAGAGTGTATGTGGTCCCTCTCCACAAAAGTGGTAAGAGAGAAGAAAAGGGAAACTACAGGCTGATAAGCCTCACTTCGGCAGTTGGACAAGTAATGGAGACTCTGCTGAAGGAAAGGATAGTAAACTTCACAGAATCCAACGAGTTACAAGATCTGAGGCAATATGGTTTTACCAAAGGAAAATCATGCAAAACAAATCTGATTGATTTCTTTGACTGGGTGACCAAAGAAATGGCTCAAGGACACACACTAGATGTTGTCTACTTGGATTTCAGCAAAGCCTTCGACACAGTTCCTCATAGGAGGCTCTCGAATAAATTCAGCAGGCTGAAGTTAGGATCCAAAGTGGTGAACTGAATTACAAACTGGTTGACTGATAGATGATAGCAGGGGCGTAGCTACTATGGGGCCTGGACCCCATAGATTTGGCCCTGGACCCCCCTGCCGACGACCCTCTCAATCCCCCCTCCCGCCGTCAACCTGCCGTCGCCATCTGCTACCTTTGCTGGCAGGGGACCGCAACCCCCGCCAGCCGAAGTCTTTTTCCTTCGTTTTTTTCTGAGTCTGACGACATCAGACTCACAGAAACAGAACGAAGCCCTGCAGATCGCAAGGCTTCGTTCTGTTTCTGTGAGTCTGACAACGTGCAGGACGTCAGACTCAGAAACAACAAAGAAAGAAGAGGACCTCGGCTGGCGGGGGGTTGGGGTCCCCGCCAGCAAAAGTAGGCGACGGCGACAGCGGGCGGGCAGGTGGGGGGGTCGAGAGGGTCGTTGGTGGTGGTGCTGGCGGAGGCAGGGGGTGTCGGCAGTGGCGACGGGGGGGGGGGGGTCGGCGGCACCTGGGGGGGGGGGCTAAAATGTGCCCCTTCACCTTGGGCTCTGGACCCCCCTCCTGCCGAAGTCTGGCTATGCCCCTGAGGGTAGTGGTAAATGGAATTCACTCCAAGGAAAGAAAGGTGAGTACTGGAGTGCCTCAAGGATCGATACTAGGGCCAATCCTGTTCAATATAGTTGTGATAGACATTGCTGAAGAGTTAGACGGACAGGTTTGCCTCTTTGCAGATGACACAAAGATTGACAACAGAGTGGACACACCAGAGGAAGTGGACAACATGAGATGTTTGGCAGTTAAAATTTAATGTGAAGTGCAGAGTGATGCACTTGGGGTGTAGAAATCCAAAGGACTTGTCTGTGCTAGGGAGTGAGAGGCTGATAAGCACAGACCAGGAGAGGGATCTTGGGGTGATAGTGTCTGAGGATCTTAAGGCAACAAAGCAATGTGACAAGGTGGTGTCTGTAGCAAGAAGGATGCTAGGCTGTATACAGAGAGGCATAAACAGCAGAAAGGAGGTGTTAATGCTCCTGTACAAGTCATTGCTGAGGACCCGCTTGGAGCATTTTGTTCACTTTTGGAAGCCATATCTTGCTAAGCACATAAAAAGACTTGAAGCAGTTCAGAGAAAGTTGATAAAAATGATATTCTGCCCGATATTCAAATGAAAATGGCTGCTAAAATGACACTTAAGCGGCGGTATTCAGTGCCAGATAGCCGACTATCTGGCACTGAATATTGCCGAATAGCGACTTAAAGATAGCTGGTTATATCGGGTGATATAACCAGCTAGCTGCCGATTTTTAAAGTGAGACCGTGGCCGGTTAAAATCGGACTGGCCAGGGTTAAACCGGATATTCAATGACAGTCACCAGAAACGGGCCAGCATTGAATATCCGGGTTCAGTGCCGACTGCGGGAGACAGCCTGATTATCTCCTGTGGTCTGAATATCGGGGCCATGGAGTTTGCACCAAAAGATGTATGAGAAGAGACTTGAAGTCCTGAATATGTAGAGGAAAGAAGGGACAGGAGAGATATGATACAGACGTTTAAATGCTTGAAAGGTATTAATATGCAAACAAATCTTTTTCCAGAGACAGGACTTCGAGTTAGGGACCTTTGCCATTTACAGTTAGTGCAAAACACAGCTATTAAAGTCATTACCGGCCATAAGAAATTCAATCATGTCACCCCACTCTTATAAACAGTATACTGGCTTTCACTGACCCATTGTGTAATCTACAAAATATTGCTCATAAGTACATAAGTATTGCCATACTGGGACAACAGTGACCAATACTGCTCACAAGTACCGGCAAGATCCCAAAACAGTACAATACATTTTATGCTGCTTATCCCAGAAATAAGCAGTGGATTTTCCCAAAGTCCATTTTAATAATGGTCTATGGACTTTTCCTTTAGGAAGCCATTCAAATCTTTTTCAAACCCCGCTAAGCTAACTGCTTTTACGACATTCTCTGGCAATGAATTCCAGAGTTTAATTGCACGGTGAGTGAAGAAATATTTTCTCTGATTCATTTTAAATTTACTACATTGTAGCTTCATCGCATGCCCCCTAGTCCTAGTATTTTTGGAAAGAGTAAACAAGCGATTCACATCTACCCATTCCACTCTACTCAGTATTTTATAGACCTCTATCATATCTCCCCCTCAGCCATCTTTTCTCCATGCAGAAGAAAATCCGCTTTAGCCTTTCCTCACAGGGAAGTCGTCCCATCCTCTTTATCATTTTCGTCGCCCTTCTCTGTACCTTTTCCAATTCCACTATCAGACTTATTTTCAAAAGAGAAGGGCGCCCATCTTTCGACACAAATCGGAAGATGGGCGTCCTTCTCGCAGGGTCGCCCAAATCAGCATAATCAAAAGCTGATTTTGGCATCCTCAACTGCTTTTCGCCACGGGGACGACCAAAGTTCACAGGGGCGTGTCAGAAGCATAGCGAAGGCGGGACTGGTGCGTGCTTAATACATGGGCATCCTCGGCCAATAATGGAAAAAAGAAGGGTGTCCTTGACGAGCACTTGGCCGACTTTACTTGGTCCATTTTTTCTTGTGACCAAGCCTCAAAAAGGTGCCCAAACTGACCAGATGACCACAGGAGGGAATCGGGGACGACCTCACTTTACTCCCCCAGTGGTCACTAACCTCCTCCCACCCTTTAAAAAAAACTTTAAAAATATTTTGTGCCAGCCTCAAATGTCATACCCAGCTCCCTGACAGCAGTATGCAGGTCCCTGGAGCAGTTTTAGTGGGTGCAGTGCACTTCAGGCAGGCGAACCCAGGCCCATCCCCCCTACCTGTTACACTTGTGGTGGCAAATGTGAGCACTTCAAAACCCATCACAAACCCACTGTACCCACATGTAGGTGCCCCCCTTCACCCCTTAGGGCTATGGTAGTGTTGTACAGTTGTGGGGAGTGGGTTTTGGGGGGGCTCAGCACACAAGGTAAGGGAGCTATGCACCTGGGATCAATTTGTGAAGTCCACTGCAGTACCCCCTAGGGTGCCCTGTTGGTGTCCTGGCACGTGAGGGGGACCAGTGCACTACGAATGCTGGCTCCTCTCACGACCAAATGTCTTGGATTTGGTCATTTCTGAGATGGGCATCCTCGGTTTCCATTATCGCTGAAAACTGGGGATGACCATCTCTAAGGTCGACCTAAATGTTGAGATTTGGGCGTCCCCAACTGTATTATCGAAACGAAAGATGGATGCCCATCTTGTTTCGATAATACGGGTTTCCCCGCCCCTTTGTGAGGACGTCCTGCAAGGACACCCTCAGGAAAACTTGGGCACCCCGTTCGATTATGCCCTTCCACATCTTTTTTGAGATGCGGTGGCCAGAATTGAACACAATATTCGAGTTGCAGTCGCATCATGGAGCAATACAAAGGCATTAAAAAGTCCTCATTTTTGTTTTCCATTCCTTTCTTAATAATACCTAACGTTCTATTTGCTTTCTTAACCGTCACCGCACACTGAGCAGAGGGTTTCAACGTATCAACGATGACGCCTAGATCCCTTTCCTGGTTGGTGACTCCTAATGTGGAACCTTGAATTCTGTAGCTATAATTCGGGTTCCTCTTTCCCACATACATTACTTTGCACTTGCTCACATTAAATGTCATCTGCCATTTAGATGCCCAGTCTCTTGAGCCAGCTTATTTGTCCCGCCTTGTCACTCCCTATTGTGCCCCTTATGTACTTTGATCAGCCCAACAGAACCAACTCATATTTCCATCCTTTCGAGAAATCCGCCATGATACTACATGTCAGTCCATCTTTTCAGTTCAAGGCCTCGAATTTTGGAATAAACTACCAGCTCACCTGCGCCTTTCATCTTTCCTATCCAAATTCAAGACTGATTTGAAATCCTTCTTATTCTAAGGTGCTTATGACTAGAACAGACCATACCCATTCCAAGCGCCGTAGACTTGGTCACACCCTGGAAACCACTATCTCCCCCTTCCAACTTTTCTATTATTATTGTATTTCCTCCCCTTATCCTCATGGTTTTGTTGTCAACACACTCCCTTCCTCTCCTCATTATTTTATTGAAAGCTGCTCAGATATTATTTGATGGGTGGGGTATAAGCCCCTAATAAACTTGAAAACAATAAAACTAGAGGACACAAATTAAGGTTAGAGTGATAGACATAAGAGTAACATTAGGAAATATTTTTTATGGAAAGGGTGGTGGATACCTGGAATAACCTCCTGGTGAAGGTGGTAGAGACAAAAACAGTAATAAAATTTAAAACTGCATGGGATAAACATGGAGAATCCCTAAATAGAAAGAGGAAAGTGTCAGAATAAAACTTAAATGAACTCATGACTGTTAATGTGTTATGATGAATATTGCAAATATATACTTATGGAACCACAATTATAACGCTAGTGTATGAAACTGGTTCCTAATTCATCAGCTTATGCAAAACCACAGTTCATTGTCACTTACATTGTTCATCTATTTTTTTTTTAAATTTTTTATTTATAACCATTTAAATTTTTACAAGCGATTAAACAACTTGCTGGAAATACGGAGAAAGTAATATGTTGTTCATCTATTTTAATGGTGACCTCAGCAGTGCTCATTGCTAATGCATGGAAATAGCAATGTGTCCAGCACCCACCTCTTCATCGGCTCATCCGATTACCATATATCAAAATACCTTCATAGCTGATTTTTATCTAATTTTTCTAACTTTTAGCTCAATCAATAAGTTCTCATCTTTAATTCTGTATATGTCAGACTGAGGGGTTAAAGTGTCCGACACGCATGTTTCGCCCATAGATGAGCTGTCTCAAGGACAATCCCCCTAAGCCATCTTCAGCACCAGCTTTGCTATAAACTTTATGGGACAACCCCTGACACAAATGAAACAGGCGCTAGCAAAGTTTTCCTCGGAGTGTGTATGTTTGAGAGAGAGAGAGAGAGAGAGAGAGAGTGTGTGTGTGAGAGAGAAAGTGTGTGAGAGAGATGGAGTGTGTGTGTGAGTGAGAGAGAGAATGAGTGAGAGAGAGACAGACAGACAGAGTGTGTGTGTGTTTGTGTCAGAGAGAGATAGAGTGTGTGAGAAAGAGTGTATGTGAGAGACAGAGAGTGAGGGTGTGTGTGTGTGGGGGCTCCGAGTTCCATGACCCCCTCCTTCCCTCCCTCCCTCTCGTCCCCTCCGAGTTCCAGGCCCCCCTTCCATACGAGGTGCAGGCCCCCCTCCCTCCCTCTCCTCTCCCTCTCTCTTCTCTCCTCCCTCCCTCTCCTCCCCTCCAAGTTCTTGGCCCCCCCTTCCTTCCGAGTTCCATGCCCCCCTCCCTCTCCTCCCCAGCGTGTTCCATGCTCCCTTTCCTCGGAGTGTGTATGTTTGAGAGAGAGTGTGTGGGTGAGAGATGGAGTGTGTATGTGAGAGAGAATGAGTGAAAGAGAGACAGACAGACAGAGAGAGAGTGTGTGTGTGTGTGTTTGTGTCAGAGAGTATGTGAGAGACAGAGTGTGTGTGAGTCTGTGTGTGAGAGAGAGTGTATGAGAGACAGAGAGTGAGTGTGTGTGTGTGAGAAAGTGAAGCCTTCAAGCCTTGAAGCATTTGTGCGCTCTGTAAGGCTCCATCTCCTCAACTGACGACACGTAGTTCCGGAACGTTGCAGGAATGCTTCAAGGCTTGAAGGCTTCACTTTCTCGGCTTCAAAACGTTGGAGGTGTGTTTTATTATATAGGATGGGCCCTGTTTACTAAGCTGCAGTAGAGGCACATTAGTATTTTTAGCGTGTGCTAGCAATTAGCATGCGCTAACCGTGTAGATGACCATAATATTCCTATGGACATCTACACAGTTAGTGCGTTCTAATTTTTAGCAAGCACTAAAACCACTAGCGCACCTTAGTAAAGAGGGCCCTATATTTTAAAAATCTGTTTTTATGTACATTTTGTAAATTCCAATCCTTTTTGAAGCTAATTGGTAATAAGGTAGATGATAGATATTAATATATGCGTGGAGGGGCATTTTCGATATGACATCTAAATCTGACATTGGACATTTTGCAGAAAATGTTCAAAAATCCATTTCGAACATAAGCGTTTTTCAGGTTCGAAAATGACTCTTTTTTTAAATCAAAAAATGGCCATTTTCTAGACATTGTTGTGTTCAGTGCGTCTATCTTTTTGACCATTTTCAAAAAAAAAATGCATAAGTGAAAAACGCACAAAATTAAACCATTGGGATGTAGGAGGAGCCAGCATTCTTAGTAGACTGGCCACACGCACATCCCAGGGAAACAGTGGGGAACCCTAGGGGGTACACATCTCACCGTTACCCTCTTATATTATAAGGGGAGCCCTCCAAAACCCTACTGTACCCAACTATACACCATTACAATAGCTCTTATGACTGCAAGTGTCACCTATATGTAGGTACAATAGGTTTTTGGTGGATTCACACTTTCCACCACAAGTGTAACAGTTAGAGTGGGTTGTGGGCCTGCGTTCCCCTTCTCTATTGTGCAGTGCACTGAACACTAGGCTAATCCAGAGACCTGTTTGCTATTCTAAAAGCAGAGTGGAGGAGTGGCCTAGTGGTTAGGGTGGTGGACTTTGGTCCTGAGGAATTGAGTTCAATTCCAACTTCAGGCACAGGCAGCTCTTTGTGACTCTGGGCAAGTCACTTAACCCTCCATAGCCACATTGAGCCTGCCATGAGTGGGAAAGCATGGGGTACAAATATAACAAAAAAAAGAACTGACCATAACATCTAAAGCTGTCATAGAGCCTGGTATGTACTCTTTCTTCCACATCTTTAGGAGGTGGGAGGGGGTCAGTGACCACTGGGGGGGAGGTAAGGGGAGCCATGCCTTAATCTCTCCAATATTTGGGGCTCCTTTTTGTGACGTGGAGGGGAATAATCAAACGGCGGCGGCCAAATACATGGTCGGTCATCTATTTTGGCAGCGCCGCAAACAGCTGGCCAAACCGTATTTTCGAAAAAGATGGCCGGCCATCTTTTATTTCGATAATACGGTTGGAACCGGCCAAATGCATTGGATTTGGCCGGGGTTTGAGATGGCCGGTTTCGTTTTTTAGCGATAATGGAAAGTTATGTCGGCCATCTCAAGCCCGGCCAAATCCAAGGCATTTGGCCGTGGGAGGAGGCTGCATTTTTAGTGCACTGGCCCCCCCTGACATGCCAGGACACCAACCGGGCACCCTAGGGGGCACTGCGGTGGACTTCAGAAAAGTTCCCACATGCATAGCTCCCTTACTTTGGGAGCTGTGCCCCCTAACCCCCCCACCACAACCCACTACCCACAAATGTACTGCACCCACTAAAACTGCTCCAGGGACATGCATACAGCCTCTAGGACTTATTGCTGCTGTATAACTTTGGCACACCAGTTCGCACCTGAAGACTAATCTCTCTGAAAAAGTCCTTTCTTGGAATAACCACCTTTACTCACAGTTAACTGCAGATCAGAGGTTGTGCCCCACTGGCAAAGAGTCCCCTGGTACTAAGATGAGCAGTAGGTCAGAGCTGGCACAATGGTGTACAATGCCCTCTTTCAGCACCATTCAAGGTAAGAACATACTCGTACTACAATTTGACATGCCAAGCGCCTTCGACATGGTGGATCATGGAATACTACTTCATATATTAGAATACTTCGGAGTCGGAGGCCATGTCCTCAAGTGGTTCGAGGGATTCCTCACTACCAGATCCTACCAAGTAATTACTGACGCCGAAAGATCACCTGCATGGACACCAGAATGCGAAGTTCCACAAGGTTCCCCCCTCTCACCAACCATCTTCAACCTAATGTTGATACCTCTAGCCAAATTATTAGCCGATCAAAACCTGAACCCTCATATATATGCTGACGATGTCACGATCTACATCCCGTTTAAACACAACCTAAACGAAATCACTAACGAGATCAACCAAAGTTTCAGAACCATGCATAGTTGGGCAGACTCATTAAAGCTAAAACTCAATGCAGAAAAAACTCAATGCCTAGTACTCACTTCACAATACAACACAAACAACTACTCCATTATAACCACACCATACTGCACCCTTCCTATCTCAGAAAACCTGAAGATTCTTGGAGTCACCATCGACCGAAACCTCACTCTCGATACCCACGTGAAGAACACGACAAAAAAGATGTTACTACTACTACTTAACATTTCTAGAGCGCTACTAGGGTTACGCAGCGCTGTACAAATTAATAACTAAGGAATGTCCCTGCTCAGAAGAGCTTACAATCTAAAGGACGAAATGTCAAGTTGGGGTAGTCTAGATTTCCTGAACAGAGGTGTTGTGATTAGGTGCCGAAAGCGACATTGAAGAGGTGGGCTTTGAGCAATGATTTGAAGATGGGTAGGGAGGGGGCCTGGTGTATGGGCTCAGGGAGTTTGTTCCAAGCATGGGGTGAGGTGAGGCAGAAAGGGCAGAGCCTAGAGTTGGCGGTGGTGGAGAAGGGTACTGAAAGGAGGGATTTGTCTTGAGAGCGGAGGTTATGGGTAGGGACGTAAGGGGAGATGAGGGTAGAGAGGTAAGGAGGGGCTGCAGATTGAGTGCATTTGTAGGTTAGTAGGAGAAGCTTGAACTGTATGCGGTATCTGATCGGAAGCCAGTGAAGTGACTTGAGGAGAGGGGTGATATGAGTATATCAAGACAAATCCCTCCTTTCAGTACCCTTCTCCACCACCGCCAACTCCAGGCTCCGCCCTTTCTGCCTCGCCTCACCCCACGCGTGGAACAAACTCCCCGAGCCCATACGCAAGGCCCCCTCCCTGCCCATCTTCAAATCTCTGCTCAAAGCCCACCCTCTTCAATGTCGCCTTCGGCACCTAACCTCTACACCTCTACCCAGGAAATCTACACTGCCCCAACTTGACATTTCGTTCTTTAGATTGTAAGCTCCTTTGAGCAGGGACCGTCCTTCTTGTTTATTTTGTACAGCGCTGCATAACCCTAGTAGTGCTCTAGAAATGTTAAGTAGTAGTAGTAGTAGTATATCGGTCAAGGCGGAAGATAAGACATGCGGCAGAGTTCTGGATGGACTGAAGGGGGGATAGGTGGCTAAGTGGGAGGCCGGTGAGGAGTAGGTTGCAGTAGTCAAGGTGAGAGGTAATGAGAGAGTGGATGAGAGTTCGGGTGGTGTGCTCAGAGAGGAAGGGGCGAATTTTGCTAATGTTGTAGAGAAAGAAGCGACAGGTCTTGGCTATCTGCTGGATATGCGCAGAGAAGTAGAGGGAGGAGTCGAAGATGACACCGAGGTTGCGGGAAGATGAGATGGGGATGATGAGGGTGTTATCAACTGAGATAGAGAGTGAAGGGAGAGGAGAAGTGGGTTTGGGTGGGAAAACAATAAGTTCAGTCTTGGCCATGTTCAGTTTCAGGTGGCGGTTGGACATCCAGGCAGCAATGTCGGATAAGCAGGCCGATACTTTGGCCTGGGTTTCCGCAGTGATGTCTGGTGTGGAGAGATACAGCTGGGTGTCATCAGCATAAAGATGATAGTGGAAACCATGAGATGAGATCAGGGAGCCTAAGGAAGAGGTGTAGATTGAAAAAAGGAGGGGCCCAAGGACAGATCCCTGAGGAACTCCAACAGAGAGCGGGATAGGGGAGGAGGACAAACCATGAGAGTGTACTCTGAAGGTACGATGGGAGAGATAAGAGGAGAGGACAGAGCCCTGGAACCCAAAGGAGGACAGTGTGTCAAGAAATAGGTTGTGATTGACAGTGTCAAAAGCGGCGGATAGGTCGAGGAGGATGAGGATGGAGTAGTGACGTTTGGATTTGGTGAGGAACAGGTCATTGCAGACTTTAGATAGTGCCGTTTCTATCGAGTGTAGGGGACAAAAGCCGGATTGAAGCGGATCGAGGATGGCATGAGAGGAGAGAAAATCAATACTCGATGTGGAAACTCAAAAGAGTTAAGCCTTTCTTCCTGAGAAACGTTTTCCGTACTTTGGTACAGTCTATGGTAATTAGTCACCTGGACTATTGCAACACTCTCTACGCTGGCTGCAAAGAACAAACTATTAAGAAACTCCAAACAGCCCAAAACACCGCAGCCAGACTCATATTTGGAAAACCCAAATACAAAAGTGCGAAACCCTTAAAAGAAAAACTTCACTGGCTTCCACTCAAGGAACGTATCAAATTCAAGATCTGCACGATCGTACACAAGATCATCAACGCAGATGCCCCACCGTACATGTCTAACCTTGTGGACCTACCGCCCAGAAATGCCAAGAGATCAGCCCGCAAATTCCTCAACCTGAATTTCCCCAGTTGTAAAGCACTTAAATATAAGCAGGCATACGCCTCTACCTTCTCCTTCAGAAGTACACAGATATGGAATGGGTTACCCCCAGCCCTAAAAACCATGGACAATCTAAGCAGCTTTCGCAAATCTCTGAAAACACATCTCTTCAATAAAGCCTACAAAAAGAACCCTTAAAGACACAAATTCACTACTAATCTAGCCTATCTAACACTATCCTCTCTAATTCCACATCCATTTTCTGCATACTTTCGATTGTATCCTTCATTCTGTCATGGTTTTGTCATAACACACTCTGTAAGCCACATTGAGCCTGCAAATAGGTGGGAAAATGTGGGGTACAAATGCAATAAATAATAATAATAATAACGTGGGTAACACAGGAAAGGGATCTAAAACTGACTTACAAAAATGGCCACTACCGCATGGACTACAACAGGAAACAAAACAGGGCACACTCTGACCCAGTAAGCAGGAGGAAAGCACCAGGGGAGTAGAGCCTACCAACTACCAATACCTACACCCACCACAATGCATTGCTGGTGTGACTCTGCAGCGCAAATAACAGAAAAGGTGTCACACTCACCCCAGAGCCACATCACAAGCAGGCAAAGGCTGTCGGAGGACAGAACACATTCTGCTGTCATGGAGGAGGGTACGGCATTTGAGGCTGGAAATAAAAAGTGGTTAAAGTGGGGTTTTTTAGGTGGGAGGGGGTTAGTGACCACTGGGGGAGTACTGGGAGGTCATCTCCGCTTCCTTCCGGTGGTCATGTGGTCAGTTCGGGCACCTTTTTGAAGCTTGGACCTGAAAAAAAAGGGATCAAGTAAAAGCAGCCAAATGCTCTTCATCGCCACCTTTTTTTTTTCCATTATGGGCTAAAGCTGGCCATTTCTTAACCCCGCCCATGCCCCGCCTTTGCTTCGGAGCCAGCACGCCCCCTTGAACTTTGGCTGGTTCTGCGATGGGAAAGCGGCGATGGTGTCAAAATAGCGGTTTCGATTATACCGATTTGGCCGGTTTCAGGAGATGGCCGGCCATCTCCCGATTTGTGTCGGAAGATGGCCGGCGATCACTTTCGATTATAAGCTGGTTAGTCATTATTAACGTAACAATTTATGTCCATAATTCATAAAGTGCTCTTTAACGGAGGAAAAAGCCTCAACAGACTCCTTAATTTAGCTCAATGGCTTTCAATTATTTGGAGTTCTAACTGTCATCATAGGCAAAAAACCTTTGTTATTAAAGAAAACTAGCACTTATCAGAAGATTTGGACGGACTTCAGATGAACAGCATAGAAAAATGTCTTAAAATGGGTTTCAAAAATAGCAATTTGGACATTTTAGGGGAAAGGGAAATGGGACTTGATATACTGCTTTTCTGAGGTTTTTTGCAACTACATTCAAAGCAGTTTACATATATACAGGTACTTATTTTGTACCTGGGGCAATGGAGGGTTAAGTGAGTTGCTCAAAGTCACAAGGAGCTGCAGTGGGAGTTGAACTCAGTTCCCCAGAATCAGAGTCCACTGCACTGACCGCTAGGCTACTCCTCCACTAGCAACATTCCATTTAGAAGCCTGCCCTTGCAGGCTTCTGTTTCTGTGAGTCTGATGTCCTGCACGTATGTGCAGGACTGCACGTATGTGCAGGATGTCAGACTCACAGAAACAGAAACCTGTGCAGCCGCATTGCAAGGGCAGGCTTCTACATGGAATGTTGCTAGTGGAATAGCAACATTAACATTCTATGTAGAATCTCAAATAGTAGTAACAGAATCTCAATAGTAGCCATCTAGAATCTCCAATAGTAGCAACATTCCATGTAGAATCTCAAATAGGGAAAGGGAAATGGGACTTGATATACCGCCTTTCTGAGGTTTTTGCAACTACATTCAAAGCGGTTTACATATATTCAGGTACTTATTTTTGTACCAGGGGCAATGGAGGGTTAAGTGACTTGCCCAGAGTCACAAGGAGCTGCAGTGGGAATCGAACTTAGTTTCCCAGAATCAGAGTCTGCTGCACTAACCACTAGGCTACTCCTCCACTAGCAACATTCCATGTAGAAGCCTGCCCTTGCAGATCAGCAATGAGGCCGTGCAGGCTTCTGTTTCTGTGAGTCTGGTAGGACGTCAGACTCACAGAAACAGAAGCCTGCGCAGCCGCATTGCTGATCTGCAAGGGCAGGCTTCTACATGGAATGTTGCTAGTGGAACAGCAACATTAACATTCCATGTAGAATCTCAAATAGTAGCAACAGAATCTCAATAGTAGCAACATTCCAGAATCTCAAATAGTAGCAACAGCAACATTCCATATAGAATCTCAAATAGGGAAAGGGAAATGGGACTTGATATACCGCCTTTCTGAGGTTTTTGCAACTACATTCAAAGCGGTTTACATATATTCAGTGGGAATCCAACTCAGTTCCCCAGGATCAAAGTCCACTGCACTAAACACTAGGCTACTCCTCCACTCCAATAGGGAAAATAATGTCCAAATGCCACTTTGGGCCATTTTTTGAACTTTTTTCTGTTTTGAAAATGAACCCCATAGTATTGTATAGTATAGATGCTGCCTCACTAGGGCAGTTTCTACAATATTTTGGAGAGAAAGTAAGCCACTCTTTGATATATTTTTCTGCTTTTTTGTGTGTGTGTGTGTGGGGGGGGGGGGGGGGGTTGCCATTATATTATTTGGGTTGGCTGTGTAGTTTTTTCTGCTGCTGTTGCTATTTCTAAGGTGAATACGTGCTGAACTTTAGTTTTGTTTGAGCTTTGGAAGCTGCAGTGCTATAAAAGTTACTGAATGAAACTTGTGAGCTGTCACATTTTACTCAGTCTTCTTCCTCTTTTCAAAACATTGTGTCCTATGAAGCCCAGTTTCAACAACCTTTCTTTCCCACTCCATATATCTCTGTCTCTGCCCCTCCAACTCTTCACACCTGTCTTTCTTCATCTGTCTCTATAATCTCTCACATCCCTTTTGGTCTCTTTCTTTCTAGCTCATTAATCTCTTACATGTCTTTCTTCTTTTCTCTTTACACCCCACTGTCAATAACTCTTTATCTCTCTCTCCACATCTCTTTCTCTCTCTCTCAGCAATCCTGACTTCCTCACATCTCTGTATCTCTCCATTTCTTTCTGCCTACCTCTCACATTTTTCTCTACCTCAGTAACCACTGACTTCTCTTTTCTGTCTCTTACCCTGTCTCTGCCTGGACAATGCTTCAGCTGGCAGGGTTTAGGCCCCCCCCCCCCCCCCCCCCGCCAGCAAAACCAGAGGTCCACAGGAAATTTGGGGGGCCCAGGCCCCCTTGGCCCCATGTAGCTATGCCACTGGTGTATACTTTTACCCACAGAGAGGACAGTCACTTTTCAAATAGTCCACTGACTCAAGCAAATGAATTTTGGAAACTACCCTTAGTAAGTGTACATTTGTATACAAAGCAAAGTTTAATATTTAAAAGTATCATGTCCAATTGAATTTTTACAGAACTGCTCTGGGAGAGGGTAGTATTAGGGTCAACTTGGTTATTGAGTCTATCAAAATCTCAGGGTTGCACCTAGCGGTCTGAAAGTTATTGGGGGGAGGGGAGAGGAGAAAAAGCTGAAGGTTCATCTAGGGCAGAGATGTCCAAACTACAGCCTGCAGCCTGTTCTACATCATGCAGTCTGCAGGAGCAGGTAGCCACTGAGAGGAGTCACAGATCCCAATGTGGCCATCGGATCAAAATGTTTTCCCACCCCTAGCCTAGGATGTGTGTAATACCCTTGCAAATCAGCCTTATGTCCCCTTTCCATCCCGTTGATATCTGACTTAATTGCCACTCTTCTCTTCCTTAAGGTCAAAACTGTGACAGCTTTAGAGGACAAGTTTAGGACAAACTGTCATAAAGGGCAGTCCCATGTCATTGTCATGATGCCCTAATAAGAGTTCTGTAACAAATTTGTTTTCTTTTTGGGATGGCTGCTAGGTAGAAGATCGGAGTTTGTTATTGCAAACATCCTCAGGTGATCTTGTGCACATAATTTTATCTGAAAGATGGTGCCCCACAACTCCATGGTAGGGCATTGATTTGTTATTTTCTAAGACTGATGAGATTTACACACCTTGATTTCCCAGTTGTTAATGGTTCCTGTAACATCCAATTACTCCTGAAGGTCTGTCTTGCAAGGACTGGCCCTGCTTTACCTCTGACATCTTATGGGATTCCAGACCTATGTTAGACAGGTTGTTCATGCCGACTACAGTAATTACATGCATGAACTCTTTATGTAACAAGCCCTGCATTTTATGCATACAGCTGCTCAATTTCTTTGCTTGACCAATCAGGCCTTGATCTTCTGACTTTACAGTATAACATACGTTGTTGATTCTGAAGGGTGATATAAGATTTGTATCACAAGGTGGTTTTTGATGATGTAAGCTCCCTACGTGCGGAAATTATTGATTTGAATGTGTTTTAGGACTGTTGCAAGTTACAACTCACTGTCTAGCTTTATTGAGGAAGTGTATTATCAACTGTGAGTAAAATAGATACATATGTAAATAAACAATAAACTGTTATCTTAGACTGGCCTGGTTGGCAGATAGCATAAGGCAAGTTCTTCCATCATCAAAGCAGAACAGAGCTGCATTAGGTTGTTTTCTTAACGGGGGACTGACTCTTGTGGAAATTTGGGTAGTTATATTGGGCCCAGAGAAAACAGGAATCTAGTTAGTTGTTGGGATATCTTTTACTGAACCAATAGAAGATTATTATTATCATCTTTTTAAAATTTTAGCAGATGTAGTTAGTCCTCCTGTGTTCTGGCCATGGTCAAAAGATCTTTGTGTCCCCTAAGCACTAACACTGCACTCCCTCTATATTATACAGGTTCTCAGCAAAAGTCCAAAAAAGGGCCATCCTCAGGCCACAATTCAGACCTTACCCTTTAATTTCCATCGTAAACTTATGCAATAAATACAAAGAAATATAGGAAGAATAACACAATGTAACTCATTACAATAGCATTTCCAAAATGAAAAAAACTCAATTATTTGTACGTCTACTTCCAAATTAGCCTTCAAATATGGGGGAGTGAACAGAAATTCCACAACAAAGAATTCTCAAAGGAAAAGGAAAAATCTGACTAGAGTATTCTTTCACAAAAAATTAATCAAGCTACACCACCCATGCTTGATCTGCTCTGAATAGGACCTCCAAAGTGTGTCGTAGCATCAATGAAAAAGCACATTTGTGAAGGTTCATAAAGTACATATTTAACAGAGGCAAATTTTAAATAAACATTTTCAAGGAAAACATAATAGAAAGGTTGTTCCCAAGGTCAGGACCTCTTGGCAAATTGCCAAACATTTTTCCACGTGTTCTTGAATAGGCTGAGATAGATCTAGAAAGAGTCAAATTTGTTGGCCCTTTAATAAAGATGTCCTTTTCTTATAATATATATGCAGGGTATGATCCCAGTTACTTGGAAAAACAAATGTGACCAATATAGTACCTCCATGAGTTACTGTTGTCAGTGAAGTGTCAAGAAAAGTTGTCAAGTCCAGACTGTCCGCCAATACCTAAACGGGGGCTGTATCTTTTATTGCTGACAGATAATAGATCTTGTTTAATAGCAGAATTCCATCCTCTGGTGTACCATGAACTTCTCACAAATACATCTAATGCGTTCTAGCGGTGCAAAAGCTGTAACTACTGGAAAATTCAAAACCTTCACGTTCAAAACATGTATTATATTTTCTACATTTTCCAGCGTATGGCAAACCACATTTTAATCTGTACCATATTGACTTGCAAAGACTTCAGTCATAATACAATAAGGACAACCAAGCACTGGAATAAATTGCCATACTACATTGCAAACATTTTCCTCTTCTCTTTCTCCATTATCATTATCATGCTACCCAAGATCTTTTGCTATTACTAAATGTATATTTTCTTATATAATTTCTTATCTATTTCTTATTATGTTTGCTTGTTAAAATACTATCATGTTCTATCATTATCATGTTACTCAAAATCCTTCTGTTATCACAAAATGTATACTTTCTCATGTATTTCCACTACTCATGATGTATTGTAAGCCACACTGAGCCTGCAAAGAGGTGGGAAAATGTGGGATACAAATGCAACAAATAAATAAATAAATTAGGTCCAGCATAAGATACTTTAGTATATGAGCTTTCAAGACCGCAAAAGTTACTTCTTGAGATGACCTCTTTGAGGTCTCAACAGCTCATGCAGTACATCTTCTTAGGTTAGGTGAAAAGGTAAAATTATGTATCATACCTGATAATTTTCTTTACATTAATCATAGCTGATCAATCCATAGACTGGTGGGTTGTGTCCATCTACCAGCAGGTGGAGATAGAGAGCAAACTTTTGCCTCCCTATATGTGGTCATGTGCTGCCGGAAACTCCTCAGTATGTCGATATCAAAGCTCCATCCGCAGGACTCAGCACTTAGAGAATTACACCCACAAAGGGACACTCTGCCCAGCTCACCACCGCCGAAACGGGGGAGGGGAATTAACCCAGCTCATCCCCACACAAGTGGGGGAGGGGAATCCGTCCAGCTCATCCCCGCGGAGCGGGGAGGGACACCACACCCGCCGATGCGGGGGGATCTGGCTTATCCTGCAACCGCAACCGCGGGAGGAGCTGACTGACCCTAACACCGCCGAAGCGGGAGGGGTACAAAGCTGCCCTACAGCCGCACGAAGCGGGAGGGAGTGCCGGCAGAATTTAAGTCTCAATCCAGCCCCGTAAAACGGAGGGGAGAGGAATGCAGCAGCTCACTGTAACACAAACTCGTCTCAACTCTTAAAGAATCCAAGTGAAAAAACTTGAACACGAAGTCCTCCTGAAGTAACTGAAGACTAAACTTGAACCTAAAATTCAACCAGAATAAAACAGTACAGATATCTGGGAGGGGCTATGGATTGATCAGCTATGATTAATGGAAAGAAAATTATCAGGTATGATACATAATTTTACCTTCCATATCATCAAGCTGATCAATCCATAGACTGGTGGGATGTACCGAAGCAGTACTCACCCAGGGCGGGACATAGAAATCCCTGAGCGCAACACTGAAGCTCCAAACCGGGCCTCCGCCCGAGCAGCCACAGTCAAGCGGTAATGCTTGGAGAATGTATGGGCCGATGCCCAAGTTGCCGCCTTGCATATCTCTGCCAAGGAGACGGACCCGGCCTCTGCCATCGAGGCCGCCTGAGCTCTCGTGGAGTGAGCCTTCAGCTGGATAGGCGGCACCTTCCCCGCGGCCACATAAGCCGCTGCAATGGCTTCCTTGACCCATCTTGCCACTGTAGGCTTAGCAGCCTGCAGACCCTTACGAGGACCTGCAAACAGGACAAACAGATGATCCGATTTCCGGAAATCATTGGTCACTTCCAAGTATCTGATGATAACTCGTCTCACATCCAGATATTTGGGAGCAGAGTATTCCTCTGGGTAGTCCTCCCTACGAAAGGAAGGGAGACAGAGCTGCTGATTCATATGGAAGCGAGAAACAATCTTGGGCAGGAAGGAAGGCACTGTGCGAAGAGTCACTCCTGCCTCAGTGAACTGCAGAAAAGGCTCTCGACATGAGAGTGCCTGGAGCTCGGAAACTCTTCTGGCTGAAGTGATAGCCACCAAAAAGACTGCTTTCAACGTCAGGTCTTTCAGAGATGCCCTCGACAAGGGTTCAAAAGGCGGCTTCTGCAAGGCTCTTAGCACCAGGTTGAGATTCCACGCAGGCACCACTGAGTGCAGAGGAGGGCGCAGGTGATTAACTCCCTTGAGAAAACGCACCACATCTGGCTGCGAAGCCAGGGAAGCACCCTTCAGGCGGCTCCTGAAGCAAGCCAGAGCCGCTACCTGGACTTTAAGGGAACTGAGCGACAGGCCTTTCTCCAGACCTTCTTGCAGGAACGCCAACACTGAAGAAATTGGAGCAGTGAAGGGAGAAAGTGAGCCTGCTTCACACCACGCTGCAAAGGTACGCCAAACCCTGGCGTAAGCCGTAGAAGTAGAGCGCTTCCTCGCTCTCAGCATAGTGGCGATGACCTTGCCTGAGAAGCCCTTCTTTCTCAGCCGCTGCCGCTCAATAGCCAGGCCGTAAGACCAAAGGGGGAGGGATCCTCCATCACCACGGGACCCTTATGTAACAGGCCCTGCTCCACTGGCAGCCGCAGAGGATCGTCGACTGAGAGCCTGATCAAGTCCGCATACCAGGGACGTCTGGGCCAATCCGGACCCACCAGGATTATCCGGCCCGGATGCTTTGCCACCCGGTCTAGCACCCTGCCCAACATGGGCCAGGGCGGGAACACATAGAGAAGCTCTTGTGTCGGCCACTGTTGGAGAAGAGCATCTACTCCCAGGGATCGAGGGTCCCGTCCTCTGCTGAAAAAGCGAGGCACTTGGCAATTGGCCGATGACGCCATCAGATCTAGGCTCGGCTGGCCCCAGCGCTTCGTGATGTCCAAGAACGCCTGAGCAGATAGCTGCCACTCTCCGGGCTCCAAAGTATGGTGACTGAGAAAGTCCGCCTTGACATTCATGACTCCGGCAATGTGGGCCGCTGACAGCTGTTCCAGGTTCGCTTCCGCCCACTGGCATAGATTCATGGCCTCCTTGGCTAGAGGGGCGCTCTTGGTACCTCCCTGGCGGTTGACATAGGCCACAGCCGTGGCATTGTCCGACAGGACCCGTACAGGCTTCATCGCCAGTACCGGGATGAACTCCAAAAGCGCCAACCGAATGGCTCTGAGTTCCAGGAGGTTGATAGACCACTTTGCCTCTGCAGGAGACCAGAGCCCCTGCGCTGTCCTTCCCAAGCAGTGGGCTCCCCAGCCCGACAAAGAGGCGTCCGTCGTGACGACAATCCACTCCGGGGTCACCAGAGGCATTCCTGCAGACAACTTGTCTGTCTGCGTCCACCAGCTCAGCGCCTTGCGCACTGCTGGGTCCAAGGGAAGGCGCACAGCATAATCCTCCGACATCGGAGTCCAGCGCTGCAGCAGAGAGTGTTGTAGTGGTCTCATATGAGCCCTGGCCCAGGGCACTACTTCCATCGTGGCCGTCATAGAGCCCAACAGCTGCACATAGTCCCAAGCCCGAAGCGGAGAGGCTACTAGGAACTGGTCCACCTGAGCCTGAAGCTTGACAATCCGATTGTCTGGCAGGAAAACTCTGCCCACTTGGGTGTCGAATCGAACTCCCAGATACTCCAGGGACTGAGTTGGGCGCAGCTGGCTTTTCTCCCAGTTGATGATCCACCCCAGGGAGCTCAAAAGAGCAACCACCCGGTTCACAGCTTTGCCGCACTCTGCATAAGAGGGGGCTCGGATCAACCAGTCGTCCAGATAAGGATGGACTTGTACTCCTTCCTTCCTCAGGAAGGCCGCGATGACCACCATTACTTTGGAGAAGGTCCGCGGAGCAGTAGCCAACCCGAACGGGAGGGCTCTGAACTGGAAGTGTCGGCCCAGGACTGCAAAACGCAGAAAGCGTTGATGAGGAGGCCAGATGGGAATATGCAAGTACGCTTCCTTGATGTCCAAGGATGCCAGGTACTCCCCTGCCTTCACTGCCGCTATAACAGAGTGGAGAGTCTCCATGCGAAAGTGCCGAACTTTCAAGGCCCGATTGACCCCTTTGAGGTCGAGGATAGGCCGCACAGAACCTCCTTTCTTTGGTACCACAAAGTAAATGGAGTAACGCCCCTTGCCAAGCTGATTTTCTGGCACCGGAACAACCGCACCCAGGCGGATCAGGTTGTCCAAGGTCTGCTGCACTGCCACAGCTTTGACCGGAGACTTGCAGGGAGAGAGTACAAACCCGTCTCTTAAGGGTCGGCAGAACTCTAGCTTGTAGCCGTCTCTGATGACTTCCAGCACCCAAGCGTCTGAAGTTATTGTGGTCCACTCGCCCAGAAACGAGGACAGCCGTCCTCCAATCAGCACTGGGGCGTGGACCAAGGCCCCGTCATTGGGTCCGAGACCCTGGGGGAGGACCGGAGGGAGCACCTCCGGGACGGCGGTCTCTGCGAAAGGAATGCTGCTTGGGGGAGAAGTTCCTCTTGAAGGAAGAGGGGGCAGAAGAGCCCGACCTGCCCGGGCGGTACCGACGGGCTTCCTGAAACCGTCCTCTGGAGGTACCAGGGCGAGTACTAGCCCGAGCCCTGACCTCTGGTAACTTCTTGCCCTTAGATGTGCCGAGATCGGTCACGATTTTGTCCAGCTCGACCCCAAAGAGCAGCTTGCCTTTAAAAGGCAATCTAGCCAGGCGGGATTTAGAGGCGTGGTCAGCAGACCAATGCTTCAGCCAAAGCCACCGCCGCGCAGAGATTGTCTGAGCCATGCCCTTAGCTGAGGCCCTCAAGACATCATACAGCAAGTCTGCCAAATAGGCTAAGCCCGATTCCAGGGCCGGCCAATCAGCCCTCAAGGAATGATCCGAGGGGGAAGCCCGCTGCACCATAGTCAGGCACGCCCTGGCCACATAGGAGCCGCAAACTGAGGCCTGCAAACTTAAAGCAGCTGCCTCAAAGGACGACCTTAAGGCCGCCTCCAATCTTCTGTCTTGGGCGTCCTTTAGGGCCGTGCCACCTTCCACCGGCAATGCCGTTTTCTTAGTCACCGCAGTGATTAAAGAATCCACTGTAGGCCACAGATAGGCCTCACGTTCACTTTCAGGCAAAGGATAGAGGCGGGACATAGCCCTAGCCACTTTAAGGCTCGCTTCCGGGACATCCCATTGAGCCGAAATTAAGGTGTGCATGGCGTCATGCACGTGGAAGGTTCTAGGCGGGCGCTTCGTCCCCAGCATAATGGCAGAGCCAACAGGGGCTGAGGGAGAGACGTCCTCCGGAGAGGAAATCTTCAAAATGCCCATGGCCTGCACTAACAGGTTGGGCAAATCCTCTGAGCTAAAGAGCCGCGCTGCAGAGGGGTCATCCGCTCCATCCGAGCGGGGATCCGTCTCCTCCAAGGAATCCGCAAAGGACCGTTGGGAGAACTCAGATATGCTGCCCTCATCTACATCGGAGGAGACAAAGTCCTCCAAGGCCTGGGAATCAACCCGAGGGCGTTTACCTCCGGGGGCCTCAACCTCTTTACCAGACGAGGGAGCAGGGGCAGCGTTTTACATAAGGAAGGCCTGATGCAGCAGCAAAACAAACTCGGGGGAGAAACCCCCCAGACTGTGCACTTCCGCAGCCTGGGCTACAGCCCTAGACGCACCCTCAACCGGCGCTCGCAAGAGCGGGGCAGATACATGCTGCGCATCCAAGATGGCGTCCGGCGCGACACTCCGCGAAGGAGCCGCGCGGGAAGAACGGCGCTTAACTTTAGCCGCTTTTGTGCCGTCGCCCAAATTAAGGGCGTTCATGGCATTAATGTCTCCTACCTCAAGGGCGGCCCAAGAAGAAGCCGTCCGAGCCGCGTGGCCGGCCAAGATGGCGGAGGCGAGCAGCGGGGGATGGGTGTTTATGGCGGGAAAAACCGCCACACCTGAGGAAGGACCGGGACACTCATCGGTCACGAAACTGTCACCCAACAAGGGCGAATCAGACTTCAAGACCCCCGCATCCCCTCTAGAAGCGCCCAAGCGATCCGGGGAGCGACTCTTTGCGCCCTCGCCCTCCGACGCCATAGGCCACGTGGAGATCAATCGGGGAACCCCCTGCCCGCTATAAAAAGGTAAAAATTACCTGCTTTCCGCTCCGAGCTGTAACGACCTGGTGTCCCAGTGAGTAGCTGCAATAAAGGTTTAAATAAACGTTGAAATAAACGCCTTTAAAGACGTTCAAAAATTTATTTTTTTTTTTCAAACGGAGCCAGCAGGAGGGGGGAGAAAAGGAGGGACCTGGCGCCACCAGGTTTGCACTTGCTCAAGAAGAGCCCTCAACCCCAGGCACTCAACAAAACCTAAAAATTAGGCTTGGAGGCCTAGCCAGAGCTGCTGCTGTGTGTGACCACCACCTGCTGAGATAGAGAACATACTGAGGAGTTTCCGGCAGCACATGACCACATATAGGGAGGCAAAAGTTTGCTCTCTATCTCCACCTGCTGGTAGATGGACACAACCCACCAGTCTATGGATTGATCAGCTTGATGATATGGAATTGACTTTTTTTTCATCCCCCTCTTACTGTTGCTTCTTTCACTCGTATGTCCCTCTGAAGTCTGCTCAGTTCACTTTGTTCAGCTAAGTCCAGTTGATATTGAGGTCAATAGAGCAATACCACATCTTGGGAAGTATGAGGGCCTACCCAGGTCACTAGCATGGCTAGGCCTAGGGTAGGGTCAAGCAAGACAGAGACCAGGCAGGATCAGGAACCAAACATGGAGCAGGAATCAGGCATGCAACAGAAACCAAACACTGGAGTAAGCAGAAATGAACTTTCATTTTGTAACAGCACAAGTAGCTGGGGTAGCAGTAGATACAGGGCAGGCCCATAGAAAACGAACCAGCAAGAATGTGTCTGGCTGGGCTTCTTTACTACTACTACTTATCATTTCTGTAGCACTACTAAACGTAAGCAGCACTGTGCACTAAACATGTAAGAAACAGTCCCTGCTCGACACAGCTTACCATCTAATCAAGTCAGGACAAATAAGGGATAAGGAATTTCTTAAGGTGGGAATTATAAAACAGCCATGGGTACAGGACAAATGAATAGGAGCTAGGAGTTAAAAAGAAGCCTCAAAAAGGCTTGTAGCCTAGATTTGAAGATGGCCAGAGATGGAGCTTGATGTACTGACTCAGGAAGTCTATTCCAAGCATATGATGCAGCAAGATAAAAGGAACGGCGTCTGGTGTTGGCAGTGGAGGAGAAGGGTACAGATAAGAGAGATTTAACTGATGAACGGGGTTCCCGGGGAGGAGTGTAAGGAGAGATACGAGTGGAGAGGTACTAAGGAGCTGCAGAGTGAATGCACTTGTAAGTCAATAAGAAGAGTTTGAACTATATGTGGAAACAGATAGGGAGCCAATGAAGTGACTTGAGGAGAGGGCTAATATGAGGGTAGCGACACTGGCCGAATATAAGTTGTGCAGCAGAAGTTTGAACAGATTGAAGGGGAGAGAGATGGCTTAATGGGAGACCTGTGAGAAGCAAGTTGCAGTAGTCTGTGTGAGGTGATAAGAGTGTGGGTAAGGGTTTTGGTAGTGTGCTCAGAAAGAAAGGGACAATCTTAGTGATATTTTTTTTAACTTTTATTTTTATTTATTTATATATTATACAACTCAAAAGAGAAATAATACAGAAATTGGAAAATCAAAACATAAACGAAATAACAATATTGTCATTGACCAGAAATAAATACTAATCAAACTTCGTCCAATATAATTAGGCAATTTGGATCCAAGATTAAACAAATAATTATAAAAAGGAAATAAAATTCTAAGTTATTACTTCCCATCAGACTTTCTCCAGCCTATCATACAGTGTGCTATGTGTAACTTAAACAATAACATTTACCTCTTCTTTAGCTAACAAAAATTCTTCTAACTGCTTGGGATCAAAGAATTGAAATCGCTTAGATTGAAACAATACTTAACATGTACAAGGAAACTTGGAGGAAGTGATGTCATCATAGCAGATGGCTGGTTAAGCCTTGAGCTCCGGGACCCTCCAATGGTGAGAGTTAGAATTTCGGCTTGTTCCCTGCTGTGATGATGGACAGATAGAGTGTGGGCCTTGAGCTAACGCACTGGTGATCAGATGCCATCTCTTCGGCGCGACCTGGGAGCTCCAAGTTTAATAAACACAGCTCCTCTTCCAAGGTCAAGTGTGCGGAACAAGATGGCTGCGGGCAGCGTGGTAGAGGCAAGCCCTGGGACACCTGCAGACGCGGAGCTAGTGGCTTTTCATTTGGAAATGCGCAATTGGTTCCAGGAGCTCAAGTCGGATCTCACGACGCTGTGATCAGAGCTACAAGAATCTATGGATGTTTTGAAAAAGGATGTCAGTGAAATAGGGCGTCGGGTGGAAGAACACGAGGAACTCCTGGAGTCACATGGGGAGGAGATGGAACGGCTGCAATCCCGCACGGCAAAACTGGAAGAACTGCAAGAGGCAGCTGCCCTTAAGTTGGGGGATCTGGAAAACAGATCTAGGCGCTGCAATATATGCCTGCAAGGGGTACCTGACACGATGGTGGATAGTCAAATCAAGGAGACTGTGGGCCTAAATTTAGCAAAGGCCTTACAACCAGCAGGTGCGTCAATGCAAGTTCCTCCCCCCATGTTGGATAGAGCGCACAGGCTGATGGGGACCTACCTACTTTATTGCCTGACTCCCAGCTTTCAGCTCCTATATAATTCAATGAAGTGTCAGAAGCGATAGCTCGCCTCCCGACATATAAGGCCCCTGGATTAGATGGCTTTTCCAACTTCTTCTGAGGCAGCCATGAGCAAAGAATAATTATATATATATAAGAAATCATATGAAGGGTTAATTCTGTTAAAAGCTTGAAGTTAGAATTCTAACTTTTTACTTTGCAAGCAGAGCAAAGGAATGCCAGATGGTTCATATTATTTGAAAGTCTTGCCGGGCTGGGTCAGAAAGGTCAGAAAGACCCTTGTGAGGGATGGATTGCTAAATGCTGGCACAGCTGTAAACTATTATGAATGAACAAAGGAATGAGCCAGACATGCTGAAGTTTAAAAGGCTGAAATACTATTTCAGAAGTTCTTGATATGTAGATTTTGTTATAAGGAAATAGTTAGATTCTAAATAATTCTAGATATTCCTGATGTTTAGATATGTCTTATAAGAATGCTTATTTTAGAATATGTTTACTCTGTGTAGTTAAATGTAGAATACCTTTTTAAATCTAATGTTACTCTTTGTCTGTTGTGGAGAGGCCAACATATGTTTTGAGTTTTCTGTGGTCTTAGCTAGTTTTGTGAAGGAAGCTGAAAGGTGAACGAGGTCAGAATTAGTCAGCTCTCTTCTCCTTGATTAATTATAGGTAAAATGTAGAAATGGTCTTGAAAGTAATAGCCTGATATGTATGCTATTAAGTAAGACTGACTTTTGACCTCTTTAATGAATGCCAGAGTTTAGTTAGTAGGTAGTATGAAGCTGATTAGGAATATGAGAATAACCAATGTTAGATGGGGCCTCTTAGTCTCTAAGGGAATCCAGTTTAAGCTATAGATGAGACATCAATCATAATGAGAAATGTAAGAGACTGGAGACCAAATGTCTGGCATGAGGGGCCCCAGGTCACAGGTCAGTTTAGGATGTCTGGAACCTATGTAACTGATATTTCAAAAGTAATGATTGGTTGAGGCAAGGTAGCCAATCAGTTTCTTAACCAATTGGGAGTAAAGGGGGCTAGGCTAGGAGGAGGGCTTAGGACCCTATTTAAGTGGGAGCAGAAGCAGTTTACGTCAGAAGGAGCTCAGAAGAAAGAGAAGGACAGAAGGAACAGACAGAAGAAGGAGAAGACAGCATAAGAAGAGAAGCAGCTGAGACAAAGACACAGAGAGCTGAGAGAAAGACACAGAGAGCTGAGAGAAAGACACAGAGAGCTGAGAGAAAGACACAAAGAGCTAAGAGAAGAGAAGAGAGCTAGAACTGATGTCCTGCTTTGTTTGCTGGCAAATAAAGAAGATTTCTCTCTCATACTGGTGTGTGCTGTCTGACTCCTGAAGTATCACAAATTCCTATCTCAATTCCTGCAACAATTCTTGGTGGCAGCGGTGGGATGAATCCTGCATTAATCCCAGCACCCAACTGACTGGAGAACATTCGCCGGGTATGTATTCTGTATTTTGTATTGTAATCCTAGCTAGGAAATTGTAAAACCAGCCCCTCAAGAAAATTGAGGAAGGAGAATCTGATCAATTCTCAGCAAAGGCCCTAGTACCTTCTAGTCGCGGGGACTAGAAGCGAAAACGCTTGAGCTTATCTGTATTTGAGAAATCTGAAATTGTTGGGTGGGATTTTCTGTATGGAATGTGTGATGCGTGAATGCTAACTGAGTGCGGACTTCTTATAGCTGCATTTCCAATTAACGCGAGTTCAATTGGTCAGCAACGGAAGGAAGCGATTGTTGTCTGTCTACCTAGTGTCTCGAGAGTGCAGACCCCTTACTGCACTTTCAAAAAAAATTCCCTCCCTTTTTGTGTGTTGTAACTGTAAGCATTATGGGTGGGACATCATCTAGACAAATTGCTACCCCCCTAGATTGTATGCTTAGAAATTTCAAAAAAGGCTTTTTAATTAATGACTATGGACAGACTTTAAGCTCAAGTACTCTAAGAACCTTGTGTGAAGTTGAGTGGCCATCTATGGGAGTGGGGTGGCCCCCTAGTGGCAGCTTAGATATTGAAGTAATCCGGAAGGTCTATAGCATAGTAGTAGGAGAATCAGAATATTCTGAACAACTCCCCTATATAGATTCCTGGGACAGCCTTGTGACTGACCCTCCCTCGTGGTTGAAAACTTATATGGGATCCCCAGTAAAATTCATGTTAGGCCGTGTTCAAAGAAAGATTAGAAAATCTAAACTAGAAGAGGGAAAGAGCCCCAGGAAGCTTACCACCCAATCGGTGGCTTCCGCCCCTACCCTGTCTGAGAAACCCATACTCTCTGATGATCCCTCAGATCTTGAGCCACCACCTTATGGCCCATTGTTGGGGTTCCGTGCCACCCCCAGAGATCCACGCCACCCAGCCCAAGCCTCTCCAGCGCAGGCTTCTCCAGATAGTTCCTCCCCCACTGTGCGAACCCCACCACACCCTAGGTTGGACTTTTCACCTGGCCTCTACCCTTCTGTGCCACATCCTCCCCTGTTAACCTCCGAAGACCCACTTTGGGCTCCACTCCCTGACTCCTCAACTCCTGACAGCCCAGCCTCTCCCTCTAGTACCCCTACCCACTCATTAGGGGCCCGGCATCCCTTTCAATGGACTGACTCACCTGTGATCACCTCTCAGTCTATGAGTACCCCTCCCCATCCCTCAGGGGTTCAACACACCTCCACTGAATGGGTTAGACCTGCTGCAATCACCTTTGAGCATGATAGGAGGGTAGCTCCTAGCTCTACCTCAGGTTCCATTCCCACCTCCTCGAGAGTTCTGCCACTTCGTCAGGTAACTACCACTCGACCGGATCCTAATAATCAGGGTCAGGTTATACAGGCACAGGCCTACCAGTATGTACCCTTCACAACCACCGATCTCCTGAATTGGAAGACGCATTACCCCTCTTATACTGAAAAGCCTCAGGCAGTGGTGGACCTAGTGACTAGCATTATGGCCACCCATAACCCAACCTGGACTGATTGTCAACAACTTCTCCTGACCCTCTTCACAACTGAGGAGAGGCGGAAGATTTTGCAAAATGCTGAGGCCATCACGCGAGAGCGTGTTCCCGAGAGGACACAGGACCCAGAGGGATGGGTTAGAGCTCGGTTTCCTCGCGCAGCTCCAGATTGGGATCCAAATGATGGGCAGCACTATGAACTGTTGTCTGGCTATTGCCGGGACTTACTGGAAGGTATGAGGAAAGGCATAAAGAGGCCCATTAATCTGGCAAAGGTCTCTGAAATTCTCCAAGGGGCAACTGAATCCCCTGGGGCCTTTCTAGAGCGACTAATTGAAGCCTACAGAACATACACCCCATTTGACCCTGAAGCCCAAGAAAACCAGAGAATGGTGAATAGCGCATTGGTGGCCCAGAGTATGCCAGATATCCGGAAGAAGTTGCAGCGTCAGGAGGGATTCGCAGGGATGAATACCACCCAGCTAATTGAGATCGCAACCAAGGTTTTCATTAATAGAGATCAGGAGGTGCGCCGAGAGGCTGACCGGAAGATGCAGAAGAAGGCCGACCTTTTAGCGGCAGCCATTACTAATTCCACCCTTAACCGAGGTCGACTTCTAGCTAATGGGAAGCCAAAGTGGGACCCCGGACCACCAGCCAGGGCCCGAGATTCCTTCAATCAATCCCGGCCAAGGGGGGAGAATCCCAGACCAAGATTGGAGAGGGATCAGTGTGCCTATTGTAAGGAAAGAGGGCACTGGAAAGATGAATGCCCCCAGAGGCGCCAGGGACTGAGAAGGGGACCAGGAGATCGAGGAAGCCGAGGCCGAGTTCGAGAGGGAAGATATGAGCCTCCTGAATCTGACATCATCGGGATAGCCGAGATGGCAGAATGGGACGAATAGGACAGACCGGGTTCCTATAAACTGGGCTCCCAGGAACCTATGGTCAAGCTAACTATAGGGAGCCGCTCAATTCCATTCATGATTGATACAGGAGCTGAACATTCTGTTGTGACGGAGCGATTAGCGCCTGTGTCTGGAAAAACTGTCCGTGGTGGGAGCCACGGGGGTGCAGAACCGGAGGCCCTTCCTGACAACCCGTAGATGCCAATTAGGCTCACACATAGTCACTCATGAATTCCTGTATATGCCAGACTGTCCAATCCCTTTGTTAGGTCGAGACCTGCTGTCCAAGCTTAGGGCCCAAATTTCTTTTGACTCTGATGGCCAGACTTCAGTCTCCTTTCGGCCCCCGACATCCAGCCCTAAGGGTATATTGAGTTTCTGCTGCCCTCTTGAAGAAGAGTGGCGGCTGCATCAGTCACATAGCCAAGTTGACCTACCCCTGGCAGACAGCTTTCAGGTCAGTGGGGTATGGGCAGAAGATAATCCCCCAGGGTTGGCCCGAAATATTCCTCCTGTACATGTAGATTTACTTCCAAGTGCCCGGCCAATCCATCTTCGCCAATACCCAATTCCCAGAAAGGCTCTGGAAGGGATTCAAGCACATTTGAATCGTCTGTTATCCCATGGAATTATTCGACCTTGCCAGTCTCCATGGAATACGCCACTATTGCCAGTTCAGAAGCCAGGGACTGAGGACTACCGGCCAGTCCAAGACTTACGAGTGGTCAACAAATCCACTATCTCATTACACCCTGTAGTGCCTAATCCATATGTCCTGTTAGGATTGATACCTTCTGGAGCTACTCATTTCACGACACTAGACCTAAAAGATGCCTTCTTTTGTATTCGGGTGGCCCCAGCCAGTCAATTGCTTTTTGCCTTTCAATGGGAAAACCCAGTAACAGGAAGGAAGCTTCAGTATACATGGACCCGCCTGCCACAGGGGTTCAAGAATTCCCCCACTATTTTTGGGACAGCCCTAGGGCAAGACCTTAAGACTTTTAAATCTGAGCCTTCCAGGCGAGTTTTACTCCAGTATGTAGATGACCTCCTGATTGCAGCAGTGACCCAGGAAGAGTGTTTTGAGGCTACTAGAGAATTGCTGGAGCTACTCTTGGATGCAGGCTATAAGGTCTCACGCTCAAAGGCCCAACTCTGTCAGTCAGAAGTGAAGTATCTGGGTTTTTGCATTTCCCAGGGAAGTCGGAGACTGGATGCTAGTAGGAAGCAAGCGGTAGCTGCAATTCCCCAACCCAAGTCCAGAAGAGAAGTTAGGGAATTTCTGGGAGCAGCCGGATTCTGCAGAATTTGGATTCCAAATTTTGCATTGATGGCGAAACCCCTTTACCAAGCCACAAAGGGGGGTGAAAAGGAACCATTTGAATGGGGACCTACTGCTCAACAATCCTTCATTGCCATAAAGAAAGCCCTACTCCAAGCCCCTGCGTTAGGCCTTCCTGATGTGGAGAAACCTTTCTCATTGTATGTCCACGAGCGACAGGGGGTTGCTCTGGGTGTGCTGACCCAGATGATGGGATCCTGGCAAAGGCCTGTTGCTTACCTGTCTAAACAGCTGGATGGAGTGGCTAAAGGATGGCCAGCCTGCATGAGGGCCATTGCAGCAACAGCCTTACTGGTCCAGGAAGCTGATAAGTTGACCTTGGGGCAAGAACTGGTTGTTAAAGTCCCCCACGCAGTTCTCACCCTCATGGAGTATAAGGGCAACCACTGGTTTACAAATAACCGTATGGTTAAGTACCAAGCCAGCTTGTGTGAGAATCCACGGATACACCTGGAAACAGTGGCTACATTCAATCCTGCTACTCTTTTGCCAGCATCTGAGGGACCACCGGATCATGACTGTATCCAAACTATGGATGAAGTGTACTCCAGTCGACCAGATCTTAAAGATGTTCCGTGGAGGGACCCAGATGTAATTTATTTCACAGATGGAAGCAGTTATGTGGAGAACTCCAAGCGATTGGCAGGCTATGCTGTGGTGACAGAGGACAAGGTGATAGAAGCAAGAGCCCTGCCCCAAGGAACTTCAGCCCAGAAAGCAGAACTTGTGGCCCTCATACGAGCTCTGGAGCTAGCAGCAGGACTGGTGACCAACATTTATACTGATTCTAAGTATGCTTTCACAACCCTACATGCTCATGGAGCTTTGTATAAGGAAAAGGGACTTATAAATGCTGCAGGCCAACCTGTTAAGTATGGACCTGAAATACTTCAGCTGCTAGAGGCTGTGTGGGCCCCTAAGAAGGTAGCTGTCATTCATTGCAGGGGACACCAAAGAATAGATACTCCAGTGGCCCGAGGGAATCGCCATGCTGATCGGGTGGCCAAAGAAGCTGCTCGAGGACCCCCAGCAAGTACTGTGACCCCCCTGTTCCAAATTCGATTGCAAGAATGGACGCCTATGTATACCCAAATGGAAGAGAAATGGGCTCAAGAAGAAGGTGCAGTAAGGAGACCTGATGGCTGGTTACATCTCCCTGATACCAGAGTTCTGGTGCCACGCCACCTAGCTTGGCCTGTAGTGTCTCAAGCTCATGACCTATCACACTTAGGGAAAACAGCACTAGCCCGCCTACTCAATCGAGTAGTGGTGCTGGAAGGATTGGATAGTCTGGTTGCCACTGCCTCTGCCCGATGTACTCTCTGTGCCCAGAATAATGCTCGTCAGGGACCCCGTATTCCACCAGGAGTTCAGTCTAGAGGTCTAACACCCTTTGAGTCCCTAGTTATCGACTTCACAGAAATGCCCAGGAGTGGTAGGTTCCGATACCTCTTAGTCATGGTCTGTACCTTTTCTGGGTGGGTGGAAGCATATCCTACAGTCACTGAGAAAGCCACAGAAGTAGCTCGAGCTCTCCTTAGGGATGTCATCCCCAGGTATGGACTGCCCCTTGCCATAGGTTCAGATAATGGTCCCGCCTTTGTTGAAGCTACACTTCAGGCCCTGTCCCGCGCATTGCGCATTACCTGGAAATTGCATTGTGCCTATCGTCCCCAGAGTTCAGGGCAGGTTGAGCGAGCAAATAGAACCTTGAAAAATAGCCTAGCAAAGATTTGTCAGGAAACCCAATTGAAATGGCCACAGGCATTGCCACTAGCCCTCTTCCGCCTCCGATGCACCCCAACTAAAGGAACAGCCCTCTCTCCCTTTGAAATTGTGTATGGGAAGCCCCCAGCCATTTTACAGGGAATTAAGGGAGACATAGGGATTTTAGGGTCTGCCCAGGTGCAGGAGCAGGTAGCCCTCTTGGGGAAGATAATTTCTGAGCTTCAGTCTTATGTGAGAGAAATAAACCCTGTCCCCTTCCAGGCTCAGGTACATTCCTTCCTGCCAGGGGATAGAGTTTGGGTGAAAGACTGGAAGCTCCAGCCTTTGGGGCCCCGATGGAAAGGACCTTTTACTGTTTTGCTTTCTACCCCTGCAGCTGTGAAGGTCGCAGGGATAACTCCATGGGTCCATTGGTCTCGAATTAAGTCTGCTGACCAGACTGAGCCCAGCACGGATCAGACGGAGCCTAGACAGTGGAGAGCAGAAAGAGATCCAGCGGAGCCATTGAAGTTGCGCCTGACCCGAACCAAAGAATCTACTAGCTGAAAAGAAGGGTCAACTGCATACTGCAGGAGCGGCTGAACTTCGGCTTCATACTGAGACTCTTTCTTGCCGGATTCTGGCTTTCCTGGAATTTGAGAGCTTGATCCTTGTCAGTTGAGGGTCTATCCCAACTGGTATAAGAACTCAAAGACTGAGAACACTATATTAGAGTAATCTGTGATTAGCACAGACTGTTGAAATATTATTGCTTAATTAGTTTGCTGTATTTGTTTTAGATTAGGAAGAAAGAAAATGTTAGTAGTTTGGATGCTTTTGTTGTTTTCTACTCCTTGCCTCCTTGTTCCTAATACCCCAACTCGCTCCAACCTTTGGTTACACTCTGTCCAGGAACTAATTAGCCAGGCAAAGATTACTTCCCCTTGTATTGTGTGTTCCCGATTTTCTCCTTATACTACAGATGTCCCAGCTGTTCCTGTCCCTGTGCAACTCCCAGCTCTTATACCTCCCTACTTTTCGAGTTCAGGCCCTTGGAGCCAGGATTATACTTGGTGGTCCTTTTATAATGCTACTTCCCCCTCTGACTCTTCTCTAAGGCCAGTTTTTACGTCTCCCTATCCAGCTTCTGGAGTGTTTTGTTTAACAAGAAGCATCTCAACTGTTCTTCCCATTCCCTGTAACTATACTAATGTTCTCCCAGAGAAGGAGGAACCTGTGTGGGTAGTTTCTCCAGGTACTCCTATGTGCCCTACTACCATACCTGTAGATTATGACCAAGGTGATTATCTGGCTCCTAACTATACTACTGAGAAGACTATAGTGTCCCATCCTATTTTCTACTTTCATAAGTCCCCGGGGGATGAAGGGGTTGCATCATATGAGCGGTCTGTTACAATTGGAGATTGGCACCTATGGTGTACAAAGTCTCCATTTCTTCTTCGTTCCCCCTGGGATAGGGGCTCGCATTATGGGCATCCTAATCTCCATCCTGTGCCTACATTTATTGGGAACTTTCGTCGCCCTCTCCTTGGTCATTACTGGCTCTGTGATAATGTCCTCCACATGATTCTTCCCTCCACATATGATTTTTGTGTATTGGTAACCTTGAATTATTTTCCTAAAGTTATTCCTCTTAAGCCACTATCCCCGCACCGCTCTAAGCGAGAGGCTTTGTCCTTACCCTCCTCCGTTGCCACAGAGGATGAGGCGATTGAATTAGCCCTCCAGTATATTAATTCTACTTATCCTCTGACTAAAAAGAGACTTGTAGCCCTTTCTGCCACGGCCTGGATTCCAATTGGAGGCCCGGTAGCGGGTATTACTGAACTAGGTATGGCTACCCGGAGACTTCAATCCCTACTTCATGTTTTAGTTCATGAGCTGAACGTGGTAGTCAATGCATTGCAGGATCAAATTAATGAATTAAGTATAGTTTCTAGATATAACCGTATGGGCCTTGACTATCTCTTTGCAGCTCAGGGTGGCCTCTGCACAGTGTTAAATTCTTCAGAGTGCTGTACTATTGTCATAAATAGGACGCCATGGATAAAGTCCTACAGTTGGCCAGCCTTAATGTGGAGGATTACCGAGGAGGATTAGACCTTACCTCCTGGTGGTGGTCATTGACCTCCTGGATACGTCCCTTGTTCATTTCCCTAATAGTCTTAGTTTTAGCAGGGTTTTTGTTTTGTTTCCTGGCCTCATGTGCTTCGGCAGTATGCCGTCGGACCTTAATAAGTAGGGTAATGGTGATTCACAAGTCTATTCCTAATTAGGATCACTATAATCTCCAGAGTTTGAGTTGTGAGACTTATCTCTGCATAAGCTGATTTTAGTCTCAAAGGGGGGAATGAGGCAGCCATGAGCAAAGAATAATTATATATATATAAGAAATCATATGAAGGGTTAATTCTGTTAAAAGCTTGAAGTTAGAATTCTAACTTCTTACTTTGCAAGCAGAGCAAAGGAATGCCAGATGGTTCATATTATTTGAAAGTCTTGCCGGGCTGGGTCAGAAAGGTCAGAAAGACCCTTGTGAGGGATGGATTGCTAAATGCTGGCACAGCTGTAAACTATTATGAATGAACAAAGGAATGAGCCAGACATGCTGAAGTTTAAAAGGCTGAAATACTATTTCAGAAGTTCTTGATATGTAGATTTTGTTATAAGGAAATAGTTAGATTCTAAATAATTCTAGATATTCCTGATGTTTAGATATGTCTTATAAGAATGCTTATTTTAGAATATGTTTACTCTGTGTAGTTAAATGTAGAATACCTTTTAAATCTAATGTTACTCTTTGTCTGTTGTGGAGAGGCCAACATATGTTTTGAGTTTTCTGTGGTCTTAGCTAGTTTTGTGAAGGAAGCTGAAAGGTGAACGAGGTCAGAATTAGTCAGCTCTCTTCTCCTTGATTAATTATAGGTAAAATGTAGAAATGGTCTTGAAAGTAATAGCCTGATATGTATGCTATTAAGTAAGACTGACTTTTGACCTCTTTAATGAATGCCAGAGTTTAGTTAGTAGGTAGTATGAAGCTGATTAGGAATATGAGAATAACCAATGTTAGATGGGGCCTCTTAGTCTCTAAGGGAATCCAGTTTAAGCTATAGATGAGACATCAATCATAATGAGAAATGTAAGAGACTGGAGACCAAATGTCTGGCATGAGGGGCCCCAGGTCACAGGTCAGTTTAGGATGTCTGGAACCTATGTAACTGATATTTCAAAAGTAATGATTGGTTGAGGCAAGGTAGCCAATCAGTTTCTTAACCAATTGGGAGTAAAGGGGGCTAGGCTAGGAGGAGGGCTTAGGACCCTATTTAAGTGGGAGCAGAAGCAGTTTACGTCAGAAGGAGCTCAGAAGAAAGAGAAGGACAGAAGGAACAGACAGAAGAAGGAGAAGACAGCATAAGAAGAGAAGCAGCTGAGACAAAGACACAGAGAGCTGAGAGAAAGACACAGAGAGCTGAGAGAAAGACACAGAGAGCTGAGAGAAAGACACAAAGAGCTAAGAGAAGAGAAGAGAGCTAGAACTGATGTCCTGCTTTGTTTGCTGGCAAATAAAGAAGATTTCTCTCTCATACTGGTGTGTGCTGTCTGACTCCTGAAGTATCACAAATTCCTATCTCAATTCCTGCAACACTTCTATAAAAATTTTGCACAAATTTTGGTAGAACCATTTACTCATTGCTATTCTTTGCTGACAGAGTCCCAATTACCACTCTCTTTTCGGCAGACGGGAGTAGCCTTGTTGCATAAATTAGGAAAGGACCCGGTTGAGTGCAGCTCTTATCGTCCCACTTCCTTGCTAGGGGTGGACTATAAAATATTCACTCTGGTACTGGCGGCGTGGTTGCAACGCTTCTTGCCAGAGCTAGTACATGGAGACTAATCTGGATTCATAGCTGGGTGACAGCCTAAAGATAACATACGGCGGTTGTTGGATTTGATATGGATAGCATGGCAAAGATTGACCACGGCAGTGGTCCTAAGTATAGATGCTGAGAAAGCATTCGATCAGGTCTCTTGGGCATACATGTTTGCTACTCTACGGAGGTTTGGTTTTTCAGGGAACTTTATGAGATGGCTAGCGCTTATATATGGCTCCCCGGTAGCTTGTTTATGTATTAATGGGGTGCATACGCAATTCTTTCAAATTTCTCGAGGTACGAGACAAGGCTGCCCACTTTCCCCACTAATATTTGCATTGGCCATGTAGCCTTTGGCACAAGTGATTAGGGACAATCTCGAGATATGAGGGATTCAGGTAGGAGAGCATGATCATAGGATATTATTGTACGCTGATGATATCCTTTTTACACTATCGGATCCTCACATATCACTGCCTAAAGTTATGGAGTTACTGGATAACTATGGTCGGGTGTCAGGATTTACTGTCAATTCAACTAAGTCCGAGATTTTGAACCTTACAATGGCTAGAGACTTTTCAGGCATTGTGCTCCCAATTCCCGTTTAGATTGGCACACCGCTGTATTAAATACTTAGGAGTCTTAATACCGGTTGACTTGGAATGTATTTTTTCTTTGAACTACCCCCTACTATTAAAGAAGGTGATGGAAGACCTAGATCGCTGAGAGGGGATGAGGTTATCTTGGGTGGGCAGGATTAGTGCGGTGAAGATGAATGTACTCCCTCGCTTTTTAAATTATTTTTCCAGCCTACCTTTGCCTATTCCCAAGACTTATTTGATTAAACCGCAAAGGAAAGTGTTCCAATATATTTGGCAACGGAGACCACCTCAAGTGTGCAGGTAACGTATATATGTATGTGCCTAGAGAGGAGGGAGGGATGGGGGGAGGGATGGGGGTCCCAGACATTTTGACTTATTATGCAGCGCTCCAGCTTTTAGTGGCATGCCTTCCTGGACAAACGCTGGGCACAATTAGAGCAAGAACTGTTTCAGGAAATGCCATTGCAGTATGTACCGTGGCTCTCATTGCAAGATTTGCGAATCAGAATGACACGAGCACCATTTGGAGCTTCACACACTTTAGGTATTTTGTATTCTACTAGAATGGTGCTTTGCCGTCAACAACAATACTTTTTGGCAACACCAATAATATATGCTTCTGGATTTGATGCACTAGCCCATACTAAAGCTTTCCACAGATGGGCAAAACAGGGTTGTAAGATGTTAGGTCACTTACCAGCTTATAATCGAACGAGAATAACGCCCAAGTTCCGACCTAAATCGGGAGATGGGCGTTTATCTCACAAAAACGAATAACGCGGTATAATCAAAAGCCGAATTTGGGTCGCTTTCAACTGCACTCCGTCGCGGATGCGGACAAAGTGGACGGGGGCGTGTCGAAGGCGTGTCGAAGGAGGAACTGGGGCGTGGTTATCGGGCGAACAGAGATGGGCGCCCTTCGCCGATAATGGAACAGTTTTGAGCTAGAATTTAGGACACTTTTCCTGGACCCTGTTTTTTTTACGAATAAGGCCCCCAAAAGTGCCCTAAATTACCAGATGACCCCCAGAGGGAGTCGGGGATGACCTCCCCTGACTCCCCCAGTGGTCACTAACCCCCTCCCACCACAACAAATGATGTTTCACAACTTTTTACTTTCACCCTCAAATGTCATACCCTCCTCCCAAGCAGCAGTATGCAGGTCCCTGGAGCAGTTGTTAGGGGGTGCAGTGGACGTCAGGCAGGTGGACCCAGGCCCATCCCCCCCCCTACCTGTTACAATTGTGCTGCTTAATGCTATTAGTCGTCCAACCCCCCCAAACCCACTGTACCCACATGTAGGTGCCCCCCTTCACCTCTTAGGGCTATAGTAATGATGTAGACTTGTGGGCAGTGGGTTTTGAGGGGGATTTGGGGGGCTCAACACCCAAGGGAAGGGTGCTATGCACCTGGGAGCTCTTTTACCTTTTATTTGTTTTTTGTAAAAGTGCCCCCTAGGGTGCCCGGTTGGTGTCCTGCCATGTGAGGGGGACCAGTGCACTATGAATCCTGGCCCCTCCCACGAACAAATGCCTTGGATTTATTCGTTTTTGAGCTGGGCGATTTCATTTTCCATTATCGCTGAAAAGCAAAATCGCCCAGCTCACACCTTGACGAATAAAACATGGGCGTCTTTTTCTTTTAAAAAATACGATCCGCCCCGCCCCTTCACGGACCCGTTCTCGGAGATTAACGCCCATGGAGATAGGCGTTTCTGTTCCATTATGCCCCTCTTAGTGGTTAGAGGTACAATGATCCCCTTTCCAGTACTTCAAGAAAGATACGGATTAAAACAGGGTGAAAGTTTTTTCTATGGGCAGTTAAATGACTTTATGAAGAGAAGGGTACTTCCTGATTGGGATCGTGGAGATCATGGCTTGTTAAAAATTTTTCATATGGGAGTGGGAACAGGGTTAATCTCTAGATTATATCAAGCATTATTATTTAGTCAACCTATATCCCAACAATATGAGAAGTGGGAAAAAATGCTCAATGTCCCCTTACCAGCTGCACAGTGGCATAGAATAAGTGACTTACAAGAGTCACCATTGCATCTAACTATATTGAACATGGGTATAAAATGCTATTCCAATGATACTATACCCCAGAAAGACTACATAAGATGTTCAGCATGGGGAAGAAAGACTGTTGGAGAGGCTGCTCTGTACAGGGCTCCTTCAAACACATTTGGTGGCTCTGTCCCAAAATTCAGTCCTATTGGCTGATGATTGCAGAGATGTTTCAAGAGATGACAGGACTATACTGTGTGCCGAGCATTCTGAACCTTTTGTTTAATGATTATCCAACACATTGGGAAGATACCAAAGAACAATTGTTGATCTGGTGGTGTCAGCAGCTTGCCTTTGTGTGGCGGCTGCCTGGTGCAATCTAGAGCCCCATAACAAGGAACAAGTGCTGCAAAAAATAGACTACTTATATTTGATGTCCAAGTTAATGGCATTGAAACGTGATCAGATGGGTCATTTCTATGCAGTATGGAAGCCATACCAGCAGTGGAGAGGTACATTTTTGCGGTGAAAGTTATATTGTTTGATCTCCTTAGGTATACCTTAATCGAGCAAGTTGGGGGGAGGGGGAGGGAGTTTATGCTATTACCTACATTGCTATTGTACCAATTGCTGATGCAATTCTGTACCAATGCATGACTCGATGTTACCGTACGATTGTTTGTATTTTCTTTGCAACTTGAATAAAGCATATTAAAACTAAAAAAAAAAAACATATACAAGGAAACTTAAGTACAAAATTAGCACTCAAAGCCAAAGTCCTTGGGCGTACAGCCAAAAAGGCCTTATGCCTTTTCTGTGTTTTTCTAGAAAGATCAGGAAATATTCTAACTTTAGATCCCCAGAGTAAGTGTCTAAGTCTCAGAACAGCATCTCAATCCATCTCCAAAGCAAAGGAAACTACCACAGTAGTTCTCTGAGTAATCACTTCTAGTGAAGACTCCAAAAAAGATGTAAGGTTCATACCGTCTCCTATTTGGGCTTGAAGATTCTCACCAGCGGATATTTTAACAATCTGTAAATACTGTGCCCGAGTTATAGGAGGCAGTGAATCACCCGACATTCCTAAAATTTCAACCAAATATTTCTTTACCATGTCTATTGGTACTATTAGAGGTGACCTGGGAAAATTGGTTAGTCTCAAATTAAGCCTCCTGGACTGATTTTCCAGATATTCCAATCGATGAAAAGTAAAATATTTCTCTTTAATTGCGACTTGTCCCAACGTTTCCAGAGTGTGAATTTTTTAATCTAGAAGTTTCACTTCAGTAGATTGTTGAGCAGTTGCCTGTACCTGAATAAGGACTGCTTCAGACAAAACCTTAATTTCACTAGAATTTTTAGTTATCAATGATTGTAAAGAGGAGTGTAAATTAAATGTCAGGTGACTCCATTGTCACTACGGCTGGTTTTTTCAAAGCCCCCAAAGAAAAAACAGGAGGGGGAACATTAAGAGTCTGGTTCAAAGTACTCACTATCTGATGAGGCAAAACTTGTGCTGCAATATGAGTTTCCACCAGGCTGGTCTTCACAATTTCCCTCGGTGTGGGCAGGTTCCCTCCCTGCTCACTTGGCGTCCCAGCACTCGGAGTCCCAGCGGCAGGACTTGCATCCGCAGCATTCCTTCCTGGTTGTGGGGGAGCTGCACGCAAAACAGGGCTCAAAGAAGCCCCGTCGACAGTGCCGACCAGCACAGAAGCGTTGGCCCCGATAGCAGGGGAGGAAGCCTGCATGGGTCCAGACATCAGCCCGAACCTTTCTAAAGTCGTCTGTTGTGGAAGGTGGATCCCGGTGGGGGTCGAGGGAATCTCCCGCACCTTTTCTCTCCTGTTCCCCATTATTCGGGGAGTTGAGAAGCCGTTCCAAACAGTGATTCAGAATATGTCTGAGCGTGTCTGAAGCGATAGCACACTAAGCCGCCATCTTGGATCATCTTATTGGCCTTAGTGATATTATAGAGAAACAAATGACAGGTTTTAGCAATTTGTTGGATATGTGCAGAGAAAGACAGAGAGAGGAGTCAAAGATTACCCAAGGTTACAAGTTGATGAGACAGGGAGGATGAGAGTGTTATCCACAGAGACAGAGAAAGGGGGAAGAGGAGAAGTGGGTTTAGGGGGAAAGATAGAAACTCAGTCTTGGCCATGTATAGTTTCAGATGGCGGTGAAACATCCAGGCAGCAATGTCAGACAGGCAGGCTGAGACTTGGGCATGGATTCCTCCTGAAATTTCTGGTATGGAGAGGTAGATCTGGGTTTGGGAGTCATCAGCATAAAGGTGATACTGAAAACCATGGGAGGAGATCAGAGCACCAAGGGAAGAAGTGTGGATGGATAAAAGAAGAGATCCCAAGACAGAGCCCTGAGGTACACCAACTGCTAGTGGGATAGCAGTGGAGGAGGATCCACCAGAGCATACACTAAAAGTGCGATGGGAGAGATAAGAAGAAAACCAAGAAAGAACAGAGCCGTGAAATCCAAGCGAGGACATCCTATCAAGGAGTAGGTGGTGATCAACAGTGTGAAAAGCAGGATGAGAAGGATGAGGATAGAATAGAGACCTTTGGGTCTGGCCAGGAACAGGTCATTGGATATGAAAAGGAGGAGGGAGATGGGGCGATAGTTGGAAGACAACACATCTATTGCTGGTCCAATGGGCTCCTTTCGGGATGAGCTTTGCCTGTGATAGCGTGAGTGAGCGTAAGATACAGACCCTCCACAAACACAGCCAAGCTATAGTGTAAAGCAGAACAGAACTCTTTTATTGGGTTGTGCATCAATTATACACTGAGGCCTGTTCCCATCACAAGCCTGATAACTGAGAAGCAAGTATAATCATCTTGCAACTCAGTTCTCAATACCTAAAGGGAGTGACTCTTTCCAGGTGTTCAGCATTATAGAGGCAAAGAAAGAACTGGCTTCTGTCAGGCCACAAAGTCAGTATTTCCCAATGTTTAACTAAAAATGTTCCTACCTTGGCCATTCTTTTGGGTCCTTATCCACAACTTGTGGATACCTACCTTGAGGGGCTGTTCCTTCCTGCTGTAGTCTTCCCTGTCTTGTTCTTGCTCCCTGATAGGACCACAACCTTTTGGCTAAGCAGTCTAGAGCTAAGGCTCTCTTAATATGACCCTGTGAGGGAGTGTACTTAGGGAGAACTGGGTTCATACTACATACTCCATTATAGTCTCATCTACTGGAACTCTGGTTGCAGCTAAGCAGCTTTCATGGCTCGGCCGCAAGGTTTCAGGCACTTTAGATTCCTCACTCTCATGTGATAGTGAAACTGATAATGATCGATGCAGTTTTTAAAATGGGAATGATGACTATGCTGTGAACTAGGGTCTAAAACACTTTTTCTATGATACATGGGGTCTCAAAGTTTTTTTTTTTTAATTGTCCAGGTCAATGATTATTTTCAGCCAAAAGTTTTTCCAAGTCCTAAGTTTGGATGAAATTATCCCCTTCCCTCACTCTTGAAAAAGTACATAGGGAATTGCAGTCAAAATAAGTTTATTCCAGCTGATATTCATAATGCAGTGACAGTGGAGAAACATACAGTATTAGAGAAAACAGTGGTGAAAAAAATGGCCTTATCTTTCTCTGACGCACACTTTGCTGTGGCCTCCTGGGGGATCATTTGTCACAGGAAGAGACAGCACCAGATTTGGCTGCTCTCTACACTGTAGGGCTCCTCTAACGGTAATGCACTCCTTCTGCTCGCTGGAATAAACACAGTGGTGTCTTTTACAGCAGTCCTTTTTATGGTGTTTCTGAATGTACTGTGAAGAAATCATAAACCGGGAACAGTGGAGTTTTCATAACAAGCTATTTTTGAAAGTGCAGCCTCCTGAAGCTGCTGTTTTTCCGGCATTGTCAGTTTGGATTTCCTGGAGTACGTATGACTGATGTTATTGTATCACACAACACAGCAGAGTGTTTTGAAGGCTGTTATTCAGAAAATCTAGCATGTTGTTCAAGGTTATTTCTGTTTCATTAGTGTATATAGCAATAGAAGGAGATCTCAGAAGCTGAGCCGGGGTGGGTCTGGCAAGTACATGGATGGAAGATATCAAAGAATTAATAGTTCAGAAGGTGTTCACTCATTCCCCTCAGCCAGTATAGGCCCAGTGTCCCTCTGAAATTAAGGGACATGCATCCCTCAGTCAGTACTGACTCAGCATGCTGTTAGGAACACTCAACCCTCTAGGTTATCATTGACTCATTGTCCCAGTGTAGGTTTAGGGAACTTTCTTCTTCATCAGTCATTATTGACCCATTGCCCCGGTATGGGGCCTTTTACCCTCTGGGCAAGTAGTGACCCAGTGTTCCTGCCTGATATTAACCCATTAGTGCCCAATGTTCCCATAATAAGCCATATGGGAACATTGGGCACTAATAGGTTAAGAGGTGCTCTAATCTCTGGATGAGTACTGACTTAAGGGACCATGTTCTCCTTGAATCAGCACTGATGCAACACTCCAGCATTATATATTGGGACAATCTTCCCTCTGAGCTAGTACTGACCCAAAGCCCTGACTTACTATTAGGGGGTACTCTTCCCTCTGAACCCCTGATGTCTTAACATTGCAGCATGCAGTTAGGGGCTACATTTTGAAGGATATGGTATGTTTTTGCAATGAATTTTCTCTCAGTACCAAGCTTTTTGTGTTGTTGTTGATTCTTTTGTCGCACTATGGTGCGACTTCACCTTGAGTAATATATGCAGTTCTGTTTACTGAATCTCAGAAACCATATAGCAGAATTAGAAAAGGTTCAAACAAGGGTGACCAAAATGAGTAAGGGGATTCCTCTCATATGAGGAAAGGCTTAAGAGGTTAGGGCTCTTCAGCTTGGAGAAAAGATGGCGGAGGGGGGATATAACGGAGGTCCTCAAAATCTTGAGTGGAGTGGAATGGGTAAATGTAAATTCATTGCTCTTTCAAAAAGTACAAAATCTAGGGGGCACTCCATGAAGTTACATGCTTGTGAAACAAATAGTGGAAAATATTTTTCACTCAATGAATAGTTAAGCTTTGGAATTTGTTGCAAAGCAGTTAGTGTATGTGGATTTTTAGTTCCTGGAGGAAAAGTCTATAAACTGCTATTAAGGTAGACTCGGGGAAAGCCATTACTTCTCCCTGGGGTTGGTGGCATGGAATCTTGCTACTCTTTGGGATACTACCAAGCAGATGCGTAGCCAGACTTCGATTTGGGGGGGGGGGGCTGAGCCCAAAGTGGGGGGCACATTTTGCTCTGCCTCCCCGCTGCTCTCTACTCCTGCCACAACCCTACATATTTGGGCTTATGGGGGTCCCCAAGCCCTAGCAGCAGAGGCCTTCCTGTGGCGATACTCGGCGCAGCACTGCCACCCCAGCACGCATGCTCAGTTTTAGTGAAATTGAGCACATGTGAAGCTCACACATGCTCAATTTTATTAAAACGAAGCATGTGCACAAGGGAGGGGGAAGAATGGTGGAGAATATCACCTCAGGAAAGCTGCTGGCAGAGCTTGGGGACTCCTACCAGCCAAACTAGCAGATTATAGGGGGCCTAAATCCAAATTGAGGGGGCCCAAGGCCCCCTGTGGCTACGCCACTGCTATCAAGCACGGGCGGACCGAGAGTGATCTGGCCCTCTGGGGCAATAAGAATCATGGGCTCTCCTCCAACCACCCATACAACAGATATTATGGTTCTACATCTATTGTAATATTTCTAAAGCTTATTACCTGTGGCGATCAGAGCCCTTTTCTTCTTTCTGCTGCATCTTAGTATGCATAAACCTATCCACTCCTAGGGTTACCATATGCCCAGTTTTACCTGGATATGTCCTCTTTTTGAGGACACTGTGGTACGTCCGGGTGGATTTTTCCAGCCTGCCCATTTGTTCAGGTTTGTGGACAAACAGGCAGACTGGAATCTCTTGCCCGGATGTCCCACAGTGTCCTCAAAAAGAGGACAAGTCTCCCGCTTGCTAGTACCTGCACTGCTTCAAAATGGCTGCCGAGACTTCAAGCGGTGGTCTCGCGAGACTTCCAGAAGTCTTGCGAGGTCACCACTTGAAGTGTCGGCAACCATTTTGAAGCGGCACCGGCAGCAAGCAGGCAGCGACATTGCCAGGCAGGAAAGAGTGGAGTCCTTTCCTGCCCCGAAGAGGCCACTAGACCACCAGGGCATGATAACGTAGGAGAGGGGAGGGGATGTGGAAAGTGGGTAGAGGGTAAGAGTGTGAGGGAGCTGTAAAAAAAGGTAGGTGGACGGAGGCTGGAAAAAGATTTGGGTGGGTGGAAAATATATAGAAGGGGATGGCTTTCTTTGGGGGGGGGGGGGGGGTCAAGACAAGGTGACTGTGTGGCATGGGGTGGGGAGGGAGTGTGACCAAGGGGGTGGGGGTGGGGAAGGGGCATGGCTATTGATGTCCTTTTTTTTGTCAGGGCAAATATGGTAACCCTATCCACTCCCCTTCTCCCAGTCTTTACATTAAAAAGAAAACGACTGTTGGTAGGGGGTTTCCCTGCGCCTGTCTCCCTGCTGGTAATGAGGGTCCTGTCTAGGAATTCTCCCTACCTCTTTTACCAAAAAGAATAGCAATGAGGTTCCTCAACTAGTGCACTCTTTTTTTGTAAGCAAGAAATAGTTTTATGCATTTTGCCATATGAAAGGAGGGCGGGAAGGAAGCTTTTGGCCATGAGGAACATTTTTAAAGATGGAAAGGAGGGAGGACCAGCAGCCATAGAGGTAATTTTATACATTTAAGATGGAGAGGGAGAGAGGCCAGGTGTCGGGTAAAGCTGTACTAGGTCAAGGTGAATTACATTGAGATATGATAAATGCTGCAGTGGTTCTCAACCTTTTCTTCAGTCAGGGTACAGCAGATGGACGATGCTCACATATGTGACACACTGCATTCAAGAGTGACCCTCATAGATCTTTGGTCTGACACAGAATAGCAGTTCATATGAGTTAAATGTTAACATGATCTGCATCCTGAAAAATCCATCTCCCCTCTCCCCCCTCCCCCAACAACAGGTGTAGATCAGATATAGGGCATTTCTCCAAAGAAGCACCATCAAAAGATATTTTGATTCTCATGTCATCTGAGCAATAGCAAAATTAATTCCTTAGTTCTAAGAACATTGTGAAATACAAAACCTGAAAAAAATCCTGACATGTACTGCCTTTCTGAGATTTTTGCAACTACATTCAAAGCGGTTTATATATATTCAGGTACTTATTTTGTACCAGGGGCAATTGAGTAGTTCCCCATGATCAAAGTCCACTGCACTAACCACTAGAAAACAGCAGCAGCCCTACCTATGAACAGGCAGCATTACAAATATCACATTGGACCCTATTTATTTATTTAGATTTTGCTCACACCTTTTTCAGTAGTAGCTCAAGGTGAGTTACATTCAGGTACACTGGATATTTCTCTGTCCCAGACGGGCTCACAATCTAAGTTTGTACCTGAGGCAATGGAGGGTTAAGTGACTTGCCCAAGATCACAAGAAGCAGCAGTGGATTTAAACCAGCCACCTCTGAGGGCAATGGAGGGTTAAGTAACTTGCCCAAGATCACAAGGAGCAGCAGTGGGATTTGAACCAGCCACCTCTGGATTGCACGACCAGTGCTCTAACCACTAGGCCACTCCTATAACACCAATGGATGTACTACTGGTAAAACAGAACAAGTGGCACTGCTACAGTCCTTTACATAGAAGCCACAGCATACCATACCTCAGGATATAGTCGAATACAAGCGAATTAACTGGTCAGTGGCCATTCCTGGCCAGCTAACTCACTTTGAATATCAGTTGGTATGTTACTATGTTTTTTTGGGAAGGTAGCTATAAAGTTTGAGGTCTTTCCATATGATAATGCCTGCTAAAACTATCATTGCTCCGAAACTGGCAGCAAAGGGGATGAAGCGAAGGAGAGGATTGCAGGATGGGTCCTATATCCAGGAATAATGACTGGAATGCTTAGAAAAGAAAATTTCCACCCCTTCAACATCAAGTGGCTGTAATAATAAAATGTTAACAATTTGCCAGCTGGAACTGTGTGGCAAAAAATATGGGATCTGATTTTGGAAAGTCAGGTGCATTTGTTTCCAGTGGTTTACACCATTCTTTTGTAGGAGAAATGCTTCCAGGTATCCTAAAGTGTGATGCTTAAACACGGCACCTGTAATGAAATGGTTAAGGAGGTGGACTTTTACTGTAGAAACTTTCAGAGTGAGAGTTGTTAATTGTTTGTTGACTTGTGTCACCTGTTGTAGTAGCTTTTCTTGGAAAACAGAGGTTTAGGTCCAGGACCGAGTTGGTGTTTTCAAACCTTATTGACCCAAATGTTTCTTTACACTAAGCACCCAGATATCAGCTGCTGTTTTGCTTTTAAACATACTTCTTTTGATAAGGAACATTGAGTTCTATCCAGCAGGTAAATTTTATTTTGTATCTTATACAAAGAGTTGTCAACAATATTTTTCATATGTCTTTTTTCCTTCACTCTTGGGAGTGAAAAGATTTTGCTTTTCTTCCGTTATTAAGAATTATGTCATTTATTTAAATATCGCTTTCCCTTTAACATCTTTCTTTGGTGATGAACTGTTTGCCTTTTTGGCATTCATGTGTATATTTGGAGATATGACAAAAAACTGGAGTCTGACTCATAAAAATCGATTGTATGCATTTCTAGTTTTAATTATTGTAAGCCAAATAGAACTGAATAATTAACATTCAAATTATGTGGGATATAAGCACCAATAAATAAATAAATAAATATGATGCTCACAATGTCAGCACAATTTATTTATTCATTATGATTTATTTACCGCCTCTTTGAAATAATTCACTCAAGGCAGTGTACAGTAAGAATAAATCAAACATAAGCAATAGACAATTACAGCAGGAAAAATATTCAAACAATACAAAGTATGGCACAGTCAACACAGTATGTAATAGAACATTTTAATAGACAGCATAGGGTATAAGCAAAGATGGAACATATTGATAGGTAAGAGAATAAGAGGAGTTAGAAAATAAGGTGACTAATTTAAAGAAAGTTGCACATTAGGTCAGAGAGATGATTAAATGTTATCTCAGCTATGGTAGGAGTGCATTAACATGTCCTGCTGCAGAATGTGTAGCAATGAAACATATTAATAAGCAACGAGATGGGTAAGACAGAGGCATTGGGATAAAATAAGTGGGTGCCTAGTATGAGAGTCAATGATATGTACAATTGAATAAGGTATGTGGAACTGGTCTCAGTTGCAAGGTGTTCTGCAAAGCTATTCCAGGTGCTGTGTGAGTGGATAGTCAGTTCCACAGCCGTTAAAGACTTGGGAGAAGAGCCAGGCTGTCATTTGCTTCCTGAAGTAGAGGTAATCTTGAATTAGGTCTCGCCTAAAGCTCCCCAAATTGTGGGTTGGGATCCTAAACGGGCTCACAGAACCCCCTTTGGGGTCATGACCTGAGTGGACTCTTTATAAGTGTTAACAATGAGCTGAAATGTGCTTACACACTCAATTCTCTTCCAATTACATAGTGTTGAGTGAATGAATACACTGTTTTTCTTTATAGGTGCATCATTATTCTGCACCTCCAAGGGTGGTCACACAATTTTATTTGGCCACGATTATTTATTTATTTGTAGCATTTGTATCCCACATTTTCCCACCAATTTGCAGGCTCAATGTGGCTTACATTTGCCGTAATGGCGGTTGCCATTTCCGGGTAACAGAGTTACAAAAGGCATTGCATTAAGGTGCATACATATATGGTAAAGAAGAATACATTATGGTATTGCATATTAGTTTCTGATTGATAGATTGAATTGTAACATACATTAGGTCATCGACTATAGAGAGAAGTCATGGCTATAAAAGATTGAAAAACACTGGTCTAGCCCCTCGGAGTAAATTCCTAAGTGTGAGGGCTACTCCTGAGAAGGCTCACTCCTGGGTGTCACATCTCAGGGAGAATTCTATATAAGTCACCCAAAGTTAGGTGCCGTGATGTTCCGCATTATGCATGAATTTTATAAAAGAACAGCCTTTATAGAATACTAGCTGTGTGCATTTCATGCCTAACTTTGGGCATGAGCATGGATGCCTGCCAAAGGCTCACACTCAACTAATGGCAGATGTGGAAATGCACCACACCTAAATACTGGGAACAGCCTGACCTGCCCATGCTCCTCCCATGGCCGCACCCCATTTGGAGTTACACACTATAACAATTAGGCACACATGTTATAGAATACGGTATAGGGCAGATCTGCACATAACTCCTAATGACTACCAATTAAGTACTTGTTAACATTGTGATAATCACAGGGCCTGTCCTACCCTGAAGAGGCCACCAGAGGGTGCTCTCATAGGGAAAACCTTGTAAAAAGCTAGGAACTGGTCACTAGAGGGAGCTCCAAGGAGGACACCATTGAAATACTGGGAAGGAGTCACTAGAGGGAGCTACAGCAAAGGCCAGGCATATAGGGGTCACAGAGGACCCATAGAGAGAGATTCCCCTTTAAGAGAAAAGGCACCCGGGAGAAGGTTCCAGACCCTTCCAGAGCCAGGGGAGGGGCCCAGAAGGGGTGTGGTGGGGTGGTAACAGCCCTATATAGAGATCACTTTCAGGAGGAGCAAGGAGTGGAAGGAAAGGGGACCTCCAAGAACAAAGAATGATGCCAAGTGACTTGTAAGCAGACTTCCAGGAGATGGACCTAGGCGGGCTAAAAACCCTGGGGATCTGACCCCAAAGAGAAGGTCCATAAGGAGTGAGAGGGAGGATGCCAGGAAGAGGGAGAGCATCAAGGTGGGCTGAAATCCCAAGACTACGGTTCCCAAAGGAAAAGGATCCATAAAAGACCAAGGAGGTACTTACCTTGATATTGTCATTATGACGCAAATAACAGTTGTAGAATCCAATGTGAGGCAACATTGAAGGATGTAAATTAAGAACTGGACTAACATCTGGGGGTGGAGGACAGGACTGTAAAGCGAGAGTGAAAATAAAAGTTCTGTCCAAGGGGTGGAGGCTGTTCTAAACTGAGACCCAGGTCCCGTTTAACGTGGGCTCAGTGGAAGAAGGATTTGATGAACTGTTTGCTGAACTATTTGTTGAAAGAATTCCCTGCTTGCAGGATTAAAGAATATTAAAGGAAGTATAATTTGCCTAAGGAGTCACTAATTTGCATATTTTGATGACACCTGCCAGTACAAGGTTGTACTGGTGGTAAGGTCTCAGACCCAAAATGGACGCACGCCAAGTTTCATTTTGCCACACGTCCATTTTCGGCAAAAATTAGAAAAAGGCGTTTTTTACAGACATGCTGAAAAATGGATTGGCGTGTTCCCAAAACCCACGCCTACACTACCGCAAGCCATTTTTCAGGGCACCTTAGTAAAAAGACCTCTAAGCTGTTTGAGATGTTCCAGCTGAGAACTCTGTTGGAAACTGTGCATCATATTTAACATCATTTTTATGTATTCGGAGGTTTAAATGTTATTTAGGTTTTGTTTTATTTTATTATATTTTATGATTATATATACATATAATTTCTTCATATGTTATAACCAGCATTGTTAATTAGAGATAATAATATTAATATTCCTTATTTGACATAATAATTTGGATTGTTGTAATAGCATTTTGTCGGGATTACTTGAGGACCAATTAGCCAGACTTCAAATTTTACAAAATGTAGCAGCTAAGATAATTTTAGGGGGTTCTAGATGAGATAGTTCAACATTATTTGTGATCAGATCACACTACATTGGGTACCAAGTCAAGTGAGAATAATGTTTAAAGTTTTTATTTCTTTAAAAATTCTCCTTGGATTAGTACCAATTTATATGATCCACTGGTTGACATGGTATGTTCCAGCATGTAGCCTACATTCTGAGAACCAATGGAAGGTTGACCTTCTATTGGCCAAGGAATATAATTTGGTTTCTTGGAGGAAAAGATATAAACTGGGTAGTAGAATGCCCTACCCCTATATCTGCATTCACAACGACCATACAAGAGGTTTTGCATAATTTGAAGACCTGTTTAAGAATTTGAGTTAATAGTGCTTACATATCTACTTTCTATTGAGACTTTCTGACTGTAAGTTACCCTTCAACCATTATTGTTTTTATGTACAGTGCAATCCGCTTAAGTGCATGGGTCTGGGACCAAAGAAATACATGCAGTTAACCGGAGCGTGCACTTAACCGTTGTGACCCAAAGAAGCTTAACATCTGATAAACATATGTACAGTACTGTTTATTATACGTACAGTATACAGTCTCCGTTAACTGACATTAGGCTTACTTGAAGTAATCAGTGATAGTCCTCTGTACACTATTGTGTCTGTGAGTTCCATAGACTACGTCTGCCAGATGGTAAAAACTGTCATAGCACTGACATCCAGTGGCCTCCAGATAGGCCCGCAGAGTGTTGAGACTCTCCAGTGCTCTTACAAAAGTGACAGGAGGTTGTTAAATTTCGTCACCATATGCCTCGCTACTTATTTCATCATCTGTTTCATCATCAGCCGTTGCCTGTGTGTAGGCGCATATCTCGACATCAGTGCTGTCAGCTGTTTGTAGATCGTAATCAACAGCTACGTAGTGATGAAACTCCTCTTCAGTAACACCAGCTGGGATGTCAATAGCTTGTTCATCTGACGCGTTTGCAACAGCTGTATCTGTTTCGGCCATCTCCACATCCTTAACAAAGCTTGCCCGCTTGTAGCAGTTCACAATGGTTGCCTGTGTAAAATGATTCCAGGCTTCTTTCTGCATATGTAGGGAATCCAACAGTGATAGATTACGAGCCAGTTCAACAGCACGTTTATCCTTGCCAATCTGGTCATCCATAATGCTCATCAGATGACGTAGCACAAGAGCCCGATAATGCTGTTTGAAATCGGCTTTTATGCCCTGATCCATAGGTTGGATCAGAGAGGTAGTGTTTGGTGGCAGGAAGACCACCTTGATGTTAGACAGCCTGACATCATCACTGTGTGCAGCACAATTATCACAAAGCAACAAAATCTGACGCTTTTGTGCCCGCATTGTAGTGTCTAACTTCTTTAGCCACTGCTTCCAAATTCCCCCAGTCATCCATGAATTTGCATTAGCCTCGTATGACAGAGGAAGTTGCTTAACATTCTTGAAGCAACGGGGCTGTTTGCTCTTTCCAATGACGAGTGGTTCCAACTTCTCACTCCCATCCATATTGCAGCAAAGGAGGATCATTAGTTGGTCCTTTGTTTTACTTCCTGTAGTTTCGGCTTGTTTGAATGCAAGTGTTCCATCAGGAATCGCTTGCCAGTAGAGACCATTTTCGTCAGCATTGAAAATGTCACGAGGTGCAAACTTGTTCAAGATGGTAGGAAGAACTGAAACAACGCAATTTTCAGCACCAAAGTCATCAGCGTCTTGTTTTTCACCATGCTGTTTCTTGAATTTTATGTTGTTCTTTTCCTTCCATCTTTCCAACCATCCAACAGTAGCTTTGAATTCAGTTAGTCCAAGACTTTCAGCTAGCTGATTAGCTTTCTCCATAAGCAGTGGACCACTGACAGGAGACGGTCTGCTCCTGACTTGAGAAAACCACCGAAGAAGAGCATCTTCTACATCCTCAGCTTTTCCCGCCCGTTTACGTTTCCTGTGTGGATTTGTATTGTTTTGCCAGTCTTCCAGAAGCTGATCTTTCTGTTTCAAGATATGTGAAATTTGACTGGGATTGACACCATATTCTTTAGCAATAGATGCTTGTTTGTTCTCTAATTTTTTAAGAACTTCTATTCGTTCAGCCAGTGTTAAAGTCTTACAGTTGCGCGATGACGATGACGAGTCCAGTGTACACTCTAATAACTTTCTTTCGTTTATTCTGCCTGTGGCAGTTAACCAGCGAGGTTTCAAATTTATCGCCCCTTTGTCACATGCCAATCGGCTTCCATATTCCGTGCGTGCGCTTATGTGGAATCTTCCCTGCAGAGGAGTGGTCTTAAACCATGCATATAAGCGAATCTTTGCATCAGTGGTGCGCTAAACCGGTTTGTCCCCATAGAAATTGATGGCGCCAAAAACGGGACCGAAGTACGGCATGCAGTTAAACAGAGCATGCGCTTATCCGACGTGCACTTAAATGGAGTGCACTGTATTTGTCTTCTGTTTGTTCCCCACCCGGAGCTATGTTAAGTGGGCTATAAATGTGCTATTAAGTTAAACTAAAATTATTTTTGCATTAATGGAGGAAGATCTTAAATTCATATGTTTCAATAACAGCTAAAGCATAAAACCTAATCTAATACAGTTCTTATTTCACAAATAGCCTTGTAAGTTCTATGCTGATTACATCAAAGAAGTCAGGCATACCTGAAAAGGTACATAAAATAATCCTGCTACATTAAAGTAGCTTACAAATAAGCCGCAGAGATTTAAATATAAGTATTTCTCAAATAACCGTGCTTTCCGGAACATATGATAACTGCCGAGATGTGTAATATTCAGCGGTATTGCATTCTACAATCTAGCTCCTGCAAAACAAAAGGCAGACATAGGGGCCCTTTTACTAAGCCGCGTAAGCGTCTACACACACCCAATGCATGCCAAAATGGAGTTACCGCCTGGCTACTGCGGTAAATTCATTTTTGGCATGCGTCCGATATGTGCATCCAAAAAATAATTTTTATTTGCAGATGCACGTATCGGACATGCGCCAAGTGGCATTTGACGCGGGTAGGTCATTACTGCCCGGTTACCGCATGAGACTTTACCGCTAGGTCAATGGCTGGTGGTAAGGTCTCAGACCTAAAATGGACGTATGCCAATTTTGATTTTGCCGCATGCCCGTTTTCAGCAAACATTTAAAAGACATTTTTTTGCAGGCGCACTGAAAAATGGATCTGCGTGCGCCCAAAACACATGCCTACACTACTGTAGGCCATTTTTCAGCGCACCTTAGTAAAAGGACCACTTAAAGAACTTTGGGGCCTTTTTACTAAGGCGCGCCTAAAAGTGGCCTGCGCTGATGTAGGCACGCGTTTTGGATGCGTGCTGGTCCATTTCCTCAGTGCGCCTGGAAAAAAGCCATTTTTTAAATGTACCAGAAAACGGACGTACAGCAAAATGAAAACCAGTGTGCGTCCATTTTCGGCTTGAGACCTTACTGCCACCCATTGACTTAGTGGTAAAGTCTCATGCGGTAAGCGTCCAACGTGCGTCAACTGCCGATTACCACCGGGTAAGTGCCACGCGATAGAAAATAGAAAATATTTTCTACCACGTGTTTTGGGCACACACCAAAAATGGAAATACCGCCCGGGGCATGTGGTAATTGGGCAACAGTGCCAATTTGATGCACGTTGGATTGCGCAGGTGCCTATGCGCTGTTGTAAAAGGGCCCCTTTGTAAACCTACTTGCTTTAACAGACAACAAATGTAAAACCAAAAATCTCTCAGCTTCTTAAAGCTATCATAAATTGGAAAAATTATAAGGAAGATCATATATTTACATTAACATTTACTAAAGAAACTTCAGACTGCCCAGAACACGGCAACAAGACTAATTTTCGGAAAATCTAAATCTGAATCTGCCAAGCCCCTTCGGGAAAAATTGCACTGGCTTCCTGTCAGGGAACGAGTTCCCTTCAAGACCTGCACCTTGATTCACAAAATATCTATGGCATTGTTCCAGATTATATTCTAGATTTAGTTGATTTACCACCGAGGAACAAATCTAATACCACCCGATCTTATTTGAACCTACACTATCCGGACTGTTTTGGCCTCAAATACAAATCCACATATGCCTCCAACTTCCCTTTCCTGGGTACTCGACTGTGGAATGCTTTACCTAAACTAGTTAAATCAACCCAAAATTATCTAAAGTTTAGAAAATTATTAAAGTCCATACTATTCAAAAAGGTTTACCCTCCAAATTCAACATAATCAGCTTAATCTCTTTGGTTTCAAATAATCCAGAAACACTTGAATCTACTTTCTTTACTATTCTACTGTTGTATATTACATCAAACTTTAATTTACTGTTTGTACTGTTTAATATGCCATTAATACTTTATTCCTAATTTAGCTTATGTAAGCCACATTGAACCTGCATCCAGTGGGAAAATGTGGGATATAAATACTTTTAAATAAATAAATATTGAGGATCTAGATCATTTAATATTTTAAAAACAATTGTACCAGCTTTGAAATGTATTCTAACTTGAATATGTAACCAATGAGCCTTGATCAACAATGGTGTTACCCTATCATATTTACCTGCAGAGCAGGCTAACCTTACTGTGGTATTCTGCAGTCTGTAACCTCTTCGAAAGTATATTACTACATCCAACATATTAATTACAGTAATACAGCTGATTCAGTATCAGTGTTTGTACAGTTTGTACAGCTTAAAGTGTGATCTTTCAAAACAATGTTTAATTCTTCTTAATCCTCTTAAACCAAAAAAAAAACTTTTACTGACATATTGACCTGTTTCTCAAATGATAATTTAGAGTCTAAGACAACACCCAAAACTTTCATCTCTGACTCCACTGAAAAAGAAGAACCATTGATGGTTAAGCTTTGACAAAATGCTGATTGACTAGGATTAAATGACAGAAAATACTTAGTTTTCTCTAAATTCAGTTTTAACTTCTAAGCAGCTATGTATTTCTCCACTATATTAACAGTGTTCAGCCTTACAATCGATATCCACTGATCTAACCTCAATTGGCAATAGCAATGTAATATCATCTGCATATATAACATTTTTAACTGAAAGCTTATCCAAAACTTTCCCCAAGGATGACATAAGAGCACAAGAATAACCATACTGGGTCAGACCAATGGTCCATTGGCACCATCTAGTCTGGTATCCTATCTCCAAGTACCTAGCAGAAACAAAATGGGGGATAGAGGGGAGTCCTGAGGCACCCCACATCCAGCAGTTCAAGGTGAAGTAAGTTCATTGCGCTTTTTCATCCTATAAGTTCTAAAGGTGAGAAACCCTCTAGATCAGTGGTTCCCAAACCGGGTCCTGGAGGCATCCCAGCCAGTCAAGTTTTCAGTATATCCACAATGAATATTCATGAGAGAGATTTGCATGCAGTAGAGGCAGTGCATTCAAATCTCTCTCATGAATATTCATTGTGGATATCCTGAAAACCTGATTGGCTGGGGTGCCTCCAGGACCAGGTTTGGAAACCATTGCTCTAAACCATTCCAAAATTGATCCTGTAATCCAATTTAATTCCACAAATAATTTTATTTATTTAAAAACGTATATTCTGCTCTATCAAACAATCTTCTAGGTGGAGTACATCAATAACAAATATAATAGTTAAGATATATCACACAGCATGTAGTGACTATACATACAAACAAAGAAAATAGTATAGCACATCCCAGCCGTATCACACAATGGTAACACTAGTCCTTCCTCCTCAAAGTCATGTCCTTATTATCATTTCATAGGCCTGCTTAAACAAGTACATTTTCAACAGTTTTTTCTAACCTCTCGACGTGTTGGTATTTCAAGTAACATTGTATTCATAGATCACAAAGACCTTCTTGCTGGTAAACAGGTAGGGCCCTGTTTACTAAGGTGTGGTAGCGTTTTTAGCACATACACAAAATTAGGGCACGCTAACTGTGTAGGTGCCCATAGGAATATTGTGGGCACCTACACAGTTAGCATGTGCTAATGGTTAGCATACAGTAAAAGCACTAACGTGCCTCTAGCGCAGCTTATTAAACAGGGCCCGTAGTCTGGTAGTGAAAATGGGATGTGCAAGTAAGCTTCTTTCAGGTCCAGAGATATGAGAAACTCTCCTGGCTGAAACGCCGCAATGACGGAGCACAGGGTTTCCATGTGGAAATGCCGTACTTTGAGTGACTCGTTGACTTTCTTCAAGTCGAGAATGGGCCGAAAAGACCCGCCTTTTCACGGCACCACAAAATAAATGGAGTAACGACCGCAGCCGCATTCGGCGGGAGGCACGGGGATCACCGCTCCCAGGTGCAACAAGCCTTGCAAGGTCTCCTCTACCGCCACCCGTTTGACGGCAGTGCCGCATTGGGACTCCAAAAACATGTCTCTCACTGGGGCAGTAAATTCCAATCTGTAGCCGTCTCTGATCAGGTCCAAAACCCACTGATCTGAGGTAATCTTGACCCACTCCTCGAGAAAGAGGGAAAGACGTCCTCCAACTGCAGGAATCGAGGAGTGGGCCGGCGCACCATCATTGAGAGGGTCGCCCATGAACTCCAGGCCTTGAACCGGCCACTGCGGACCGTTTGTCTGAGGGAAAGGAGTTCCTCTGCTGAAAACGGGCACACGAAGTAAACCTAGAAGAACGCCCCGGGCTGTACCTTCTAGCTTCACGGAAGCGAGGTCTGCAAAAGGAGGGAACCACCTGACCCTTGGAAGAAGGCCGCGGCCTATCCTCAGGTAACCGCTGAGGTTTAGCATCCCCCAGGCCCTTGACAATTTTCTCCAACTTCTCACCAAATAGGAGAAGGCCCTGGAAGGGCAACTTCACCAACCTTTGCTTAGAGGCCATGTCAGCTGCCCAATGCCGTAGCCATAGAAGGCGGCGAGCAGCCACTGCCACAGACATCTGTTTAGCTGAGGCTCTGACCAGATCATAAAGGGTGTCAGCCAAAAATGACAAGGCCGACTCCATCCATGGTGCCACCTCCACAAGGGGCTCCGCTCCATCCCCGGGCTGTTCCACTGCCTGTTGCAACCAAGCGAGGCAGGCTCGAGCAGCATAACAACTGCACACAGACGCCCGTAAGGCAAAGCCAGAAATTTCAAAGGACCATTTCATTGCTGATTCCAGCCGTCGGTCCTGCATGTCCTTCAGGGCGACCCCTCCCTCTACTGGGAGGGTAGTCTTCTGGTGACTAGGCCAAGCGTGCCAAGTGCTCCTCACTAAGGGGGTATAAGTGCCCCATTGCCCTGGCAACTTTCAAAGGCCCCTCGGGGACAGTCCATTGAGCCGAAATAAGCTCTTGGATGGAGTCATGCAAAGGAAAGGCTCGAGCAGGCTTCTTAGTACTTGCCATCCTCGGATTACCAGAGGAGGCCTCGCAAAGCGCAGGATCTTCAATAGAGAGGGCCTGCAAGGCGTCAGAAATAAGCGCTGGCAGCTCCTCGTGGTGGAAAATCCTAACTGCGGTGGGATCATCTGGATCCAGTGGCAATCTGGCACCTTCCTCTGGCTCCTCAGACCACGAAGGCCTGCTAGACCCCTCAGAATCCCCACAGCCCGACCACGGGGGGGGGGGGGGGGGAGGGAGGGAGGTGCGCCACTCTCTGAAGGGGAATTTACCCTTCTATGCTTGTCCTGCAGCCAACTGTCTGGGGAAAAAACGCCTGACGGCAATCCCGGGCCAGCCTCCACTGGAGGGGAACCAGGTAGCAACGCAGAGTCAAACACCTGTGGCAGAGCCCTCTTTAACATGAACGCTTTATGTAAAAGCAAACACAAACTCAGGGGAGAAAGGCTCACCCTGGTCTCCCGGTTCCAATCCGGGGCAAGCAGCTCCTCTGGTAGCCTCCATCCGAGACTCCCCTCCGGCCTCAGACCCATCCGCTCCTGCGGGGGTCGGACCATGCGGCGCATCCAAGATGGCGCCCATTGCCAGCTCCACCGAGCGGGAAGAGACATCGCTTGCCATGCTCGTGCCGGCCCTGATGTCTGAAGAGCATGATTTACAGAGCCCCGCTGCTGATCTGCGCTTGCCACAACGTGAACAGCGCTTAATCTCCGCAACCATCACCGAAAATGGCGGAAAATGTCAAAATGGCGGATTCGCGCAAAGAACGCCCCAATCACGGGCCCTCCCCGGAGGAGCTACAAGATGCTCTTACCTCAACAGACCGAGTCCCAGAGCTCCGGTCACGCTGCACAGAAAGAAGATAGCCTCAGAATCGCAGCGCTAACAAGCACGTGGCGTTTTGTTTTTAACGCTGTGAGGAAAGTTAGAGGCAACAGCTACAGAGGCACTCCGGAGGTCCAGAAGCGTGGGAAAGGCAGGGAAAGGACGAACCAATGTGCCTGTATCCACATAGAAGAGAGTGGGAAAGGCAGAGACAGGGCAAACCTATATGCCTGCATCCACATAGGGGGAAGGGGAAGGCAGGGAAAGGGCTAACCTATGTGCCTTTAAAGTGAAGCTGCAATAGCCACAACACTCCTGCTACAACTGGCAAAAGCACAGAAGCCACCCCAGGCAGATTCTTCAAGAAGCTGAATAAGCTGCATCCAACCCTGCTGGGATATAGAGAATACTGAGAGGAAGATGGAGCTAGCCGTCCAGGAGGCACTATGGTTTTCAGTGTTCTCTATCTCCCCCTGCTGGTAGGTGGACACAACCCATTCGTAATTGATTCATCTGCTGCTGATGACAAGGAATTCCATCATTAAACTTGGGCAGGTGTTCAGATGAGTAGAAGGAATGAGTGAGAATCCACCTGTAAGTACAGGAATGGAACCAGCAGAATATGCAAAGCAGGAGAAAAAGCTTTTTAAAGAAGTAGATCAGCAAACAAGAAAAATCAAGTAGCAAATGCACAGATATAGTGGGAAATATAAGGTGCAACTGACTGGTTATGAAGAGAGATGAGAGAATAATAGTTTCAGCTCAAGACAGCAGATGATTATTTATTATTTATTTAGATTTTGCTCACACCTTTTTCAGTAGTAGCTCAAGGTGAGTTACACTCAGGTACACTGATGGATAAGAACATAAAGTATTGCCATACTGGGACAGACCGAAGGTCCATCAAGCCCAGTATCCTGTTTCCAACAGTGGCCAATCCAGGTCACAAGTAAAACAGATTTTATGCTGCTTATCCTAGAATATGCAGTGGATTTTCCCAAGTCCATCTTAATAATGGCTTATGGACTTTTCTTTTAGGAAATTAGCCAAACCTTTTTTTAAACCCTGCTAAGCTAACTGCTGTTTACCACATTCTCTGGCAGTGAAGAGATATTTTCTCCAATTTGTTTTAAATATACTGTTAAGTAGCTTCTTTGCGTGCCCCCTAGTCCTAGTATTTTTGGAAAGAGAGCTTATGGTGAGCATAGGAAAAAAATGGTACAATAGACATTTGTAGAATCTATAAGAAACAGCTGGAAATGGTTACACATCTCAGAGCTGGCTGTGAAGTGCTGATGAAAACTTTTTATACAGAAAGGCACACCAAAGGGAGTGGAGGAGTGGCCTAGTGGTTAGAGTGGTGGACTTTGGTCCTGGGGAACTGGGTTCAACTCCCACTGCAGGCACAGCTCCTTGTGACTCTAGGCAAGTCACTTAACCCTCCATTGCCACAGGTACAAATAAGTATCTGTATATAATATGTAAGCCACATTGAACCTGCTATGAGTGGGAAAGCGTGGGGTAGCAATGTAAGAAAAATAAAAGGGGATGGATTTGATATACTATCTTTCTGTAGTTACAATCAAAGTGGTTCACATACAGGTACTTATTTTGAACCTAGGGCAATGAAGGAGTAAGTCTCTTGCCCAGAATCACAAGGAGCTGCAGCACATCTCATTCATTGGAAACTCTGTAAACATTACAAGATCCCTGTACCAGAAAAGCATTGGGATCATGATCTTTAGAGGATTGTGGAAAATGAGATTATGATTACCTGGGACATCCCCATCCTGACAGATAAAAAGATGGATACAGGAAAACTGGACATAGTGGTAAAAGAGAAACACCAATGACAATCATAGAGGTGTCAGTCCCAAGAGATTATTCTGTCAATCATGTGGAGAGGGAGAAGATCCTAAAGTACCAGGAAATGCAGCCTGTGACCAACATGTGGCAGAAAGATACAGAAATATTTCCCATTGTATTGGGTGCCATGTGCATCATCAAAAAGAATTTCCAAATGCACCTAGATAAATTGCTTATACATGTGGGGGGGGGGGGGGGGGGGGGGGGTCGACATTTAAAGCAATTTAACCAACCAGAAACAGCTCCTGAATGATTAAATCACTTGATCGGGGCTAATTGCTTATTTTCAGTGGACCTTAACCGGTCTGCACTGCTGAAAATGCTTGGTTAGTGCCCAACCCAAAACTGACTATTTTAAGGGCATTCCGGGGGGCGAAGCCAACACTTGGGGGCGCTTTTACTAAGCCGTGGCAAAAAGTGGCCTGCGGCAGTGCGAACACGTCTTTTGAGCGCGTGCCAAGCCAGTTTTTGCTGCGTCCTGGAAAATGGGCCTTTTTTTTAAGGGGCCGGAAAATGGACATGCGGCAAAATAAAACCCAGCACACGTTTATTTTCGGCCTGAGATCTTAGCGCCACTCACTGACTTAGTGCTAAGATCTCACGTGCTACCCGGGTGGTAGGCATGCAGCAGACGTCCACTGCCATTTACTGCTGGGTAAGCGCCACACAGTAGAAAATAGAAAATATGTTCTACCGTGTGTTATCGGCGTTTCCCAAATTCAGAATTACCACCCGGGGTATGTGGTAGCCAGGCAGTAATGCTGATTTGGCACGTGCTGGACATGCATAGGCCCTTACATGCCTTTTAAAAGGGTCCCTATGTGCCTCTGTAAAAGGGCCCCTTGGCTGGTTAAGTACCAATATTCAGCATTTAACCGGCCAAGGTAACCGCATAAGTCAGTCCTATCTTTATGCAGTTCACCATAGCCGGTTAAGTGCTGAATACGTACTTCACCAGCTATGATTTTGCTGGTACTATAAACTCAGAAATTCAATGCCAGAGCCCAGACATGGTCCGGTATTGAATTTCTGGGTATCAGTGGCGTAGCTGGGGGGGGGGGGGGGGGGGGGGCGCCAGAGGAGTGGCCGCTCCCCCAAACAGAGTTCTGCCGGCACCTATTTTTTTCTCAACAAAAATGTGCGCTGGCGGAAATCCGATCTTGCGCTGCTCTTGCTCCCCCCGTGCCGTCAACCTGGCTCCGCTTCTGCTGAGTATAACACTGGTGGTGGTCAGCAAAATGCTGAGCCTGCTGGCTGAATATTGACCTCAGGGGTGTAGCTACGTGGGGCCATGGGGACCTGGGCCCCCCCAGATTTGGCCCTAGCCCCCGCTGACTCTTTCGACCCGCCTTCCCGCCACCGCTAACCCTCCCCTGCCATCGGGTACCTGTGCTGGCGGGGGTCCCCAACTCCCGCCAGCTGAAGTCCTGTTCAGCCAGTCTCCGACTCGCGCGTTGCTGCAGCTGATGTGGAAGCCTAGGATTCTGTTTCTGTGTGAGTCATCCTGACATCTTGCACATTCAATGTGCAGGACGTCAGGACGACTCACATAGAAGAAACAGAATCCTAGGCTTCCACATCAGCTGCAGCAATGCGCCGGCCTGGAGACCGGCTGAGGAGGACTTCGGCTGGTGGGGGTTGGGGACCCCCGCCAGCACAGGTACCTGACGGCGGCAGGGGGAAGGGGGGGGGGTCGAAAGGGGAGGGGCGTGGGGGGTCTGCAGCACCGGGGGGGGGGGGGGGGGCTAAAATGTGCCCCCTCACCTCAGGATCTGGTTTCACCCTCCCGCCAAAGTCTGGCTACGCCCCTGATTGACCTTGTTACATCTTATGACCTCCAGACAGAAGCTCTCTTTGGCACAATGCAGATTTTATGGAGAGACTGAGATCATACTCCACATACCCTGGCTTAGAAGTGAGGTTCATTCCTGTTGTGGTATGCACAAAACTAACTCCCGTTTGGTTGGAACAAATTCTGTGAGTGTATATATCTCTATTTCTATATCTATATCAGTGGCGTAGCCAGACCCAGTATTTTGGATGGGCCCAGAGTTAACTTTAGACGTGTCCTTCAAAACCATGCCACACCCCTCCCCCTGGAGATCTAAAAAAAAATGTAATTTTTTTTTCACCTACCTCATTAACATCTCTCCTCCTCCTGCGGTATCTCGGCATCTGCCTGCCCGTCGCTGAACCCCATCCCTCCCCAGTGTACCTTACAGTGCCTGCAGTGATCCATTATTGCTGCCTGCTCTAGCCCCGCAGGTTTCCATCAGCCAGATCCCCCCAGACAGGAAACAGAAATGACATCAGCAAGGACGGGACCTGCGGAGCCGGCGTAGGCAGCAATAATGGATCACTACTGGTGCCGGGGATGCCTGTAAGGTACACCGAGAAGGGACAGGGTTCAGCGACGGGTGGGCAAATGCCAAGATGTCGCGGAGGAGGAGGGATGTTGATGTGGGGTTCCACTGCTGGGTGGGCCTGTGTCCACCCAGGCCCACCCATAGCTACACCACTGATCTATATATACATCTACAGTATATATTTATACATGAACACACAGATACACACTAGCTTGCTAAACAGATAATATACTTACGTTTTGCCATCAGTTAACAAGATAATTATAAGGTACAAATGGAGAAAAAGTAGCTAAGGTGATAATGCAAGCTGAGGATGACTAAGTGAAAGGAAGATGTGCAAAAGTAAGATTGTAAGACTGAGAGGTGAAAAAGGGATTGTGTGTAAGGTGGGTCATCTCTCCATTGAGAATTTTTTTTTTTTTTAGCCTCCAGAGGCACAGGAAAGATACTTCCCAGCGCTAGCTTGCAGAGCACAGATCCCCCTCTTTCCTATCAATTATTGTACTTCCATTTCCGCATCTCTGTGCTCCCTTCCTCTCTTTACTAGTTCTCCTGTTCTACACATCTTTTGATTCTGTAAACTGCTCAGATGCACCTTGATGGGCGATAATCAAGTATCTACAAAACTTGAAACTTGTAAGTGTTTAGGGTGCTCAGTGAGAGACAATCAGCAGAAGAAAGGAGCCAACATCTTTGTACAGAGTGTTAGTGCTCCATATATTGAGGAGCATAATCAAATGGGGGCGCCCAAGTTTTCCTGGGGCCGCCCTCGCAGGACGGCTACGTGAAGGGGCGGGGAAACCCGTATTATCGAAACAAGATGGTCGTCCATCTTTCGTTTCGATAATACGGTTGGGGACGCCCAAATCTCAACATTTAGGTCGACCTTAGAGATGGTCGTCCTTAGAGAGGGTCGTCCCCGGTTTTCAGCCATAATGGAAACAGAGTACTCCCATCTCAGAAACGACCAAATCCAAGCCATTTGGTCGTGGGAGGAGCCAGCATTCATAGTGCTGGTCTCCCTCACATGCCAGAACACCAACCGGGCACCCTTGGGGGCACTGCAGTGGACTTCAGAAATTGCTCCCTTACCTTGTATGCTGAGACCCGCAACCCCCCCCCCCCAAAAAAAAAATCCACTCCCCACAACTGTACACCACTACCATAGCCCTAAGGGGTGAATGGGGGCACCTACATGTGGGTACAGTGGGTTTCTGGTGGGTTTTGAAGGGCTCACATTTACCACCACAAGTGTAACAGGTGGGGTGGATGGGCCTGGGTCCGCCTACCTGAAGTGCATTGCACCCACTAAAACTGCTCCAGGGACCTGCATACTGCTGTCATGCAGCTGGGTATGACATTTGAGGCTGGCAAAAAACATTTCTAAAGTTTTTTTTTTAGGGTGGGAGGGGGTTGGTGGCCACTGGGGGAGTAAGGGGAAGGTCATCCCCGATTCCCTCTGGTGGTCATCGGGTCAGTTCAGGCACCTTTTTGAGGCTTGGTCGCAAGAAAAAATGGACCAAGTAAAGTCGGCCAAGTGCTCGTCAGGGACGCCCTTCTTTTTTCCATTATTGGCCGAGGACGCCCATCTCTTAGGTATGCCCGAGTTCCGCCTTCGCTATGCTTTCGAAACCCCCCTGTGAACTTTGGTCATTCCCGCGACGGAAAGCAGTTGAGGGTGCCCAAAATCAGCTTTCGATTATGCCAATTTGGGCAACCCTGAGAGAAGGACGCCCATCTCCCGATTTGTGTCAGAAGATGGGCACCCTTCTCTTTCGAAAATAAGCCTGATAGTCTCACCATCTCCAGTCCTGGACTAAGTTGATGTATTAACATTAGCATATTTATTCTCCATCCTCTTCTCTCAAACCCATCCATTCATCTTCATTAGTGTATTTGTCTCCACCATACTTGCTCTTCTCTCAAATCCATCTGCTCATCTTTTCTTCCCTCTGTCAAACTGTCCCGTCTCAATCCCACTTCCCTTTGCCCTGCTTTTCCCAACAATGTTCCTTCTCTCCTCTTTTCCTTTTCTCTCACCCTTCATTTCATCCTTCCCTTGTTCCTTCGTTTGCACATTTATTTTGTTGGTCTTGGTATCTGTAACCTCTCTTCCTCCTCCAAATTGGTGAGGCTGTTCAGGACATGGTAAACCTTTCTGCCCTATTTTGCCTGGCTCTAGAGTTGGGAATGGCTGCAACATTTCAGTGTCTTCTCAGTTCTTCAGTTGGCAGGCAGGTTGATCTGGAACCAGTAGAGTGTATGTACATCCCTAAATAGACATCAGGTTTTGATAGGACTGGAGACCCAGCTGTCTGGAAGGTTGATGATTTGCCTTTTGGGCCACCAGAGTACATTAAGTAAGGTGGAAACTTTGTATTGGCTTAACTGAAAGAATCAGTGATCCTGACCCCATAGGAGTTGGATTACTCCCTGGACTAGAAAAGGAGATGCTGGGAACAAAGAAAATGACCCTAGCATCTCAACAGCTACTTAGCTGTGCTACCAGACCTGATGAGCTCTGTGACACTTGATATGAAGAGAAGCATTAGATACTTGGAGCTGTGTGTGAGTACTTAGAGAACTAGAGTTGAATCTTTGTGTGATTACCTTCATTAGATGACCTTGTTTGGTTTTGAGTACCTGTTTGCTGATAGAACTGAAGATACCTTTTGAACTTGTTTGTGTTACAATTTACTGTACGCTCAAGGAGAGCTGGTATTTTATTTCTTGAAACTTTGCATATTTGTTTTATTGTGTTGAAATAAAGTCAAGAATATTATGCTCAGTTTTGGATGCCATATCTCCAAAAGCATGCAGACAGGTTAGAAACAGTCCAGAGAAAGGCAGGCAAAATAGTGTGGGATTGCAACAAAAGCCATATGAGATGAGACTTAACGACCTAAGTATGTTTCCCCTGGAGAAGAGAAGAGGACAGAAGGAATGGAGGTGGGGAGATAGGGATATGGTAAAGATATTTAAATATTTGAAAGTTATTAATAATGCACGGGTGAAACATTTTCAGTGGGAAGGAAGTTGTAGAACTAGGAGTTATGGTAGAAAGCTCCAAGGTGGGAAGGTCCATCAAGCCCAGTATCCTGTTTCTAACAGTGGCCAATCTAGGTCACATGTACCTGGCAAGATCCCAGAACAGTAAAACAGATTTTATGCTGCTTATCCTATAAATAATCAGTGGATTTTCCCACATCCATCTTAATAATGGCTTATGGACTTTTCTTTTAGGGAATTATCCAAACCTTTTTTAAACCCTGCTAAGCTAACTGCTTTTACCACATTCTCTGGCAACAAATTCCAGGGTTTAATTACACATTGAGTGAAGAAATATTTTCTCCGGTTTGTTTTAAATTTACTACTTAGTAGCTTAATTGCATACCCCTTAGTCCTAGTATTTTTGGAAAGAGTAAACAAACGATTCACCTCTACCCGTTCCACTCCACTCAGTATTTTATAGACCTCTAACATATCTCCTCTCAGACATCTCTTCTCCAAGCTGACAAGCCCTAGCCACTTTAGCCTTTCCTCATAGGGAAAGCGTCCCTGTCCCATCCCCTTTATCATTTTCGTTGCCCTTTTCTGTACCTTTTCTAATTCCGCTACATCTTTTTTTGAGATGCGCTAACCAGAATTGCACACAGTATTCAAGGTGCAGTCGCACCATGGAGTGATACAAAGGCATTATAACATTATCATTTTTGTTCTCCATTCCTTTCCTAATAATGCCTAATGTTCTATTTGCTTTCTTAGCAGCCACTGCACACTGAGCAGAAGGTTTCAACACATTATCAACGATGACAACTAGATCCTTTTCCTGGGTGGTGATTCCTAATGTGGAACCTTGTATTATGTAGCTATAGTTTGGGTTCCTCTTTCCCACATGCATCATTTTGCACTTACATTAAACATCATCTGCCAGTCTCAAACAAGAAACAAAAGTGGCTTACCTCAGCCAGGTCACAATTCTTAATCATAAGTGGCGGCATACACTGGGGCTTTGATTCCTTCTTCTCCTGGGCCATCCCCTCCGAGCTCCAAGGCCCCCTCCCCCCCAGGGCTCCCCAGCTCCAAGGGCATGTCGAATATAGTATTATGATACATGGCCAAGCTTATCACCTTTCTTCATCGGTGAGAATCTTGGGAGTTTTTCTGGATTCCAGAGGTTCCGTGGAGCTTCAAGTGAATTAAGTATTTCAACAGGGGCAGGATGCACTCCATGAAATGAATGAGCAGCGGTTGAAAACAAAAATATATTTTTTTCATGTAGTACATAAGCTGTGACACGCACCTGGAGTTGTGGTCTGTAACACCCTGAGCAAGGGGTGAGGGTGGGCCTGTGGAATAACACAGCTGGACCAGGGATATAAGTGAAAACAAGTGTTTTATTTAGTTTAATCCTGAGGCCTGTTACTTCTTAGGACCAGGAACATAAGACAGAATGCCTCTGTAGCTCAATAAGCAGGCCTCAGGCTAACAAGGCCCGAACACAGTCTGTGGCTGGTAGGGCGGCCCCACCCCAAATACAGCCTGGGAGTCTCTTGGATCTTCTAGGGTCTGGCTCAATCTAGACTTTGAAGCAAGGCTTGTCAGTCTCAAACAAGAAACAAAAGTGGCTTACCTCAGCCAGGTCACAATTCTTAATCATAAGTGGCGGCATACACTGGGGCTTTGATTCCTTCTTCTCTCTGGGCCCCCCTTAACCTTAGTCAGGCCCTGTCTTATATACTTCCTGGTTTTGGCTGCTCCCCTCTTCCCAGCTCACTTCCTCTCGGGCAGGACTAGTGTTCTTAAGGTAGCTCAGGCTGTCTATGGGACTATTCTTAAGGGTGAGGGGCAGAGTTCTGTAAACCCCCTCACATGGTCGATGACTAACACAGCAGGGTTCAGAAGAGATTTGGACAAGTTCCTAGAGGTGACGGCCATAAAAAATTGTTAGCCAGTTAGACTTGGGAGAGCTATTGCTCATCTCTGGAAATGAGCTATAAGAAAATGAACTAATTTTGAGATCTGCAGGGTACTTGTGATCCAGACTAGCTACTGTCGGACACAGGATGGTGGGTTTCATGGGTTTTCATCCAGTTCAGCATGGTTTATCTCATTTTCATGTCAGGGAATATTGTTTCATGGAAATGTGATGGGTGCCTGAAAAGCCCTCCTAGAATGGGTGGTGGAGATTAAAGTGAGGGGGGTTAAGGTACAGTGGTGCTCAATTTCAAAAGAGAAAAACATCTCAAAAGTGACACAAAGAAGCAGATGGACGCAGGGCCGGTCTTAGCAAGTGTGGGGCCCTATGCAGACCAATTTGATGGGCCCCATCCTAGCCCTGCCCCCACCCTAGCCCCGCACCCACCCTAGCTCCAGGGCCAGCCACCCCTCCCTCTGAGCTCCAGGGTGGCCACCCCTCCCTCCGAGCTCCCTCCGAGCTCCTGGGCCATCCCCTCTGAGCTCCAAGTCCCCCTCCCCCCCAGGGCCCCCCAGCTCCAAGGGCCCCTCCCCCCCAGAGCCCCCCCAGTTCCAGGGCTCCCCCTCCCTCCCAGCTCCAAGGCCTCCCTGCCTCCCTCCAAACTCCAAGGCCCCCCACCCAGCTCCAAGGCCTCCCTCCCTCCCCAAGGCCCCCCTCCCTCCCAGCTCCAAGGCCTGCCCCACCAACTGAATTTTAAAAGTTTACCTTGTCGACGTTGGGTTACAGCGGCCAGCAGGTAGCAGCAACAGTGAAAAGCATGCGAGCTGCTCGGCGCTTTGGGAGCCTTCCTTTCCCTCTCTCAGCCGGCGGGACCAGAGCTGAGAGAGGGAAAGGAAGGCTCTCGAAGCGTCGAGCAGCTCGCACGCTTTTCACTGTTGCTGCTACCTGCCGGCCACTGTAACCCAACGTTGACGAGGTAAACTTTTAAAATTCAGAGGGAGGAGGAACTGGAGCTCGGGCGGTCGGGGCGGGGCGAGTTCAGGCGCACTGCGCGGGGCCCCCTTGAGCGTGAGGCCCTATGCGGTCACCTCGCCCTAAGACCCCTGGATGGATGTTTTTCTCGCAAAAATGTCTGTTGTGGTTTTCGAAACTCAGAATTGGAACATTTTACTCCACAGTTCATCTAAATTGCAAGGGGCATGTTGGAGACGCGTTTTGGGTAGGGCTTGGGCAGGCTTAAAATCTGGACATTTTTCAGTGATAATGGAATAGAAAAAAATCCAGGGTAAAAAAAAAGTGTGTTTTTATCTAGACCTGTTTTAGTCGCAACTAAGTCACCAAAAGTTGCCCTAACTGACCAGCTAACCACTGGAGGAATTAAGGCATGACCCCCCCCCCCTCCCTTAATCTCCCAGTTCTCACTGACTCTCTCCCACCCCCTCAAAGATACCAGACTCTATGATAGCTCCAGGTATTATAAACATTCATAAGATAGCAGCAAGCAAGTGGCTGGAGTAGCCTAGCGGTCAGTGCAGTGGACAGTGAAAAATGAACCCATGTTCAATTCCCACTTTAACTCTGTACCTAAATAGTTAAGTGACCTGCAAGTGGTGGACCTTTAGGTACAGTGGGGCTGATATTCAGCTAACATCTCACATAAGTGCCACGGTTGGTGCTGACCCCAGATATTCAATGCCAGGCCATTTCCCGTGACCAGCAGTGCATATCCAGGTTTTTCTTGGCTTGGCTGGTTAAGTTAACCGGTTATGTGAATATTCAGCTCTGGCCGGTTAAGTTAATAGCGGGCAGAGATAGGACTTAGTTGGCCAGCACTTCAATATTTGTAGCTAGCTGGCTATATTGATAACCAGCTATTAGCAGTTAGTCAGCTAAACACTATCCCCCCGATATTCAAATTAAATTTAACCAGCCAGGATCGGTGTCTGGCAGGTTAAATGCCCCATAAGCAGCTAACCGGCAATATTTAGCAGGGGATAGCTTCCCCTGCTGAATATTACCGGTTAGCAGCAAGTAGATAGACGGTTATACAGGCCAATATATCTGGTTATCTTCTGATTTTCAGCCCTAGTTTAGCAGACAAATATGGCTGCTTGAACATGTGGGATAGTCTGAATATGTGTGGGTCTTTTTATCAAGCTGTGGTAGAAATCAGCTGGCAGTAAATGCTGAGATGCCCATAGGAATATAATGGGCGTCTCGGTGTTCACCGCCAGTTGATTTCTACTGTGAGCTAAAAACACTACCACAGCTTAGTAAAAGACCCTCTTAGGTGGGTATGTTGAAACCGGCTAAAAATAAACTGGATAATCAATACCGGTCACCAGAAACAGATCAGCATTGAATATCCGGCATCACCGTGCACCGCAGGAGTTGGGTATCTTCAGTTCTATCAGCAAACAGGTACTCCAAACCAAACAAGGTCATCTAATGAAGGTAATCATGCAAAGATTCAACTCTAGTTCTCTAAGTACTCACACACAGCTCCAAGTATCTAGTGCTAGCCAGACTAACTCCTGTGGTCTGAATATTGGTCCCTATTTAACCAGACAGGAGTCATTCCTGTCTGGTTAAATAGCACTGAATTTCAGGGGCAGTAGGTTTTCTCTATTCCTGGAGGGCTCACAATATAATACGAAGAGGTTTAGGTGGAATTTGTAACTGGGTCCCTTTATGTGAAGTCCACTGCACTGACCACTAGGCTGCCCCTCTGCACTGTTAGGATATCTGTGTGGCCAGTGTATTAGGAATGCTGCCAGACAGATGTCCCCTATGGCTTGTTTTTCTATGTTCTTCCCAGGGACATTTTATTTTTAAAAATGATACTTACAGATGGTCATTTTCAGCGTAAAAATGTTTACCTTAAAGCCACTACTATGTAAGCCACAAATAGGTGGGAAAATGTGGGATATAAATGTAACAAATAAATAAAATAAATAATTGGACCAGAAATTTAGACTTTTTCTGGTTCAATTATGGCTGTGTGCTAGACGGTTTTTTTAGACGTTTTTTTTTTTTTTTGGCAAAACATTTCAATACAGACTTAGAGGTCATGTTGAAAATGCCCCACACTGTCTCTCACCAAGCCAAAGGAAAATGATTTCTGAGCATGACAATGTCTCTAAATCCAAAGATTATATACAAGTGTGATCCAATGGCTCATCATGACATGCAGAAATACCTTCTGACCCAGCCTAGCTCTTCAGTCTACTTCCTTCATTCAGTCTACTTCTGACAATGGAAAATTTTCACACATCCTGACTTTCCACCAATTGTTTTTCAACCTGGGGGGGAAAAAAACACGAATGAGATTTGTAAGTATGTCACAAACATGTTGATGGGTAAACTAAATATACTGATTTGGCAATAGATGATGTAACCAAAATATAGTAGGCAGGCTTTGCTGAAGAGCACAGGTGCAAGAGCTCATTCAGAATGAAATACCTCGGAGAAGTTTATTAGTCACACTGAATTTCATCATCAGTCCGTCTCTGCATACACCACATTACAGGTGGCTTTGTGGTTAGGGAGCTTGAATAGTGACAGATTCAGGAGTTCCTGAAAGCCATTTCAGGAGTAATGTTCTAAAGTCCTTTTTGCATGGATATGTATCTTATGAAATTATCCCATGTGTAAAAGTTTGCACAATGGCAGATCATGCATTCTTTCAGTGTAGGAGTGTTCTGGAGTAGCATTTTGTTGGAGCATGAGCAGATTTGCGATTTAAATGCATACTTTATAAAATATGTGCATCATTTGCAACTGTTCTAGAGCAGGGGTAAATGTATGATTATCTCCCTGTTGGTGAGTGGTTTTATGAGTGTGCTTGATGCAAAGAGCTCCTAGCTCTCGGAGAATGAGTCTGTTCTCTTGATGCTAGAGTAGCAGACTTGGAGGAGCTGAGGGAGACAGAGAGGTACATTTATTTTATTTTTGTTACATTTGTACCCTGCGCTTTCCCACTCATGGCAGGCTCAATGTGGCTTACATGGGGCAATGGAGGGTTAAGTGACTTGCCCAGAGTCACAAGGAGCTGCCTGTGCCTGAAGTGGGAATCAAACTCAGTTCCTCAGGACCAAAGTCCACCACCCTAACCACTAGGCCACTCCTCCACTCCACATAGAGGAGGCCTACAGGGACATTGTAGAGAAGTCCCACCTCTAGTCTGGCAGCCCCTGTGCTGCCTTGGAGGAGGGAGGACTTCTAAAAGGAGAGCATCACCTGGTGTAGCTGGAAGTAATCCTGTAGCCAGGACCAGCACACCAGAGCAGAGGATGCAATATCCTCTCGCACCGAGGATGTGTCTCCAGGATCTTGTGCCCAGGAGAGAAGGGTTAGGATGGCTGTTGTAGTTGGTGATTAAATTATTAGGCATGTAGATAGCTGGGTGGCTGGTGGACGTGAGGATCACATGGTCACTTGCCTGCCTGGTGCGAAGGTGGTGGACCTTACGCATTATCTAGATAGGATTTTAGAGAGTGCTGGGAAGCAGCCAGCTGTCTTGGTACATGTGGGTACCAATGACATAGGAAAATGTGAGAGGTTCTGGAAGCTAAATTTAGGCTCTTAGGTAGAAAGCTCAAATCCAGAACCTCTAGGGCAGTATTTTCCGAAGTGCTCTCTATTCCACACGCAGGGCCCAAGAGACAGGCAGAACTCTGGAGTCTCAATGCGTCCATGAGGCGATGGTGCAGGGAGGAGGAATTTAGATTTGTAAGGAGCTGGGCAACATTCTGGGGAAGGGGGAGCCTATTCCAGAATGATGGGCTCCACCATAACAAGGGTGGGACCAGGCTGCTGGCATTTAAAAAGGAGATAGATCAGCTTTTAAACCAGAACTTGGGGGAAGGCCGACAGTTGTTCAAAAATGCATGGTTCGGAACAAGGTACCTTTCAAAGATATCACCAAACAGGGTAGATAGGGTATCCCGATAGCGAAGTTGCAATAGAGACCATGGAGGGGCATAATCGAAAGGGACGCCCAAGTTTTGCTAAAGACATCCTCGCAAAACGACCCGATGGAGGGGCGGGGAAACCCGTACTATCGAAACAAGATGGATGTACATCTTTTGTTTCGATAATGCAGTCGGGGATGCCCAAATCTTGAAATTTAGGTCGTTCTTAGAGATGGTTGTCCCTAGACTTGGTCGTTCCTGATTTTCGGCGATAATGGAAACCAAGGACGCCCATCTCAGAAATGACCAAATGCAAGCCCTTTGGTCGTGGGAGGAGCCAGCATTCGTAGTGCACTGGTCCCCCTGACATGCCAGTACATCAACTGGGCACCCTAGGGGGTACTGCAATGAACTTCATAGATTGCTCCCAGGTACATAGCTCCCTTACCTTGTGTGCTGAGCCCCCCAAAACCCACTACTCACAACTGTACACCACTACCAAAGCCCTTACAGGTGAAGGGGGGCACCTAGATGTGGGTACAGTGGGTTTGTGGTGGGTTTTGGAGGGCTCACATTTACAACCACAAATGTAACATGTAGGGGGGGATGGGCCTGGGTCCACCTGCCTGAAATGCACTGCACCCACTAAAACTGCTCCAGGGACCTGCATACTGCTGTGATGGAGCTGAGTATGACATTTGAGGCTGGCATAGAGGCTGGCACAAAATATTTTGAAAGATTTTTTTTTTAGGGTGGGAGGGGGTTAGTGACCACTGGGGGAGTAAGGGGAGGTCATCCCCAATTCTCTCCAGTGGTCATCTGGTCAGTTCGGACACCTTTTTGTGCCTTGGTCGTAAGAAAAACAGGACCAGGTAGAGTCATCCAAGTGCTCGTCAGGTACGCCTTTTTTTTTCCATTATGGGTCAAGGACGTCCATGTGTTATGCACGCCCAAGTCCTGCCTTCGCTACGCCTCTGACTTGCCTCTGTGAACTTTGGTTGTCCCTGCAACGGAAAGCAGTTGGGGACGCCCAAAATCGGCTTTCGATTATACCGATTTGGCGACCCTGTAAGAAAGATGCCCATCTTCCGATTTGTGTCGAAAGATGGGCGTCCTTCTCTTTCAAAAATGAGCCTGATAGTAGACCAGCAGGCTCATTTTCAAAAGAGAAAAATGTCTAAAAAGTGGCATAAAGCAGCATTTTAACGTTTTTCTCACAAAAATGTCCAAATCAAAATTTTCGAAACCAATTTTTAGATGTTTTTCTATGAAGTCTGTCAGAAGTCCGTCCAAATCTCAAGGGGGGCGGTTCATGGGCATATTCATGGTGGGACCTGAGCGTTCCTAAGACGATTTCAGCCATAGTGGAACAAAACTAAAATGTCCAGGACTAAGACGTTTTGAGCTAGACCTGTTTTTATTATGAATAAGACACAAAAAGGTGCCCTAAATAACCAGATGACCACTGGAGGGAATCAGGAATGACCTCCCTTTATTCCTCCAGTGGTCACTAACCCCCTCCCACCCCCCAAAAATGTGATGAAAAACATTACTTGCCAGCCTCTGTTCCACCCTCAGATGTTATACTCAGGTCCATCAGAATAGCATGCAGGTCCCAGGAGTAGTCTAGTAGTAGGTGCAGTGCACTGCAGACAGGTGGACCCAGCCTCCTACCTCTCCCTACCTGTTACAATTGTGGAGGAAACTGTGAGCCCTCCAAAACTCATCAGAAACCCACTGTACCCACATATAGGTGCTCCCTTCACCCATAAGGGCTATATGGTAGTGGTGTACAGTTGGCGTAGTGGGTTTTGGGGGGCTCAGCAGACAAAGTAAGGGAGCAATGGTCTGATGTGTACCTGGGAGCAGTCTATGAAGTCCACTGCAGTGCCCCCTAGGGTGCTCCATTGCTGTCCTGGGATATCAGGGGGACCAGGCTACTAAAATTGCTGGCTCCTCCTATGTCCCAATGACTTGATTTTGTACGTTTTGTACTTGGACATTATTTTTTGAAAATAGACCAAAAATACCCCAAACCATCAAAATCACAAAACATCCAAAATACAAAACATCCATAGTATTTTTGAAAAATAGATAGGCCTTTTTCTTTTTCGAAAATGACCTTCTTTCCTGTTCAGAATTTAGACGTTTTGTGTAAAACGTCCAAATTCAGATTTAGACATCATATCGAAAATGCCCTTCCAAGTTTCTTTAAATAAAAATCTGACAAAAGATTGCAAATTAACACTGTGAACTGCTAAGCAAGATGTAAATAGAAACAACAGACATAGTTTGAAATGTCTATATGCGAATGCCAGAAGCCCAAGAAATAAGATTGGAGAGTTAGAATATATTGCACTAAATGAAAAATTAGATATAATAAGCATCTCTGAGACCTAGTGGAAGGAGGGACACTGTCATTCCAGGGTACAAATTATATCATAGTGATAGGGTGGATCGAATTGGCGGAGGAGTAGCATTGTATGTGAAGAAAGGCCTTAAATTAAATAGATTGAAAATTCTGCAGGAAACAAAACACATATTTGAATCCTTTTGATTTGAAATTCCATGTGTAAAGGGGAAAAGGATAGTGACAGGAGTGTACTACCGTCCGCCTGGCCTGGATGAACAAACAGATGTAGAAATCAGGGGCTTAGTCAGACCTCAAGGTGGGAGGGGACCAGAGCCCAAAGAGGAGGGGAGCACATTTTGGTCTGCCACCCCACCCCCCCCACTGCCGCCCTGCCACTCCCCACCCACTGCCGCCGCTGTTCATATCTTGGCTGGTGGAGGTCCCCAACCCCTGCCAGCTGAAGCACCGCTGCCGCACATACCTTGGCTGGCAGGGATCCTCAACCCCCACCAACCGAAACCTTTGTCCGGCGCTGGTCTCTGGTGTCATCACATTTCCTGCCCTGCTCTCTCTTCCCCTCATGTCCAGCATGCTCGTTTTAATGAAATTAAGCATGTGTGCATGCTGAGTTTCACTAAAACGAGTACGACGGACCATGAGGGGAAGAGAGAGCAGGGCAGCAAATGTAGCAGTGCCAGAGACCAGCGATGGATGGAGGCTTCAGCACCCCCCGCCAGCCAAACCAGGAGCCCAGAGCAAATTTGGGGGTGGCCCCCCGTAACTATGCCACTGGTAGAAATGTTATCAGAAATTAGGGAGGCTAAAAAACTGGGCAACACAATAATAATGGGTGATTTCAATTACCCTAATATTGACTAGATAAATGCAGAGCTTTTTTTAGGGGGTACTTGGGGGTACTGAGTACCGGCACTTTTTCCATTGTCTGCTAAAATTGACCCATGGTCCCCAAGTTTTAAAATGAAAGAGCTCAGGCTCTACACACCAATTCTACCTTTTCATAGATTCTGTGACTGGTTGCAGGGGGCCTGGCTATTGTGGGGTGGGTTCCTTAATGATTACCCCACCCCTGAAGGGTTGCCAGGCATTTTTTTTAATAACATTTGTACCCCTTGCTTTTCCCACTCATGGCAGGCTCAATGCAGCAGGCAATGGAGGGTTAAGTGACTTGCCCAGAGTCACAAGGAGCTGCCTGTGCTGTGAATTGAACTCAGTTCCTCAGGACCAAAGTCCATCACCCTAACCACTAGGCCATTCCTCCATATTTGAATATCAGCACCTATTTTGCTAGAAAAAAACACACTGGATAAATTTAACATCAGTGCATGCTAGGGAGGTAAAATTCCTTGACAAAATCAAGGACTGCTTTACGGAGCAGCTGGTACAAGACCCAACAAGAGGAGGAAAAATTCTAGACCTAGTCCTTAGTGGAGCACATGATCTGGTGTGGATGGTAATGGTGCTGGGGCCGCTTGATAACAGTGATCATAATACGATCAGATTTGATATCGGCTTTGGAGTAAGTACACACAGGAAATCCAATATAATAACATTTAACTTTCAAAAAGGAGACTATGATAAAATGAGAAGAATGGTGAAAGAAAAACTTAGAGGAGCAGCTGCAAAGGTCAAACATTTACATCAGACGTGGATGCTGTTCAATAGCCCAGGCCAAATATATTCCGTGTACCAAAAAAAGAGGAAGGAAGACCAAACAACAGTCGGCATGGTTAAAAAGTGAGGTGAAGGAAGCTAAAGAAAATCCTTCAGAAAATGGAAGAAGGATCCAACTGAAATTAATAAGAAACAGCATAAGGAATGGCAGTGGCATACCAAGGGGGGGGGGGGGGGGGCAGTCCGCCCCAGGTGCACGCCGCTGGGGAGGGGGGGTGCTGCGCGCCTGTCTGCTCCGCTCATTTTGTGCTCCCTTTGCCCCAGAACAGGTTACTTCCTGTTCCGAGGCAGAGGGAGCATGGAATGAGCAAAGCCGACAGGCGCGCGGCACCCCCCCCCCCCCCCCAGAAGGGAAAATGCACTCGGGGGGGGGGGGTGGCCTTTCGCCGGGGGGAGGTGGCCTTTCACCGGGGGTGGGGGGTTGCGCTGCACCCGGGGGGGGGGGCGGCGCATTGGCGATCCGCCCCGGGTGTCAGCCACCCTAGGAACGCCACTGAGGAATGGCAACCCAGTACTGAGCTGTGACCACAGGTTTGCAAAACACTGTTCTAGATACTCTTTAATACCAGTACATTGTAACCTCTAACTCTGGGCTAATAGACTAATTACCCAGTCTATTTTTACAGCATGTCAAGTTTCTGTTTACAGTATATGAAAAAGTGAGAGAGGTAAGATTTTTGGTTACTATCTCTCCTTCTGCCCAGAAGATGAGACCAGTTTTTGGCTTCTGGTAAAACCAAGTATCTATCACAAGATGCACAGATTGACAACAGAAGGCAAACATCCACAGTTTAACAGCCAAGAATAATTCTCAGCTGGGTCTCTTCAGGACACAGGTTCACTAGCAAGGTCATGCTGACAGTAAACTGTTTTGCAACATTTACCGATGTACTGTTTAAGGATGGTTAGCATCATTGTCCATAGACCCTCAGAATAGATCTTACTACAGCATCCTCTGAGTGACCTCGGAAAAGAAAGAATTAAAAGTCCCTGATTGGCATAAATGCGAAAAGATGGCTTAAATTTATTAGGGTTTACATATACCAGGGAATGTGTTACAGAAAGATGTAGTCAAGATTAATTGTGTAACCGGAGTCTGAAGCCAGACAGATGGGAATGAACAACAGGAAAGGGGTCTCCCCATTAAGATTTGTTAGGGACTTTCACGAAACCTGGAATGTTGGGTTCAATGAACCTTTGATTTGACCCAGCAGGGCACTTCTTATGCTCTTAGGGTTTTTTTTTACAAAGCGGTGGCAAGCCCAACGTGGGCTTACAGCACACTAAATCGGAACTCCTGGCGGCTCAATGTGGCTGGAGCGCGCACCATTTCCATTGCTGAGGAAAAAAATTTTTTCTCTAGTGTGGCTCTAACCTGGCAGTAATTGAGCATTGCTGTGCGCTGCTCGGTTACTGCCAGGTTACCACAGGAGCCCTTATCACCACCTCAGTGGGTGGCAGTAAGTGTTCCCCGCTGCATGGCCACATGGTAAGGGTTATTGTACCGCATGGTTTTTTCTTTAGGGGGGGCCTTTTACCTGCTGCAGTAAAAAGAGCCCTGGTGTTGGGCAAAAATGGCTGCCACCTTGGTAAAAGGCACCCTTAGGTTCTTCCATTCTGTGCCTCTGTAGGAAAACAAACAGCGAATCAAGGTCCCTTGAAATGAAAAGGAAAGTACTTTCATTTGAAAATGTTATCCATAAGAATTCTGATGTGAATTTCTTTGCAGCTTGGAAGACTCCTTATTTGGTTGTGTGACCTTCCATCTGGTGACAGTCCTTGGTTAGACATCACACACTTTACCTCTCTACAGAGGGGATTACGGGGTTTGATTGTATGACCTATTACTTTCCAGGCATAAATACTTTTACAACATATGATTATGGGTGGATAGATGAGTGATAAGAAACAGTGAGTCTAGCTCAGGGCTTCTCAAATCTGTCCTGGGAGTGCCAGAGCCAGTTGTGTTTTCAGGATATCTACAGTGGTGTGCATCAGATAAATTTGCTTATATTGGAAACCCAGTATATAGGATATGAATGTACCCCATGAATATTTATTGTGCATATGCTGAAAATTCTCAAAATTTCACAAATGATGATTTATCCAATTGAATATTGACTCCCCTCCCTTATATTTCAGCTTACCCATTTGGCATCACCTAATGAAAATAATATAGCACTACTTCTCTCCTCCATGTGATCTTGGGCAAGTCAGGTACAAACTTAAGGGCCCTTTTACCAAGCCACTTTAAAAATATTGTCGTCATGTGGGTTTTCCGCGCTCTGCGGCCACTTTTAGTGTGACGGTAAAGTGGCTGCCTTGCCATATTTTTATGTAATGGCCACATGTTAATTTCTCCCATTAGCACATGGTTATTACTGCGGAAGCCCTTACCACCACCTACTTGATTAGCATAGGCACACCTACTCTTCACCCATGGGCATGCCTCCTGTGCTGAAAAATATAAAATATTTTTCTAGTGTGGGATTAGCGCGCACTAAGCAGAAAACTACTGTGAGACACCTCAGTTTGTCCCACATTAGCACTCTTTTAGCAGGCGGTAGGCCCGTGTTAGGCCTACCTCACCTTAGTAAAAGGGCCTCTTAGATTGTAGGTCCTCCAGGGGCAGGAAAAGGCCTACAGAACCTGAATGTAACTCACATTGAGTTACTACTGAAAAAGGTGTGAGCTAAATCCAAAATGGCTTCCCCCTTCTTCATTGAAAGTTTATATATCAGGCACCAAAATTCTGAACAAAACTTTCTACACAGAGATGGAAGTGCATATGTTTCTCAAGTACTATATTCATCATGTTTATGAGAAGTATGACAGAAAACACAGTAGCATAATGGTTAGTACAGTGGCCTAAGAACCAGGAGACTTTGGTTCAATTCCCACTGCAGTTCTTTGTGACTCTGGGCAAGTCACTTAAGCCTCCATTGGCCCAGGTACAAAATAAGTACTTGCATATAATAGGTAAACCATTTTGATTGTAACCACAGAAAGGCAATATATGAAATCCCATCCCCTTTGGTTTTTAATATTGCTTTGGCTGTATTCCCAGTAGTATTTCCATGGGGAAAGGCAGAACCAGGATGGATTGCCTATCTCTCAGTAGGCTACTGATTTATTTAATTTCTTATATACTGCCTGAAAGCCATCAAAGCAGACGGAAACAAACGAGGCAGATCATTCAATAGTGCAAATCAGAGGTAGTTCCTCCCCAAGCATACGCCATTTCCGGGGGAAAAAGAAAACCCCTGGAAATGGCTTGCGTGGTGGTACCCCGGAGGTAATCTGGCATCGCCAAGTGCTGCCCGGTTACCACGGGAGCCCTTATTGCCACATCAGTGGGTGGCGGTAAAGGCTCCCCGTAAGAGTTCTCTTACCACGTGACCATGTTTGTCTGGGGGCTTTTTACCTGCTGCGGTAAAAGGGTCCTGGTGCGCGTGAACAGCCCCCCCCATCCCGCCGCTAGCGCATGGCCATTTTTCCCACAGCTTGGTAAAAGGATCCCTAAGGTAGTGCTTACGTGCTACAGTGTGTCGCTGCAGGAAGTATATATGTGGGTGGAGCATGGGCAGGCCATGGGTGTGTCTTCAAGTAACATGTGTAGCTTATAGAATATTATCAATCATGCGCATCACTTGGCTCATGTTGGCGCACTCTACGTTACACCTGTCATTGACATGGCATAATTGGTTGCACCTAAACTTAGGAGCGCCCATACAAACTTGTTAGTATTCTATAATGGCATCTCGGAGCACAGATGTTCTTGTGAAACGCGCCTAGCTCGGCACTGGTGCACCTAAATAAAAATGCCAATTTATAGAAATTCTCCAAAATGCTCTGCGGTAACTAAAAAGATTAGAATGTAATTTTTAAATAAAATCTCAAAACATTTTTTGCACTAGAAGTGAAAATCAGTCCAGGGGATCTATCTTTCTTAAAGTCTGGGCTGAGTTGTTTTCTTGCATTCTGAAGGACCGATAATATTGACATGAAAAATAAGAGCTTGAAGATTAAAAGAGGAAAAAAACATACGGTCTCCCAACAGTGGAAAATTTTGCACTGGCCGCAGGTAGAAGAAAAAAATTGTTTTTCACATTTTTAGAGCAAGCACGAGTTAGGTGAAATCTTCCATAGTGATACCCATCAGAGCACATGATGTGTTGATGTGTAAACAGAGGACCTAGAGAAAGACTCAGCAACATGCAGCCCAGGTCACAAGAAGGAGGTAGGCAGCGGTTCCTATCAATGATAGGTTTATATGACTTTCAGTAACTCATTTTAGTTTACGTACAACCTTGCTCCAAGAGATCAATTCAGTTCAACTTTCTATTTCCATGCATGCCAACATCTGAAGACTCTTCACTCATTGATCATATGTGCATTGGTTAACCAAAGGCCCCTTTTAGTAAGGTGTGAAGAAAAGTGGCCTGCAATGGGGTAGGTGCGTGGTTTGGAAGCGAGCAGCTCCATTTTTCAGCACGCCTGGATAAAAGGCCTTTTTTTGTGGCCAAAATTGGGCGTGTTGCAAAATTAAAACCAGCGTGCATTCATTTTCGGCCTACCGCCACCTATTGACGTAGCAGAAAGGTCTCACACACTAACTAGGCAGTAAGCATCAGCGCGTGTAAACTGCCAATTATCACTGGGTAAGCGCCACGTGTGTCAAAAAAGAAATTAATGCCTGGGGCATGCGGTATCCGGACAGTAGTTCCAATCTGACATGCGTTGGATATGCGTAGGCGCCTACTCGCCTTAGTAAAAGAGCCCCCCCCCCCAGCATTCAAATCACACTTTGGGATACATGAAAGAGAGACGTATCTTTTAGCTTCAACAAATATCTTGCTGGATAAATAAGGGAAAAACTCTTTTAACTAAATCTTTGGACAGTCCTACAAAATGAGGGACAGTTGGCCACGCTTCTCGTATATGAAAAACTAAGGAATGATTTTCTCTTTGGATATTTACACATTTCCCCCCTAATTCTATAAAAGTCCCCAAAAACTGTGCATGCAAATTTGGGCGCATGTCCAATTTGTACACACAATTTAATTGAATAATGAGCCAATTAGTGCCAATAATTGGCTTTTTAACAAGGTTATTGGCACTAATTAGATTTAATTGGCATTTACATGCATAAATTTAAGCGTGGAATCTGCACCTAAATTTACGCATGATCTGAAAAAGGGGGCACGGAAATGGGAGGGTCATGGGCATAACAGGAGTGTTCCTAAAAAATGTTTAATTTTTATTTTTCTTTATTCGAACAATTTAAACAAGAACAGTCTTGTTATGAAATACAGCAAATAATATATAAGCAAACAAACCTATTAACAAAATAATTTTTCAAGCTTCCTTAGACCACAAAATTCTTTAGGGGGGGGGGGCAAATGAAAACAGAAGTTTACATACCATATATATTTTAGTTAAACAGTGCTGTATACCTCCCATTATTAAAGTTTAAGATATTATTTCAATTGTCTCATTTCCAGGAATGATTTGAGCTGCTCTGGTGAATAAAATACATATTTCGTCAATCCCATTTTTATAATACATTTACAAGAGTAGGCTAAGAAAAAGGAACCCCCAATCTCAAATGTCCCTTTTTTCAAAGCCAGAAATGCCTTCCTCTTTTGCTGGGTTTGCTTGCTGACATCGGGATAGATCCATACTTTTTCTCCTCCAAAGAGGGACCTAGCATTTTTGAAGTAGTGTCTCATAACAGCGTTTAAGTCTTGCTCAAATACAAAAGAGACTAAAAGCGTAGCTCTTTGTGTTGTATTTTCCAAAGATTGTTCCAGTAGAAGTGAGATATTATTCAAATAAATTTGGCCATCACCTGCGTCTCCAGGAGTGTTCCTAAAATTAACTTGCATTGTTATAGAATAACAGGAATATGTGCCTAATGTAGGCGTGTACATTCGCACCACATTTCAGTTGGTGCAAATGGCCGTGCCTAAACTTAGGCGTGACTCCCAGGCATGTGCTATTCTATAAATCGTGCCTAACTTTAAGCACTGCTTATTGAATAGCACATTTTTGGTGCTGATTGTTCAGGTGCCAATATAGAATCTAGTCCTTTGCTTATGGGTGGTGTGGATATTGTAATTTCTGAATGTTTCTTGATGTGTTAATTTCTGATGCTAAGGTAGCACTGGTCTCTAGGTCTGTCATCCAAGCCAACCTCTAAACAGTGAATCAATCTTAGCTTTGCCCCTTGGTATCTACAGAATTGGAATGCTAATATCTCTTTAAAATAAATGAGAAGTGGACGGATCAAGATGGCGGCTGTGTGAGAAGCACAGCTAGACGCAACCCACTCTTCCCACCTAAACGCCACGCAGGTTCGCTCCTTACCTGATCTTCAAGATGGGGAAAAGGAGAGGCAAGGTCAGGGAGACCCCCTCTCTCCATGGCGGGTCAAGCCAACTTCGCCAGGCAAAAATGGAGGATTTTGGAGTCGCGCCAGGTCCTGGACAAGCTTCTACTCCGGTAGCTGCGGCTAACGCTGTGACATCGGCCGACAGTGTAGACGGGGCCTCCCTTAGCCCCGTCGAACGTGCGGCTCCTCCACAACCGGGAAGTGGATGTCTACTGATGAGTCCTGACGTTCTGACCCGAAGTGGATCACAGATCGAGCAGGGAGGGAGCCGTCTGGAGATTGTGGGAGAACGGAGTGCGGGCAGCCTGAAAGTTCCAGAGGTGATTTCTGCTCCTGTGCTGTCGCTACAGACTGTGAGTATCCTGGAAAACGCTGCTAAAGCACCCCTTCCTGAGTTGAATTTGGAGAAAATGAAAAAAAAAAACAGCCGTAGTGATGCTAGAGTCACTATGGGACTTGACCTTTACTACCCACACATCTTTACAAGCTGCAATTACTAAGAATGCTGTAACTATTAAAACTTTGTCAGAAACTGCTTTATCCCAATTGCAACTGACTGAATCTCAAACTGCTGCAGTAAAATCTCTTACGGACAGAACTCAAAAAATGGAACTTGTGGGACAAACTTTGATTAAGGATAAGAATTTTACTCAAAGGCGGTTGGAATATCTTGAAAATCAGTCTAAACAATTAAATTTGAGACTAATAAATTTTCCAAGTTCACCATTGGTTACCCCGGTACAAATGGTTAAGAAATACCTTGCCGAAATACTGGGTATGCCAGACAACTCACTACCACCAATAACCAGAACTTATTATTTGCAAACTGAATCAAAGTTTCCTCAAGGTGGAGAAGTGATGAACCTGACAACCTTTTTGGAGTCCTCTTTGGAGGTTATTACCAAAAGAACAACTTTATTGGTCTCTTTTGCCTTAGAGATGGATAGGGATGCAGTTTTGAGACTTTCTTTAAGACATTTAGAATCTATGTTTTTGGGGTCAAAAATAAGGATTTACCCAGATTTATCAAGAGAGACCCAAAAGAGGCGCAAGGCCTTTTTGACCCTGCGCCCAAGAACTGTGGCGATAGGAGCTAGTTTCCTATTGAAATTTCCTTGTGTTTGCAGAATTGTATTTCAATCTAAACAATTTCAGTTCTTTGACCCCAAACAACTGGAGGAATTTCTAGTTAGTAGAGAAGGAGTTAAGGTGGTGGTATAGTCCCATACGTACACTGTTTAACAGTTTTTTAGTGAAGAACCCAGGGCATGTGCTTCATGGGTAAAAGTTATAAAATATATAATTATTTCCTTTAGACTACTTAAGTAATCTTACATCTTGATCTGATTTCTTAATATTGAGGTCGATAATTTGTTGAAACTTATTAGTTTATTATATGTTTGATTAAGTGTGATTTCCAATTTGTGTATTATTATTCATAAATGTGAAATTATGTTTGTTAAAAAGTTAATAAAAATGATTATAAAAAAAAAAATGAGAAGTAACAATTATAGGGTTGATATGCAAAAGGGTTTAACTGAACAAGAGGGGCTCCTGCCTGGTTAAAACATGATGAGCTGGCTGACTGCTGATATTCGGTGGCACTTAACTGGGTAGTGCTGCTGCATATCTCTGCTAACTGGCCATGCCCAGCCAGCTAGGTTAGGGGCGGTCTGGGGGGGTGGAGCTTGGGAGGAGCCAATACTTAGCCTTTAAGCAGGAATATTAAGTTCGCTAACAGAAAAAAGGCTGTCCTAAATTTATACAGGAAGTTAAACAAGCACCTTTCTGAATATTGGCCAGTGCCCAGTTAACTTCCATGCCCTGATCAAATGTGCTGCCGTCCCCCTCTCTCTCCCTTCCTCCACCCTTCCAGAAGCAAAGAAGCAGCCCCCATTCTAATCCTCCCTCCCACCCCTCCAGAAGCAGAGAAACAGCCCCCTTTTACAATCCCCAAGGATAAGAAGGACCTACCGGTCCCACCTTCTACCCCTCCGATCCCCATAGGTCTCCCTGGGCCTATCTTGATGTGTCCTGGTGGCTTAGGAGTCAACTTTTCAAAATTATTGGGGGTGCTAAGCCCATTGGAAATAACCCCTCCCTGGACACATACAAGGAATTTTCTCAATATTGGAGGTGCTCAAGCACCCACAGCACCCATGAGCTGGCTCCTATGCCTGGTGGTCCAGTGGAGTGTGAAGGACAGGAGCAACTCCTGCCCATGGTGGCTGCCTCCTTAAAATGGCTGCTGCAACCTCTAGTGGCAGTCTTACAGTACTAGAGATTGCAGAAATCATTTTAATGAGGTAGCTGCTGGGGGCAGGAGTGATTGGGCATCATTCCTGCCCTTCAGATCCCAGTAGACATTCTTTATGCATGTCCTAGGCCAGTATTCAGCCAGGCCCACATAACTGTCTTATGTGGGTTCCGTCTAAATATTGGCCGGGACCCGCATAAGTTCCAGCAGCTAACACCTAAAGAATTAGCCCAAATATTCAATGACAGTGTCTGGGGCTAATCTAGCCCATGACGGTCAGCATTTTAAAACACCCTGACTGCGAACAGTTGAATACCGATCCCAGGGGGCTTTTCCCTATAAAATAATGCAATGGCCAACCTCCAGCCTTCACCTTAATCATATTAATGGCTCTGGCTGAATCCTAGCTGATGACTGATCCTTTAATTGCTGATATGGAAGAATTTTCTTTCTTATTTTTTTACTGACTCCCAGAGGATGAAATGTTAATTGGTTATTGAGTGTTTTAATGTTGTTTATTTTACCATGAGCTTTCCAGTGGAAAAGTGAAATATCAAATGCAATAAAATAAGTAAGGGCCAACCTTCTTACAGTGACTTCAGAGAACATTTGGCCTGCTATTGAGGGAATGGAGAAATCCATTGTTCAACATATTGATGGTGTCTGTGGTATTGTTGGGAATCTTGAAGAGCATGTGGATCTGAGAGGGAAGGTGGATGGTAGACCATCTCAATTAGAAAATCTTTAAAAAAATGATAGTACCTTAATCAAAGATTAGGGACTGGTTCATCAGAAATCAGAAAATTTTGAAAAATTATGCAAAGAGGCTTAATTTGAGATTCTTGAACTTCCCCCAGTCTGGGATGCTATCACTATAGGATGCGTTGAAAAGATTCTACACAGATGTTTTGCAGGTTCCAACTGAACTAATTCCACCAATAATAATGGGTGATGTTAATTACCTCAATACTAACTGGATAAATGTAACATCAGGGCATGCTAGGGAGGTAAAATTCCTTGATGAAATCAAGGCCTGCTTTTTAGAGCAGCTGGTTCAGGAACCAACGAAAGGAGGAACAATTCTCAACCCAGTCCTTAGTGGAGTGCATGATATGGTACATGAGGTAATGGTGCTGGGGTCACTTGATAACAGTGATCAGAACATGATCAGAATTGATATAATCTCTGGAGTAAGTACACACAGGAAATCCAATACATTAGCATTTAACTTTCAAAAGGAGACTATGACAAAATGAGAAGAATGGTGAAAAAAAAAACTTAGAGGAGCAGCTGCAAAGGTAAAGAATTTACCATCCTGGAAGCCCAGACCAGATATATTCCATGTATTAAAAAAGGAAGAAGGAAGTCCAAATGACAGACAGCATGGAGTTCGATTCCCACTTCAGGCACAGGCAGCTCCTTGTGACTTTGGGCAAGTCACTTAGCCCTCCATTGCCCCAGGTACAAATAAGTACCTGTATACAATACGTAAGCCGCATTGAGCCTGCCATGAGTGGGAAAGCGCGGGGTACAAATGTAACAAAAAAATTAAAAAATAAAAATGGTTAAAAAGTGACGTGAAGGAAGCTATTAGAGTTAAAAGAAAATCCTTCAGAAAATGGAAGATGGATCCAACTGAAAATAATAGGAAACAACATAAGGAATGGCAAGTCAAATGCAAAGCACTGATAAGGAAGGCAAAGAGAGACTTTGAAAAGAAGATTGCATTGGAGGGAAAAACAAATAGTAAAAACATTTTTATGTCTATTAGAAGCAAGAAGCTGGTAAAAAAATCAGTTGGACTCTAGATGGCCGAGGGGTAAAAGGGGCACTTAGGGAAGACAAGGCTACAATGGAGAGATTAAATGAATTCTTTGCTTCAGTCTTCACCAAGGAAGATGTGGGAGAGGTACCAGCGCTGATGAGTCAGAGAAACTGAAATAAATCTCTGTAAACCTGGAAGATGTAATGGGGCAATGTGACAAACTGAAGAGTAGCAAATCACCTGGATCGGATGGTAAACAGCCCAGAGTACTGATAGAACTTAACAATGAACTAGCAGAGCTATTGTGAGTAATATGTAATTTATCTTTAAAATCCACCATGGTACTGGAAGATTGGAAGGTGACCAATGTAACACCAATTTTTTAAAAGGGTTCCGGAGGTAATCCGTGAAATTTTAGACCAGGGAGCCTGACGTTGGTGCTGGTCAAAATAGTAGAGACTATTCTAATGAACAAAATTACAGAGCATATACCAGGGCATAGATTAATGAGACAAAGACAACAAGGATTTAGTCAAGGGAAATCTTGCCTCACCAATCTACTACATTTCTTTGAAGGGGTGAATAAGCGTGTCGATAAAGGTAAGCCAGTCTATATAGTGTATCTGAATTTTCAAAAGGTCTTTGGCAAAGTAATCATGGACATCTCCTGAGGACTCTACAAAGTCATGGGATAAGGAGAAATGCTCCATTGTGGGTTAAGAACTGGTTAAAAAATAGAAAACAGATTTTGCTCACACCTTTTTCAGTAGTAGTGAGTTACATTCAGGTACACTGGGGTATTTCACTGTCTTTGGAGGGCTCACAATCTAATTTTGTACTTGAGGGAATGGAGGATTAAGTGACTTGCCCAAGATCACAAGGAGCAGCAGTGGGATTTGAACCAGCCACCTCTAGATTTCAAGACCGGTGTTCTAACCACTAGGCCACTCCTCTAAATGGTCAGTATTCTCAATGGAGAAGGGTAGATAGTGAGGTTCCACAGGGGTCTGTGCTGGGACCACTGATTTTTCACATATTTATAAATGAGCTAGAGATGAAAGTAACTAGTGAGGTAAATAAACGTGGTGATGACACAAAGTTATTCAAAGTTGTTAAATCGCAAGGGAATTGTGCAAAATTGCAAGAGGACCTAACAAGGCTGGGAGACTGGGCATGGGCAACCAAATGGCAGATGATGTTTAATGTGAGCAAATGCAAAGTGATGCATATGGGAAAGAGGACCCCAAACTATAGCTATGTGATACAAGGGGAGTCACTGCCCAGGAAAAGGATCTAGGCGATTATACATTGAAATCCTCTGCTCAGTGTGCAGCGGCAGCTAAGAAAGCAAATAGAGGGGTCTTTTACCAAAATGGGCCCTGCTACAGATAACTCAAGCTAAGCTTTAGTAAAAAGAACCTCAGAATGTTAGGAATTATTAAAAAAGGAATGGAAGACAAAATTGAGAATGTTATAATGCCTTTCTATCACTTCATGGTGCAACTGTACCTAAAGCAGAATTAGAAAAGGTACAGAGAAGGACAACAAAATGATAAAGGGGATGGGACAACTTCCCTATGAGGAAAGGCTAAATCAGCTAGGGCTCTTCAGCTTGGAGAAGAGATGGCTAAGGGGAGATATGACAGAGGTCAAATAAAATACTGAGCGGAATGGAATAGGTAGACGTGAATCACATGTTTACTCTTTCCAAAAATATGAGGACTAGGGGGTATGCAATGAAGCTAGTAAGTAGTAAATTTAAAACAAACCAGAGAAAATATTTCTTCACTTATCATGTAATTAAACTCAGGAATTTGTTGCCAGAGAAAAGCAGTTAGCTTAGCACGATGTAAAAAAAAGTTTGAATAATTTCCTAAAAGAAAAGTCCGTAAGCTATTATTAAGATGGACTTGGGAAAATCCACTGCTTATTTCTAAGTTAAGCAGAAGATTGTTACATCTTCCAGAAATTATTTAAGCAACAACATACAGGTACTTTCCAAACTATTACGTTCTTCTTATTAGTTTCTTTACTTATAGGTTCAAGTCTGGCAATAACACACAGGAATTTCCCACACAATTAAGTTTTTCTATCATTGGTTTATTCATCTATAGGTTTCATTTTAAGAATAACACGCAGGTACTGTCCATACTATTAAGTTTACCATCATCAGTTTTTTATCCATACTTTCTGGTTACCAGTAGCTAGGTGATTAGTCTATCTAGATTGAAAATGTATCTCTAGATTTTATATTCTTGTGGTTTATATGTGTAGTTGTTTTTACATTGTCAAGTTCATTCTTTTAGTAAATATAGTCTGTTTTGGTGTATTGTTTGAAGGTTGTTTGTACATTCCCTTTGCCAATACATATATGTTCTCTGTTATGTAGGACTATACATGTACTAATCTAATCAGTTGCATCATAAATGTATTCTCCTATATGGCAATACATATACATTAATGTTTTCATTTTTATCACCCGCATATTACTGTTTGCGTTCTATTATTTTTTATTTTTATTTTGTTTAATTTTTAATTTAATTTAATTTTATATTATTTGCTTTTTGTATCATTTGCCTTTTACTAGATCTATATATTAAGATTGTGTAAATTTGCAATTAATTTTTGGGTCTTTTGCAATTAGTTTTATCATGATATGAGACATAAGTCAAGTAGTATTTTATATTTTTTATGTTATGCTTTGTCATTTTTACGTTATGTACGGTTTTTAAGGACTTCTGAGGCAGGCCTGAGCGGCCGAAACACGACTCGTGTCGAGTCCACATTTTAAGAATTAAACTTATGCTGTGAACTTTGTAGAGTCTAGTAGAAGTTTTTTGCCATCATCTTTTCTGTCTCCTTCGCTGTGACTTTTTCCTTTTGCTTGACCAGTGCAGAGGATTGTTTTCTTCTGTTTTTGTCGCTATGTTCTTATTGTGAAATCAGAGAAGAACAAAATGGAGGTGGTGGAGAGGTTTTTCAGGATAGTTTGGATATAATGGAACTGTTAGAAGACTCTAAGAATCCCATGTAAACTTTTGGGATTCTAAAAGAATTGAGTTTTCTTGGTGTACCAGAGCCACCCAGAAAGGCGAAGGGCGAGACTGAGTCATTGCTTTGGGTGCTTCTTTTATTTTGAGATTTCCTTGTTTATGTTTGATGAGGATTAAGAGAGTGAAGTACGTATATTTTTATAAACCTAAACAGCTAAATAATTTCCGAGTACAGAGAAGGGGCAACAAAACAGCAGATCAATGGTATAAAAAGGCTCCAGTTATGTGAATGGGTCCAATTTTATTCACCACATATCTATATATATAAAAGACACTTTGAAGCCTCAACCCGGAAACTTGAGGCGCCCGAGATATCCGGTTTGGCCTGCAGGCTCCAGTCACTGTAGCTCCGCCCTCGTGTCAAAACGCGATGATGTTGAGGGCGGGGCGGCCCTCGCGTCAAAACGCGATGACGTTGAGGGCGGGGTGGCCCTCGCAACCACGTCACTGAGGGACGAAGGGACGAAGAGGAGAGGTGTGCAACTCGGAACGGAGGCACGGAAGGGAGGACGGGGGGGGGGGGGATTACCCTGCTAGCGCCCATTTCATTTTTGCCAGAAACGGGCATTTCTTACTAGTAAAAATATAAATACATAAATAATTAATAGCCTGACACGGCTATGTTGTGCCCTTTCCAAGGGCTGTATTGGGGGCTGTAAAAACTGTAATAGATGTATTAAAAAACCATATCAGTATGAATTGTAGAAATTCACATAACAAATAAAATAGTACATAAACCACAAACTGAAACCAAAAATTTCATATGTAAAAAGCAGTACAATAGCAATAATAAAAACATAAACCATAGCAAACAATAAATTTTATATATATCCAACATATAAATGAGACGTGACCGACTCACCTGCAAATGCGCAGTAGAGTCCGAACGTTGAAAGAGCAACAGTCTAGAGGTGGGGCGACTCTGCCCCGAACACCCGTCGAGTTCCACTCCCCCTCCCTCTGAAGTTTACACGTCGTTACGTTGTCCAGAGGCGTGGTGACTCCGCCCCGACCACCCGTTGAGTTTCACTCCCCCTCCCTCAGAATTGTAACGTCATCAAAATTACGTCATTGGGGTTATGGCGGCGGCAGTGAAAAGTGTGCGAGCTGCTCGGTGTTTCAGGAGCCTTCCCTTCCCTCTCTCAGCTGTGGTCCTGCCCTCCCACAAACAGGAAATGAGGGCGGGACCAGAGCAGAGAGAGAGAAAGGAAGGCTCCTGAAGCGCACAGCTCGCATGCGTTTCACTGCTGCTGCCTGCTGCTGTAACCCGACGAGGTAAGATGACGTTTACAATACGGAGGGAGGGGGACTGGAGCTCGGAGGGAGGGGGGCCTTGGAGCTAGGGGGAGGGAGGGGGGCCTTGGAGCTGGGAGAGAGAGAGGGAGGGAGGGGGCCTTGGAGCTGGGAGAGAGGGATGGAGCTGGGAGAGAGGGGGGGGAGGGAGGGGGGCCTTGGAGCTCAGGAGGGAGGCCTTGGAGGAAGGGGATGGTCCTGGAGCTCAGAGGGGATGGCCCTGGAGCTCGGAGGAAGGGGTGGCCGGCCCTGGAGTTCAGAAGGAGCTCGGTGGGTGGAGCTAGGGTGGGGCGGGGCTAAGATGGGGCCCCATCAAATTGGTCTGCACTAATACGTGCCCATTTTACGGGCTTAACGGCTAGTATATATGTATATGTGGAAAAGAGGTGAAATAAACATGTGTCTCATATACTCAGAAGGTGTACTCCATAATTTTCACCTAATGGTAAAAGAGCTAATAATAAAAAAGTGTGTTACTATCAGGGCTTTTTTTGAGGGGGTACTGAGTACTGGCACCTTTTCCATTGTCTGCTAAAATTGACCCATGAACCTCAAGTTTTAATGAAAGAGCTTAGGCTCTACAGACGAATTCTGCCTTGCCATAGATTCTGTGACTGGCTGCAGAGAGCCTGGCTATTGAGGGGTGGGTCCCTCATTGATCACCTTACCCCTGAAGGGTGGCCTAGCATTTGAGTACCAGCACCTTTTTTGCTAGAAAAAACTCATTGGTTACTATAGAGAACATATAACCCAATCCCCTATCATATCAATTGAACAAAAAAGTCAAATGAATTGCACAAAACCCAGCTGGCACAAAATGTGCCTTAATTAATAAAACTAATCATTTCAATCTGCTCCATGGTTTATAGCAGGGATGTCCAACCTCGGTCTTTGAGAACCACAATCCAATCGGGTCTTCGGGATTTCCCCAATGAATATGCATGAGATCCATTTGCATACACTGCAGCCATTGTATGCAAATAGATCTCATGCATAAGCGGTGATTTAATTCAGCATTTATGAAGCAGGAATCTTAAGGTTTGACTTGAAGCCATTTGAATCAAAGTCTACACGAGACTGGAATGGAAAGAGTCAGAGACATTTCAGCATTATATATCTGGATTACAGGCATGAATACAATAAAAGAATAATCAACTTGAACTGATATTTAACCAGTGTATAGGGACTGGAGACACTACAAAACAGCGTTTGGATCAGAAACTTTAAAGGGAACACTGGAGTAAGGATAGATAAAAGGACTTATCCATTGAATCAGTCATTTTGTGTCATGTGTTACTCTTGGACTTGTGTATAAGCTTTGGTTTGTTGTATTTTGAAAGTCATTTGACTAGACTTAGAGGATTAAGGGATGAATGAATGATTGAGTGTATGAAGGAATTGAAGAAAATAGGTTTAGATTTTCATGGTAATAACTGATTTATAATAAAGATGAACAAAGGTTAGTAAGAACTTGAAAATAAATATTTTTGTAAACAATTTAAAATACTACAGTGGTTACTTGGTGATAAAATATGCATATTCTTTATGGAAATCCTGAAAATCTGACCTGATGAGCACCGAGTTTGGACACCCCTGGTCTATAGAGTGCTTACGCAGAAGTTGAAAATTTGTGATGAATAAACAAATATGAATTCAGAGAGCCATATTCCAAAAATGAACTTAGCGGCCCTATTACAAAGGGTTGGCACGCAGCAACAGGTTTGCCTTGTGCCAATCTGGAACTACCGCCAGGCTAAAGCAGGAGCCCAGCAGTAGTTCCCTCCCCCAGTGCACACCATTTCCAGCGATACAAAAATATTTTCAAGTTTGTAACGCCGGTGCTTACCTGGTGGTAATCAAGCAGCACTGTGCGCTGCCCAGTTACCGCTGGGTAAATGTGGGAGCCCTTACCGCCACCTCAATGGGTGGCGGTAAGTGCTCCCTCCCCGAAAATGGTTGCTTGGCAAGTGGTTCACTTACAGACGTATGATCAAAAGTGAATGCGAGCGCACAAGCCCATTAGTGCCGTTTTTGTGCAAGCATTTACCAACATGGGATGATCAAACGGGGTTACCGCCATAAACTGCAAGTGCGCCAGGCGCTTGCGCACATTAGGGGCGTAGCTACATGGGGCCACGGGGGCCTGGGCTCCCGTAGATTTGGCCCTGGACCCCCGTCAATGACTCTCTCAACCCCCCCTCCCGCCGCCAACCCACCGTCGCCTACCTTTGCTGGCGGGGGACCCCAAAATCTGCCAGCCGAGGTCCTCTTCTTCCTTCTTTCTGTTTCTGAGTCTGACGTCCTGCACGTTGTACGTGCAAGACATCAGACTCACAGAAACAGAACGAAGCCTTGCGATGACGGCGGCGGGGGAGGGTTGCGGTGGGAGGTGGGGTCAAGAGGGTCGTCAGCGGGGGGGGGGGGGTCAAAGTTGTTGTTGGTGGTGGCGGTGGCAGGGTCGGCAATGGCGGGGGGGGGTGTCGGCAATGGTGGGGGGGCGGCGGCACCGGGGTGGGGCTAAAATGTGCCCCCTCACCTTGGGCTCTGGACCCCCCTCCCGCCGAAGTCTGGCTAAGCCCCTGGCGCACATGACATGTAAATGTAGTCAATCTCATGTAAATAGGACCATTTTGCGTTCCTCGTGGATGATCAAAAACTAGCGCCTCATGAACACAGGTGTTGAACGGCGTTATGCCAAAAAACAGCGCCACAGAATAACGTCAGGTCCTAGCTGGCGTTCTTGTGGGGCAGGTTCCATCAGAGCTAAAAAAAAAGTTAATTTCCTCTTCCTTCCCACATGTGAGCCGGAAGTGCAAAGCTGGAAGACAAGTTATAGCATACGTTGTCCCGGGTGTCGGAGAGTAATTTGTCTGTTTGTACTGCTTTTGTCTACTTTTCTTTTTAGCGATGTGTGATGGTGGTATATCAGTAGTGCTTGCCTGCTATCGCATGTTTGCAGAAGCTCAGGTAGGAGTGCAGGAGGGAGACCCAGCAAGGGTGGGGGTTGACCGCCAGCAGGTCTTCAGGCCGCTACCTCGGCAGCGTGTATACTGTCAGCGTGCATACCGCACAAGGGTCTCGTTGGAGGAAATGTCTGATACGGAGATCGTCAATATGTACTGTTTGAATAGGGAGGCTATTTTTGAACTTTATGCCAAGATAAAATGTGATACTGATTCCCGCACTGCGCGATCACATGCTGTCCCTGGACTGGTTAAACTACTGTGCACATTGCAGTTCCTGGCTACGGGTTCTTTCCAGCACGTGGTTGGGGCTTGCTGTGGTGTGGAGCAATCAACATTTTCAAAGCATCTAAAAGTGGTTTTCAATGCCTTAACTGCACGTCACAAGGACTATATCCGCTTCCCGCGGAGCAAGGTAGAATTGCAGGAGTTAAAGGTGCAATTCTTCAGTATAGGTGGCTTTCCCAATGTTTTGGGGGCCATTGATTGCACCCATGTCCCATTGGTCCCGCCATCAAAAACAGAATCGGTGTACCGCAACAGGAAGTCGGCCTACCCCATGAATGTACAGGCTATTTGTATCGCTTTTGCGGAGTTTTGCTGTGACAGACAGATTATTTACATAACGGTCTTTCTAAAGACCACTTGTTAGGTTCTGTCTGCAGTTCTTTTACTTTTGGAATCCTTCACTCATGTTTTGAGATTCAATCATTATACTAGTTGATGTTCTCATTTCAGCATCTAATCATAAGACTCCTGATGTAGACCTATCCAGCCGAAACACAATGTTGTGTCGAGTCAATTTTTATGTGTAATTGTTTTATTATCATTTGTTTGAAAATATTAAATGCTGGTTATTTTAATTTCAGTTTGGTTCCAATCTTTGGATAGCCTGGCTTTTATATTCCCACCTTTTTTATTTTTACTCAGGCTATTTGTGACGCCAGGCTGAGGATCATGGACGCTGTTGTGAGGTTCCCGGGGAGCTGCCACGATTCATATATTTTGTCCAACTCAGACATAGGTCACAATTTGGCCAATGGCACATATGGTGAAGGCTGGCTTTTGGGTGAGTAGCTTGACTGTTTGCACCACTGTGCGACGTCCCCCCACTCCATGCCCGCAAAAACAGGGGTGTAGGGAGATTGTTGAGGGGGATGGTGGGGCAAATGTATCAGGGGGATGGGTGCGATGGGTTGTGATGTAAAAAAAGTAAAGACTCTTTCTCTATTCCTGTACTTTTGGAAGCCGGAGGGTTCCAAAATTAGCAATTGGCCAGGCTTATACCAGCAATAGGGAACATTGATAATGAACATATGTGCATTGTGTTTTGTAGGGGATGCCGGATATGGCTGCAAGCCGTGGCTTTTGACACCCTTGCTTGTGCCACGTTCCCCCGAGGAGGAACGTTATAATGCCTTGCATATCAGAACTAGGAATGTTATCGCGCGTACCTTTGGTGTGCTGAAGAGCAGGTTCCACTGCCTACATCTTTCTTGTGGTGCACTACTCCCTGAAAAAAGTAATGCAGATTATTAGGCATGCTGTATTCTGCATAATATTGCGCTACGCCATGGGATTCCGATGGACATAGATCCAGCATTGCTACCTGTTCATTGCGTGCCAGAAAGACAAGCTTGTTGGCTTTGACTACAGAATGACATGGGGACAGGGAACCGCAGTACCACGGGGATGGGGACGGGGACAGAGGTAGTGGGGACTTGTGGGAGGAAGGGGATTGGAGGGAAGGGACAGAGCTACTGGAGGTGGGAGGAAGAGGAGGTGGTGATCTGAATGGAAGGGAGAGAGTTGCTGGAGGTGGGAGGAAGAGGAGGACGGGACTGGATGGAGAGAGCTGCTGGAGGAAGAGGAGGAGGGGATCTGGAGGGAAGGGAGAGAACTGCTGGTACAGCACAAGGAGGGAGGAAAGGGAAACAGAGATACCAGACCAAGGAAGGAAAAGGGAACAAGTACTAAACCTTCAGCACCTAACCATTATACCTCTATTCAGGAAATCTAGACTGCCCACCTTGACATTTCATCCTTTAGATTGTAAGCTCCTTTGAGCAGGGACTGTCCTTCTTTGTTAAACTGTACAGCCTGTGTAACCCTAGTAGTGCTTTAGAAATGTTAAGTAGTAGTAGTAGTAAACCTATAGCGTGAGGGAGGAAGGAAGGGTGGGGTGGGTGGGCAGGCAGGCAGGGAATCAAGCAACCAAACCATGGCAATCTGTAGCTTTGACCACAACTCACATGCAAAATGTATGATAAAGAGGCCATTATGTATTTCTTCTCGATGACCACAAATGTGCTCGATGTGTCAAACGTGGGTGACTGCTCATACGTGTGCTATTTTTATCAGCCTTTAGGTGTTAGACCAGTGGTTCCCAAACGTCCTGGAGGCACCCCAGGCAGTCAGGTTTTCATGATACCCACAATGATTATTGAGGAGAGAGAGTTGCATGCACTGCATGCAAATCTGTCTCATGAATTTGTGTCTCTCATGCTGAGGGGAGACAAGCACAGAAGGAAGAGAGAATGAGACAGTACATATTCGGTACCTAGATTCATCATGGGTAGCTGTTACTGTCTTCAAACTGTACTGACCTCTCATGCCTTGCCCCCCCCCCCTTCCCCCTCCTGGATAGTAACACTCACCATCTCCCCCTTCCTGTGTTGGGCTATACAGATTTTACTAAGTAGAAAAAACTTTTCTATCCTCTCATGCATTGCCACCCTATTGCCCACCTTTATGAACCCACCTCTCCTGCATGCCCCCCCTTTTCTGCGACCTTCCCCCCCCCCCCAACGGTGGACAGTACATGCCGAACTGACTTGTGTCACATAATCCAATTCAGGATGCGTCAAGCTTTTATTCAGATTAACCTTTGTGTGACTACCCCCTCCACCACGGGTCTCCATCTGTCTCCTTGCCTTTTCTCCCTCTGCACCACGTGAAGGTGCATTGCCATACTCACTTGCAGTCTGTGACATCCCAGTCTCCTCTGGGCGGGTCACGCACGTGCCATGGTTTTATGCGTGGGTGGGCTCACAGGCAGCAGGCATGTCCTCCATTCCTTCACCGCCAATGAAAAGCTTGTAGTGTTGTAGTGGCACGTGCATCCATCTCCCCCACAGTAGGTTGCCATGTGCCTTTGGTGCGCGGGGTCCAGTGGTAAAACATGGAGTGGACGAGTGGGTTGAGAACAGAAAGTTCTCGGCGCTGTCGTGCTCAAGGATGTTCAATAAACAGGAGTGGAAGTGAGGCAAGGAAGCCAATTAGGACAGTCTAGTTTCCCCTTACCAGCGCAGCTGTCATCCCCGTTTACCCAAGCAAGCAAACCTATGAGCTACTGCATCCACATTGTCATTTTTTTTTTATTGTTGGTTCATCTGTAACAAGTATAAAGCTGTTTTAGCCAGTGCCTTAAAAGGTGGAGGCCCATTTTTTTTTTTTACTTATAGGACTGTTGTTTTGAAAGCTTCACATATGTCGATATAAATATCATTAAATAACAATTGAATATCACTGGAACAGCTTGAAAAATTCTTATAGCTGCTAGAACAGCAATTTTAATCTCTGTATTTTGTGCACTAAAAACTTTATTAATACACTGTATACTATATACAGTAGATGGCCAAATTTCGTTGAGGATATCCCCTTTCCTGATGGGTTCATCTGAAATGTTCTTGTAATCTGCCTTGAGAAGCATGGTGTTATAAAGATGTATTGAATATACTGAAATAAAATGGAAGTAGAATTAAACTCTCCTTTCATTGGGGCACATCTTCATCTGTTTTGTAGAACTTTACCTTTTACATACACAAATGGATTATTCTGTTGTTTCAGCATGTTTCACGGACTAGTGGTTTATAAGTCAAAATAATTAAAACATTTTCTGTCAAACAGATCTCGCATTTGTTGAAACATAACTGATGGGCTATTAGCCCCTAATGCAGTCCATTGGTTTTCTTATATTTTGTGATGGCTTATGCTGTGACAAAACTGGAAATACAGTGAGACAGAATAATAGAATTCAGTAAGATCTAAAACGTATTTTTTAAGTTTTAATCATCTTTATTAAAAGTTGGTTGATAAGCTTCATACAGAACAAGAAAAAAAAACAGTAAACAATACAACATGGCACAATAAAAACTTTTACTTTTACCCCTAGAACCCTTCCCCTCCCGTACTCTCCTCCCTCCCTATAAGCCAACCGGGCTGTTTCCACATGCCAAAATAACACAACAGATGTACAGATCAGTAGGATCATCAAACAATTTATTTATATAAACGGGTCAAGAACATCACAGAAATGAGGAAACAAAACATTTATTTATATAAACAGGTCAATAACATCATGGCAATGAGCAAAACAAACGTTTATTTATGTAAACAGGTCAAGGCACCAAGGAAAACAAACATTTATAGATATCCTATATAATAATTCTCACCACCAACATTCTAATGTAGGACTGCCTGTGTCCGTGGCTCCTGGAGTTGCTGAGCTAGGCTCCGTAGCCAGGATGACATCACTAACAGCCTGGGAATCAGCTGTCAGTGCGCCGCTCCCTGCCACTTCGGAGCAAGTGGCAGAGAGCGGCGCATACAAAAACTACAAGCGTGGCACCACAGAACCCCCCCCCCCCCCCCTTGGCGCATCACCCAAGCCCCCCGGGACATCAAACACCCCCTCTCCCCGAAGCACATCAAACACCCCCCTCCCCCACCCGAAGCACATTAACACCCCTTCCCCTGGGCACATCAACCCCCTCGCCACCCGCAGCTGCCCCTGGTAATGCTGTCCGGCCGCTGCTGCTTCTCCTGTTGAGCAGCAGCGGCCGCTACAAAAACAAAAAAAAAAACTATAAATGTTTTTAAACCCTGCCCAAATCATTTGCAAATGCCCGAGTCTTAAAACGCAGTCTCTTACCCTGGAGTAAGACCCCGGAGGAGTGCAACGACGTGACAGGCGAGAAGAGGAGCGGCTGCAGAGACTGCGTTTTAAGACTCGGGCATTTGCGAATGATTTGGGCTGGGTTTAAAAACATTTATCGCTTTTTTTTTCTTTTTGTAGAGGCCGCTGCTGCTCAACAGGAAAAGCAGGAGCGGCCGGACAGTGTTACCACTGGCAGCTGCGGCTGGTGAGGGGGTTTGATGCGCCGGGGGGGAGGGGAGGGTCGCTGGACATGGGTGGCTGCAGGGGGGGGGCAGGGGAGAGGAGAGTCGCTGGACATGGATGGCTGGAGGGGGGGCAGGGGAGAGGGAGGTGGGGAGGGGGTCCTGAGACCAGAGAGGTGGGGTGGGGAGGGGAGTCCTGTGAGAGGGGGGGTGGGGGCTCACACTCACTGTCTCTCACATACACTCCCTGTCTGTCACATTCTATCTCTCTGTCACACACACACAGTCTCACACATACAGACACTCTGTCTCTCGCACACTCTCTCTCACACAAACACACACACACGCTGTCTCTGTCTCTCTCTCATTCTCTCTCTGACACACACACTCCATCTCTCACACACACTCTCTCTCAAACATACACACTCCGAGGAAAACCTTGCTAGCGCCCATTTCATTTGTGTACGAAATGGGCCTTTTTTTTACTAGTAAACCATAAAACCTATGTCATGTGCTAGGTGAATATGGAGGGTGCGTGTCATAGGATGAATACAGTGTGTTTCTTGCTTCATGAAGGCCTGCATAAGGGGGAAAAATATGCATATTAGAACTGTAAATGGGGTATTTAAAATATTTTTAAAAGATGTGTGTCCCCTTTAAGGGGCTTACCGGTGCTCCGGGGTCTGCGGGGTGTATTGGGTTTTTTTAAAAAGTGCCCAGAGGTTTTTCTTTTGACCCTCTGGTGGGTCTGACGGTCTGGTGGGTCATTTTGCCCCATTCAGTTTTGTGACCCTCTGTGGGTCTGGCGCTTTTTGGGCCACTTTTGGTCCATCCGCAATGGTGGCCAGCATTTTCAGACTTCCCCAGGCTTGCTCCGGTGTTCTTGAGTCCCGATTCGGGACTGGAGTAAGTCCTGGGGCTGAAGACGGGCAGGAGGCAGCAGGAGCAGGTGAAATCGTGGCTGGCGTGAGTGGCGCACCGCCGCGATGCCGTGATCAAGAGAGGAGCTGGGGAGAGCTGAAGCCGGCTGCCTCTGGGCCGGCCTTGCGTGTGTGTGTGCATGCGCGATTAAGCTGGAGCTCCCGGTAGGCCACAAACTGAAGCCTGGACCTAGATTTTGATTTTTGGCCCGAAGAAACGAGGAGGAGCGTTGGAAGGGGACTGGGACCCTAAAGAAATGAAACGACCCCAGGATGGACGTTAGAGGGGTCAGGTAAGAGGTCCTATGGCCTTGTTTTAATTTAAATTTGTTTAATTTTTGAGTTTTTGGCATGTATTTTTGGCGGGCCTTCCCTGAATTTTTTAGGAATTTTATTTTTATGGTTGGGTGGTCTGGAGGGTCAGATAGGAGGACTGTATTATTTAAAAATTTTAAAGTTAATTTTGAAGGGTTTTTTGGGGGGTATTTTTGGGTGTGGAGCGTCGTGCGCTGCTCTCATAATGGTTATTAAAATTCCAACGATGGTGTCTGGGAGCGCACACATTACCTCACATATGTGGAAAGTTTTGGGAAATTCCATTAACTTTTAGTGGGGTTTCTATATGAAAATGATGTGAAATGGTGCCTGTTTATGGTTTTAAAAATGTAAAACATGGATTGGATTCAGGAAAATGTGGCCTGGATGATGGTATAATTCTTATTAAAGTGTAATGTAATTTATCGTGTCTTTTGTATGGAAATTCATTTTCTCCATACACTTTAATGGGAAAATTTGATTTCAAAATGCAGTTTGTGGAAAAGTTTACAAACTATAAAAGTTGTTTCACCTGCCACAAGCTAGCATCTGATTGGTGCTGCTAGGTCAGATGGCCTAGCTGCAGTCCTGTTGCTAGGGGGAGACAGAGCTGGTGGTGACCAGGTCAGAGGAACTGAAGACACAGGGAAGGACAGACCTGTGTGAAAGGTGCTGTGCCTGGGTGTGAGTGAGAATTGATTTATACAGGAGAGAGCTTAAATAAAGAGTTGTCTGATACAAGATGAGAGGAACTGAAGACATAGGAGAGACAGGACTGGTATGAGAGGTGCTCTGTCTGTGTGCTTGGAAAATTGAGTGTGGATGAGGAGGAAAACCTCAATAGAGTATAATTTGACTGTTTCAGAACATCTGGTGGTATAGAGAGAGTGGAATTCAGTAAAGCTGAGAGACTGAAGGTACAAGGGAGATATACCTGCATGAAAGATGCTCTGCCCATATATGTATAAGAAATTTGTGTGATTAGACAAGCTGATAACCACAGCACATCGACTGGCACTGAGGGAGTGCATATGTGTTAATTTGCTAAGTGGTTATACAGAAAGGCTTGCCTGAGTTGAAATAGGCTATAAGCTGTATAATAGCCTGCTGTTAACAAGTGAAGGTGGCTAGTGACAGTGAGTGTGCAGGAAAACTGTTGTGTTGCTGCCGATCTGTCTCAGGGCAGAATTGTGGCCACAGTGCATTTGACTGACACTTTGAGTGCAATGCATATGTGTTAATGGGTGGTTGTACTGAGGGGTCTGCCTGAGTTTGGAGGGACTACAAATTGTGTAGAAGCCTGTTGGTGAAGGGTGAGTGTGCAAATCTGGTGTGTTCCCACTGACCTGCCACGAAGCAGGGTTGTGATCACCTTGCACCGGTCTGCAGTGAGAATTGGTGCTGATTAAAAATTGAAACAGGACTGTTGTCCTTAGCTGAACTGCTGTGTATGAGGGCAGTGAGGTATGAAATGTGTGACTGGTTACAAGGTGTGATTAACATACATGGAAGAGTGTTCCTCATTAGGCAGGGAAAAGTAATAAGGCAGGTCCTGTAATATGGAACATTAATTATCTATTGATTTACTCTAGATAGGTTGGCCACAGTTTTGATAACAAAAATCCCTATAAAAATTCCCACAGGATAGGGAGACAGGGTTTCAATTTCTTTTAATTAACTAGAGTACAGGTACTGCGGCTGTTAAGCGACAACGCAGGCGGAGCAACGCGGAAGCAACACGTGCACCAACTACCACGAAAAACAAAAGTTACCATCATTCAAGAAAGTTCAACTCAAGCAGCTAAGTACAAAAACCGCCACCTACACCGTTTCAGAGACTTTAAACTTACACGTAAATACGTGGAGGTTTATGCTGAGATTCAGTTACATTGCAATGTGAAGGAAGTGGACATCTGTAAGAAAGCAATTGACACAAAGAATCAATTTTCTTGTTAAAATTTCATAGTTAAAGTAAATTCTGAGTAACAGAGAAAGTAATTATTTGTACTACTTATCTGATTTGTGGTGTTGAGAATTTCAGAGGAAAGTTTATTGATTGAAAGTTGATACATTTTCTGAAAAGTTAAAAAGAAACATCTTGTGCAATAAATTATTATAATTTCAAAGTTAGTGTGCAATATTGTCATCATTAAAATTTTGTAACATCTAGGGAAATTCACTTAACATCTTGAATTGCACACTGTATAATATACAAAATACAGAATTTCCCCACCTTTCTTTGTACCTTCCCTAAGTGGTGAGAGTTTAGCGTGGGACCCTACACCATGATTTTACCATCGTACCACCCTCTAAAAAAAAAAACCTCACCCATAGGGGATCTACAGATCATTGCGTGTGTGTCTACAAATATGTAAACGCTACCTGTGAAAGGGGAGCAGGGGAAATTGCATCGAAGGTGTAGTGTTAAAGCAACAAACAGAACGAATGGGAAATTAAAGGTAGAAGTTACAGAACATACGTTGTGCTGCCGTGCCCTGCTGTGTGGAATTGACCTGCTCAGGCAGCCACCACCTGTGACGGCATGAAAGACTGTTAGAGGGAGTAACAGAACATCAATGGCAGGATGGCAAACGGCAGAAATGTGAGGCAATTGTTACCTTCGCTTGATGTAATTAGGAGTGGAACACTGCGCACATGCTGGTTTGAAACAGGAGAACTGCTCCATGTTGCATGTGAACCTGTACAAAAGAGAATACATTTTAGAGACAGACACATACACACATGCATGGAGCCAAGGGAAAATGAGAGACAACGGTTACCTTGTGTCGATGGTGTCCGGGACACAGGATAGGGAGAATAACGTACACTACCCCTCATTTCACGAACATCTGCAAATATAGAACCAGAGTGTTGGTTGCGGCCACACTCTGTCTTTTCTGCTCTGAGCGATGGAAACTATGGGACTCTACCTACCGGGACTACTGGGGGTCCAGTGCGACTGTTGGTCCAGGTCTGTGAGTGGTTGACAGGGAAAGAGCATTTTTAGTCCAGCACAGCCATTACAAATGATTACGTACGCAACACATAGAAAGACACGAACCTTGTCCCACAGAACTTTGAGGTGAGAAAGATGGTACAGGAACACTGCTATAGGGCCCTGTGGTCCACCTTGCTGGGTTCCCTGTGCAAAGTAGAAGCACAATGACAACGTTCCAGATATAAAAAGTTGCTGAAAAAGGGTACAAGTGAAAAGGGGCTCATCTTTGAAAGTATGGGCAGTTCGGGGGGCATTCGAGTACATGATGTCAGCCATCCTCTGAATCTCTGTGATGATCTCCTGCAGTCCGTCATGCATCTCACTTTGCATCTCCCGCATCTTGTTTCGCATCTCACTTCTGAGATGATTGATAGAACGACACACGAGATGCATCTGTCACGACATGCTCCTTAGGAGACGATGTGTAACATGGTTCCAGTATGTCTGCCTTTCCAACATACTGTCAATAGGCAAGACACACTGTCCCCCTGCATCTTGGGATAGTGATACAGGGGAATCAACACTGTCAGTTCTCAGAGCTTCGCCCGCAACACATGGCCCACATGTGGAAGAATCCACTGAAAGGGACCCACTTGCAAAGGAGGGTTCTCTGCTGTTACTGCCCTGTGTCCGCTGTACGTCCTCAGACACACATTCTGACAACACAGAGCTGAACCCCATGGAACTTGCAGAGGAGGGTTCTCTGCTAGTACTGCCCTGTGTCCGCTGTACATAATCAGACACACATTCCGACAATGGAAAACTGCCTTGCCAAGATGTGGGAGAGGGTGTACAGGCAATTTCTTCCTCCGCTCTCTCCTGTTCCCGACCTTCACCTGGTACAGGGACATGGGGCACCTCCTCTGGACATGGAACTGGCACAATGCAAGAAAATTGGGGAATGAAACTGCATACTTAAATATGTCAAAAACCCACATCAGTACAGAAACACATCCTGCAAACAGACCACTTACCGACTTCTGGATCAGCACTTGTATCAAACCACCCTGGCACCCCGAACACAGCCTCAGGGAGCAGGGTGGTGTTCACCAGCTCTTCAGCAGGTGTCAGCTGGATATCGATTGGTGGACCACCACCTGTCTGTCGCTGCGAACCCCTGATCCGAGCCACTTTGCTTTTTACCCTACTGCACATATTGCGCCAACGGTGTTTCACCTGTTCCACAGTGCGGTGTGCCCTTCCCAGCGTGCTCACTTCCATTGCTATTTATGCCCACATTTTATTTTTGGCGCTAACAGTGCTCCATGCCCAAGAGTTGGACTGGGGGTTCAAACGCACAAACTCCTCAGTCACGCATCTGAGAAGCAGGTCATTTTCTTCTTCTGTGAAGTAACATGAACGTGTTTTTTTTGGCATGTTCGCTGGACAGCAGGACGGTCTCCATACCTACTCAGACACAAGCAAAGAGATGGATTATGAAAAGTCACGAACACCTCCATGACTACTTAGATATAAGCAAACATACAAACACACACACACACCTTCCATGCCTACTGAGCGCACATGCACGCAGACACACACACACACAAAAAGAAACATCATAAATAAAAATAACAAATAACAAATAGTAGCTGGAATTGTAGCAGAGGGAGGAAGATGAAATGGTAACAAATGCTGTGGTAGAAAGAAAGAGAAAATTCTCCAGTCACAATGTGAAACAATATCCAAGCAGTGTTGCAACACGAAACCCTTTTCTGCTGGACGCCTTTTGTTAAAAGAGAAAAAGCTCATGCTTACCTGCACAAGGTTAAAAACAGACGGGTACAGGAGGAACTAACAATTACCTATGCTATACAAGCTGGCGATGAATCCTGAAAAATCAGAAAAGAAGGGAAATGGTAAATAAAAATACATACCCTTGCATCACCCCCAAAATTTACACCACCCCCTAGAGTATAGTAAAAGTAAAACTTACATCATCCCCCCTAGAGCACAAGCTCGAAAAGGATACCGGAAAAATAGAAAACAACAAAAACCCTGGAGGAAGTGAGAAAACACAAGATCGGTTACCAGCACAGGCGCACGAGGTACAAACAATACAATACAAAGCCACCTAGATCAACAGGGAAGCATGTATTGAACCCGCTTTACGACACAACGACAAGTAGTCCTACGCACACGTGTGCTGTTCGTGGCCTAGCGCATCTGATTAGTGCGCATGCGTCCCGACTGTTTAGCTTAATTTAACTACGCTGTCTACAGGGGGTTAGCGCCGCTACACCACTGCTTATATCTGCATATATTACCTTCTGATCATGACGAGAGCACTACTACGGCGTTGGAACAGCGGTATTTCCAGAGCGCTATCTAAAATAGTGCCGGGGTTTGATCATCAGGTTGTTACTGCACACACTTCAAAAACATGCACTGATACTAGCTCAGGCCTCCTTATACTGCAGCTTAATAAAAGGACCCCTTGGTTGGCTACATAATGTTTCACTGAAGGAGAAGAATATGGCTCTCTGTAAATTAACAATACCTCCTCAGGAATCTAACAACCAAAATTCACCCCAATTGAAACTCAAAATACAAAACAGGAAAATATTACTAAAAATCATAATTAAACTTTCATATACATTATTTATTTTTATTCCCAAACAAATCATATATTAAACTTATCAAAATACCTTATTTTTACTATACAAATGCACAATAATCCCTAACAAAATTATCTAAAGCATATCTTCACATCCATCCATTCATTACCCTTATAAGTTCACTAAAAAAACTCCTCCAGAATCGGAAACGGTCCATGATAGAGACTTTCCTTCTTAATGAATCACCAGTCCATCTGGCGAACCACATCCGGTTCTGCCCATCTCATAGTTCCAATTTTAACCAGGGAATTCTTTCCGTATTCCGGAATTTCCAAACAGATTTAGAGTCAAACACTCCTATTTCTCCAAAAGATTGTCCAGCTACAAATCAGTTCTGTGAAACAGAATGTGAAGCACACATACCTTTCTTTCAAACAGTAGCAGCAAGTGGTGAATCTGCTTCACCGGTGATGGTGGTAGTTTGGAAAGCAAGGAGTGTGGGGGTCAAAGGTCGAATTATATGTTAATTAACACATTAAAATCTGGAAAAAACACATAAGAGCTCCACAAAGATGGATAAAAAAATTGGAAACTGCATAATACCTCATTGGGGGAGCCCTTTTACAGAATGGGGCTTACTGCTCACTCTTTCAGGACTACCGCTGGTCCAACGTGGCTGCCGGTGGTAGTCCTTTCCCAGGCATGCACCATTTCTAGAGGGAAAAAAATCCCAGAAATGGCTTGCACGGCGATAACCCGGTGGTAATTGGGCATCGCCGTGTGCTGCCTGGTTACCACCAGGTTAGTGCAGGAGCCCTTATTGCCACCTCAGTGGGTGGCAGTAAGGGCTCCCCGTCACATGGCTATGCAGTAAGAGTTCTCTTACCACATGGCCATGTGTGCCTGGGGTGTTTTTACCCGCTGCAGTACAAAGGGCCCTGATGTTTGGGAAAAATGCACCCGCCGCCAGCGCAGGGCCCTTTTCCCCACTGCTTGGTAAAAAAAGGACCCCTAAAAGATCAGTTTCATAATTTTTTGATCATACAACGCTAAAAACACCACAAATTTTCTGCATTCCAAAACGTGTGTTCCAATGACATCACCACATGTTCATAACATCATTGGATGCTAAAACATTGGAGGGATAAGTGAAAACAATTGAAAAAGCTTAGAAATACATAAAATATGTTGAAAATGTGTCAAATACTACTAATGTATATATAAATTATTAATACCACCCCTTGAAAACAAATATGAACAATTATGGTTAATACAATAAAATGTCATATCTAGCAACTATTAAATACATAATGGGAGAGATGGACTCGGTCAGATTCAGAGGAGAGAGAGCTACACAATAAAGTAACAGCAAGTGCTGGAATCACACATCTCTCTGATTGGCCATCAGAACCTTTACTGCTCAGAAAAGGAGACCCTTCTATCTTTGCTCAAAAATGGCTTTGCAGGAAAAACATTACATTGTGTGCATATCCCCAAAATAATTGGTTGGCTTGAATAGTGATCAGCAATAAGTCCATCTGAAAATGTTACAGCTAATTTGTATAACGATCCATAGGAAAGCAAACTCCTGATTGCTGATAATTGTAACAGTGTTAACTTCCAATTTAACACCTCTCAGTTGTTCCTGCTGGACTTAACTGCCAGTTATTGTGTGTTGAAGGTTTTTCAGTGTATATATTGGGGCTCATTTTCGAAAGAGAAAAACATCCAAAAAGTGTCAAAAAGCACCATTTGGACGGATTTCTTCTCAAAACGTCCAAATCGATATTTTCAAAATCTGTTTTGTACGTTTGGGAAGCTCGCCAGGTGCCCTTGGCCTGGATTGGCCGCTGTCGTGGACAGGATGCTTGGCTCTATGGACCCTTGGTCTTTTCCCAGTGTGGCATTACTTATGTACTTATGTTTTACAGATGTTTATCTGTGCATTTTGTCTGCAATACATCCAATCACAAGGGGGGGGGGGGTGTCAGGGGCATTTTGAAGGCAGAATTAGGGCGTGCGTAACACCTGGACGTTTTACAGTCATAATGGAACAAAACAAAAACATCTAAGAAAACTTAAACGTTTTGGTCTAGACCTGTTTTTATAACGAATAAGGCATAAAAAGATGACCTAAATGACCAGATGACCACTGGAGGGAATCAGGGATGACCGCTGCTTACTCCCCAGTGGTCACTGACCCCTTCTCACCCCCCAAAAATATGAATAAAAATAGTACTCCCCAGCCTGTATGACAGCCTCAGATGTTATAGCCAGGTCCATTACAGCAGCATGCAGGTCCCCAGAGTAATATAGTAGTGGGTACAGTGCACTTTATACAGGTGGACCCAGACCCATACCTCCCTACCTTGTGGTGGAAACTGTGAGCTTTCCTGGTTTTCTTCTTATCTCTCCCAGCGTACCTTTAGTTGATCCTCTTCTACTTCTATCCCACTGTCAGTTGGTGTACCTCATGGATCTGTCCTGGGACCTCTTCGTTTCTCCATCTATACTTCTTCCCTTGGTACTCTGATCTCATCCCATGGTTTTCAGTATCATCTTTACGCTGATGACTCCCAGATCTACCTCTCCACACCAGAAATCTCAGCCGAAATCCAGGCCAAACTATCAGCCTGCCTGTCTGACATTGCTGCCTGGATGTCTCAGCGCCATCTGAAACTAAACATGACCAAGACTGAGCTTCTTATCTTTCTCCCTCAACCAACCTCTCCTCCTCCTCCATTCTCTATTTCTGTGGATAACACTCTCATCCTTCCTGTCTCATCAGCTCGTAACCTTGGGGTCATCTTTGACTCCTCCCTCTCCTCTGCACATATTCAGCAGACTGCTAAAACCTGTCGTTTCTTTTTCTATAATATCTGCAAAATTCACCCTTTCCTTTCTGAACACAGTACCAGAACCCTCATCCACACTCTTATCAACCTCTCGCTTAGACTATTGCAACTTGCTTCTCACAGGTCTCCCACTTAGCCATCTCTCTCCTCTTCAATCTGTTCAAAATTCTGCTGCACAACTAATATTCCGCAAGTGTCGTTATGCTCATATTAGCCCTCTCCTCGAGTCACTTCACTGGCTTCCGCATACATTTTCCGCATACAGTTCAAACTCCTCTTATTGACCTATAAGTGCATTCACTCTGCAGCTCCTCAATACCTCTCCACTCTCATCTCTCCCTACATTCCTCCCCGGGAACTCCGTTCACTGGGTAAATCTCTCTTATCTGCACCCTTCTCCTCCAATGCTAACTCCAGACTCCGTTCCTTTTATCTTGCTGCACCATATGCCTGGAATAGACTTCCTGAGCCGGTACGTCAAGCTCCATCTCTGGCCGTCTTCAAATCTAAGCTAAAAGCCCACCTTTTTGATGCTGCTTTTAACTCCTAAACCTTATTTTATCATCCTCACTTTAATATTCCCTTATCTCTTGTTTGTCTTGTATGTCTGTCCTAATTAGATTGTAAGCTCTGTCGAGCAGGGACTGTCTCTTCATGTTCAAGTGTACAGCACTGCGTACGTCTAGTAGCGCTTTAGAAATTATAAGTAGTAGTAGTAGTCTTGGGATTCCGGAATCTTGCTACTCTTTGGGATTCTGCACAGAATCTTGTTACTATGGGATTCCAGAATCTTGCTACACTTTAGGATTCTGCACGGAATCTTGCTACTCTTTGTCCTTATCCCTTATTTGTTCTGTCTATCCTAATTAGATTGTAAGCTCTGTCGAGCAAGGACTGTCTCTTCATGTTCAAGTGTACAGCGCTGCGTACATCTAGTAGCGCTTTAGAAATGATAAGTAGTAGTAGTAGTACATATAGATGTTACAACACTCAAATAACTAAATGAATAAGAACATGAATGAATAAATACTATACAACAGCTGATTAAAAAAAATAAAAATTACTTCTATTGATGTATGGCGATGAAACTACTTCTATAACATAATAAGCAAGCAAAATGTCCACTTTAAGTTTTTTCTTATCGAAGGAAAAGACTTCAATTGCTCAGGTTTTTGTTTATTGAATACACTTTCTCAGTGCCGGGCGAACTTCCTCATTAGCCAAAAACCTCTGGATTAATTTACAGTATCTTTTTAATAGAGTTATATTGATATGTGTTTATGACTTTTTTTTGCCAAACTTGACACTAACTTTAGATATGAGGTTAGAAAGGGCACTTATCTGGTGTGACTTCTGCGTAGTGGTTTGCTCAAATTTAGCAAAAAAAAAAAAAAGTCATAAACACATATCAACTTAACTCTGTTAAAAAGATACTGTAAATTAATCCAGAGGTTTTTGGCTAATGATGAAGTTCGCCCGGCACTGAGAAAGTGTATTCAATAAACAAAAAGCCAAGCAACTGAAGTCTTTTCCTCCAATAAGAAAAAACTTAAAGTGGACATTTTGCTTGCTTATTATGTTATAAAAAAAATTAAATAAATTAAATTAAAGGAATACCGACAAGTCAATTTCCATATTTAAGCCACGAGTTGTGACTGGAACTATTAATCTTTGTTCTATCTGTAAAAGGCTGTGGAACGGCTAAAGCCAAGGATGTGTTATTTTACTGTTAACCCCAGTTATTAGTAAGTACATCTCATTGTATAAATGGGACCTGTGCTAAAATAGCCCCAGTTAGTGGTAAAAATAGCATGTTGTAAAGGTAGGCCATGTTGATAAGTACACCCTTTAGTCATCGATGCCATGGGGCCCAAAAAGATTTGGACACTGGTTATACTTTAAATTTTAAGATGTAAGCATTTGGGATTCTAAGATAATTGAGTTTTCCTGTACTAGAGCCACCCAGTAAGGCAAAGGGCCCTTCTGGCTCTGAGATTGAGTCATTGCTTTGGGTGCTACTTTTATTTTCAGATTTCCTTGTTTATGTTTGGTGAGGATTAAGAGAGTGAAGTACTGTATATTTTTATGAACCTAAATAGCTAAATAATTTCCTGGTACACAGAACTCCTTTTTAATGTTTACATTTCCAATTTGCTCATAGAGTGATAACTGCAATGGGCTTGAGACATGATATCCACTATTCAGAAGGTGGCATTGAGCAGTTTTTAAGACTCCAGCAGCATTGTTCCCAGATATTCAATGCTGGTCCATGTCCAGGTACTGGCAGGTCAGCTGTCTCTTAAGCAGAGAATGCGATATTCAGGATTCAACCGTATAAGCAACACTGCATAAAGATAGGACTGTGTTTTATGCGGGCCGGTTTGAATGCTTAAGTGCTGAATATCGGCACTTAACTGCATAAGTCCTGACCTTGCCCCCAGACCACCCACAAAATAACCAACTCTCATTGTAGATGTCTGTGGCAGTGGTGTTCTTTGGTTGGCTGGCACCCAGGGCACATCGTCGCTGCACCCCCCCCCCCCAATGCAGCGTTGTTCCCCCCTCCCCCCCCCCCCCCGAGTGCAGCATCTACCCCCTCCCCCCCAGCACATCACCTTAAGATGCTCCCTGGGTGCATTGCCTCTTACAGTGGTGGAAATAAGTATTTGATCCCTTGCTGATTTTGTAAGTTTGCCCACTGACAAAGACATGAGCAGCCCATAATTGAAGGGTAGGTTATTGGTAACAGTGAGAGATAGCACATCACAAATTAAATCCGGAAAATCACATTGTGGAAAGTATATGAATTTATTTGCATTCTGCAGAGGGAAATAAGTATTTAATCCCTCTGGCAAACAAGACCTAATACTTGGTGGCAAAACCCTTGTTGGCAAGCACAGCGGTCAGACGTCTTCTGTAGTTGATGATGAGGTTTGCACACATGTCAGGAGGAATTTTGGTCCACTCCTCTTTGCAGATCATCTCTAAATCATTAAGAGTTCTGGGCTGTCGCTTGGCAACTCGCAGCTTCAGCTCCCTCCATAAGTTTTCAATGGGATTAAGGTCTGGTGACTGGCTAGGCCACTCCATGACCCTAATGTGCTTCTTCCTGAGCCACTCCTTTGTTGCCTTGGCTGTATGTTTTGGGTCATTGTCGTGCTGGAAGACCCAGCCACGACCCATTTTTAAGGCCCTGGCGGAGGGAAGGAGGTTGTCACTCAGAATTGTACGGTACATGGCCCCATCCATTCTCCCATTGATGCGGTGAAGTAGTCCTGTGCCCTTAGCAGAGAAACACCCCCAAAACATAACATTTCCACCTCCATGCTTGACAGTGGGGACGGTGTTCTTTGGGTCATAGGCAGCATTTCTCTTCCTCCAAACACGGCGAGTTGAGTTCATGCCAAAGAGCTCAATTTTTGTCTCATCTGACCACAGCACCTTCTCCCAATCACTCTCGGCATCATCCAGGTGTTCACTGGCAAACTTCAGACGGGCCGTCACATGTGCCTTCCGGAGCAGGGGGACCTTGCGGGCACTGCAGGATTGCAATCCGTTATGTCGTAATGTGTTACCAATGGTTTTCGTGGTGACAGTGGTCCCAGCTGCCTTGAGATCATTGACAAGTTCCCCCCTTGTAGTTGTAGGCTGATTTCTAACCTTCCTCATGATCAAGGATACCCCACGAGGTGAGATTTTGCGTGGAGCCCCAGATCTTTGTCGATTGACAGTCATTTTGTACTTCTTCCATTTTCTTACTATGGCACCAACAGTTGTCTCCTTCTCGCCCAGCGTCTTACTGATGGTTTTGTAGCCCATTCCAGCCTTGTGCAGGTGTATGATCTTGTCCCTGACATCCTTAGACAGCTCCTTGCTCTTGGCCATTTTGTAGAGGTTAGAGTCTGACTGATTCACTGAGTCTGTGGACAGGTGTCTTTCATACAGGTGACCATTGCCGACAGCTGTCTGTCATGCAGGTAACGAGTTGATTTGGAGCATCTACCTGGTCTGTAGGGGCCAGATCTCTTACTGGTTGGTGGGGGATCAAATACTTATTTCCCTCTGCAGAATGCAAATAAATTCATATACTTTCCACAATGTGATTTTCCGGATTTAATTTGTGATGTGCTATCTCTCACTGTTACCAATAACCTACCCTTCAATTATGGGCTGCTCATGTCTTTGTCAGTGGGCAAACTTACAAAATCAGCAAGGGATCAAATACTTATTTCCACCACTGTACCTCTTGGTGTGCTGGGAGCAGCCATGCAGCTGTTGGCTCCGCTGGTTCCCTTCTCCCTCTGCCCTGGAACAGGAAGAAATATCAGAGGGAGCAGGGAACTGGCGAAGCCGACAGCATTGTGGTTGCTCCCTGCACCCCCCATGCGGAGTGCACCCAGGGCGGACTTCCCCCACCACCCTGCCCTCGGTACACCGCTGGTCTGTGGTGATATCCAGTGACATGCATAAGTTTAACCTGCCAGAAGCCATTTCTGGCTAGTTAAATCGCTTTGAATATCAACCCCCGAGTCTCTCTGTCTCCACCTGGAATGTTAGTTGCAGTTTTTTAGGGGAAAAGTTATCAACATGGGCCACCATGGGTGGAACAGGGGCATTCCTACAATTTACGCACGCAGCTATAGAATAAGGAGGGTATGCGCCTAATAGAGGCACACGGATTTACACCATGTTTCAGTTGGTGCAAAGGGCAGCACCTAAAGTTAGACGTGATTCCCGGTGTAAGCGCTAGTCTATAAACTTAACCTAACTTTAAGTGTGGCTTATAGAATAGTGCTTTTTTCGGTGCTGATTTTTTCGGTGCCATACATACAAATCACCCCTCTAGCGCCCAACACAAAACCATCTATTTGGGAGGTAACCACATAAATAGATCATAAATACATGGGCCATTGTTAAGATGGGTTACTTTACCACAAGTCCTCTGATTTTAGCACAGGGTCTCATTGCGTAACCAGGCAGCAAGTAGATCTGCTCAATTACCGCCAGGTAAACACCAGCGCTGGGGGTAGGTCCGGATTAGCGAGCGGTAAGCCTGCGTTGGGCTTACCACTGCTTAGTAAAAGACCCCCTTAATTATTTCAAAAGACCAGCTCTAATGGTTCCCAAACCATTTGTAGCATTTCTGGTCGATATTCAGTGGGAATTAGCTGGATAATTCGACTGCTGTTCCATTAGCGCTGGGGCAGTCCAAGGGCAGAGCAGAAGTGGATCTGGAAGTTATCCAGGCATCACCGATATTTAGCACCTGTGTCCAGATAACTATCCGGCAGGAGCATAGCCAGACACCCAATTTTGAGCGAGCTTGAGCCCAAAGTGGGTGGGCACGGGAACCCCAACCTCTGCCCAGAATCTCTCCCCCCCCCCCCCCCCCCAGCAACATCTCTTAACTTCACTCACCCCGGTATAAATTGCTGCTCACTGCTGGCCCAGCACTGAAAGATTTAAAAGGTATGGGGAGGGGGGGGAATTGAGGAAGAAAGTTAAGAGACACTAGATCACCAGGAGTCTTCAGCTGGCGGGGCTTGGGAATCCCTGCCAGCCACGAATCAGCTATGCCATTGCTGGATGGGCCTGGGCCCACCTGTGGCTATGCCACTGCTATCCTGGACAGTCACTAAAAACCAAGGATATCTGGGACTAATTCAGCCCATAGCAGCCAGTATTAAAAAAAAAAAAAAAACCTTGCCTGCCGAAGGCTAACAATTGCCTGCTTTGTTTTTCCAGTTATTCCAAAAAAATGGTAAGAATTTAAAGCACAGGACCAGTGTGGTGCCCAGGTGCTGCCTATTGCCACGTGGAGAATTTAGGATTGATTTGCAGGTCACTTCTTTTGAGGGTGCTGCAGGGGCAGTTTTCACAGCCCCTGTGTGTGGTGGGGAGAGAAAACATTGGTCATTAAGCAACAGTAGTGTAACAAAGATAGGGAACTGAGTACAAGCAAAATCCAACCAAAAAGACAGCAGAAAGGGCCTTTAAAAACAAAAGGGACACAGTTCCATATATTTAAAAAATCCTTTAATAATGAAATGTGATTGAAGAGAGACCCTGTGGGGGCTGTGGGGCTGCTGTGAGCAGTATGTATCAGTTGCTGCTCACTGCAGGCAAAGATCTGCTATTTACAAGGTATGCAGTAGCAGTGGCGTTCCTAGGGGGGGCTGACACCCGGAGCGGATCCCCGATGCGCCCCGCCCCCCCCCCCCCCCCCCCCCCCCCCCCCGGAACAGTGCGATGCCTCCCCCCCGGCGAAAGAACCCCCGATCCTCCGGCAAAAGACCCCCCCCCCCCGGGTGCACGCCGCTGGGGGGGGGGGGGGGGTGCTGCGTGCCTGCCGGCTCTTCGTTTTCATGCTCCCTCTGCCCCGGAACAGGAAGTAACCTGTTCCGGGGCAAAGGGAGCATGAAAACGAAGAGCCAACAGGCGCGTGGCACCCCCCCCCCCAGCGGCGTGCACCCGGGGCGGACCGCCCTCACCTTGGTACGCCACTATGCAGGAGGGACAGTTGTTGGGAGTTTTTGACTGGTGGGGCTTGGGGATCCCTACCAGTCACATCATAGGTGCGCTGCTACTGGGTGGGCCTGACCTCAAAGTGGGTGGGCCTGGGCCCATCCGGGCCCACCCTTGGCTACGCCACTGGTCACCGTAATGACCAGGCTGAGTTTGCAGGCAGATGTAAAATACAGGAAGATACGCGGCATACCCCATCTAGTTGTGAATGAAAGCACACAGCTCCTGACTTGACAGAGGGTAGTTCCCATTGAGCAGGAGGAAACTGTCAGCTCCTTCACTCCCGCTAAAGTATAAAAGTAACAAACATTTTTAAAAACAAAGGAACTATAGAGACCTTATTTCTTCTCCCCATAGTTCAAAAACAAAGCTAAACAGAGCGGATGGGAGAAAGATGAAAAGAGTCATTTTTGATCTGCATGTTCTCAGTCGCTGAAACCAGGATGTTAGTATACAACTCTGCATGTGTAAATATGTGTTCAGGAGGCTGAGAAATCCTAGGGTTAATTTTGACATTTTGTTTGTCTATGTGAGGAATGAAGTTGTTTGCCAAAGGTGATTGTTCTGCACTTCAAGAATATCACATGAGGTTAAGAAAAGGCATGATTAATTGTACCACATTGAGCCTGTTCTGTTTTTCAATAAGAAATCGAGTAATAAGTTACGTATTATAAGCTTGTCCATATTCCCTTAAGAGAGGTGTGCTCTCTTTGGCTCACTTTTCTGTGTTGAGAGCTGCACTAATGATATGAGGTAAACAGACTACATTTAAAAAGAAAATTGAATGATTTTAATTTCTAATGGCCAGTGTTCCTTCTAAGCTTAGGGGGAGTCTAGACAATGACACGGGGACAAAGTTTGTCCACATCCCCGCCCTGTCCCCGTCAGCTCTGTCTCTGTCTCCGCCCCATCCCCGCGGAGTCTGCCCCGTCCCCACAAGCTCTGACCCTGTCCCCGTGAGCTCTGTCTGATCCCATCCACAGAAGCCCCAGTTATGATTTTATATTTAAATTATTTTGTTAAAATATAAAGAGAAACAATATATATATATATTTTTTACATTTGTACCCTGTGCTTTCCCACTCATGGCAGGCTCAATGTGGCTTACATGGGGCAATGGAGGGTTAAGTGACTTGCCCAGAGTCACAAGGAGCTGCCTGTGCCTGAAGTGGGAATTGAACTCAGTTCCTCAGGACCAAAGTCCACCACCCTAACCACAAGGCCACTCCTCCATATTTTGTGCAATTGTTATTTTATAAAATCACAACTAATACAGAACAAGGATAAAAATAAAACCCTGTCTCGCCTCCCCCTTCACAAATATCCCCTCCATTGTTGGAGAAACTGAACAAGTCAAATTACTACAGAATCTAATGCTACATAGAAAATTCATGCTAATAGAATACCTCGGGCATACACACAGAACACAAATGCCAAATACATAATAGCTGACCAAAAATGATAAACATATATTAAACCAAAACCTCAAGAAGCCACACCAAAGAAATAGAAAGAGATGCATTTCCTCCTATACGGTGCAAAATATAAAGATCACGAATGCCAGGGATGGTGTTAAGGGAGTGCAACTAGGCAACTGCCCCCTGGCCAGAGAGAGCCCTAAGCCTGATGGAAGCTGAAAAAGGCATAGCCTGGTAGTGGGTTTTGGGGTCCCTTCCCAAATTTCTGCCCTGGTCTAACATCAGCTCTGGCAGGATACACATTTCAAATCTGACATATTCTTATCACAAAATAAAAAAATACTTTTTTTCTACCTTTTGTTTTCTGGTCATTTTATTTTTCAAATTATGTTGGTCCCAGGCTCTGGTTTCTGTTTCCTTCTGTCTTCTCATCTCACTCGCCAGGGTCTCCTGCCCATTTGACATTTATTCTTTCCCCATGATCACCATCCATCTTCCATATCTGTGTACCTATCTTTCCCCATGTTCCGTATCTCCCTTCCCTGTCCTGCATCTCCCCTGCGCCCATCTCCCCGCATTCATCATCACCACTCTATGTCCCTATCCCCTTCCCCTGTGTCTAGCCATCACACCTTCAAAGACTGCAGTTGACAATCTCTGTCTTAGTTTAGGGCCTGTAGAATAAAGAAAGTCATCTGAGCAACCCCTGAAATACCTATTAAAATATTTGTTCAGCAGTCTGGAGTGGCCTGGTCCTAACTTAGCCAGTGTTTATGGCTTTATTTTTTAAAGTATTTTTCTGGTTTTGTTGTCCCACCCACAGAGGTGCCAAATTTCATTTCTTTCAGCTTTAATGAGATGGCTACAGGGAACCTTTTTTCCATTATTTTTTTAAGTTCATTCATAAAATCTGCTTCCCCAGCTGCAAATTGGTGGGTTTTCTTTGACCATCTGACAATAATAGGATGCTAGTACTCCCCCCAACCAAAAAATTAGGAAAGGCAGGTGCCACCCTCTATAAGGCTTATATTTAAACATAGAAACATGATGACAGATAAAGGCCAAATGGCCCATCCAGTCTGCCCATTCTCTAAAACCCCTAACCCTTCCTTTTCCTAAGAGATCCCACATGCTTATCCCATGTCTTCTTAAATTCTGACACAGTCCTCGACTCTACAACCTCCACCATGAGGCCATTCAACACTTCCACCACCCTTTCTGTGACTACTGTTAAGCCTATTCCCTCTTAACTTCATCGTATGCCCCCTCGTTCCAGAGTTTTCCTTCAGTTGAAAAAGGCTCACTTCCTGTACGTTAATGCCCTTGAGATATTTAAACGTCTCTATTATATCTCATTAGTCTTATGGCAGGGATCATCTCTACACAACACTTCATTTTCTTTTGAGCTCCAGGGCTGCAAAAGTGTTAAGAAATGCAGGAAATTCCAGACTAGAGTAACCTGCTTCTCCATCTTTTATTTGCAGTCAAAACTTGTTGTTGTTGTCTGAAGAACTTTCTGTGTGACACTTCTAATCGTTATTTTGATGTCTCTACATCACTATTACCTGGAATAATAAGACAGAAGAGTTGGAAAAATAACAGGCCAAGCGTGCCTAATGGAAAAGGATGTTTTAACACAACATGCCGATCAGCAGCTAACACTTTCCACATGGGCTCCACCCCCTTCTTTTCACAATATGTTCCACCCAAACTCATGCTTTGGGACTTGCATAAGCATTACAGTAAGAAAGAGCTATTGCACCAGTCTAAATGCAATTTGTTGTTTTTGAATATTAGGATGTACAAAGCAAGGGCTGGTACTGTGAGAGCCAGTGGTATAGTAGCTAGGCGGGGCCACGGGGGCCTGGGCCCCCCAAATTTGTTCTGGGCCCCTGGTTGGCTGGCGGGGGTCCCCAACCCCTGCCAGCTGAAGACTTTATCCTGTGCTGATCTGCGGCGGTTCCACCGCATTGGCTGCCCTGCTCTCTCTTCCCCTCACATCAGGCATGCTCCTTTTAGTGAAATCGAGCAGTTTCACTAAAAGGAATGTGTCCGACGTGAGAGGAAAAGAAAGCAGGGCAGGTAATGCGGCGGTGCCGGAGACCAGCGCTGGACAAAGTCTTCAGCTGGAGGGGTTGAGGACCCCCACCAGTCAAGGTATTTGCAGCGGCGGTGCTTCAGCTGATGGGGGTTGGGGACCCCCGCCAGCCAAGATGTTACAGCGGCGGCAGTGGATGGCGGAGGGGGGTGGCCAAAATGTGCCCCCTCACCTTGGGCTCTTGCCCCCTCCCAACTCGAGGTCTGGCTACGCCCCTGGTGAGAGCTATAAGCAGAAGTGTTGGAGCTATTGTTAGGATGAAGATACTCCCTGAAAACCATGTTTGGACCTCCCCTTTCCTTCCCAAGTAGACTGGAAGCCAGCACCACTGTGCTCTAAAGAGGTGATTTTATAACTGAGCCCAAGGCCAGTGATACAACAATTTTGGACATGTTTCCTGGCCACATGCCATTGCGTGTGAACCTTTTCTGTGAAGTGTTCGCCTTTAATATTATTTGATTCCTATCTGCTTGATACTGGACCTTTGGCAGAGGGAGGGGGCAAGCCTTCCTTCGAGTGGCCCTTTTGATGGCCCTGAAAATGATCTTGTTTGATTGGATGTCTACGTCGGAAGGAACCTTCCCAGCAGCAATGGCGATCTTACATGATTTATCAGATGCGGCTGGAAAGACTTTGGATCAGTAATTTTGTGGATGTTCAGGGCTCCAAGTTTTGTGCTACTTTGGGAACCTTTTTGGGATACATTGACAGTACGAGCAAGAACCAAGGTTGCTAAACATTTGATGGTAACTTTGCTGATACTGGCATCCTTTACTCCTCTCTGTATACCATGGTGCCATTGGGTGGGGAGTGGGCAGGGAGGGTTGGGTTCATTACTAGTTACATGACCTTTCAGCTGTGATTGTAAGTCACTAAACACTGAAGTACCTCTATGTCTTGTTTCCAGTGAGTTTGCTCAATAAAAATGATTTACACATAACTGTGCCCAAGGCTGAATAGGACTTGTGTAAAGGTTCAGCTGGAATTTGAAACAGAAATTTAGCTCACCCCTTTTTCAGCAGTTACATTCAGGTATACTAGGTATTTCCCTGTCGCTAGAGGCCTTACAAACTAATGGGCCCTTTCACTAAAGTGCGGTAAGTTGTACACATACCACACGTTTAATGTAAAATTTTAACATGTGATATGTGCAAAGCCTGTGCGGTAAATGCAGGGTACATGCCGTGAAACTGTCTTGAATTTACTACTCAGAGCAGTCAGGTAACGCAGCACAGACATCGTGTTACATGCTGGCCAGATAGTGCAAGGGCACCCGCACTATCCGCCACAGAATATAATGTGATGTGGGCCCAAGAAAGAAACAACAGCAGGTCCCATCACCACCAGAAGCTCCCACGGCCTAATCCTGTTCTCCTTCCTGACACCCAAACACCATACTGCCAGACCCCAAATCCCTTCCCGACACCCCCAACATGACAAGTTAGAGGGAATCCCTCACTGTCCAAATGCCTTCCATACCCCACTTTCTTAATCCACTCCTTTCAAGAAGCAGCCCCACCAATGACAACCCGATCCTCCCCCCAATGCCCCAGTCCCTCCCCATGTCCTACTGGAGGTGTCCCTGATGGTCCAGTAGTAGCCAGACAGCAGTTGAACCCTCTGCTGCTATCATGGAATGCACCGGGATCCATAATAGATGCCCAGATCCTATGCAGTACCATGAAATGACCACTAGGGTCTCAGCTGCTATTTTGGATCCCAGTACAGTTCCAGGCAGCATCAGAGGGGCTCTGCTGCTGCCCGGCTACTATTGGACCACCAGGAAGATCCTCGATAGGATCCAGGGAGGGATTGAAGTGTTAGGGGGAGGGTTGGAGTTGTTTCTTGGGAGAGGAGGCAGATTAAAAAGGTGGTAAGGAGGCTTTTGAACAGTGGGGGTAGGGTTGTCATGTTGGGGTATTGGGAAGGGGATCAGAGTTAGACAGTGTGCTTTTTAGATGTTGAGAAGGGATTGGATGTACAAGGGTCCACGCCGGTGCTAGTGGACTGCAGGTAGGGCAGCTGCACTTCTTGCCACCTCTTGAAATGGTGGTAACTTCAGCTGCATTATTAGCAGTCAGGACAGCTAGTGCACAGTAAAGAGCGGTGCGTTAGCTGTCACAGCTAACTACACCTCCTCCCACCCCTGTCACGTTCCAGACCCAGCCTATTCACACATTAGGCAGCTAACCAGGTGTCCTTTTTCTAACCTGCGGGAAAAAGAGCCCTGCGCTGGCAGCGGAGGCCATTTTCCCCGCACGCCAGGGCCCTTTTCATAGTAACATACATAGTAGATGACGGCAGAAAAAGACCTGCACGGTCCATCTAGTCTGCCCACGATAAACTCATATGTGTATACCTTACCTTGATTTGTACCTGTCTTTTTCAGGGCACAGACCGTATAAGTCTGTGCAGCAGTATTTCCCGCCTCCCAACCACCAGTCCCGCCTCCCATCACCGGCTCCGGCACAGACCCCGTATAAGTCTGCCCTCCCCCATCCTAGCCTCTCAACCACCAACCCCTCTTCCCCCGCCACCCAATTTCAGCTAAGCTTCTGTGGATCCATTCCTTCTGCACAGGATTCCTTTATGCCTGTCCCACGCATGTTTGAATTCCGTTACCGTTTTCATCTCCACCACCTCCCGCGGGAGGGCATTCCAAGCGTTCACCACCCTCTCCGTGAAGAAATACTTCCTGACATCTTTCCTGAGTCTGCCCCCCTTCACTCTCATTTCATGTCCTCTCGTTCTACCGCCTTCCCATCTCCGGAAAAGATTTGTTTGCGGATTAATACCTTTCAAATATTTGAACGTCTGTATCATATCACCCCTGTTCCTCCTTTCCTCCAGAGTATACATGTTCAGGTCAGCAAGTCTCTCTTCATACGTCTTGGAACGCAACTCCCATACCATCCTTGTAGCTTTTCTTTGCACCGCTTCCATTTTTTTAACATCCTTCGCAAGGTACGGCCTCCAAAACTGAACACAATACTCCAGGTGGGGCCTCACCAATGTCTTATACAGGGGCATTAAAACCTCCTTTTTTCTGCTGGTCACACCTCTCTCTATACAGCCTAGCAACCTTCTCGCTACGGCCACCGCCTTGTCGCACTGTTTCATCGCCTTCAGGTCCTCAGATACTATCAGCCCAAGATCCCTCTCCCCGTCCGTGTCTATCAGGCTCTCCCCACCTAACACATACGCCTCCCTTGGATTTCTACTCCCTAAGTGCATCACTTTGCATTTCTTCGCATTGAATTTTAATTGCCAAACGTTAGACCATTTTTCCAGCTTCTTCAGATCTTTTTTCATGTTTTCCACTCCCTCCGGGGTGTCCACTCTGTTGCAAATCTTGGTGTCATCCGCAAAAAGGCAAACTTTACCTTGTAATCCTTCGGCAATGTCACTCACAAATATATTGAACTGAATGGGCCCCAGCACCGATCCCTGAGGCACTCCACTACTCACCTTTCCCTCCTCCGAGCGAACTCCATTCACTACCACCCTCTGGCGTCTGCCCGTCAACCAGTTCCTAATCCAGTTCACCACTTCGGGTCCTATCTTCAGCCATTCTAGTTTATTCAAGAGCCTCCTGTGGGGAACCGTGTCAAAAGCCTTGCTGAAATCTAAGTAGATGACGTCCATAGCATGTCCTTGATTTAATTCTCCCGTCACCCAGTCAAAGAATTCAATGAGATTCGTTTGACACGACTTCCCTTTGGTGAAACCATGTTGTCTCGGATCTTGCAACTTATTGGCTTCCAGGAAATTCACTATCCTTTCCTTCAGCATGGCTTCCATTACTTTTCCAATAACCGAAGTGAGGCTTACCGGCCTGTAGTTTCCAGCTTCTTCCCTATCACCACTTTTGTGAAGAGGGACCACCTCCGCCATTCTCCAATCCCTTGGAACCTCTCCCATCTCCAAGGATTTATTAAACAAATCTTTAAGAGGACCCGCCAGAACCTCTCTGAGTTCCCTCAGTATTCTGGGGTGGATCCCGTCCGGCCCCATGGCTTTGTCCACCTTTAGCTTTCCAAGTTGTTCATACACACTCTCTTCCGTGAACGGCGCTCTATCCACTTCGTTTTCAGGTGTACTTTTGCCAGTCCCTCTTGGTCCTTCCCCAGGATTTTCTTCAGTAAAAACAGAACAAAAGTATCTATTTAGCAAATTGGCTTTTTCTTCATCATTTTCTACATAGCGTTTTGCTGTATCTTTTAGTCTCACAATCCCCTTTTTAGTCTTTCTCCTTTCACTAATATACCTGAAGAAGTTTTTGTCTCCCCTCCGTACATTTCTAGCCATTTGTTCTTCCGCTTGCGCCTTCGCCAGACTTACCTCTCTCTTGGCTTCTTTCAGTTTCATCCGGTATTCCTCCCCGTGTTCCTCTACTTGAGATTTTTTGTATTTCTGGAACGCTAACTCTTTAGCCTTTATTTTCTCAGCCACTTGCTTTGAAAACCATATCGGTTTCCTTTTTCTCTTGCTTTTATTTACCCTCCTTACATAAAGGTCTGTGGCCCTGTTTATTACTTCTTTCAGCTTGGACCACTGTCCTTCCACGTGTTGTGCGTTCTCGCAGCCCATCAGCTCCTTCCTCAGGTATTCCCCCATTTTGTTAAAGTCAGTTCGCTTGAAGTCCAGGACTTTGAGTTTAGAGTGGCCGCTAACCACATGAGCCGTTATATCAAAACAAACCGTTTGATGGTCACTGCTTCCCAGGTGCGCAGCCACTCGGACATTTGACACACTATCCCCATTTGTGAGCACCAGATCCAGCATCGCTCCCTCCCTCGTGGGTTCCGTCACCATTTGTCTGAGCAGAGCACTTTGGAAAGCATCCACAATCTCTCTACTTCTTTCCGATTTTGCAGAAGGAACCTTCCAATCTACATCCGGCAGATTAAAATCTCCCAACAACAGAACCTCTCTTTTCTTCCACAACTTCCCCACAGCCAGTAAAACCTGAAAAGAAAATGGCCATGCGGTGAGATAACTCTCACCACATGGCCATGCGGCAAGGAGCCCTTACCGTCACCAGGTGGTGATGAGGGTTCAGGCACTAACCTGGTGGTAACTGGGCAGCACACAACGATGCCCAATTACCGCCAGGTTACCGTCGTACCAGACATTCCTGGGGTTTTCTTTTTCCCACCAGAAATGGTGAGCGCTCACGGTTGGACTACCACTGGTGGCTGCATTGTGCCGGCGTTAGTCCCGAAAGGGCGAGCTGTAAGCTTGTGTTGGGTTTACTGCCACTTTGTAAAAGGACCCCACAGTGTTTTAAATTCAGAAGCCCCTGTTACAGTGCAGTGTAGTGCTGGCCTCATAGGCGTAGTTTGACTGTTTCATTTGGGGGGGCAAAGGAAGGGGCGGGGCACATTAGCATATTCATTTGCATATATGTATATGCAAATTATGCTAATATGGAGGAAGGAAGGGAGCAAGAGCTGGCTTTTTTGGGAATATCCAGTGTTCGTTTGACGATGGATAGCCACTGAATCGGAGAGGCAGCGGGTTTGGCGGCAGGCAGTGGTGTGCTGGTAAATGTTTAACAACAGACTCTCCCCCCCCCGGTCCCCCTCTGCGCCCCCCCCCCAAATTGCAGAGCTGGCTTTAGCCGGGGAGAGAGCCTGGGGGGGGGGGGGTATAAATAAGTAAATATAAACTTTTAATGTTGAGCACCTGATTCTCAAAGTGAACATATTCCAAACACTATAATGAAAATAAAATGATTTTTTTTCTACCTTTGTTGTCTGGTGACTGTTTTTCTGATCATGCTGGTCCAGTATCTGATTCTGCTGCTATCTGTCCTCTTAACTCAGTTTCCAGTGCTTCCTTTCCATTTATTTCTTTCCTTTCCTCCTTTCTTCTTCATTTCTGGTCCTCAGCTTCTGCCTATTTTCTTCATCCATGTGCAGTTTTTCTCCTCTCTTCCTTTTCCCTCATCTCATCTCCTTCCTCACTCTTTCCTCCCCTCCATCCATGTCCAGCATTTCTTTTCTCTCCCCTGCCCTCCATCCACCCATGTTCAGCGACCCTTCTCTCCCTTTGCCCTGCAAGCACCCATACCCAGTGACCCTCCTTTCCCCTGCCCCCATGCCCAGTGGCCCTCCTTTCCCCTTCCCTCCATCCACCCAGTCCAGCAGTGACTCTCCTCACCCCTGCCCTCTCTTCATCCCACCCTCTCCCTGTTCCTTCTCCCCCCCCCCCCCCCCGCAGTGAGCCAGTTCTCCTCACTCCCTCCGGATCCATCCCTCACCAACTTGATCTTCGAATTCTTTGCCTGCCCGCTAGCGCTGACTCTCCCCTGCCGGTTCGCGCTTCAAAATGGCCGCCGAGACTAAGTCTCGCGAGGCCGCCTCTGGAAGTCTCGGCGGCCATTTTTAAAGCGCGAACCAGCAGGGGAGAGAGCGCTAGCGTGCCGGGCAGACAAAGGATTCGAAGATCAGGTCGGTGAGGGACGGATCCGGAGGGAGGGAGGAGAAGGAACGGGGAGAGGGCGGGGCGAAGGAAGAGCTGCCTGGTGCCGGCCCTGCATTTGGGGGGGCATTGCCCCCCCTCGCCCCCCCCCAGTCTACGCCCATGGCTGGCCTGCACTACTCCATGCTAGGTGCTTAACACAGCTTAGTAAAAGGGCCTCTAAGTTTGTATTTGATGCAGTGGAAGGTTAAGTGAGTTGCCCAAAATCACAAGGAGCAGCAGTGGGCTTTGAACCCTGGTGGTCAGCCCAGTGCTCTATAAGTTAGGCTACTGCTCCACTCAAATTATCCCAGGAAAACCATGAGCTTGCATTTATACCTATTGTTTGAGGAACACAAATTTTCTGGGTTAAAATACACACCTGCTTTTGAATTATTTTGAAAAGTATGGATGCAACGTGGTTGTCTTTTTAATTTTCTTTGTCTCCTTCCACAACCAAAAAGGTATTCTTCTGCTGATGATTCAACTGTTAGAGAAGTTGAAGTCTTGAGCTACTAATTTTTTTTTTTTACCTAGAGGAGCTCACCAGCTCTGCTTTTCAAAATAATTTGATGAGAGCGCCCGAGAGCCCATTGTGGAACATCAGGATCCACTGTCAAGACAAAGAGGAAAATAAAGTTGGTGTGCCAAAAAACAACAAAGCAAGCGATCTGCAAACTCCAACGTGGAAAACGAAACAGCAGATCAGTGAGAGATATTAAAACTTTATTAATAGTACCATGTACCAGAATGTTGCCCGACACAGGCCGTGTTTCGCCCAAAAGGGCTGCATCAGGGCTAAAATAATCATTTTGTGTGTTTGATTATTTTAGCCCCTGACGCAGCTCTTTTGGGCGAAACACAGCCTGTGTCAGGCAACATTCTAATAAAATCGGTGTGTGCAGAGTTATCAGTTATTTCCTTTTTCCATCTAGAGAGGTTCTTCCTGCCTCTGGAACATTCCCAATCCTGACTGGCCCAGAGAACAGAAAACAAATTCAGATTCTCTGGGCTGGCCTGGTCTAGGGTTACCATACTTCCAGTTTTACCCGGACATGTCCTCTTTTTGCAAGGTCACTGCTTGAACTCTTGGCAGCCATTTTGAATCAGCGCCAGGTGAAAGACAGTCTGCAGAGGGGGCTCTTTCCTGCCCTGAAGAGGTCATTAGACCACCAGAGCACCACACTAAAGTAAAGGAGGGGAGGGGTAGTGAATGGAGACATGTGGGTGGAGGGAGGCTGGAAAATTGGGAAGGGGATCTACATTGGGGGGGGGGAGAGGGAATCTGGCTTTCTTTGGGGGGGTCAAAGTGACGGGGTGGGGTGTGGTGTGACAGGGGGCAGGGCAGGGGCACAACAGGGGCGGGGCATGTGTCCTCTTTTTTTCTTAGGGCAAATATGGTAACCCTATCCTGGTCCCCTGCTTACCACAGTTCTGTTGGTTGAAATGTATGAACCATTTAGCTTTATGCACAGATAATGAGGAAAGTTCAGAAAATTACAGATTCGTTAGGTGACTGGTTGTAGTATACAGCCAAAAACACTACTCCAAATATGTAACAATTCAAAATATAGTGCAGCATTTAAATCAAGAGTTCCTCTCTCCCATCCACCAAGTTTAAAATGTCTTCATTAATTGATATCAAATTAATATCAGCCATAAGTCAATGGGGGCCAGTTCTTTCATTAGCTGTTACTGTCTGTCTCTGATCATATTAAAAAAAACTGGCCCAAGCTTGGCTGTAAACCAGATAATTAAAGGTGTGATTAGAAGGCACAAATTGACCTGCTGAGCAGTGGAAATTAACAACACCTTGGTTACCATCATTCTGTTCCTGAGTGAGAACAACTCCTGTGAGATGCAGTTACACTCTGAAACTAGGAAGAGAACATGAGAAAAACAAAGGTGCCCCCCTCCCCTCCCCTACCTCACCCCGGTGAGTGTCTTAATTGTTCATGTCTTGACCTGGCTTATGGGAAGTGAGCAGCATTATACAAGGTTTAATCTATTCCTTCCACTGGTGTACTGTTAGCTGATGAGTATCTGGAACCAAGTATTTTAGTTTAACCGTCTTTATTCAAACATCATGTCTAGCAAATCTCAACTTAACAGTTATCCTCTGTTTCCATTCTCAGGAGTTGAGAATACCCTAGCATGCATACAGAAATGGTCATTGTCCCCCCTCCCCCTGCCTCCCCTATCTTCTCGCTCCCCTCCCCTCATTTATATTACACAGGATTTACACTAATGCATATAAGATCTACAAATCATGACCTCTTTTGGTCCACTGTTTCTACAGACTTCTTATTTTAAGTAGGTAAGGTATTAAGATGAAGATGAAAGGGGACAGACTCAGGAAAAACCTGAGGAAATAGTTCTTCAGAAAAGGGTAGTAAATTTGTGGAAGGGCCTTTTGAATGATTGACGGCATTGAAGCTAGGGGGAAAGCAAGTAAACATTCTGTATCCATCTGGGAACCCTTTCTGAGGTCATAGTTATGTCATCTTAAATACTTTACCTATTTATGTTGACATTTCTTTATTTATCTTCAAAAGAACCAACAATAAATGAGTAATTCAGTCTCTCAGATACCATAAGATAGTCAATATGCCAGAATGCCCAAAGTAACAAGAAGCAAAGTACGTCGTCATAACTCCTTTGAACTCCCTCCCCCACCCTCACCCCAGTAAATACCTTACTAAAACATGGAGGTGGAGATGGTTTGTCCTAATTAGGTTGTAAGCTCTGTCGAGCAGGGACTGTCTCTTCATATCCAGTGTACAGCGCTGCGTAACGCCTAGTAGCGCTATAGAAATGATAAGTAGTAGTAAGACTGTATCTGATTTCAAAAAAGCTTGGAATAAGTACATAGGTTCTCTAAGGGAGAGGAAGAGACAGTAGATGGCCGGATATGGTCTTTATCTGCCTTCATTTTTCTATGTTTCTAAGATGGCACTGTGGAGCTGCATCATCAACAGTTCTACAAACTTCTCATGTTAAATAGGTAAGGTATTTACTGGGGGGAGGTTGGGGGGAGGGAGTTCAGGGGAATTGTGACGTTGTACTTTGCTTCTTGTTACATTGGACATTCTGGCATATTAAGTATCTTATGGTATCTGACTGAATTGCCCATTTACTGTTGGTTCTTGTGAAAATAAATAAATACATTTCAACATAAATAGGTAAGGTATTTAAGATGATATTACTATGACCTCAGAAAGGATTCCCAAATGGATACTTGCTTTCCACCTAGCTTCAATACTGTCAATCGTTCATGCATAAAAAAAAATCATGCATTTGATAGTGGGAGAATCTGTCTCCGTTGTAACTGAATGCATTTCACGGCTGTCAAACAGGAACCAAGGGTTGGTGTATAAGTGAGTCTTCTGCTTAAACTAGTACAAAGGATCGTGGAAGGTACAAAGGGGAGCAATACTAATTTAATATCATTTCTGACATCCAAAGAAGAGATTGACATGGTCTCAAAGGGCTCATGTACTATCCCATCTTCAAATCATTTTCATATTACTTCCAGAAAAAGTGATGTATAGGAGTAACTCCAGCAAAATGCATCAAGCTGCTCCCAAACATGGTCATCAAGCATCAACAAATGAGTAGGTTCTGGAATAGTTGACTTCTTCAAATAGAGCTATAACTTTTCAGATGAGTTGGTCTACTTGTCATTTTCAGTCTAAGTCATTGGTGTCAAACTAGAGAATGATATGGGTTAACCATGAGGATGGGGACAGAGCCCACGCAGACAGGGCGGGGATAGGAACAGAGCCCATGGGAACAGGGACAGAGCCTGTGGGGATGGGGTAGGGTTGGGCACAGAGACTTTGTCCCTGTGTCAAGCCCCACACTGTTCCAAACAGCGTGGTGCTATAATGTCCCTATGATCAGAACTAATAGCGTCCTTATGTCGGGGGGGGGGGGGGGGGGGAGGGAGTCAGGGGGACTGGAGGTCCACTGGGGGATCGTATGTATTCCTGCTACCAGCATGTCTTCCAAGAGGACATTTTCTATTACAGGAAGCACTGTGGAAGACAGGAGAGCTAGACTGACTCCTAAGATTGTTGATGACACATTATTCATCTGCAGGTTAAAAAATCATAACAGTGCTTCATAGGGCATATTTCTCCCCTACTAGGGCATAGATGGGCCCTTTTACTAAGCTGCGTAAGCATCTACACATGCCCAACGTGCGCCAAAATGGAGTTACCACCCGGCTACCATGTGGCTCTTGTGGTAATTTCATTTTTGGCGCGCAGCCGATACACCGTGTCTGAAAGATAATTTTTATTTTCAGACGTGCGTATCGGACGCACGTCAAGTGGCATTTGATGCACGTAGGTCCTTACTGCCTGGTTACCACATGAGACTTTACCGCTAGGCTGGTGGTAAGGTCTCAGACCCAAAATGGATGTGCGCCAATTTTGATTTTGCCGCACATCTATTTTCGGCAAAAATTTTAAAAAGGCATTTTTTGCAGGCGCGCTAAAACTTGGATCTGCACGCACCCAAAACACACGCCTACACTACCGCAGGCCATTTTTCAGCGCACCTTAGTAAAAGGATCCCACAGAGCAGGTTGTATTTTGTCCCCTGGACATTTTAATAGGGTGGATTAGGGTTCCTTGGGGTAGTAGAAGTCAGATATTGTGGGATTGGAAAGGTAGAGAATGGTGGGGGGATTATTTCAGTTGCTCATTGCTATTATTGTTTTCTAAACAACAGCTGCACAGAATATTGTTTCTTTTTAAATATAAAATCATAAGTGTTCGAGGCTTGTGCAGATGGGGATAGAGCCCGTAGGGATGTGGTGGAGACGGGGACACAACCCATGGGGACGGGGACAAACTTTGTCTCCATGTCATTCTCTATGTGAAACCACAATCCTGGAGGGCCACAAACAAGCCTGTTTTCAGGATATCCCAAATGAATATGCATGAGAGATATGTGCAAATGTCTGTCACATGTTAAGTTGTTGCAAGTATGTGGGATAACAATGAACCTCAGTATACTGGGGTAGGGCCAGAGGAAAAAAGGTATTGAAAAGAGGCAGTGTTGAAATGTGTGCAGGTGAGAAGGCGTGGAGGCAAAGCCTGGTGGTTAGAGCAGCAGACTGAGCACCAGAGGATCCCAGTTCAAACCCCACTATCCTTCCTTGTGAAGTTGCCTCAGAAACAAACTTAGATCATGAACCTCCCAGCTCAGGGAAAGGGAAATACATAGCATTCAATTCAAAAACCGGAATAGGTAGAATATATAATCAATAAATACCTCTGTCTACCAAAATTACAAATAGTTGACAAGTCAAACAGATCAGAATTTGGCAATACACTTGATAAAAAAAACTCAATGTAACAAAAGTGGAGAAAAAAAAGACATCAGGTATAACAGACCATCTCGTTGTTAAAGGACAAGCCTTTTGTATAATGAGAGGACCGTATCAATCATGTGTCTTAAAAAAAACTCCACACTATATGTTATAAATTAATTTGCCAATTGTTTAGCTGAATACTTTGGCAACATTTGTAAAGGAGATTCTCTCAGCCAATTCTAAATTCAACAAAACTTTTTCAAAAAAGAAAAAAAGAAAAAAACTTGGAAAGAGTACTTATCTGAACCGGAGAGTTATAACTTCGGCTAATCGTTCACTGTACTCCACAAATCAATGTTCAAATCCCGACAGGGAAGCCCTGTTTCGCTAAATGCAAGCTGCTTCAGGGGAATTCTTCAAAAACCATCCAACCATACATAGCATTCCCATAGAAGTCAGCTCTGTGGGTACTTGAGCACCCCCAATATTGAACAAAGTCCTTGATTATGTCCAAGGAGGGGTAATATTCATTGGGTTTAGCACCCCCAATCATTTTGAAAGGTTGACTCCTATGAACATACTTCCATGTAACTCTATCAGGCTCATTTTCGAAAGAGAAGGATGCCCATCTTTCGACACAAATCGGAAGATGGGCGTCCTTCTCACAGGGTCGCCCAAATCGGCATAATCGAAAGCCAATTTTGGGCGTCCCCAACTGCTTTCCGTCGCGGGGACGACCAAAGTTCACGGAGGCGTGTCGGAGGCATAGCAAAGGTGGGACTTGGGCGTGCCTAACACATGTGCATCCTCGACCCATAATGGAAAAAAAAGGGTGTCCCTGACGAACACTTGGACGACTTTATTTGGTCCTGTTTTTCTTACGACCAAGCCACAAAAAGGTGTCCGAACTGACTAGATGACCACTGGAAAGAATCAGGGATCACCTCACCTTACTCCCCCAGTGGTCACTAACCCCCTCCCACCCTCAAAAAAACATTTTAAAAAATATTTTATGCCAGCCTCAAATGTCATACTCAGGTCCATCACAGCAGTATGCAGGTCCCTGGAGCAGTTTTAGTGGGTGCAGTGCACTTCAAGCAGGCGGACCCAGGCCCATCCCCCCCTACCTGTTACACTTGTGGTGGGAAATGTGAACCCTCCGAAATCCACCACAAACCCACTGTACCCACATCTAGGTGCCCCCCTTCACCCATAAGGGCTATGGTAGTGGTGTGCAGTTGTGGGGAGTGGGTTTTGGGGGTGTTTTGGGGGGCTCAGCACACAAGGTAAGGGAGCTATGTACCTGAGAGCAATTTATGAAGTCCATTGCAGTGCCCCCTAGAGTGCCCGGTTGGTGTCCTGGCATGTCAGGGGGACCAGTGCGATACAAATGCTGGCTCCTCCCATGACCAAAGGGCTTGCATTTGGTCATTTCTGAGATGAGTGTCCTTGGTTTCCATTATCACTGAAAATCAGAAACGACCAAGTCTAGGGACGACCATCTAAGGTCGACCTAAATGTTGAGATTTGGGCGTCCCCGACCGTATTATCGAAATAAAAGATGGACATCCATCTTGTTTCGATAATACAGGTTTCCCTGCCCCTCCACCAGGACGTTTTGCGAGGACGTCCTCAGCAAACCTTGGGCGTCCCTTTCGATAATGCCCCTCCATGTGTGAACTTCAAAGCCCATAAAGGAATGGCCTTGAGTACTTGAAGAACAGGATCACCCTCTACAGACCTCCAAGGACACTACGGTCCTCCCTAGGAGTATCCCTAACCACACCCTCTCCAAAAGGCATTACACAATATAATACTTGCCAGCAAGACTTCTCCGGAGTAGTCCCCACATTCTGGAATGCAACCCCTGAAAGTCTTTGCTTAACACAATACTATCTCTACTTCAGGAAGCAGGTGAAAGTTTGACTCTTCAACCAGGCCTTTAATGGAAGAAGTAACTAACTTGTTAGTCTCACACACACACATACACACACACACACACGAGTGACACGGACTGCACATACTGCAGCAGGACATGTTTATCCACTCCTACAAAAACTGGGATAATATTTAATCATCTCTCTGACATCATGTTCAACATTCTTTAAATTAGTCCCCTTATTTTCTAACTCCTCTTACTCTCTTACATATCTATATGTTCCAATTTTGCTTATACACTATGCTGTCTATTAAAATGTTTTATTATGCATTATGTTGACATGGTAAGTAGTATACTGTCCTGCTTATTTTCGAAAGGAGAAAAACGCCCATGTTCGGGAGATGGGTGTCCTTTTCCCGTGGGCGGCCAAATCGGTATAATTGAAAGCCGATTTTGGTCATCTTCAACTGCACTCCGTCGCGGGAATGAATAAAGTTGATGGGGGCATGTCGGAGGCATGGTGAAGGCGAGACTGGGGCGTGGTTATCGGCCGAGCAGAGATGGGTGCGCTTGGCCAATAATGGAAAAAAGAAAGGCGTTTTTAGCGACAATTTAAGACACTTATTTTAGACCCTTTTTTCTCACGAACAGGTCCCAAAAAAGTGCCCTAAATGTCCAGATGACCACCGGAGGGAATTGGGAATCACCTCCCCTGACTCCCCCAGTGGTCACTAACCCCTTCCCACCAAAAAAAACCCCACTTGCAAAAACCTTATTTCCCAGCCTCTATGCCACCCTCAAATTCCGTACCCACCTCCATGACAGCAGAATGTGTTCGATCCTCTCACAGCCTTTCCCTGGGTCAGATGTGGCTCTCGGGTGCACTGCAGGGTCACATCAGCATTGCATTGTGGTGGGTGTAGGGTATTGGGCTCCATGATTTCACTAGCTTGTGTTACAGTCTCACGATGTTGATAGTTGGTAGGCTCTTCTCCTATGGTGCTTTTCCCTCTGCTTACTGGGTCAGAGTATGCCCTGTTTTGTTTCCGGTAGTCCACGAGGTAGTGGCCATTTTTGTAAGTCCGTTTTAGATCCCTTTCTTGTGTTAGCCACGTTACAGAACTTAGTTCTTACCTTGAATGTTGCTGAAAGAGGGCATTGTACACCATTCTGCCAGCTCTGAGCTACTGCTAATCTTAGTACCGCACTTTTAGTGGGTAATGCAGTGCACTTCAGGCAGGCGGACCCAGGCCCAACCCCCCCTACCTGTACCACTTGTAGTGGTAAATGGAAGCCCTCTAACCCCCCCCCCCCCAATCCCACTGTACCCACAAGTAGGTGCCCCCTTCACCATTAAGTGCTATGGTAATGGAGTTGAGTTGTGGGGAGTGGGTTTTGGGGGGGATTTTGTGGTCTCAGCACCCAAGGTAAAGGAGCTATGCACCTGGGAGGTAATTTAATGTTTTTTCCTATTTTTTAGGGTGCCCGGTTGGTGTCCTGGCATGTGAGGGGGACCAGTGCACTACGAATCCTGGCCCCTCCCACGACCCAAAGCCTTGGATTTGGTCGTTTTGAGCTGGGACACTTCGGTTTCGATTATCGCTGAAAAACTAAAACACCCAGCTCAAACAACCGCCCACATCTCAAAAACGCCCACATCCAATGCATTTGCCTGGCACAAACCGTATGTTTGAAACTAAAGATAAGCATCCATCTTTTTCGAAAATACGATTTGGCCCACCCCTTCACGGACCTGTTCTCGGAGATGGACGTTCTTACACATGGGCATTTGCATTCGATTATGCCCCTCTATGCCATACATTGTATTGTTATTTGAATATTTTTACTGCTGTAATTGTCTATTGCTTATGTTTTGATTTATTCTTACCGTACACTACCTTGAGTGAATTCCTTCAAAAAGGTGGTAAATAAATCATATATATATATATATATATATATATATATATATATACACACACGAGTACGCTCACACACACACACATATAATATATATATATATATATATATATATATATATATATATATATATATATATATATATATATACACACACACATATAGGCTAGCTACTGTTAGTATAAACATAATCTGTTTTTAGAAAGTAACTGAGTCACACTCTATTACACCAGTAGGTATATAATACAAACAGGTGGAGTCTCAGTTGATAAATACAATGTAAAGCATTTCTAATCAAGAACCCCAAGTGAAGTCCTGTAATGCTGTGTCACTGTTCATCTTGACATGAGATGTGAGAAATACATGATGCATGTGACAGAGAGGAAGAGAGACTCATGCTACAGGTGGAAAATTCCCAGGTCTAATAGCCAGAGGTCAGTTTACTGAGTCCATGGTTAAATTATCACGACACAGGACAAAACAACAATATGTGACAGCTCTCTTAGGAGAAAGATTTTTTTGAGGGAAAGAAGACAAAATCTCAAATCCCCCACCGAAATATACCAGAGGAAGTGAATCTTAATAATGGTGTATGGACTTTCCTTTTAGGAAGCTATCTAAACCTTTTTAAAACCCTGCTAAGCTAACTGCTTTTAACACACTCTCTGGCAACAAATTCCAGAGTTTAATTACACGTTGGGTGAAGAAATATTTTCTCTGATTGGTTTTAAATTTACTATTTTGTAGCTTTATTCTGTGCCCCCTAGTCCTAGTATTTTTTGAAAGATTAAACAACTAGAGACAGTGTGCTTGCAAATTGCAAAACATACCTACCTTTTCACTATTACAGTCAGGCAAATCTTTTTCAGCCCAGGTGTAGTCTACACTTTACAAAGGGAATGCATCAACTTGCAAATTAGTGAAAGCAGTTTCCAGGTTACCTCAGTCAAACAACAGGCACAGACCTGAACTGTTGGAAATAAAGGTATAGACATGCTTGTGACTTATTTAATTTAGGGTCAGTATTTTTACTGAAAGATTAAAAAAAACCTGTACTACACCCAATTCTTTTTACGTGTGTCTCAATAGAGGTTGAAAATGTTTGGCAACCACAGTGCAATGCCTGGCGCAGAGATGTCAAGAGTAAATAATTGTAGTGAAACTTCAGCCATTCTATTTTGATCACTACCTAGAAGGCCAGCTTCAAATAACCATTTGACCTCCACTCTACTACTAACAGGATCAAAGCTCTACCTTTCTTTTTCACACAAGTCCTCAGGCAGCTATCTCCATACTAACATAAGTAGTTGATGACAGATAAAGACCTATTTGGCCCACCCAGTATACTCAGCGGAGATTCTTCCTTTTGGGTACATGATGAACATATGTAATCCAACACCAACTCCATTCCATTGTCTAGCTCTCTCAACCCTTTTCCCATTAGTATGCTCCACAGCTATTCCAAGAACTTCAAAATCTGCTAAAAGTGTTTCCCATCACTGCTTTCCCTGGTAGATCGTTCCAGGCCTTCTTATCTTCAAGTTTGATTCATAAGTAGTTCAGCACCCAGAACCTTACATATATAGCCATGGCCCCTCCATACAGGTTACTCCAGTCTTTTTGGAAGGTAATGCTGTTGTACCAATGCTTAATGCAGGTTAAGGGAGTCAGTTCAATGGAAGTGTTATCAAAAGATGTCCTTTCAGATAAGTTGAGATCCAAACACTTTGCTCACGTCAAACAATTACTTCACAGAAAATTGTTGCTGGTTACCTTTGAAAACTTTTTAGAACCTGGCCAGAATGATTATAGGGCAAACTGCTTGTACAGATAAGTGCATTAATTGAACTGAGAAGTGATTTGCTTGAATATTGGACACTGATTAAAAAGGAATACCGAAAAAAAAGGTTTTATAAGCTGTATTAGCTCTGGACCATTAGTGAATTGTGATGCTACCCACTTTTGAAAAAGTTGAAGTGGATAAATCATTCTGAAGGTCCGTTTATAAACAATATTTTCGGTGATTAGAGCACTGGGCAGTGGTTATATGTGATATTAGTAGCCCTCATTTGGTCCCATTAAAAGTGATGTGTTGTCAGTGCAGTTACTAACATAGAATTGAATGTTCTCTAGAACGTACACAAGAAAGGAGAGGCACTACTGGATTTACAGATAGCAAAAAGAGAAACTAATGGAAAGAGCAAACTCATCAATGGGTACTGTTTGCTTCCTTGAATATCCCCCGTTCATTACTTTGGCATGAGGGGATTCGCCATATTTGCAAACAAAGGAAGAAGTACCCTCTCTGCCTTCTTCCCAATAGGTGAATAATCTTACCTAGACAAACCGACCACCTGAAACTCGCCCTCATTCACTACATGTAGGATTCCATAGCACATGTATTTTTAGCCGGATGTTCTCCTGTGGGTGTGTGAAGGGCAGGTCTGTAAATTGGGATTTTTAATGCTACTCCTGCTCTTTTCTGGCAAAAACAGCTGTCCGCAGGAACAGCAAAAGCAAAGTCCATGGGTCCTTTTATAGCTAAGGGAAAGAATGCATGAACTTTCCCTCTGAAAATTAGGCGCAAGGTCCATGGGTACAAAATTTCTTTGCACTGAAGCGGGAAGTTTGAAAATTGCCCCCCATATCCCATAAAGCTGAGAAATGTCCAGGGGATTTTCTAGCTCCAAAATAGAAGCGATTCCTGCATTTTCTTGGCCTGACTTAGTAAATTATTATTATTATTATTACATTTGTACCCTGCGCTTTCCCACACAATGCAGGCTCAATGCGGCTTACATAGTAATTTGAAATGCAAAGTTAATAGAATTTTAATAAAACAGTAGTAAAACAATGTAAAGTTGGGCTTAGTAATGTATGATAAGTTGAGCTAGATAATATATGACTAGGATAAAATGGAGAAGCACTCGTATTTATGCTTTTGTGCAGCTCTGAAGGCCAACCTCTTTGCGAAGCCTTCTCCAGCATGGGGGAGGGGCGCCAGTGGCTGACCAGTATTAGCAGTGTTGCATCTTATTTTTCTCTTCTTTCTTTTCTCTGATTTCTCCTTTCCTGTCTTTCATTATAGTTCCTTTCCATTTCTAGTTTATTAAATTTATTGTTAACGACTTGGATTGAGAAAGGTAGCATATCAAGTCATTAATAAACATGAACACTAGGGCAATAGTTGTTCCTCCCAATGATCTCTCCATCAGGAACTGAATGTCCCCAATGTATTTCATACCTTCCATGTCCCACATTCTGGAAACACCGATGGTGCTTAATTAGGGAGTTAGTAAGTCATATCGCTGAAGGCCACATGGCAAGTTTTCCCAACCAAGTTCCTGAGATCGGGATCCATCACCCCCTTGGTTGTGGTTGCTCCCTGAAGTGGTTAAGGATGCGTTAGAGTGAGCTAGGAATTGGTAGGAGGGACACCAGCTGAGGCAAAAGTGCAGTGTTAGCACTAAAGGCCGATGAATGGTATTTTCCCAGTTAGTGCGATACTAATAGGACAGGAACGGCATAAATGTAAAATCAGACAGAGAGCTGGTATCAAGTTCATACTCGAAAAGCAATCATGAAATATTAAATTGAGCAACATGAATAGTAATTAACGTATTCTGGACATAATACACAGGATGTGCTATAATTAATTACAGGCCAAATGAAAAGAGGATAGTAAGTTTCCACTGGCTAGAGTTGCTTTTCTTTTCTCTTGCAATCAGGGCTTTTTTTGAGGGGGTACTTGGGGGTACTGAGTACTGGCCCCTTTTCCATTGTCTGCTAAAATTGACCCATGGACCCCAAGTTTTTATGAAAGAGCTCAGGCTCTACATACCAATTCTGCCTTGCCATAGATTCTGTGACTGGTTGCAGGGGGTCTTGCTATTGTGGAGTAGGTCCCTCAGTGATTACCCCACCCCTGAAGGGTGGCCTATCATTTGAGTACCGGCACCTTTTTGCTAGAAAAAACTCAGTGCTTGGAATTATCCAGAAATGCCAGATGTGTGTACATAATTTATGCTCCTAAATTAGGTCATTTGGCTCTTAGAAATGTCTCGCCTACCTGCTTCTAAGCTCCTGAAGAATCTCAGGACCCAGCGGAAGAGCTAAAGGACTTTGCAGTCCACCTCAGAGAACAGCAATGCACTATTTCTCTCGCAAAAGGTTGAAGGACACAATAAGTGGGAGCAGACTAAGCTGTGATTTCACACAGAGAAACACTGTGCAATTAAGCTTCTAAGACCTATATTCAACCATTGCAGTCAGTGTTATTGCTTAAATGCTGACCACAGTGACCAATAAAAAAAAGCTGCATATTCAGTGCTGGTAACTGGATAGTGGCCAGTGCCGTATATCCAGCTCCACCATCTAATGCTAACTGGATAGTTTAGACAGCTGTTTTGCTGTCCTAACTTTATCTGGATGATTATCCACATACACCTGGATTCTAAATATGGTACCTAGATCTGCGTAGAGATAAACATGTAACTTAATTGGCAGAACAAGATAAATTAGCATTTTTAATGGCACTTAACAAGCAATAACTAGCGCTATTTGGTAAAAATTACAATTTATGCACGGAAATCGGTAAGCATATTCCATAAATAACTGCGCCTAAATTGCAAAGCACATAGTACAAATAAGCGTGCGTAGCTGAAAAGGAGCATGTTTATGGGCGGTCCAACAGTTATGCATGCAATTACAGAATATGCCTCAATATGACTAAATCTATGTGCCAGGGGCGTAGCTATGGGGGACCATGGGGGCCTGGGCCCCTGCAAATTTCATCCGGGCCTCTGGTTTGGCTGGTGGGGGTCCCCAACCCCCGCCAGCCGAAGCCTTCTTCAGCGCGGTCCCACGTTTGCTGCCTACCCTTGCTCTTCTTTCTTCTTGCTCCTCTTGTGCACGCTGGCACTCAGCGTCAGCGTGCACAAGAGGAGCAAGAAGAAAGAAGAGCAGGGGGTAGACAGCGAATGCAGCTGCTCCGGAGACCGCACTGAAGAAGGCTTCAGCTTGTGGGGGTTGGGGACCCCTGTCAGCAAAGGTATTTGTTTGTGAGGGGGCGAGGTGAGGCAGTGGGGGGGGGGGGCGAGGTGAGGCAAGGCGAGGCGTGGCGGCGGGGCGGCACTCAAAATGTGCCCCCAACCTTGGGCTCTGGCCCCCTCCCACAGTGAGGTCTGGCTACGCCCCTGCTACGTGCATGGATTTACACCAGGTTTTTATTGGTGTAAATGAACGCAAGTAGCTTTAGGCACTGCAGAATTGATCATGCATAGTCTATATACCGTGCCTTAATTTTATAGAATACGCTTATTTCCACATGGATTTTTTAGGCACCATATATAGAGTCTAGCCCATAGGGCCTTATTCTATAAAGGTTATGCTCCTAAATTTACACTCCTAATTTACAAGCATAATTTACGCTCCTAAATGTATGCTCCTAAATTATGAGCATAATCTATTTTAGATCACAGAGTATGCTTGTAATTTAGGAGCATACATTTTAGGAGCGTAAATTTAGGAGCATAACCTTTATAGAATAAGGCTCATACGGGGGAATTTCTATAAATGGCGCCTAAAAAATTGGCGCAAAAAACCTCCCACGTAGCAGTATTCTATGAACCGCTTTTAAACTTAGGCACAGTTTATAGAATAGCGTTTAAGCCCATGGATTGTGCCTACATTTAGATGCATCCATTTGCACCAATGAAAATGTGGTACAAGTGCCTGTGCCTATATTTAGGCATGGAGTCTCTTTATTCTATCCTTACACATGTAACTAAAAGTCACCCCCCCCCCCCCCCCCATCCATCCATGGTCCTCCCAATTCCGCACTCCCTTTTCTGACTCATGCGTAAAATTTAGGTATGTACATATTAATTGAATCTAATTAGTGTCAATAATTGCTTGTTAAAAAGCCACTTATTGGCACTAATTTGCTCGTTATTCAATTACAATGTGCACACATATTGGGTGCATGCCCAAATTTGAAACACACGTTTTTATAGAATTAGGGGGATAGTGGACTGAATTTTGCTGCTAACTGGATAACTTCCATTTCTTTAAGACAGTGTTTGGGAAACATGGCTCATCTGTTTTTATGTTTTATGTCTCTTTAGTTTTTGTTATCTATATTTGATGCTGTTTCTTTCTTTCCCATCAGTATGTTGGATTTCCTTTGCACTTCTAAAAAAAAAAATTGTATGTAAACCACATTGGCCTCTTTTACCAAAATAAGGTGGTAAAGCAATTCAAAATAAACTATGAATGATAAACTTCCAGCACTGCTTGTGTACTACCCCGGCGCTATCTGAAGAGCAATTCAAACACACTTAAGTGAAAATATATCATCACACCAATACAATCATCCAAAACAAAAAAGTGGACTTCAGTTTAAACAACAGTAGATCTATCAAAAATGTGGTTTTATCAAAACCACATGTGCATAAACTTTAAAATGACGGTAGGAGCATCAGAGATTTCTGCAATATAAAGGGTGATAGGACTTCATGGGCAACAATACACCTTACTAGCCAGATTTCTCTTTTAAAGCATCTCAGTCACTTGTCCACAGCCATGTATTTTATGCCTTTCATCCAAACACTAATTGTGCTTTTCAAAGTATATACAAAGTTTTAAACTTGCAATCACTTAAATTCACAAAAGCAGCTACAAGTTACTTATCTCAAAATAGCACTGTTTTCTTTCTTTCAAAGTGCCCAATGCTGATAAAAATCCAAAATGCTGACTGTGTCCACCAAGCTGTTCCAGCATGGCTCCTGCCTGCTTTCAGAGCTCTTCAAATAAACTTCACCACTTCAGGGGCTCTTTTACTAAGCTGCGTAAGCGTTTACGTGTGCCAATTTGGAGTTACCGCCTGGCTACTGTGTGGCTCTTGCGGTAATTTCGTTGTTGGCGTGTATCCAATACACAAGTCCGAAAAAGAACTTTTATTTTCTGGCGCACGTCCGCTATGCCAAGTGGCATTTGACACACGTAGGTCATTACCGCCCGGTTAACGCGTGAGGCCTTACTGCTAGGTCAATGGCTGGCAGTAAGGTCTCAGACCCAAAATGAACGTGTGCCAATTAAAATTTTTCCGCACTTCCATTTTCGACAAAAATTTTAAAAAGACAGTTTTTTGCAGGCACACTGAGAAATGGATCTGCGCACACCCAAAACACATGCCTACACTACCGCAGGCCATTTTTCAGCACACCTTAGTAAAAGGACCCCTTAATGTCTTCTGGTAAAATTGCTGCTTTCAATCTACATGGAGTCAATGTGTTAACAAACATAGGGGGTTGTCTATTAAGGGCCCCTTTTACCAAGTTGTGGCAAAAGGGGGCCGGTGCTGGCATTGGCGCATGTTTTACATGTATACCGAGGCTCCCTTTTACTGCCGCTGGTAAAAGGGAAGTCTCACTTTCCGACAGGAAATGTCCGGGTGGCAAGTAAAGCACTTGCTGAGAGGCCATTTCAGGGGAAGCCCTTATCAGCCACCACTGAGGTGGCGGTAAGGGCTCCTGCGTTAACCCAGCGGTAATCAGACAGCACGTGGCACTGCCCAATTACTGCCGGGTACACTCCAGCGCTACAAAAATAAATACTTGGAACAACCTTCCTGAACCCTTACGCCAAGCCCCCTCCCTGCCCGTCTTCAAGTCTTTGCTTAAAGCCCACCTCTTCAATGCTGCGTTCGGCACCTAACCCTTACCGTTCAGTGAATCCAGACTGCCCCAATTTGACTGCCCCTATCGGACCGACCGTTCACTTGTCTATTAGATTGTAAGCTCTTTGAGCAGGGACTGTCTCTCTTTGTTAAATTGTACAGCGCTGCGTAACCCTAGTAGCGCTCTAGAAATGTTAAGTAGTAGTAGTAGTAGTAGTGCTGGAAATGGCCGCGCACTAGGGGTGGGAAGTACCACTGGGCTGCTGCAGGAGCCCGGTGGTACTTCCTGTATAGCGAGCTGTAAGCCCACATTGGGCTTACCGCCGCTTAGTAAAAGGAGCCCTAAAGCTTAGCTCGAGTTATCTGCAGCAGGGACCATATGAATAAAATGGGCCCTGCTGTAGATAACTCGAGCTAAGCCTTTTTTTGCTCATTAAAAATGTTCAAATATATAAAAAGATTATACCGTTGCATATACATTGATATTCTTACATAAGTACATAAGTATTGCCATACTGGGAAAGACCAAAGGTCCATCAAGCCCAGCATCCTGTTTCCAACAGTGGCCAATCCAGGTCACAAATACCTGGCAAGATCCCAAAAATGTACAAAATATTTTATACTGCTTATCCCAGAAATAGTGGATTTTCCCCAAGTCCATTTAATAATGGTCTATGGACTTTTCCTTTAGGAAGCCGTCCAAACCTTTTTTAAACTCTGCTAAGCTAACCGCCTTTACCACATTCTCTGGCAACGAATTCCAGAGTTTAATTACCTAATATGGCAATCAACTAATGGTCCAACACTGAATCCATCTCCTCTGCTCTGTTCTTAATGAGGAAATTTGTCACTACATAAAGTAGAAGATGGCATCACTGATGAAAAAAGCCTCTTCTTAAAGGACGCTTGCATGTTCTGAATGAGTGCTCGCTTATCATAACCATCTGTATGGCTTCCATAAACTGTTATTTACTGCAAATAAAACAACATATAGTCTGTGCCCTGAGAAAGACAGGAACAAATCAAACTTGGGTATACAGTTAAAGTAGCACATACCATGTAAAATGAGTTTATCTTGTTGGGCAGACTGGATGGACCGTTCAGGTCTTTATCTACCGTCATTTACTATGTTACTATCAGGCTCTTTTTCATAAGAGAAGGATGTCCATCTTTCGACATAAATCGGAAGATGGACGTCCTTCTCCCAGAGACGTCCAAATCGGTATAATCGAAACCCAATTTTGGACGTCTCCAACTGCAGTCCGTCGCATAACATAATAATTAAATACCCTCAGTATACATATATATATATTTCTTTAATCTTCTATTTCTTTAACTTTCTATTTTTTAATCTTTCAGTTTGATTTAAAGATACATATACATATAATATGTATATATATGTGTGTATGCATGTATATGTGTGTGTATGTATGTATATTTATGTATACATATATTCCTGACTTTATTTGTCTTAATCATAGATTTATATGTGTGTACACTAATGAAATATAATATGAAAGCATGTTCTGCTTTTTATTTGTTATACTATATTATATGTGTATATATATGTACCTTTTACTACATTTTATATCTCTTGATTAGATTATACAGATTCAGAGTCATTTAATAAAGTGATTCTTTAAATTTATCTCCCATTCTCCTGGAGTCATTGGTCCATTTCCCACTCCTCTTTTGTAACTTTAGGTATGGAGCAGGTTATTCTATAGCACTGCACATATATTTTTGGGATGCCCTTGACCTGCCCATGCTCCTCCTATAATCACGCCCCCTTTTAGGATCTGTGCGGTAGAATTTGCGTAGACTACATTATAGGATATGCTTAGTGAGTAGTGCGCATAAATTCTAATTATTGTCAATTAGTGCTGATAATTGCTTGTCAGCATCCAATTATCAGCGCTGATTGGCTCGCTATCAAATTAAGTTATTCACGCAAATCAGAATACACCCAGATTTGGGTGCATAACTCAAGGTGCCATATATAATTCTCCCATTAACCATAAAACATGGAATGTGGCGGGGACTGCAATTACAGTTAATGTGGGATAACTATCTCCATGTTAACTGTCAATGTAGTAGAAAACATTCATCATTGCATGTGTTATCCTCCATGCAGTTAACTCATGTGCTTGGGAAGATGCTGGGCACACCCACAACAGTTAATGGAGGGGACTGTACAGTTACCATTCATTTATTTTGGCAACTAACATTCAGGTAGTGCCAAAATCTTACCGGACTCTAGTAAATAGAGTCCATGGTGACCTTATAAATCTTTGGAAAGTAGGCTAGAAAACTGAACTAGTTGAGTACATTCCTTGAGTAATCAAGTCAAACCAAGCTGGATTTATGGGGAAGATTAACTCTCCTGCTCCTGTGATGAAGCTGTGGTGTGGTAAATTTAAAACGAATCGGAGGACAGCTTTCTGCACTCAACGCATAGTTAAACTCTGGAATTCGCTGCCGGAAAAGATGGTTAAGGCGGTTAACTTAGCGGACTTCAGAAAAGGGTTGGACGGCTTCCTGGAGGAAAAAGCCATAGAATGTTATTGAATGGCCGAGGGAATAATACAGTATTTCTAGGATGGGCGGGACAAATTGCTTGTTCTTTTGGCCGCTGTCGATGACATGGTGCTGGGCTCGATGGACCCTTGGTCTGTCCCAGCATGGCGATGCTTATGTACTTATGTACTTATGTCTTCCTTCAGATATTACCATATGTTTTTCTGGTAGTGGGAAGTGAGTGGCAGGTTGCTACCCCTCCATCCACTTTACCACTTGAACCCAGTGATGATCCTAGGTCGGCTGCCACCCGGGGCGGTTCGCCGCTGCGCACCCCCTGCCCCCCCACGGTGCAGTACAACACACCCTCCCGGGTGCATTCTTAGCTGCTGGGAGCAGCCGCGCGGCTCCACTGGCTCCCTGCTCCCTTCACCCCGGAACAGGAAGTAATTCCCCAGAACAGGAAGTAACCTGTTCTGGGGCAGAGGGAGCAGGGAACCAGCGCAGCCAACAGGTGCGTAGCTGCTCTCTGCACCCCTCCAGCAGCGTGCACCCGGGGTGGACTGCCCCCACTGCCCCGCCCTTAGTACCCCACTGCTTGAACCCCACAACCATCACCTTGCTGGAGCCCACTACCTTTTGGAATCATTCTGAAAACACAAAAGTGACAATTATTTAAATTGCCACCTCAGACTAGGCCAGTGTTTCCCAAGTCTGGTCCTGGAGTTCCCCTTGCCAGTCAGGTTTTCAGGACATCCACAATGAATATGCATGAAAGAGATTTGCATATAATGGAGGCAGTGTATGCAAATCAAGTTCATGCATATTCATAGTGGATATCCTGAAAACCTGACTGGCAAGGGGCACTCCAGGACCGGACTTGGGAAACACTGGTCTAGGCCCCCCCAATGCCATGAGCTTAGTGCCTATTCTATAATAGAATCTTGACAGCAAGATTCTGTTATCGTATACTAGCATAAGTCGGCATTGGTGTGTCCATGTTTTGGCATGCCCTCTTACGCCATGTCAATGGCAGGCATAAGTTGGTGTGCCTACGTGCACCAAGTGACACACATAATTTATAGTATTTTGGGAGACACGCCCATGACCTGCCCATGCTCCACCCATTTGTACATCCCCTTGTAGTTAGGTACTATGGTACCCCTTGATGCATGTAATTGGCACGTATCTCTATGCAAAGAAGACCAGAGGAAAACAGCAACACAAACCAAGTGTGGAGCAAATCAGTGAAGTAGGCAACAGATAGAGCAACAAAGCGGAGCCTGAGGTGGAAGGAAGCAGATTTTATTAAAGCACCCGACACGGCCCGTGTTTCAGCAAGTGTCTGTGTCAAGGGTCAAAATTTCTCTTTACAATAGCACAGCGCTTCCTATGTAAGTCCGTCAGTCATAGAGTCAAAATGCACGGTAAGTGAAAGTATGCTTTTAACTGCGTATGCAGTATAGCAATCATACTGCATATGCAGTTAGAAGCATACTTTCGGGGCTGGCCCAAGGCAGTGTGCAATAATGCTGTTACCACTGCTGGCACCCCACCTGAAGATTGGAGGACTACAGCACTGAGACTGGAAGGGGGAGAGAGATAGAGAAACCTGACCCTGCGAGGGGTGGAAGTGAGAGATGCCATACCTGGGGGTGGGGGGTGGAGGGAGCGAGAGATGCCATACCTGCAGATGAAGGGGAGGGAAGGGTGAAAGAGATGGCACATCATGAGGGGTGGTAGGGAGACATTTCAGACCATGAGTATGAAGAGGGGAAGAGAGAGATTTGATGAGGAGAAAGGAAACAGAGGTGGAGAAATGCTGGACCTACAGGGGTGGGGTGAGGGGAGGGGAGGGGGAGATTCTGAGATAAGAAGGGTGAGTGGAGGGAAAAGACAGAGATCACATGGATGGATAGATGAATGAAGGGTAAGAGTTGGAGAGACGCTGGACCCAAGAAGGGAGTGAGAGAGAGAGAGAGAGAGAGAGAGGGAAAGGGTCATGGATTTGATGTACAACCTTTCTGTGGTACAAGTGGTTTTGAGAGAGAGAGAAATGCTATACCTTGAGGAGGGGGCAGGGGAGAGATAGTGAGAGATGGCCCCCAGTGGGTGTGCAGGACAAAAAGGGGGATAAGTGGATGGAGGAGAAACAGGGACACAGAAAAGAGATGCTAGACAGGACAGATAGAAACACAGACAGAATAACGGTGGACACAGAAAGAGAAGAAATGTCAAATGGACAAAAGACCTTGGAAAGAGCAGAAGATGGATGTGATGTGGAAGGTGGGGGAGGAGAGCAGAGCATAAGATGATGGGACGAGGGGAAGGAGAAGAGGAACATAGCAAAGAATGGATTGGACTAGGGGTGGGGGAAGAAGGGAAACAGAGTAGAAGATGACTGGGGCTTGATGATTGGGAGAGTGTTGGAGAGCAGAATAGGGAATTATGGATTGGAGAGGTGGAGTGGGAATTTCAAGGGGATAGTGAGTAATTGGCAGTTGGTGAATATGAGTGGAAGTATGTTCTTGGGTTGGGAGAATGAGTGACTGTGTGAAATGAGGATTAAGAGAAAGGGGATGAAGTATGGGGAAAGATTAAGATATAGTGTGAATGACCTGGAAGACTAGAGAGAGGATGAGATGGATTGAAAAGAGATGGGGGAACAGGATGGACTTCTCAAAGGACTGTGAGGTTGGAAATGAGGTTAAACAGATTGTGAAAGAGATGCTATCGGGCACGGGGGTATAGGTTAAGAGATAGAAGAATGGTCTGGAGGCAAGGAAAGGAAGGAGAGATAGGGATGGAGCTGGGATTGATAAGGGGGTGAGATGCAGTGAAATGTAGATGAGAGCTAAGATGGTGAGTACAGAGGACAGAATGAAGGACTATGAAGTGGTGAAAAATTGTGTGTGTGTTGGGGTTGGGGAGGTTATAGGAGACTATGGAAGGAGAGAGGCTATGGGGGCAATTGGAGTGCTGGAGAGAGAATGAGGGGGAAATGGAAAAAGCCAATAGGTAGATGTGAAGTGAAGGAGACTAGAGGGTGAGAAAAAAAAAAGGAAGATTAGTGCCAGACAGATGTAGAGAAGGAAAGGAAGAAAATGAGGAGAGAGAAGAAATTTAAAGGCAAACCTGGAAAAGAATTTAAAGGACTGACACAAAGAAAGTGGGAAAGAGATTGGGACCAGCTCAACTGAAAAAAATTAAATGCTCAAGCAACAAATGTAGAAAAGAAAAAAATATATATTCTTATTTTATACTTTTTAAACACTGATATGTGTCTGCTTTGGGAAATGTGTATCTTTTCAATTTTTGTATTATACGCCACACAGGAGAAAATGCATTTATGTTTCGCTTTTACCTGTATTTGCACTGCTTATAGAGTCTGGCTTTTTTTTTTTGGGGGGGGGGGGGGTCTCTGTTTCAGTTTTTGTCTGTCCATGTTCTGTATGTGCAGCTGAGATGTAGGATTCTTCCAGCATGTAGTGTCTGTGTAGAAATCTGTAACAGTCCAGCTTACTCCAGTTTCCCAGTTGCAGGTATCTTGGTTCTTTAGGGCCCAGTGTAATATTTATAACACCTTCTTCTTATAAGTGGATTAGAGCTGCTATGATGTATTACGTTTTTCCTATATAGGTTTTGATTGTCGTTTTGCGTTATTTCACAGTGTCTAGTGCTATTTGAAAGCAGGCTCAGGGGCAAGGGTCGCAATGCTCAGGTCTCCACATCCTGAAGAGTCACCATACGAACAAAAACCTGTCTGCTTTAAACAAAGTGTCTGGCAGTGGAAGGAGCGTGTGCTGTTCCTCAGGTGATAATCACAATTTGACTATGTTTTGTGTGGCATGTTGTAAGGGGGATAGCTCCAATGTTGGGGAATATAGAGCTTGCGGTACAGAACTGGAGGTGCAGGATTTATATTGAGATTCTGTCCAATCCTGTAGAGAATCCAGATTTCGCTCTTGCACAGAAGAATGTGTTGAATGATGGTATCAATTATAATGGCGGTTTTACTGGATAGCTGAAACTGGCTGGAGGGGGGAGAGATTCTTTATTGCATTGAAGGCCCCGGTGTCTTGTATTACTAATTTATATGTGGGGGCAAAAAAAGAGGTATAATGTGTGGAAATGCCATTTTGGCTTGCCTCCCCCTATAGGTAGCTTGCCCCACTGTGGCCACCCAAAATATTTCTATCTAGAGGTGCTACTGCTTCTTTTTCTTGGGATTCAACACCTCATGTTTCTACAGCAGTATGTTTTATTAATCTAGCTCCCTATAGGGGACCAGACCTTATAAAATCGTTAGGACCCAATCTAAATTACAGGAAGAAGCAGAAATTGTTGTAGCTTAATAGTAGACGAGGCAGACAAGATTGCAGAAAATATAGCTTTTGATAACGTATAACTGCTGTAGAAATGTGAGTTGTCCAATTGACAGAATTTAGCATCATTTAGTGTCTTAAGTTATGTTATTTGCTCCTTAATGCTACTTAAAGGACTCTAATGCAACTTGTCTTGCCCTACCACAGTGATATAAGAACAAAAGAGTAGCCATACTGGGTCAGACCAATGGTCCATCTAGCCCAGTATCCTGTTTTCCAAACAGTGGCCAAGCCAGGTCACAAGTACCTGGCAGAAACCTAAATCATGGCAACACTACATACTACAAATCCCAGGGCAAGCAGTTGTGTCCCATATCTGTCTCAATAGCAGACTATGGACTTTTCCTCCAGGAATTTGTCCAAACCTTTTAAAACCCAGATACACTAACCGCTGTTACCACATTCTCTGGCAAACAGTTCCAGAGCTTAACTATTCGTTGAGTGAAAAAATATTTCCTCCTACTTGTTTTTAAAGTATTTCCATGTAACTTCCTCAAGTGTTTCCTAGTTTTTGTACTTTTGGAATGAGTAAAAAATCAATTATTTCTACTTGTTCTACACCACTCAGGGTTTTGTAGACCTCTATCATATCTCCTCTCAGCTGTCTCTTTTCCAAGCTGATGAGCCCTAACCTCTTTAGCCTTTCCTCATACGAGAGGAGTTCCGTCACTCTGGTATACAATGAGATGCAAAACATGCAAATGCTTGTAAAACAGCTCATCACTATGTAAAATACATAACATGGCTTGTGGTGTGAGCTGCAGCTTTGAGACCTGGTTCTTCCAGATAGCTGGAATAATGCTGTGTGTGAGGTGGCTCTCAACCAGCAGGTTTCACTTATCATGGTAGTCAGTAACCTATGGGACTGTTATACTGCAGTTTGCTGATTACTGTGATAAATCAAGGTCGGGTAAAAACTCACCTTTTACTGCATCTTGATAACTTCCCCTCTTAGCAAATAATGTTTAGGAACTAAACTACTGAATAGCCATCATCTTTGTTATTAGGGGTGACAGGATGGGCACCATCAGTAAATCAGTCAAATGAATCCATACTGATTCTGTCAGAATGGTTCACACACTTTCATCTAGTGTTTGTAAACTGAGGAGAAGGCATAGATGTACTCTGGGGTGGGCAAAGGGGGCGGTGCCAGGTATTTGTGACCTGGATTGCCCACTGTTGGAAACAGGATGCTGGGCTTGATGGACCTTCGGTCTGTCCCAGTATGACAATACTTATATACTTATGGCAATGGTCCTCCTCCCTCCACTGCCAATATTTATTTTATTTATTTATTGCATTTGTATCCCACATTATCCCACCTATTTGCAGGCTCAATGTGGCTTACGTGGAGGGGCATAATCAAACGGAAACGCCTATCTCCATGGGCATTTATCTCCGAGAACGGGGCCGTGAAGGGGCGGGCCGAACCGTATTTTCGAAAAAATGGACGTTTTTGAGCTGGGCGTTTGTTTTTTTTAGCGATAATGGAAACTACAAACGCCTAGCTCAAAAACGTCCTAATCCGTGCCATTTGGTCATGGGAGGTGCAAGGATTCGTAGTACACTGGCCCCCCTGATATGCCAGGACACCAACTGGGCACCCTAGGTCAGTGCGGTGGACTTCAGAAAAAGCTCCCACATGCATAGCTCCCTTACCACGGGTGCTGAGCACCCAACCCCCTCCCCCAAAACCCACTACCCACAAATGTACAACACTACCATAGCTCTTAGGGGTGAAGGGGGCACCTACATGTGGGTACAGTGGGTTTTGGAGGCCTCCCATTTACCAGCACAAGTGTTACAGGTGGGGGGAATGGGCCTGGGGCCACCTGGCTGAAGTGCACTGCAGTACCCACTAAAAGTGCTCCAGGGACCTGCATACACGCAGGCCTCTAGGACTGGTTGCTGCTATATAACATTGGCACACCAGTTGACACCTGAAGACTAATCTCTCCGAAAACATCCTTTATTGGAATAACCGCCTTTACTCACAGTTAACTGCAGATCAGAGGTTGTGCCCCACTAGCAACGAGTCTCCCTGGTACTGAGATGAGCAGTAGGTCAGAGCTGGCAGAATGCTGTACAATGCCCTCTTTCAGCCACATTCAAGGGAAGAACTAAGTTCTGTAACGTGGCTAACACAGGAAAGGGAACTAAAACTGGCTTACAAAAATGGCCACTACCGCATGGACTACAACAGGAAACACAACAGGGCACACTGTGACCCAGTAGGCAGGGGGAAAAGCACCATGGGAGAAGAGCCTACCAACTACCAACATCGTGAGACTGTAACACAAGCTAATGAAATCACGGAGCTCAATATCCTACACCCACCACAATGCAATGCTGATGTGACCCTGTACTGCACCCGAGAGCCACATCTGACCCAAGGAAAGGCTGTGAGAGGATCGAACACATTCTGCTATCAAGGAGGTGGGTACGGCATTTGAGACTGGCATACAGGCTGGAAAAAAAGTTTGTAAAGAGGGTTTTTTTTTGTGGGAGGGGGTTAGTGACCACTGGGGGAGTCCGGGGAGGTCATCCCCGATTCCCTCCAGTGGTCATCTGGGCAGTTGGAGCACTTTTTTTGGACTTGTTCGTGAAAAAAAAGGGTCCAAAAAAAGTGATCCAAAATCGCAGTAAAAACGCCTTTTTTTTTTTCAATTATCAGCTAAAGACGCCCATCTCTCCTCGGCTGATAACCACACCCCAGTTCCGCCTCCATCACACCTCCAACATGCCCCCATCAACTTTATTCGTTTCCGCGATGGAGTGCAGTTGGAAACGCCCAAAATCGGCTTTCGATTATACCGATTTGGGCGCCTTTGCGAGACAAACGTCTATCTCCCGATTTAGGTCGCACATTAGGCGTTTTTCTCTTTCGAAAATAAGCTGGATAGTTTTGTTAACATAGTCATTGCGGGTTCAATGTGGCTTACATATTTTGTTAGCAAAGTCATTGTAGGGTGACAGACACATTGAATATTGTGTCGAGGTTAGGTTAGGGTAAAAGGAAGAAGAAAGGGGTGATTAGGTAGTTATAGTAGGTGAGTGTCAGGCGGATTTGTGTGCCCGTTAGTTCTCATTGTATGCCTTGTTAAAGAGATATGTCTTTAGAGATCTGTGAAAAATAGTTGTTTCGTTGATTGTTCTCAGGTCTGTAGGCAGTGCATTCCACAATTTCGTGCCCAAGTACGAGAATGTGGTATCGTGCATCTGCTTGTACTTTAGTCCTTTACAACTGGGGAAGTGCAGGTCGAGGAACTTGTGGGTTGCTCTTGTGGCGTTTCTTGGAGGTAAGTCTACGAGGTTTAGCATGTAGATTGGGGCATCTGCGTGAATGATTTTGTGTATAATCGTGCAGATCTTGAACATAATGCGCTCCCTAAGTGGGAGCCAGTGGAGCTTCTCTCTTAAGGGTTTTGCATTTTCATATTTAGTTTTTCCAAATATGAGTCTGGCGGCAGTATTCTGGGCAGTTTGTAGTTTTTTGATAGTTTGTTCTTTGCATCCAGCGTATAGTGCGTTGCAGTAGTCCAGATGACTTATTACCATTGACTGTACCAGGGTGCGGAATACGTATCTTGGGAAGAAAGGTTTTACTCTTTTAAGTTTCCACATGGAGTAGAACATCTTTTTCGTTGTGTTCTTCACGTGGTCATCAAGGGTGAGGTTTCGATCAATGGTGACTCCAAGAATTTTCAAGTTTTTTGAGATAGGGAGAGAACAGTATGATGTGGTTATGGTGGAGAAGTGTTTTGTGTTATGTTGTGAGGTGAGTACAAACAAAAAAAACAGCACCACGGGCCTTTAAAATGGAACAAAGTTCTTTAATGAATGAGCCTTGACCCGACACGGGCCGTGTTTCGGTGACTAGCACCTGCGTCAGGGGTCACAGTGATGACGTGGAAAACTTGGGGAATAACTCGAATATTTTCATCTACAATATTCCTTACCCCACGTCTCACGTAGCAAAAGTTATAAAGCACCAAGGCACCTTCACTTTCTGTATCCAAATGGATCAAGGTCAAGTCGGGTCAAGGCTCATTCATTAAAGAACTTTGTTCCATTTTAAAGGCCTGTGGTGCTGTTTTTTTGTTTGGACTTTAGTTTGTACTTTGTTCCCTCTCTTTTGTTATACCCAAGTGAGGTGAGTACAAGACATTGTGTTTTTTCTGCATTAAGTTTTAGTTGGAATGCATCTGCCCAGGTGTGCATTATATGGAGGCTTCAGTTGATCTCGTTGGTGATTTTGTTTAGATCATGTTTGAACGGGATGTAGATTGTGACATCGTCTTCCTTACCCTTTTCCCATCCCCCCAAAGTAAGTATCAGGCTTATTTTCGAAAGAGATCACCGGCGATCTTCCGACACAAATCGCGAGATGGCCGGCCATCTCCTAAAACCAGCCAAATCGGTATAATCGAAAGCCGATTTTTGGACACACTCGCCGGCATTCTGTCGCGGAGGCGGCTAAACTTCAAGGGGGCGTGTCGGCAGGGTAGTGAAGGCGGGATGTGGGCTTGCTTACGAGATGGCCGGCTTCAGCTGATAATGGAAAAACGAAAACCGGCGATGACGAGCATTTGGCCGGTTTTACTTGGTCTATTTATTTTCACGACCAAGTCTCAAAAAAGATGCCCAAACTGACCAGATGACCACCGGAAGGAATCGGGGATGACCTCCCCATACTCCTCCAGTGGTCACCAACCCCCTCCCACCCAAAAAAAAAACTTTAAAACATTTCCTTCCTAGGAGGGGAAGCCAGTCGGCCAGCTCATAAAAAAAAAAAAGGGATCTTGCTGATCAGTTATGTTATGACTTACTTGTTCTGGAGTGCTGTATTTTGTGATACTGTTTTGAGAAATGTTCAAGAAAAACTTCATACAAATTTTAAAAAGTCCCTGCCGTTCATTTTCCCTTGATGGCTGTCCCTGACGTGCACTTCCCTTAATAGCCATCTGTCTTTCTCTCCGAAAGTGCACTTCTCTTAATGGCCGGCTTTCTCCCCAAACAGGGAAATCAAAACAGTTTGTGCTCACAGTTTTTTTAGTAGTAACAGAGGGATTTGAACCAGCCACCTCTATATTACAAGAGTCATAATGTAACCACTTGGCCACAGCTCCACTTACTTGGCTGTCCCTCCCTTTTAATTATACTCCTTCAGGTCTCTCTCAGCCAATCACAGTGTGTTAAGCTATCTGTGAGTGGCTGAGAGAGACCTGGCGGGGTATAATCAAAAGGGAGGGACAGCCAACTAAGTGGAGCTGTGGCCAAGTGGTTACATCACTGGTCTTGTAATGCAGAGGTGGCTGGTTCAAATCCCACTATTACTACAAAAAAAGCAGTGTGCAAAAACTTTTGATTTCCCTCTTCAGGGAGAAAGATGGCTACTATTAAGGGAAGTGCACGTCAGGGACGACCATCAAGGGAAAATGCACGGCAGGGACTTTTTTCATTTGCATGAAGTCTTTCTTGAACATTTCTCAAAACAGTATCACAAAATACAGCACTCCTGAACAAGTAAGTCATAACATAACTGATCAGCAAGATCTAAACATCCAGAAGTACCAGTGCACTACGAATGCTGGCCCCTCCCACCGCCAAATGCCTTGGATTTGGCCAGGTTTAAGATGGCCGGTTCCAGTTTCCATTATCGCTGAAAAACAAAGTCGGCCATCTCAAACCCGGCGATCTGTGGCATTTGGCCCGCCCCAACCGTATTATTGAAACAAAAGTTGGCCGGCCATCTTTTTCGATAATACGGTTCCGGCCAGCTGTTGCGGCGCCACCAAAATAGATCGCCCGCGATCGATTTCGCCGGCGCCGTTTGATTATGCCCCTCTATGTAAACTAGACATGGGGGAAGAAGGGTCTGGACCTACTGGTAGATCCCAGAAGCTTTCTGGTAGTCAGAAGATGGAGTGTCACTGTGGCCACTCAATTGGGAGAATCAAAAGAGTGAGGGAACCCAGGAAAGCACACCCTGCAAATTATTTTAAATACCTAGAATGTTTTGGAGATCAGGTAGGTCCCTTGGTCAAGATCCAGCATCTAGTCTTGGAAGCTTACACTCAACAGCTCCTCTGGAAAACACTCGTTGGTGTGTACCACAGCCAGAAAAGCACTTGGTTTTCTCTATAGGACAGGTACAGCTTCAAGAACATTGCATTGTCAATCTACAGTGCCTCATTCACTGTGTTCAGGCAGTAAAATCATGAGAAGAAAATTAAGAAAGCGTGTAAGAGAGTCATAATCCAGTTCTGAGAGTCTGACCAACAGTTTTGGCTATAAACCTCAGGAACACAGGCCTTGGTGGAAATTGTCAACAATGCTGTAATTCGATCATACATTTTTTACACCACAAATCACACTACATCACCACACTACATGTCAAACCCAAAATGTGGTTTATGTGATTTGGTGCCCCTGCCCTTGGTCTACATTGGTAAAACTCTGCAACCTTTGATTGAACATAAAAGTTGTAGCTAAAGTCAGGACATTGGGGCACACTGCATTGACCAGGAACACCAGTTCACACAATTATTTGTTTAGAGCAGTGGAAGCTGTGGTGCTCAACAGCCACGAAAAGAACCTTATTGAGATTTTATTGTAGTAAATGGGTTTTTGAACTGAATTCTATCATGCCACATGGTTTGAACAAAGAATTGAACTGGTGAACTGCCATTGTAGTTTTCCCCCTTGGTTTAATATGTTTATTTATTTATTAGGGCTTATTTACCGCCTATTTGAAGGAATTCATTCAAGGCGGTGTACAATAAGAATAGATCAAACATGGGCAATAGGCAGTTACAGCAGTAAAAATATTCAAATAACAATACAAAGTATGGCATAGTATACGTTGAGGGGCATTTTTGAAAGAAACGTCCAAGTTGCGATTTGGACGTCTTTACAAAATGTCGAAAACTGAGGTAGGGAAAAACCCTATTTTCGAAAAAAGATAGACGTCCATCTTTCATTTCGAAAATACCGTCAGAGACGTCCAAATCCAAGGATGTCCTTAAATTTGGAACTCCCTAGATTTGGAAAAAGAAGCCAGCAGATCAATATAACATCAGAAAGATTTTATTGAAGATACCGCATTTGTTTACATGCGGTATCTTCAATAAAATCTTTCTGATGTTATATTGATCTGCTGGCTTCTTTTTCCATATTGGATTTTGCAAATCGTTTGCCCTGTTTTTTTTTGGAACTCCCTAGATTTGGACGTCTTTGACTTTCAGCGATTTTTGAAACCAAAGACGTCCAAGTCAAAAACGTCCAAATGCAAGTCATTTGGACGTGGGAGGAGCCAGCTAGTGCACTGGTTCCCCTGACATGCCAGGACACCAACCGGGCACCCTAGGGGGCACTGCAGTGAACTTCATAAAATGCTCCCAGGAACACAGCTCCCTTACCTTGTGTGCTGAGCCCCCCAAAACCCACTACCCACAACTGTACACCACTATCATAGCCCCCCTTCTCCCCCCTCTCCTCACCCCCCCCTCTCCTCAGAGTTCCAGGCCCCCTCCATCTCCTCAGAGTTCCAGGCCCCCCTCCCTCCCTCCTTCCTCAAAGTTCCAGACCCTCTCTCTCCTCAGAGTTCCAGACCCCAATCCCTCCCTCCCTCCTCAGAGTTCCAGACCCCCTCCCACCTCTGAGTACCAGACCCCCCTCCGAGTTCCAGACCCCTTCCCTCCCTCCCTCCGACTCGAGTTCCAGCCCGACCTCTTCTCCCACTCCCACAACAGTCCTTCGCCTGCCCCTCGCCTTCCTGCATGCCGCCCATAACTTAAAAGTCATTTTACCGGGGTCCCGGCAGCAGCAGTAGTGAAAGGCAAGCACGAGCACGCTCGGCGAGTCAGCGCTTCAGCCTGTCTTCCCTTCTCGTTGCTCTCAGGTTTGCCTCTGGTCCCGCCCCCATTTCCTGTTTCCGCAATAGCGGGACCAGAGGCAGAGCTGAGCGCAACGAGAAGGGAAGGCAGACTGAAGCGCCGACTCGCCGAGCCTGCTCGTGCTCGCCTTTCACTACTGCTGCCGCTGGGACCCCGGTAAGATGACTTTTAAGTTATGAACGGCATGCAGGAAGGCGAGGGGCAGGCGAAGGACTGTTGTGGGAGTGGGAGAAGAGGTTGGGCAGCAGGCTGGCTCCTGGGGAACTTCCGGTTTCAGCGGGGAAATATTGGGGGTGCTCGAGCACCCACGGAGTCGGAGACAATGCAAATAAGTTAATTCAGTGCCAGCTGAATGCAAGATGCTGCCTGAGGCAGAGCTAAGATGTCGCCCCTCCCCCCCAGGCTGAGATGCTGCCCCGCCGTTTGCAGTGTTTACCTGTTTTGTCACGTTCCAAACCTGGCAGCGGCAGCGATCCCATACACTGCCCTGCAGCCAGCACCCACTTCTTCTCTTTACTGCGGTTGTCAGGAAGTTACATCAAAGAGGCGGCCGCAATAAAGGGAAGAGGCAAGTGCCGGTGGCAGAACAGCATATGGGAATCGCTGCTGCTGCCAGGTTTGGAACGTGACAAAACAGGTAAACGCTGTGAACGAGGTAGCCTGTCCCCGAAGAGTGGAGAGATGCCACCTCTGAAGAGCACTGCCTGAGGCCCCTGCCTCAGGTGACCTAATGGTCAGGCCGCCCCTGTCTTAATTAACAAGCCAATCAGTGCCGATAATTGGTACTTAACAACCAACTAGTGACACTAGTAGGCTTTAATTAGAATTTATGTGCACAACTTTCTAGGCGTATTCTATAACACAGTGCGTGTAAATTCTAATGTGCACAGTTGAAAAGAGGGCGTGGCCATGGGTGTGGAATGAGCGGATTGTGGACATTTCAAAAAACTATGCACACTATTATAGAATACACCTGATCTGCGCCTAACTTAGGTACGGGTATTTAGGCCTGGTTTTAGGTGGCCTAAATGGGTGCACCTAAATTTTAGTCACAAGAATGGTGTAGGCATATTCTTTAAACTACGCCTAACTTTAGGCATAGTTTATAGAATCACGCTAAGCGTGTGATTTTACGGCGCAGATTTTTAAGGGCACCATATATAGAATTTCCCCCTAAGTGTACTATTGTAATTGGGACTCCGTGTCTTTGAGTGTGTCCTGTCCCTTTTTCTATCCAGTAACTTTTGCATGTTATGTCTTACCCACACCAAAGTTTCAGGAGGTCCAAAAAGATCACTGCAGGCTATTTCTATGGGGTAGAGAGCAGGGGGAATGGATGGATTCATCATGTGTAACTATGGACCTGCATGCAAACCATACATTCAGGAAAGTAGACGCCAGTAGACCTGATGGAACTTATTATTTACTGACCACCATACCACTGAAGTAAGAAAAATCTTAGCAACAATTTAAAATAGTGACCAATAAAAGGAGGAAGTTCCCCTCTAACAAAAAGAAAGCACAACACTGAACGACTCCTTGCAAAACAGTTCTTTCTGTGATTGAAATAAGCACTGACGCCACTTCAGTACACTTGTTAGAGGAAAAGCTGCCTGAGATACAAGAACTATATCAAGAATAAACATGTTTGTGCTGCTTGGCAAGATGCAATGAACGTCCATCAAGCTGCAGGTTCCCGACTCCAGCACTGGTTGTCTTGGTTTCTTGATAGCTGGCCAACTCCCCCTACTGGTTGGTTTGGGAATATCCATGTGAAATGGTGATGCTGTGGCTATGTGTTGACACACCTGGAAGACTGGAACAGTTACCTAGCCAGATGGCTGAATGTCCAATATCTGGAGCAGTGGCGTAGCCAGACAGCCAGTTTTGGGTGGGCATGAGCCCAAAGTGGGTGGGCACAAAATTTTCTCTGCTCCGCCCTACCTCCACCTCAAAATATAAATACTTTAGCTAATGAGGATCCTCAAGCTCAGTCAGCTGAAGACTTTCTCTGAAGGTGGCCAGAACTCTCTTTTACCAAGCTTGGCAGGCAGCAGCAATGACCCTAAGCCACTGATGCCAGCACCCCACACATGCTTAGCTGTCGATGGCTCAAGGATGCTGTTGCCAGAGCTTGGTAGAAGGGAGTTCTGGCCGCCTTTGGAGGAGGTCCTTAGCTGGGGATGTCTGGGAATCCTCACCAGCTATACAGCAAGGGTTAGGACTGTTGTAAGACCTACTTGGCCCAGGTCAGAAAATAAAGGAGGGCTCCCCTCCCCGATTCCCTCTCCTCTTTGCCTCCAATTTTCCACCTGCCATTACTATCACACCAACAGAACCTCACCAAACACAGAACAAGGGATCACAAATTAGAAATAAAAATATTTAGACAAAAATTGAAAAGGAACCCCAAGAAGTTAAACATAGCATTACTGCAACACTGGAGACACAAAACATGCATTTCCTTTTCTACAGAACACAATACAAAGACATTTCCTATGCACATTTCCAAAAGCTAACATATTCCATTTAAAACATTTGAAATAAAATGCTTTGTTTCTACCTTTATTGTCTGGACATTTTATTTTTCCATCTTGCTGGTTCCAATTTCTCTTTTCTGCTTTCCTCTCTGCTGTCTGCTAATTCTTCTTCAAGCGGCTGTAGTCCATTTGTCTTTTCTCCTCTCTCCTGTCTGTTCCCTCAATATTCCTGCCTCTGACATGTTGGTCATTCCTTTGTAGCTCTTTTCTGCCTCTCTCTCACCCTTCTTTGTCTCCTTTTTACTTTTCAACTACCTATCAAATTTCCATCTTCTTTTTTCACCCACTAGCTCTCCCATTCCCCATCTTACTCCTCCCCATCCCTACTTTCTCTTTTATCTTTAATCTACTCCCCATTACCATATTTCTACCCTCTGTAATCACTATCTCTCATTCATTTCCTTGCCACCCCCTCCTCCCCCTCTTGCCCTCTCCCACAGGGTTCCACCATTCCCATCATCTTCTCCCTCCACCCTTCTAACCAGCATCTGATCCCCTCCCCAACCCACCATGGTAGCCTTATATTTTCCTGCCCCTTCTCTCTTCATTCCTTTTAAATAGTAATAGTAGTAGTCCTCTCCCCCATGGCCCAGCATTTCCCCCCTCACCACCTACTGTGTACCTCTCATCCACCCCCATGTCTATCTCCCCCTCTCATTCCCACTGTCCAACGTCTCTCTCCCCTTCCCATACAGCATATCTACCTTCCTCCCCTCTACCAGCATGTCTCACATTTCTCCCTTCCCTCCACCCCTATGCCCACCATTTTGCCCTCCTCTCCACCCCTATGTTTAACATTTCTCCCCCTCTCTATGCAGCATGTCTCCCTCTCCTCCACCTCATATGCAGCCTTCTCCCTTCCTGACCCCTCCACCCCTTTAGTGGATCTCTCCCTTCTTCCCCATGCAGCTTCTCCCCCACCCACCATGCCTCATCATTCCATCTTCCCTCCTCCCTGTGCACCATCTTTCCTTCCATCTTCCCTTCCCTCCCCCCCCCCTCCCCGTGCAGCAACTTTCCTTCCATCTTCTTCCCCCCCCCCCCCCCCCCCCCGTGCAGCTGCTGTCCCCGTCTTCCCTCCCCCATTCCAACATCTTTTCCCCATCATCCCTTGCCCCATGGCGTGCCACAACTTTCACCCCCATCTTCCCTCACCCTCGCAGGCCCGCCCAGCAGCGATTCCGATCGCAGGCAGCTCCTTCGACTCGCACACGCTGCCTGCCGGCTGCCGCTCAAATCTCCCTGCAGCTACTAGCAGCGCTAACCCGGAAGCTCAGAGGAGAGGCTTCCGGGTTAGCGCAGCTAGTAGCTGCAGGGAGATTTGAGCGGCAGCCGGCAGGCAGCGTGTGCGAGTCGAAGGAGCTGCCTGCGATCGGAATCGCTGCTGGGCGGGCCTGCGAGGGTGAGGGAAGATGGGGGTGAAAGTTGCGGCACGCCACGGGGGAAGGGATGATGATGGGGACCGGAGCCTCCGGTATCGCTGTGCTGCTGGGCGGGCCTGACCCCAAATTGGGTGGGCCCGGGCCCACCCGGGGCTACGCCCCTGATCTGGAGAATTTTAAGAGTAAATTGGACAAATAGTTTAGGTGGTGATTAGGAGGGTATAAGCTAAATGACTTCTTGAGGTCCCTCCCAGTCCTGTATTTCTAGGATTTTGAACTTACTATAAGGGTGAAACCCTTTTCTCTGGAATGATTTGATCCTACTTCACTCATTTGATAAAATATATAATTCTTATCTAGTTTTGCAACTCATTTGAGTGTTAAACTTTCAATCCAAAGAAGTCATTTTCTCCCATCAGCTGGATACATTTCCAGATTATTCCATTGACATGCTGACCTTGGGCTCATCAAGGCTGCTCAGTGGCAGCTGTCCACTGCCATGCAGAAAGCTCAAGTTTAATTTCTGAGCCTGGCTTTTGTACTCTGGACTGTCTGAAGCTTGGGCTCCTGTGGAGGAAATGTTCAAAATCCTTTGGAGTGTGAGTGAGTCTTGGCCACCACTCAACAGTGACCACCTGGGACAATTGAATTCCCACCGATAAAAAGCTTGAAGCACGAAAACTGGATATTGTGATAAAAGAGAGAAGCACATGAACAGCATTACTATTAGAAGTGTTAGTGCCAAGTGATTATTCTGTACTACATGTGGAGAAAGAGAAGATCTTCAGTAAGAATAGCCAGACTAGGTCAGACCTATGGTCCATCTAGCCCAGTATCCTGCTTCTAACAGCTGCCAATCCAGGTCACAAGCACCTGGCAGAAACCCAACATTCCATGCTACCAATCCCAGGGTAAGCAGTGGCTTCCCCATGGCTGTCTCAATAGCAGACTATGGACTTTTCCTCCAGGAACTTGTCCAAACCTTTTAAACCCAGATACGCTAACCGCTGTTACCACATCCTCCGGCAACAAGTTTCAGAGTTTATTCATTGAGTGAAAAAATATTTTATCCTATTTGTTTTAAAAGTATTTCCATGTAATTTCATTGAGTGTCCCCTAGTCTTTGTATTTTTTGAAAGAGTAAAAAATCTATTCACTTCTATTCGTTCTACATCACTCAGGATTTTGTACCAGCATACAGCAATCAGACTGAGAAAATGTGGCGGAAAGACAGAAATTGCCCTAATTTGTATCAGGCACTACTGGCCTGATTAAAAAGACCTTCAAAGCACCCCTTGATATGTTGTCTGTATATGTTAATTCAATTCAAATCAATTCTTGTATACTGCCAATAGCCCCTTTCCAGGGTTCAGTGCAGTTTACATTCTAGGTGAGACAAATAGCGTTAGTATGAGGTATGAGAAACATTAGACACCATCGGTGTAATGCATGAGACTAAAAACATTAAGGAAGGGATAATGGATGATACTAGGAGGTAGAAGTCACGATGGATTATTATGGAGCAGTCTTTGAGAAGAGAAAGGCTTTTACACCTTAGGACAGTGATTCCCAAACCTGTCCTGGGGGAACCCCTGCCAGTCAGGTTTTCAGGATATCCACAATGAATATGCATGAGATATATTTGCATTCCATGGAGCCAATGTATGCAAATCGACCCCATAAACATTCATTGTGGATATCCTGAAAACCTGATTAGCAGAGGTTCCCCCACGACAGGTTTGGGAATCACTGCCATCTGAACTCCAGAAGTAGACTCTCTTTGGAACAATGCAACTGTTGACGCTGGTACTGGCAGTAAATCTGAGATCATCTCCACTCTGCGGAGCTTCATTCCCATCATTTTGAGACATTACCGCTACTGATAATTATGGATGAGACTTAGGGCATGTCAGTTGGGTTCTGGAGGGAGCCACCATTGATGGCTCCTGGTCAAGGACTGTCACCCCAATAGCAGGTGAATAGATTATAAAAATGGAAAGATGACACCGTAGTCCAGCTAGACTAATTCCAATTGAACTGGAAGTCCACAGAGAGAGGGTCAAAAAAACAAAATCACAATTATCTATCCACCCACCCTGCTCCACAGTATTCTTCTAATTTAAAGCCAGCAGGTCAGGAGGACTGCCCTACAAGGGATGACAGACATATAGGAACTAAAATATGTCCCTTGCTTATCAATGTCACTTTCCTCAGTGGTATCAGCTTTGTAACCACATCACTTACTGCCATAGGGTTCAATGTACTAACCATTTTCTTCATAGAACCAAACTGAGCAAGTTTTGGAAAAATGAAAAACAGCTCAGTGGATTAGATATAGAATTTTGGTTGGAATAGTCACAAACCACCTTAGTATAATTAAATCAGGCGTTGCGTCACCTGAAAATGGAAAAGTATGTCTGCATCTTACTCCCTTGCACTATGTATGCCTCCTCCTCTCTCTTTATGGAGGTAAAGGTATACATGTAGTGAAATACTGTAAATGTGTATTTTTTACCTGCTATGCAAAGGGCAAATTTTCAAATTGTTGGAGATATCCACATAACAGCTTATGCTTGAATTCTGCACTGGGGTTTCTGTCAAGCAGCCAGCCTCTGGTCAACTCAGCCAGCCATCCACTTTCAGTCAGTATATGAGTACCCGGCCTTAGCCGGGGACTATAAAGATCACTGGCAATGGCAAAACCACTCCGCTAATAGTCTGCTGAGAAACTGTCACACAAGTGGTGCCCCCCCCCCCCCCCACACGTCACTTGCGATTTGGAACTTGCATACAGGGGACTGCCTTTTATTAAATCTAGATAATTCTGCTGAAAATCTGGGTCTGGCCCTGGACAGTGCTACTTATTTGGGTAACTTGTACTGCTAGAAGGATAGGTAGCTTTAAATATTAGGCCCAGTATTTTTTGTCTGCCTTTCCACAGATGCTCAAACTGCATCATAACATTATTTGACTATAAGAAGTCCCTGTGCAAAAGAGCTTACAATCTAAGTCAGTACCTGAGGCAAAAAGGCTCATTTTCAAAGCACACAGACTTACAAAGTTCCACAGGTTAACAATAGAAATCAAACAAAATAAAACATGGAAAAGAAAATAAGATGATACCTTTTTTACTGGACATTCACAAGGCCATATTTTTTCATCTACTGTCAGTCACCGAAAACTCCCCCATATAGTGACTCAGAAGGATTAACTAAGGTTTATGCAACTGTAGGAAATACACTTCTAAAAGGTATCATCTTATTTTCTATTCCATGTTTTATTTTGTTTGATTTCTATTGATTACCTTCAAAAGTGGACTAACACGGCTACCACACCTCTCTACACAGGTTAACAAAAATCCAAAAAGTGTCAAAGCACCATTTGGATAGATTTCTTCTCCAAATGTCCAAATCGGTATTTTCAAAACCTATTTTGCAGATTTGTATCTATGCATTTCATCTGCAATGTGTCTAAATTACAAGGGGGCGTGTTGGGGGTGTTTCAAAGGCGGGGGTTTGGGCATGTCTAACTCTTGGGCATTTTACAACCATAATGGAACAAAAGCAAAATGTCAATGATGAAAACGTCAACATTTTGGTCTAGACCTGTATTTTAATGCATAAGGCGCAAAAAGATGCCCTGTATGTTATGACCCGGTAGTAGTGAGCCCCTGTGCCCCGACTGAGCATGGCTGAGATGGAGTGATGCCGTACTCGGTCAGGCAGCCAGACAACCCCTAGCTTCACCTGGGAAGCGACCACCGTTCACCGAGAGTTGAGCCCCCAGCTGCAGGTGGCCACCAGGACTTCTGGAACCAGCGGGGTTGCACAGCCACTGACCAGGATGGCAGGAAACAGACACAGTCCAGCACCAGAACTCCGAATAGGCAAGAATAGTCAAAAATCAGTCCAGGGTCAAGGCAGGCAGCAAACAAGCCAAATCCAAGAACTAGCCAAGGTCCGGTACACAGGAAATCAGGAACAGAAGCTAGCCGGCAAACAGCACTCCAACAGCAACTCCTCAGAACAATTGAGGCCAAAGCAAAGAAGGCCTGGGGCAGTGCTTTAAATAGTGAAGCAATCAGAGCAAACCAAACTCAGGTGCATCCAACATGGCAGCCCCCATAGGAGATCCTCCCACGACCAGATATGGAGTTCCTTCCTGTTCTCGTTTAGACAAGATGGCTGCCCACTCCTGAGCTAGCCAAGATGGCTGCTGCTCTGGCTCCAAGCCGGATGACGGCTGCCAGACTTAGGAAACTGAAACTGACCTTCCTAAGACTGAACCTTGTCCCTTTTGGACGGAGCTGTGGAATGACTTAGCCGGGAGGAGCGATGAACAGGTGAGGGACGTAACACTATATGACCAGATGACTACTGGAGGGATGACCCCCTCCCACCCCCCCCAAAAATGTGAATAAAAATAGTACTCACCAGCCTCTATGAGAGCCTCAGATGTTATAGCCAGGTCCATTAGAACAGCATGCAGGTCCAGGCGGACCCAGGCCCATACCTCTCCCTATCTGTTACACTTGTGGTGGAAACTGTGAGCCCTCCAAAACTCAACAGAAACCCACTGAACCCATATATTGATGCCTCCTTCACCCATAAGGACCATTGTAGTTGTGTACAGTTGGGGGTAGTAGGTTTTGGGTGGGTTTTGGAGGGCTCAACAGACAAGGGAGCATTTATATGATATACACAACTGTGCCCCTTAGCGTGCACCACTGCTTTCCTGGGATGTCTGGGGGACCATTCTGCTAAAACCTCTGGCCCCTCCTACATCCCAATAGTTGATCTTCTACGTTTTTCACTTGTGTGGGGTTTTTTTCCGAACATGGACCAAAAAGATAAACACACAGCGCACAAAATCTTGTCACAAATGGCATTTTCAGAAAAAAAAGATAGGCATTTTGCTTTTTCAAAAATGGCTACATTTGCTATTCAGATTTGGGACGTTTAGTGCAAAAAGTTTGACTTCAGCGTCAAATTGAAAATGCTCCTCCATGTAAATTTGTAAGTCTATGTTCTTTGAAAATGAACACCAAAGTGACTTGCTCAAATTCAGAAGGCCATATCTTTTCATCTACTGTCAGTCACCGAAAACTCCCCCATATAGTGACTCAGAAGGATTAACTAAGGTTTATGCAACTGTAGGAAATACACTTCTAAAAGACATGACTTGCCAAGATTCTCTTCCAGTCCCCTGATTTCATCATAACTCTGTGTGTAGCAGTAACTTTTAGAAATATATTAAGAAGTCTTTCCTCATTTCCCAAAAAGGTCTTCAGTGTGTTTTTAATAACAGAGCTTTTCCTTGTTGGCAGAGCGAGCCCAGACATTGAGCAAGACTAAGCAGTCACCAAGGGCAGGAAACTCTGGGGACGCCAAAGAACAGCTGCAGTCAAAACCCTGAACACAAAAACTCAAAGACAAGGGAGATACCTATACCAGCAGGGAGGGTGGGCAGTTTTCAAAGAGTTCACTCACCCAGATTATTCTTAGAGGGGTGTGTTTAGGTGATCAGAGAATGAGAAGTTTTCAAAGAGATCACCCACCCAGATTATTCTGAGAGGGATGATGTTGAGGTGATCAGAGAATGAGCAGTTTTCAAAGAGTTCACTCACCCAGATTATTCTGACAGGGATGGTGTTGAGGTGATCAGAGGATGAGCAGTTTTCAAAGAGTTCACTCACCCAGATTATTCTGAGAGGAGTGCTGTTGACAAGGAGGTTTTATGGCAGGAAAGGGAATGATGTCAAAAAGTTGATGCCATATTGTGTGATCCCAAACATTCACAGACGCTATTCAAAACAATAGCAGACTTGTGAGGTTTATGACTGCCTGTGTGTGTGTGTTTTTTTTAATTTGACAGCTTTTTTATTTATTTGAAAGCTTCTCATATGTAACTTGAGGGTTTTTTTTAATCTCTGGGGGGGGGCCCACAACTAGGCTCCGAGGCTCAGGCAGAGCCGGGGCCTTTCTTAAAGCTGTCCCCTACAAAAAGAAAGCCTCCCACGGCTTCAAAAACAAGTGTGCCGCTCTGTAGCACCCGCAGACCACGGCTCACGCCCCAGGGCCCCCCTACAGGTAAAAAAATACCTTGGGTTCCATATCAGAAGCTTTCAAATAAATAAAAAACACAATATTGAACCACACCTTCTGATGATCGGTAAATGCCAAATGATCACCCAATGTAACATCAGAAGCACTCTCCCTATTTTTAAGCACCAGGTCCAGAATAGCTTCATTCTGCATGAGTTCCATTACAACTGCTGGAACAATTCTTCCTGTAGAGAATCCAAGATCCTCTTGCTTCTAGACAACCCTGCAGCAGGGACACCCCAATCAACGTCCAGCATATTAAATTCACCTGTCAGTAGTACTTCCCCTTTCATAGCTATCTTGTGAATGTCTTCAATTAAATCTCTGTCCATTTCTTCTGATTGTGAGGGAGGCCTGTATATCACACCAATGTAAACACATTTTCCATTCCCTCTTCAGATTAACCCACAGTGCTTCTTCCTTACCCCATATGTCCTGCAATTCTGTCACTGTAGTATTATTCCTAACACATAATGCCACTCCTCCACCCTTTTTTTTCTGCCCTGTCTTTTCTGAATAGATTATAGCCAGGTATAAGCATATCCCAGACATGGCTCTCCGTGAACCAAATCTCCGTGACCGCCACTAAATCAAAGTTGGCTTCTACCATGACCGTCTCTAGATCTAGAAATTTATTTCCCATACTACGGGCATTGGAATACAAAGCTCTTCAGATATTGCTTTTATTCCCCATTTCTATAAAAGTATTAGGTTGTGCTATATAGAATCCAAGGGAATATGACCTACAGTGGGGTCACCTTGACTAATCAAAGATGCCTAATTTCGGTTTTGGTTTTATTTTTAATACAAGTTTGTAACAGCAACACTGTGAGCTGAAAACAGCACGGAATTTCCTTCCTTTTTTTCTGTAAATGGATTTCCCCTTTCCTATTTTTCTTTGGCCTGGATTGTGGATTCTCTGTATCATAATATGAGAAAGTAACTTTAGCAACCAGGTCAATTCCAGTTTCATTTTGAGATTTAATCTTTCCTACAGAGTAGAGGAGTAGCCTAGTGGTTACAGAAGTTGGCTAAGAATCAAGAACTAGTAGAGATAACCACTAGAAACCGGACGCACCTATTTACCCCAAGGATTTTTTTCATTAAGAATCAGGAAAGCCAAGGTCCTGATCCCTCCTTCTCCTACTAACATTGACTGTGTTGACACTATCCAGCAGCTCTAAATTAAACAGATAAGATAATTTCTGGTATCTCCTCTCTCCCTCATTATACTGATAATACCTATCTGTTAATAATAATGATTTAAACCACCCTGGATAACTTTTCAAAATATGCATATAAGCAAGTAATGCAATAGTTATAGTCAGGGGCATTCCTAGCCTCGATGACACCCGGGGCGGATCGCCGATGTGCCCCTCCGGGTGCAGCGCGCCCCCCCCCCCCCGGAAATGACACCCCCCCCGGGTGCACACCGCTAGGGGGGGTGCTGCGGCGCGCGCCTGTCGGCTGCGAGTTCGAATCGCTACGCTAAATTCTCTCGTTCACTGCAGCTCCCTCCCTCTGTTCCGGGGCAGAGGGAGGGAGCTGCAGCGAACGAGAGAATTTAGCGTAGTGATTCGAACTCGCAGCCGACAGGCGCACGCCGCAGCACCCCCCAGCGGTGTGCACCCGGGGCAGACCTCCCCCACCGCCCCCCCTTGGTATGCCACTAGTTATAGTCAATGCATTTTTTCTAGCAAAAAAGGTGCTGGTACTCAAATGCTAGGCCACCCTTTAGGGTTGGGGTGATCGCTGAGGGACCCACTCCACAATAGCCAGGCCCCCTGCAACTAGTCACAGAATCTATGTCAAGGCAGAATTGGTGTGTAGAGCCTGAGCTCTTTCATTAAAACTTGGGGACCATGGGTCAATTTTAGCAGACAATGGAAAAGGTGCCAGTTCTCAGTACCCCCAAGTACCCCCTCAAAAAAAGCCATGGTTATAGTATTAACAAATAAATTTCTGATCCAGAAATACTCCAGTAAATTAAAAAAAATTCTGCCTCTTGAAAAACTTCGGGGCCCTTTTCAACGCCGCAGTAGAGCTACCGTGGCGTGGGTGTGTGTCAACCCGGCACTACCATCGCACTACTGCAGGAGCCTGGTGGTAGTGCCTGGATCTAGTGAGCGCCATTTCTGCCGTGTCAAGTTTTTTTTTTGCACTGGGACCTTACCCAGCGGTAATCGGGCAGTGCTGCGTGCTGGCCGGTTACCACTGAATAAGCGCGAGAGTCCCCCAGAGCATCTGGGCCCTCGGGCACTGCCCGATTTACCTGATTGGTCAGTCCATCCCTGACAAGAATGTACACCGCATCGATAGCTTTCAACCTTGCAGGTGATATATATGAAAGTAAATAAATACATAACATTTATGACCTCTTTTATGTAGCTGCAGTATTTATTTATTGCTCACACCTTTTTCAGTAGTAGCTCAAGGTGAGTTACATTCAGGTACTCTGGATATTTCTCTGTCCCAGGAGGGCTCACAAGTTTGTACCTGAGGCAATGGAGGGTAAAGCGACCACCTCTGGATTGCAAGACCGGTGCTCTAACCACTAGGCCGTTCCTCCACTCCAGGCACTAACATGCGCCTAACTTACCAAAAATGATCTAACATAAGATATGCTAAAGTTTTCTGCGTTAGTTTTGCCAATTGCTTGGTAATTATGTTTTTGTCATTTTTTGAGGCGGCATGTCAGGGGCAGAGAATGGGAGTTCCTGCGCTAACCAGTTAATGCATCTATGCTACTGCACACTATACCCGAATTCTATATAGCATGCTTAGATTTAAGCGCAATTCTGCGTGTAAATCCAGACATATTCTGGGGCCCTTTTACTAAGGCGCGTAGGTGCCTACATGCATCCAACATGCGTAAATTTGGAACTGCCACCCGGCTACCACGTGCCCTGGGGCGGTAATTCCATTTTTTATGCATGTCCAATATGCATGGCAGAAAATATTTGTATTTTCTACTGTGTGGCGCTAACCAGGCGGTAATCGGCAGTGTATGCATGCTGACAATTACCGCCCAGTTAACACATACTACTACTACTACTATTTAGCATTTCTATAGCGCTACAAGGCGTACGCAGCGCTGCACAAACATAGAAGAAAGACAGTCCCTGCTCAAAGAACTTACAATCTAATAGACAAAAAAATAAAGTAAGCAAATCAAATCAATTAATGTGTACAGGAAGGAGGAGAGGAGAGTAGGTGGAGGCAAGTGGTTACAAGTGGTTACGAGTCAAAAGCAATGTTAAAGAGGTGGGCTTTCAGTCTAGATTTAAAGGTGGCCAAGGATGGGGCAAGACGTAGGGCAGTGGCGTAGCCAGACTTGACATTTTGGGTGGGCCCAGAGTTAATATGGGTGGGCACTATGTATATAGGTATGAGTAGTGTTTCTTGGGATACTACAAAATAAGGCCTTAGAATGCACTTGATGATGGATTTCTAAGTAGTCTCCCCCTAACAGCTGCATCAGCGTAAACCACATACATAACAGAAAAAAACAATTTTTTAAAATATAATTACATTTTCCCATATCTTAAAATTGACCCGACATAAGTTTACTACAGTGGCAAACCTCTCAACACACAACAGGATCTTGGAATATAAATACACAGGAAAGATGTATTCAAATTCTGGTAGCACCTCAATAATAGCAATACAAAATCCCTTAACTGTCAGGTACTTTGTGAAGTAACACTAAATCCTGCAAAGAAACTTCTTAGAGCCTATGTTGCAAATCTCAACACCAATTCTGAACATGAATACCAATAACAGTACTTTTATAAATGCAGCAGTGCATATACATAACAGCAATACACTTCCCATTGGAAAAGTCAGACTCATACAACCCGACACAACCTACATGCCAGCAGAATCTCTCACCTTGGTCACATGCAGAGCACATACCAACTTTCATCAATTACAGAATAGAGGACCAAACATTAGCAATTGTCCTGTAGACTGGCATCAGTCCATCCCTGCCCTTCAGCCTGGCATCGGCTTTTCCCTTCCCTACCCCACCCCACCATCCATCTCCATAGCCCAGCATCAGCCCTTCCTACCTTACCCTCTTCCCCATTTTCCCCTGTAGCACTGTATCAGCCCTTCCCAATCATTCATCCCATAGATAAGCCCTACCATAACCCCCAACCCCGCCCTTTAGCCTAGCATCAGCCTTGTCCTACCCCCTACCCATCCCCCCACGGTCTGGGATCTCTTCCCCCAACCATGAAGGACAGCTGCATTAAATATAAGACTTTTTTTATGTCCTGGGCACTGCAGAGCCCACCTCCACCCAGAAACCTGCCTATATTAAATTTAAAACATTTTTTTTTTTAAATTTGTAACCTGGCCCTGCAGAGAACAACCCCCCCCCCCCCCCGAACTCATCAACATGAAAAATATACAACCTTTTTTAGATTGCAACCTGAGCATTATAACAAATTTATTGTTGGTGGGCTTCTGGGTGGGGGTGGGCTCTTCTCTGCCTAGTGAAAAAAGGTATATGAAAATTATTAAATATGCCTTTTTTTTTTACCTAGGCAGTGAAGAGCACACCCCCACCTACCATTACACTGTATAGGATGTTAAAATTAAAAAAAAAATATTTGTTTTATCTGGCCTGGGCAGCTGGGCATTGGTGGTGGTAGCAGATAGTGGAGCAGACTCAGAGCGCAATAATTGTGCTCTTGCTCCATGTGTTTTGTTGTGGGGCCACGGGGGAGTGCTGCTGAGGCAGGGCAGACCGGCAGAGTGGAGGAACAGGAACCGCAACCGCTACGCGACGATAGCCGGCACAGACTCCCCTCCCATGCAACACTGCGGTGCCACTGCCGTTGCGCATGAGGGAGGGGAGGAGCAGAGCTCAGGGAGTGAGGTGAGTGACAGAGTAGCGGCGCCAGCGTCTAAGAGTACAATGGCTGCAGCCGCTGCACTAAAAACAAAATTAGGCAGAGGAGGACCGGACAGCTGCCGGCTGCCTGGGTGGGCCTGAGCTGAGATTGGGCGGGCCTGGGCCCACCCAGGCCCACCCGTAGCTACGCCCCAGACGTAGGGGCTCAGGAAGTTTATTCCAGGCGTAGGATGCAGCGAGACAGAAGGTGCGAAGTCTGGAGTTGGCAGTAGTGGAGAAGGGAACAGATAAGAAGGATTTATCCATGGAGCGGAGTGCACGGGAAGGGGTGTAGGGAAGGACGAGTGTGGAGAGATACTGGGGAGCAGCAGAGTGAGTACATTTATAGGTTAGTAGAAGAAGTTTGAACAGGATGTGAAAACGGATAGGGAGCCAGTGAAGCGACTTGAGGAGAGGGGTAGTATGAGTAAAGCAACCCTGGCGGAAGACAAGACGGGCAGCAGAGTTTTGAACCGATTGGAGAGGGGAGAGGTGACTAAGTGGGAGGCCAGCAAGAAGCAGATTGCAGTAGTCTAAACGAGAGGTGAGAAGGGTGTGGATGAGGGTTTTGGTAGAGTGCTCGGAAAGAAAGGGGTGGATTTTACAGATGTTGTAAAGAAAGAAACGACAGGTCTTGGCGATCTGCTGGATATGAGCAGAGAAGGAGAGAGAAGAGTCAAAGATGACCCCAAGGTTTCGAGTTGAGGAGACAGGGAGAATGAGAGAGCCATCAACAGAAATAGAAAACGGGGGGAGTGGGGAGGTGGGTTTGGGGGGAAAATGAGAAGCTCGGTTTTGGTCATATGAGATCTTACCGCTAAGTCAATGGGTGGCAGTAAGGTCTTAAGCCCAAAATGGATGCGTACCAATTTTTATTTTGCCGCACGTCCATTTAAAACGAGGCCTTTTTTGCAAGCATGCTGAAAAATGGACCTGCGCACATCCAAAACACGCACCTACAGTAGCGTGGGCCATTTATTGGTGCACCTTAGTAAAAGGACCCCTCTATAACTACACATGTAGATAAATTGTTTTAACAAGCTGTCAATCGTTGTTAACAGCTGTGAACAAGCAATAATGAGCACTAATTGGCAAAAATTAGAATTTACACGTGTACATTGCTAAGCGTAATCTGTAATGTACTGCACCTAAATTCTAACGCGCACAGGCAAAAAGGGGTGTGGTTAAGAGTGTAGAAATGGGTGTTTTGTGGGCATTCCAAAATCTATGCGTATTGTTATAAAATATGGGCTAGTGCGCGTGAATGTACGCACACGGATTTACACCAGCGTTTCGTTGGCATAAATGGATGTGTATAGATTCAGTCGCATAAATTACGCCTAAATGCTTTCTAAATAGTGTGCATAAATTTAAGTGTGGTATTCAGAATTATGGAACGCACTGCCAAAAGCTGTGAAAACAATCTACGACCATCTAAACTTTAGGAAATCACTAAAAACCAACTTGTTCAAAAAGGCATACCCTACCGACCCAACATAAATGTCTACACCCTGCAACACAGCAAAACCAAAGATCGTATTGGACACTATCCTGCTTATTTTCGAAGGAGAAGGGCAGCCATCTTCTGACACAAATCGGGAGATGGCCGGCCATCTCCTAAAGCCGGCCAAATTGGTATAATCGAAAGCCGATTTTGGCCAGCTTCAACTGCTTTCCGTGGCAGGGCCGGCCAAAGTTCAAGGGGGCGTGTTGGCAGGGTACTGAAGGTGGGACGGGGGCGTGGTTAAAAGATGGCCAGCTCTGACGTGACTTACAGTACCAAAAAAAACCCTAATAAATAAAATCCATACATAAATTCTAATACAAAGATTTTCCTCACTCACCTCAATTAACACCCCAAAGGTTGTTGTTGCAACCCCCACAAAACCTACACTACAAACCACATCTAAAACACATTATACACAGACCAGTTCTGCATCTGAGCCCACTTTCTCCAGATACCTAACTTGAACCAAATGCTTATTGCCATAACCAGGTCTTGTCCAATTTGTGAAAGTGCAAATAGTTTCCAATTGAATAGAATTTGGTAATTTATTCCGGAGGTTCAGGGCCTCCACTTCAAAACCCCTCTTTCTGTAAGGAAGCAGATGCCATTCCTGTACTGATAGCACTGACAAAACTTCTCTGCCTGCTGACTGAAACATAGGGAACTAAGTAGTCCTTCTTTCACTAAGCTGCAGTAAGAAATGGCTATAGCGCACCCTTACACGGGTTTTTTCTGTGCTCTAAGGCCATTTTTATCATGGCCTTGAAAAGGGCTATTTTCTTTTTTTTTGTTAGCATCAGTGCATGCTATTTAAAAAAAACCCACCGTGGAAGCACTTAGAACCACCAATTCATGGGCAGTAAGGGCTCCCTCGTTAACTGTGCGCAGTTAGGGCCTGATTTTATGTATGGTGCCTAAAATGAATGTGCAGTAGGCAATTACACCTAAGCGTATTCTTATTTATTCTTATTCTTATTAAATTTGTATCCCACATTTTCCCACCTATTTGCAGGCTCAATGTGGCTTACATAGTACCGTAAAGGTGTTCGCCAAGTCCGGTAGATAGACAGTTACATAGTAATGTTGTGGTTGAAAGAGGTTCGTGCGTTTCAGGCACAATGGGGATCGGATAAAGGGAAGGTTATGTGGAGAGGCATAATCGAACAGGGCCGGCCATCTATATGGGCGGCCAACTCTAATGCAGGCCCCGTAAAGCGCATACCCGACCGTATTATCGAAACAAGATGGCCGGCCATCTTTCGTTTCGATAATACGGTTGGGGCCGGCCAAATCTCAACATTTGGGCCGGCGTTAGAGATGGCTAGTGTTAGAGATCTCCGCCATTGGTTTTCGCCGATAATGGAAACTAATGGTGGCCATCTCAAACCCGGCCAAATCCAAGCCATTTGGTCGTGGGAGGAGCCAGCAGTATTTATTTTATTTATTTATTTGTACATTTATACCCCAAGTTTTTCCCACAGTTTTGCAGGCTCAAAGTGGCTTACAATGCACTGATAGGCTATTGCCAGATCAGAGGTGATACAGTTACAATTAAATTAGAATCAAATAGATAGAATCAAAGAAACAGAGAAAATAGATAAGATGAAAGGTGAAAAGAATTTAAAGATGGTCCACAAATATGTTGGTAGGAAGGACTTCAGGTGATATGTTGAAGCCTTGGAGTAGGCTGAATCTCTGTGGCTGCCTGTGCAAACTCTGATATTGAGAAGGTTTTGACTCATTGTGTGAGGCAGGATGAGACGAGAGCTGCTGAACAGGCCAAGTCGAAATAGTAGGCTGCAGAAGGAGTCGAAAGCTGCTCTTCAACCGACCACACCAACTCCCCAGATGATGGCTGCAGCAACCAGGTGTCGTAGATCTAAAAGGCCCAACGGCCCAGCCGCAATGATCAACGGTTGAAAAACGGGACTGGAGCAAATGGGCGGCAGGCTGAGTGCCTGTTGTTGCAACCAAAATGCGGCAGTAAGCGGCCTGGAGAGTAGAAGAGGGAACCAGAGACAAACGGCAACAGCTGGAGACTGTCAATGCTCGGCCACACAGCTGATCACACTCAAAGTGCAGTGGTCCCCCTGACATGTCAGGACACCAACTGGGCACCCTATGGGGCACTGCAGTGGACTTCACAAATTGCTCCCAGGTGCATAGCTCCCTTACCTTTGATGCTGAGCCCCCCAACCCCTCCCCAAAAAAACCCACTCCCCACAACTGTACACCACTACCATAGCCCTAAGGGGTGAAGGGGGCACTTACATGTGGGTACAGTGGGTTTCGGGTGGGTTTTGGAGGGCTCACATTTACCACCACAAGTGTAACAGGTAGGGGGGGATGTGCCTGGGTCCGCCTGCCTGAAGTGCACTGCACCCACTAAAAACTGCTCCAGGGACCTGCATACTGCTGTGATGGAGCTGGGTATGACATTTGAGGCTGGCACAGAGGCTGGAAAAATGTTTTTAAATTTTTTTTTTGGGTGGGAGGGGGTTGGGGGAGTAAGGGGAGGTCATCCCCCATTCCCTCCGGTGGTCGTCTGATCAGGTCGGGCACCTTTTCGAGGCTTGGTCGTGAAAAAAATTGGACCAAGTAAATTCGGCCAAATGCTCGTCAGGGACGCCCTTCTTTTTTCTATTATCGGCCAAGGATGCCCATCTGTTAACCACGCCCCGTCCCGCCTTCGGTACACTGCCAACACGCCCCCGTGAACTTTGCAAAAATCACATTAACCAAAGGCTTCAGTTCCATGTTTCTAATCAAAATTCAATGGTGATAACATTTAAGTAAAATAACAATTTCCAGATAAGTATCAAAAACTCCTGTGTTACTTAAAAACCACTTTAACTTCTCTTCCTTTTACGGAAAATCCTGCTTAAAACTATGTATCTCTATCTTATAGTGATTTCCTTTTCTTGAACATCTGGATTTAACTAAAAAGGTTGGCAGTGGGTTGAAATCCTGGGGAACTGGGTTCAATTCCCTCTGCAGCTCCATGTGACTGGGCAAGTCACTTAATGGGTCTTTTATTAAGGTGCGTTCATGTTTTTGCCGTGCGCTAAAACTGGGCACGCGCTAAACATTAGAGATGCCCATAGGAATGCATTGGTGTCTCAAAAGTTTAACACATGCCTATTTTTGGTGCACGCTAAAAATTGAACTTTGATCATTTTCTATTACGCCAGTCATTAGATGCTGGACTTCCCAGGTAACTCAGGGGTCCTTTTATTGGGATGCACTGGGGGGGTGGCCTGCGCTAGTGTGGGCGCGGGTCCATTTTTCGGCGCACCTGTAAAGAATGCCTTTTTGGGGGGAACCGAGGGTGGACATGCGGCGGAATGAAAATTGGTGTGCATCTATTTGGGCTCTGAGACCTTGCTGCCACCCATTCACTTAGTGGTAAGGTCAACACACGTTCAACTGCTGATTACCGCTCGCACACCGTAAACTAAAATTTTTCCGGCCTGTGTAGTGGATGCGCGTAAAAAAATGAAATTATCGCCCAGGCCACGTGGTAGCCAAAATCATCTTAACTTTAGGAAATTACTCAAGACCAGCTTATTCAAGAAAGCCTACTCCCAGGAGCCAACATAAATCCTAAAGTCCTCCAAAGCAATACATTAATGGACTATTTTGGACTCTTTTTCCTTTCCCTTTTCCCTCCTTTCAACTTGTTCTTCTACACTCTCTGTTTACCACAATATATTGTAATTGATTAATAACCGGGTTGGCGATTGCCTTCTTGGTTTAATGTGAGCCACATTGAGCCTGCAAACATGTGGGAAAATGTGGGGTATAAATGTGACAAAATAAATAAAAGACCCCCTTAGCCCTCCATTGCCTTAGGTACAATATACTATTTATTTGGATTTTGCTCACACCTTTTTCAGTAGTAGCTCAAGGTGAGTTACATTCAAGTACACTGGATATTTCTCTGTCCCTGGAGGACTCACAATCTAAGTTTGTTCCTGAGGTAATGGAGGGTTAAGTAACTTACCCAAGATCACAAGGAGAAGCAGTGGGATTTGAACCAGCCACCTTGGGATTGTAAGACTGGTGCTCTAACCACTAGGCCACTCCTCTATTGAAACTGTGAGTCCATCAGGGACAGTGAAAGTACCTGTACAATTGTATGTAAACAATCTCAATTTGTGCTCAGAAGAGGCTGTATATCAAATTAATTAAAATGATACGCCCAAGAGCTTTGGCGATTGGGGCAAATTTTCTTTTGAGATATCCATGTGTATGTAGATTAATCTTGCAGTCTAAGCAATATCAATTTTTTGACCCAAAACAATTAGAAGATTTTCTAAAAAGCAGAGAAGAGGTCAATGTACAAGTCTAGTCACTTATGCAACGCTGTATGCAGGTTTTGAGTAACCCACTTGGGAATGTAGCTACTTACTTGATTTAACTTAATGTGAAACTGCTTATTTAAGCAGGTAATCAATCTTTCTATTTCTTTCTTGGATCAATCTCATATTATTGTGGTCGTTAGAAAGAGTATTATTTTGTGTAGAATAATTTTCTCGTAATCAATGGAATATTATTTCAATTAGTGTAATATAACTCATAAATGTTATGTTTGGTAAATACTTAAATAAAGATTTTAAAAAATAAAATAAAATAAAATAAAATGATAAAGCAATAAAAATGATTGCAGAGCCTACCTCAAGAGATGAGGAAATGCAAATAGCAACCTGTGCGATTATGGAGATGTACAGTGCATCATGCACAGACTCTTGTCTGCTGACCCAGCTGGATGATGGCTTTGCAGCATTTTATAGAACCGATGAGTCTACCATTGTCTGGCTGACTACACACCGTGCTGTTTTGCACACAATAATAATAACCACCACCATGAAGAAAAATCATAGAAAATGAAAAAGTCAAGATTTTATGGGACTTTCAAATTCAGACAGAGCAATATACGGAACATAATATACCTGATATCATGGTAATCAAAAATAATACTGTGATTTTCATCAACACTGCGGTACCAGGAGATACAAGAATTAAAGACAAAGAATTGGAAAAACTAAAAACTATCAAGAGATGACAATATTAATGGCAAGACTGGGGAACATTGTTGTATGAGCCTTAGCGGGGCCAGCTCAACCACTGGACAAGGTGAGGCTGTGGCCCAGGGCACTGGCAATTAAGGGTGCCAAATTACCCAGCCTTTCACCTCATCTGGTCTACAGGTTAAGCCTTTTCTTCCCCTCCCCACGTGTCCCAGTGGCGTAGCTATGTGGGGCCTGGGCCCCCGTAGATTTCGTCCTGGACCCCCCTCCCGACGACCCTCTTGACCCCCCCCACGCGAACCCTCCCCCGCCACTGCCTACCTTCACTTTTGCTGGCGGGGACCCCAATCCCCGCCAGCTGACGTCCTCTTCGTCCTGCAGTCAAAAAAGTCTTTGTTCTGTTGCATGCTGAAGTGAGTCAGCATGCAACAGAACGAAGGCTTTTTTGACTGCAAGACGAAGAGTCGGCTGACGGGGATTGGCGTCCCCCGCCAGCAAAACCGAAGGTAGGCGTTGGCAGGGGAGGGGTCGAGAGGGCGGGAGGTCGTGAAAAGTGGCGGCGGGTTGGCAATGGCGGGGGCGTCAGCGGCGCTGGGGGGGGCTAAAATGTGCCCCCTCACCTCGGGCTCTGGACCCCCCTCCCACCGAAGTCTGGCTACGCCCCTGGCGTGTCCAGCACTGCTCCTTTACCTCTCTCACTCCCCCACGGTCCTCTAAAGTTTACAGAAGCAGCAGCAGCATGACAAACTGCCTTCAGCCAGCCCCTGGATCTTCCCATTGCCAGGTCCTGCCTCCTCTGATGCAATTTCCTGTGGGCTGGGCTGGACGCAGCAGAGGGAAGACTCAGGGGCTTGCTGAAGGCAGCCTGTCATGCTGCTGCTGCTGGAGACTGACAGGGGGAGTGAGAGAGGTGAGGGAGCAGTGCCAGTCTCACAGGGAAGGAGACAGGAGGGAGAAAGAGACTGGATGGTGGGGGGGGGGGAGATGTCAACCCATGGGAGGGAGAGATGCCAAACTTCGCCGCCACAGCAAGTTGGCACCTACAAAAAAACTGTTTTGCTGAGTTCAAGTTCTATTTTATGACGTTACCTGAATAATTCATAAGCTTCAGGGTGAAGCTCAAATTCTCTGGTGATATACCAGATAAATCTTTCTTTGTGTTATGTGCCATGAATAATAGTAATAATAATCCACAGTAATCCTTTTACAGCCAGCTATGCAAACCATAAAATACTCCCTGTGTCAATTCTCACTAACAAAAAGCTTCTCAGCATAGAAGGCCTGCAAAACATAAATATTCATACCAGATACTGGTTGACAAATGAAGGAAGCATCTTTTTCCAAGAAGCCAAATTATCTTAGCTTCCCTTGTTTGCATTCATGTGATTCGTTTCTGAATCTTCCCCTTCACTGCTTTGAGTCACGTATTCTTGGTAGCCTTCTTGCATTCCCCGGGCTTTCTGTTTTATTTGTGCACATGAGTCAGATGTAGTTGCAAGCTGGTGAAGCCGTCATCGGAGTTGAATTGGTTCCACATGACTCCTCCTAAGGTAGGCCGGTAACTTGTTCTTCAGGTTTCAAGACATTGAACCATAGGAGCCAATTTTCAAAATTATTGGGGGGTGCTAAGTCCACTAGCAATAATTAGGGTTACCATATTTGGTCCCCACAAAAAGAGGACACATGCCCTGCAGCAACACACCCCTCCCCGCCCTACCCACCCCCACTCATACCCCTCCCCTATCACACATCGCCCCACCCCTTTCACACACACCCGTCACACCCCCCCTAAGGGTGTCGTACCCTCCCCTCCCCTTACCTTACTCTACTGCCCTGGTGGTCTAGTGACCTCTTCAGGGCAGGAAAGAGCCCCCTGTTTCCTGCCCGGAACGCTGCCCTGCATACTGTTCCCCTTGATGATGATCCCGGCGCCGATTCAAAATGGCTGCACAGAGTTGAAATGGCCTTGCGGGACCGTCAGCAAGGGGAACAGCATGCAGGGCAGTGCTCTGGGCAGGAAAGAAGGGGCTCTTTCCTGCCCCGAAGAGGTCTCTAGACCACCAGGGCAGTAGAGAAAGGTAAAGGGAGGGGACTAGGATAGGACACCAGTAGGCCAGCCTACCCGTTTGTCCGGAAATCCGGACAAACGGGCAGGGTGGCAAAACCTGCCCGTTTGCCCATCCATGTCCTCAAAAAGAGGACATGTCCGGGTAAAACCGGACATATGGTAACCCTAGAAATAACCCCTCCCTGGACACATACAAGGAATTTTCTCAATATTGGGGGTACTCAAGCACCCACAGCATCCACAAAGTCGGCTCCTATGCATTGAACTAGTTGCAGCCCCCGGACACACACAGGACAGTTGTTGAACAACATGGAACCACTCCCCCCCCCCCAAAAATGGGTAGAAAGGCAAGGCTCTTGCCCATCCCTTGTAATGACCATGGTAGGATCTCTCCTCCTCCCCTGCACCCGCCCCCTCTCCCTCCCGCTGATCTATGTGAAGAATACTTGGGACTGAATTCTGTATATGGCATCAAAAAATCAGCGCCAATAAAAATTACTGTTAAGCATTATTCAATAAATGGTGCTCAGAGTTGGGTGCTATTTATAGAATAGCATTTGGCGCTGGGATCCATGCAAGGAAGGATTTACACCAAATTAGACGCGGATCTCCCTTATTCTATAAAACTGTATTCAAATTCCAGGAATGCCTCTCAATCCGTCCGTGCCCCTTCCATGGCTGCGCTCCCTTTTTGGACCCATGCATAAAATGCACATGAGGATCTCTGCGCCTACAGATGCACATGCAAATTTGTATTAATGCCAATTAGCGCCAATACTTGATTATTAGCACCCAAATATTTGGGCTAATTGGTTCATTTGTCAATTAAATTGCGCATACGCAAATTGGGCATGCGCCCAAATTTGTGTGCACAATTTTTAGCACTGTATATAGAATAAGGGCATTGATGTCCCGGGAATCCCACCTCATGCAGAAGTAGAATCAGGCTATTCAAGACCCTGTGATGTTACAGCATTATTTTTCATGACCTCTAAAATCACTTGGAAAGTTTTTATTTAACATGCAACCCAATGTTAGGAGCCCTTTTACTATGGCATGTAGGCATCTATACACGTACAACGCGTGTGAAATTAGAACTAACGACCGGCTACCGCGTGCCCTGGGCGATAATTCTAAATTTTACGTGCTTCCAAAATGCGCAGGAGAAAATAATTTATATTTTCTACCGCGTGGTGCTAACCGGGCGGTAACTGACAGTGTACACGCACTGCCGATTACCGCATGGTTTACGCGTGAGACCTTACCACTAAGTCAATGGGTGGCGGTAAGGTCTCAGGCCCAAAATGGACACACGCCAATTTTTATTTTGCCGCACGTCCATTTTCAGCCCCCCCCCCCCAAAAAAGGCCTTTTTTGTAGGCAAGCTGAAAAATGGACCTGCGCATGTCCAATACACATGCCTACACCAGCGCAGACCATTTTTCCGCGCACCTTAGTAAAAGAACCCCTTCATTTTTTTAAATTTTCTTCTAGTCTGTCTGTTATCACATAGATCATGGAAGGCAACAGTTACATAGTCATCATTCTTTATCTCTCTGCAATATACCTGAGCCAGGAATTAAGATTCAGAAGACAAGATTAGAAGATGGTTTAAGGAATTAAATATTTAAGCATCCTCCCACTGTATTCTGTTGTAGGATCAGAGCCACACTTCCAAGCCCTTAGCTGGGTGTTATAGCAACACTGTTAAGCAATCAAATATTTATTTATTTACTAGTAAAAAAGGCCTGTTTCTGACACAAATGAAACGGGCGCTAGCAAGATTTTCCTCGGCTCCACTGCAGCCACCCATGTCCAGCGAACCTTCTCTCTCCCCTGCCCCCCTCCTGCCACCCATGTCCAGCGACCCTCCTCTCTCCCCTGCCCCCCTCCAGCCACCCGTCCAGCAACCCTTCTCACTCCCCCACCCCCCCCTCCAGACACCCATGTCCAGTGACCCTCCTCTCTCCCCTGCCCCCCCTCCAGCCACCCATGTCCAGCAACCCTCCTCTGGACATGGATCAACTGTGAGGCATGTTTCCCCCCCTCCCCCCCGGGTTCTGAAGTTGACATCATAATGGCTACGGTGATGTCAGCCTGATCTACGGAGCCTAGCAGACCAACTCAGAATAAGCCACGGTCCCAGGCAAGTCAGAACGTTGGAGGTGAGAATTATTATATACGATTAGGATTTATTTACCGCCTTTTTGAAGGAATTCACTCAAGGCGGTGTACAATAAGAATATATCAAACATGAGCAATAGACAATTACAGTAGTAAAAATATTCAAATAACAATACAAAGTATGGCATAGTATACTACTTACAATGTCAACACAATAAGTAATAGACCATTTTAGTTTATAGTAAAGTAAAGATGGAACATATAGATAGGTAAGAAAGTAAGAAGAGTTAGAACGTAAGGTGACTGATTTAAAGAAAGTTGTACACGAGGTCAGAGAGATGGTAAAACATTATCTCAGCTAGGGAAGGAGTGGATAATCAGTATGTCGTGAAATTAATGATATACATAAACACTTAAAAATATTTAAGTGCATCATGAGTGTGATTAACCTGAAGAAGAAGAATATACTGCAAGCCAACAGAGCAAATTATTCTAATATGACATTAAATCAAAATAAAATACTAAATTAAATTGACAAGCAGCAGCTTAGAGTTTGAAAGTATAAATAGAATCCAGACGCAAGATATTATCACCCCCATCTTGACTTGCTGAATCCATGCACAGAGAAGCTTGGAGTCAGTATGATTGTGGTAAGTGACTCATCTTTGCTAGCTAAAGACCAAACTGGGCTCTAAGATCCTACAGGTCTTGACACAAAGATAAAAAGATTTTTCTCATAGTGGCTGTAAATATCAAGGACAATTATGATCTTTTGACCTTGATGTATAAGGGAGGATCTACTTTTAGAAGCCACATTTGTAGAGTGTGAGGGTAACGCAACAGCCTAGCCACAATAGGCCTGGGGTGTTTGGCACCAGATTGTATGCTCAAAGGAGTGTGATGGGCCCTCTCAATCTCCATTTGAGGCTCAAAGTTAATATCCAGGAATTTCGGTAGCCAGGTCTCCAGAAAGGCGGAAACATCAGAACCCTCAGGCAAGCCAAGGATTCTATTATTTCTCCAGCTGCGATTTGCCAAATCTTCTAGGTCTCCTTGAAGTTTAGTAATGGAGGTCGAGTTGTGCTGCATTTGCAGTAAGTGGCTTTCCAACTGCAAATATGAAAGTTTTTACCTTGGCCATTTCACCTACGTATCAGAAGACATTCAATTTATTTGGAACATAGAGATCAGAACAGAGACATCCAGGATCTGGTAATATAGAGTCTTTTGTACAATGCATGCTGGGCCACATATGTATGTGCCAGCACGTGCAGCAGGAACAGTCATTTTGCACAGATACACGTTGAAAAAATGAATGGCATGGGCACTCCAACTTCCACCTGTTGTTGCCCCATTTTACAAACATACAATTGTAAGTGATCCAGTTTGAGGGGGAAAGTTATCAACATAGGTTACCATTAAGACATGTTATTTTACTGTTAACCCCAGTTATTAGTAACTAAGTCTCATTGCATAAAATGGGACCTGAGCTAAAATAGCATGATGTGGTAAAATACTCCGTCTTAATAGTAGCCCACATTGATAACTTCCTCCCTTACTGTGAAGAGTTTCAGTCTCTGGTAACCAGAGTTGATCTTGTGATGTCATAATGCCTCACTTCACCAATGCCTAAGAGCAACCTCATCAGTGATGTCACAGTGGCTTGATTGTCCCAAGGAAGTTGGATAAAAACAGGAGGTGGGATAACATCAAAAAGTTGAAGCCAATTAGGGGGCCCTTTTACAGAGCAGCAGTAAGTCCAATACCGGCTTACCGCTTGCTCTTTCGGGACTGCCACCGGCCCAACGCAGCCGCCAGCAGTAGTTCCGCCCCAAGCCTGCACCATTTCTGGTGGAAAAAGAAAGCCCTTGGAAATGGCTTGTGTGGCGGTAACCCAGTGGTAATCGGGCATCGCTGCATGCTGCCCAGTTACCTACAGGTTAATGCAGGAGCCGTTATCGCCACCTCAGTGGGTGGCGGTAAGGGCTCCCCGTCGCATGGCCATGCGGTAAGAGTTCTCTTACCGCATGGCCATGTGTGCCGGGGGCTTTTTTATCCACTGCAGTAAAAAGGGCCCTGGCACGCAGGAAAAACGGCCCCTGCCACCAGTGCCGGGCCCATTTTTCCCGCAGCTTGGTAAAGGGCCCTAGATTCATTTCTGTTTCCCCTCTCATCTCTGTTCACTCAAAACAAAGCAAATAAACCTATGAGCTGCTGCATCCATGTTGTCATTCTTTATTATTCGTAGCATTTTTATTTAATCTCACATATTTTTAAACATTCCAACTTTTGTGCAGCATATGGATGTACACAGAGGAAGTATAATATCGGAATAACTTTTCATATTTCGAGTAGTAATTTGTTATAAATTGTAATCAGTGTGTCATTTGGAGGGGCTGGTTATAGGGACACCCTAGCATGTTATTTTCTCCTGGTTAAGGGCCACTAAAACAGACACCGTTATGAGAATCAGGTGTTCAATATTCAACGTTTCTATCTATTTATTTATTTATGACATTTATATCCCACATTAAATATGAATTAGGTTAAACCTGGGAATATTTAAAATATTTTTTTTGTATGCCTAAATCAAAATAGAAAGATGGTTTGTGGGAACTTGCTCCTTTTGTTTTGTGGAATGCAGTGGTATATTATAAAAATACTTAATATTGTTTATTACTACTATTTACTACTGGTTGATATACAGCAGAAGTTAACCAAGTCGACTTCATGCTTTCTAATATAAATTTTTAACAGCATTTTCTCAGTTTTTACCCAAATGCAAACACAATTATAACGTTAATTAATAAGTTTTGGATGTTACTGAATTCTATTATTCTGACTCACTGTATTTCAAGTTTTGGTATAGTATAAGTCATCAGAAGGACAAAATATAAGAAACCCAATGGGCTGCATTAGAGGCTTATAGCCAATTTACTTATGTTTAAACAAATGAGAGATCTACATGAAAGAAAATATTTATTTTTATTATTTTGACTTATGAAAAACCACTTTTCCCTGAAACATGCTCAAAACAGAATAATCCATTTGTACAAAAGAAATGAGATGAAGATGTGATTCCATGTACCCCAATGAAAGAAGAGTTTAATTTACTTCCAATCTTTATAACACCAGGCTTCCCAAGGCAGATTACAGCAACAGTTAAGATGAACCCATCAGTAAACAGAATATCCTCACTGAAATGTGGCCATGTATTATTGTATTGAACAGTGTAGAAAAATTAGCACAAAATACAGCCTTTATTAGTGCTGTTTCCAAGCTACAATAATTTTTGGGCCCTGTTTACTAAGCCGTATTGTAGGCGTGCTAACTTTTTAAAGTGCGCTAAAAATTAGCAGACTACATTATAGAACATGCTTAGTGAGCAGTGCGTGTAAATTCTAATTTTTGCCAATTAGGGCTGATAATTGCTTCTTACAATCCAATTATTGGTGCTGATTGGCTGGTTATTAAATTAAGTTAGACGCACAAATCGGCTATGTGTGCTGATTCGCGCACATAACTCAATGCACCATATATAGAATTAGGTGGATAATGTGAATTTGCAATTGTAAATAGCGGCTTTCTGAAATCAGATTTTCCATGTGTGTGCTATTTACATGTGAAAATGCTGGTATTCCAGTGTAGAAATTGCAGATAGGACTTCAAAAATAACCTGCTGTATGTCTCATCTCTTCTTTATGTTTATTTTGACCTTTTCAAAGCTATAGCGAACTATGCAAGTTACAAGTCTTAATGGAATGGTAGTGTTTAACCTCAAAATGTCTTCCTACAAAGAAAAGCAGAGAAATACAACAAATTTTATATTTTGGAGTGAATGCCATTAAAGAAGCCTAGAGATTCAACAAGCTGGGTGGTGCATGAGAAATGTCAGCTGGAGACCACTCAGAACTCTATTATTGTCATAAATTTGAATGACTTAAATGAATAATAATTCAACAACAAACTTGAAGTGTAATGGACCCAGATTGGAAGCGGGAAAAGGCAGAGTCTCAAACTGGAAGAAGCAAAGTTTATTGGACGACCTGACACGGACCGTGTTTCAGCTAATTGCCTGCATCAGCGGCCGTATGGTGATAGCTTTCTTAAACAACTTGATCACAAGTAATCCAAATGCAAGCTAACAGGCATGTTCAAAATTAGACAGACGTTTCTCATTCAAAACAAGAAGAGAACATTGAGTAACACACCTGTTTTCTTTATAGAGGCAGAACAAGCCCTGGTTTCAGGTTCCAGCTCTGCTTCAGCTTCCAGCCCTGGTTCCAGATTCCAGCATAGATCCTGCTTCCAGTCCTGATTCCAGCTCCAGCACAGCTTCTGCTTCCAGATCTAGGTACAGCTTTGTGCTTCCTTCAACGCCTCTAGTGGAGCAATCCCTTCTGCAGGGACTCGCCCACCGCTTGCTACAGTCTGTCCCCTGGAAGGCAGGCAGTATTGTTCCACTGTGGTCCAAGGGCTCACTCATCCTGAAATGTGACACAAGGCAATGTAGATCCCTGAAGAATAGCTTTTCCAATGCAATAACAATTTTAGACTCAATCGTTTCATTCTTCATTTGATTTAATGGGATATTTTCACTAATAAGTCTGAAACAGGCTGTCCCTAGCTTTGATACTATTTCTAGAGTAGGTGATCAAAAGTGGTCCCCCACCCCCAGCAGCAACAAAGTTGCCTATTACTTGGGTCTAAAAATGAGCTCTGTACAAGTCATTCAGATAGCATATGTATCCAAAAAAAGGGGGTTGGCTCTTCTGAACTGAGCAAAATCCTTTCCTCCCCTGGCCTGAAGGGACTTCTCCCAGATTCCAATTTGCTCCACTTAATCCTTTTGCCGTTTTGCTTCCAGCCCATAAGTCATCATGGCTTTATCTTTATGTTGGTCAAGCCACCTGGCAAGCTTGCTGAAGTGGATCCAGTCCAAATAGTTGATTGAGGGAATGCTGTTATGTCCTTCTGATTCCAAGAAACTGCATTCCTTTCAGCTTCTTCGTCACTCCCTTGTCACTTCAGCCATCATGGATGGTACCAAATGACTGATACAATTTTTATTACTAAGGCTCTCATACTCTGCAATTACATGCAATCTGCATACATTTAGCTATTCAATATTCAATGCTGGTACCCACATATGGCCCCAGAATTGAATAACTGAATTCAGCCTTAATACCGTTGTCCACTGCAGACTAAATACAAGGAATTAGAATATTTATTTATGTAGGTTTTGCTCACACCTTTTCAGTAGTAGCTCAAGGTGAGTTACAGTCAGGTATACTGGGTATTTCCCTGTCTCTGGAAAGCTCACACTTTATACCTGTGGTAATGGAGGGTTAAGTGACTTGCCCAAGTTCACAAGGAGCAGGAGTGGGATTTGAACTGGCCACCACTAGAGGCCAAGACCAGTGCTCTAACCACTAGGCCACTTCTCCAATATGAGAGCAGACAGGTACAATGAGGCCCATCTAGAGTGCAGTTCCACAGATCTCAATCAATCTTCAGTTTTCCTTTCACTTCTTTACAATTAAGGGCCCTCTGTGCTTATCCCAAGCTTTCTTGAATTCTAATGTTAGCTTTTGCTTCCATAGTCCCCCACCACCCTTCCTGTGAAGAAAGATTTCTTGATGATAATCCTAAAACTTCCTCTCCTCGCCCCCTCCCCATGGAGCCTCACACTGTGATTTCTTCTTGTACAGCTTCCTTTCCAGTGAAGGAAAATTCTTGTGCCTTGTGTATACTTGGAGGTGTTTGAGTGTCTCTAGTATCTTCCTCCTTCAAGTAAGACAAGAGGAAATTCTGCTGAGTGGACAGGAAAGACTGACAGGAAAGGGAAGGGTTACTGGATAGAACATGATTCTATGTGCAAGATCTTTTAAATGTGAACAAGTGAAAATCTGCAGCCAGGTTGCAGGTAGTAGCTTTTATCAGACTCTTTAATACATCTTTGATGCCCTGATGAAAGTGGCATGATCTGCTCACAGATGAATTTAAAGACCTCAGATGTAACCTGTTTTCTGACCTTTCATATTTCTATGTGTTTCCAGATTAGTCAATACTCCTCTTGCAGAGACACAAATGACCCAGAAAGATGACAATAGAATGTCCAAAACTCTATGACTCTTTTTGTCCTTGTACTAAATAAGTGCTACTCTCTGCTCCTCATAAGTGCCTCTACCTTTCTCTATACAGTGTAAGTCTTGCTTCCATCCTAACTAATTAACTGGGTTGCACAGCATTTTGTTGGCTGTGAATAGCCAACTGTGCTACTAGAATGGGGTGGGTAAATTTTTTTTCACAGAGTAGGGTACCTAATAAAACAGAATGGAGATTAAGCGTGTTAAGGTAGATACATCTACTACTATGAAATGTAAGGTTGTGTCAGCTTCTCTATTCTTACAGCCAGCCTTATTCATCGGTGTCTTGGCTCTTGAGCCAGCCATGATTGTTTCTACAGTAGCTCTTGCTAGTGGTTCTTTCAGTAAATCAGTGCCAGTCTTCTGCTCTGACAAACAGTCGTCATCACACTTCAAACAGGATAAAATTATCCACATCAGCTAATTAATTAGAAAAGGTGGATCTAGTCCAAGGTATTTACCTGAAAGGACATGCCATTGTTCTACCTGCCAACCACTCCATCTTGGCAGGAGACAGGCTGCTATGGTTCATTTCAGTGCACAGTCTTTGGCCACCTCTAGTGGTAAGAGGTAGAGCATGCAGCTACAAGATCCTAGTTCTACCTCACAGTCATGGGGAAGACCAAGTTTTGCTATCCTCAATATACCTGCCAAGCTTTGAAAGCCATTACTAGGTTACCAGATAAGTCCCAATCCAAGTGATATGATCATTTAATCTTTAGTTTGCCCCATAGCAGGTACAGACTTGTGATTCAGGCTTCCTGAACTCCCCCCCCCCCCCGGACTACATCATTTCAAGCAACCAGGGCCAGTCTTAGGCAGGAGCAACAGGGGCACAGGGCTTCCTGCTTCTAGGGGCCCCGCATCCCTGGCATGTCTGTCCTCCTGTCTCGGAACACCTCCCTGCTCCATACCTTAATGTGCGTCCACATTTTAGTAGAGAGCATCATGCAGCGGCAGTGATTTTCATATCCTGTCAGCTGCCGTGCCCAGAGCCTCCTCGCTGCTGCGACCAGCCCCTTTCTGATGTCACTTCCTGCTTCCGCAAGGGCGGGATGCAGCAGCGAGGAGGCTCTGGGCTCGGCAGCTGACGGGATATGAAAATTGCTGCCACTGTCTGCCACTCTGTACTGAAACGTGGTGGATGCATATCAAGGTATGGGGTGAGGTGGGGTTCCAAGAGCTCTAAACCTCTTTTAAACTAATACATTATGACTTATGGAGGTGGGCGCAGGGGGCCCACTGAGCTGGTCTGCACAGGGCCCCACAGTTGCTAAGACCGGCCCTGCAAGCAACAGGAGAAACCTAGGATAGGCTATGTCTAATTCTTATGATTTGAAATCAACTATTAACCCTAGCTTCAACAGAATGTCTAATTCTTTATTTTTAAAAGGGAGACACCTTCTCTTTTGGTAACATATATCAATACATTTCCACTGTCCCCTTCCCAGAGTTTCACTTTCTCTACTATTTCAGGTGGTGGAGATGAAAGCAGTGGCGGAATTCGAAGAAGCGAGGGATAGACATAGAGGTGTCCTGTTCAGAAGGAATGGATCCTCGGAAACTTAGCGGAGATTGGGTGGCAGCACCAGTAACCACTGGGAGGCGGGGCTAATGGTTGGGAGACGGGGCTAGAACTGGGCAGACTTCTACGGTCTGTGCCCTGAAAATGGTAGATACAAATCAAGGTCAGGTATACATATAAAGCGCATATGAGTTTATCTTGTTGGGCAGACTGGATGGACCATACAGGTCTTTTTCTGCCGTCACCTATTATGTTACTATGTTCAGTGGGAGATTAAAATATCAATGTTACTTCTTAAGAAGAAAAAAGATCTTTTGCACCAATTGCAAAGAAAGAATAACTCAAATAGATACACTGGTGCCAAAAGGAAAATATAGGAATATACAATCAAACAAATTCTTGAGGAGGAAAATACCTCATAAAAACCTTTGCCAATAATGAGGCTCACTGAAGCCACTAAAAAGTGCACACGGTCAAAATATAATCGTAGGTCTAACCGCCCCCCCCCCCCCCCATTTGTCTGGTAGCTCATTATTGACAACAGTCTTTATGAGGTCTTTTTCTCCTCAAACTTCTCCTCAAAATTGGGGAAATCCTGAAATCCTGACTGGACTGTGGCCCTCGAGAACTGAAGTTGGACACCCCTGTTTTAGAAGCTCTATTCATGTTTTAGACATGAATAAACCAACATTTAGGCAATTATATTGCATGAATATCTAAATCACAATTTTACAAAGCCGACATACACGTCTAAAACTTAAAAAATATGTGCATCTGGCAAGGGAGGGTAGAACTAAGGTGGGCCTGAAAAATAAACGTGTATTTTCCATTTCAGAAGGGCGATGAACTATGTCCAAAAAAACATCAACACTGGAATTTACACCTGCTACCCAGCACGTCTAGGTTTCAGAAAAATGCTCATATTGAGCAATGCGCCACTGCCCCTTAATCCCCCAGTGTTTGATGTCCTCCATGAAAGCAGAACTGGCAGGGAATATTGGGCTCTGTGACAGCTTCTGGAAAATGGCTAATATAAATGTTTTTCTTTCAGCATATAAACATGTGTGTTTATATTTCATAACATAAATAATTATGTCCCCGATTTGACCCACTGATATTTTTGACATCAGCTTATCCTGCTCTAAAATACTAGCAGAACATGAGACATCCTGAGCTGAACGTCCCAGTTCTGATTTGAACGTCCTTTCTAAAATGCCATGCCTAATCTTTAGGATGGTGGCATTATTGGAATCTGCTTAATCTTAAATAGAGAGCTATCATCAAGGAAATGAATACTATAAACAAAGTAGTCTTCACATTAAGTATTAAGGAGTATGAAAATAAGGTGGAAAGTCCTCTCCAAAATGAACTATTGGAAGTAATGACAACCTCCCCCCTCCCCCCCCCCCCCCCCACCGCCTGATATTAAAAGATATTTAACTGTCCAGAAACGACCGCTAACCGGTTAAATAGCATATCGGTGCCTAACTGTGGATATTCAACGCTTAACTGGCTTTGTTCAGCGGTTAAAATAGGTCACATAAATACCAGAGCTATCTTTCACCGCTAAAAAGTGAATCAGTTAGTGCTGAGTATCGGCTTGACCGGTTAATATTTCAGTGGTTAGAATAAACTCAGATATTTAATGCCAGTTGCCAGAAATGGACTAACATTAAATATCCAGGTTTAACGCCAGTGGCGGACAGCAAAAGCGCAGCCCGCCGCCAGCTGAAATCAGGCCCGATGTATTTAGTTATCCAGTTCTGTAATCTCTTGGTCTCTAAGTATATGCAAGTCCTCTGGAATGTCCAAGGGATCCTTTTATCTAAGTGACGGTAAGCCCCATGCGGGCTTACCGCTCGCTATACAGGAAGTACCGCCAGGCTACAGCAGTAGCCCTGTGGCACTTCCCACCCCTAGCGCGCCATCATTTATGGCGCTACAAAAATGTATTTATTTGTGTAGCACCGGAGTGTACCCTGCGGTAATCGAGCAGTGCCGCATGCTGCCCGGTTACCGCTGGGTTAACGTGGGAGCCCTTACCGCCACCTCAATGGGTGGCGGTAAGGGCTCCTCCCGAAATGGCTGCGTGGCAAGTGCTTTACTTGCCGCGCGGCCATTTCCTGCAGGAAGGCGAGGCTTCTCTTTTACCAACTGCTGTAAAATGGGGCCTCAGCGCACGTGTAAAATACATGCCAACGCCATCGCCAGCCCCCTTTTGCCGCAGCTTGGTAAAGGGGGCCCCAAATGCCTTGCGGAGTTCCACTTTGTTGTGAATGAAAATACAAAGTGAAATGTTTTCCCCATCGGCAGTTCAAAGTTCTATCTTTTGATTTCTTAGCACAAAATCCAAGCAGAGCAATCCATATTAGATACTATTATTATTATTAGCATTTGTATAGCGCTACCAGACGCATGCAACGCTGAACACCTGATACAAAGAGACAGTCCCTGCTCAAAAGAGATTACAATCTAAATAATACAGACAGACAAAACAGTTACGGGTGAGGGAGTAATGGGAGCTAAAATGCAGCAGTGAAAAGGTGGGTTTTCAGCATAGATTTGAAAACAGGTAGAGATGGAGCTAGACGTGTAGGTCCAGGAAGTCTATTCCAGGCATAAGGTGCCGCGAGAGAAAAGCAGCGAAGCCTGGAGGTAGCAATGGAGGAGAAGGGGGACGACAAGAGAGATACTATAGGCGTCCTTTTACAAAGCTGTGGTGGCAAAAGGGGACCTGCGCTGGCATCAGTGCGTGTTTTTGTCAAATTCCAAGGCCCCCTTTTACCGCAGCGAGTATAGGCAGGGTTTTTTAAAAAAAGAAATAGACATGTGGCATGTGAGGCACTTGCCGTGCTACCCCGACAGTAACCGGGCAGTGCACAGCACTGCCTGATTACCGCCAGGTACACACTGGCATTACGAAACTAAAAATATGTTTGTAGCGCCAGAAATGGTGCGTACTGAGGGTGGGAACTACCGCTGGGCTGCTGCGGTAGCCCGGTGTTGCTTCCCTTTTAGCGAGTGGTAAGCCCACATTGGGCTTACTGCTACTTTGAAAAAGGGCCCCTGAGTCCTGTGCCACACACTGCCCTGTTACCAACCTGTCACAGACTAGGTGCCAGCAATGTCCTGAAACAGGAAAGAAAGTGGCTTTGATTCTTTTCACATATTTATGTATTTATTTGTTACATTTATATCCCACATTTTCCCACCTATTTGTAGGCTCAATGTGGCTTACATAGTACCGGAGAGGCATTACAGACTCCAGTGTAAACAAATACAAAGTGATGTTGTGGTAAGATAAAGTTCATGTGGCACAGCCACACAAGGGAATGGTACAACAGAAGAGTTGTGTTATGCAGTGGCATTCCTAGGGGGGGGGCGGTGGGTGCGGTCTGCCCCGGGTGCACGCCACCGGGGGGGTGCCGTGCGCGCCTGCCCTCCGTTGTTCCATGCTTCTTCTCTGCCCAAGAACAGGTCACTTCCTGTTCCGGAGCAGAGAAGAAGCATGGAACAACTGAGGACAGGCGCGCGCGGCACCCCCCCCCCCCGGCGGCGTGCACCCAGCAGGGGGTTCCTTCACGGGGGTGTCCTTTCGCCGGGGGGGGGGGGGGGGTCCGCGCTGCATCGGGGGGGGACTGCACCCGGGGGGCGGGGCGAATCGGCGACCCGCCCCAGGTGCCAGCCCCTCTAGGAACGCCACTGGTGTTATGTCCATTACGTTCTTTAGTTTTGTTGTGTTGCAGAGATCAGACATTTATGTTGGATCGTTAGGGTATACCTTTTTGAACAGGTTGGTTTTTAGTGTTTTCCTGAAGTTTAGGTGGTCGTTCGTAGTTTTCAAGGCTTTTGGTAATGCGTTCCACAGTTGTGAGCTTATGTAGGAAAAACTGGACGCGTAAGTTGATTTGTATTTGAGTCCTTTGCAGCTTGGGTAGTGCAGAGTTAAGTACGTTCGTGTTGATTCGGATGTGTTTCTAGTTGGCAGGTCGATCAAGTCTGTCATGTATCCTGGAGCTTCACTGTAGATAATTTTGTGAACCAGAGTGCAGCTTTTGAAAGCAATGCGTTCTTTGATTGGGAGCCAGTGTAGTTTTTTGCGAAGGGGTTTTGCAGTTTCAAATCACGTTTTTCCAAAGATAGGCCTAGCTGCTGTGTTTTGAGCGGTCTGAAGTTTCTTTAAGGTTTGTTCTTTGCATCCCGCATAAATTCCATTGCAGTAGTCTACATGGCTTAGTACCATTGATTGTATCAGGTTGCGAAATGTTCCCCTCGGGAAGAATTGTTTCACACGTTTGAGTTTCCACATTGAGTGGAACATTTTCTTTGTCGTGGATGTCACTTGACTCTTTAGTGTTAAGTTGCGGTCCATTGTAACGCCGAGGATTTTCAGGCTATGAATGAAGATTTTTATCACCATTTGCTAATGAGGGAAAGAATAGTCAAACTGCGCTTATGTTCTACATGTGAGAAACATTCTTCAAGTGCTACAATAAAAATATTTGCCTGCACAAAACTAGCTTGAGTAAGAATTTTTCACAGATGACTGAATCATTGATGAGATTAGATAACACAAACAAAAATGGATATGAAAAGGGAAAGGTATTTTGGTTCCAAGAATCAAAAGATTGTGAATCAAGTTATTTCTAGGTTATCTCTAACGTTAATAGAGAAACCAGCAATAAATGTACTTTTAATGCCAATTTGCAAGGATTTATGAGACATAAAAATAGATTCCTCGCTATGTATTTTAGGCAATGTTCCTTATAAGGTGCATGGGAGTTTCCCTTCTGTATTCTTACTGTCAGGAGTGGTTCAGCAATCTCACAGTTTCAGTCGCATAGGGCAGACAGGTTCTGTGAAACTCACCTTTCCCTCTAAGGTGCATGGGAATACTGTGGAGGTTGGTAGGCAAGCAGGTCCCCTGGGAGTCCCACAGAACTTGCTGCCCCCTCTGTGATTGAAACTACAATTTTGCTGCCAGGGCCTCTGAGAGACAAAGCTGGGTCCGGAGCAAAAAATCTTCAGGGACCCAGCACCACTGCCCTCCACCACCCCTTAGAGTACAGAGTGATTTTTTTTGCTGTGAGAGCAAGGAAACTTGCTCCCGGACTGAGAAGGAAGTACTGTCATTCTCCGTAAAGCTCCCAATACCCCGGATCTCTATTCTGAACCACTACTACTACTACTACTTAACTTTTCTAGAGCACTACTAGGGTTACGCAGCGCTGTACAATTTAACAAAAAAGGACAGTCCTTGCTCAAAAGAGCTTACAATCTAATGGGCGAAATGTCGAGTTGGAGCAGTAACCTGTTCCGGGGCAGAGGGAGCATGAAAACGAACGAAGCTGACTGGTGCGCGGCACCCCCCCCCCCAGTGGCGTGCACCCGGGAGGGGGTTCTTTCACCGTGGGGGGAGGGTTGTGCTGCACGGGGGGGCGTTGCACCCGGGGGGCGGGGCGCATCGGCGATCCGCCCCGGGTGTCAGCCCCCCTAGGAACGCCACTGCACACTGCCTCATCCTCTCATCACAACATAACAAGTACAAACCCGCAACCATAAGCACCCCAGCACACTCACTCCCTACTTCAGACAGCTTAAAAATACTTGGCGTCACACTCGATCGCAACCTTACACCCGAGAACCAAGTAAATACCGTAATAAAGAAAATGTTCTATGCAATGTGGAAACTCAAACGAATAAAACCTTTCTTCCCGAGGGAAACTTTTCGAAACCTAATACAATCAATGGTCCTAAGCCATGCAGATTACTGTAACGGAATCTATGCGGGATGTAAAATACAACTCACAAAAAAACTCCAGACCGCCCAAAATACAGCAGCCAGATTGATATATGGTAAAACACGATTCGAAAGTGCTAAACCCCTACGAGAAAAGTTGCATTGGCTCCCAATCAAAGAACGGATCATCTTCAAAATCTGCACTCTGGTCCACAAAATTATCTATGGCGTAGTCCCAGGATACATGACAGACCTAATAGATCTACCAACCAGAAACAGAATCAGATCATCACGATCATACCTAAACCTACATTATCCAAATTGTAAAGGACTAAGATACAAAACAACTTACGCATCCAGCTTCTCCTACATAAGTGCACAACTATGGAACGGACTCCCAAATGCTGTGAGAACAATCCGTGACCACTAAAACTTCAGGAAATCACTCAAAACTCACCTCTTCAAAAAGGCCTATTCCACCTATCCAACATAAATCCCCGCACCCAGCAACACAGCATAATTAATGATCGTACTGGACAATTTATAATCTTCACTTCCTTCGACCCCATGACGCCTGATCCACACCAACTTCATCTGACCAGAATATAACTTTGTATCTGCTATCAACCGAATTGGCAAATGCCTATACGGTACTATGTAAGCCACATTGAGCCTGCAAATAGGTGGGAAAATGTGGGGTACAAATGTAACAGATAAAAAAATTAAAAAAGTACACCCTTGTAAATGCCTTATATGATTTCTGGGTAATAAATATGTATTCTTCGAACCAGAACAACTTCAAACTTTTTGGGATATGAAAAAGCTATCAAACAGACCGAAGGAGTGAATGATGGAAATAGATCAAGTAAAGAATATAATGGAAATTTAAGGCCAGGCCATTTACTATTTTCTTTTACTTTTTTGTTATTGTTGATCTCCTCATCTGTAATTCACTCCCTCCTAGTTAAAGATTGTGGTCTAAGGAAAAGATTGATTACTTTATTTCTTGTATTTGTTTCATATAATAATTTCTCTGTATTACTGTTTGCAAGTGACTCTTGTAATTATGATAAAATTGATAAATAAAATATATTTTTTTTAAATTGAGAGATTGTGCAAGAGAAAGAAAAGGGGCCAGAAAAATATTAAACAAAAGTGGGGATAGTACAGATCCTTGTGGGATACCCAAGAAGGGGTGTAGGGTTTTGAAGTAGCCGCTGCACCATGAACGATGTATGTTCTATCTGATAAATAACATTGAAAGCATTTAAGAACTGTGGGGCAAAAAGTGGCCTGCGGCAGTATAAGCGCATCTTTTGGGCATGCGCCAGGCCACTTTTTGCCACGTCCTGGAAAAAGGGCGTTTTTCTAAGGGGCCAGAAAATGGACATACGGCAAAAAAAAACAGCACACATTCATTGTCGGCCTGAGACCTTACCACCACCCATTGACTTAGTGGTAAGGTCTCACATGTGCCCACTGCCATTTACCGCCGTGTAAGCGCCACGTGGTAGAAAATAGAAAATATTTTCTACCATGTGTTTTTGACGTGCACCAAATTTAGAATTACTGCCTGGGGCACACGGTAGCCGGGCGGTAATACTGATTTGGCGCATGCTGGATGCGCATAGGGCCTTACGCACCTTTGTAAAAAAGTCCCTGTATTTGTTAGACCAATTTCTCAAAGAAGATGGAATGATTAATTAGATCAAATGCAGCTGTAAGGTGTAATGATAGAAGAAGAACAGATTTTAAATGATCCATATGATATTAAATGTATGTAGTGATACCTAATAATGCTGTTTCTGTACTACGGTATTGACAAAAACCAGTTTGATGCAGATGCAAAATGTTGGTTGGTTGTGACGAAATCTGAAAGTTGAGAATGAACAATGTTCTCTACTATTTTAACTAAAAAAAGGTAAGTTAGCAATAGGACAATAATTTTCAACAGAAGTGATACTTATTTTTGTTTCATTGTTATGTTTTTTTTTAGCACACATTATTTGCCAATAACAAATGTCACTTAACAAAGGGGGAGGAAAGTGGGAATGAAAGCCAGGCTATCCAAAGACAGGACCACGGAGTACTGAAGTAAAGCAGTATTTATTGAAAATCGAAAAGACTCAACACAACGTTGTGTTTCGGCCAGGAGGCACCGGATTGCTTTGCTCACGATCAAGTTATATTTCCATGCTAACGGTCTTTCTAAAGAGCATCATAATTTATTGCGGTTACTCTTGGACTCTCAGTTCTTGCAATAGATCCACAGACTCCTGATGCAGGCCTCCCGGCTGAAACACAACATTGTGTTCAGTCTTTTTGATTGTCAATAAATACTGCTTCACTTCAGTTCTCCGTGGTCCTGCCTTTGGATAGCCTGGTTTTCATTCCCACTTTCCTCCTCCATTTGAGTTTCCCCGTGGGATCCCTTGAGTTCTCCACGCTTGTGGATTCTCTTTGGTCTTTCTCCACTTAACAAAGGGGAAAAGATTTTAAACAAATTGAAATAAAAATTAGAAAGGATATCTGGTGGTGTCCCCCCCTCACCCTTTCAGAGTTGGGGTCCGCCATGAGGCAGATTCTACTCCTGTGCTACCAGGTGAAGTGCCGCAGTGTGGTGTCGCATTGCTTACGGTGTATCAATGATCTCTTTCCAAAAGGCAGAAGGATACAGGGAAACCAGCAGTCTGCCTTGCTTTTCTGGCTGATTGTTGCTGTCTTCTATAATTTATTGAACAACACAAAGTTGAAAAAGATCCCATTCATTATAGTTCTAAAGTGGTTGGTTTCAGTGCAAAGTGGGAAGGAGAAAGCAGCGCCCAAGGCACGAGTTGACAGAACAAGACTTTTCTTGCTTGGACCGTGCAAAAGAAAAATCTAATTTTCCAAGAACTGCAAGGCTTTCTAACATTCCTGTTTCTACCGGTTTGATTTGGTCTTGGATCCATCCCAGTTCGTTCAGCTGTTACTGAAGCACTTAAGAGCAACTCTCATTTGACTGGGCTTTCCCAGATTCTAACCTCATTTTCCTTTGGCGCTGAAAAATTAAGTCGTCATGACTCCTCAACTGCAGTGAAATATGTCACCTTGCTAAGTTGTACACATGGATCTGGCCCAATTTATCCAGGGAGGAAAAAGTATTCCTCTGATACCAAGAATCCTTTTGGACACACCCAGTATGGAACGGTTACATCTGAGGCTGTGTCCTCAGATCCTAAGCCAAGAGTTACAGTTGTTTTGAAAAACAGTAAAAGGTAGGAATGAAGTGAGGTATGAGAGGGGCTCGACAGACCTGACCCCTTAGCACTTAAACATAAAAAAAAGCAAAAGTAGAGGATGCTTAATTGCCGGATTTGTTAGCTGAGTTATTGCTCTGCACCGGGCTTTCCTGATTTGCACTTTGCTGGAAAGTTTCATTGTGACCCTTGAAGCAGGCGGCTTCCCGCCGAAACACAGATCATGTCGGGTCTGGTCACTGATGCTTTGAATAAAGAACTTGTTATCGTATTCCCTTGGCTTGTTTTTGGTGTGTGTAGCATCCTCCGTAGAGGCATCTACCTGTTTTCGTGTATTGATTCCCTTAGCACTTAAGACATACATCTCTGCCCCTCTCCCAATTACAGTTTCAACTGAACTTCTTGATAAATTGGGGAACTGTATCCACGGTCCAACTTAATTGCCAGATTTGTTAGCTGAGTTATTGCTCTGCACCGGGCTTTCCTGATTTGCACTTTGCTGGAAATTGGGGAACTGTATCCTGGCCACGTTCATGTGGCACATGCCAGGCACCAGGGCCACCAAGAGGGGGGGCAAAATTTCCCAGGTCCAGGCCCATTCCTCCAAGGGGGACCCGGCACCGGAGTTTTCTCTCTCCTGCTCCTGTCGGGACGCAATGAGCAGGAGAGAGAAAACTCTGGTGCCAGGGCCCCCCTCCCCTTGGAGGCTGGGGAGGACCCAGAGGAGCAGACACTGCAGGTCTTCCTCCAGCACTGCTCTTCTGCCCATTGCTTGCTGAGCGGCTGCTTTTCCTCTCAGGCGCGCATGCTCGATTTTGAAACCGAGCATGCCCTGAGAGAAAAAGCAGCTGCATGGGGCAGGCAATTGGCAGCGTGAAGAGTCAGCGCCTGAGGAAGTTGTCTTCTGCTGGCGGGGCCTCGGGATCCCTACCAGCCAAGGTATTTGAATTGCAGCAGTGATCCGGGGGGGGGGGGGGGAGGGTCAGGGTGGCAGTGGCAATGTTCATGGTGGGGGGTGGCAGCGGATGACGATTGTGGGGGGGGGCTCGGCATTGGCGATGATGGGGGGTGGCGGCGGCCCTGCCTCGGGCCTGGCGGTGGCAGTGCTGCCCCGGGCCCAGTTCAGTCTCTCGGTGGCCCTGCCTGGCACATCCATATGCATGGATGGCAACATGTTCCCTCCATGGAGACCTGTATGGGACAGAACTGTCTATTAGGGGAGCTATGTACAGCTGATGATTCAAAGCACAATTAAGTGCTTGAGCGGTCATCACTGATCTATATTGATGAGACAGTCATTAAAATTATTTATTTATTTATTTTATTTCCAGGAGCCTGATATACCGCACAGGGTCTAATATGGCTACTGCGCGGTTTACAATACTAAAGTAATGTAGGGGAGGGGAGAGACAGAAGAGAGAGAAAACAACAGAATGCAGATGAACCAAAGGCCTCAGAAAATAAGTTGAGTTTTAAACAGCGTTTTAAATTTCATGTGTGATGTTTCCATATGTAGATGGATTGGGAAAGCGTTCCAGAGAGTTGGACCTAGGAAACTGAAAGAAGATTCACAAGTGAAAGGCCAGGAGGGATTCGGGAAGGCACTACAGTTTTGTGGTAGACAAACAGAGAGAACGGGCAGAGGTATAAGGAACAAGGGCTGTGTGATGGTAGGCAGGGGCAGACGGGAAGCGTGATTTAAAGACAAGACAGATCATTTTAAATGTGATGCGCTTAGAGACTGGATGGTGAAATTTGCTGAAATTTGTTCCCTTTTCACTGGGGGGGGGGGGGGCCTGATATTAAAAAAAAGAAAAAACTGAGCTTCTAAACTTGTACCCTATTTTCAGCCAAACTTAGGAGCCTATGCTGCTTATTTTAGAAGTGTATTTTGGATGCCCATAAACTGGCACTGAGGGATTCTTTTACCAAGTGGCGGGAAAAAGGGCCCTGTGGTAGTGTTGGGGGCAATTTACTTGCCGCACGGCCATTTCCTGCAGGAAGGCGAGACTTCCTTTTTATCAGCTGCGGTAAAAGGGGGCCTTGGCGCACATGTAAAACACATGCCAGCATCAGCCCCCTTTTGCGGCAGCTTGGTAAAAGGGGCCCTCAGATGGGAAGTTATCAAGGTACCTACTTCCCCTTACCCCTGCCACCCTTGTCAGATCAGAGACTTAAACCAAGTCTCCTGCACCACAGTGCTTAGCCGAATCATGGTGCTAGCCATTTTGATTTTAGAAAAACAGAGAAAAATGTAGGCAGAAAAAAAACTAGCGGGCTCTTTTTCAAGAGAAAAACGTCCTAAAAGTGGCATAAGTCTGCATTTGGACGTTTTTCTCACAAACAGCATTTTCGAAACCTATTTTTAGATGTTTTTCTCTGAAGTCCTTCGGAAGTGGGTCCAAATCTCAAGGGCATGTTCAGGGCGGAACTTGGGCGTTCCTAAGACTTAGATGTTTTCAGCCATAATGGAACAAAACTAAACCGTCCAGGACTAAAACTTAGACGTTTTGAGCTAGACCTGTTTTTATAACGAATAAGGCACAAAAAAGTGCCCTAAATAACCAGATGACCACTGGAGGGAATCAGGGGTGACCTCCCTTGGTGAGATGTGTACCTGGGAACTTTTTATGAAGTCCAGTGCCCCCTAGGGTGCTCTATTGCTGTCTTGAATGTCAGGGGGACCAGTCTACTAAAAATGTTGGCTCCTCCTACATCCCAATAGCTTGATTTTGTGCGTTTGCACTTGGACGTTTTTTTTTGGGGGGGGGGGGGGGGGTCAACAATGGACCATAAAAAAAACCATCCAAAAAACAAAATGTTCACAGTATTTTTGGAAAAAAAGATAGATGTTTTTATTTTTCAAAAATGACCTTCTTCCTTATTTAGATTTTGGACGTTTTTTGAAAAACCAAAGTCGGACTTAGACGTCATATCGAAAATGTCCCTCCACATGGCCTATCCAGTGCCAATGACTGATGCTGAATTTATCACTGTCTTGAAGCAGCAAAGACATGCAAATCGTAACAAGAGACTGTGTGACAGCAGGACAAAAAAGTCTGTTAAATCCTATTCAATTTGCATATCTTCACTGCTGCAACGCAGCTATAATCCAGTGTTAAGCCAATTTCCAGGTCATGTTTTGCCAGTGCTGACAGTGTTTAATAGTTTATAATAAAATAGAATTTCCATACATATGGACATCATCTGTGCCCAACAGAAGTTATAAACCTCTGCTCGTCTCCTCTGTCTGTCTACTGCTAACACTGGTGTCAAAAGCAAAATCAGCCACAGGCCCTGACCTCAGGAGACCCTGGGGCAAAGATCCTGCTTCTTGCATATGTTCTTTATAAGAAGCCATATGAGTGTAAGGAAAATACACAACCGAGCCTCTTTAATTCTTACATTTAAATGAACCTTAACATGTATTTGTTTTCTCAGTAGACTCTGCAATTAGAGACTGTAAGGAGCATTTCTGGGCTTGTGAAAGGACCTTCCCTGCCATCTCAAATCCGATAACACTCTTCTGCAGGCTGGGAAAACAGGTGCCCAAAAGAGAATGTTGAAATTGTCTCTTCAATGTATTGTTAAATGGTTGGGGGTTAGATACCTGCTCTTTGTTCCAGAACAAATATTTTTATTTTATTTTTTTGGATGTTAAGAAGTTGAGAGTCTCTTCTCCCTTAATGCCTTTTTTCTTGCTTTTTTTTTTTGCTCCTGATTTAATTTTTCTCCATCTTTCTTTCTTGTTTTATTTTCCCTATGATTATTAATGTTTTTATTGTCCATTCTTTGATTATTTTCCTGTAGCAAATGAATACTAGTGATGTTATTTTCAAAACCTCCAATAAAAATAAATACATTCTGAAATTCTTATTCTATTAATGTGAATATTGTTGTAACATTTTGTAAGCCACATTGAGCCTGCAAATAGGTGGGGAAATGTGGGATACAAGTGCAGTAAAATAAAATAAAATAAATGTATATTAAAACATGATGAAATGACAGAAGGACCTGGGAAATGTAAGGTATAGATCTGTTTCCAAAGAGACATCACAGGCTTTTACCCAGTTCCTGGCTGGAGATTATGGGACAGTCCAGGATTTCTGACTTCTTCGTCTGGTGCATTAATGGGACTTGCAGCACTGATTTCAATTGGGAGGATCAGGCAGTGGCATACTAAGGGTGGGGTGGTGGGTCCAGCCCGCCCCAGGTGCAGGCAGTAAGGGGGTGCGCTGAGCAGTTGCTCAGCTGTTGGCTCTGCTGGTCCCCTGCCCTGGAACAGGAAGTTGACATCAGAAGGAGCAGGGTACTGGCCTAACTGACAGCCGTACTACTGTTCAGTGCAACCCTTCACTGCTTGGAGGAAGGGAGGAGGAGGAGGAGATGGCAGCAGCAGGGGGGGGGGGGGGAATGATACACCTGGAAGAGGGGTTGCTCTGCCCCAGGAGACAACCAAACTAGGTACACCACTGGGATTGGACACTACAATCCCACACTGCTTTGGTATATTTATTTATTTATTTATTTATTTATTTATTTATTTATTTATTTGCAGCATTTGTATCCCCCATTTTCCCACACATTAGCAGGCTCAATGTGGCTTACAAGTCACCGTATTTGGGAGCTCCAATACAGTCGATGTTAAACAAATACAAATAGAATCAGGGTAAGGGAAGGTAGGGGTAAATGGGAACAATAAATGACAAAGGTATAAGAAATAACAGTGTCTTTTAAATCTGTGCAGTGTTGAAGTTGCTAATCAGAAACAGCAGGGTAGGCCTTACAAAACAGATAGGTCTTCAAAGTTCGCCTGGATTGTATGGTCATGTATTGTTTTCACTGCTGTTGGTAATGCATTCCACATTTGCGTACTTAAATAGGTGAAATTGGACACGTAGGTCATCTTATATTTAAGGCCAATGCAATTAGGATAGTGAAGATTCATATAAGTACGAGATGAGCTAATACTATTCCTGACTCGTAGATCAATTAGGCCAAACATATAACCAGGGGCATCACCGTAGAGTATCTTGTGAACTGGAGTACAAAGTTTGAAGGTAATGCAGGACGTCACAGGGAGCCAATGCAGTTTCAGGCGAAGAGGTGTAGCACTAACACATTTTGTTTTGTTGTATATCAATCTGGCCACTGTGTTCTGGGCAGTCTGCAGTTTTTTTCAGAAGCTGGACCTTACAACCCGCATATAATCCATTACAATAGTCCAAATGGCTTAGTGCCAGTATCTGCGTCAAGCGGCTGAATATTTCAAAACCAGAAGTAGCCAAAACGTCTCCAGTCTAGAACTGGGAAACTTGACATCTCTGTAAAGGGCATGTCAGCAGATTCACAGAGTCTGTTTTGGTTGATCCAGTGGTTCTGTACCAGCGCTGTGCTCTATCAAGCAGATAGAGCCACGTTCAGTTCCCAGCTCAGCTGCAGTTTCCAAGTTATCTAGATTCAGAAGGGAGATTTTAGGCCAGCCCTGAATTTCTGAGAACCTCATGAGTATTGAATTCAATTCTGGTCGCCGTATCTCAAAATAGATGTAGCGGAATTAGAAAAGGTTCAAAGAACAGTGACCAAAATGATAAAGGGGATGGGACGCCTCCCATATGAGGAAAGGCTTAAGAGGTTAGGGCTCTTCAGTTTGGAAAAGAGATGGATGAGGGGAGATATTAGTGAGGTGGTCTACAAAATCCTGAGTGGTGTGGAACGGGTAAAAGTGAATCGATTTTTCACTCTTTCAAAAAGTACAAAGACTAGGGGACACTCAATGAAGTTACATGGAAATACTTTTAAAATAAATAGCAAGAAATAGTTGTTCACTCAAAGAATAGTTAAGCTCTGAAAATCACTGCCGGAGGGTGTGGTAACAGCGATTAGCATATCTGGGTTTAAAAAAGGTTTGGACAAGTTCCTGGAAAAAAAGACCATAGTCTACTATTGAGACAGACATGGGGAAGCCACTGCTTGCCCTGGGATTGGTGGCATGGAATGTTGCTACTATTTGGGATTCTGTCAGGTACTTGTGACCTGGCTTGGCCACTGTTGGAAGCAGGATATGGACCATTGGTCTGACCCAGTGTGGCTATTCCTATGTTCTTATGTTCCCATCATGATGCATTATGGGACCTGCAGCACTGATTTTAATTTGTGGGTAGAACCAGGGACTACGACTTCCATGCTGTTTTGGGACTGGCCAAAAAGTCTCCCTCCTGGAACTAGATAACCTGGCAGCTCTGTAGCTGGGGCTGAGAAATGCTGGCAAGGTATCTGTGCTTTACAGCTGCCCTTTGATGACTGATCAAATGCACATAGGCTAAAACTAGTCCCTATGGGACAATAAAACTGGCTATTCAAACGTGCTCTCAAAATGCATAATAACTAACAGGTGTCCTGCTTTACAACTTGAATCAAACATTTTGATGTTATATATGTTATCTGGTAACTAGAAAGTCTTTCCTGGCTATTGAAAGTTTTATAGCCTCCTTAGAGGCAATGCTAGGCCTAAGAAATGTATTTATTTTGCTCACACCTTTTTCATTAGTAGCTCAAGATGAATTACATTTAGGTACACTGAGTATATATCCCTGCCCCTGGAGAGCTCACAATCTAAGTTTGTACCTGAGGCAATGGAGGGTTAAGTGACTTGCCCAAGATCACCAGGAGGATTTGAATAGGCTACCTCTAGATGTCAAGACTGGTGCTATAACCACTCTAGGCCACTCCTGAGGTGAACCAGCAAAGGATATTCCTATGCCGAAAACATGCTGCTGATGCTCTTGGCTTGTCTCTTGTATGTATGCAGCCAGGAGAGGCTGAATGGACCTGGGGGAGGGAGAGAGAGGGGAGAACAGCAGGAAAGACACTGGGCCAGGGAGAGAAAGGGTGAGGGAGAGATGCTGGTACTTCTGTGCTGCAGGTGGTATCAGGGACTAATATACTAGCTTTTCTACTGCCAGTTTTGAGTGTTGGCTGACAGTCAGCCTGGTCATTGAAATACCAGCCAGGCTTGGCAATCCTAGCTGCCACTCAGGCAGAGTGAGGAGAGGGCTAATAAGTTCCTATGCAGACAGGTGTAAGGTGTTCAAGCTTCCACTTGGCCAAAGGAGTTACAGTTCTTTGGAGGGACAACCTCCCACACAAACAAACCCCACAAAAGGTACTGTCTGGTCTCAAATCTTTTATGTACCTAGAAACAGCTCTGTATATTAGTCTCATAAAATACTTCCTTCTTTTTTATAGGGCTGCCACCATGCCTATCTGTAACTAGTACACACTGGTATTTGAATTATTTCTTCAATAAACATCAACATATGCATGACTCAGAGTGGGAGAAACTCCTTAGAGGGATATTTTTAAAGCTTAAAACAGTGATCTGAAGTATATGCCAAAGTTAATAAAGAGCCTTACCGCACTGGGGTTGGCATTAGTACAAAAAAAATAATACATTCTGAGCTCAGCTTTTCAGTTACCATCACCCACTAGGTAAACAATCTTTCCTTTTTTAAATTCAAAGGCAGGCCCACCCCCACCCCCACTCCAGATATAATCTGTCTTTGACCCCAGTCTAGACATTTTCTAGTAGAAAAGGTCACATCTTGAGAGGGGATTGGATTAAATCTAGACCATACTGAATCATGGTTCTTCCCCCTACTACTGACTCCCTGCTACACTAGGGAATCACTAACCATAGATGGATCACACTTTCTCTTCCATCCTAAAATTGTCTATGATAAATTTAAGGTCACAAGCAAAGATAGGTTTTCCAAGCTGTGCTTCTGGTTTGGGTCAATTGATGAACTGCACCAGATTTATCAATGGCAATATTGCTATTATTTCCCATAGGGAAGAGCTGGAGTCAGTTTGGAACAAACTTCTGTCGGACTTTCTTGAGATCTTTCTTCTCCGTTCTCTGCCACTCTCCATGACCTTAATTAAGTAATGAAACATTTTTATGACAAAATTAAGCCTTTTCTTGAGCATAAATGTCCTCGTGTTGACAAAGCACTCCAAATACCACTAGATGTAAACAGCGCTTAATTTTTAAAATGTACTTCGGTACCTTGTTCTTCAAAGATGTTCGCTGATACCAGTTTTAGAACTTTAAATTTTGGTTGAGGCTACCTGGCAAACTATTAGTTGAGTCCTTTTAGATTTGTGACTCCTGGAGCAGGCATTTCTCACCGAAACACGGCTCCGTGTTGAGTCCATCTGTAAAGCTTGTGTATGTCTCATGGTGGAATTTTGCTCTCTGGTCTATTTTGGCCTCTTGGTATTTGTTTAATAAATGTGTATATGCTTCTTTTCAAACTCTAGAGCAACAGGGGTGTTCTAATTCTACCCCTGCCTACCAGGCAGCCTACCAGGAAGCGAAAGGGAATGGGTGAGTCTAGAACAGGTGTGTAGCCAGACAACAGATTGTGGGTGGGCCTAGGCAAGAAGTGGGTGGGCACCAAGTGTACAACATGCTGCGACGTCAGACTCCGAACTGGATTCAACGAATCAGCAGCGTTACTTACAGCATGGCCACGGAGGAGTCGGAGGAAGACGAAATATGAAGACTGCGGGTTGGACCTCGGCTGGCGGGGGTTGGGGCTCCCCGCCAGCAAAGGTAAGCAGCGGGGGAGGGTTGATGGCGGGGGGGGGGGGTGGAGAGTAGTGGCGGCGGCGGGAGGGGGGGGAGGGAGGCAAAAATGTGCCCCCTCTTTCTGGCTCCCCCTACCGTCGGATTCCAGATAAGCCCCTGGCTGGCGGAGCTTGGGATCCCCACCAGCTACCGCTAAACTTGTGCTGCTGTTGGGTGGGCCTAAACCCTAAGTTCAGGCTATGCCACTGGAACAGAGCAGAAAACAGTCACTCTACTCTTTAATTTTTTTTGTTGTTACATTTGTACCCTGCGCTTTCCCACTTACGGCAGGCTCAATGCAGCTTACATGGGGCAATGGAGGGTTAAGTGACTTGCCCAGAGTCACAAGGAGCTGCCTGTGCCTGAAGTGGGAATTGAACTCAGTTCCTCAGGACCAAAGTCCACCACCCTAACCACTAGGCCACTCCTCCACTTCTACTCCTGTTGCTCCTGCCCTTGGCCTGCCCACCTCCCCTCACCTCTCCTACAAATCCCCCTTCCTTTTGTCTGAAAATTAGCCCTTGTTTTTCTTTGAGGTCCTTTTATTAAGCTGCAGTAAAAAAAAATGGCTCTTAGCACGCCCTTAAGTGGGTTTTCCCCATGAGCTAAGGTCATTTTTCCCCAGCTGTAAAAATGACCTTTTTCTAGTTCTTGTATTAATGGCCATGTGCTAGCACATGGCCATTTAAAAAAATCAGCATGTGTGCACTTACCACCATCCATTTTCTAGGCAGTAAGGGGCCCTTTTACAAAGCAACAGTGAGGCCACCATGGGCTTACCTTGTGAATCCAGCACTACTGCCGGCCCAACACACATTACGAAAATTTGAGATGCTCAGCATTTTATTATTTGGCCCGAAAACTGGAATGATCCCCCCCCCCCCATATTCGCACTGAGCAATCCCTCCCAGTTTTTAAAAGGGCTTTTAAAACATATTTTTTTTAAATTTGGCCTTTAGTGGTGATTGCTGATTCTGGAGAACTGGTTGTGTTGACCTGTGAATGTATGCTATTATGTAGTTTCCTTGTATGAATCCTGTTCAGAAGGAATGGATCCTCGGAAGCTTAGCAGAAATTGGGTGGCAGCATCGGTGGTTGGGAGGTGGGGCAAGTACTGGGCAGACTTCTATAGTCTATGCCCCGAAAATGGCAAAAGAGATTAATTATAGTACCCACTATGTTGTAGCAGATTATCAGTAATATATTATCCGTGAAAAGAACGCGACTCAATTAATTATTACTGAAGTTATTTTTCTTTAGACCTTCAAAGGTAAACCCAGCATCACTTGTTAATCACAATCACACTGTTTTTGTGTGGCTACAGAGTTCATACCCTTCATGTCACAGGTCACTGCGTATATTTTTGTAATCAATTCGTTTTCTTAGCTTTTTATATATTCATGTCAGCTGAAAAGTAAGGTTATACAATAGCTTACAGATTCTTAAGAAGCAGGAAAAATATAGGTGTATAGCCCTATTTTTCCAGCTTCTTAAGAATCTATAAGCTATTGCATAACCCTACTTTTCAGCTGACATGAATATATAAAAAGCTAAGAAAACGAATTGATTACAAAAATATACGCAGTGACCTGTGACATGAAGGGTATAAACCCTGTAACCACACATAAAACACTGTGATGGTAATTAACAAGTGACGCTGGGTTTACCTTTGAAGGTCTAAAGAAAAATAACTTCAGTAATAATTAATTGAGTCGCGTTCTTTTCAAGGGTAAATCAAGGTCAGGTATACATAGAAAGTAGCACATATGAGTTTATCTTGTTGGGTAGACTGGATGGACCGTACAGGTCTTTATCTGCCGTCATCTACTATGTTACTATGTATGAATGTTGGTCTCTTTCTTATCCATTTACTGGCATTCATTCGTTTATGTTAATTTAGTTTTGTAAACAGCCTAGACCTGCTTGACTTCTTCTGGCATTCTACAGGCATGGACTATAAATCCAGCCAGTAGGTTTCTGCTGCACATTGTGGCTTCTTCCTCCCTTCAACTCCCTCAGGCACTGTCTGAAAGCAATGCCTTTGCAACATCACCAGCCCTAGCTGGTGAGCGAAGGACCTGATCCAGGAACCAAACCCAGGTCCTTCAAATGGAGCCACCAGGTAGGGGCTTAGAAATCTATTTTTAACAAAGAAATTCATTTCAAATACTAAACACCAGGGGCGTAGCCAGACTTCGGCGGGAAGGAGGTCCAGAGCCCGAGGTGAAGGGGCACATTTTAGCCCCCCCCCTGGCGCCGCTGACCCCCCCCCCCCATTTTTAACCCCTCCCCCCAGCATTTTTGACCTCCCTGCCGATGCCACCACCTTTGACCCCCTCCCAGCGCCAACCCTTTCGATCCCCTCTTCCTGCCGACGCCAACCCTCCCCCGCCGCTGGGTACCTTTGCTGGTGGGGGTCCCCAACCTCCGCCAGCCAAAGTCCTCTTCTCCGGTGCGGCTGCATTGCTGATCTGCAAGGGCAGGCTTCTGTTTCTGTGAGTCAGACTCACAGAAACAGAAGCCAGCGCGGCTGCGTTGCTGATCTGCAAGGGCAGGCTTCTGTTCCTGTGAGTCTGACGTCCTGCACGTCAGTGGCGTAGCCAGACCTGACTTTTTGGGTGGGCCCAGAGCTAATATCGGTGGCCACTATGTATATAGGTATGAGTAGTGTTTCTTGGGATACTACAAAATAATGCCTTAGAATGCTGCCCTGCATCAATATAAACCACATACATACTTAAAAAACCAATAAATATAGCTACATTATGCCATATCAAACTTGACCAGACATAAGTCTACTATAATGGCAAACATCTCAACACACATGACAGGATCCTGCATTATAATTTCAGCAATGACATATAACCATGTATTCAAATTCTGGTAGCACCTCAATAATAGCAACAAAATCCCGTCACTGCCAGGTACTTTGTGAAGTAACACTAAATCTGAAGTGCTTACTCCACCCAGAAGCCCACCACCATCAGCCAGCATTTTTAGTACAATTACACGTTAAAAATTTCTTAAAAATAAATATATGTTACCTGCTAGGCAGCTGCTTGTAGCTGCACGTGGTGCAGACTGCAGAGCACCCTGGCTCCAGTCCTGTATCAGTGTTGAGTGGGACTGGGTGGGGGAGTGTTGTTGCTGCTGCTGCTGCTGCTGTGATGATGATGATGATGTGTAATGATCAACTGGAGAACTGCACTAGCACTGAGAGACTAAATCTAGAACTGGCCGGCAGGCAGGCACTGTAGAGGAAGTGAACCTGCGGCACAGCTAGGCCGGCAGCACCATTTCCCATGTGGCACTGCGTGTGGTCGCAGGGCCATTGTGCCATGCAGGGAGTAGGCAGCATAGGCAGTCGGTGGCCCAGCTGTTTGGGGAGGCTAAAGGGGGCAGGGTCAGAGGCAGAGCTTACATTCATAACTTCTGCAGAGTACATCCAAAACTAATTTTTATTTTCTCATTTCCATCTTCCAAAACAGAGTGGAGGAGTGGCCTAGTGGTTAGGGTGGTGGACTTTGGTCCTGAGGAACTGAGTTTAATTCCCACTTCAGGCACAGGCAGCTCCTTGTGACTGGGCAAGTCACTTAACCCTCCATTGCCCCATGTAAGCCACATTGAGCCTGCCACGAGTGGGAAAGTGCAGGGTACAAATGTATCAAAAAGAATTCCATACAGCAGATGTACAGAGCAGGACCCAAAGCAGTCCAAAACAAGTAAAATCAGAAATGGCATAGTTTATACCTCATTGCTTAACCAACCTTAGGCTTCACCTTTAGATTTAAAAAGCAAAACCATGTGCATGTAAGGACTGGATAAACAAATTAAGTTTAAAGCAAGTGCCCTTAATATATAATACTTGATAGCAGTGATGGAATATTCACATAGCAAGCAACTTGAGCCAACAGATTTATTTTCCATTGAACATAATTAACTTTGTATGAACTTGGCGGCTAATAGTGTGCTGAACTGGACAATGTTGGCACATTTAGACTGACTCGACAGACCTTCCGCATGACGGAAGCTCTTCCCTCATTATTCAATACCTCTTTGCGAAATACTAGTAATAAAAAAGGCAAGTGAATTTTTATAATATACCACTGCAATCTACAAAACAAAAAAAATCCACAAAACAAAACGAGAAGGTTCCCAAATGCCATCTTTTTCTTTTGATGTAGGCTCCTTCAACCTAGTTAAGCATCTGATTCTCAACATGATGTCTGTTTCCGAGGCCTTTTATTAAGTGAAAACATCTCTGCATGAATACAGGGAGTCCCTATAGCCAGCACCTCCAAATGACACAATGAATTAAAATTTAGAACAAATTGCATACTCTAACCGATAAAACCAATACTTCCTCTGTGTACATCCTCATGCTACACAAGCTGGCATATTTAAAAATATGTGAGATGCTGCCAATGATAAAGAATGACAGTGGGGATAGCACAGGCTCTCTCCCTCAGTCCCACTCCTTGCTCCTTCCTCTCTCCTTGGTTCCAATCTCTCCCTCTGCCCCGCTCCTCCCCAACCCCTCCCCCAAAGAACCAGTCGGACTCGCCGGATACTTGCCTTCGTTTCTAGTCTACGATGTAGATTAGTCTGCAGCATACAGTGCTGCTGGTAGCGGTCTCCATCCTAGTGATTACAGCAGGCCTGCCTCGGGGACTCAGACATCTTCCTGACACGTCCCTCCCTCACGGAACGGAAACAAGAAGTCATGTAAGAGGAAGAGGCGGGTTGCGGCATAGGGGTAAGGCCGAGTAGCTACCGAGGCAGGCCTGCTGTAATCATAGCAGTGTGAGAGTTGGGGGAGGGGGGAATTGGAGTCCTGAGTACTGGCTATTGTGGCGGCCTGGCGGTCAACTGCAGCAGCAGCAGGAGGTCCTGTGGCTACAGCTCTAAGGCTCTTCTTGCGTCTTCTGTGGTGTTCTGCTGGAAAGCTTTTGGGTCGGCGCCTATGGTAGGCAGTGCAGCGTATGTGCCGTGCAGCTGAACCTGCTTACTTTTTAACAAACTAGATGGTGCAGACGCAATGGACGAGACGGCGTGGGATGGCAATTATGCATCGCTGACCGAGCGAAGCAAAAGTCAGACTTAGAAGAAGAGATGCCTGCCAGTGCCGCCCGAGACTAAAAAGCAAGTGGGAGGTGGCTGAGTGGGCTGGTGCTGCCATGAGGCAGAAAGACAGTGGCTGCTGCTTTTAAACTGGGTGGGCCTGAGTGGAGATTGGGTGGGCCGTAGCTACGCCCCTGCTGCACGTACGTGTAGGACGTCAGACTCACAGAAACAGAAGCCTGCCCATGCAGATCAGCAACACGGTCATGCCGGAGAAGAGGACTTCGGCTGGCGGAGGTTGGGGCCAAATCTACAGGGGCCCATGCCCCCGTGGCCTCACGTAGCTACGCCCCTGCTAAACACATACTGCTTAGGACAGTGGTTCCCAAACCTGGTCCTGGAGGCACTTCAGCCAGTCAGGTTTTCAGGATATCCACAATGAATATTCATTAGAGAGATTTGCATGCAGTAGAGGCAGTGCATGCAAATCTTTCTCATGAATATTCATTGCAGATATCCTGAAAACCTGACTAGCTGGGGCACCTCCAGGATCAGGTTTGGGAACCAATGGCTTAGGAGTTTTACTCGGCCACTAGTACAGAGCCCAGGTTTTATTCACAGTAAGGCACTGTCTCAAATGGGCACAACATGTAGTTGTACACAGTGAACAGTGAAAATACCAGGAAGGAATGCTTTAAATTCTTTCACACACTGTATTTATTATTTATATAAGTTAAATCAGCAATACATTTAACCCCCTTTGGCAAGCCTACAATAGGAATTTCATAAATTTGAATTCTTCACAAAAATCTGACATACATGGAAGATGTATTTCCCTGGATTATATATAGTGTGTCTTAAATTGCGCATGCAGATCTGGTTGTATTCCAGATTTGCACGCTGCAACTTAATTAGTTAACAAGCCAATCAGGGCTGATAATGGTCGATTAACAATTATTGACACTAATTGGCATTAATTAGAATTTACATGTACAACTGTTTAAGCGTATTCTGTAACGTGATGCAAGTAAATTCTAAGTCGCATAGTTGAAAGGGGGTGTGGCCATGGTCATGGAATGGGTGGGTCACAGGCATTTCTAAAATCTAGCAAGCAGATCAATATAACATCAAAAATATTTTATTGAAGATACCGTATATGGGCAATTGTCTCATATACGGTATCTTCAATAAAATATTTTTGATGTTATATTGATCTGCTTGCTCATTCTCCACGTTGGATTTTGCAGATTGTTTGCCTTGTTGTTTCCTGGATTTCTAAAATCTATGCACATTGTTATAGAATACACCTGGTCTGGGCCTAATTTATGTGTCACGATTTACATCAAGTATTGCATGGCGTAACTGCCCATGACTAAATTTAGTCACGCAAATGGGCACTCGGCGTATTCTATAATCTGCAAAGAAATTTAAGCTTGTTCTATAAAGTATACCAAGATTTAGACATACTTTATAGAATATGCCTGGGCGTATTTTTTGTCTGTGCGGATTTTTCAGGTGCCATATATAGAATCTAGTCCATTATGATGTATATGATATTCAGCGTAGACCAAAAAATCAATCCATATCAACTCAAAAGAAGATAGTCTTTAACTATTGCAGAAAGTTACCCCTTCTTCAAAATCAGCTGTATTTTGTCATACTAGTTGCATATTTTAGGAGAACCAGTTAATTTCAAACTAGAAGCGATTACTAGCCCTATAGTTAACAGCTGATAGCCAAACTTTTTGTTGAGTGTTTTTTCATATCCAACATGGCAATCCAGGAGCATCAGCACTGAAGTCCACTGCTTATCCTTGGAGTTGGTAATGTGTAATCTTGCTACTTTCTGGGATCCTCCTGCCAGGTACCTGTGACTTTGATTGGTCACTGTAGGATATTGGGCTTGATGACTCGGTATGGTAATACTTAAGTTCTTATCAGCTTTACGTGCTGATGTGGAGGGTCATTTTTTTATATTATGTGTAAATATGATTTTGGACTTTTTGCTGAAACGTCCAAAAATCAGGTGGCAAACATAGTGATTCTCAAACCAGAAAAAAAATGTATTATCTTTCTTTAAATTTGAGCTTTGGAGGTAATCCTACTAGATATGCAAATTGTTAAAAATACAGCCCCTCCACTAACATTGAGAGAATTAATTGGTTTCCCTATGTACTGAATCTGTTTCTTATGCTGCTGATACTAATTCCCAGTCACTCTTTCAGGTTAGCAAATAGGATAATTTCAAGTTTATAAGGGAAGATAGAAAAGTAAGAGTTAGACTCAAAACATTGCAAGGGCACAAGAAGAGAGGATGGATAAATTTCCAGGCCCTTCCGTGGTATTATCTTATATAGGGCCCCTTTTACTAAGTGGCGGTAAGCCCAACGCAGGCTTACCACTTGCTAAACAGGAAGTATTGCCAGGCTACCGCAGCAGCCCGGCGGTACTTCCCACCCCTAGCGTGCCGTCATATCCGGAGCTACAAAAATGTATTTATTTTTGTAGCACTGAAGTGTACCCGGTGGTAATCGGGCAGTGCCACGCGCTGCCTGGTTACCACCGGATTAGCGCAAGAGCCCTTACCGCTACCTCAATGGGTGGCAAAAAGGGCTCCCCCCCCAAAATGGCCACACAGCAAGTGCTTTACTTGCCGCACAGCCATTTCCTGTAGGATAGAGAGACTTCCCTTTTAACTGTTGCGGTAAAAGGGGCCTTGGCGTACGTGAAAAACACATGCTGATTCAAGCGCAGGCCCCCTTTTGCCGCAGCTTGGTAAAAGGGGCCCTTAATGGTTTAGTAGCACACACTACCAGTTAATCAAACATTGGATAGAGTGGGAAAGGTGGGATCCAGGAGCAGTTTAAAAGACTGGTAACTGAACATACAATATTTTAGAAGAGAGGAGGCTTTTTTTGGCATCGCCATTTTAAAATCAGTTGGTAACTGAATATATGATATTCTAGAAGAGAGGAGACCAAAGAAGTCTTCATTTAAGTAAAATTTCACTAGTGTATGTCCATACACTAGATCATCCGAGATTGTTCAAGACCCCTGAGACAAGCCTTAGGGCCAAAACACGGCCGTGTCGGGTCGTTTTTTTAATACAATAAAGTGTTTTTTTTTGTATCCTCACTTGGTTTTTCCTCACTTTTTTTGTTTCATATCTCACAGGGGGGAAAGTTACCCACAGTGAAGGAGTTTGATCAGTACTGGGAGTGCTCAAGCACCCACTGGACTCAGAGCACAAACTGTAAGAACCAAGTATTTTGGCGCTTGAGTCTGAGGTGTTTCTCAAAAGGGCAGAGTAGACCCCAGAAGCCAGATGAAAGGAGGCAGGAGATGGGCCAGGATGCAGCAACACCTCAACAGGACGTCTTGTCTAACAGAAAAAGCAAAAAAACAGAAAGCAGAACAGTTGTCAAGAAACAGGCTAAGATCACAAGTGAGACAAATTCAAGTGCAAGACGGAACGGGAGTTCCAGGGCTTACATAGGAATAGTGAGCCAAACAGAAAGGACATGTTTCTAAGCACCAATCAAGTCAGAATGCATTCTGGTGAGCTAGTTGAGTGAACCCTCATCATCAGGGTGTGACCAGGAGCAATATAAAAGACAGGAAGAGCCTGTTGTACCCTTCTTATGCAAGGAGAGCATGGGGGGAGGTGATAAGTATATGAAAGTCAAGTTTTCCAAAGATTGCAAATGCTAGGGCTAACACCCTCTGGAATTTGGGCCAGAGACTCTACCAATGAGCTGAAAGCGCTGCCATAGGAGCCAACATTTCAAAATTATTGGGGGTGCTAGACTCAACAGAAATGACCTCTCCCTAGACACAGTCAAGGAGTTTGTTCAATATTGGAGGTGATTAAACACCCACAGCACCCACAGAGCTGGCTCCAATGAGCGCTGCTCCCCTGGTTCAACAAGCAGGACAGCCGTGTATGCTTTGACCTGAACGCTCACATCAATCCATGACAACATAGAAGCCAACTTTTCAAAACAATTGAAGTGGGGTCAAATTACCAACCGTGAACAAATTTGCTCAGTACTACTGAGAGTGCTCAAGCAGCTACTTCAGTCTGAATTGATTTCTCTATAAGTCACATCACATACATTTCCATCTTTTTTCCTTCCATTAGAAGCTGATTTATTTGGCTTTGTATTACTTAATAACTTAGGTCTTATCTAAAATACATGCATGTGGACAATCGGAACATCTAAAAGCCTGTACAAACCAGTGACCACAAAGAGATTCTATTTTTGGAATGCTTTATAAACTGTTGTGATCTACAACTTTGTACGGTTATGAGGAGGTCATGATAGCAATAAAATGAAAGCATGATTATCATACCAGAAAGGGGTGCCCAGTCAAGCAGAAAGAGTAGTGAAGCTAGGGGTGTCATATGTGAGCTGATCAATTGTTCAACTTAGGCCTTCCTGTGTAATAATACGACATATGTGTGACCTCATTTTTGTTAGCTTCCAGTGAATTACTTTGGGGGCTTCAATTGCCAGTGCTGCAGCACATTTGAGTTCAAATATTTTTATCAATTTTGAACAGTAATAATAACAAGAACAGTGAAAAAAAAAAACTCAAAAAAGATGAGCAAGGATACTGGTATATTATGTAATAGAATACTGAAGAGAGTTACTGTATGGTTTTGCTTTGACTGGAAATGCTCTAAAACTTTGAATTCATCCTCTTGCTATATAAGAATCATTTGTTTTATTCATAGCCTAGTGGTTAATGCAGTGAACATTGATCCTGGGGAACTGGGTTCGATTCCCACTGCAGCCCCTTGTGACTCTAGGCAAGTCACTTAACCTTCCATTGCCCCAGGTACAAATAAGTACCTGTATATACTATGTAAACCGCCTTGAATGTAGTTGCAAAAACCAAAGAAAGGCGGTACATCAAGTCACTGTATATATTCCATTCCTTTTTTTAATTCTATCGCTCTTTGTGTCTCTACAACCTCCACCTGGATGGCATTCTAAGCATCCACCACCGTTTCTGTGAAAAAATATTTCTTGATGTAGCTTTTAAATTTTCCTTCTTTCAATTTTATTTCATGTCTTCTGGTTATACAGTTTTCCTGTCTTTGGAAAAGGTTCATTGGTTCATGAACACCTTTCCAGTATCTCTGCTGTTCCTCTTTTCTTCTAAAGTATACATATTCAGGTCTTTAAGTTGCTTCTCATCCATCTTCTGGTGCACACTTCACATCATTTCGGTTGCTTTTCTCTGAACCATGTCAACTCCTTTTATATTCTTAGTGAGACATGGCCTCCAAAACCTTTTTACAAAGGTGTGGTAGGCTCTACACGCGTACAGTGCGTGCTAAAATGAGACTACCACCAGACTAGCGTACCCCCGGTGGTAATTTCAGATTTGGCACACACCCATAATGCCCGGACAAATTATTTTTTTTATTTCCTACCACGCATGGCGTTTCTGGCATTAAATGGAAGGAGACAGAGGGTAGTGGTAAATTGAGTTTGCTCTGAGGAAAAGGGGGTTATCAGTGGTGCGCCACAAGGATCGGTCCTCAGGCCAGCTCTTTTTAACATTTTGTGAGTGATATTGCAGAAGGACTGTCTGGTAAGGTTTGTCTCTGTGAATGATACCAAGCTCTGTAATATGTGGACACCCTGGAGGGTGTGAATGGCATGTGGAAGGATATAGCGAAGCTTGAAGAATGGTCCAAAAATTGGCAACTAAGATTTAATGCTAAGAAATGCAAGGTCATGCTCTTGGGTTGTAAAAATCCAAAGGAATGGTACAATCTAGGGGGAGAAGTGCTTCTGTGTACGAAAGAAGAGCGGGACTCGGGGGTGGTTGTGACTGATGACCTTAAGGTTTCCAAACAGGTAGAAAAGTGATGGTCAAAGCCAGAAGGATGCTCGGGTGCAATAGGAGAGGGATGACCAGTAGAAAAAAGGAGGTGATAGTGCCCTTATATAAGTCTCTAGTGAGGCCCCATTTAGAGTACTGTGTGGACTTCTGGAGACCGCACCTACAGAAAGATATAAACAGGATAGAGTCGGTCCAGAAGGCGGCTACAAAATTGGTCATCAGTCTCTGTCATAAAACATATAGGGACAGGCTTATGAACCTCAACATGTATACACTGGAAGAGAGGCAGGAGAGAGGGAATACGATAGAGATGTTTTATTACTTCAGTGACATTAATGTACCTGAGGTGAGCCTTTTTCAATTGAAGGAAAACTCTGGAACGAGAGGGCATAGGATGAAGTTAAGAGGAAATAGGCTTAGGAGGAACCTTACTCTTTCACCGAAAGGGTGGTGGATGCGTTGAATGGCCTCCTGGTGGAGGTCATGAAGACAAGGACTGTGTCAGAATTTAAGAAAGCGTAGGACAGGCCCGTGGGAACCCTTAGGAAAAGGAGGACTTAGTGGTTACTGAGGCTGGGCAGACTGGATGGGACAGTTGGCCCTTATCTGCCATCATGTTTCTGTTTGAAAACTGGTGCAAAGTACACAATAATCGCGGGAACGCTACCTGCTCATACAGTTTGGTAATTAACCCCTTTAGAAGATTTTCTTGCAATACATATTTCCACCCAGATGATCGAAGCTGCAGCCCAACTCCCAATTTTCTGGCAGAATTAATTAAACCCAGCTGGAGCACTTGTAAAATAAGCAGGACTTTTTTTGAGGGGGTACTTGGGGGTACTGAGTACCGGCACCTTTTCCATTGTCTGCTAAAATTGACCCATGGTCCCCAAGTTTTAATGAAAGAGCTCAGACTCAACACACCAATTCTGCCTTGTCATAGATTCTGTAACTGGTTGCAGGGGGCCTGGCTGTTGTGGAGTGGATCCCTCAGTGATCACCCCACCCCTAAAGGATGGCCTGGTATTTGAGTACCGGCACCTTTTTCGCTAGAAAAAATACACTGAAAATAAGTTCTCTAAATGGGCTTAGCATGCTCTAGTCTTTTAGATATCCCAGAGAAAAACTTCAGGTGTAAAGCTAACTTAATTTGTCACCTCTTTTATCCCTCTTAGCTCTGCCCTATCCAAAGTGAGAGTGGGGCTTGAGTTGGGTTGCATACTGGTGTTATGATTTCTGTGTAATATTGTTTTTAATGTTGACATTATTGTGTATTATATTTTTAATACTATAACCTACTTTGGAGCTTCAACGTGTGAAAAACAGTCTATAAGAGTGAAAATGAAATCAAAGGGAGGAAATGCGGTTTTTGCTTCTGTTGGTTGGGAAATGCGTCTTGAATCACAAGCTGATGTCATTTGATGCAGCTGCCCTGGGAAAAGAGGAAATGGTTCGTGTCCTTCTTCTCGCACATATGTGGTGCGGCATCCTCTCAAGGCTCCTTCTTCATTGGCTGAGCTAAATATGTCTCGTTGCTAAGGCACGGATATACTGTCTTACCACAGGCTGGGTATGATGGTGGCATCTGATTGGTCCCTTCGCTTTCGTTGTTTGATGTCTAGCTCAACACATCAATGCTCTGTGGCTCAGAGTACAGCTGACTGCATTTCCTGGATTGGGCAGGGTGCAGAAATTAAAATCCTCCTCATTGAGCGATGCAGGCCAGCAGTTCCTTCTCACTCTGTGTGTATGTACTCATATGTTTTTAGCACTGCCACCAGATTGTGGTTGTGAGAAAAGCTGTACCTTAAGGACACACTATGAGTGCAGTTCTTGCAAGCCTTAAAAAAAAAAAAGAAAGGTAATTAGTAAGTATGTGTAAATTAATAAGGGGCCCTTTTACTAAGATGCATAAAGGGGCATAATCGAAAGGGACGCCCAAGTTTTGTTGAGGACGTCCTTGCAAAACGTCCTGATGGAGGGGCAGGGAAACCCGTATTATCGAAACAAGATGGACGTCCATCTTTTGTTTTGATAATATGGTCGGGGACACCCAAATCTTGAAATTTAAGTCGTCCTTAGAGATGGTTGTCCCTAGACTTGGTCGTTTCTGATTTTCGGTGATAATGAAAGCCAAGGACGCCCATCTCAGAAACAACCAAATGCAAGCCCTTTGGTCGTGGGAGGAGCCAGCATTTCTAGTGCACTGGTCCCCCTGACATGCCAGGACACCAACCGGGCACCCTAGGGGGCACTGCAGTGGACTTCATAAAATGCTCCCAGGAACATAGCTCCCTTACCTTGTGTGCTGAGCCCCCCAACCCCCCCTAAAACCCAGCACGCAAAACTGTACACCACTACCATAGCCCTTATGGGTGAAAGGGGGCACCTAGATGTGGGTACAGTGGGTTTCTGGTGGGTTTTGGAGGGCTCGCTGTTTCCTTCACAAATGTAACAGGTAGGGAGGGGGATGGGCCTGGGTCCGCCTGCCTGAAGTGCACTGCACCCACTAAAACTGCTCCAGCGACCTGCATACTGCTGTGATGGAGCTGAGTATGACATCTGATGCTGGCATAGAGGTTGGCAAAAAATATTTTTAAAGATGGTTTTTGAGGGTGGGAGGGGATTAGTGACCACTGGGGGAGTAAGGGGAAGTCATCCCCAATTCTCTCCGGCGGTCATCTGGTCATTTCGGCCACCTTTTTGTGCCTTGGTCGTAAGAAAAGCAGGACCAGGTAAAGTCATCCAAGTGCTCGTCAGGGACAACCTTTTTTTCCATTATGGGTCAAGGATGTCCATGTGATAGGCACACCCAAGTCCCACCTTCGCTACGCCTCCGATACGCCCCCTTGAAATTTGGCCATCCCTGTGACGGAAAGCAGTTGGGGACATCCAAAATTGGCTTTTGATTATACAGATTTGGACGTCCCTGTGAGAAGGACACCCATCTTCCGATTTGTGTCGAAAGATGGGCGTCCTCTTTTGAAAATGAGCCTGAATGGCACCTACATGCGTACAACACGCATCAAATTAGAACTACTGCCTGGCTACTGTGTGCCCCGGACGGCAATTCTAATTTTGACACGCCTCCAAAACACGCGTGGTGCTATCCAGGTGGTAATCGGCAGCGTACACACACTGACAATTACTGCCCAGTTAATGCGTAATTAGGGACAGGCTGATTCAGTCCTGGTTTTGTCCAATTTGCTATTACTGGGCTTATATCTGCTGCTGTTCATAAGAGAATTTGGAACTACATGTCCATGGGTGTAATAAGGGTAAACACCACAAAAAGAGAAGATATTCTCTCAAAGCAAAAAAACCACACAATGGAGAAAGAAAAAGTGAGGGAGGACCAATCCAATCCAACATGAGGGTAAATAAAAATGAAGTTTATTAAACAAGGTCTTAGAGTCAGGGGCGTAGCCAGGTGGTGCCACGGGGGCATGGGCCCCCACAGATTTAGTCTTGGCCCCCTCTACTTTTGACCCCCTATCGCCGATCCTCCCCCGCCGCAAGGTACCTTTGCTGGTGGGGGTCCCCAACCCCCACTAGCCGTAGTCTTCTTCAGCGCCGGTCTCCAGTGTGTTCACTGATCTGTGCTGTAAGTCCTGACATCCTGCACGTTCCTTAAGTGCAGGACATGCTGGATGTCGGGACTTGCAGCACAGATCAGCAAGCGCACCGGAGACTGGCGCTGAAGGAGACTAAGGATGGCAGGGGTTGGGACCCCCACCAGCAAAGGTATCTTGCAGTGGCGGCGGGGAGGGGGGTCAAAAGTGGCGGGGGAGGGTTGGCGGCTGGGGAGGCAGGCTAAAATGTGCCCCCCCCACCTTGGGCTCTGGACCCCCCTCCCGCCAAGGTCTGGCTACGCCCCTGCTTAGAGTTATAAAAAAATAGTGGGCTCAACACAGATCTTCATTTTGGTGCAGAAGCACCTGCCTCAGGAGTCAACAAAATCAGTATGGGTAACAATATTCACAATTCCATGAAAATTAAATGCAAAAAGTCACAGCGTCTCCAACAGGAAAACAATGCCAGCTGAAGCAACTACTCTTAAATGTGCAAGAAAGGCAGCCTGACCTCAACAAAACAACAATTCTAAAAAGCCAACAGCGTCTGATGTGCGCTTTCATACTAAACTAAGGGACCCTTTTACTAAATCACGTAGGCGCCTATGCACGCACAAAGTATGTCAATTTGGAACTACCGCCAGGCTACCGCGTGGCCTGGGCGTTAATTTCATTTTTATGCGCGTCCGCTACGCACTCCGGAAAATATATTTTATTTTCCAGCATGCAGCGCTAACCAGGCGGTAATCGGCATTGTATGCGCGTAGATGATTACCACCCGGTTAACGCAAGAGACCTTACCACTAAGTGAATGGGTGGCGGTAAGGTCTGAGACCCAAAATGGACACGCACCAATTTTTATTTTGCCACATTGCTATTTTCGGCCAAAAGGCATTTTTTTACAGGCGCGCTGAAAAATAGAACTGCGTGAGCCCAAAACACGCACCTACACTAGCGCAAGCCATTTTTCAGCACACCTTAATAAAAGGACCCCTCAAAAGATACAAGCCTCAAACCCACTGTGTAACGAGGATAAAACGGAATGCAGGGAAAAGTGGGAAGTGGACCACGAACTTCAGAGACTGGGACAGTTAAATCAGAATCTGATAATGTTTTATTGATGACTTGACACAGATCTGTGTTTCGGCCACAGGCCTGCCTCAGGAGTCTCGATCAACCAAGTAGGTCAATGTGTATTGAAAAAAACGAAACGGTCTTGAAAAAGACCTTAGAGAAGTCTTTAGGTTAATATCGCAACAGTGTGTCACGTAGTGCAGTGAGCGGTGTCAGTGAACAAACAGTAACGAGGATAAAACCAGACCTGGTGCCACCTATTGGTATCTTTGCAATAGAAACTTAAGTTCTGCATTTAACAAGACTGCCTAATCTGGTTTGGATGGCTTTGTCTTAGTTACATTTCCAAGTCAGCAAAATCCTGGCTCAGACTAAACTCTGAACTTTATGCCTGACCTGGAGTTTCCCACTTTCCTCACTAAGGGGCCCTTTTACTAAGCCACGTAAGCGTCTATGCGCGCCCAACACACGCCAAAATGGAGTTACTGCCTGGCTACCGTGTGATTCTGGCAGTAATTTCATTTTTGGCGTGTGTCCGAGACAAGCATCTGAAAAATAAGTGGCATTTGACGTGCGTAGGTCATTACCGCCCGGTTACCGTGTGAGACTTTACCACTAGGTCAATGGCTTGCGGTAAGGTATCAGACCCAAAATGGACGCGCAGCAATTTTTATTTTGCCACACGTCCATTTTTGGCAAAAATTTTAAAAGGCATTTTTTAGAGGTGCGCTGAAAAATAATTCTGCGTGCGCCCAAAACTCGCGTCTACACTACTGCAGGCAATGTTTCAGTGTCCCTTTGTGAAAGGGCCTCTTTGTGTTTTTTTTTCTCAAGAGGATCTCAGTGAGAGGCATCTTGCGGGAGATTCTATATATGGCACCCGGAAAATCCGTGCAGAAATCATTTTCTCCTAAGCATATTCTGTAAGATTTAGGTGCGGTATATAGAATACGCTTAGTTGATATCCCAGCACCTAAAACTACACGCGTCCATTTAGACCAACAAAAATGTGGCGTAAATCCTTGCATGTAGATTTAAGCGGACTGGGCCATATTCTATAACAGGCTTATATTTGGAAAAATGCGTTTTGACAGCGCCAAACCACTCCGAGAAAAATTGCATTGGCTACCAATCAAAGAACGTATCACTTTCAAAATCTGCACGACTGTTCATAAAATTATTTACGGCGAGGCACCGGAATACATGACAGACCTCATCGACCTGCCAACCAGAAACACCACAAAATCTGCACGATCATGCCTAAACCTCCACTACCCAAGCAGCAAAGGACTCCAATACAAATCCACCTATGCATCCAGCTTTTCCTACTTAAGCGCACAACTATGGAACGCATTGATAAAAGCAGAAAAAACTACGCTAGACCACCTAAAGTTTCGGAAAGCACTAAAGACAGACCTGTTCAGAAGAGCATACCCCACCGACACAACATAAAAATACCTGGACACTTGAGACACAATGTAACCAAGGACCATAATGGACATTACCTGACTTTTCCTCCCCCTCTCCCCCCCCCCCCCCCCAATTGTACCTACCATACATGTACCTCATTCCACCACAATATCACTTTGTATTCATTCATACCATGTATTTGTTCAGACCGGAATCGGCTAACGCCGTTAATGGTAATATGTAAGCCACATTGAGCCTGCAAAAAGGTGGGAAAATGTGGGATACAAATGTAATAAATAAATAAAATAAATTTTGGAATGCCCATGAAACACCCATTTCCCCACCCATAGCTATGCCCCTTTTGAATTGCACACTTTAGAATTTAGGCGCAGTTTACTACAGTGTACACTTAGCAAGTTATGTGTGTAAATTCTAATTATTGCCAATTAGTGCTCATTATTGCTTGTTGTGCTATTAACGCTGATTGGTTTGTTAAGCCAATTAAGTTGCACACTTTATAAAGGAGTGGCTTAGTGGTTAGAGCACCAGTCTTGCAACCCAGAGGTGGCCAGTTCCAATCCCACTGCTGCTCCTTGTGATCTTGGGCAAGTCACTTAACCCTCCATTGCCTCAGGTACAAACTTAGATTGTGAGTCCTCCTAGGACAGATACATATCCAGAGTACCTGAATGTAACTCACCTTGAGCTACTACTGAAAAAGGTGTGAGCAAAAATCTAAATAAATAAATACACTTAAATTTAGGCACAGAACACTAGGTACGATATATAGATTCCAACAACATGTGTCTAAATACAGTCCAGTTTGGAGCTCTTGATGGGTGCAGCTTCAGGACATCTTCTGCTCTTATGTCACTCTCCCACCTAGCTTGCGGTTTTTAGTCATAATCTGACAGCAAGAGATTATCTTATGTTTCATCCTCCCTTGTCCTGATTTGACAAACCAGGTCAGAAAAGAGATTTGGAGATGAACTGGCCTGTTCAGATTTTTTAAATCATCAACACTCCAACCTTCTCTCTCAGCATCTCTAATTCTGCTAGCTGACAAAAATATTTTCTTCTTAAAACAAAACATCCAGGAGGTATGCATAGATGTAATGTCTATTCATTTTGGGGCTCTTTTACTAAAACTTCACGTGCCCTAACAGACATTAGTGCGGCCCATAGGTATAAAATAGAATGCGCAGCATTTACCGCATTGTCCATTAGTGCGTGTTAAGCTCTAGAAAAAGGGCCCCTACGTTTTAAATGTATTTTAAAATGTAGGTTTAGTGTGCGGGTTTCCTGCTTGCTCCAGCCACTTTTCAGCGCGGCTCTAAAATAGCAGAAATTTTATTTCTACTATTAATGGCTACGCATCAATTTCCAAATTAGCGCAAGGCCATTATTGCTCACCCGCTACTTGTGCGGAAATTGGCCAGTGTGTGGCAATGTGCCCATGCTGCCCAATTACTGCTGGAAACGCCTATTCTCCACCCCCCTCCCTCGTTAGAAAATAAAAATGATTTTCTAGCGCAGGAAATGGCATGCGGCAAACTCAGAACTACCTCAGGGTGCCCGGTGTGCCCAGCAGTAGTGCTGTTATGCCCATGCGGCAGCCTTACTACCACTTTGTAAAAGGGCCCCTTTAAGATTTTTTTTTTTCATTTTAGTATTTATTTTTAGTGCATAAACCATTTAACATGTTCTACAAGACCTTAGTCCTTTCTACGCCCTTTTAAATTTAGTGTGACATCCGCCCACGTTATTCCACTTAGTTATGTATAAATCAAGGCAACACCACAGAAATGAGTGAATAAAAAGAAGTTGTTTATTAAACCACTTCTCCTTTTTTATTCACTCGTTTCTATGGTTTTTATGTGATCTGCTTTTATCCTGTTGAGAAACACGGAAGCCAGGGTTCAAATCCAACTGCCACTCCTCGAGAGCTTAGAAAAGTCACTTAACCCTCCATTGCCTCAGGTACGAAATTTGACTGTAAGCCCTCCAGGGACAGTAAAATACTTAGCGTACCTGAATGTAACTAACCTCGAGTTGCTACTGAGAATGCTATGAGCTAAATCCAAATCCTAATATTAGGCATATTGACAAGTAATATTAAAAAAAAAAAGAAAAGGTCACTCAGGGCCTATAAAGCAAATCTACTGTACCATAAGAAAATAAGAATAGCCAGATTGAGTCAAACCAATGGTTCATATAGCCCAGTATCCTGTTTCCAACAGTGGCCAATCCAGGTCACAAGTACCTGGCAGAAACCCAAATATGAGCGACATTCCACGCTACCAATCTCAGGGTAAGCAGTGGCTTCCCCATGTCTATTTCAATAGCAGACTATGAACTTTTCCTCCAGGAACTTGTCCATAATTGTACTAACTTCCAGGAGTCACACAGCAAGGGCTTACCTCAATGGTTCCCAAACCTGGTCCTGGAGGCACCCCAGCCAGTCAGGTTTTCAGGATACCCACAATGAATATTCATGATACCCACCAGCGAATCTTCTCGGGAGTACCCCCAGAAGGCGGTACATATAACACAAGACTACCTCTACTTCAGGAAGTAGGTGAAAGTCTGGCTCTTCTCCCCAGCCTTTAATACATAGGGTGACTGACTATATACATGCATTCTGCAACTGCACTAGCTTCTACACACACTGTAATTTGAATCAGTTCCTTATCTCTTGCATAACTACACAACGAACTTGCCTTGAGTTTAACTAACCATCAGATTATCCCAAGTGACTCTTGTTCCCATCAATATACTGTTTCACTGTAGTTCTATTATTAGGTTTTAATTTACTGTTTTCATTTAAGTCATTTATTGTATTTAGTTTATTCTTGGTTATTTTACTATTATTATGCTGTTAACAAAATTATTCCTTGTTGTGTTAAACTGTACCTGCTGTACACCACTTTGGGTAAATCTCTTCATATAGGCAGTTAATAAATCCCAATAAATAAATAAATAAATAAAATGATATAGATTTGCATGCGGTGAAGGCAGTGCATGCAAATCTCACATGAATATTCATTGTGGGTATCCTGAAAACCTGACTGACTGGGGTACCTCCAGGACCAGATTTGGAATCCACTGGCTTACTTATGAAAAAGCAGCACCATACACATTGCAATAGAACATCACTACACCTATTTGGAAAACCAAACAAGCGAGATTAGTACGGATCAGGGGCTTAGCTAGGTGGAGCCACGGGGGCATGGGCCCCTGCAGATTTAGCCCTGGCCCCCCTGCTTTCACCCCCCCTGCCGCCACCGCCACCGACCCTCCCCCACCACATTCGACCCCTCCTGCCACCACCAACCCTCCCCCACTGCCGTCAGGTACCTTTGCTGGCGGGGGTCCCCAACCCCCACCAGCTGAAGTCCTCTTCAGCACCGGTATCCAGCGCGTTGCTGATCTGGATTCTGTTTCTGTGAGTTCTGACATCCTGCACCAATAGAGAAGCCCTGCGGATAAACCACCCAATTCATGACCGCGGTGTGAAAAACCGCCCAACCCGCGACCGTGGCGCAAAAAAATGCCCAAACTCCCTCAACCCGCATCTTTTAAAAAATCCCAAGGAAGGCACGCGAAACCCGCCCAATTGACAACTCTGCTAACAGCCACATACAGAAAAGAAAGATGGGGGATGGGAAGTAATGCAGCATACCTGAAGTAGAACATTATAGCTAAATATTTATAGACACTAACTAAATTAAAAATTAATAAATAAATAAAACAAAAATAGATATGGCCTCTTTTACTAAACCACGCTAGAGATTCCAAGCACGGCAAATGCGCTACCCCATCCCAGCATATCATCTAGGATCTCTTCTCTGTCTCTCTCTCTCCCTCCCCATCCTAAAATGCACCTCTGTCTCTCCCCCTACCATCCAGTATCCTCTGTTTATCTCATTCATTTTGGACTTCCCATCACTTTTTGTCTCTAGTGCCTCCACCAGGAGGACATTCTGTGGAAGAGGCAAACTGTAGTGCTTCAAGGCTGGTCACAGGTGCATTTAATCTAATAGTATATAACTTGCTTGTTGACATTTATTTCTAGGGTTGTTTTTTTTTAACTTAACTGGAAGTGTGTTTAAATCTGTTTCCTCTAGACATGAATGTTAAAATGCTCACTGGTTTACTGCTCACTTCAGCTTGTCAGTGTTTATTCCCCAGGAAGGCCCTTACTCACAAGCTTGCTGACGTTCCTCTGAAGATCCCTTGTGAACAACAGCTTCTTGCGCAAGGCTGGGCTCGTACCATGACCACAGCAGCCAGCCAAATGCTGGGCTCTGCAAAAGCTGACTAAGGAGGAAAGGAATGAGATTACAAAAGTACTGAAGACATGAGGGTATTCTGGTTCCAGTACAGATGTCTTTTGGCCTTTAAATGTACAAACCATTTTTTCCTCAGACTTTGTGGAGGAAGCGAAATCACAAGACGTCTTTTTGGTTGTCAGTTTATCTCCCTCTCTGTTGTTGTTCCTCCCCACCCCTGCTTAGTTTATGCCCTTGCAATTCATATTTTAGTTCTTATTCCAGATGTCTGTTTCTCTCAGTTTCCAACATCTTAACCTGTTTTCCCCTTTCCTTGATTTTCTCTCTTTCTCACCAAGGTATCCTGCTTTTCTCTTCCTGCTGTATTTACTCTCTTCTCTCCTTTTCCCATCACTCCCTCTTTCCACCACTGTAGCCTCCCCTCCCCCCCTTTCTCTTCCTCCTCTCACTAACCTAGCCCGCGTTCTCTGCTTTTCTCTCCTTGTCTTGTCCCCTCTCTAACCCCCCACCCCGGTAAGAAAGGTCCTGTGGATTCTATGATCTCAATCCCTCAAATTTACTACGAACGCTTCCCTTGGTCCTTGCCTAATGCCAAAGAGAGCTTCCATCTGGAATTCATAAGATGTAACATGTATAGGTAACTTATCAAAGTGTGCTTGAAAATTCATTTTAATCTAATTTGTGACTTCCATTACAATGGGAATATTTTTGTATCTCTGCTACTTTTTCTTAGCAAGCTCAGAATTTCTGGCCCGTTATTTAGTCTTTGACCTAGGTATAGTTAGGGATGGCTGTTGGGTTTTGCCATTGTTTCAGAACAACAGATCCAGAGAGAGAAACCATGAACTTTTGGGTTTACCAAGTAGCTCCCGTTTTTCAGGACAAGCTGGCTCAATCTTAGTACCCCTCTATGCAGGAACTTGTAGTTCTGCTTTTGATTGGGCAATCAGAATTAGGTCTGCATGCTTGCAACTGTGGGGCCTCAAGTGTGAGACTGGATCCACCTGGCTACCCTGCCAGAACTGTTGGTTAGCACCCAAAGAACTAACTGCAGGAGGCAAAGTCTTATGTTATATTTTTGGAACCCTTGATAAAGAGAACTGGACTGGCCAGTCCCAGGAACAAGACCTGCTATCTTTAATGTTAATTATTGTGTTTAAGTCATTCCAGGTCACACAGAGTGCTCAGGAGCACATCATTACTCTTCCCTTTCTCATTCTAAAGTCTGCAGCACCCACTTTCAGCCAGTTTCAGCCACTCCACAGGTTGCCACATCGCTGTTTGCTTAAGGATAAAAGGATGATGTGAAGGAACGTTCTGGCCACACCCCTGCACTGCAGTAAACATGTGTTTTTTGTGGGGGGGTTTTTTTAAAGTTAGGTTTTATGACCAAAGTTAGAATCTGCCCTAGGGCTGAAGCTATTTTGGCAGGCAGTGCAAATACCTTAATAGGGTTTTGTTTTGCTTTTTTTTTTTTTTTTTCAAGGCTACAGCTTAGACAAAAATAACACTTACCACAAACAATCTCTCACAAAGGTACCAGCAATCAAGTCAGCAGCTGATAGCACTGGGCAGATCTGGGAGTCAGACAATTTTCTGTCATAGCACCTTTGATGCTCAGAGAGTCTCAGCAAGGCTTGCGTATGCTTTATCTGATCTACAGGCTCCCAGCATATTGGAGGTTTTACGGGGGGGCCTGGCTCCTCACACACCCTGGCCTGGCTCCTCACACACAGCGGCCTGGCTCCTTACACACAGCGGCCTGGCTCCTCACACACCCTGGCCTGGCTCCTCACACACAGCGGCCTGGCTCCTTACACACAGCGGCCTGGCTCCTCATACAGCGGCCTGGCTCCTCACACACCCTGGCCTGGCTCCTCACACACAGCGGCCTGGCTCCTCACACACCCTGGCCTGGCTCCTCACACAGCGGCCTGGCTCCTCACACACCCTGGCCTGACTCCTCACACACCCTGGCCTGGCTCCTGATACACAGTGGGTGCCGGGATGATCTGCATTAAGTTAGTGTTCAGTAAAGGGTGCTCTGCGTGGAATGACATTTACACAATACTAGCTTAGCCAAGCTAAAAAGTGACCAACGCTGTTGTCAGCATGTGGGCTTTCTGCGCGCTGTGGCCACTTTTAGAGTGGCAGTGAAATGACCACATTTCCATATATTTTTTTAATGGCGATACGCTAATTTCCCAATAGTGCATGGCCATTACCGCAGGAGCCCTTACTGACACCTATTTTGTTGACACTAAGGGCTTCTGCGCTAACCCCACAGCAATCGGGCAGTGCATGGCAATGTGCCACACCTCCCATGCCAAAAAATAAAAATATATATTTTTCAGCATGGGATTAGTGTGTGCTGATGGGAACACTACTGCAGGATGCCTCAACGCATCCCACGGCACTGCTTTTTGCCACACAGTAGGCATGCGCTAGTGTCTACTGCCAGTGGCGTTCCTAGGTTGACTGCCACCCGGGGTGGATTACCGCTGCGCACCCCCTCCCCCCCCCCCCCGGCGCATCATCTCCACCCCCCAAGCACATCGCTCTTACCTCCTGTGGGTGCAGGGTACAGTCGCACGGCTGTCAGCTCCACCAGTTCTCTGCCCCAGAACAGAAAGTACATCAGAGGGAGCAGGGAACCGGCGGAACCGACAGCCACGTGGCTGCTCCCTGCACTCCCTTGCAGCGTGCACCCGGGGCGGACCGCCCCATCCTTGCTACACCATTGCCTACCGCGCCTTAGTAAAAGGGCTCTTTAGTGTATATTTCATATCTAACTTTAGGCACAAGTATTTATACCTGCCGAAGGCTGGTGTAAATGCTGATGCCCAACTGATGGCAGTTAGGCACGCAAATGCAAGTATTCTATAATATCGTGCTAGTTTCTAGAATGCCTAAGACCTGCCCATGCTCTTTCCATGACCATGCCCCCTTTGGAGTTGTGCGCTATGAAATTTAGGATCACATGTTATAGACTAGGATGTATAGATCCACACATAACTCCTAATTACTGCCAATTAGGTGCTTGTTTATGCCTAATTAGATAATTAGTTTACATGTGGATCTGTGACAAAGCATGATATGGTCATCTTAAGATATCAAAATGCCAGGGTCGGACCTAAAGACCTCCTTTAAACCTGAGTCATTGGTAACTTAGTTACTATGTCAAGACAGCTGGCTCTGAACTGAACATTCAGTTTAATTCATTTTTGCACCTTTTGTCTGATGTTTTTTTTTTCTGCAGCGGGGTTCAGGACACTAAAATATAATAAATTAATTTTGGTTGCATTTACTTGTCCTTGAAATCAAAGTTGACAAGAAAACCTGAATCTGTAGGACATCTGAGCCTGAAATATATGCAGTGACACTGAGATAGCCCTGATTTTTTTTTATCCAAGGACAGAATTTTTCCACTCCTAGGATCTGGTACATTTGTGTCAGAATTAACCAGGCCTAAGATGTCCACCCAGATCCATTTCAAAGTAAAAGCTGTGAAATGCATTGGGCAAATGTGCATTCCCCTCCCGCCCCATGAATTATTTGACTCTAATAAACTGTATTCTGAATTGAAATGGGGCTTCGGTCCAGTCTCGGATGAGCGGTGAGCCCTCTACTACTACTACTACTATTTAGCATTTCTATAGCGCTACAAGGCATACGCAGCGCTGCACAAACATAGAAGAAAGACAGTCCCTGCTCAAAGAGCTTACAATCTAATAGACAAAAAATAAATAAAGTAAGCAAATCAAATCAATTAATGTGAACGGGAAGGAAGAGAGGAGGGTAGGTGGAGGCGAGTGGTTACAAGTGGTTACGAGTCAAAAGCAATGTTAAAGAGGTGGGCTTTCAGTCTAGATTTAAAGGTGGCCAAGGATGGGGCAAGACGTAGGGGCTCAGGAAGTTTATTCCAGGCGTAGGGTGCAGCGAGACAGAAGGCGCGAAGTCTGGAGTTGGCAGTAGTGGAGAAGGGAACAGATAAGAAGGATTTATCCATGGAGCGGAGTGCACGGGAAGGGGTGTAGGGAAGGACGAGTGTGGAGAGATACTGGGGAGCAGCAGAGTGAGTACATTTATAGGTTAGTAGAAGAAGTTTGAACAGGATGCGAAAACGGATAGGGAGCCAGTGAAGGGTCTTGAGGAGAGGGGTAGTATGAGTAAAGCGACCCTGGCGGAAGACGAGACGGGCAGCAGAGTTTTGAACCGACTGGAGAGGGGAGAGGTGACTAAGTGGGAGGCCAGCAAAAAGCAGATTGCAGTAGTCTAAACGAGAGGTGACAAGGGTGTGGATGAGGGTTTTGGTAGAGTGCTCGGAAAGAAAGGGGCGGATTTTACGGATGTTGTAAAGAAAGAAACACAGGTCTTGGCAATCTGCTGGATATGAGCAGAGAAGGAGAGAGAAGAGTCAAAGCCCTCTCTTTCAAGCTCCTCTGGTGTGAGGCATAACTGCAGCCAAAGTACATTTATTTATAAGAAAAGGGGCACTGGGCATCAGTGATCAGGTAGGGGAAGGCTGACTGTTCTAGAGAGCTTTCTGTTGCATCAGGAAATCATCAGTGATGAACAGAGAATAACTGGCCCAAAAACATGGCTGGCAAAGAGAGGAGGGTTTATTAAAGAAGCATTGGTCAATAAGAACTGATCAGAAAATCAGGAGCCTACTGTATCAAAGGATTTTTACCAACTTGTATCTATGGAGAAACTTCCTAGTACAGACTATAGAACCCTACATCTGTATTTTGTAAATTTTTTTAATTAGGTAATCTAACAAAGAGCCATAAAGGAAAGAATCTTTTATATTATCTAAAGCCAAAGTGTGAGGGGAATATAGATGACTATTCCTTCCCGGTAGGGAGTAGTAGTGTTTTATTACACAGCAAAAGTAGGTAAAAAGATTTGATAAGAATAGATGTGGAGATGTATCCTAATAGTAAGAGCAGTGGGTAGAGGAAGGGGGAAGCCAGGGTTCAAATCTCACTGATGATTCTTGTAATATTGGATAAATTGCATTTAACCCTCCATTTTCATAGGCACAATCTTAAGGCCTCATTTACTAACCTACATTAACATGAGCTATACACTTACTGTAGTAAATAGGTCTCACTGAGAAGAATTGTGTTTCTGCTAAATAACATGCGTTAAATCACATTAGTGCAGATTAGTAAATTAGGCTGCAGACTGTAAACCTTCTGGGGAGAAGGAAAGCACATACTGCACAACTTGCCTCGAAAATGTGTGAGCTCAAATAAATGAAAATCATATTCACAATTGGTTACTATGGGAACTGCTGAGTTTAAATTTGTACATAAGTATTGCCATACTGGGAAAGACCAAAGGTCCATCAAGCCCAGCATCCTGTTTCCAACAGTGGCCAATCCAGGTCACAAATACCTGGCAAGATCCCATAAAAGTACAAAACATTTTATACTGCTTATCCCAGAAATAGTGGATTTTCCCCAAGTCCATTTCATAATGATCTATGGACTTTTCCTTTAGGAAGCCGCCCAAACCTTTTTTTAAACCCCGCTAAGCTAACTGCCTTTACTACATTCTCTGGCAACGAATTCCAGAGTTTAATTACATGTTGAGTGAAGAAAAATTTTCTCTGATTCGTTTTAAATTTACTACATTGTAGCTTCATCGCATGCCCCCTAGTCCTAGTATTTTTGGAAAGCGTAAACAGACACTTCACATCTACCAGTTCAACTCCACTCATTATTTTATAGGCCTCTATCATATCTCCCCTCAGCTGCCTTTTCTCCAAGCTGAAGAGCCCTAGCCCCTTTAGCCTTTCCTCATAGGGAAGTCGTCCCATCCCCTTTATCATTTTCGTCACCCTTCTCCGCACCTTTTCTAATTCCACTATATCTTTTTTGAGATGCGGCGACCAGAATTGAACACAATATTCGAGGTGCGGTCACACCATGGAGTGATACAAAGGCATTATAACATCCTCATTTTTGTTTTCCATTCCTTTCCTAATAATACCTAACATTCTATTTACTTTCTTAGCCGCAGCAGCGCACTGAGCAGAAGGTTTCAACGTATCCCTTTCTTGTTCCGTGACTCCTAACGCTGAACCTTGCATGACGTAGCTATAATTCGGGTTCCTCTTTTCCACATGCATCACTTTGCACTTGCTCACATTAAACGTCATCTGCCATTTAGACGCCCAGTCTCCCAGTCTCGTATGGTCCTCTTGTAATTTTTCACAATCCTCCCGCGATTTAACGACTTTGAATAACTTTGTATCATCAGCAAATTTAATTACCTCACTAGTTACTCCCATCTCTTAGGGCATTTATAAATATGTTAAAAAGCAGCAGTCCCAGCACAGGCCCATGGAGAACCCCACTAACTACCCTTCTCCATTGAGAATACTGACCATTTAACCCTACTCTCTGTTTTCTATCTTTTAACCAGTTTTTAATCCACAATAGAACACTACCTCCTATCACATGACTCTCCAATTTTCTCTGGAGTCTTTCATGAGGTACTTTGTCAAACGCCTTCTGAAAATCCAGATACACAATATCAACCAGCTCCCCTTTATCCACATGCTTGTTCACCCCTTCAAAGAAATGTAGTAGATTGGTGAGGCAAGATTTCCCTTCACTAAATCCATGTTGACTTTGTCTTATTAATCCATGCTTTTGAATATGCTCTGTAATTTTGTTCTTAATAATAATCTCTACCATTTTGCCCGGCACCGACGCCAGACTCACCGGTCTATAATTTCCCGGATCTCCTCTGGAACCTTTTTTAAAAATCGGCGTTAAAGTGGCCACCCTCCAATCTTCCAGTACCACTCTCGATTTTAAGGATGTATTACATATTACTAACAATAGCTCCGCAATCTCATTTTTCAGTTCTACCAGTACCCTGGGATGAATACCATCTGGTCCAGGAGATTTGCTATTCTTCAGTTTGTAGAACTGCCCCATTACATCCTCCAGGTTTACAGAGAATTCATTAAGTTTCTCTGACTTGTCAGCTTCAAATACCATTTCCGGCACCGGTATCTCACCCAAATCTTCCTCGGTGAAGACTGAAGCAAAGAATTCATTTAATCTCTCCCCTACGGCTTTGTCTTCCCTGATTGCCCCTTTTACTCCTCGGTCATCTAGCGGTCCAACCGATTCTTTTGCCGGCTTCCTGCTTTTAATATACCTAAAAATATTTTACTATGTATTTTTGCCTCCAACGCAATTTTTTTTTTTTCGAAGTCCCTCTTAGTCTTCCTTATCAGCGCTTTGCATTTGACTGTTGACATTTCTTATGCCGTTTCTTATTATTTTCAGTTGGTTCCTTCTTCCATTTTCTGAAGGATTTTCTTTTAGCTCCAATAGCTTCCTTCACCTCACTTTTTAACCACTCCAGCTGTCATTTGGTCTTCCGTCCTCCTTTTTTAATACGTGGAATATATTTGGCCTGGGCTTCCAGGATGGTGTTTTTGAACAGCATCCACGCCTGATGTAAATTTGTGACCCTCGCAGTCACTCCTTTAAGTTTTTTTTTTCACCGTTCTTCTCATTTTATCATAGTCTCCTTTTTTAAAGTTAAATGCGAATGTATTTGATTTCCTATGCATACTTACTTCAAAGCTAATATCAAATCCGATCATATTATGATCACTGTTGTCAAGCGGCCCCAGCACCATTACCTCCCGCACTAGATCATGCGTTCCACTAAGGACTAGGTCTAGAATTTTTCCTTCTCTCATCGGCTCCTGTACCAGTTGCTCCATAAAGCTGTCCTTGATTTCCTCAAGGAATTTTACCTCCCTAGTGTGCCCCGATGTTACATTTACCCAGTCAATATCGGGGTAATTGAAATCACCCATTATTACCGTGTTGCCCAGTTTGTTTGCGTCCCTAATTTCCTTTAACATTTCTGCATCCGTCTGTTCATCCTGGCCAGGCAGACGGTAGTACACTCCTATCACTATCCTTTCCCCCTTTACACATGGAATTTCAATCCACAGTGATTCCAAGAAGTGTTTTGTTTCCTGCAGAATATTCAATCTATTTGATTCAAGGCTCTCATTAATATACAATGCTACCCCTCCACCAATTCAATCCACCCTATCACTACGATATAATTTGTACCCTGGTATGACAGTGTCCCACTGGTTATCCTCCTTCCACCAGGTCTCAGAGATGCCTATTATATCTAATTTTTCATTTAGTAGTTAGTGGGGTCCGCAGGGGTCTGTGCTGGGTCCGTTGCTTTTTAATGTATTTATAAATGACCTAGAGATGGGAATAACTAGTGAGGTAATTAAATTCGCCGATGACACAAAATTATTCAGGGTCGTCAAGTCGCAGGAGGAATGTGAACGATTACAGGAGGACCTTGCGAGACTGGGAGAATGGGCGTGCAAGTGGCAGATGAAGTTCAATGTTGACAAGTGCAAAGTGATGCATGTGGGTAAGAGGAACCCGAATTATAGCTACGTCTTGCAAGGTTCCGCGTTAGGAGTTACGGATCAAGAAAGGGATCTGGGTGTCGTCGTCGATGATACGCTGAAACCTTCTGCTCAGTGTGCTGCTGCGGCTAGGAAAGCGAATAGAATGTTGGGTGTTATTAGGAAGGGTATGGAGTCCAGGTGTGCGGATGTTATAATGCCGTTGTATCGCTCCATGGTGCGACCGCACCTGGAGTATTGTGTTCAGTACTGGTCTCCGTATCTCAAAAAAGATATAGTAGAATTGGAAAAGGTACAGCGAAGGGCGACGAAAATGATAGTGGGGATGGGACGACTTTCCTATGAAGAGAGGCTGAGAAGGCTAGGGCTTTTCAGCTTGGAGAAGAGACGGCTGAGGGGAGATATGATAGAAGTGTATAAAATAATGAGTGGAATGGATCGGGTGGATGTGAAGCGACTGTTCACGCTATCCAAAAATACTAGGACTAGAGGGCATGAGTTGAAGCTACAGTGTGGTAAATTTAAAACGAATCGGAGAAAATTTTTCTTCACCCAACGTGTAATTAGACTCTGGAATTCGTTGCCGGAGAACGTGGTACGGGCGGTTAGCTTGACGGAGTTTAAAAAGGGGTTAGATAGATTCCTAAGGACAAGTCCATAGACCGCTATTAAATGGACTTGGAAAAATTCCGCATTTTTAGGTATAACTTGTCTGGAATGTTTTTACGTTTGGGGAGCGTGCCAGGTGCCCTTGACCTGGATTGGCCACTGTCGGTGACAGGATGCTGGGCTAGATGGACCTTTGGTCTTTCCCAGTATGGCACTACTTATGTACTTATGTACTTATATTCTCCCATCTTATTTCTTAGGCTCCTGGCATTCGCATATAGATATTTCAAAGTGTGTTTGTTGTTCCTATTTACATGATGCTTAGTACTTGACAGTATTAATTTGCAATCTTTTGTCTGATTTTTATTTTTACTTAAGGACACCTGATCTACTATGATCTCTTTTGCAACCTCACTATCAGGATACCCTATCTTCCCTGTTTTGGTGATATCTTTGAAAGATACCTTATCCTGAACCATGCGCTTTTGAGCGACTGTCGGCCTTCCCCCCATTTCTAGTTTAAAAGCTGCTCTATCTCCTTTTTAAATGCCGATGCCAGCAGTCTGGTCCCACCCTGGTTAAGGTAGAGCCCATCCTTTCGGAATAGGCTCCCCCTTCCCCTGAATGTTGCCAAGTTCCTAACAAATCTAAAACCCTCCTCCCTGCACCATCAATTCATCCACGCATTGAGACTCCGGAGCTCTGCCTGTCTCTTGGGCCCTGCACGTGGGATGGGTAACATTTCAGAAAATGCTACCCTAGAGGATCTGGATTTGAGCTTTCTACCTAAGAGCCTAAACTTGGCTTCCAGAACCTCTCTCCCACATTTTCCTATGTCATTGGTACCCACATGTACCAAGACAGCCGGCTCCTCTCCAGCACTATCTAAAATCCTATCTCAGTGATGTGTGAGATCTGCCACCTTCGCACCAGGCAGGCAAGTCACCAGGCGATCCTCACGTCCACCAGCCACCCAGCTATCTATATGCCTAATGATCAAATCACCAACTACAACAGCTGTCCTAACCTTTCCCTCCCAGTCAGCACTTGGAGACATATTTGTTTTTTTATTTCCATTTTGCTCACACCTTTTTCAGTAGTAGCTCAAGGTGAGTTACATTCAAGTACAGTGGATATTTCTCTGTCCCAGGAGGGCTCACAATCTTAGTTTGTACCTGAGGCAATGGAGGGTTAAGTGATTTGCCCAAGATCACAAGGAGCAGCAGTGGGATTTGAACCGGCCACCTCTGGATTGCAAGACCGGTGCTCTAACAACTAGGCCACTCCTCCATTCCATCCTTGGTGCAAGAAGATAGTACATCCCCTGGTGGGCAGGTCCTGGCTACAGGAGTACTTCCTACTTCACCAGGGTGATGCTTTCCTTCTAGGAGACCTCCCTCCTCCAAGGTAGCACAGGGGTACCAGACTAGAGGTGAGACTTCTCTACAACATCCCTGTAGGTCTCCTGTATGTACCTCTCTGTCTCCCTCAGCTCCACCAAGTCTGTTACTCTAGCCTCAAAGAGCTAGGAGCTCTTTGCATCGGGCACACACATATGACATCTCACCAACTGGGAGATAATCATACATGTGACACTCAATGCAAAAGACTGGATAGTACCCCTCTCGCTGCTGGACTGCTGACTCCATCTTAGTGTTTTTGAGTTATTCAATAATTTAAAACTTGCTACAGTATTAAGGATATTAGCCTAATATAAAAGTGTCTTTTAGTTTATATAGTATATTGTATGATTTATTTAGTGTTGCCTTCTTAGATGGTAATGAAATGTATGTAAAACTCTGTAGGAGCACTCCTTGCTTGTTACCCTAATTACAATAACTGACTATAAATGAAGAGTTGTCCTAGGGGTGGGTGGGAAGACTAAACTAGATCCTGCAGTGCCTGCTAGATTCTATCTGTTAATGCTGTGGTACAAAGTTTTTAAAACTAAGTGGAAAAGACTATGGAGATTAGTTGATAAAAATTTGCTTTTTATATTTTTATTTTGCCTATCATTAACCTACAATTCCTCCTTCAAACCCCAACCTTTAAGTTCCCAAAGCACAAAGCAAAATACTGTTCACTTACCAGAGAAATGTTCTCCAGCTTACTGTTAATGATGTCACAATGATGTAGACTTTTGTCTGGGGAGCAATGTTGGAGGCTTATCACAAGCTCCACCCAAAGCCTCAAACAATCGCCACACTTAAAGAAGCACTGCAGGTGATCTGGGACAGACTGCCACAGGAACTGATCAACATGGCTGTTAAGAATTTCCCAAAGTGACTGAAGGCCTCTGTTAAAGTTGACGGTGAACATTTTCAGCATTCAGTGTGACTGCAAAATACTGACACATTGTTAATTATATTGTTTGAATGTCATTATTTTAGGGCCCCTTTTACTATGTGGCGGTAAGCCCAACGTGGGCTTACTGCTCATTAAACAGGAAGTACCGCCGAGCTACCACAGCAGCCCGGCGGTACTTCCCACCCCTAGCGCGCCGTCATATCCGATGCTACACCAATATATTTATTTTTGTAGCAACGGAGTGTACCCGGCAGTAATCGGGCAGTGCCTGAATTAATCCCACATAAATGTTAAATGTTTAGGTCTTTTTACCACCTCTCCAAATCTTCATATATCAGTTACCCACGATTTGTAGAGATAAAAGACCAAGGCTGCCATTTATGAGAAAAGTAATTTATTCATTTACCAAGTATTGATACAATTAATATTTTCTCATGGGAGGATGGAGCTACTGCATAAATATGCTGGCTGTATCTATCGCTCCAACATACAGAACTGAAACAGCTATTTTTATACACGTTGTATTTAACAATGATTTAAAACGCTTCAACAAGTTATCTTACCCAGGATCATCTAGTCTTCTTTCAAAGCCATCTGGTTTCCCTCACCTGCTAAACCACATTCCCATGTTTGTTTATGCTTCCTCCTTTCCCAGGCCTGTTTGCCCGTAAGGATATCATATCAGATCATAAGTTCCTGGGCCTCACGATTTATGGCCTTTGCCCTTTGACTCTACTCCAGGGTGCATAACTGTGTTTATTATCTACATGCCGTGCACTGCCCATTTACTGCCAGGTTAGTACGAGAGCCCTTACCGCCACCTCAATGGGTGGCGGTAAGGGCTCCCCCCCTGAAATGGCCGTGTGGCAAGTGCTTTACTTGCCGCACAGCCATTTCCTGTAGGGAAGAGAGACTGCCCTTTTACCTGCTGCGGTAAAAGGGGGCCTTGGCACATGTGAAAAACACGCACCGATGCCAGCGCAGGCCCCCTTTTACTGCAGCTTGGTAAAAGGGGTCTTAATGAGTTTTAGTATGAATATTTTTAAGATGCAAAAATCACTAGGTAGTAAAACTAAAATGTCAGTAATATCAACAAAGCTTAAGATAATTAAATGTTGTTAAACTGTAATACATAAGTATGATGACTAAATAAGTATATAAAATTTCTCATTGAAGTTCAAAGCAGTTGCTGAGAAAACAGCAAAAAGTCTGGGGGGTTACTTTTTTTTGTTTCACCCTGTAGATGGAAGGATGGTACAGTTTTCTGAATCATTCCTAAACCAGTAAAGTATGATTTCTTATCTCATAGTGCCAGCAGCTTCTTCTGTTAATACAGTCTCTCTATGCCCTAAGTCCAAAATGTAATTCAGTTTAAGTCTAAATCTATAGGCTATTCTAGTAAATTAATCCAGACTGCGACCTTTCTTCCAATAACCTTAGTGGTTCCAGCCTAATCAATTATTAATAAACCTGTTTATTTTTTCCTTATCATAACTCATTAATTATTTTCAGTTGTTGAGCTTTTGGTTGTATGGATATCTTGCATAAGAATTGTATAAACACTGTACGATACATTCAGTACTTTGTAGCTTTGCAGTTGGCCCGGGGGGTATTTTGATAAGGTTTTGAAAAACAGAAGCTGCTTGCTTGTCCCTACCCATATAGCTGGAGATATTTTTAGCATAAAGTATCATCTAGCCTAAAACAAAAATAAAACTCCTTTCCTGGATCCATTCTCCATCTGTTTTTGTTGTGTTCAGGCGTCAGTAGTATGTCAGCAGCTACTAACTGCAACAACCCCTGGGCAGTGATTCTGTAGATAGGGCCTTCCCAACTGCTTTGGTTTGCAAATTATCGGGTCCCCTCACTAAGTGGCGGCAAAAGGGTGTGTGTGTTTCTGACATGCACTAAGGCCCCCTTTTACCGCAGCGGGTAGAAGGCTGTATTTGTTTTTTAAAGAAATGGCCATGTGGCAAGTGAAGCACTTGCAGTGTGGCCATTTCAGGGAGGAGCCCAATTTGTGCATGCAATTTAATTGAATAACAAGCCAATTAGCCAATCAAGTATCTGTGCTAATTAGAATTAATTAAAATGTACATGCATAAATTTATCTGGCCAGATTTGTGTATAAATTACATAAGTACATAAGTATTGCCATACTGGGACAGACCAAATGTCCATCAAGCCCAGCATCCTGTTTCCAACAGTGGCCAATACAGGTCACAAGTACCTGGCAAGATCTCAAAAAGTACAAACCATTTTATGCTGCTTATCCCAGAAATAAGCAGTGGATTTTCCCCAAGTCCATTTAATAACGGTCTATGGATTTTTCCTTTAGGAAGCTGTCCAAACCTTTTAAAAACCCCGCTGAGCTAACTGCCTTTACCACATTCTCTGGCAAAGAATTCCAGAGATTAATTACATGTTGAGTGAAGAAATATTTTCTCTGATTCATTTTAAATTTACTACTTTGTAGCTTCATTGAATGCCCCCTAGTCCTAGTATTTTTGGAAAGAGTAAACAGACTCTTCATGCCTACACAGATCCAAAAAAGGGGGAATGACCATGGGAGGGTCATGAGTGGATCGGGGCATTCCCATAATTTATGTGTGCTGTTATAGAATAAGGGGGATCCGCACCTAATTTAGACAAGGGGATTTACACCAGGGTTTCGTTGGTGTAAATGGTTATGCCTAAAAGTAGTTATGGTTCCCATTGTTAAGTGCTATTCTATAAACAGAGCCTAAATTTGAGCGCCATGTATAGAACAGCGCTAACCGCTATTTTTTTTCAGTGACGATTTTTTAGGTGCCATTTATTGAATTTAGTCCTAAATAAACTGGATGCACTTTAGACAAAGGCTACCAAAATGGTGCATGATGAGCATGCTCACATGAGTTTTAAGGACCTAAAATGTAACTATATCCTAGAGATATGCCTTTGGGCCGAAACACGGCCGTGTCGGGTCATTTTTTATGTGAATTACGTCATTTTTTATGTGAATAAACACATTATTTGGTATCCTCATTCATTCTCCTCACTTTTTTGCTTCATATCTCACGGTTTCATGAGGGTTTTTACCTCCTTTTGTTTTATCTACTATATCCTAGAGAACAGGAGGGAGGGGATTTGATATACTACTTTTCTGTGGTTACAATCAAACTGGTTTACAAATTATATACAGTTACTTATTTTGTTTTGTACCTGGGGCAATGGGGGGCAGAGGCGGATTGACCTTTCGTGCAACCAGGCAGTGCCTGAGGGCTAGAGGCTCTAGGAGACCCAGGGGCTCTCCTGCCACACACTACAGCCCCCGAGCGTCAGTGAGCCCTCCACAGTCCCACCTTGAAGTGCCCTGATGGTCTAGTGGCTATTCTGCCCGGCACCGCCATATTTTAAAAATGGCTGCCGAGACTCCCTGCGACAGTCTCACGAGACTGTCAAGACCCACGAGAAATCTTGACACCCATTTTGAAAACACAGCGCTGCCAGGCAGAATAGTGGTAATGGGCAGAAAAGAGTGGGGTTCTTTCCTGCCACTGAAGAAGCCACTTTACCACCAGTGCCCTTCGAGGTAGGACTTGGAAGGGCCCACTGAGGCTTGGGGGATTGTGGTGTGTGGGAGGGGGGTGGCCAGGCCTAATGACCTTTACTGCCTGGAGGCCCAGGTCACTGTCAGTCTGCCCCTGATGGGGGGTAAGTGACTTGCCCAGAGAAGAAACTGCAGTGGGACTCAAACCTAGTTCTCCTGGTTCAGAGACCACTACATTCAGTGGCGTAGCCAGGGGGGGTGCCAGGGGAGCGGCTGCTCCCCCAAACGGAGTTCTTCCGGCGCTGGCGCCTATTTTTTTTTCAATGTGTTGCATTGAAAATGTGCTCTGGCACCGGCGAAAGTCCGCTCTCGCTCCCCCCGCGCCGTCAACCTGGCTCCGCTTCTGACTACATTAACCATTAGGCTACAACTCCTAGAAGTGTTTAAATACACTGTAGACCCCATATAACGTCGCTGTTAGGGGTCCGAGATATTTGACCACATAAGTGACTCCATGTTATATGAGGTCTACAGTGAAACATGTAATAAAACAATAAAATGGGATCTAATGCGATCCTGCATTATATTGAGCTGCATTATTTGGGATCTACAAGATACTCCAAAGTTATTAATGCACAAGAACCAAGTTTTTATCAGAGAAATCAGTGCTGAAGAACAAAAGATCACAGTTTGTGGCTCCAAGGAGGAAGAGACTAGAGCAAGATCACTGTATAGATTCTCTTTTCCAATGAGATAATTTTTGTGTCCATATCCGATAGTTTTGTGACCGCTTCTTGGGTAAATTGGCAGAGCTATCCCACAGCCCCTCCCATCCTGGATTCAGTCCTAGTCACAACTCTACAAATATCTTTTAAAGCAATATCTTGAGCAGGAACTTATATATTATATGATTCCAAACAAGGGAAAATAACAGCTTTCGTGAGTTGGGCTTGTTTTCCTCCAGAAGGGTGGTCTGTGGGTAAACCATGCTCAGATACAGGCACATTGGAGGAAACAGCTTCAAAAACAGAGGTAGTAGGTACGGGAGGAAGGGTTCTCTCTACAGAGCTTAAAGATGCCTGTTCCAGTCTCATTGGGCAATGTGGCCTGAGATTTAGTGACCAAATGGAGGCGGAGTAGCCAAGTGGTTAGTACAGCAGCATGAGAACCTGGTGAATTGGGTGTGATTCCCATTGCAGCTCCTGGGCAAGCCACTTAACCCTCCATTGTCCCAGGTACAAAATAAGTACCTGTATGTTATGTAATATGCAAACCACTTTGATTGTAACCACAGAAAGGCAGTAAATCAAATCCCATCCCCTTCCCCTTTCCCCATCTATAGGACCTGATTGGGGACTACTTGAAAATGTATTTAGCAGATGCATGGAAGTCACTCAGAGGACCTGGAAGCAAAACCAGTAAAGGAACTCAAGAAAGCCTGGGCTAAGCACACAGGAGCCCTTGTGAAGAAGTGAGGAGAAGATCAGGAATCAATGGGGTCTGTAGCATTATATCAGTAGTGATATTAAGCAGATCAGATGTGTCTAATGGTATTTATCTTCATCATCTATGTTTAAATGGTAGTATTGGCTCTGCCTTTCTCCTTTAGTGTCTTTTAACTGCCAGATATGATCAGTTCACTATTAACTATTTATAAATCTCTAATTTATTAAATATTTGTGCAAATAACCAAAATAAGATTCCTGGGAGTTATACAAGGACAGAACCCAGCATGTGATTAATATCTTATGTCTTCTTTTTGTGTTGTTCTTGGTTCACCATAAAAAGCACTTCTGTGAACCAAGATAAGAAAGGGAACAGTATATTTATAATGAATAAAGTTTAGTACATGATGTTCACTGTCTGGGACTATTAATAATAGAAAGGGAAGTTGGGTCTCGTCAGATTCCTCCTCCCCCACCCTGCTGTATTCACACTGTAGGGTGGATATACAGTTTGGTATACACAGAAGCAGTATTCAAATTTCCTGCATCTTTCTTTGGGTGCCAATCTACAAGGTCTGCCATGGTTTTTCAAGTTTATGTCATTCTTCCAGGTCAAGAGTGGAGGGACGGAATTCACGGTAGCTTTTTCAACCATACTTGAGAACGGTTGACCACTCAAATCCCTTGGCAGTTGTCTCTCTGACTGTGAACTAACCACAGAAAGTTCTTATAGTCAAAAAAAGACTAGCCACAAACATACTTTAAATGTGAACAGAGAGACTTGAGATTGTAGTGCTAAGCAGTATACAAGGAATGAGTTTCATTTCATTTTTCATTTCATGTTGTCGAAGACAGAGATAAATACATCACTGAGGTAGAACGACAGATCCTGGATAGACAATATTACATTGAGTTACAAGAAGATCCAACTGCACGAATTCAGGATGAGATTCTACAATTAGTTACCATAGCATCCAACGCAGGATACATTACATCTAAAGAAAAAGAGTTCCTCACTGTTAAATTCCCAACTGTGCCCACAATCTCCATGCTTCCTAAAATACATAAAGCACTAGATAACCCTCCAGGTCATCTGATCATTTCAGCGAATGGTTCAGAACTTGAACCACTTTCAAAATGTGTTGATTATTTCTTATGACTGTACATTCCGCTCATTAAATCATATGTGAGGGACTCTTCACAGATGATCACGTGGTTGGAGAACTATGATGGAGACATAGAGGATGTTATTATGGTCACATTAGATATAGAGGCGTTATATACTAATATTCCCCAGTTAGAGGCCCTGATGGTTATTGAAAATACCCTGGTTAGAAGGACCCATACAAGACGCATTCCAAACCATTTTATAACAACTCTAGCCACCATAGCGCTCACAAAGAACTATTTTGGTTTTAAAGGAAAATATTTCCAACAAATTAAGGGGGTCGGCAATGGCCCCTGACATTGCGAACTTGTATGTTATGGAATTTGATCAGAAATTTTTGAGTGAACATCCATACACAAACAAAATCAAGTTTTACAAGCGTTATACAGACATATTCCTTTTATGGAAAGGTGATAGCAATGGGTTACTTTCATTTTTCAATTGGTTAAACACAAGAGACCCCAACATACGTTTTAAGATGCAGCGTCATCATAGAGAAATTCCCTTCTTATATATCCTGATTCACAAAACCATACATTCTTTTAAAACCACTATCTACAGGAAACCCACCGATTAAAATAATTATTTACACTTCACCAGTTTTCACAATCAGTCACTCAACGAAAATCTACCATACCCCCAATTTTTAAGACTACCAGGTTATGCTCAGATTTTGATGATTTTCAAGACAAATCTATGTATATTGACCAGAATCTCACCAGGGCAATAGAGAAAGATAGACATGATCTTTTGAACTGTACTGTTGACAAGCACAAGCCTAGACCTGACTTAGTATGTACGCTCAAATTTTCACAGTTTTCAGGAGGGATCAAAAAGATTATCAGGAAACACTAGCATATCTTTGAAACACATGATTGCTTCACAAACCAAATGCCAGTAATAGCTTATTCTAGAAATCAAAACTTAAAAGAATTCCTAGTACCATCAACTCTCCCAGATCTAGAAGTCATGACACCTAATGTTAAGGGCCATAAACCATGCGGACGTTGCTCCATTTGTAGACACTCTTTGTCTTTAACTTCCTTTTTTTGCCCCAACATTAAGAAGACTATCTTCTTGAACCAGACTTCGGATTGCAATACAGTTGGGGTTGTTTATGTCATCACATGTCCATGTAACTTACTGTATATAGGGAAAACAAGAAGAGCAATCAAAACTCGTATAATTGAACATAGGAGCTGTGTAACGAGAGGCGTTCAAAGCGCCCCATTAGTGATGCATGGGCAAGAGAAAGGACATACAATAGAAGATTTAAAGTTCTTTGTATTAAAAAAGATACACACAACATTGTGTAGAGGCAATATAAACATCAGACTTCTAAGAGAAGGAACAAAGGACAATATACACTTGGGGAACGATTGCACCCTATGGTCTTAATACTGACATAGAATTTGCATCATTTTTATAAGGTAGCGCCTAGGTCATTTACAATATTCCCATATATTGTTCAGGTGTTTATCTACTTTTTCAGCCTATTGTTCTATTTATTCTAAGCTTTGTTTTTTATTATTATTGTTTTATACACATATATTTTTATGTCCACATGGTACTCTCTTTTTATTTATTTATTTTTTTAATTCTTTATTTCTTATGATATTTTTACTATCCTTTTTATACATTTTTATTATATATATATATATAAAATTTAGTTCCCATTTATCTTCTTCCATGATTGTTTTTTCTTTTTATTTGTATTTTATCAGTTATGTTTTTATTTTTATTATTATTTTATGGTATATATATATTTACATATCTATATATATTTATGTTTGCAATTCTAACATATTTTTTCGATAATTTTATTCTTCTTTAATTATTTTCATTTTTTATTTTTTTCCATCACGGTTTTCTTTCTTTTTTATATTTTGTTTTTTCTATTAGCCCGTACTCTATAGTTTTAATTAGCTATTGGGTATTGCACTTTGGATTCTATTAGCTTCCACGTTTTTTTATGGGGTAGATCCTGTACATGTAGTTGAAAGGAGGACGTATATTTCCTATCACTTTTTATTTTCTACCCTAGCAGCTCAAACGGTCAACGATCCAAGTGGGGGGCTGCGGTGAGGGGGGATGGTAGCAGTGGGCCCCTGAAGATTTTTGCCCCGGGCCCAGCTTTGTCTCTTGGCGGCCCTGAGAGAGATTAAATGTCTCTTACAAAAATGAATGTGTCAAATGCATGCAGCCTATAAGCCATAGGCCTTAGAAGCATGCAGTAATTATGAACTGGCCGGGGCTGGGAATGGTACAGAAACAGAACTCACAACTCCTAGGGAAGGGAGAGTCTCAGCCATTGCACAATAGTGACAAGGTTAGGGTAGTGGGCTGAGGACCTGGGTTCACTTCCCACTACAGATCCTTGTGACTCTGGCAAGTCACTTAACCCTCCATTGTCCCAGATACAAAACTTAAGGGTCCTTTTACTAAGGTGCACCGAAAAGTGGCCTGTGCCGGTGTAGACGCGTGTATTGGAAACCGGTTTTTTTGGCCAAAAATGGACGTGCGGCAAAATTGGCACGTGTCTATTTTGGGCTTGAGACCTTACCGACACCCTTAGGGGTAAGGTCTCACACGTTAACCGGGCAGTAATTATCAATGCGAGTACAATGCCAATTACCGCCCGGTTTGCACCATGCGCCGGAAATTTTCTGGCACGCGTAGTGGGCGCACATAAAAAATGAACTTACCGCCCAGGCCACACAGTAGCTAGGCGGTAGTTCTGAATTGGCGCGCATTGGGCGTGCGTAGGCACCTACACAGCTTAGTAAAAGGGCCCCATAGATTGTGAACCCCCTACGGACAGAGAAAGTACCTGCATATATGTAAACCGCTTTGGCTGTACCCACTGAAAGGCAGTATATCAATGTGGAAACAGAGTGCACTATTTCAGTTTGTGCATGTATGGTGCTTCCACATTTGGGAAATAGTGTTCACAATTTCCAGATAGGGCATACTATTTCCAAATAATAGTAACATAGTAGATGACGGCAGAGAAAGACCAATCTGCCCAACAAGATAAACTCATATGTGCTACTTTATATGTATACCTGACCTTGATTTGTCCCTGCCATTTTCAGGGCACAGACCGTAGAAGTCTGCCCAGCACTAGCCCTGCCTCCCAACCACTAGCCCCACCTCCCGCCACCGGCTCTGCCACCCAATCTCTGCTAAGCTTCTGAGGATCCATTCCTTCCGAACAGGATTCCTTTATGTTTATCCCACGCATTTTTTAATTCTGTTACTGTTTTCATCTCCACCACCTCCCGCGGGAGGGCGTTCCAAGTATGCACTACTCTCTCCGTGAATTATTGGCAAATGACAAAAAACGTGAAATGTCAGTTTTTTTCTACTCATTGTCATTTAATAATAATATGAAACAACATAGGATATGTCATTGCAAATGACAGCCCATCCCTATATTGTCTGCTTTTTGTTTAGTTCTGAATTCTAATGATTTTCATTATTAACTGCAGAAATATTTATATACAGCATATGTATATGAAATTTCCAAGGCTGACCCCACCAGCATAAACTGGTTCTCACTTCTTCATTTGGATGCAAGTCTGGGCTCCCAGCCAGGGTTCTTTCATACCTGCTCTATAGGCAGCTGGGGCAGTTCCTTTCCCCAGGGGTCTCCCCGTAAAGCATTGGTAGGGTGTGTCTTCTCGAATAATCAGCCCCAGCTGGATCGCCATCCCTGGAATATAGCATATGTTTGTTTAGGGAGACTACATTTCAGAATCAGAAGCTGTTTATTTACCAACTGGGGGGCTAGATCCCTGGCTCTGTGAACTTCTCTGATAATAAAAAAGTCAGGACCTTAATTTCAGGCTACATACCTGGAGCCATAAGCAATTGGGGATAATAGAGACAATCAAGTGTCCTAGTCTGCTGCTAAAGTAAACGCCTCTTCAAAAGGGTCATTTGAGGATACCAAAAACAATACAGTAATTCTCTTCTTCACATGCCTTAAGATAACAAATGGTTCCAAAAGATGTCTTTCTGTTTATATAAAATAGTGTATGGAAGGTTATTTTATATAAACAGAAAACATGGAGGCCATTCCTAGGAAGTTTTAAAAATGTACAGCTAACAGTTGGTAATCAGTTACATTAAAGGAACCTGTCCCATCACTTTTCTTTTTCTTCTATAGTACCAACCAGACCCCAGCATTGCTACCCCAGTGTCATAGGTAGACACCCAATTTAGTGTGGGTCTGGGCCCGAGGTGAATGGGCACAGGATCCACACCCCACTCTTTGCCCGGCATTTCTACCCCCCCCCCCCCCCCCCCCCCCCACTCCTGCAGCTCTCAACTCCCTCCTCTGCATATCTTTTAAAGCCAGTTCTTCACTGGCAGCAGGTAGCGAGCAGTGACCAATGCACACTGCTCAACATTTGCCTATAGCCTTCCCTCTGACACAACTTCCTGTTTCTGCATAAGAGGGCCTGCTTCAGAGGGAAGGCTTTGAGTTGGCGCTGAGCAATGTGCAACAGTCACTGCTCTCTACTGGTGAAGAAGCGGTATTTAAAAGGTACGCATGGGGAGGGATGCCAGGAGCTTTCAGCTGGTTGGTCTTGGGAATCTCCGCCAGCTACATCATAGGTCTGTGGCATCTGGGTGAGTCTGAGCACAAAGTGGGTGAGCCTGGGCCCACTTGGGCCCATCCATGGCTACACTACTGTGCTGCCCTGAGACAGCCCAATGCGCCTTGATGTTGGAAGCTAAGTGGACTCTTGCCTGACTAGTGGCTAGATCAAAGGTGGGCAACTGTGACATCTGTTTGCATACAATGGAAGCAATACATGCAAATCAAATCTCATACAATCATACTCATTGTAGAAATCTTGAAAATCTGACTAGTTTGTGACCCTCGATGACTGTGGTTGCCCTATCCTGGGCTAAAAGGGAGTCTTGCAGGGAATGAAAAATATTTGCAGCAGCCTGCCAAGATAAAGGTCCCAGAGAGATCCTGATCAACTAAAACTCAGTACTCAAAATAGAAAGAAAAATGAACAACCTATAGCTTTGACAGAGAGAGGTATTGGTGTAGGCAGTCATGGTGCATCTGTACAGAAGCAAGATGTGGATTTTATGCGTGAGAAAACAAGTGTTAGGTCACACCTTGGGTAAGTGGGAGCAAAATTTCAACCTTCATAGACTCCATTTGCTTTTTGATATCATCCTTCCTGTGCACAGTCTGTCTTCTTTTGCCTTACAATCACGCCTAACCTGGATATGGTTCATTTTGTGTTTAGACTGGCTTCTGTCTAGTTTTTATGCTTATTTAGTAAGAGATAATTAATGTTTGTTTTACAAATATTATTCCAGTAGAAGGAATCATTGCAATACTGGTCTAAAACAGACTTGTTTTTCCTAGAGAAATCAGAACTACATCTTCCATGCTCATTCTTCCCTGGATCATTTGGCCATTGATCCAGGATGCACACCCAACTAACTAAGCTAACAAGCCAATTAGTGACAGTAATTGGGTGTTAATTAGCACTAATTCGAATTTGTGTGCACCTTCTTGCTACAGGCTAATGTATGCCCAAATCCCATACAAGGTCTTTTACTAAGACACGGTAGAGTTTTTAGCTCGTGGAAGAAATCAGCTGGGGGTAAACGCTGAGATGCCCCATTATATTTCTATGGGCGTCTCAGCATTTACCACCTGCAGATTTCTACCATGAGCTAAAAATGCTACCGTGGCTTAGTAAAAGACCCCTATAGCGAGGGGGTGTAGCCATGGGAGGTGCATGGGCTGGTCAGGGGTATTTCTAAAATTTGCATGCAATGTTATAGAATACCAGCGATGTGGAGGAGTGCAGCTCCTTGTGACCTCAGGCAAGTCACTTAACCCTCCATTGCCCCAGATACAAAAACAGATTGTGAGCCCTCTAGGGACAGAGAAAGTACCTGCATATAATGTGTACAGCGCTGCATACATCTAGTAGCGCTATAGAAATGATTAGTACTAGTAGGATGTATACCCAAACTGGGTGCCGAGAATGACACCTGGTTTTACCAGGCGTAAGACTGGCGCTCAAATTCGGACGCTGAAATCGGCACTCAATCCTGTTCTATGATAGACACTGATCATTACTTGCCTATTATAGAATAGCATTGAGCACTGATTATTTTTTTTTGTGCCAATCTTGTGGTGCCTCTATGCATAGTGTTAGTCAATAGCATGCTACTTTGAAGACAGAGGACGTTATCAGATTTACTGCTGTTTGCAGAGCTCCACCAACACATAAGGGCCAGAAAATTGACCCAACCTGCTAGGCTGGAGCAGCTGGCTCGATTAATATCTTTATCTCCTTAGAAACAAGGTCTTGTGATAAACAGCCACACAATGCACCTCTTAAAAACAAAGAGCTGATTTTTGTGGGAAAGTTGCTAAATTGAGCTTTTTAGGGTTACCATGCATTCTCTTTTAAGAGAACATGGGAGGTGGTGGAAACGAAAACAGTAATGGAATTCAAACATGCGTGGGATAAACATAAAGGAATCCTGTTCAGAAGGAATGGATCCTAAGGAGCTTAGCCGAGATTGGGTGGCAGAGCCTGTGGCGGGAGGCGAGGATGGTGCTGGGCAGACTTATACGGTCTGTGCCAGAGCTGGTGGTGGGAGGCGGGACTGGTGGTTGGGAGGCTGGGATGGTGTTGGGCAGACTTATACGGTCTGTGCCAGAGCCGGTGGTGGGAGGCGGGACTGGTGGTTGGGAGGCGGGGATGGTGCTGGGCAGACTTATACGGTCTGTGCCAGAGCCGGTGGTGGGAGGCGAGACTGGTGGTTGGGAGGCGGGGATAGTGCTGGGCAGACTTACACAGTCTGTGCCCTGAAAAGGACAGGTACAAATCAAGGTAACGTATACACAAAAAGTAGCACATGTGAGTTTATCTTGTTGGGCAGACTGGATGGACCATGCAGGTCTTTTTCTGCCATAATCTACTATGTTACTATGTTACTATGTCCTCCTTTTGGACTTCTTCAGACACGTCCTTCAGGTTTGTTTGTTTTTTTAGTTTTTAGGAAAATATTCTCTTTTTCTTTTATGTGCCTATGACCAACACACCTACCCACATAATGAGAGAAAACATCTCTGGCCTATTAGTCAGTCTGGACACAAGCGGGGTGCTAAAGAGAGAGAGAAAGGCATTGCTGATCTCCTCTCTCTTTTCCTGCTGGTTGAATCTGTCAAAGGAATTTTGTTCCTGCAGCACAACTTTAGGCATATGTCATGCAAATGTTTTCTGTCACGGTACGAGGGAATTGAGCTCTTGGGCCGTAGCAAGACTGGCTCAACCTGTGTGACACAAGCACAGCACAGGTTCTCGTTGATGTCTGCTGATGTCGATGCTGGGCAAAGTCCAGGACACTATAAGTGACAAGGGCCAGGCCCACAGCTGGGGAACAGGCCAGAGATCTAAACAGGCCAACAGTAAGCAAAGTCAGGAACAGACAGGCAAGAACACTGCAGCAAGGCAGGGCAGGAACAGGCTGGCAGGACAACTGAAGTCAGCAGTAGAAAGTTGCACAGGGACAGAAATCTAACCTGTCCCCACCCATCCCCGCTGGAATCTAACCTGTCCCCACCCATCCCCCACTGGAATTTTACCCATCCCCACCTGTCCCGAAAGAATTTAATGGTACCTAAAAAAAACTGAGTGGCTCTCTCGGACTGAGCCACAGCCCTGCAAGCAAGGAAGGAAGGGAAGTTGGAACTTGGAACACTCTGGTGCACACATGGAAGAATCAGGTCTGATTTGTTGGCATTGTGTATTGAAAGGTCACCACAAGCATGCGCCAGTAGGTCAGGTAACCTCTAATGCTACTGCCTGTGTCGGAGCTCAGGCCTGCGCAATAGCCCGGGAGCAGAGAGGGTTAATGGAAGACTTTCCACAACTGCAAGGAGAAGAAGGAGGAGGCAGCAGCACTCAAAGAACTTGGCACTTGGTAGGTGAGAGGCTTTTGCAAGTGCAGCTTACATTTACACAGGAACCCTGCAGGAGTAGTTCCGCAGCCCCAGAGGTGATTCCTGTGAACCTCATTCCTGTGCAGGTATCTAGCCGACAGAACACCAGGAAGCGTGTTGTCGAGGCACTGGTTGAGAGTAAAGGACTCCCTTAGATACCTAGGCAAGATGTAATGTCATCAGTCAGCACCACCTTAGGGTGATAAAAAGGAAATGCAGAGTTCCAGGAAGCAGAAAAGGTTCCTTAGGCATGGGAGGCTGCGGTTGAACAGGTGAGGGGTGTGACACTTCCACATGTATTTCAGAAGCCAACCAAAGTTGCGGAGGGGTATCTGCTCTTCTGATAAGTATGTTTGGGCTCAGACTCAGCCAAACTCAAATCTGGAAGTGTTTGAAAAGTAGATTATTGTCTGCTGCTGTACTGTAAGTCATTGTTTTTTTGTGTCCTCTTTTTTTGTCTCCACAAATATGGTTACCCTAACCCTATACAAAGCGGAGTCTGGGCTGATTTCTTCCAAGATGGATGTGGCATTTCATACTAGCCAAAGAAGTACTCTGCAGATGGGCCAGGGGCAATGAAAAGGAAACTGCCTATAGTCTGATACATTTTTTGGGGTTTCAAGCACCAGTATACAGTGTGAGTCTAACCCTCCCCCTCCACCAAATTGAGGAATAGAAACTGAATATTTTGGAGAAAATTCAGAAGAAAGCAGTTAAATGATGGTTTGACTTGTGAGGAAAGGGAGACAGAGTTGGGCTTCTTTAGAAAAATATAGGGAGGTGGTGGAGATGAAAACGGTAACAGAATTCAAACATGCGTGGGATAAACATAAAGGAATCCTGTTCAGAAGGAATGTATCCTTGGGAGCTTAGCCAAGTTTAAGTGGCAGAGCCGGTGGTGGGAGGCGGAGCTAGTGGTTGGGAAGCGGGGATAGTGCTGGGCAGACTTATACGGTCTGTGCCAGAGCCGGTGGTGGGAGGCGGGGCTAGTTGGGAGGCGGGGATAGTGCTGGGCAGACTTATACGGTCTGTGCCAGAGCTGGTGGTGGGAGGCGGGACTGGTAGTTGGGAGTTGGGGATAGTGCTGGGCAGACTTATACGGTCTGTGCCAGAGCTGGTGGTGGGAGGCGGGGCTGGTGGTTGGGAGGCGGAGATAGTGCTGGGAAGACTTATACGGTCTGTACCAGAGCTGGTGGTGGGAGGTGGGACTGGTAGTTGGGAGGCAGGGATAGTGCTGGGCAGACTTATACGGTCTGTGCCAGAGCTGGTGGTGGGAGGCGGGGCTGGTGGTTGGGAGGCGGGGATAGTGCTGGCCAGACTTATACGATTTGTGTCCTGAAGAGGACAGGTACAAATAAAAAGTAGCACATATGAATTTATCTTGTTGGGCAGACTGGATGGACCGTGCAGGTCTTTTTCTGCCGTCATCTACTATGTTACTATGGGTGATTTTTTTTTTTTTAGCAATGTTCCTGTTTTCTAAGCCGCATGGCACTGCCGACACAGCCCATTCAAAGTGAGGGGGTCGTTTACTAAGCAGCCAGTAAGCCCAACATGGGCTTACCACTTGCTAATCCGGAACTACCGCTGGACTACTGAAGCAGCCCAGCGGTAGTTCCCACCCCCCAGTGTAACATTTCTGGTGCTACAAAAATATGTTTTATTTTTGTAGTTCCATTGTTCACCTGGTAGTAATCGAACAGTGCCGTACGCTGTCCAGTTACTGCCAGGTTAGTGTGGCAGCCCTTACCGCCACCTCAATGGGTGGCGGTATGTGCTTCTCCCCAAAACGGGTGCACAGCAAGTGGTTCACTTACCGCACAGCCCATTTCTTAGAAAACAAATGGCAGCCTTTTACCCGTTGTGGTAAAAGTGGGCCTCAGCGCATGTCAAAAACACACACTGAAACCAGCATAGGCCCCCTTTTACCGCAGCTTAGTAAAAGGAGCCTTGAATAGGCTGTGTAGGCATTAGCGCACAGCAGCCGCTAGCGCGTATTAATATGCAGAACCTAGGAGTTATAAAGAAGATGGAGTCATCTGTTCTCTTGGAGAGAGAATATTGGTGAACTTAATCCTCCATTTAAGTAAGAGATTGGACATTAGGATCATTAGGGACAGGCTAAGACAACCTGGGTGTACCCTCATTAAACCTGTCCCTGATAAACTGGGTCCATTTGGTAACCATGTCTGTGAGATAGCTAAACACAGCAGGTCAGGGAGGTAGTTTAATCACCATCAGCATAGGTAGTAAAGAGCAGATAAGATATCTCTCTGTCTAAGATGGATATTTGCCATAGGATTACTAATGTAGGGTATGTGGTGTCGTTTAGGGATAATACGTTATTGGAATCCATGTAAGATTGGTGAGTGATGATAAGAGTGGTGAGATTGAAGTGTGTGGATGTAGACACTGATATGTTTTCATGTTTTATGTATTTTGTAAGAATATATTTGAAAGATAATAAAGAATTGTAATTATATATAGTTGTGATCAATATATTCTGTCTAAGATGGGTTAGGTTCATGAGATTCTGCCTGTAAGCTGAGAAATGGACTTAATAACCCTTTTAGGTCCCTTTCTCCTTAGTTTTCTGTGAAGTTAACTTGGTGAATTCTAATGAATTTTCTGTGACTTTTTTGTAGTTGGAATGGGGTAATAGTGATCCAAAGAGTGCTGTTTCCCTAGTCTTGAATTAATCTTTTTTTTTTTTACATTTGTATCCCGCACTTTCCCACTCATGACAGGCTCAATGCGGCTTACATGGGCAATGGAGGTTTAAGTGACTTGTCCAGAGTCACAAGGAGCTGGAGCTGCCTGTGTCTGAAGTGGGAATCAAACTCAGTTCCTCAGGACCAGAGTCCACCACCCTAACCACTAGGCCACTTGAGTTTGTAATTACAAAGATGAACTTGTTGTTACTGCAATACATTTAAAGCTTGGGGCAAGGACATCCTACTTTAAGGATGCACGATAAAGAAGAAAGAAGTGCCCATCCCCTACCTCCTTTAAATCGCAGAGGTGAAGGCTCCTCTTTTCTTGTATTTTATTAATGATTGGAACCACTTACCTCTTCCCTAGTTTGCACCCATTGTTGAGACATGGGGCCACACTTCTGGGTCACTCTTTATATTGATAATTCTTTTTACTAAACGCATTTTACTAAATCACAGTCTTTCAGCTTAACCCAATTTTCTATTACACAACAGAAAACTGGATTCTGTTCTCTACCTGAACTGGCCTCCACTGATTTTAAGAGCATCACAGAGACAAGACAAATAGATTCAGCAATGAGAAATGCCATTCCTTGTCTAAAACGAGATAAGTCTTAACTCTTCCTTGTCCAATAGAGGGGATGGTCTATATCCTTGGAAATCCCAAGTGGAGCCTGGGGTCTACTTGGGAGCTTAGGACTCTGGGACATATTCCAAGTGCTGCCTCATCAATGGTGGGATCTGAATCGTCCTTGACAATGTTAAATTTCTAATTCTGATTACCTGACCTTCTCTCCAGTCTCCATGCAGTAGAGTGACATCAATCTTATTTGGTTGGATCCCTGTGTCATATTTTTAGCTAGAATCTACTAATATCATGATGCACCTTGTTGCCAAAGTAGTCCCAGAAGGCAGGTCCTTTCATGGCTTACTGTTCCTTCTGAGCTGAGCGGTTGTCCTCTAAGTTCTAACTGCATTGCTACCAGTAGGGGGTTGTGCTTCAATATTGTGTTTTCAATCTCTAGGGACCAGCAAGTTCCCTGGAGTCCTGCAGAATTTACCTGCCCCTCACTATTGAAAATGTGATAGTGAAACAGCACCTCCTACTGGCAGGACTGTAGATGGAGGACTCCCACTCAGCTTAAAGGGAAAAGTGCTTTCAAGGAACTAGCACAATGGAGAGTAGAAGATTTTCCCATTGCAAAATCAAGGCAAGCAGAAGTGTGAGAGACGATGATGCAGTGCCAGCCTTTAATCTGAGAAGGCCCTGACCACAGCCTAGCTTTCAGCTGGTCTATCACGGTTGCCGAAAGAGGAAATAAAACTGGTTAGTGAGGGACTGGGTTTTACAAGCAATCTATGGATGTCTTTAGAAAGGCAGAACTCAAGCACTGGTTCATCTTTTCCTTCTTTCATTTGTTTTCTCCCTAGGTCTTTCTCCTACATCTCCTTTTCTGCCTTTCTTGTCATAAAATGTATTCATTTTCATATTTAAAAAGAAACAGAGAACAGGATGTTTGCTTCTAATTTCTAAATCTGCCTTATTTCTTGTCCTAATGTATTATGTTTCATACCTTTTCTTCAAAAACAGTATAACCCAAGCATCTTATATAACAGCTCCAGCCCCAGAGAGTACTTTTTCTTCATTCTTTGTTCCTGCATCACACTTCAGGGTTATATGCAAGGTTGGTGTCTTATGTACCTATGTGATTGCCTGTGTAGAGAGAAGTTGGGGAGGGGAGTTTGTGGTGATAACACAGCAACATCCCCACTTCTCTCTTCCTCAACCCTTCTCCCCATCTACTTTGCCTCCAGCCTGACTTTGAATCATAAGTTGGGGGGAGGGGCATCTAAGTAAGAAAAAAAATTGTCAAAAACTTATTTCTACTTAAAAATAGGATAATAAGGAAAGAAGGCCTTCAATTTCTATTTGCCTTTTTTAGGACCATTAAATTAAATTTTAAAATGTATTAAAAGTGTAGCAAGTACAGTGTTCTTATCTCAAATAAAAATATAGAAGAGTGGACTTTTCAATTCAGTCTGTGGGAGTGGTCAATCACTAAGTTCTGCTTTTGCTAACTATATGTAATATGTTTGATGTTCACAAATGTGTTTGATTTCTCAATAAAATTCTTCTACAAATAATAAAAAAAAAAAAGTGTAGCAAGGACTGTAGCACTTCCTCTCCCCCAGCTCTTCCACTTAATACATTACAGAAAATGCAGCCCACATAGCTTTAACATCTCATAATTTTCTGACGTTGCATTTTTTCGGAGAGGTGCGGGAGCCATTCATTTCCACTTCAGAGCTTTTGAAACCAGTTCATACTGGATCCCCCACCCCCACCTCCAAGAGCTGCAAGGGGTATAAATTGAACTGGATTAGTATTTAGCAAGCAGTCAAATATCTTAATTTTGTTTTAGTTCTTAAAGTATAGCAAGGCCTGGAAAATGTGAATTTCAGATTGGGCAGGTTGTGCGTCTGCCAATGCCACTCAAGATTAATTTATTTGTGAAACTGGAAATTGACTTTTAGACTTTAGCAGTGCAAATGAAATCCTTAAAACTTCATATCTGTGTTGTGGCATTCAGTTCAAGGCCATCTGCAGATTTGTAAGGGGCTTATTTCTGGCTAAAGTTTACAAGATCTCCCCCCTCCCCCCACAGTGTATTAGGATTATTTGAGTGGTACGGGCTCTGTGAGCATGGCATGGACGATTTAGCCTAACGAGAATAAGCTGACATGGCTGCCCATGTGATCCTTGATTAGGATGTCAAGGCCATTCATTTTGTGGCCCATGATAGGTCAATGAGACCCAGCAAACATTTCTGCTGAGAGACAGACCCAGGTTTCCTCTGTATGTATAAACCCTAGATAAATTACCTCTCTGACGAATCAAAACCGACAGCATTTTGTCTCTGGGCTAAGATTAGGGCTGTACCAGGGCGCTGCCAGTTCCATCCCTGGCATCAGACGTCATCCCAGGAGGTCAGGGAAGGCAACGCAAGGCTGTAAAGTATCCCTTCTGGAGAAGCAACTCCTGTGTAACTGATTATCATACAAACTGGGACACTTTCCAAGAATGAACTGGATCCTGAGCAATTATGAGTCCTTTAATTGACCTAGCAGAAGAATTATCCAGAAATGCTGTGAGGGAGCTCTCAAGACCATCCCGGTGCATGGAATCTTCTTATCTACATTTCAGAAAAGAATTAAAGGCCACTATGCTATTTGAAGATGCCTTCCTTACCTGAAATTGACTTTACGCCCAAGTCAGGTAGACTATAAGAAAGCAATGCAAGTGAAGATGGAATCATAATAGGAAAGTTCTGGATAATGCTGGTTAAAAAAAAAAAAAAGGGGGGAGGGGAGAATGTGCTGCTTGACTATAGTCAACCTCTAAAGGGTCCTTTTACTAAGCTGTAGTAAACACTAATGCGTGTTATGGACAAATAGCTGTATAATTCTTTTCATCTGTATATACTGTATTGACCTGAAAATAAGGTGGAATATTTTTGGAAAAAAATATATTTTTAAATGATCTCATCTATGCAGTCTTGACTTGGGGGCATAATACCAGCGTCTGAACAGAAATTCAGAATCCCTCTGGCCAAAGTGGAATCAAAGGTTGCTGGCTCCCTTGTTTTTTTTGTTTTTGTATTGGCCCAAGTATTAAGCAGTTGGCTTATATCTGAACCACTGCGAGATGGTTTTTTCCTTTTTTTTTTTTTTTTGCTTTTAAATGAGATGTATGTCATTCAACAGAAGTGACTGAGAGAAAGGAGACACATATAGAAGAGCAGAAATCTAACACATAGCTTTTTTTTTTTTGTATTATTTTAACATAACCAAGCTTATTTAAGTAGCAGGTTAACAGATTCGTGTAAACATAGTCAATAAAGAAGAATTGTATATTGAAAGACGTGTTTTAATCATCGTTTTGTGTAAATCTTGTCTTCTGTGATAAGACATTTAAATATCTCCATGGCATAAATGTACAGTTCTGTAGATAAATCTCTTTTATCCGTCCCCTTCTCCTCTACTGCTAATTCTAGACTCCATTCCTTTTGTCTTGCTGCACCTCACGCTTGGAATAGAGTTCCCGAGTCTGTGCGTCTAGCCCCGTCTTTGGCCGTTTTCAAGGGCAAACTTAAAGCCCACCTCTTTATCACTGCTTTTGACTCCTAACCCACTACTCACTTGCCCTGTCATTTATCCTCACCTATTTATCCCCTTACGCTTAATTGTTCTGTCTGTTTACCTGTCTTATCTAGATTGTAAGCTCTTTGAGCAGGGTCTGTCTTTTTTTGTATATGGTGTACAGTGCTGCGTATGCCTTATAGCGCTATAGAAATGATAAATAGTAGTAGTAGTAACAAAAAACACCGGTGCGCTCAGACGTCCCTTGGTAAATTTTGAATGTGCGCTGGCCAGTGGCGTAGCTATGTGGGGCCAGGGGGGCCTGGGCCCCTGTAGATTTGGCCCTGGATCCCCCTGTCGATGACCCTTTTGACCCCCACTCCCACCGCCAACCCGCTGTCGTCAACCTGCCGTCGCCTGCCTTTGCTGGCAGGGGACCCCAACCTCCGCCAGCCGAGGTCCTCTTCTTCTCACAAAAGGTTTCCTTCTGTTTCTGACATCCTGCATGAAGCAACTTGGCCAAGATTTCAAAAAAGTTTGTGGCAGAGCCTAGGAAAGAGAACTGATGTGCCGAGAGTTACAACGACCAGCTCAAGGCCATTCAAGACCTAGAATTACTGGAATTTGCAAAGTTCTTGTGAAGACAGGGTGTATTAATGTTAACAGAAGCAGCATAAACAGTTGGATTATTATACTGGGCACAGAGTATGACGTGAGCAGGATGCCAAGGCTTTACAGGGAATGATTTGGAATTATGATTTATGTAACACGCTTGCACTTAGACTACCTGCCAAAAGCAATAATTAGCCTTTAATTCTAGGAAGAATGTAAATAAGGCAGGATTCTTCTGTCAAGCCGTGATTCAGCAGAGACTGAAATGTTAGGTATTTATTTAGCCCAGATTCAAGGAACTGTCTGCCGTGTCATAGGTAACTCAGGTCAACTGTTCTAGGTTAATCTAGCTGTAGCTTTGCCTCCGATGTTAGAGGCCTCTTGTTCCAGCCTTTCATAAAAGAGTGAGAAGCCCAAGTGTGCAGACTCAGGGCTTCCCTGACCAGAGGACCTCACAGCTAGAACATCCACACAGAACATGCATTGGAGCAGAGCTGAAGCTAGTTATGAGAGGCCACACAGGATGCAAGGGAAGCCAGGGTGCCAAAATTGCACCCCATCCATTGGCTTCCCTTGCTGATGTCATGAAAGTGGGTGGGCCGGGAGGGCAATGGGAGCGCTTGGGGACATGTCATTTGCAGCTTGCGAGGCTCCTGCACTGGAGACCTATTTTATCTCTTGCATATTCATGGTGGATAGCCTGAAAACCGAACTGGCTTGCGTGGACAGATTTCGGAAGCCCTGCTGACCGTGCATGGAGGACTGGATCAGCCTTGCAGGGTTGATCCAGGAGGACTGGCAACTCTAGTTATAGCACAGGTGTTCTTCACTGGTCTCCCACTGTAATGTGCTGGGAAAAGTGGAGATATATCACCAGTCAGTCACGTGGTCTTTATAAGATGTTTGCAGTGAATGCTGGTTACTGGGAGCTCCACTGTGACATCAGCATCACTGTAGCTGTAGACCTGTTACTCAAAAGGGTTTACCAGGTAAGAGAGGCTCCTAACCAGTTAAACCCCGCTGAATGAGCCAGCAGCCAATATTCACCAGCACAACTGGTTAGTGCCACTAAATCTGCTGACCAGCCATCCCTGGCCTAAGCAGCTAGGTTAGGGGTGGGCTGGGGGCAAAGTTAGGGCAGAACATTAACTTAGCCCAGGTATGGGCAACCTCAGTCCTCGAGGGCTGCAACCCAATCGGGTTTTTAGGATTTCTCCAGTGAATTTGTACGAGATCTATTTGCATGCACTGTCTCCATTGTATGCAAATAGATCTCATGCCTATTCATTGGGAAAATCCTGAAAAACCTGACTGAGTTGCAGCCCTCGAGGACTGAGGTTGCTCACCCCAGACTTTTAACAGCAGTCTTCTTTTCTCTTCTTGCTCTATGACTATCTCATTAGAAAAAAGGACTGTGTATCAGACATATGGATAAACTGTCCCTGTTCTAGGCCAGAGCAGAGAACTGTCTCAGGACTTTGTAACTAATAAAGGTGAGTTAGAGAAATCATTGGCTCAGGGAGTTTTCCTTCACAGCAGTGACTTGGGGTCTAAGCCAATCCCTGTTGTACAGCAGAGAATATGTGGCTCCATTCTCTACATGTTCCTCATGCTGGTGGGTCATGGACAGGGCCGCTGAGAGGGGGGACAAAATTGCCCAGGCCCGGCGCCAGGGTCTCTCTCTCCAAGCATGCATGGCGAGAGAAAAAAGCAGCCACGGGGGCAGGACACACATGGAGTTGAGCAGCTTTGGATTCTTCCGCTGGCAGGGCCTCGGGATCTCCGCCAGCCCCAAGGTATCTCAGTTGCAGCAGTGGCCATCCTGGGGGGAGGGGGCGGCAATGGCGATGATCTGGCAGGGCAGCGGCGGCAGTGGACCTGCCCCGGGCCCAGCTCAGTCTCTCAGCGGCCCTGGTCGTGGGTCATGGATTTGATTTACTGCCTTTCTGTGGGTACAACCAAAGCAGTTTACATGTATTATGGGGCCCTTTTACTAAGACACGCCAAAAAATGTCCTGTGCTGGTGTAGGCGCATGTATTGGACACGCACAGGTCCATTTTTCAGCACACCTGCAAAAAAGGCCTTTTTTTCAGCCGAAAATGGACATGCAGCAAAATAAAAATTGGCGCGCGTCCATTTTTGGCCTGAGACCTTACCGCCACCCGTTGACTTAGCGTTAAGGTCTGTTGCGTCGACTGAGCGGTAATCGTCAGCACACGTGCACTGCCAATTACCGCCTGGTTAGCGCCACACGGTAGAAAAAATATATTTTCTGCCGCACATCGTGTGTACAAATGTGAATCATCGCCCAGCGCATGCGGTGGCCGCGCGGTAGCTCTAATTTGACGTGCACTGTACACACACAGGTGCCTATGCGCCGTAATAAAAGAGCCCCTATATGAGGTATTTTCTCTGTCCCTATTGGGCACACAGACTATTGCCGAATTGCACCAAACTTGGGCACTGGTATTTACACCAGGTTTTAGTAGGTGTAAGGCAGGTGCCCAAAAGTTAAGCGCGGGATCCGTGCTAAATGGTATTCTGTATAAGGTGCAGACCCTTTATAAAATAGCGCTCAGCGCTGAGTTCTTTCAGCACCTAAGTTTCGCCACCGTTTCTTGAATTTTCTCCACAATGTAAAATAAGCCTGTATTTACATAATAGCACTTTGGTGGGTTTTATTTTTGTATTTATGAGCGAATGTGCTTATATTCTAAACATTTATATGGGTAACTGGTGCATAAATATTAGCACTTATTTTTTCAGAACTACCCTGATAACGGCACGCAGTTGGGTTTTTGTATCATTCCAGACTGGAAAGGAACACAAAATGAAACAACAGATCTTATGACTGTTTCCCTGTTATTTAAGTAGAGGAGTGTGGTAGCCGTGTTAGTCCACTCTTAAGGTTATCTATTGATAACCTGTTATTTAAAAATTAAAACACATACCTAAGATGGCTCTCTTGGCCCACGTAATACTCTGCCCAGTTACCCTCCCCCACCCCAGCCTCATGAGGCTCTACCCCATTTCTGGTCATCTCCATCCTCCCTCTTTGTCATTTCAAACCACATGAAAACAAATTCCATACACTTTCATTTGTTTTTCATTAATTCTGGAATAAAACACAAAGCTCTGTCTGTGTGACAAAGCCAAAGAGAGTTTAACCCAGCCAGACTAGCAAAGCCGGGGCTGGCTGAGCCCATCCTTACTGACCTGAAGCAGAGTGTCAGCTGCTCTGCCATCAGCAACCTGCTTTTAATATTCTTGTAGGAATGATGTTTACCCTGCAGATTAAAAAGTCTGCGACTCCCTTGCTATTCCCTGCAGGAGATAGAGTGGGATGTGCCAAGCTATATTCTTAGCTGTTGCATTTTGTCCTGTCAGCTGTGCTGGCGGGACAGAAAGGAAAATAAATAAATAAAACAGCCGCTTGCCAAAGTTTGACAGAGCGAAACTTGTTTATCTGTGGTCGCCAATCAGGTGAAACATGCCACATTGGGGCCAGACAGCCTTGTCAGTAACTGGAGTCAGCTATGGCGTATCTTGATGGTATCACTTGTAGCTCCTGCTACAGTGAGACATGAAAGTGGAAGGAAGAAGGTGCTAGCGCTACAACTGCAGCGCGGGGGGGGGGGGGGGGGGGGAGGGGCTGTTGCTCCAGTGAGGCTGAAATGGGGCAAGTGCTCTGAATAAAACAGGGATCTCACGCTCCAGTCCTCGAGCCAGGGCTGCAAACCAGTTGAGTTTAAAAGCTATTCCTAATGAATATGCAAAAGAGGTAATTTGTAACAGGGGAGACAATGGGCATGTAAATCTATCTCATACATATTCTTCAGGCCCAGACTAAAGGAGGTCTGTCTCCTGAGCTGCAACAACTGGCTACCATGGAACTAAGAGTTTCTGCTGGGGCAGGGAGTGTCAGATGGAGTTGTACTAGTGGAGTGAAGATAGCATGATGGTATATTCAGAACACAGGTGGTAGGTTACCACAGCCACAACAACTTAGGAAGAGGTTTACATAACTTAGCTGCTCCCCAGTGGCTCAGTGTTATAATTACTGGAAATTATGGTAATACCCAGGGAACCTATCATATGGGGCTGGTGGTGGTCTAACAGCACCACCTGCTGGCAGAGCTAGGACATGAACATGACCAGTTAAGTGCTCTAAGGAATTACAGCCAACATGACATCCATCTGCATAATCTGAAAACAAGTGATTTATTATAAAACTTTATTTTAAAGTACAATCTCAGAGGTCAGGTTGGATTGAAGTTGTTGTTGGAATTAGGATTTAGGGCTGGTTTGAGTTGTGATTGGAGTTAAGGTTAGAGCTATACTGGTAATAAGCCCCCCTCCCCATCATGGAAATGACAGCAGGGTCTCATGCACAAACACCTTGCCAGGGCACTTTGCTCCAACTATCCTCTCCCTCTCTCTCTCTCTCTCTCTCTCTCTCTCCTGGTTTAACCCAGATGACTCCTAACCAGGAATTCAAATATATCTAGCAAAATCTATTTAAGGTATGTTTCTGTTATTAGATTCTTGATATACCATCTTTTTGTGCTACAACCAAATCAGTTTACATACTATATACAGGTACTTTCAGGTAGCAAGGAATTCCTGTGTTTGACCTTCCCACCAGACTAAAATCAATGAAAAGGAAACTGAACAAAATAGCTGAGAGAAGATGAGAGTTAAAAAAGACTAACATTTGTTTAAAGTCAGAAGCCGTAGAGGGCAAGAGCACAATGGCCCAGGGCCAGCATATGCAGGAGATCCAGATTCAGTTCCCAGGCTCAGCTGCTGTTCTGGCCAGAGCTGGGGGCTCCCAAGGAAGCAGTGATCACAGCCCTAGCCCCTCGCCTGTCCCGGTCGTCACTGGATGGTCAATGTATATATTCTTTTGATTACCAACCAACATATGTACATTATACAAAAGCTTTGAGACGCTGTCTAAGGAAAGCACCTTACTTGTCACAATAACACAGAGACAGTTATATTTGATGAAATCTTGGAAGAGTGTTTTTATTAATTTGGCTTTAGTATAGTCACTTTCATTGTCAATACTTGATTAAACCCAATCCAACAATGTTGATAACTGACATCTTACTTGGTATCAACCCTGTGAGATGCCCTAATAAAATATGATATGAATGTAACAGTAGATGATGGCAGATAAAGAACTGAACAGTCCATCGCAAAAAAGGTGGTATACAATATTTGATCCTGGTCTTTCTTTGCTATTTCTGGGACAGAAGTCTGCCCGACACGGTCTTTACATTCCAACTATTGGAGTAGCCATCAAAGCCTACTCCAGCCTATCCCAATCTGTTGTCATATATGGGACACACACCATAGAAGTCTGTCCTCATGTTCCATTAAAAATCATTTCTTGAAGTTACTCCTAAGTCTAACATCCCACAACTTCAATTCATGTGTACTTTGGATATCGTCTCTTTTGTTGGCAGTTGCATTTTTTTATCCAGGACATTGAAATTCCTAAGAGGTTGGACATCCCTTCCTGTTATATTGGGAGGGATCTGAATTGTGTGATGGAAATCACTAAAAACCAACCTGTTCAAAAAGGCATACCCTACCAACCCAACTTAAATGCCTGAACCCTGCAACACAATGAAACCAAAGCTCATAATGGACATTACATAACTCTTCCTCTCTACGATTCCCTAATGTGTCTGTAACATATGAACCTTATTCTACCACAACATCACTTTGTATTTGTTTCTCTACCGGAGTTGGCGAATGCCTTTATGGTACTATGTAAGTCACATTGAGCTTGCAAATAGGTAGGAAAATGTGGGATACAAATGTAACTAACAAACAAACAATTAATTCATCAAACACTGTTGTTGGGGCTCTTGTAAAAAATGGGTTGGGATATGTCTCTACAGTGGTACAAGTTGCTCTAGAACTAACATGGTTTTACCCAACTGAAAGTCAAATGGAGTGTGATGTCAAACAATGTCCTATGCATTCACCCCCACACCACCTCTTGTGCAGTCTGGTGAAACTTCTAACACAGATCAGTAGAACAGTAAAGACCTTGTAAAGTATCTCAAAGAGAAATCAAGTTGGTCCAATAAAAAGATATCACCTATAGTAGGTTTGTTGACCCTGATTTCTACATTCAAAGTGAATTAACTCTGCAACCACACTAGTTTGGTAACAAAAATCATAAAAGTTGCCATATTTGTGATTCTTATATAGTCTTACCGACAGAGTATTGCCCCTACTGATTGAGCTGTACATTCTTGATATAGGTTCCCATTGGTGGAACTATGGTACCTATGATGCTTCTCATTCTATATTTTGTTCCAAAATGTCTTTTAGAGACCATTCCATTGGCCGTATAATGCTCACTCAAGTCAATAGCTATCTCCATTGCATCTGTAATACTTGAAAATCCCAAATGAAGACTCAGTGACTCCTCTAGGCCTGCTGGAAGATTGTGTACTTGGTCTATGTTGCACAAAGTCTTGGCCTCAATTCATTCATTTGGGCTGAGGAAATTAACTTTCAGTTGAAGGGTGAAAAGACTTGATGGTACCATGTTAAAATCTGTATTGATAAAGAGCTCTGTGTCTTTTTTATCACTCTCATCCTGATGAGAGTCATTAAACATTTCACCCAGATCTTTTTCATCTTCCTGTTCCCCCATCGTGGATGTTAGCAGCATCTGTTTCTTGTACTCAAAAGGGAGGTCTGCATCTATCTCAATTTCAGCTTCTGTTTTGGTGGTGATATGCCCATCCATCATCACTTCTGCCTTTGCCTTCTCCACACTAATATTGTAATGGCTTGAAAGGTCATCCTCCATGTCCACCACTGGTGCTTCCTTCTCTGGATTGAAGAAAACCATCAGGGCCTCTGCAGGCTCAGTCTCTTCAGAAGAGACTGTAGAGGTCATTAGTGCTTTTGATGTGGCAACCTGCAGAGAAAATGTTGAAAGGAGACTGTTACAAGCACTTTCTCACTGAGCACCTATTTTGTGAATTGATTACGTTGGCAACTTGGATTTCAGTGTCTTTCTTGGAGACTGTGATACAGGGCACGGATTTTTCAGTCCTGTCCATGTTGGCAAAAGATCATTAAGCTGCATTGTAGCTCTCTAGAACCTTTAGCTGCCATTTCATCTTCCCATTGAGAAAGACTGTGTTATTCATCTTGGTCATTCAACAAAATTCTTAGATAATCCAAATAAACCAATTATCGTGGTTACTGAATATTAAGAACCTGTTGTTCAAAAGGGTTTAACTGGGCATCAATTAACCGGTTAGTGCCGCTGAATATGCCCACTAACTGGCCATTGCAAGAGGGCAAGGCAGAGCGTCAACTTAGCCGTTTACCCTGGCTTATAAATAGCATGCCTAGAGAATCATGCTGAAATCCAAGTGTATTCTATAACAACATGCGTAATTTAATTGGCTTAACAAGCTAGTTAGGTTGATAACAGGACTTAACAAGCAATAATGAGCACTAATTGGCAATAATTAGAATTTATGTGCACAACTCACTAAGTGTATTCTGTAACACAGTGCGCCTAACTTCTAAAGTGTGCAGGTAAAAAGGAGAATGGTTATGGGTGGGAAAATGGGCGTTCCAAAATTTACGCAAGTAGTTATAGAATATGGCCCAGTGCATGTAAATCTACACCCCGGGATTTACGCCACATTTTCATTGGTGTAAATGGAGGCGCGTGGTTTTAGGCGCTGGGATATCAACTAATCATATTCTATATACTGCACCTAAATCTAGGTGCTGCTTATAGAATATGCTTAGGCGGAAATGTTTTCCACGCAGATTTTTTAGGTGCCATATATAGAATCTCCTCCTTAGCGACAATTTTCAGTTCCCTAACTGGCTAAATAACAGCATAAAATTAGGACAGCAAAACAGCTGTCCTAGCTTTATGTGTTGAATTAACCAGGCAGTGGTCTGAATATCGGCTGGTGTCTGGTTAACTTCCAGGTCAGCAGAGATACTCGGATATTCAGTGCCGGAAGCCATGCATGTCCTGGCATTGGATATCCTACGTTACTTCAGCCCACTTGGGCTGAATATCGGGTTCTAAGTTACTTGACAATAGACCATTTAGCAAAGCATTACATTCACCAAGTTGTCTAGAGTGAACATGAAGGGCCTGAAATGTTAATTGTTTTTCTCCTTCTCTTTATTGAAAAAGGCCTTGATGAATCAAGCCCAAAGGTAGCTTCTAGTCTGGTAAAAAGCAATTTCCAAAAATTAAGTAAATTCCAGCTGGACTCCACAAAGCACCAGGGGAAGTACTATGTGAATTCCTGACTGTACAAGCAGAAGAGAAGGTGCTGAGAGTGACCACGTTTCTGTGACCTGCTTCCCTACCAAGACCCACTGCTATATAACGGATGTTCAGCACGAGCTTACCAGGTTTGGTTCAATAGTGGTAAACTTTGTAGCATTGCTGTCATAAGGGTTCGGCATCACAGGCCATAGTCTCCTCTTCATTCTGAAAGATGGTTGTTAAATTAATAAACCCAAATTCATTAGACACTGAAACAGTAGTAAAGTGAAGGAATCTCACATTTGACTTTAGAAGAGATTGGAAGATGCATGCCAGAGTTGCCTTCAACCTCCTTGTCATAAGAGACAGTCAGAGTCAGTCCCTGTTGGCAGTGGTGTACCTAGCTTGATCACCACCTGGGGTTGGTCACCAGTGCACCCCCCCCCAGGCGTTTCACCATCCCCTTGGTGCATCACCCCCCCCCCCCAAAAGCGCATCACCCCACCACCTTTCCTCCTAGCAAGTGGGTGCACTGAGCAGGCGCACGGCTGTTGACTCTGCCGGTCCCCTGCCCTGGAACAGGAAGTAATATCAGACGGGGCAGGGGACCAGCAGAGCTGACAGTCGTGCACCTGCTCCACACACCCCATTGCTGCCTGTACCCAGAGAGGACCGCCCCCACCACCCCGCCCTTGGTACGTTACTGCCTGTTGGGCCCCATTGCATTCATGGAGCTGTAGTTTCAAGTCAAATAAAACAGGTCAAATTTGTTGCAATGGAGTCTTCTGAACCAAAAAAGAGATCTCACAGCTCTGTGGAACAAGTAGATTGTGGGATGGTTTCACAGGGGGAATACTGACCAGATGACTTAAACAAGGCCTTCAGTGCTGCTCTAATCTTGAAATTGTAGCAATATAATTAATTTTTTACGACAATATTTTAGAATATTAGTTCAATCTATCATTCTATCTCAGATTGATTACTGTAATTCTTTGAATTCTAGTATTTCAGCGAAGATTAAGAGGAAACATTGTGTGATCCAAAACACTACTGTTAGGCTGATAGTTAAGAAAGTATGATTGGATCATGTCACCCCTTTTTTTGCCCGTATTTTATTTAAGCTTTGTTGTTTGGTTTTTAAAACTTTGAATGGTGATGAACCTGACGGCTTTTCTTTTCTGTTTCAACTTTTAGGTGGCAGAAATAGTGATCGTTTAATTTTGTCTTTTTCATTGATGAAAGGAATGACGTTTAAATCTACTCATGAAAGGTCTTTTGATTATGGTGCAATTAGTATCTGGAATTCTTTACCTTTGAAAATTCATTTAATTTGAACTTATATGGAATTTAGGAAGAAACTGAAAACACCCTTTGTTACCAAGTTTGTATATGCTGATTGTTAATTTTTATATACGTCATTTCATTTAAGATTGTAGATTTGATGATATTGTTACTCGCTTTGAACCTGATTGATTAGGGATTTGGCAGGATACAAATCCTTTACATAACACAATAAAATGTATTAGGGAATAACGAAAGAGGGCTAGAAGTCAGAATATAACAGAAAATGCCAGAGCAGTAGAGCTGACACATTGATACTTTGAGCATTGTTTGGGTAAGTATTTAAAGATTACTGTTGGCATTTGTTTTAAATGCCGGCTGCGATGTTTACATTTAGTCTCAGATATTTAACACCGCTATCCAGAGAGTGAGCGGTGCCGAATATCTGCACTAGATCTATCCACACAGCAGCGATATCCAGATAATTATTTGATAAAGTTAGGACAGCTTTTTTTTTTTTACTTTACATCTTTATTGAAGCAGTATGTCTAAACATTGCACATGAACAAGATAATGAAAAGCAATATACTAAAAATAAATGATAGAACATAAACATACTGGAGCAAAAGTCTCCACAATAAGTAATAACAATATGACTATTGTAGTCATCTAATATAATAATTTGCTCCTTCTACGTTCGAATGTGTCTCACTGGGATCGTAACCATCTCCTGACATCACGAATGCAGTGAGAAACAGAACGTTGCAGGAGCCTGCCCCTGCCGCCACGCCGCCGCTCACCCCTCCACCCCCCACCAGGTCCCCACCGCTCCCCCCTTCCACACCCCACCCCGAAGTCACCGCAGCCACTGCTCCCCCTCCCCGAGGTCGCAGCTGCTCCCCCCTCTCCGTTTGCCCAGCCACTTTCCCTCCAGGCCCACCCACCCAACAGATCTGCCAAGTCTCCAGGGACACAGGCGGCAACAGCTCCGATTTCTGGCACTACAAAAACACCATCAGCTGTTTTTAAGAAGCAAGCACGGCACCGCAGGCAGCCATCAGGATTGGCTGTTGGCTTTACAGCCCCTCCTCTCGTCTCTCATGTCACTGCCCCTGGAGGACAACCCCGGAGGAGCGCAGCGATGTGAGAGGAGGGGCTGCAGAGCCAATCCTGATGGCTGCCTGTGGTGCCGTGCTTGCTTCGTAAAAACAGCTGATGATGTTTTTGTATCAGACGCTGCTGCTGCTGAAGCAGCAGAGGCCAGAAATCGGAGCTGCTGCGCCTGTGTCGCTGGAGACTTGGCAGGTCTGTTGGGTGGACAGAGAGGGGGGAGGGGGAGCAGTGGCTGCAGCAACATGGGGGGGTTGGAGGGGAGCGGTGGCGACCTTGGGGGGGTGGAGGGGTGAGCGGCAGCGACATGGGGTGGCGTGGTGGCAGGTACAGAGGAGAATCGGTGGGTGGCTGGAGAGGGGGGGGCAGGGGAGAGGGGAGAATCGCTGGGTAGCTGGAGGGGGGCAGGGAACGGAGAGGAAAATCCCTGGGTGGCTACAGGGGGGGGCAAGGGAAAGAGGAGAATCCCTGGGTGGCTACGGGGGGGGCAGGGGAGAGAGGAGAATTGCAGGATGGGGGGGGGGGTAGGGGACAGAGGAGAATTGCTGAGTGGCTGAAGGGGGGCAGGGGACAGAGGAGACAGTCTCACTCTCTCTCTTTCACACACACACATTCACTCTCTCTCTCACACACACAGTCTCTCTTTCACACACACACACGCACATTCACTCTCTCACACACACAGTCAATGTCAAACACACTGTGTCAAACATACACACTCCAAGCAAAACCTTGCTAGCGCCCGTTTCATTTGTCAGAAACAGGCCTTTTTTACTAGTTATGTCTATATATGGCGCTCAAAAATCAGTGCTACGCTGATTCTATAAATGGTGGGTCGAGTTGCACGCCATTTATAGAATAGCACATTTCACCAGGATCCGTGCCCAACTTTTAGGTGCGAGGATTTACACTTGGTATAGATCCCTGCATCTAAATTAGGCACGGATCCCCTGAATTCTATAATACTGCACATCTTTAATGAATGCTGCTGGCCTGCTCATGCTCCTCCCATGACCATGCCCCTTTTCAGTTGTGCGCTGATTTATATATACATCTTTATAGAATAGCACTTAGTAAAATATGTGCGTAAATCCAAATTGTTGCTAATTAATACCCATAACAGGAAGGATGCATGCAGGGCAGCGCTCTGGGCAGGAAAGAGGGGGCTCTTTCCTGCCCCAAAGGCGGAAAAGGTCACGACCACCAGGGCAGTAGTAAGTAAGGGGAGGGGAGGCTAGCAATCTGCCCGTTTGTCCGGATTTCTGGACCAGAAATCTGGACAAATGGGCAGATTGGCAAAACCCGCCCGGTTGCCCGGACATGTCTTCAAAAAGAGGACATGTCCGGGTAAATCTAGACATATGGTAACCCTAGGTAATGGAAAACCATCATCCAGGAAAGGACTGACCATTCAGGCAACCGGGCAGTGCCCAAGGGCTCAGAGGCTGTAGGGGGCCCAGAGGTTCTGCCCAGTCACCCACCGATGCCGCACACTACAGCCCTCCCCGATGGTCCTACCTTGAAAGACCCTGGTCATCTAGTGACCACTGCAGGGGCAGGAAGGAATCCCATTCCTGCTGCCGCTACTCTGCCTGTGCCTGGTGCCATCGTGTTTTAAAAATGGCTGCCAAGACTTCCTGCGGCAGTCTTGTGAGATTGCCGAGTCTTGTGAGAAGTCTCGGCAGCCATTTTGAAAACAAATTGGCAGTGCCAGGCACAGTAGCAGCGATGGGCAGGAATGAGTGGGATTCTTTCCTGCCCCTGAGGAAGCCACTAGACCACCAGGTCCTTTTAAGGTAGGGCCCACTTGCAGGGATCTGTGGGAGGGGGTGGCAACTGTGGTGGTGGTGGGGCTGTGATGTATGGGAGAGGGGTGGTGGGGCAGTGGGCAGGGGAGGGCCCAATGATCCTTACTACTACTAATCATCATTTCTATAGTGCTACTAGTACATGTAGTACTGTACATATCATATGCAGGAGATAATAAACAACAAAGCAGTGGAATCAAATGCATTTATTGGAACAATACCCTCTCCACCTCTCCAGAACATAAGAGTGCCATAAAAAACAAGATGTTTGAAAAACCACTGGTAGAACATATGCATGATTTTATGCACTCCTTTGAAGAATTGAGATTTCTTGTATTATTGAGAATCAAAACACATTGGAGAGGTGGAGAGGGTATTGTTCCAATAAATGCATTTGATTCCACTGCTTTGTTGTTTTTTATCTACTGTTTTGTAAGCAGTTGTGTGCCTTTTTGTTTTGTTTTTTTGTTTCATATCATATGCAGGTACTTTCTCTGTCCCCAGGGGGCTCATAATCTTTTGTAGCTGGGGCAATGGAGGGTTAAGTGACTTGCCCAAGTTCATGAGGAGCTGCTCAAGGCCCGCTGCACTGGCCTTTAGGCAACTCCTCCTCCTTACTGTCTGGGGGCCCCCAACCAGGGGCGTAGCCACGGGTGGGCCTGGATGGGCCTAGGCCTACCCAGTTTGGGTTCAGGCCCACCCAGCAGCGGAGCAGAGGGAGCAGGCAGCACTGATCCTGCAACTGCCTCCTCTCTGACGGCAGCGCTTTCCAGACGCTGCCTACTGCCGCCACGATCTACTTCCTCCCTCTGTCTCACTCTCAGTCTCAACAGCAGCGGTAGCATCGTGATTCAAACACGCTGCCTCCTGCTTCTAACCCGGAAGTGTCTCCTCTGCAGAGGAGACGCTTCCGGGTTAGAAGCAGGAGGCAGCGTGTTTGAATCGCTACCGCTGCTGCTGTTGAGAGTGAGACAGAGGGAGGACTCGGAGGTAGATCGTGGCGGCGGTAGGCAGCGTCTGGGAAGCGCTGCCGTCAGAGAGAGGGCGGGCAGGTGGAATGGGAGGGAAGGATGCATGGGGGTGAAGGAGAATCGCTGGACACATGGATGGGAGAGAGGAGAGTCACGGGATGGAGGTGGGGGTCAGGGGAGAGAGGAGAATTGCTGGGGATGATGGATGGATGGATGTAGGTGGGGGGCAGGGGAGAGAGGAGAATTGCTGGGGATGATGGATGGAGGTGGGGGGCAAGGGAGAGGAGAATTGCTGGGGATGATGGATGGAGGTGGGGGGCAAGGGAGAGAGGAGAATTTCTGAGGATGGATGGATGGATGGAGGTGGGGGTCAGGGGAGAGAGGAGAATTGCTGGCGATGGATGGATGGATGGAGGTGGGGGCAGGGGAGAGAGAATTGCTGGGGATGGATGGATGGAGTGGGGGGCAAGGGAGAGAGGAGAATTGCTGGGGATGGATGGATGGAGTGGGGGGCAGGGGAGAGGAGAATTGCTGGGGATGATGGATGGATGGATGGATGGAGGTGGGGGGCAGGGGAGAGAGGAGAATTGCTGGGGATGATGGATGGAGGTGGGGGGCAAGGGAGAGGAGAATTGCTGGGGATGATGGATGGAGGTGGGGGGCAAGGGAGAGAGGAGAATTTCTGAGGATGGATGGAAGGATGGAGGTGGGGGTCAGGGGAGAGAGGAGAATTGCTGGGGATGATGGATGGATGGATGGAGGTGGGGGGCAGGGGAGAGGAGAATTGCTGGGGATGATGGATGGAGGTGGGGGGCAAGGGAGAGGAGAATTGCTGGGGATGATGGATGGAGGTGGGGGCAAGGGAGAGAGGAGAATTTCTGAGGATGGATGGATGGATGGAGGTGGGGGTCAGGGGAGAGAGGAGAATTGCTGGGGATGATGGATGGATGGATGGAGGTGGGGGGCAGGGGAGAGAGGAGAATTGCTGGGGATGATGGATGGAGGTGGGGGGGCAAGGGAGAGGAGAATTGCTGGGGATGATGGATGGAGGTGGGGGGCAAGGGAGAGAGGAGAATTTCTGAGGATGGATGGATGGATGGAGGTGGGGGTCAGGGGAGAGAGGAGAATTGCTGGGGATGATGGATGGATGGATGGATGGATGGATGGATGGATGGATGGATGGATGGATGGAGGTGGGGGTCAGGGGAGAGAGGAGAATTGCTGGCGATGGATGGATGGATGGAAGTGGGGGCAGGGGAGAGAGGAGAATTGCTGGGGATGGATGGATGGAGTGGGGGGGCAGGGGAGAGGAGAATTGCTGGGGATGATGGATGGATGGATGGATGGAGGTGGGGGGGTAGGGGAGAGAGGAGAATTGCTGGGGATGGATGGAGGTGGGGGCAGGGAGAGAGGAGAATTTCTGGGAATGGATGGATGGATGGAGGTGGGGGGCAAGGGAGAGGAGAATTGCTGGGAATGGATGGAGGGAACAGGGGCAAGAACATAATTGCTGGGGATGGATGGATAGGGGCAGGGGAGAGAAGAGAATTGCTGTGGATGGATGGAGGGGAGAGGAGAGTTGCTGGACATGGGTGGATGGAGGGGAGGGAAGAGGAGAGATGAAGGTTGCTGGACATGGATGGATGGAGGGGAGGGCAGGGGGCAGAGGAGGGTTGCTGGACATGGATGGATGGAGGGAAGGGCAGGAGAGAGGAGGCTGCTGGATATGGATGGAGGAGAGGGAAGGGAGAGAGAAGGAATGCTGGACATGGATGGAGGGGAGGGAAGAGTGAGGAAGGAGATGAGGGAAAAGGAAGATAGGAGAAAATTGCACATGGATAAAGAAAATAGGCAGAAGCTGGATCCACTGGACAGTCAAGTCTGCGGAGGACCCAGAGCAAGAAATGAAGAAGAAAGGCGGAAAGTAAAGAAATAAATGGAAAGGAAGCCCTGGAAACGGAGTAAAGAGGACAGATAGCAGCAGAATCAGATACTGGGCCAGTATGATCAGAAAAACAAAGTCACCAGACAGCAAAGGTAGAAAAAAAATCATTTTATTTTCATTATGATTGGAACATGTCCACTTTGAGAATCAGGTGCTCAACATTAAAAGTTTATATTTATTTATTTACTTATTTATGGCATTTTATCCCACATTAAACATGAATGAGATTGGAACCTGGGATCATTTAATGTTTTTTTTCCTGGAGAGAGTAATGCATTGCCTCCCCCACCCCCCAGGCTCTCTCCCCGGCTATAGCCAGCTCTGCAATTTTGAGGGGAGGTGCACAGGTGGACGGGGGGGGGGGGGGCGCAGTGGTGGACTGGGGAGAGAGCCTGTTGTTAAACATTTACCAGCACACCACTGTCTAGTGCCCACCCATCCAACCTGTTGGCCCACCCAAAAATTGACTTCTGGCTACGCCACTGCCCCCAACCACTTTCAGTCCGCCCTGCCATCATCTTTTGCAGTTTGGAAGAAAAGGCATTGCCTGACTCCACACTGTTATTGCTTTTGCTGGCGATTATACTGTCTAATTCAGGAATCTTTCAGTGTGATGTAAGAAGAGTTAAGAGAAGCTGTGGAATGGGTCTTTCTATTTGAGGGACACTTTGTAACAGATTCCATAGCAGTCTAATAGAGGGGAATGTAGGTACTCACCGTTTTCTGCAACAAATGGCAATAAGAACAATTACCAAAATTATGACGACCAAAATTATGACCAGTGAAATCCAATCAGACGATATATCATCTAGGAGAAACACGGTTTTTAGCAACTTCAGCAAAACAAAGTTGTAATAATCATAAAATGTGCATCAGGGTTAACGAGTGAGCCAAGGAAGGGACCTAGGTGACTTGGAAAGTCCTTTAGAAGATATATCAGTGGCGTAGCTACGTGGGGCCACGGGGGCCTGGGCCCCTCAAATTTCCTCTGGATCCCTGGTCCCCAACCCCCACCAGCTGAAGCCATGTGCAGCACCGGTCTCTGGCGCCGCTGCATTGCCTGCCCTGCTCTTTCTTCCACCTCACGTCCTGCAAGCTCCTTTTAGTGAAACATGAGGGGGAAGAGAGAGCAGGCAGGCAACATGGCAGTGCCAGAGACCGGTGCTGGACAAGGCTTCAGCTGGTGGGGGATGGGCTTCCGCCAGCCAAGGTATTTGCTGCAGCAGTGCGTGGGGAGCAGCAGGGCAGCGGGGGTGGGGGGGGGGCGGCAGACCAAAATTGCCTCCCCACCTCAGGCTCTGGCCCCCTCCCACCACGAGGTCTGGCTACACCCCTGAGATATATGTGGATTATTGATCTTTAAGGTGTTACATAAAGAAGCACCTCAATGCAGGGGAGTATCTGCGTGGGGCCTCAGGGGCCTGGGCCCCCGCAGATTACGCCCTGGACCCCCCTACCGCTGCCAACCCTCCCCCTCCGTTGTTGTCGCCTACCTTCGCTGGCGGGGGACCCCAACCCCCGCCAGCCGAGGTCCGCGTCCTCCTGCCGCTGCCGGCTGCCGTTAAAAGAATTCCGTCAGCTGGCGGGGGACCCCCAACCCCTGCCAGCCAAGCCGAGGTCCTTTCATTTCTTCTTCCAGTAAAGCTGGCGCCGAAAGTTTCTTCTGAGTCTGACGTCGCTGCACGTTGTATGTGCAGGACGTCAGACTCAGAAACAGAGCTCATTCTGTTTCTGAGTCTGACGTCCTGCACGTACAACGTGCAGCAATGTCAGACTCAGAAGAAACTTTCGGCGCCAGCTTTACTGGAAGAAGAAATGAAAGGACCTCGGCTTGGCTGGCGGGGGTTGGGGGTCCCCCGCCAGCTGACGGAATTCTTTTAATGGCAGCCGGCAGCGGCAGGAGGACGCGGACCTCGGCTGGCGGGGGTTGGGGTCCCCCGCCAGCGAAGGTAGGCGACAACAACGGAGGGGGGGGATTGGCAATGGCAGCGGCTGGGGGGAGGGGGATCGGCAATGGCGGCGGCGGCGGCGGGGGAGGGGCTTTAATGTGCCCCCTCACTCTGGCCCTGGCCCCCCCTACCGCCGCAGTTCAGATACGCCCCTGCCTCAATGTATGACAAATATGTTAGTGCCTTATCCATCTTCCAAGAGTCAAGAGCAATTGCAAGCGCCCACTCTGAAAGTGATAAGATTAGATGCATGATTGAGGGCCCTTTTACACAGCGGCAGTAAGCCCAATGCGGGCTTACCGCTTGCTATTCTGGGACTACCGCCAGCCCAATGCAGCCGTGACGGTAGTTCTGGGTCGAGCACGCATCATTTCCCAGGGAAAAAACCCCGGAAATGGTTAGCACGGCGGTAACCTGGCGGTAATCAGTCAGCACTACCAGGTTACCATGGGAGCCCTTACCACCACTTCAATGAGTGTCAGTAAGGGCTCCCTGATGCATGGCCATGCGGTAAGAGTTTTCATACTGCGTAGCCATTTTGTTTTTGCTGTTTTTTACCCGCTATGGTAAAAAGGACCCTGGCACGTGGGAAAAACAACCCCCGCCACTACCACAGGGCAATTTTTTCCACAGCTTGGTAAAAGGACATCTGAATGTTTTCTATGATGGGATCAGGTTTGTGGAATGCCTTGCCAAGAGATATGCGAAACATTAACAATAATATTTTATCCTTTCATAAATGGGTGAAGACATACTTAGTCCAGCAAACTTTTACCTCACTAAGGGGCCCTTTTACTAAGCAGTTGTCTCTTCTCCACTTTAGTCACAAACAGAAGAAAAAACCTCCATGGATAGAATGCACCAGGCAAAAAAACAGTAGAGGAGAAAAGAAAAGAACCTCTCACAGATGGTGTCCTAAAATGCTTCATTTCAATAGTCTTCAAGAACAACAAAGGAGACCCAACACGATACGGCGTTTTTAGCCAGAATTCTGTTGTCCAAGTGCTTTCATTCAGAAACATGAGTGGAGACTTTCTTTGATGACTTTTCTGGAAATGTATATGACATGAAATCTCACCAGACCCCTGATGCAGGCCAGTAGGGCCGAAACACGAATCATGTCGGTTCTCCTTTGTTGTTCTTGAAGACTACTGAAATAAAGCATTTTTGGACACCATCTGCAAGAGGTTCTTTTCTTTTCTCCTCTACTGTTTTTTTGCCTCTTCTCCACTTCATCCTTTCCTCATAGGGAAGTCGACCCATTCCCTTTATCATTTTCAATACCCTTCTCTGTACCTTTTCTAATTCCACTACATCTTTTTCATAGGCGTAGTTTGACTGTTTCATTTGGGGGGGCAAAAAATGGGCGGAGCATATTAGCATATCATTTGCATATATACATATGCAAATGAATATGCTAATATGGAGGAAGGAAATGAAATTTACAGGCAAAATATCACAGATGCACATTTCAAAAAGCTGACATTTCAATTAATAAATTATGAATAAAATAAACTTTTATTTACCTTTGTTGTCTGATCATGTAGTTTTTCTATTCGCTTTGATCCCAGTGTCTTCTGTTTTATGCAGTGTCTTCTTTCCAGTAGGCTTCCCTCTGCTCCCCACCCTCCCAGTCCCATCCATCTCTTGCTCCTTCCCTCTGCTCCCCACCCTTCCCAGTCCCATCCATCTTCTGTTCCTTCCCTCTGCTCACCATCCCTCCGTCCCATCCATCTCTTGCTCCTTCCCTCTGCTGTGCCTGACCTCTCCAAATCCCATCCATCTCCTGGTCCATCCCTCTGCTCCCCACCCCTCGCAGTCCCATCCATCTCTTGCTCCTTCCCTCTGCTCCCCACCCCTCCCAGTCCCAACCATCTCTTGCTCCTTCCCGCTGCTCCCCACCCCTCCCAGTCCCATCCATCTCCTGCTCCTTCCCTCTGCTCACCTCCTTTCCCAGTCCAATCCAATTCCTGGTCCTTCCCTCTGCTCCCCACCCACCCCTCCCATCCATCTCTTGCTCCTTCCCACCCTCCCAGTCCCATCCATCTCCTGCTCCTTCCCACCCTCCCAGTCCCATCCATCTCCTGCTCCTTCCCTCTGCTCCCCACCCCTCCCAGTACTATCCATCTTCCCTCTGCTCCCCACCCCTCCCCCCCCGCGCGAGGTCCAAGATGGTGACTCCGTTTACCCCCTCTCTTCCTCCCTCCCTCCCTCCCTCCGGCGCAGGCAGCAGTCTTTTCCAGCGTTCCTGGCAGCTGTAGCGATATACACGCTGCCTTCGGTCTGCCCCGGAAGCCTTCTCTTCAAGTTCCTGTTCCCACCTATGCGGGAACAGGAACTTGAAGAGAAGGCTTTGGGGCAGAGCCAAAGGCAGCGTGTACAACGCTACCGCTGCCAGGAACGCTGGAAAAGACTGCTGCCTGCCTGCGCCGGAGGGAGGGAGGGAGGAAGAGAGAGGAGTAGACGGAGACGCTCCTCTCCGTCCGATTGGCTTCCCTGCCCTCTCTGTCTGCGTCCCGCCCGAAAGGAAATGACGTCAGAGGAAGGCGGGACGCAGATAGAGAGGGCAGGGAAGCCAATCGGACGGAGAGGAGCGCGTGCCTGCATGTGTTTTTTTTTTTTTTTAAACTTTTTTTTTTTTTTTTAACTAATGGCGCGGCAGCGCCTCGCGTCGTTTTGGGGGGGCACTGCCCCCCCTCGCCCCCCCCAGTCTACGCCTATGATCTTTTTTGAGATGCGGTGACCAGAATTGCACACAGTATTTGAGGTGTGGTCACACCATGGAGCAATACAAAGGCATTATAAAATTCTCAATGTGGTTTTCCATTCATTCATTTCAGAATTTACATACCACTTACTCCTAAGCGGTTTACAGTTTCATTTTACAGGAGGGTTAAGTGACTTGCCCAGGGTCACAAAGAGCTGCAGAGGGTATTGAACCTGGTTCCCCAGGATCTTAATCCATGGCCGACCATCAGGCAGCAGCAGGACTCTAACCCAGTTCCTCAGATTCGCAACCCTCTACACTAACCATTAGGCCACACCTCCACTTCATTCCTTTCCTAATAATACCTAACATTCTATTTGCTTTCTTAGCCGCCACCGCACACTGAGCAGAGGGTTTCAACATATCATCGAGGACACCTAGATCCTTTTCCTGGGCAGTGTAATCAATGTATAACCTTGCATCACATAGCTATAGTTTGGGCTCCTCTTTCCCACATGCATCACTTTGCACTTGCTCACATTAAACATCTTCTGCCATTTGGATGCTCAGTCTCCCAGTCTCGTAATACTACACTCAATGTTTTTAAAGGTGATTTACAACTTTACCAGTCTCCTGAGTCATAAAATGTCGATGGCCAATGCTTAGCATTTCTCCATATTTTGTCCGCCCAATGACTTCAATGTTGTATTTTGTTCCAGGTAGCAAATCCTTTAGGGTATAGTATGTCATAGAGGTGTTTGCCATTTGACCTGTTAAAAAAAGTAATGGATTTGGTGAGCAAATCTTGGTTAAAAATGAAGGGCCTGATATTTTTAAAAAACCTGAGCTCCTAAATTTAGACTCCTATGTTAGGCTTGTAAATTTGTGCTCTATTTTCATTCAAAGTTAGGAGCCTATGTTTTCAGCTGAATACTTACCTTAATTTAGGAGTTTACAAATTATGCATATAAATTTTGGCCTGCCATTCACTTGCCTAGATTTATGAGCCTAATTTCTGAGACTAGTGCTGAAAATCTGTGCTAAGCTGCTACATTTATTTTCCCATACCAGGGGTATTGTCACGAGAGGGCCTCGGGGACCCAGCCCCCCTCCCATTCTTGGCTCAGGCTCCCCCAGTGGCAGTGTGTATACTGTCCAGCACCACAACCTGCGCAGTCCGGTGTCTCTCTCCCTTCCCTCCTCTCCACGGTCTGGCGCATTTTTCACTTCTTCCGCGCTCCCCCCTCCCCATGCTGCTGCTGCAGTTCTCTAACCTTCTGATGTCAGCTCTCAAGGCAGCTTAGCCTCTTGCTGGTCCTGGAAGCTTTCTTTCTGCAGTATCCTGCCTATACAGGAGCAGGGTGTTGCACAGAGAGAAAGCTTCCGGGGTTGAAAAGTGTCTTTTTCTTTTATTGTACCCCTAAGAAGTGGTTGTAAGCTAGAGACAATGTTTATGATGTTTTATTTAAATACTCTATCAATTTTAAGAACATCCTTTTACTAGGGAATATCAACCTACAACTAGAGGATGAGCTAGACAGTAACATCAAAGATTTGTGAGATTATTTATGACTAGAGTTACCATATTTGGTCCCCCCCCCCCCCCCAAAAAAAAGAGGACACATGCCCCGCCCTGTAACACCCCACCCCACCCCTGTCACATATCACCCCGCCCCTTTCACCCCACCCCCATCACACACCCCTAAGGGCCGCTTCAACTCTCGGCAGCCATTTTGAATCGATGCCAGGACCGTCAGCATTCAGCATTGCAAGGGGAACAGAATGCAGGGCAGCGCTCTGGGCAGGAAAGAGGGGGTTCTTTCCTGCCCCGAAGAGGTCACTAGACCACCAGGGCAGTAGAGTAAGGGGAGGGGAGGCTAGGATAGGACACCATTAGGCCCGCACGCCAGCCTGCCCATTTGTCCGGAAATCCGGACAAACGTCAGGCTGGCAAAACCCGCCCAGTTGCCCGGCCATGTCCTCAAAAAGAGGACATGTCGGGATAAAACCGGACATATGGGAACCCTATTTATGACCCTTAAACTGGCAGAGAAATAGTTCTCAAGAGAATAAAGGTAAATGGAGGGCAGCAATGAATATCTAGAAACAGTTGATTAGGATTACAAAAAAAGCATTTTTACTCAAATAATAGGAAAGGAACTCATTCATCATAGAAAGTTGATTTCATTTAGGGGTTCTTTCACATGCCAGAGCCCTTTTTACCACAGCGTGTAAAAAGACCCCCCCCCCCCCCCAAAAAAAAAAAAAAGCCATTCAGTAAGATAACCCTTAACTGTGGCCATGTGACGGGGAGCACTTACTGCTCGGCTGATCTTTTCAGCCCAAAAATATGATCGTGTCCCCACGCCTGGTAAGGTTACATTGGTTGCCACTTGAAGCTTGCATCCAATTTAAGGGGCCCTTTTATACAGCAGCGGTAAGCCCAATGCAGGTTTACTGCTCGATGTTCCGGGACTACCGCTGGCCCAACGTGGCCACCGATGGTAGTCCTGCCCCGAGCGCGCACCATTTGCAGGGGAAAAAGAAAACCCGCAGAAATGGCTTGTGCGGTGATAACCTGGCAGTAATCAGGCATTGCCGTGCACTGCTCGGTTACCACTGGGTTAGCGCGGGAGCCCTTATCGCCACCTCAATGGGGGGAGTTGGGCAGCGGTCGGGCCCAGACCACCCTCAGTGCCCAGATGCCCAGACCACCCTCAGTCCACTCCTGAACTATACACATACAGCCATATAATTTTAAGAAGGCCTCTTTTTCATGGGTACATGTAAAAATGTTTTCTAAGATGACCTCCTATTCTATCATATTTCCACATAGACTTTTGGAAATGGAAATTGATATACTGCCTTTCTGAGGTTCTTGCAACTACATTCAAAGCAGTTTACATATATTCAGGTACTTATTTTGTACCAGGGGCAATGGAAGGTTAAGTGACTTCACCAGAATCACAAGGAGCTGTAGTGGGAATTGAACTCAGTTCCCCAGGATCAAAGTCCACTGCACTAACCACTAGGCTACTCCTCCACTAGCAACGTTCCATGTGGAAGCCTGCCCTTGCAGTTCAGCAACGAGGCCGTGCAGGCTTCTGTTTCTGTGAGTCTGACGTCCTGCACGTACTATGTAGAATCTCAAATAGTAGCAACAGAATCTCAATAGTAGCAACATTCCAGAATCTCAAATAGTAGCAACAGCAACATTCCATGTAGAATCTCAAATAGGGAAAGGGAAATGGGACTTGATATACCATCTTTCTGAGGTTCTTGCAACTATATTCAAAACGGTTTACATATATTCAGGTACTTATTTTGTACCAGGGGCAATGGAGGGTTAAGTGGCTTGCCCAGAGTCACAAGGAGCTGCAGTGGGAATCCAACTCAGTTCCACAGGATCAAAGTCCACTGCACTAACCACTAGGTTACTCCTCCACTTATGAATTATGCACCGACAAATCCAAACATCTTATCTAGTTATTCTACTCGAGGTTTGGGCAATTGAACATGGTTTATAGAGATCCAGAACTTTGTGATATGTACAAGCCGGGCTCACTACAACCAGCCCAGACAACTTTATGGGTCAGGTCCACAGAGAGGACCTGTATGGTCTTCAGAACTCATATATAACATCACCTTTAGGAAACATCTTATTGTTTGAAGAAAAAAAAATTCATGGCCTGCAAAGAATCAGTTTTCTCCAAGCCTGGTGTGACTTCTACATCTCCACAGTGTAACTGCAGAATCACAGGAAGTTCATGTTCACCTTTTGAGGTGGCATTTTCGGTGACATATTTTACAACATAGCAGGTCCATAACAGGCTGGGACAGTCATTGTGAAGTGATCCATCCCACCTCACTGTGGCCGAATGTGCTGTGATATTCAGCACTGAGATGTTGCTGCTCCCTCTGTCTTTCGAAGCTGTGAAAAGATGAACAGCAAACACATCAGCTTAACTTTTTTGGGCCTGCATCGTAGGATAAAATGACACTGCTTTGAATCATGAAAGATGACAGCTATAATGCACTTTCACCTTGGCCATCAGATCAATAGAAATTCTTCCGGCTTGTAAGAGTATTATAGCTGTGATCTATATAGACCAGTTGTTTCCCAACTTGATCCTGAGGATCTTCAACCTGACCCAGTCATCAGGATATTTTAGAAAGGACATCCAACTCAGTATAAGGATGTCCAGATCAGTACATCACGGGTGGTGCAGGTATTTTTTTTTTATTTGCATGAAGTCTTTATTGACAGTTAATACAAATATCAAAAAAACATAAAACAAAGTGAACCGCACATTACAGACCAGTCCAACACAACAGAATTCACTGCATTGCATTTTAACCGCTCACTGTAACCATTCTGGAACTTCAATATTTTATAAACTTATTTTGTTTTCCATTTCCCCCCCCCCCCCCCCCGATCCCCCTTCCCCCCCATCCCCCCTCTCCCTAACCCCCCCTTGGTGCAGGTATTTTAGAACAGGCTCTGCCGACATATAGCATGATCTAAAATACATGCAAAATGGATGTCCATATGCTGATGATGTCCAGCATCAACATCTACTAAAAGATCCAAACTATGATCAACCCAAAACAAGGGACCTGGACATTATTATGGCAACATAGGAATGTCCATGTTGTGAAATGGCCACATACATTTCCACATGGAGTGGGGGAGTGGTCTAATGGTTAGAGCAGTGGGCGGCGAACCAGGGGACCCCCGGTTCAAATTCTGCTGCAGCTTTTTATGATTTTCTTTTCTTTATTTTGAGCCCTCCAGGGACAGAAACGTTTATTTATTTATTTCACGGATTTATATCCCGCTTTAAAATCAAAGCGGGTTACAGTATAGAACATTCACAATATCAAAAAATACTCCACAAACAATAACAATCACATAAATCATAAATCTCAATCATCAAAAACATAGTAGGGAAAACCTAAACAGACCCATTCCTTTATCCGTCAATAAAATCTTTTATAAAATAAAATAAAAGTATCTACTGTACCTGAATGTACACCACTTCCATAGACTTTGGGCTTGAAGGTATGTAAGAAACCTGCAAGTCCTAAGGCTATTGAAGTAGTTTATATTCAGGTACAGTATTTTTCTGTCCCTGGAGGGTTCAAAAATTTTTTTTTAAAGCATCACAAAGAGCTACAGTGAGATTTGGACCTGAGGCCCCTGGTTTTTGGCCCACTGCTCTAACCATTAGGCTACTCCTCCATGCTGCAGGAGGTCTATTAAGAATTTTAAAAATAACACCTGAACGTTCATAGCTCCTGAAGCTGTCACAGAGCCCTGTATCCTTTCCAGTTTCAAATGAGGGGGCACTGGGGAATTAAGGGGACAACTTGTCAATCGGAGCACCTTTCTGTAATCTGGACGTGCCAGATACTAAATAACAAAGTTCATCGTTTTGGACATAGACATCCCTTCCTTTTCTGAAATCAGAGGTGGACATCCATATTTTGGCCCCTCCCTAGTCCTGCCCAAAACATGTGTAGGCCATGCCCCATTGTCATGAAGACATACTGCAGTTTTAGATGTCTATGTCCCAGCTTTATAAAATTGGGATTTGAATGTCCATGCAAAATGGGTATCTAAATGCTCCCCACTAGGGTAAGGGTCCAATTCAGTCTTGTTTGTTTCACCATTGCTCTTCAGGGTGAACACAAATATCTAAAGTCCACAGTATTTTTCTCATGCTACAAAAACAATATTTGTTCTAGGCAATATTATACCCATGTATATTGCAATTCTGCCCTAGCTGTGCCCAAATTACACCCCAGGTATGCCCATATGCTTCACATGTGCAATCCTCAGTCGCTTTAATATGATCTTCAACGTCAATTATAACCACAGAGCTCAGTGGTGCCCCTCACTGAAAGATAACCTTACAATCAGCAAGACTTATGACCAGTGTTGTTTTTCTAGCAAAAAAGGTGCCGGTACTCAAATGCTAGGCCACCCTTTAGGAGTGGGGTAATAACGGAGGGACCCACCCCATAATATCCAGGCCACCTGCAACCAGTCATAGAATCTATGACAAGACAGAATTGGTGTGTAGAGCCTGAGCTCTTTCATTAAAACTTGGGTTCCATGGGTCAATTTTAGCAGACAATGGAAAAGGTGCAGGTACTCAGTACCCCCTCAAAAAAAGCCATGCTTATGACCGGCAGAAAGAATTTCATCAGCAAGATGAGTAGAGTATCATTAAGATTATGATTCCTTAAGGGATGAAAAAAATCAAAAAGTAGATAAATTGATGCACTAGAATTAAAATACAATCCTTAAGTTAAACATTAACATTTTAACATTTTCTAAGATAACTTTCCACTAGACCTATGAGGAAGTGGGTGTGAAAGTCTCGCTGATTGTGAGGTTATCTGGTCTGACTACAAAGGGCCTGCACCAGCTCCAGTTGATTCAAAATGCAGCAGCAAGACTCAGAGAAGGTTGCAAGCGACGTGACCACATCACACCATTTTTGCAAAAACTTTAATTGGCTACCAGTACAATACAAGGCTAAATTTAAAACTCTATGTCTGATCTTCAAGGCCCCTGAAAGGAAATGGCCCTGAGTACCTGAAGAATAGGCTGATCCTCCACACACCGCCAAAGACACTAAAGTCTTCCCAAGGACTTTCACTAACCACACCTTCTCCAAAAGACATTAGCCCCCACACTCTGGAATGCATTGCCTGAAAGGCTCCGTTGAACATAAGACTATCAAGCTCATTTTCAAAGCACTTGGCCTCCCAAAGTTCCATAGAAACCTATGGAACTTAGCCTCCCAAAGTGCTTTGAAAATATGCCTCAATGTCTACTTCAGGAAGCAGGTGAAAGTTTGGCTCTTCAACCAGGCCTTTAATGGAAGAAGTAACTAACTTGTTAGTCTCACTCACACAAGGAGTGACTCGGCCTGCACATACTGCAGCGGGACATGTTTATCCACTCCTACCCTAGCTGAGATAATATTTAACCATCTCTCTGACCTCATGTGCAACTTTCTTCAAATCAGTCACCTTACTTTCTAACTCTTCCTACTTTCTTACCCGTCTATATGTTACAACTTTGCCTTACCCTTCACTATCAATTATAATGTTCTATTACGTATTGTGTTGACATTGCAAGAAGTATACCATAACACAATCTAAATTACGGGAATCACTGGTTTAAATTCTATTTCTTAATACTCTTGCCAGTTGGTACATATGTATTTTCCTCCCAGCTTGTGTTTATCTCTATTAATTTATCTAAATGGACCTCAATGCTTCCAGGCTTGGCAAATCTCCATTAGTTGAAGGTTGCTCAGTATTTGTATATGAGCGCCAACGCTATCACTGGAGCTAGTTTTATCACTGGTCCTATTTCTTTTTTCAACCCTCATAGGACCAAGTCTTCATAAGCCAGTGTAAAAAACTCCAAAATAGGAGAAAAACCATTGGCCCATAAGCCTTACGTCCTGAGTAGTATATATACACCAATGCTGGGAGAACAATACTCAGTTCTTAAATCAATTGAAATCTGTCAACCGCTGACTTTCTTTTATACCGATGATTTCAAATATCCAAATGTCCAATGTTAACCACTAGTTTGAAAGTTCTACCATTAGGCTTTTCCATTAACTCATAGCCAGCCATACACTTATCTTATTCTATGTTCTGTGACTCTGCTTGCAATATATTATTTTGTTGTTATGTTGTGTTGTATTTCTCCACAGCTAGCCTTCTGAAGCTGCTACCATCAATTGCTCATACCGGCTACCACGTTCTAATGTGCTCTCTCCCAGTGGATATATTTTACTATCCAAATCCTTTGTTTCTCCTCCTTCAACGTCTCGTTAACGTCTCGTTTCGCAAACTACTATTGCTGCTTCAGGAAGGAAAATTTCAACCAAGCATTATCCACGGATGATTTCTTGCTCCAAGATGGCCGCGGTTTTTGAATAAACGCCTTCCCTAGTTACCAACCAATCACCAACCCGCCTTAGCTTAAAGGGCTATCCTCTACTAAAAAAATGCTTTCCACTCAATGTTTTTATTCATGCCCTGTGGTGCGATGGTGTTGTATTGAAAAATGAATCTCTGCTCCTTTTGCCAGAGCTGTTTTTTAACATCCCCCCCTCTCTTACCCTTTTGTATCATGTCTATCTCCATGAAACCCATTTGATCAAACGTGTGTCCCATATTCATGCAGTGTTGTGCCATCGGTGCTTCCGTTCTTTAGTGTACTTTCGAGATGTGTGCCCGATGTATAATTTACTACATGGACATCTGCATGCATAGATCGCGTTTATGGAGTCACAGTCTGAATTACCTCTAACTGTTATTCTCTGTTGACCATTTTGCCAGATCAATAAAGACCCCTCAATGATGTTAGGGCATATGCAACACTTACCACATTTTTTATGGTAACCCGAAACTTTCTCCCTCCTAGATCACACATCCGAACTGCATAATGTGTCTTGCAAGTTGGTGTTTCTAGTACATGATACCATGAGTCTTTGCTCTTTGAATACATCATGCGTTTGTAGTATCCTCCAATGTTTTTTAATTATAGCTGCTCAGGGCCGTGCCTAGGGTCTCTGGCGCCCCCCTGCAGACTATCAATTGGCGCCCCCCCCCCCCCCCCCCCCCCCCGTGAAAATGATCACGCCCCCCCCCCCATGAAAATGATCGCTCACCACTTGCCACACTGAAAGGAATTGTCAGCAATATTCTTAGAAACAAATTGGTATACATTGCAAAATAAGATAGCAGATGTAAATTCTCAAAGTGGACATATTCCAAATGCTAAAATGAAAATAAAATGATTTTTTTCTACCTTTGTTGTCTGGTGACTTTCTTTTTTCAATCATGCTGGTCCAGTATCTGATTCTGCTGCTATCTGTCCTCTTAACTCCATTTCCAGGGCTTCCTTTCCATTTATTTCTTTACTTTTCTCCTTTCTTCTTCATTTCTTGCTCTATATCCATTTCCAGCAATTTCTCCTCTCTCCCTGGGTCCTGCCCTCCCATCCATGTCCATTCTTGTCCCTCTCTGCCCTTCCCTCCTCCATCCATAGCCAGCAATCCTCCTCTCTCCCCTCCCCTCCATTTCCAGCAATTTGTCCTCTCCCTGGGCCCCCATGTCCATCCTTGTCCCTCTCTGCCCTTCCCTCCTCCATCCATAGCCAGCAATCCTCTCTCCCCTCCCTTTCCAGCAATTTGTCCTCTCCCTGGGCCCTGCCCTCCCATCGATGCCTCTCTGCCCTCCCATCCATGCCTCTCTGCCCTTCCCTCCGCGCCCTGGGGCCTTTAAATCTTTTACTTCTGGTCGCAGCAGCGTCAGTGAAAGCGGAGCGCTGCCGACATCTCCCTTCCCTTTGCGCTCTTGGTTCCCTCAGTGTCCGCCTTCTTCTGACGTCAGAAGAAGGCGGGACACTGAGGGAACCAACGAGTGCAAGGGAAGGGAGACGTCGGCAGCAGTGGCGTAGCTAGGGTAGTTGACACCCGGGGCCGGTCATTTTTTTAACACCCCCCCCCCCCCCCCCAAATCCAGTACTAGGCATACCGAGAATACAAAACACGACCTATAGAGCAATTTTACCATACCATAAGCAGTCGTTTCTATGAGTCACACAAGGAAAAGGAAAGCATCTTAAGCACTAGAACATCAATTCACCTATTGTAAAACGAAACCAGACAGAATAGTACAGATCGTCGATCCTGCACAGTCAATGCCAACTGAAAGCCATGTCTTTTTCACAAACACAGATACACCCTAATCCACTATAGAATAAGTAATCATAAACTTTCTATTTAGACAAAAATTAAACTGAACCCCCAATGCCAGACTCTGCATACAATGCAACGCCACAGAAACAGAAAATGTCTCCTAGTACTGTGCAAAATATAAAGACAGCAGATGTAAATTTGAAAAAACTAACAAATACCAATCACCACTTTACAAATTAACAAATAGAAATAAAACAAATACAGAAAATAAAATAATACCATTTTATTGGACTAATACATTTAACTTCCAGAGGCCAAAATCTCCTTCCTCAGGTCAATACAGTATAGTGCTGTTACAGTATCCTATCCTGATCTGAGGAAGGGGTTTTGTTCTCTGAAAGTTAAGTCAAAATGTATTAAAATTAGTCCAATAAAAAGATTACCTTATTTACATGTTCTATTTATAAACATTTATTAACACAGCTAAAATACTATATCCTAAAGCATCTGTCTCCCACCCAGTCCCTTCTGCCCATCCGAGTCCCCCTCACCCCATCTGTCTCCCACCCAGTCCCTTCTGCCCATCTGAGTCCCCCTCACCCCATCTGTCTCCCACCCAGTCCCTTCTGCTATCCATGTGCCCCCCCACCCTCACCCCCACCCTCACCCCATCTGGCTCCCACCCAGTCCCTTCTGCTATCCAAGTGCCCCCCACCCTCACCCTGTCTCCCACCCAGTCCCTTCTGCCCATCCGAGTCCCCCTCACCTCATCTGTCTCCCACCCAGTCCCTTCTGCTATCCAAATGCCCCCCACCCTCACCCCATCTGTCTCCCACCCAGTCCCTTCTGCCCATCCGAGTCCCCCTCACCCCATCTGGCTCCCACCCAGTCCCTTCTGCTATCCAAGTGCCCCCCACCCTCACCCCATCTATCTCCCACCCAGTCCCTTCTGCCCATCCGAGTCCCCCTCACCCCATCTGTCTCCCACCTAGTCCCTTCTGCTATCCAAGTGCCCCCCACCCTCACCCCATCTGTCTCCCACCCAGTCCCTTCTGCCCATCAGAGTCCCCCTCACCCCATCTGGCTCCCACCCAGTCCCTTCTGCTATCCAAGTGCCCCTCACTCTCACCCCATCTGTCTCCCACCCAGTCCCTTCTGCCCATCCGAGTCCCCCTCACCCCATCTGTGTCCCACCCAGTCCCTTCTGCTATCCAAGTGCCCCCCACCCTCACCCTATCATCTGTCTCCCACCCAGTCCCTTCTGCCCATCCGAGTCCCCCTCACCCCATCTGGCTCCCACCCAGTCCCTTCTGCTATCCAAGTGCCCCCCACCCTCACCCCATCTGTCTCCCATCCAGTCCCTTCTGCCCATCCGAGTCCCCCTCACCCCATCTTTCTCCCACCCAGTCCCTTCTGCTATCCAAGTGCTCCCCACCCTCACCCCATCTGTCTCCCACCCAGTCCCTTCTGCTATCCAAGTGCCCCCCACCCTCACCCCATCTGTCTCCCACCCAGTCCCTTCTGCCCATCCGAGTCCCCCTCACCCCATCTGGCTCCCACCCAGTCCCTTCTGCTATCCAAGTGCCCCCCACCCTCACCCCATCTGTCTCCCACCCAGTCCCTTCTGCCCATCCGAGTCCCCCTCACCCCATCTGTCTCCCACCCAGTCCCTTCTGCTATCCGAGTCCCCCCCCACCTTCACCCCATCTGTCCCCCACCCTCACCCTGCCTCGTCTTCTCCCTGCCACCCGGTCTTTAAAAATAAATTGCCGACGCGATACATAGGGAGCGCAGCACCTCGTGTGCAAGTAAAAGAAGCGGATCCGATCATCTCATTGGGCCTTCCTTCACTGTCCCGCCCTAGAGGAAATAGGAAGTTGCGTCAGAGGAGGGCGGGACAGTGAGGGAAGGCCCAATGAGATGATCGGATCCGCTTCTTTTACTTGCACACGAGGTGCTGCGCTCGCTATTCGCGTCGGCAATTTATTTTAAAGGGCTGGTGCGGGGGAGGGGCTGCCAGGAAGAAGAGCAGCGGGAGCGGCGGCAACCCCCTTTTTTATGACACTCGGGGCTGACCGCCCCCACCGCCCCGCCCTTGCTGGTCGGCAGCGCTTTCACTGACGCTGCTGCGACCCAGGTGAAATATTTAAAGGCCTTTGCGGCGTGGGGCGAGGGTAAGCACCGCGGCGGCGCCCTCCAGAGGTGGGCGTCCCCCTGCGGCGCTTACCTCGCTTACCGCATCGGCACGGCCCTGTAGCTGCTACTCTTTCTGATTGTTTAGTATACTTCAAAATACAGTTGATTCTTGAGTCCTGAGCCTTGTTCCTCGGAGTAAGTAGCCAGTCTCTATCATTGAATAGTGCTCTTTTTTGGGCCCTTTAGCAGATGTAAATTCTCAAAGTGGACATATTCCAAACACTAAAATGAAAATAATTTTTTCTACCTTTGTTGTCTGGTGACTTTGTTTTTCTCATCATGCTGGCTCAGTATCTGATTCTGCTGCTCTCTATCTGTTCCCTCTGTTTCCAGGGCTTCCTTTCCATTTATTTCTTTTCTTTCCTCCTTTCTTCTTCATTTCTGGTCCTCTGCAGACTTGATTGTCTAGTGGATCCAGCTTCTTCCCATTTTCTCCATTCATGTGCAGTTTTTCTCCTCTCTTCCTTTTCCTTCATCTCATCTCCTTCCTCTCTCTTCTCTCCATGTCCAGCATTTCTTCTCTCTCCCTTCCCTCTCCTCCATCCATGTCCAGCATTTCTCCTTTCTCCCCTCCATTCATGTTCATCTCACTTCCTCTCTGTTCCCTCCCCTCCATTGATGTACAGCATTTCTTCTCTCTCTCTCTCCCTTCCCCTCCATCCATGTGCATCTTCTTCCTGTCTTCCCTCCCCTCCATCCATGTCCACAATTTCTCCAGCCCTCCCCTCCATCCCTATCCTGAAACTCTCCTCTCTCCCCTGCCCTCCCCTCCATCCATCCATGTCCAGCTACCCTCCTCTCTCCCCTGCCCTCCCCTCCATCCACCCATGTCCAGCAACCCTCATCTCTCCCCTGCCTTCCCCTCCATCCACCCATGTCCAGCAACTCTCCTCTCCCCTCCCTTCCATCCACCCATGTCCAGCAATTGTCCTCTCCCCTGCCCTCCCCTCCATCCTCCCATGTCCAGCAACTGTCCTCTCCCCTGCCCTCCCCTCCATCCACCCATGTCCAGCAACTGTCCTCTCCTCTGCCCTCCATCCATCCATCCATACCCAGCGATTCTCTTCTCTCCCCTGCCCCCCTCCAGCCATCCATACCCAGCGATTCTCTTCTCTCCCCTGCCCCCCTCCAGCCATCCATACCAAACGATTCTCTTCTATCCACCGTCCCCCTCCAGCCATCCATACCCAGTGATTCTCTTCTCTCCCCTGCCCCCTCCATCCATCCATATCCAGCAGCTGTCCTCTCTCCCCTGCCCTCCCCTCCCCTCCATGTCCAGCAAGTTCTCCTCTCTCCCTGGGCCCTGCCTTCCCATCCATATCCATCAATGGCTTCGATGCTCCTCTCTCCCCTGCCCTCCTGCTTCTCCCTCCAACATCCCTCTTTTTGCTCCTGCTGTCCTGGGGGGTTTAAATCGTTGATTTACCTCCGTCGCAGCAGCTGCAGTGAAAGCCCGTTTCTAGCCTTCCCTTCATTTCCTGTCAGTGTCCCGCCCTCGCGGAAAGAGGAAATGATGTCAGAAGAAGGCAAGACACTGACGGGAACGAAGGGAAGACTAGAGACGGGCTTTCACTGCGGCTGCTGCGACGGTGGTAAATCAACTATTTAAACCCCCCAGAGCGGTGGGAGGTGAGGTAAGCATGGCTTGTGGCGCCCTCCTGCCATACTTACCTCACTTACTGCCGGGTTGCGCCGCCCCTGGGAGCCAGCTCGCCTGCCAGAACAACCGGCTCGCAAGAGCTTTAAAAATTTAACCAGCTCTTGCGAGCTGCTGCGAGTCGGCTCCAGCACACCACTGGGCCTGGCTCCCTCTGTCTACAGTGCACTCCACCCACCACTACACTACTTCGGGGACCTGCATGCTGCTCTAATAGACCTAGCTATAACATCTGAGGCTGTCATAGAGGCTGGTAAGTCATATTTTTATTCACATTTTTGGAGGGTGGAAGGGGCTTGGCAACCACTGGGGGGTATTGGGGGGTCATCCCTGATTCCATCCAGTGGTCATCTGGTTATTTAGGGCACCTTTTTGTGCTTTATTCATTATTAAAACAGGTCTAGCTCAATATGTCTTACTTTTAGTTTTGTTTTGTTCCATTATGGCTGAAAAAGTCTAAGGAACACCCAAATCCCGCCCTTAGCACGTCCCAACACACCCCCTTCAGATCTGGACACACCGCAGACAAACAGTATAGAAAAACATCTGAATAAAAGGTTTCGAAAATACCAATTTGGACTTTTTGAGAAGAAAAATGTCCAAACGGTGCTTTATGACACTTTTTGGATGTTTTTCTCTTTCGAAAATGAGCCCCATAGCCAATAAAGTTTGGTTATCACGTGTGTGGAAACTGCTTTAGAAAATTACCCTTATGTGTGTGTTTTTTGGGGGGGGGAATATATGGAGAAATTTCACCAAATGGGAGTTGGTTGTCATACCAAGAGCTGTACTAGTGTTAATAACTGTCTTTCAGTCCCTACTCCCCAGAGAAGTATGATTTAAACTTACGTTTTAGATAATATACAGACCCCAATGATGACCAGCTTTCCTTTTGACGGCTGTATGCTGCAATCCTGTAACATTTTGCCGGTTCAACAGCTCCTAAAATGTACAAGAAATCAAACGTAGCATGAGCCCCAGAGAGAAACCTCGTTCTGATGGCCGTATATCATTTCAGTGCTGAATAAGAGAATAGTTATCCAGATGGAACCAGATTCACATTTCACACTGAAGATTTGTTCCTTCCAATACATTATTTTTAGAAGTTTTGTGGGTTTTGCCCAGGTCGTTGGTGGCATTATCGAGCAGAGGCATTGAGTACAATGAGGATAAAACCAGGAGTGGCTCAGCCTATCCCCAATGACACAGAGCCATCTGATAAGCGTATATATGCCCAAGGCTGAGCTCAACCTTATGTCCCCATCCCACTGTCAGCATGTGGAGGGCAATTTTATAAAGGGACACCTATATTTAGGCACCCAGAAGGCACCTATCTGGAGTGAATACTATAAAGGAAACTAGGTACCTACCTATGTTTTGATACTAAACCAGAGAATATTCCTCTAAGGCAATTTGTATCAATCAGGCTATTTTTGAATTCTCTCCGGTTATTAAGATTTTGGTTGTCTAAGTTGACTGTGCCCTTTTCGAGAAGAATCACGTTTCCTCTTTACTTTAGAAATCCTCTCTCTTAATGACAAAACTGTGATGTATTTGAAGTTACTTTGAAATTGATCAATTTAAACTTTTAACACAGGCACTTTTATTCTCCCAATTAGACTATTGTAATCTCACATATCTGGGTTGCAAAATACTGCAGACTGTTTGATCTTTAGTTTACCCAAATTTGATAACATTATCCCCAGCTTTATAAAACTGCACTGGCTGCCCATCAAGGCCAGAGCAATTGTCAAATTATCCTGGCTACTTTTTAAACTTATGCATGGACTTGCACCCAATTACCTTTATGATCATTTCCAGTTTCTTGCTGCCAAGAGGGCAAGAAGAAAGTGTGATGTGGTCTTCCCCTCGGTTAGGGGGAAGAAGAGACTACAGTTAATTGAATTAATTTTGGTCTTCCAGGCAGCCAGACTCTGGAAGGGTCTTGCTGACATTTTTCGTTTCTCTGTCATACTTCATTTTCAGGAAAAGGGTTAAAAGTTTCCTGTTTCAGAAATTTGTCTTGCATCAAAATCCACGATTGTAATGATCTTCTCTAGTTCTTTATTCTTGTGATTATGTTATATGCTTTGAACTGTGAGGCATTAGTGGGACATAAGACCAGATTATCATTATCAGGGGTTCTTAAGTCCAGTTCTCGAGGTCCACAACTCAGCCTGGTTTTCAGGATTTCCACAATGAATATGTATGAGATCAATTTACGTGCAATGGAAGCAGTAAATAGGTCTCATGCATATTCTTTGTGGAAATCCTGAAAACCAGGCTAGGTTGTGGTGTGGATCTCAAGGACTGGGTTTGACGACCCCTGTTTTACAGAATACTAGCGTAGAAAGGAAAATATATGCAACTCCTCACACTATAAGAATATAAGAATAGTTATACTGGGTCAGACCAATGATCCATCTTGCCCAGTATCCTGTTTCCAACAGTGGTCAATCCAGGTCACAAGTACCTGGCAGAAACCCAAAGAGTAGTAACATTCCATGCTACCAATTCCAGGGCAAACAGTGGCTTCCCCATGTCAGTCTCAATAGCAGACTATGGACTTTCCTCCAGGAACTTGTCTAAACATTTTTTAAACCCAGATATGCTAACTGCTGTTACCACATCCTCCGGCAACAAGTTCCAGAGTTTAACTTAAGAGCAGATGACGTTTAATGTGAACAAGTGCAAAGTGATGCATGTGGGAAAGAGGAACCCAAACTATAACTACGTCATGCAAGGTTCAACGTTGGGAGTCACGGACCGAGAAAGGGATCTAGGTGTCATCGTTGATGATACGTTGAAAACTTCTGCTCAATGTGCTGCTGTGGCTAGGAAAGCAAATAGAATGTTGGGTATCATTAGGAAAGGGATTGAAAACAAAAATAAGGATATTATTCTGCCGTTGTATCGCTCCATGGTGCGACCGCACCTCGAGTATTGTGTTCAAATCTGGTCACCGCACCTCAAAAAAGACATAGTGGAATTGGAAAAGGTGCAGAGAAGGGCGACAAAGATGATACAGGGGATGGGACGACTTCCCTATCAGGATAGGCTGAAGAGGCTGGGGCTCTTCAGCTTGGAGAAAAGGCGGCTGAGGGGAGATATGATAGAGGTCTATAAGATAATGAGTGGAATGGAACGGGTCGATGTTGAGCGTCTGTTTACGCTTTCCAAAAATACTAGGACAAGGGGGTATGCGATGAAGCTGCAGTATGGTAAATTTAAAACGAATCGGAGGAAATGTTTCTTCATTCAACGCGTAGTTAAACTCTGGAATTCGCTGCCGGAAAAGGTGATTAAGGTGGTTAACTTAGCGGACTTCAAAAAAGTGTTGGACGGCTTCCTGGAGGAAAAAGCCATAGAATGTTATTGAATGGACGAGGGAATGATACAGTATTTCTAGGATGGGCGGGACAAATTGCTTGTTCTTTTGGCCGCTGTCGGTGACAGGGTGCTGGGCTCGATGGACCCTTGGTCTGTCCCACCATGGCGATGCTTATGTACTTATGTACTTATTTACACCAGCAATAGAGCTTGTATAAAAGCTCATATATAGATTGGTAAAAAATGTGCATAAATTATGGTATTATATAATTTACATGCATGAGTATGTGCCCTAACCAGACTCCGCCCATGTATACTTCCACCCTCAGACTAGGGGTCGTAGCATTTAAGCACCAACTTATCAGTGCATGATTAGAATATTGGCACTTATTGGCATTCTTGGTGCTTAAATGTTGGACACACAAAAAGACAGGAGAAAAACACTCCGTAGTATCAACACAGGCCGCAGCAAACAGCAGAGGTGGTCCAGAGAAGACAATCATGGATTTGCCACATGCAATTTATTATATAATGATACGACCAGTGGTGTGCTGGTTAATGTTTAACAACAGGCTCTCTCCCCGGTCCACCTCTGCACCCCCTCCCCAAATTGCAGAGCTGGCTATAGCAGGGGAGAGAGCCTGGGGGAGGGGGGCAATGTATTACTCTCTCCAGGAAAAAAAAAATTAAATGCTCCCAGGTTCCAATCTAAATCATGTTTAATGTGGGATAAATGTCATAAATAAATAAGTAAATAAATAAATATAAACTTTTAACGTTGAGCACCTGATTCTCAAAGTGGATATATTCCAAACACTAAAATGAAAATAAAATGATTTTTTCTACCTTTGTTGTCTGGTGACTTGTTTTGCTGATCATGCTGGCCCAGTATCTGATTCTGCTGCTATCTGTCCTCTTAACTCCGTTTCCAGGGCTTCCTTTCCATTTATTTCTTTACTTTCTTCCTTTCTTCTTCATTTCTTGCCCTACATCCATAAGTAAAAGCTGGGTCCTCCACAGACTTGACTGTCCAGTGGATCCAGCTTCTGCCTATTTTCTCCATCCATGTCCAGCATTTCTTCTCTCTCCCTTCCCTCTCCTCCATCCATGTCCAGCATTTTTCCTCTCCCCCCTCCATCCATGTCCAGCATTTCTCCTCTCTTCCCTCCATTCATGTTCATCTCTCTTCCTCTCTCTTCCCTCCCCTCCATCCATGTCCAGAATTTCTTCTCTCTCCCCTCCATCCATGTGCATCTCCTTCCTGTCTTCCTTCCCCTCCATCCATGTCCAGAATTTCTCCTGCCCTCCCCTCCATCCATTCATGTCCAGCAACCCTCCTCTCTCCCCTGCCCTCCCCTCCATCCACCTATGTCCAGCAACTCTCCTCTCCCCTGCCCTCCCCTCCATCCACCCATGTCCAGCAACTCTCCTCTCCCCTGCCCTCCATCCATCTATCCATCCATATCCAGCAATTCTCCTTTCTCCCCTGCCCCCTCCATCCATCCATGTCCATACCCAGCAATTCTCCTCTCTCCCATGCCCCCCTCCATCCATCCATCCCCAGCAATTCTCCTCTTTCCCCTACCCTCCCCTACCATCCATGTCCAGCAATTTCTCCTCTCTCCCTGGGCCCTCCCCTCCCCTCCATATTCAGTGATTTCTTCTCTCTCCCCTCCCGCTCCTGCTCCCATCCATGTCCAGTGAGTCTCCTTTGCCGCCATCCTTCCCTCCCATTCATGTCCACCTGCCCGCCCTCCCCCCAACATCCCCCTTTTTGTTCCTGCCACCCTGCGTAGTTTAAATCTTTTATTTACCTCCATCACAGTGGCCGCATCAGTGAAAGCCCTGCCCATCTCTAGCCTTTCCTTTGTTCCCTCTCAGTGTCCTGCCCTTGTGGAAAGAGGAAATGACGTCAGAAGAAGGCGGGACACTGAGAGGGAATGAAGGGAAGGCTAGAGATGGGCAGGGCTTTCACTGACACGGCTGCTGCGATGGAGGTAAATAAAAGATTTAAACCCCCCAGGGCGGCGCAGGCGCAAGCAAACGGGCTGTGGGAGGTGTGGTGTTCCCTGCCATGCTTACCGGATTGCGCCGGCCCTGGAGAGCTGGCTCGCTGTTCCAGAACAACCGGCTCGCAAGATGTTAAAAAATTTAACAACCGGCTCTTGCGAGCCAGTGCGAGCCAGCTCCAGCACACCACTGGATACGACCCAGCCAAGTTTCGACACAGTGCCTTCATCAGAGGTCAACAGGCTCTTCAATGTTGAAAAAAGCAAATGGCAAGTATAGATACACTTCTTTTCAAACTGCTCTCTGCACAGAGTTCCACCAATGGCAAAACACCATTATGTAAAGTAGACTGGGAGCGCACTCTCGGTCTACTTTATGTAACAGTGTTTTGCCACTGGTGGAATTCTATGCAGAGAATGGTTCGAAAAGAAGTGTATCTATACTTGCCATTTGCCTGTTGACCCTGATGAAGACATTGTGTCGAAACTTGGCCGAGTTGGGTCATTATATAATAAATTGCATGTGACAAATCCATTATTGTCTTCTTCTCTGGACCACCTCTGCTGTTTGCTGCTGCTTAAATGTTGGAGCCATCTTTATTGAATTATCCCTTAATTTTTGTCTTTCGAATGGTGGTATATCACATTCTAAAATAAATCATACCATCATGGAGGTTTACAAGTCATGGTCAGTAACTGCAACATAAATGTAGAGAAGGAAGCAGAATGAGGAGAAGGAGACCACAAGAGGAAGGTAGACTGTGTAGCACAACACTGTACGCCTGTTCCCAGTGCCAGAGATTACCAACTGCAGAGGAGAAAGGGGGGCAGGTAGCCCCTAATGTCAAGGAAACCCTCATTGGCTAAAGTAGGAACAGTATGTGTGACTTTGAGCAAGCCAATTAACCTTCCTGCGCTCAGACCTAGCTCTTGAAAACAGGTTGGTAGCAACAGCAAATGCAAGCAGAAAAGGAAACTCTCCACTGAGTTTCTCTTTCAAAATTGACCAGGTACTGAAGCAACATAGACAGGGTAAAATACCCCAGGTCTACATCCATCACTGCCTTTTATCCCTGCAGAAGCCCAGAGGTTCCTGTATACCTACAAACTCCCTTCCTCCTTTGAAAACTGCCCCCAGAAGCGGTTTGCAGGTGGTCTGTTACCTGTAAAGGTGAGATTTTGCCCTTCTAGAAACTTTCCTTTGACACACTTGGAGGAGGCTGGGCTCTCAGTTAGCGGCTGCCATTGTATGCAGTAGAACTTGCTCTGTTTCTTAAATGTCCACCCCACAGAAACTCTATTGCCATTAGAAGGACTTATTTTCACCAAGCCATCTCCTTTGATGGAACAGAAACAGACATATGAGCATAGAGGGAATAATGTTATTAAACCAAACACTTATTGTATAAGGGCAACATAAGGAGCTAGGTGTCTTTATAAAACAGGTACCTAGAATCAGCCACAACACCTTACAAATACCTATGCATAAATTACACCTGCTCTGAAGACAGTATAAATATGTGCTTGTACTCTGTGAGCGTACTTGCAGCAAGGGCATCACATCTCTCCCAAAACGACACTTCCAGGAACACCTACATGTGATCTGCGTAATCAGACATGTCAATTCAATTCAACTCAAATCAATTCTTGTATACCACTAATATTCCCTTTCCAGGGTTCAGTGTGGTTTACATTCTAGGTCAGACAAAAGCAAATAGTGTTAGAGGGAGGTATGAGAAACATTAGAGACCATTGGATTAATGCATGAGACTAAAAACATTAAGGAAAGGATAATGGATGATACTAGGAGGTGGAAGTCATGATGGATTGTTATGAAACGGTCTTTGGGAAGAGAAAGGTTTTTAACCTCTTCCTGAAGTTGAGGCAGCTGTTTTCTGTTCTGATGGGAATAGGTAGAGAGTTCCATATTTTGACTCCAAGAATGGGGAATAGAGAGCTGAAAATCTTCTGATTTCTACTTGTCTTTTGGAACGGTGATGCTAGCATCAGTTGTTGTTTCAGTCTGTTAGACTGGACCAGACAAAGCGAAACGGTCTTAGTCAGCAGTTCAGAGATGAAGCCCCGTATGATTTGAAAAACTAAACAAGCAGCTTTGAACCTGAGACTTTCTGCTATGGGAAGCCAGTGCAGTTTGTTTACATGTGTTGAAACACTAATATATCTATTCAATCTGTATATTAGTCTAGCAGCTGTGTTCTGTATGATTTGCAGTTTTTTCTGATATTGACACTTAACACCAAGAAGTAGAACATTACAGTAATCCAAGAGAGATAGGACTAACATTTGGACTAGTAGTGCGAAGACTTTTTGGTCAAAGAATGATCTAACTACATGTAGCTGCCTCATTTTAAATAGTGTTTTATTCCATAGCTGGTTACTATGGGAAGCGGAGGTGAGTAAAGAATCAAACAAGACCCCTAGTATTCTGGTTTCAGATTTGACTGTAAAGATTTGACCATTGGTCAAAGATATTGATGACTGGACCTCAACTCCCTGATTTTAGAACCACAGGACCTTGGTTTTTTGCGCATTCAATTTCAGTTTGTTGGTCAGGACCCAGGTGCTCACAGCAGTCATACCTTACAATGAATACAAGAACACATATCCTACAGCACAAGAGGTCAAGTAGAGCCGAAAACATTCTGACAACTGATATACAATAATGAATGGACAGTACAAACAGACTCCACATGCTACCTCATAGAATGGGAGAAGAGTTGCAAAGGCATACTAGATGAAATCACACCCTTACAAACAAGAACCCCACGCAAGCACAACTCGATACCATGGTTCAGCGATGAACTGAAAAAACTAAAAACGCATACCAGGAAACTCGAACGAGCTTGGAGGAAAACCAAAGATGAACATACACTTAACACTTGGAAACAAATACATAGGAAATACAAATACGCTATAAGACAGACAAAAAGATTATACTACAAAGCTAAAATAGGGACAGATTACAATGACACAAAGAAACTACACCAACTCGTGAACAAACTCCTAAACACCAGCTTGGTCACTACAACAAATACAGACATCCCATCTGCAGATAAACTTGCTAAGTATTTCAATGAAAAAATCATAAAACTACGCAGCACTCTACCTCAGGACAACACCGACATCGAAACCTTCCTTAATGAGTTGGACCCAAACACTGGAGAATACCCGGCTGATCGGACTTGGTTAAAATTCGCCCTCCTTACCATCAAAACAGTCGCCCAAGCGATTAACAGGTTCTCCAACACTCACTGCAAACTAGATACCTGCCCCAGCTACCTATTGAAATCTGCCCCTGGCCGATTCATATTAGACCTCACATCCCACCTAAATTACATGCTTCAACAGGGTCTCTTCCCCAAGGAAACCAGCAATATCCTACTCACCCCGATACCAAAAGATACCAAGGGAAAAAAAATGAAATCATCAACTACCGTCCAGTAGCATCGATCCCGCTAGTAGTTAAACTGATGGAAAGCATGGTAACCAAACAACTTACAGACTATATAAACAAATTCTCAATACTACACGAATCACAGTCAGGTTTCTGCCCCCTCCACAGCACTGAAACAGTACTACTCACCCTCCTATCCAAATTCAAACAGGAAATAGCAACAGGGAAAATAATCCTTCTCCTCCAATTCGACATGTCTAGTGCATTTGACATGGTAAACCACAATATACTACTAAGACTGCTAGATAAACTCGGGATTGGTGGAAACATACTTAGCTGGACTAAGGGCTTCCTAATCACAAGAACATATCAAGTAAAGTCAAACTCCAGCATATCATCACTGTGGAAAGCAAACTGTAGAGTACCACAAGGATCACCGCTATCACCGATCCTCTTCAACCTAATGATGACCCCACTAGCCAAGACCTTATCCAACCAAGGCCTCAACCCTTTCATATACGCAGACGATATCATAATATACATCCCTTACAAAACAAAACTGACAGAAATCACTAACGAGATCAATCTCAGCTTGAACATCATGGACTCATGGGCAAATGCATTTCAATTAAAACTCAATAAAGAAAAAACACATTGTCTCATCCTCTCATCCCAACATAGCGTGGACAACCCCACAAGAACTGACACACCAGATTACACCCTTCCTATCAATCCTCGGCGTAACAATGGACCGTAACCTAACACTGGAGAGCCAAGTGGCATCCACAACAAAGAAAATGTTTCACTCAATGTGGAAACTCAAACGCTTAAAACAATTCTTCCCGAGGGAAACATTTCGCACCCTGATACAATCAATGGTACTAAGAAACGTAGACTACTTCAATGGAATCTATGCGGGATGCAAAGAACAAACCTTAAAGAAACTTCAGACCGCACAAAACACAGCAGCTAGGCTTATATTTGGAAAAATGTGATTTGAAAGCGCAAAACCCCTCCGCGAAAAGCTACACTGGTTCCCAATCAAAGAATGCATTGCTTTCAGAATCTGCACCCATAGGAATGCATTACCAAAAACCTTGAAAACGTCGTATAACTACCTAAACTTCCAGAAATCACTAAAGTCTAACCTGTTCCAAAAGGCATGCCCTACCGACCCAACTTAAATGCCTGAACTCTGTTGCACAACAAAACTCAAGTGCGTAATGGACATTACTCAACTCTTCTGTTGTATGACTCCCTAATGTGACAGTGCTACATGAACTCTATCCTATCACAACATTACCTTGTATTTGTTCACCGGAGATTCAAAGCCTCTCTGGTACTATGTAAGCCACATTGAGCCTGCAAATAGGTGGGAAAATGTGGGATACAAATGTAATAAATAAATAAATACCATTCTCTACAGACTGAGTTTGATCTATGGTTGATGCTGTCACTGGTAAGAGAAGCAGGATATCATCAGCATAGGATAACAGTAGTTTATTAAGTCCCAGGTATATTGAGGCAAGGGATGACACAAAGAGATTAAACAGGATAGGTGAGAGAGGAGATCGCTGTGGGACCCCGCAGTTAGGAGACCAGAAGTTGGAAAGTTGGTTGTTTTGCTTGACAGAATAACTTCGATTTGAAAGGAATTCACTGAACCATTTGAACACAATCCTTGTTATTCCTATCTGATCCAGGCATTCAAGTAGCAATGTGTGGTCAACCGCGTCGAACAACACTGATATATTTCGAATTGGAGAAGAATTACTTGGTCGCCTTTGCATAGATGTTGTTTGACATATGTAGTTAGAACTAGCAGCAATGTTTCCGCACTATGTGATGATCTGAAGCCAAATTGTGACCAGTGTAAAATAGAAAATTTTTCCAGATATAAAGAAAGATGTTTACAAATATGTTTCTAATATTTTAGTAAAAAGGGGTATGCTTGTCACTGGATGGTAGTTTGCAGGCAATGTTATGTCTAGTCAAGATCCCTTCAGTGGTGGTGTAAGAACAATTTTGCTCATGTCAGGAGGAAGAGAGACAGTTTTTAACAGCTCATTGAGATTATCGAGTAGCCAGTTTACTGTTTCAATAGGGATGGATTTGAGTAGGTGTTTTGTGCATTGATCCAGGGAGCATTTCAACAGCACCGATCTTACATCCTCAGTGGTTGAAAAGATTCACAGTTTTGGTCAGTTTTGAATTCTTCTTGGTTGTAGGATCTCCGGCGATTAAGGTTGAGCTACGGGTTGGACTATTTTCCTCTGTTGGTGTAGCTTTAGGTAGTTCAGACCTAATTTGGAGGATCTTATTGGCGAAATGATCAGCTAGGTCTTGTGCAGTGGGACATGTTTTCTGTGAATGTTCATCCTTATTAGTGGAAGCTAGTGTTTTAACTGAGGAGAAGAGTTTATTGTCATGATCATCTTGACCTATTAGGCTGCTATAGTATTGGCATTTTGAGTCAGCTACCTTCTTTTTGTAGCATCAGAAGACTGACTTCCATTTGGATTTATCAGTAGTATCATTGTTCTTTCTCCATTGCTTTTCAAGGCGTAGACATTTCTTTTTTAGGATGGATAGTTCCTCTGTAAACCATGGCGAATTTCTAGACGTCTCGACCTTTTTAGTGGTAAATGGAGCAATTTTGTCTAGTATGGCTTTCACCTTAGTTTCCCAGCGGGATTTGATCAAACCATGTGTAGGAGATGTGGTAGTGAGGGAATCTGTTAGCTCAGACCAGAAAAATGGCCTCATTGATTTTACCTCTGGTGCAGATTACTACTACTACTACTATTTAGCATTTCTATAGCGCTACAAGGCATACGCAGCGCTGTACAAACATAGAAGAAAGACAGTCCCTGCTCAAAGAGCTTACAATCTAATAGACAAAAAATAAATAAAGTAAGCAAATCAAATCAATTAATGTGAACGGGAAGGAAGAGAGGAGGGTAGGTGGAGGCGAGTGGTTACAAGTGGTTACGAGTCAAAAGCAATGTTAAAGAGGTGGGCTTTCAGTCTAGATTTAAAGGTGGCCAAGGATGGGGCAAGACGTAGGGGCTCAGGAAGTTTATTCCAGGCGTAGGGTGCGGCGAGACAGAAGGCGCGAAGTCTGGAGTTGGCAGTAGTGGAGAAGGGAACAGATAAGAAGGATTTATCCATGGAGCGGAGTGCATGGGAAGGGGTGTAGGGAAGGACGAGTGTGGAGAGATACTGGGGAGCAGCAGAGTGAGTACATTTATAGGTTAGAAGAAGTTTGAACAGGATGCGAAAACGGATAGGGAGCCAGTGAAGGGTCTTGAGGAGAGGGGTAGTATGAGTAAAGCGACCCTGGCGGAAGATGAGACGGGCAGCAGAGTTTTGAACCGACTGGAGAGGGGAGAGGTGACTAAGTGGGAGGCCAGCAAGAAGCAGATTGCAGTAGTCTAAACGAGAGGTGACAAGGGTGTGGATGAGGGTTTTGGTAGAGTGCTCGGAAAGAAAGGGGCGGATTTTACGGATGTTGTAAAGAAAGAAACGACAGGTCTTGGCAGTCTGCTGGATATGAGCAGAGAAGGAGAGAGAAGAGTCAAAGATGACCCCAAGGTTTCGAGCTGAGGAGACAGGGAGAATGAGAGAGCCATCAACAGAAATAGAAAACGGGGGGAGCGGGGAGGTGGGTTTGGGGGGGAAAATGAGAAGCTCAGTTTTGGTCATATTTAATTTCAGGTGGCATTGAGACATCCAGACAGCAATGTCAGACAAGCACGCTGAAACTTTGGTTTGGATGCAAGGTGAGATATCAGGGGTAGAAAGGTAGATTTGGGAGTCATCAGCATAGAGATGGTAGGAAAAGCCATGGGATGAGATTAATGAGCCAAGGGAAGAAGTGTAGATAGAAAAGAGGAGGGGACCAAGAACAGAACCCTGAGGTACGCCGACAGGCAGAGGGATAGAAGTAGAAGAGGATCCACCAGAGTGAACACTAAAGGTGCGGAGGGAGAGGTAGGAAGAGAACCAGGAAAGGACAGAGCCCTGGAATCCAAGTGAGAACAGGGTATCGAGAAGTATGCTGTGATCGACAGTGTCAAAAGCAGCGGAAAGATCAAGAAGAATGAGGATGGAATATTGACCTCTGGATTTAGCCAGTAATAGGTCATTGGAGACTTTAGTAAGCGCAGTTTCGGTTGAGTGGAGAGGGCGAAAACCAGATTGTAGTGGGTCAAGAATAGCATGTGAGGAGAGAAAATCAAGGCAGCGGCGGTGAACAGCACGCTCAAGTAATTTGGAAAGAAAAGGAAGGAGGGAGATGGGTCGGTAATTAGAGGGACAAGTAGGGTCGAGTGAAGGCTTCTTAAGGAGAGGTGTGACCACAGCATGTTTAAAGGCAGCAGGGACAGTCGCAGTGGAAAGTGAGAGGTTGAGAATGTGACAGATAAAAGGAATAAGAGTAGGAGAGATGGCATTAAGAAGGTGGGTGGGAATGGGATCAGAGGAACAGGTGGTACATTTTGAAGAAGAAAGGAGAAGTGTAGTTTCCTCAATAGTAACTTCAGGAAAGGAGGAAAGGGAATGAGGGGAAGGAGAGAGAGGGGAACGGACTAGTGGAGGGAGAGCTGGTGAGGTAGAGAAAGCAAGGTTTATCTTTTGAACCTTGTTGTGAAAGAATTCAGCAAGGGTCTGAGGAGATAATGAAGGGGGGGTTGGGGGAGGGGGCACCTTGAGGAGAGAGTTCAATGTGGTGAAGAGAAGTCGAGGATTAGAGCCAAGAGAGTTGGTCAGTTGGATATAATAATCCTGTTTGGCATGTAAAAGAGCAGATTGGAAGGAGGTCAGCATGAACTTAAAGTGTAAGAAATCAGCAAGGGCCCGAGATTTCCGCCAGAGGCGTTCGGCGGAGCGGATACAGGAACGTAGGTAGCAGATATTAGAAGTCAGCCAGGGTTGGGGTTTTGTACGCCTTACAGGGCGGGTCATCAAAGGTGCAAGAGTGTCTAAGGCAGAGGATAGAGTATTGTTGTAAGAAGAAACAGCCTCGTTGACAGACGTGGATGGTGCCACAGTAGAGAGGAGGTTTGAAACATGGGAGGATAGAGATGAAGGGTCAATATCGTGAAGATTCCTAGATAAATTAGATAGGATAGGACGGGACTGGGAGGGAGGAGATTTAAGTGTGAAAGTTATAAGATGGTGATCAGAAGAGGGATGATCAGAGGCAAGGAAACTAGAAGGTGAACAGTTGGAGGAGAAGATGAGATCAAGACAGTGACCATTTTGATGAGTGGGGGAGGTGGAGCATAGTTGGAGATTAAAGGACGACGTTAAAGCGAGTAACTTGGAAATATAAGAGTTGGAAGGATCATTAGCAGGAATATTAAAGTCACCAAGGATGAGAGAGGGGGAGGAAGGATCATGGAAGAAGGCAAGCCAGGCGTCAAAGTCACTGAGAAAGGGTGAAAGGGACTTATCAGGGGGACGATAAATGACCGCTATTCGAAGAGGCAGAGGAGAGAAAAGGCGGATAGAGTGGACTTCAAAGGAGGAAAAACAGTGAGATTGAGGTGGAAGAAGGGGTTGAAATCTGGAGGAGGGAGAGAGAAGTAGTCCAACACCGCCCCCACGGCCAGCAGGGCGAGGAGTATGTGAAAATAGATAACCGCCATGGCACAGGGCTGCGACTGAAGCAGAGTCATCAGGGCAGAGCCAGGTTTCTGTTATGGCGAGCAGATGGAGGTGATGCGAGATAAAGAGGTCCTGGATATAGAGGAGTTTGTTACAGATAGAGCGGGCATTCCATAGGGCGCAACAGAAGGGCAGAGAAGAGGAGGGGAGTAGAGGAATAGAGATGAGGTTAGAGAGGTCACGGTGAGATCTGTAGAGTTTGGATAATAGTTGGTGAGGAGGGCCAGGATTGGGATTGATGTCACCAGCTGAGAGTAAGAGAAGGAGTAAAAGAGAGCGGAGGAGAGTAGGAGAGGTGTGGCCACGAAGGCGTCGAAGGCGAGAGGTATTTAGGTGGAATGGGGAAGACAAAATGGAGGGAAGAAAGAGACGGAGATTAAAAGCCAAGAGGGAGGAAGAGGGTAGGAGAGAAGGTGAGGTGATGAAGTCAATGGATGGGAAGTGAGTTCCTGTAGCGGAGAGAGGTAGGGGGTGAGGGAAAAGATTAGGAAGGGACAGAGCTAGGATGAGAATGTGAAAAGGGGCCATAAATGACTGAGGTACTTTAGCAACTGGAAAAAGATTAGATACAAAGAGAAAAATGCCCCGCGCGCCGTTAGGCGCGCGGCACCTAGAGCGGAGGCCCTGAGTGGATCGGGGTGGACCTGGGTGTCACCCCGGAGAAGGCTGTAAGGATATGCAGATGAGCTGCAAGTCCTCTACAGCACCTGAAAGGCAGCCGGTGGTAGAGGTGGGCACCTCTCAGCTGAGGAAAGGCTGATGCATTTGGATGACTTGTGTCTTGTTAAGCTTGACATACAGACGTCAATGGTGAAATCTAGTTGGAAGTGGTCAGACCATGGTACTGGCTTCCATTTGAATGAACTAATCAAGCTATTAGGATAGGAAGTCATGAAGTCTAACATATGGGCTTTTTCATGAGTTCTGCCCTCATAGAAAGTAGTTAGTTCGCAGTCCTTCAGGAACGATTTGAAGTTGTGGACATTAGTGTCTGCATCAATTTCCAAATGTAGGTTTAAGTCTCTCAGGAAAATAATCCTTGAAAATTGTGACATAGCAGAGGAAGTAATCTCTTCAAGTAGAGGTTCTTCCTTGATTTGCTTCTTTTGAATCATGACAGAATTTGCACAGCATGTATTCCAGTTCAGGGAAAACCCCAGAACTAACTAAAGACATGTGGAAAAAAAAACTCTTAGATAAGAGCAAGTACACCTCCTTTTTTACCCTGTCTTGGAGAATGAAGAATATTATAACCGGGTGGGTAGATGTGGGGCAGTATTGGACTATCAACTTCTGTGAGTCATGTTTCTGAGATAAACAGAAAGCCCAGAACTGAAGATTCTAGCAGATCCCTGAGTAAGAGAGCCTTGTTCCACACAGACCTGGCATTGATATAAATGGCGGGGGACAGGAGTGAGTTGAGACTTGTGTTCCAAAGGGGAGAATTGTTTGAATAACTGCAAAAGGTAGCAAGGTTTCTTAGGCCATCAAATGTTAGCCATTTGGTTCTGGTCTGTAAACATAATAGTGTTCTGATGGTATGTATTGGCATTGTCTAGCATATATCTGACATTACAATTAGGGTGTTTCTTAGTACAGGGTTTTCTAGACGGGTTATAGATTATGGGGATAGGATTAGGCACTAAGTTATCTGGTAGGTTGCCGCCCGACGTGCTCAAAAGGGCTAGGCAAATCCATGTGAGCCACTTCATGGTGATAGCATTTGGAACTAGTTTAAGTCAGTTGTGTTTAGTGCTCTTAATCAGAACTAAAAATGCATTGTTAAAGAGTTCAGAATGGGGTCCTCCTTGAAGGTAGATGCTATCAATGGTGAGGAGAGGTCATGGTGTCTCAGGTACTCATAAGGTGGGGAGGTGGGGATGTGCCGATGTGTCAAGCTTCAAAATGATGCTATTACTTGCTATAATTAGGTAGGGTTCCTCATTTAATCTGCCATTCTTCCACAGTCAGTTGTGCAGCAGTCGGGGGAGTTTAGATCGGGTGAGAGGCCACATTGTAGCTCTCCTGTTATAGAGTTGTTAATTTCCTTTGTTTGCTGTTTGAAGTATGGTTATAAGTACAGGGCTGAGCAGGACAGGTATTTGTCCTTGGGTTCCTCTATCAGGCTGCCATTCTTCCATAGTCAGTTGTGCAGTTTTGAATGGAGAGTTTAGGGCGGGCAACAGGCCACAGTGTAGCTCTCATGGTTACAAATCCAGATAATTCTCTTATTCAAGTTGCAGGATTGGAATCATAGGAGCCAACTTTTCAGAATGATTGGGGGTGCTAAGCCCAGTGGAAATAACCCTTCCATGGCCACATACAAGAAATGTTCTCAATATTGGGGGTGCTCAAGCACCCACAGCACCCACAGAGTCAGCTCCTATGATTGGAATTACTTTCCGTCAGATGTTAACTTTTAAATCCACAGTCTGTACATTTGCAGCCTTGATTTTCTGCAGCAGAGTCAATGGAGTTACAAGTCTTCAGCTGAATCCGGACATTAGAAGGGCATTCTGGGGGCAGAGTTGGAGAGCAGTTATGTGGGTACCAGCAATATTCAGTGTTGGTGCCCACATAGCTAAACAAACAGGACAGCACAAAAGGCAGTCTTATATTTGCCCACTTATCTATGCGAGTCCTGACATGAATATCAGCCAGCACCTGGGGAAAGAGGGGGCAAGGGGAGAAATGCTGGATGGAGAGAGAAAGGCCAAGGGGAGAAATGCTAGATGGGAAGAGAGGAGGAAGGGGAGATATGCTGGATGGGGAGAGAGGATGATGGGGAAAGAGGAGGATGGGGAGATATACTGGATGGAGAGGGAGGGGACAAGAGGAGAAATACTGAATGGGGAGAGAGGGGACAAGGGGAGAAATACTGACTGGGGAGAGAGGGGACAAAGGGAGAAATACTGGATGGAGAGAGAGGGGACAAGAGGAAAAATACTGGCTGGGGAGAGAGGGGACAAGGGGAGGAATACTGTCTGGGGAGAGAGGGGACAAGGGGAGAAATGCTGGATGGGAAGAGAGGAGGAAGGGAAGAAATGCTGGATGGGGAGAGAGAAGGATGGGGAGATATACTGGATGGGGAGGGAGGGGACAAGGGGAGAAATACTGAATGGGGAAAGAGGGGACAAGGGGAGAAATATTGGATGAGGAAAGAGGGGACAAGGGGAGAAATACTGGATGGGGAGAGAGAGGGCAAGGGGAGAAATACTGGATGGGGAGAGAGAGGGAAAGGGGAGAAATACTGGATGAGGAGAGAGGGGAAAAAGGGAGAAATGCTGATGGGGAGAAGGGTAAGGAGAGATGCTGGATGGAGAGAGAGGGCAAGGGGAGAAATGCTAGAAGATTGGATAGTAAGAAAGAACTAAATGCGGATAAAGGCAGAAAATAAAATCAAAGAAAGTTGAAAGGAAAAGGAGAGAAAAATGACAAACAGGAAATCCTGGCAATAGAGTTAAGAGAAGACGAGGAAAGTAGAAACCAGAGACTGGGACCAACACAAATGAAAAGAAGTACGTGGCCAGACAACAAAGTTAGAAAAAAGAATTGTATTTTTATCTTAAGATAAAGTAGTATGGTAGCTGTGCTAATTTTTTTGTTTGTTTTATTTGTAGTTGTTAATTTGTAATGTAGTGAATGGAATATTTGAAATTTATATCTGATATTTTTATAGCAAGAGGAAAATATTATTGTTTTTCTGGTGTTATCCTGCATGCCACAGTCTGCTTTTTGGGGGGGTTCAGCTGATTTTTTGTTTACATATTTTATTAGTTTATGGTCAGTCTTAAGGGTTCTTTTGTTGGGCTTAAGGGACTTGTGTACATTTTTCAATGATACCTTTTTATATGCTACATGGCTGGTAAAATGGGTGTGGCTACTGTGGCGGTGTGGCAACTGTTGGGGTAGAACCATAGATAGTGACCCCACCCTTTAGGTTGGCACTGTATGAGTACCGGCACCTTTTTTCCTACAAAAAAAGCGCTGTGTATAAAGTACATTTTTTATAATAAAAATGCAAGTATATTTTCCAATTAAATAGATGACAAAGACCATCACCTGTATGTAGACGTGGGGCAATCATATAAGATCGGACAGGAGCCTGACCAACTATGTTGGTAGCTTTTATGGAAAGGTTGTACACAGCTCCTGAGATTAAAACACTCCCACTCCTCTTGTTTGTACGATTCATGTGAACTTCCAGTTCTCTCTGGGATCCCTCGCACAAGCATGACAGCATCCTGACCTTCAGGATGTATTTTACTTGGCCCTGGTCAGCAGCAGCTTTCTGGAACAGGAGAAAGAAAGGAAATGGGACTTGATATACCACCTTTCTGTGGTTACAATCAAAGTGGTTTACGTACAGGTACTTATTTTATACCTGGGGCAATAGGGGGTTAAGAGACTTGCCCAGGGTCACAAGGAGCTGCAATGGGAATCAAACCCAATTCCCCAGAATCAAAGTCTACTACACTAACCACTAGGCTACGTCTCCACTCCAGGGAGGCTGGGTCATCAGTAGATGGAGCTCAGCCAGCTTAGGGAGTGATACCTGGTGGCTGGATTTAGAGCCCATGATACAGAGCCCTGGTGCAATACCATTGCTGCAAAGACCAGACTAGTAATAGTGGGTGTATTAAAATAGGGGGAAATCCCCAGATAGCTGCAAATGAAGACATGGATAACATTAGTTTTCACTAAAGATACCTGCCAAATATTACATTTTCAAACAAGCAGTTTTGATAGTCATTAATAGCAGAGCCCTGCTCTTTACATTCAGCCATGCAATCAACATATAATTTGAAACATCTAACTAACCAGTTTCAAATCAAACATATATATATATATGTATATGAGGAAGTTATCAATGTGAGCTACTGTTAAGAAGGGTTATTTTACTGTTAACCTCAGTTATTAGTAACTAGGTCTCATTGCATAAAATGAAACCTGTGCTAAAATAACACGGGTTAATGGTAAAATAACATGTCTTAATGGTAGCTCATGTTGATAACTACACTCCTAAGCAGGGCTGCCAAGAGGGGGGGCAGGATTCCCCCGGCCCGGCCTCCTAGGGGGGCCCAGCACCAGGGTCTGTCTGTCTCTGCTCCGGGTGAGTGCATTAACACGATAACCCGGGACCCGGCACACAGGAGCAGCAAGAATGACAGACCGAGGGAGGAGAAGAGAAGACGCTGGAAGGTAAGGGGATGGGGGCCACTCAAGTAGGAGCAGGGGCAGCAGCGACCCGAATGGGAGGGGGCCAGGCAGGAGTGGCGGCGGCAGGATGGAGATGGTGGCGGCGGCAGCCCTGCTCCAGGCCTTGCTCTGTACCTCGGTGGCCTGCCCCTAAGTATTTTTTAAAAAGCCGATAACATAGCCTTTTGTAAAATATCTATAAGGCTACCAAACTAGAAAACTTTACATTTTGGATTTTAGAGGTTGTTTCAAGTACCAAAGAGGCAAGTACAATTACCCTTGTAGTCATTTCTAAGAATCCCAGGTCCAACCAAGCAGTTAATTGACACTAATATCTGCCTCAATGCAGGTGTGATTGCCAACATCTAGATTTTGTAAAGTACAGCATGAGTGTACAGCCATTGCAAAGTCAAATATATATGCAATGCTTTTCAGATCTGCCCAAACCACACCATGTCCTCTTCAGAGCTGTGAATTTAGGGAGGAATTCTATAAATAGTGCTTAAATTTAGACGCCAAAAAAACTGGACACTAAACCAGTGTTCTATAACGGCAGAGTTGGGCACCACATCTGTTATAGAATGCTAGCGTAAATCTGCAGTTCATGCCAAAGTTTATTTACATCCACTTACGCCACGTCTATGGCTGGCGTAAATGCTGGTACCTAAAATCAGCAGTTGGGTGTGTAAATGCAACCACTCTATAAAGTGCGCACTAGAATAGCTGTAATGCTCATGACCCGCCCATGCTCCTCCCATGGGAACGCCCCCCCCCATGGGAACGCCCCCTTTGCAGTCAAATACTAGAACACTTAGGCAACACGTTACAGAACAGCAACAAAGTGCACCATGGCACCTAGGGCCCGATATTCAGCACTACTTAACCAGCCAGGAACCAGCTAAGTGCAAATATTCAACACAATGTAGCTGGTTATCTCCGCTGAATATTAGCGCTTAAGGGGCGATTCTACACTGGAAAATCCGCACGGAAATCATTTTCACCTAAGCGTATTCTATATGATTTAGGTGCGGTATATAACGCGCATTCATTTCCACCAATGAAAATGTGGCGTTGGTTCATATTCTATAAAAGTGAACATAAATTTGGGAACGCCCACGAAACATCCATTTCCCTACCCATTACCACGTCCCTTTGGAACTGCGTGCTTTAGAATTTAGGCACAGTCCATTACAGAATATGCTTAGCGAGTTATGTGCACAAATTCTAATTATTGCCAATTAGTGCTCATTATTACTTGTTAAGTGCTGTTAACAACACTGATTGGCTTGTTAAGCCAATTAAGTTATGCGCGTTGTTATGGAATACACCTGGTTTTTGGCGCAGATCTGTAGGCGCACTATATAGACTCCGGGGGTTAGTGTCTAGCCTCTAACCAACTGCGTCACTTGACTTTTCAGCGCTAAATTGGCTAAGTTGAGTGATTAAGATAGGCCGCAGGACGTCAGAAACAGAAAGAAGCCTTCATGGGAAGAAGAGAACCTCGGCTGGCGGGGATTGGGGTCCCCTGCCTGCAAAGGTAGCCCACAGCGACGGCAGCGGTGGGGGCAGGTTTGGCGGCGGGAGGAGGGGGTCGAGAGGGTCGTCGGCGGGAGGGGGGGTCGAGGGGGTCGTCGGCAGGGGGGTCCAGGGCCAAATCTACGGGGGCCCAGGCCCCTGTGGCCCCACATAGCTTCGCTACTGGCGGAGACAAAGCTGGACAAGGGGCAAACACCCCTGCTACTTACTTACTGAGGCAGTAGTAGTTTTCTTGGTACAGAGCAAGCTCTGAGTCTGGCTCTGGACAATGATGGCTTGGGCAGCTGCCTCCTCTGCTCTCTCTGTTGTTGCCCAAGGCCCCAAGATGAGGAAACAAAGATCACCAGATGTGCTTGTGAGTTTTTTTGCTCCCACAGTCCTTAGCTGTGTGTGCACTCTCAGCATGACCCTCTCTTTAATCCTCACTCAGCATCTTCTCTCCTCTCCTGCCACTGTGCACATACTCATGTGTGCTGCCGGTCACGGGACCTGGGTTCCCATGTTAACCGCATTAACTCTTCTTTTTGCCACCCCATGTGTCCCCTCCCACGGCAGAAACAGGAAGTACATCGCACAGGAGGAGGCAGGATAGACAGGAAGAAAGAAGGACCTGTGGCAGCAGAAAAGACTTAACACGTTAACGCACTAGGTCCAGGCTGGCACACACAACCAGGAGGAGAAGTCCCAAGACTAATGAAGCCTTCTTCTGCCTGCCTGCCACCGGAAGCTTTGCCGATGTGGCGGTGGTAACGGCAGTGGCGGCGGCAGTGGTGGCGGCACTGGGTCCCCCTGGGGATTCTTGCCCCCCCCCACCCCCTCTCAACGGCCCTGGCCAGGACCCATTTTTGGCCGGTTAAATCACTTTGAATATCAACACCTTAGTAGCTAATTATCACTGCTTAAAAGTATAAATGATACATCTAAGGGACACCACCCCCAACCCTGCCCCCTTTTGGACAGATTATTTTGTCTGTATACATCCAAACTCAGCGGCGTAGCGAGGGTGGGGCATTGGGGGCAGTCCACCCCGGGTGCACGCTGCAGGAGGGGTGGAGGGAGCAGCTGTGCAGTTGTTGGCTCTGCCGGTTCCCTGTTCCCTCTTCTGTTACTTCCTGTTCCGGGGCAGAGAGAGCAAGGAACCAGCAGAGCCAACAGCCGCGTGGCTGCTCCCAGCACCCCAGCAGGTAAGAAAAATGCACCCGGGGGGGTGGCTTGGAGGTGATGTGCCGGAGGGGGGAGGGATGACGCTGCACCCAGGGAGGTGTCATGCTGCACCTTGGGGGGGGGGGGGGGGACGTCACAGTAGCCCCAGGTGGCAGCCAACCAAGGAACACCATTGTCCAAAGTTATCCATTCAAGTGACCCAATTATTCAAGAAACCATATATGCAGTTTGCCTATCTGTTACCTGAACTAGTGCTTTTGCAAATAATCTGGCCCCTCCCTCCCCCTCTCCCTCTCCCAACACATGCACTGTTTCCCTACAGTATTCCTGTCCTACCTCCCAGTGAAAGCTCAAGTTTCTTTGTCCATCCTTGGAGAATTCTCCCACTGAGTAACAGAGCTCTGGGCTCTCCTGGAGCTCTGAAATGGAAATATTACAAGTTCTCAACAGAGAAAGAATGCATTTAGTCTTAACTGAGAGAAACATTTGATTTTTAAAAGGAGGATTTTTTTCTGTAGACTTGGAAGCATGGTCAGTCTTCCCCAAGCATGTGACTGCTTGATAGGAGGATCCTAATTCGTTAGGACTGTATGTTTATTTTTATGCAGGTAAACATGCATTTATCCAAATAACGCTTTTGAATATTACATTCTGTTTTATTTATGGATATTTACAGTATAGCCTGTCCTTGCAAGATCTTACTCAAAACAGGATTCAACAAATTATCAAACAACAAAATGCAACAACAACCAAATATCCTTTAAATATATTTTGTTATTTCCAATTTATATTTATATTTTACCAAAAATCAGTTAAGTGCCAAACTAATATATATACATGGTGAGGCAAAAAAAAAAAATAGTAACCCCTAGAGTTCTTTGCTGTTTTCTCAGCAACTGCTTGGAATTTCAAAGTGAACTTTCACAGCTTTATTTCTTGTTTAAGTGCCAAGTAGAACATGGCGGTTACAGACTTCTTAGCATGACCACCCAGCGACTTTCGCACATTCAAAAATGTTTATTCCAGCTTACTGTTAATGACATCATAGTGACGTAGACTTTGTAAACAATAATTTGAGTTTGAATAATTTGTATTTGATAATTTACAGATACTTTCTTTTTAAAGCATTTCGGATCAGAATGGCAATCATGGGCAAGGTGTCAGTTGCGGACAAAATGAGAATCCAGACACTGAGTGAACAAGGTTTCGGAGCAAAGGCGATGGTGGCTGTGTATCATCTCAAGGACTGGAAACTCAGCACTGTGAAGAAAATTTGATGGCATGACTGCCAAATTCTGACACATGGAGGGGCATAATCAAAAGGGGCGCCCAAGTTTTCCTGAGGACGTCCTCGCAGGACGTCCCAGCAAAGGGACGGGGAAACCCATATTATCGAAACAAGATGAGCGTCCATCTTTCATTTCGATAATATGGTCGGGGACGCCCATATCGAGAAATTTAGGTCGACCCTAGAGATGGTCTTCCCCGATTTTAGGCCATAATGGAAACCGAGGACGCCCATCTCAGAAACGACCAAATCCAAGCCATTTGGTCATGGGAGGATCCAGCATTCGTAGTGCACTGGTCCCCCTGACATGCCAGGACACCAACCGGGCACCCTAGGGGGCACTGCAGTGGACTTCAGAAAAAGGTCCCAGGTGCATAGCTCCCTTACCTTGGGTGCTGAGCCCCCCAACCCCCCTCCAAAACCCACTACCCACAACTGTACAACACTACCATAGCCCTAAGGGGTGAAGGGGGGCACCTACATGTGGGTACAGTGGGTTTCTGGTGGGTTTTGATGGGCTCACATTTACCACCACAAGTGTAACAGGTAGGGGGGAAGATGGGCCTGGGTCCGCCTGCCTGAGGTGCACTGCACCCACTAAAACTGCTCCAGGGACCTGCATACTGCTGTCAGGAAGCTGGGTATGACATTTGAGCCTGGCAAAAATATTTTTAAAGTTTTTTAGGGTGAGAGGGGGTTAGTGACCACTGGGGGGGTAAGGGGAGGTCATCCCCGATTCCCTCCTGTGGTCATCTGGTCAGTTCGGGCACCTTTTTGAGGCTTGGTCGCAAGAAAAAATGGACCAAGTAAAGTCACCCAAGTGCTCATCAGGGACGCCCTTCTTTTTTCCATTATCAGTCGAGGACGCCCATGTGATAGGCACGCCCCAGTCCCACCTTCGCTACGCTTCTGACACGCCCCCGTGAACTTTGGTCATCCCCACGACAGAAAGCAGTTGAGGACGCCCAAAATCGGCTTTCGATTATGCCAATTTGGGCGGCCCTAAGAGAAGGACGATTTGTGTCGAAAGATGGGCACCCTTCTCTTTTGAAAATAAGCCTGATAGTTAAATATATCATTTACATGACATTATTTTATTGTGTTTTAGCTCAAACATTTTTAAAGTGCAAAAATTGTTGGTAGTAATGCTAAAATGTCAGTAACATCAACATAGCTTAAGATAATTAAATGTTGTTTAATAGTAATACTTAAGTATGATGACTAAGTACCTAAAATTTCTCGCTAAATTGTAGGGGGTTACTTTTTTGCCTCACCCTATATATGTGTAAAACTCTTATAAAAAAATAATAAAACAAATAAAAAAATAACATATCAACAAAATTTAATCTCCTAGCCTAGGTCAACCTGAAAAGGCTGATGCATTTCTAGTTCTGCCTCATTGCACATAGAGACTTGTAGTTCTGAGGTCCCTAAGGGGTCCTTTTACTAAAGCTGTGGGGGAAAGGGCCCAGTGCTGGCAGCGGGGGCTATTTTTTCTGTATGCCAGAGCCCCTTTTACCGCATGCTCTAAGAGAATTTTTACTGCATGGTCATTCGGTGGGAAGCCTGGAAATGGCGTATGCTCGGGATGGGGCTACCGCCGGCAGCCGCATTGGGCCAGTGGTAGTCCTGAAAAAGCAAGCAGTAAGCCCGCGTTGGGCTTACAGCTCAGCAGCTCTGTAAAAGGGCCCCTAAAAAAAGTAAAAATTACATCTCTGCAGAATGGGGCAAACCCCGGATTGGATCAACTTCTTTGTGTTGACAGAGAGGGGGTGGCTTTCTGGTCTGTGCTTTTGGATCTTTCTAGATGAAAGCACACTTTGGGTGTGAGGTTGTTGGGCATCTAATGGTACCTACTGTTCTCAGAGAAAGACTAGCTGAAACCAGCCAATTTAAAGATGCTCTTACCAACAGGAACAAAGATGGTGTCACTCCACTCACTCCAGTGACTTCTGCTGTCATGGCTTTTGTGCCGCAGTTGAATTTCATAAGCTGTGTTCTCGGCCAGGGATAGGGTGCACCTCTCTAAGGGAAATGCAGGAGACACAGATTCCTTCAGCCTGGGTATTGGCCATGCACCTTGCCCTCAGCAGCTGAGCACTGTGGTCTGCCACAGTGGCATAGCCACAGGTGGGCCCAGCTGAGCACAGGCCCACCCAGTTTGAACTAAAGCCCACCCAGCAGTGGCACAGCTGTAATGTGGCTGACAGGGATTCCCAAGCCCAGCCAGCTGAAGACTCCTGGCATTTGTCCCTCCCTCCAGACGATCGGGGGTCTCTTAACTGAACTCCCCCAACTCTCCCGGTACCTTTTAAATCCTTCAGTCAGAAGTGCCAGTGTAACAAAATGATTGGGGAATGCCAGACACAATACAAATAACCCCTCCTTGGATACAATGAAAGAGCTTCATCAATACTGGGGGTGCTCAGCACCCACTGGATCCACAGAGCTGGCTCCTATGCCTTCAGTTCTTCACCGGCAGTCAGCAGTGACTTACACCCCCTGCTCGCACTGGCCCTGAGCCTTCTCTCTGGCACAACTTCCTGTTCGCGGAACCAGAAAGTTGAGTCAGAGGAAAGGCTCAGGGCCACCACGAACAGCAGGTATGAGTTGCTGCTCACTGCTGTTGAAGAGCTAAAGGGCTTAAAAGGTACTGGGAGAGTGGAGTTAAGAGACTCTCCATTGCCTGAGGGGTAAGGGAGGGAGGGATGCTTGGGGGGAGGGGAGGGAGAAATGCTGGATGGGGGTGGGGTTCTCGTGCCCACCCACTTTGGACTGAAACCCATCCAAAATTGGGTGTCTGACTCAGGGCTGCCGAGAGGGGGGGGTAGGGGAGACAAAATTCCCCTGGCCCAATGTCGCAGTCCCCTCCACCCGCCCCCCCTCCGTCCACCCCCGGGCTGGGCCCCCCTGAATTCAAATCATAGCGCCTCACCTCGTCCTCGCTCCATGTGAAAGAAGCGCAGCAGCGGCAGTCTGCAGATCGCCTCCCTTCGGGCCTTCCCTCCCTCTGTCCCGCCCTCATCACCGGAACTTCCTCAAGGGCAGGACACAGGGAGGGAAGGCCCAAAGGGAGGCGATCTGCAGACTGCCGCTGCTGCGCTTCTTTCACACAGAGCAAGGTCGAGGTGAGGCGCTGTGATTTGAATTCAGGGGGGCCCGGCCCGGTGGTGGACGGAGGGAGGCGGGTGGAGGGGGGCGGCGACGATGATGACCTCAGGGGGGGGGGGCGGCGGCGGCGGCAGTGGCGGGGCCCAGCCTTGCCCCGGACCCGGCCCAGTCTCTCAGCGACCCTGGTCTGACTACGCCCTTGGTCTGCCAGACTGCTTTGTAGTGGTGCTGTCTACTTTGACAACCCATTCAAGAACTGCCCATGTGAACACCCACCTGCAAAGAACGCACGATTAAAGATATGCGCATAATTACATTATTCTTATTTACATACACTTGCTGCCAAACGTTAGGCAGCTCCTTATAGAATTCTCTTCTTAATGTCATACAGGATAAAGGGGTTGTGATATTTTATTTTATTTATACATTCGTTACATTTGTATCCCACATTTTCCCACCTATTTGTAGGCTCAATGTGGCTTACATAGTACTGGAGAGGCGTTTGCAGACTCCGGTGAGAACAAATACAAAGTGATTTTAATGGTAAGATAAAGTTCATGTGGCATGGCCGCATTGGGGAAACGTACATCTGAAAAGTTTAGTTTTGTCCATTACGTACTTTAGTTTTGTTGTGTTGCAGGGATCAGGCATTTACGTTGGATCGGTGGGGTATGCCTTTTTGAACAGGCTAGTTTTTAGTGATTTCCGGAAGTTTAGGTGGTCGTACGTCGTTTTCAAGGCGTTTGGTAGTGCATTCCACAATTGTGTGCTTATGTAGGAAAAGCTGGATGCAAAAGTTGATTTGTATTTAAGTCCTTTGCAGCTTGTGTAGTGCAGATTTACATATGATCGTTTTATTAACAGAACTGTTTTGTGACACAAAAGTCCTTACCAGAATCATCAGCATCTTTTTGTAAATTACAGTCTCCCTAAAAAAAATCAATAAATAAAAGTTATAACGTGGACTTATTTTGATTTATATATATTTTCTAATCTAGCTATTTCCTTTTGTGCCTCTGCTGGACTTTCACACAACTTACTCTAGGGTTTTGCCTCCATTTTTTAAGGTCCTACATCATCTCCCATCAAACCCAGACACTGATCGGAAGCCCCAGGCTGCAGCTTCCTCCAGAAACTGGTACACATGCACCTAATTTCAGCCACCAGGTGGCGCTCTCACCTAGTGATTGACATTATCTTCACATGCTGTACTTGAATGGAATACTAAACCTTAGTAGGCAGTGGTTTTCAAACTTATTTTGGTTATATGTCAGGGCCGGCTTAACCTATGGACCAGGTGAGGCTCTGGCCCAGGGCGCCAAATGTCTGAGCTTGTGATGTCACAGGCCCTATAGGTTAAGCTGGCCCAGCGCTTACCTGACGGCGTTGCATGTGCAGAGAAAAAAAAAGAAGAGCTGGCAACCCCCTTCCTCTTTCTGTCTCAGGCCACCTTCCCCCATCTACCTTTTTAAAGGCAGTTTTCCCTTCCCAAACACAGAGAGTGTTTTACCTAATGCTACCCGCATCAGCCCCAGCATGTTCTTTCTGCCACGCCCCGGCACATCCTTTGGCATAACTTCCTGCTTCCATAGGGCACAGCAGAGGGAAGATGCAAGGGCTGATGCAGGTAGCATTAGGTGAAATGCTGTTGGTATTCAGGAGGGGGAAACTGCCTTTAAAGGTAGGCCGGGGGGGAGAATGGCCTAAGGAGTGACATGCCAATGGAGGGCACTAAACCAAAAGTTGGCTCAGGGTGCCACAGTTCCTTGAATCGGCCTTGTTATATGTTATGAAATTCGGTGGAATTACCAGCTTTCTTTCCCTGCTGCTCTCTCAGGGAACCTTTGTGTTCCGTGAAACACTGGTTGAAAATACTGAACAATTGAGAACGATGTAAGTCATCCAAATATTACTATTAATATTTCTCTCTCCCTTTATAGATAGACACAGGGGCAGTGGAACATCCTTTTTTGTTGGAAGGGCCAAACAAACCAATCTCTATCCCCAGCCCTCAAACTCTCTTGTTACCGATATTGAGTTGGGAAAATATTGGTATGGATAGATGGCTAGATGAACACAGGAGAGAGATACTTTAGGACACTGGGAAGCTGCTTTTCAGCAGACAGCAGCAGCTGGGCCAGCCTTTGTTGAATCACGGCACACCCAGGATAAAAGTCAGCCTGTGGAATCAGCGCATTCCTTCAGAGCAAGGCTGTTATGAATAGTGAGAAATCAGGAGACACTACTGGAGATTATGGACCTCATTATTATCATTTTTATTATTAATTTGTCATTTATATCCCACATTATCCTGAAAATAGGCTCGAGTTCAATGTGGCTTACTTACACAGACCTGCCAAGTCTCCCACATTCAGCTGCAGACTCCCGCTTTGGCGGGTCATCTCTCTCACACTCCCACCAAAATGGGAAAATCTCCCACTGAAACACACTGTACTCCAGGGGATCCAGTGTACTCCAGGGGATCTCTTGATGAGCAGCAGCGGCCGTGGCAAAACAAGAAAAGCAAGCACGGGGCTGCAGCAGCCTTTAAGCATGTGCTGTCGGCTCTACTGTCCTCTGCCCCCACTGATGTCAACTTCCCATTCTGGGGGCAGAGGATCACCATTGCAGTGCTAGCCTTTGGCCAGTGAGTCACCTCACCAATAAGCCATGGCTGTGACGGCTTCCCCTCTGAAGCTGTGAACACTGCCTTTGCAGAAGCTCTGGCCCAGCCCAGGGAGAAGAAACTAGGTCCAAGAATTGAACCCAGGTGCTCCACATGGCACCCTTGCCACAGATCTCCCAAGCAGGCTCTTGACTCTTTCATTTTAATTCTTACCGTTGTCCAGTTGAAGTGCATTCTTCTTTTGTAGCGAGCTTCTTTCAGTAAAGGTTGATTTTCTAGCTCAGGTCTCTTCCACTTCAGTCGGAGTGTCCCATTAAACCTGGAAAACCTGACTTCCTCGGAAGGCAGAGGATCATATTTGACTAGAATGACAGGTCATGGATTACTGAGCTGGAGTACGAGTGCACAGGCTTGGAAGAAATATGGCAGGAGCGGTTTTATCATGTGCTGATGTGCCAGCACTGATCTGAACAAAATGCGCTACTGTGGGTTTGATATTCAAAGTGATTTAACCATCCAGGAGAGGTTCCTAGTGGGTTAAATCACTTGTACGGGGCTATCCTCTGATATTCAGCAACATGTAACCAGTTAGTGCTGCTGAAAGTCAGCACTAATAATCACTAGAGCCTTAGCCCCACCTATTTTTGGGGCGGTCCAGAGGCGGAGTCGGCACTTATACAATTAAGTGCCAATATTCAGAACTTAACCACCTAAGTTAAGTAGACAAATCGCATAAAGCTCAGTCCTATCTTTGTTCGGTTTCAATTAGCCGTTTACATGCTGACTATCACATTTAACCGCATAAGAGATAGCCGGCAGCAGCCACAAAAATGCTTATCACCTCTGGCTGAGCTTTTATCCCTGTACTTCTATTCCCTGCAGACTTCAAAAAGCGCAGAGCAAGAAAGAGTAGGCATTGCACCTGTAACATAAAAAGATGTGGATTTACTGAGGATTTGCCTCTTTTCTTTTTAATATTGTCTGCATCTTGCCAGTGTTTCCTACTGCTGGACCATTTCCTCCCCCTGCATGGGGCTGGTAGATCTTGAACCAGCAACCTTAGTATTTCTGCTTTGGTTGCCAGTTCAAGTCCCACCTTTGAAGCCTGGTAGATTCTTCTAAGATAGGACAGGGGCATAGCCACCGATGGGCTAAGTGCGCTTTGTAATGTGCAGTGCCCTCTACTTATACCTCAGGCCCACCCAGCAGCCGGTGCACCACTCATGAAACTGGCAGACACCCCCAAATTCACCAGCTGAAGACATCCAGAATTGTGTCCAACGCCCCTAGCTATAAAAGCGAGGCAGTAAGTGGCAGCATTTTCAGTCATCAATTCAGACACTGGAATTCTTCAGCTGATAGTGCGTGGGCAAGCTCGCCAGCTAAGGGTTTTTAAATTTGGTAGGGGAGTGGAAGGAAGGACGGAGGGTGCAAAGAGGAAATGGATGCCCATCCATGTTACCCCATGAGGTGTTGAGACCACACAGAAAGCAGCCCATGGCAGTGCAAAGCAATTGACTAGCAAGGATGGTTGATGATTCTCAACCTATTGTCCAATAGAATGAACCTGGTCAAAACAGCAAGACAGGTTCAGGAAAGAAGACAAGAGATGGGGGAACAGATGGAAAACAAGGGGCAAGTAAAAAGGGTGGTTAACCTTTAGGAGTGAGGTGTACAAAAATGCTTCCATGCTCTGTCCCTCACCCCCACCCCAACAACTCTATCACTGAACTTTCAAAAGAATAAGTCTTCAACCCTGAAACCAAGCCGAAATCCTGAGCTAGGCTTGAGAAAAGCATCTCCTTGCAGGAAACACATGGGCAAGCAGGAAATAGCACTTACTGGAATAACGTGGTGTCAGGGTAATATTCCTGGAACTGTAGCGATGACCTTGCAGAAAAGATTCTACCCAGGCAGTGTAGATACTGTTTATATGGAAATCTTGACGGTCGATGGTCTGTTGAGTTGAGTTCCCCACATCTATCCTATCGCAGTTAGATTTCTCAGGACTCCAAAAACAAAGTCAGTTGCAGTTAAAGGAGTTGTAACATCAAAGTGGAGTATTAATGAACATCAATACTTAAAACATCAATACTGTTACTTATAGATTGATATCATTCATGACTATATCTACTTTCCCATGTGTAGATGTTGGGCTTCTCGTCCTTGATAATTTTATCCTCTTATACTACTAGGCCAGACATTACAATAGGCTCATATGGTGGAGAAAACAGAAGGGAGATTTGTAATTTGAGGATTTCAGTGCTGCACTATATGCCTTTATTTTTTCTTTTTATATAGAAATATCTTTATTGTCATTATAATTAAAAATAAAGGCATATAGCGTAGCACTAAAATCCTCAATACAGCATTGTAAATAACAAAGCAAGCTTTGGAGCACTGACATAAACATTTTGAATATAAACCTCCCCCACCTCTTCACAGACCCCTCAAAAACTCCCTAGCTCCCCTTACATTCCCCCCCCCCCGACCCACCCACGATCCCCTCCTAATAGAGAGAATGCAAAACCTAGGAGGCTTAATAAAACCTTCTAATTTTACTATTGTTTTCAATAGCAATGTTAATTGTTTTGTTCTGGCCTATATGGTGGCTATTAGGGGGGGAATGGCTTCAACAGAAAATAAAAAATACTTTTTGGGTGCACGTAGTGGACGCATACCAAAAATGAAATTACTGTAAGGGCCACGCGGTAGCTGTGCGGTAACTCCATTTTGGCGTGCGTTGGGTGCACATAGACGCTTACGAGGCTTAGTAGAAAGGATCCAAAAACTGGCTAGTTGACAACCCAAAGTAGCATACGATTTGAACCCTGGCTTCCCTGGTTCTCAGCTTACTGTGCTTACCATTAGGCCACTCCTCCAGTCTAAGGCTAGGGCCATAGCATAAATGAGTCACATGGTGAGCCCAAGGAGTTAGAAAGAAGTGGGGGGGGGGGGGCAGCAAGGGGCTTCAGAGCTCTAGGAAGCTAAGTGGCTGCTAAGGGCTGAGCCTTCAGTTTCTCACTAAAAAGGTGAAGTGCCAACTTCCTCTATCAGAGGAGAGACAGGACTAGTTTCTGGAGGGAATCAATCAGCAGCTTCAAGTGGGCTGAAAGGAGTTTGTCCCAAGTCTGTGGATTCAAGTATTCTGGAGATAAAGGACCCCAACTAAGTATTTGGTAATTAATTTTGTGAGAGAAGAGGATTCAGGAGTTTCTGGGACAGAGCTTCAGGGAGAAGGAGGCCCAAGAGAAGACCCAGCTTACTTGAGATTCTTGAGAAGTGATTTTAGGTACATTTCTTTTATTTCTTTAATTTTGTAAACAATTTATATAACACCCTACTACAAAAACAATCCAAGGAGATTTGTAACACATTATTCACAAATCTCTCCTATCTGTGCCTTTCTCCTCTACTGCTAATTCTAGACTCAAGTCCAAACTCAAAACCCACCTCGTTACCACTGCTTTTGACTCCTAACTCACTTGCCCTGTCCTTTATCCTCACCTCTGTATTCCCTTACCCTTAATTGTTTGTCTGTTTACCTGTCTTATATAGATTGTAAGCTCTTTGAGCAGGGACTGTCTTTTGTGTATGGTGTACTGCGCTGCGTATGCCTTGTAGCGCTATAGAAATGATAAATAGATAGATTCACAATCCAGATTAATAATAATATATGCAACAATAAAAGAAACATGAAAAACAAAACATTACCCCCCTCCCCTCTTTTCTAAAACCACACTAGCAGCTGCTGCTCAGTATTGCCAACACAGCCCATTCACTTTAAATGGACTGTGTCGGCATTACCGCACCGGCAGCTGCTAGTGCAGCTTTGTAACAGGGGTGGTAAATAAACTGAAATAAAATGTATTCTTTCTACTCCAAGCCTTCATAATCAATTCATCTACCACCACTGGGAGCTAAAAACATCTTTACCAATTTCCTGAATTTCGGTAAATTAGTCTCTTGTCACTATGAGTATCGGATTGTGAAAGCTTATAGACTGTCTCCTGTTGTTAATTTTATTTAAGTAAACTTTATTTTTTTACTGATTTGGAATAAAATTCAGTGTGTAAAGTATTTTTGTGGAGAGACTGAGGGGTCCTTTTACCAAGCTGCGATAAAATGACCCCTGCAGTGGCATCGGTGCGTGGATTTTCCGTGCACAGAGGCCTCCTTTTATCACAGCGGGTAAGAGGAGGGTTTTTTTTTTAAAGAAGGAAATGGCCATGTGGTAAATTAAGCACTTGCTGCGCAGCCATTTCCTGGGGGAGCCCTTACCAGCACTAAAAAGATTTAAATAATTTCATAGCACCAGAAATGACATGCAGCACACATTGGAACTGCTGCCAGGCTCCTGTGGTAGCCCAGCTGTAGGGTCAATTTGCCATGTGCCATTGCCGCAGTAGCCCTACAGTGGCTTTGTGAAAAGACCCCTGAGTGAGTAATCCCTTCAAGCTGTCCCCATCCCAGAATCCATGTTTATTTATTTAAAAATTTTCTATCCCACACCTCCAGAAGTTTCTTCTTCCACTCCGTAATTAGTATTGGATGATCTATCTCTTTCAATTTTTCTTTGAAATGTATTTTTTCTGATGTTTGCCTTGTCCCCGGTTTAAGTGGTGAACTTTTAAGTAGATTAATGATTTCCTGTATTATTTCCTAGCAATTTTATTTCCTTGTTAGAATGTCTTTTTCTGTAACAACATACATCTTGGATTTATTTTGTTAATTTTATAAATACAAATTTTATTTTAATGGTTATCCCACACTATCCTTTCATTCTAGGCAGGTAACACTAAAAACATACATAATAGAACATAAAACTAACACAGAATAAATAATATAAGAACACAGCATCAGAGCAACTCTCCAAAATAAAAGTAAAAATAACATCTAAATGAGCAAATTCAAATATCAATTGAGTCAATACATCAGGCATATTAAATCATAATAAATGAATAGCAATGCTTTGTGGAGTAAATCCAGCTATAGATTAAAAGCTTTCTTAAATAAATAAGGCATTGTACCAAATTTCCAGTACACAACAGTTTCTAAAGGTATTCCCTTGGATTTACAGGGAGTGCTTTGTGAAAATTTCCCTCTAGGACCAAATTTGTTACATCATTGTAGGGAAAAGTTATCAACATGGGCTACCGTTAAAGCATATTATTTTACTGTTAACCCCAGTTATTAGTAGCTAGTGGGCTCATTTTCGAAAGAGAAAAACGTCCAAAAAGTGTCAAAAAGCACCATTTGCATGTCTCAAAGCGTCCAAATTGGTATTTTCAAAACCTGTCTTGAAGATGTCTATCTATGCATTTCGTCTGCAGTGTGTCCAAATCAACAGGGGGCATGTCAGGGGCCCTTTGAAGGTGGGATTAGGGCGTGCCTAACACATGGATGTTTTATAGCCATAATGGAACAAAACGTTTTGGTCTAGACCTGTTTTTCTAATGAATAAGACACAAAAGGTGTCCTAAATGACCAGATGACTACTGGAGGAATTCAGGGATGACTCCCCCCTTACTCTCCCAGTGGTCACTGACCCCCTCTCACCCCCCCCAAAAATCTGAATAAAAATAGTACTTACCAGCCTCTATGACATCCTCAGATGTTATACCCAGGTTCATTAGATCAGAATGCGGGTTCCTGGAGTAGTGTAGTGGAGGATATAGTGCACTGTAGACAGATGAACTCAGACCCATACCTCCTCCTACCTGTTACACTTGTGGTGGAAACTGTGAGCCCTCCAAAATTCACCAGAAACTCACTGTACCCACATATAGGTGCCCCCTTCACCGATAAGGTCTACTGTAGTGGTGTTCAGTTGGGGGTAGTGGGTTTTGGAGGGCTCAGCAGAGATAAAAGAGCAATGGTGAGATGTGTACTTAGGAGCATTTATATGAAGTCCACAGCAGTACTCCCTAGGGTTACCCATTGCTCTCCTGGGATGTCTGGAAGACAAGTCTGCTAAAAATGCTGGCCCCTCCTACATCCCAATGGTTGATTTTATGTTTCTAACTTGTGCTTTTTCTTTTTTTTCGAAAATGGCCTAAAAAGATAAATGCACAGAACATAAAACCTTTTTCAAAATGGTATTTTGAAAAAAAAAATAAGACTTTTTCTTTTTTTTTTTTTTTTAATGGGTATATTTCCTATTTGGATTTACATAACATAAGAGTAGCCATACTGGGTCAGACCTATGGTTCATCTAGCCCAGTATCCTGTTTCCAAACAGTGGCCAAGCCAGGTCACGAGTACCTGGCAGAAACCCAATTATTAGCAATATTTCATGCTACCAATCCTGGGGCAAGCAGTTGCTTCCCCATGTATGTCTCACTAGCAAATTACGGACTTTTCCTCCAGGAAGTTGTCCAAACCTTTTTTAAACCCAAATACACTAACCACCATTACCACATCCTCCTGGCAAAGAGTTCCAGAGCTTAACTATTCATTGAGTGAAAAAATATTTCCTCCTATTTGTTTTAAAAGTATTTCTATATAACTTCCTTGAGTGTCCCCTAGTCTTTGTACTTTTGTAATGAGTGAAAAATCGATTTACTTCTACTTGTTCTATAGCACTCAGGATTTTGTAGACCTCAATCATATCTCCCCTCATCCGTCTCTTTTCCAAGCTGAAGAGCCCTAACCTCTGTAGCCTTTCCTCAAATGAGAGTAGTTCCATCCCCTTTATTGGTAGGTTTAGTGCAAAATGTCCAAAGTCTGACTTAGATGCACTATCGAAAATGCTCCTATAGGTCTCATTGCATAAAACGGGACGAGTTAGTGGTAAAATAACCCATCTTAACGGTAGCCCATGTTGATAACTTCCCCTCTTAGTGTGAAGTCTCTGGTAACCAGAGCTAATATTGTGATGTCATAATGCCTCACTCCACCCATGCCTAAGAGCTACCTCATCAGTGATGTCACAATGACTTGATTGTCCCATATTTGGCTCACTTTTATTACATATAACAGTGATTTTGATTTCTAGAGTGTGATGTATGAGACACCCTCCTGGTCTTCCTTTTGTCTTTTCATATCTTATTGCCCTGCAAATACTATAAGAAGGGAGAGGAGTTTTACCTGGATAGCTGGCTGTGCGTCCCTGGAAGGCTTGCAGCAGGAGACGGGCAAGCATAATTACCAAGAAAGCAGATTTCCAAGGTTCTAAACCAGGGGCGTAGCCAGCCTCCCGTGGGGGAGGGGTCCAGAGCCCGGGGGGAGGGGGCACATTTTAGCCCTCCCCCGGCGCCGCCCCCCCCCCGACATTGCCGCCCCCCCTCCCGCCGCGAAACCGCCGCCGCTGCAGCCTACCTTTACTTTTGCTGGCGGGGGATCCCACTTCCCGCCAGCCGACGTCTTCTCAGTCGCTTCCGGCTCTTCAATTTGTTTGCTGACGTCTGCAGGACGTCAGACTCAGTCTGACGTCCTGCACGTACAACGTACAACGTGCAGGACGTCAGCAAACAAATTGAAGAGCAGGAAGGACTGAGAAGACGTCGGCTGGTGGGGAGTGGGATCCCCCGCCAGCAAAAGTAAAGGTAGGCGGGGGCGGGGGCGGGTTCACCGGGAGGGGGGTCCGGGGGTGAATCTGCGGGGGCCCCGGCCCCCTCAGGCCCCACGTAGCTGTGTCTTTTTCAGGACAGACACAGATTGCTGGAAGGGAGAAAACCTGACATGGGCCTCAGAAAGGAAAGTGCTCCACACCTGCAATGCTACACCCAGGTAAAAAGCCTACTGTGATCAGAGAGACAGGAGGTGAAGGGAGAGAGAGAGGAGAAGGAGAGCAACCTGCTCAAGGGCAGAAGGAACTTTCCTTACAGAGAACCAGCTGCAGGGAGTAAGCGGACTACCTAACCCAGGGCAAGAGGACCCTAAAGTTAACACAGTGCCTGGTTAGTGAGAGAAGGGGCTTTCCCAGAGAAAATGCTGTTGTGAGACTGGTTCTGACCTGCCTGAAGAGAGAGGGGGGGGGGGGGTCAGGGTCAGCCATGTGAAGGATGCAGAGACTTTCTGAGCAGTCCTAGCCTGTGGCTGGGAGAAAGAATTGGTGTCCAGTCCTCACCGGGGCTTCGTTCTGTTTCTGTGAGGCTGGCGTCCTGCGCGGGATTGGGAAGAAGAGGACCTCAGCTCACCTTGTGGGGGTTGGAGTCCCCCGCCAGCAAAGGTAGGCAACGACGGGTTGGTGGCGGGGGGGTTCGGCAATGGTGGGGGGGTCAAAGTTGGTGGCGGGGGTTCGGCAATGGCAAGGGGGGTCAAAGTTGGTGTGGGGGGGTTCAGCAATGGCGGGGGGGTCGGTGGCACCGGGGGGGGGCTAAATTGTGCCCCCTCACCTCAGCCTTTGGACCCCCCTCCCGCCGAAGTCTGGCTACTCCCCTGAATGGAACAAAGCAAAAACGTCCAGCACTAAAACTTGGACATTTTGAGCTCAACCTGTTTTTCTTATGAATAAGGCACAAAAAGGTGCCCCAAATGACCAGATGACCACTGGAGGGAATCAGGGATGACCTCCCCTTACTCCCCCAGTGGTCACTAACCTCCTCCCACCCCCAAAATGTGTGTTGAAGAACATTACTTGCCAGCCTCTATGTCAACCTCAGATGTCATATTCAGGTCCGTGACAGCAGCATGCAGGTCCCTGGAGTAGTTTAGTGGACTTCAGACAAGTGGACTCAGGCCCATACCTCCCCTACCTCTTACACTTGTGCAGGAAACTGTGAGCCCTCCAAAACCTACCAGAAACCCACTGTACCCACATATAGGTGCCCCCTTCACCCGTAAGGGCTATGGTAGTGGTGTACAGTTGGGGGTAGTGGGTTTTGGACGGGTTTTGGGGGGCTCTGCACACAAGGTAAGGGAGCTGTGGACCTGGGAACATTTTATGAAGTCCACTGCAGTGCCCCCTAGGGTGCCCGATTGCTGTCCTGGCATGTCAGGAGGACCAGTCTACTAAAAATGCTGGCTCCTCCCACGTCCAAATGGCTTGAATTTGGATGTTTTAGACTTGGACATTTTTCTTTCAAAAATGGCCGAAAATCATAGACGTCCAAATCGCAAAATGTCCAAATCCAAGGACGTCCATGGTATTTTTGAATGCAAAAGATGGACATCCATCTTTTTCGAAAATGACCTTCTCCCAGCTTCAGAATTTGGATGTCTTTGAAAAACGTCCAAATTCTGACTTAGACGTTTCTTTTGAAAATGCCCCTCCACATCTACCAGCAGAGGATGGTATATCAAACGCAGACATATACGATGAAGCTAATCTATATATGATTTTAAAAATCATTGTACATCTACTAAATATCAGGTGCCTTGATGCATTTTTTTTGCCATCCTTACCATAAATGAAGTTGATAAGTTGCATCAGCTGATGAGTCACCAGCTCTCCAGGTGCAGACCAAAGAAGACAAATCATATTTTAAATAGCAAATCAGATCTGTTGGTGACTTCTGGGCACAGCCTGTAAAACATAGAGGTCTTCACCAGCTGCTGCTGTTTGACTTGCATCTGACAAGAAGATTTAAAGAACTAGATAGCGTAACTGAATGATGGGGTGGTGATTCTCTAGACCCCCCCCCCCCCCCCCCCAAAAAAAAAAAAAAGAAAACCAAAGAAAATCCCACAAGTCACAAAGGGGCCCTTTTACTAAGCCGTGTAAGTGTCTACGTGCACCAAAATGGAGTTACCGCCCAGTTACTGTGTGGCTTTTGCAGTAATTTCATTTTTGGCACGTGTCCGATACAAGCATCCGAAAAATAATTTTCAGACGCACATATCAAATGCACGTCAAGTGGCATTTGACCCCCGTGGATCATTACCACCCGTTCACCGCATGAGTCTTTACCACTAGGTCAATGGCTGGCATTAAGGTCACAGACCCAGAATGGACGTGCGGCAATTTTGATTTTGCTGCATGTCCATTTTCGGCAAAATTTTTAAAAAGGCCTTTTTTACAGGTGTGCTGAACAATGGATCGGCTTGCGCCCAAAACACATGCCTACACTACCACAAGCCATTTTTCAGCGCACCTTAGTAAAAGGACCCCAATGACATTAAAACCGAAATAATAAAATGCTGTTATAAATTGACAGCATTTTATTATGTTGATTTTATTATTTGAAATTGATGTATGTTTTAATTGGAATTTATACCAGACACAGCAAAAGTTACAAAAGGCAATAACCAAGATGGCAAGATGTTACAATCAACTTTATTAAAAGGTAGAATCAATTTATTTCCTGACATTTCAAAAGAGACCCAGAAAAGACGTAAACCATTTTTGTTATTAAAACCTGCCGTTCTACAACTTGGAGGAGTATTTTATTTGAGGTTTCCTTGCAAATGCATTATTCGGTTAAATTCACTTAAGTATATTTTCATGGACCCTTCGCAATTGTCATCTTTTATTGCTTCGAAAAGAACTAAAGCAGTAGCATAGCCAGAGTTTCATTTTTAGATGGGCCTGGAGGTGGACTGGGTGGGCACAGGCCTCGCATTTCCTCTCTACCTGCTACCACCCCCCACCCACCCGCCGCCTGCCACTGCCGCATTTCCTCTCCATCTGCCCACCACCGCCGCATTTCCTCCCCCCCCCCATGACAGCCCCCTGCCCATGGTCAGTTCTAGTCATTTTTACTGACCTGAAGTGCCGTTCTCCCTCCAGCACCAGCGATTCCCATAGCCAGCCTTCTGCCAGCGCAAGCCGTGGGAACCTCTTCTCAGGCACGTCCCACCTACTCTGTAACTTCCTGTTTTCTGCAAAGATGGGACACAGGAAGTTGCAGAGTAGGCGGGACGTGCCTGAGAAGAGGCCCTGACAACGCGCGCTGGCAGAAGGCTGGCTATGGGAATCGCCGGTGCTCGAGGGAGAACGGCACTTCAGGACAGTAAAAGTGAGCAGACCACGTGGACAGGGAGAGCGGGCAGAAGAGGCTGGGCGGGCCTGGAGCTAAAGTGGCTGGGCCTGGGTCCATCCAGGCCCACACATGGCTATGCCCCTGAACTGAAGGAGTTTAAAATAATATTATTCTGTTCAACTGGGAGCTGATTAATCTTAGTAACTTTTTCCTTTAAATTACCTGTAATTAATATCTTGGATCTAATAACCGAGGACTTGAATGTTGGAAACTAAACATATTTTTGTTAATATATTTTCCTTTATATATATTATTTGAAATGTTAACACACTGCTGAACAAGAGTGTAATCTTGAAATTGTTGAAAAATTCTGAAAATAAATAAAAAAAAATTTTAATTATTTATTTTCAGAATTTTTCAACAATTTCAAGGGATTTGTGAAATTATCCCTACACTATTTTATGAGTGCTTAAACCGTTGCATCAACTTTTAGCTATACTGCTGCAGGTTTCTTGAACACTCCTGAGGAAGGCCTCAAAGTCGAAACATGATTTGTGGAGTCTTGATTCTACTTTTCTTTTTTTTCTTTTTTTTTTTTTAAGAAAAGTAGAATCAAGACTCCACAAATCATGTTTCGACTTTGAGGCCTTCCTCAGGAGTGTTCAAGAAACCTGCAGCAGTATAGCTAAAAGTTGATGCAACGGTTTAAACACTCATAAAATAGTGTAGGGATAATTTCACAAATCCCTTGTAACGATGAAGTTAAAGCCATAGCGAATGGAACCGACAAATGTTGCACAATGCACCACCAGGTCAGACTCTAACCAGAGGTTGATGCAAAAGGAAAGGGTAAAGGAAGACTTCTGAGGAAGGCCTCATGGCTGAAACGCAATTTGTGTAGTGTCTTGATTCTGCCATTTAATAAAGTTGATTGTTACACCTTGCCATCTTGGTTACTGCATTTTGTCATCTTCGCTGTGTCTGGTATTCTTCGTTTTTGCATAGGACAGTTCTTCTGTGTTTTCCTGTTAATTGGAATTAGATTCACATCCTCACTGTTTCATGGTTTGGAACTCTACCTCCAGCTTTTTGGGAATTTTTTTTAAATTTAATGTACCGTATTTTTCGGACTATAAGACGCACCGGACCATAAGACGCACCTAGGTTTTAGAGGAGGGAAATAGGAAAAAAAAAAATTTCCTTTTTCCCTCCTCTAAAACCTAGGTGCTCCGGTGCGTCTTGTCCGAGTTCGGGATCGCCCTCCCCCCGGCCCTGTCACCATTTCTCCCTACTCACGTCACGCGATCTTCCCTGGTGGTCTAATGACGTCGGGGCAGGAAAGAGCCCCCTCTTTCCTGCCCAGCGCGCTGCTCTCCATCCTCCTGTATGCTGCCTGACGGTCTCGGCGAGATTCAAAATGGCCGCCGAGAATTGAAGTCTTGGCGGCCATTTTGAATCTCGCCGAGACCGTCAGGCTGCATACAGGAGGACGGAGAGCAGCGCGCTGGGCAGGAAAGAGGGGGCTCTTTCCTGCCCCGACGTCACTAGACCACCAGGGAAGATCGCGTGACGTGAGTAGGGAGAAGTGGTGACAGGGCCGGGGGGAGGGCGATCCCGAACTCGGGCGGAGGGCTGGAGGGAGGGAAATCGCTACCTTCGGACTATAAGATGCACCCCCCATTTTCCTCCCAAATTTGGGGGGAAAAAAGTGCGTCTTATAGTCCGAAAAATACGGTATGTATATTTTTTGTTTAATGTATATGTTTTGTAAGTGCTTAATAAAATCATACTGCTGTTTTGTTTCTTCTAGCCTGTATGGACTCCTGATGAAGGCTACATTGCCGAAACACAGCCTGTGTCAAGTCCAGATATTGTTCACCATCTGAGATCTGCATATTATTGACCATCTGAGATCTGTGTGCCGTTGTACAATAAAGAATTTCTTGTGTTGGATCACCCGATTTGTCCATTTGATCAGTCCCACTGTATTTGTTTCTGATTCTCTAGACCCCCACAGGTGGAGCTGGAAAGACCTCATAAAGACATCGGTCCCGATATTCAGCCATGTCCAGGCTCCGGCATGAATTTCTGAGTATATAGTGAATGGCCGCGAAAACATAGCCAATTAAGTGTGATATTCAGCACTTAATCAGCTATGGCGACCAGCTGTCCTATTTATGCTGTTACCTTGGCTGGTAAAGTGCTGAATATTGGTACTTAACTAGCCAAGTGCTGACTCTGCCCCTAGACCCCCCCCCCCCCCCCCACACACACACACACACACACACACACACATACACACACACACACACACAATAGCCAGTTTCGGCTTAGGAATAAACTGGACATTTTCAGCAGAACTATCTGGTTAAGAGCTGCTGAATATGCCCGGTTAGCCCTGGACAGGCAATTTTAATAACCAGGAGCTTCTCCTAGCCCTTTAAATTGTATTAAATATCGGGCCCATCCAATCTATGCCCTCACCTCCAATCCATGTCACACCGGTAAATTCAGCAAATCGATAAGCCTTCTATGGATGTGTGACTCATAGTTACAGAACCATAACTACTTTGGTGCTCAAAGTCACATGAGCCTTACCACCTCACCCCGTTCAAAGCGAACAAACTGAGCCCGTCCTAGTTTTGGCCTGCCGCAAGCATGAACAGGTAGTTCCTGCTCGTCTTAAGGGGCTCCAAACAAATGACAACTCCATGCATGCAATGGGGGTGAAACCAAGACTGGCTGGCACAGAGCTGTATATCTAAATGAATACTGTATGACCTTTCAGCTAACTGACCACACACTGCAGGTGTCTTTGAGAGTTGCACTTTTCCTTTCACTGGCTTTGGTTCTTTCTTTCTTTTTTTTAATCAAACGTGTTCATTCTACACGTGTGCTGAAAATGAAATGTGACACTCTGGTAGGGAAGTGGAAAAGAGCTTGCTAATGTGAGAAATCCCATGTCGCACATCAACGCCCTCTTCCCCCAACCACAATCTAGCTAGCTAACCACATGCAAATCAGACCCTCACAAAATGATAGCTGCCCTAAAGACTTCACCATACCTAGTAGGTTTGTATTGTTAATTTTAATGTAATTTTCTTCCGTCTCGGATTTTCTTTTTTTTTTTTTTTTTATAATCCGTTTTGCAAGGTTAAAAGTGAAATAGAAATCCCAGAATAGAGTAGAAAAGCTTCCTAGGAAAGAGTACAATCATTAAAAAAAAAATCATGGACTGACCCACTTGTGACATCCAAAACCTGTAGTTCCTGTTTCTCTGAGGAAGAGATGCCAAGTTACCCAGTTCCAGACTTTTTGGTCAGGGTTTTGAACTTACATCTCAAAGCAGTGTTGGATTTGTAGTTCCTGATCCTGCCCATTGAAATTAGTGCAGCAAATCCCATAATCACCAGGATGGGGTGTCAGAAATCCAGGACTGTCCCACAATCTGCAGCCTGGAACTGAGTAACTTGGCTTCTCTGCAGGGCTTTTTTTGAGGGAGTACTTGGGGGTACTGAGTACTGGCACCTTTTCCGTTGTCTGCTAAAATTGACCCACGGTCCCCAAGTTTTAATGAAAGAGCTCAGGCTCTACACAACAATTCTGCCTTGCTATAGATTCTGTGACTGGTTGCAGGGGGCCTGGCTATTGTCGGGTGGGTTCCTCAGTGATTACCCCACCTCTGAAGGGTGGCCTGGCATTTGAGTACCGGCACCTTTTTTGCTAGCAGAAATGCACTGCTTCTCTGACACAGTTTTCCCCCTTCTGCCTTGGCCAATCCTGCTTTTGTCTCATATTTGATACTCAAGTTTCCTCAGTAATAACAAAATCTTTCAGATCTCCTTGGAAACTAAAAAGGATCAGACCCTATTTCTCATTAGAAACATTCAGACTATTGGTACTATCAATAACATTATCCCAATTCGATTATTGTAATGCCATATATACTGGCTGTAAGGAGTACCTGTTGAAAAAACTCCAAACAGCTCAAAACATTGCTGCCAGATTCATATACAAAATCTCTCATTTTGAAAGTGCCTCACCTTTATTAATCAAATTACACTAGCTTCCAGTTCCCATCAAAGTGAGAATCACCTTCAAATTATGTACTTTTATCTTTCAAATGCTACATGGAACAGCTCCAGACTATATGGCACCATTTATAAACTTACCTCAAAGAAACACCAAATACAAGGCAAGAAAATATCTGACTACACCTCCCAAATTGCAAAAAAGTGATCTACAAAACTGTCCACTCTGCAGACTTCACTTACCGTGGAACTCCTTACCACCCAAAATTAGAAATATACAGGAATATACCAGATTCCGCAAAATCCTCAAATCGTTCCTATTCAAACAAACCCTCACAAAGAACGACCATATCTCAAACATTTAATTATTTCCATGAATTGGTTATTACTCTATTTACCATTAACTTTCTCTTTGCTTCATTTCCAATTTCTCATTCATAATAGATTTTCTAAATGTTAAACATCCATAGTTATCCCAGTATGTTTATGATACTGTATTGTAAAATTGGATTCTTAGAACAAATTACTTTCTTATGCATTATTGTTTGTTATGTATCCTTAACTGTTTATTGTAAGCCACATTGAAAAACTTGTTTGGGAGAATGTGGGATATAAATGTCACAAATAAATAAATATCGTGTAGCACGGGTTGCCGGTTCTGGTTTAATTTTTCCCCTAAGCAGAAACGCACTATAGTTTTATCGGAAGGCCTCTGAAATCCAGAAACTTTTCAAATTCAAGGGCAGGACTCTCTGTAATAATTTCACTGGAAATGCAACTTGCAGTAGATTTACTAACTCCATTTTCTCCTTAAATCTCCCATCTTGTGATGCACAATTTCTATTTGTTATAAGAAAGAGTGTCACCTCAGTGAGCATTTTAACTCACTCCAGGATTGGAGTTCCTAAAATTCATATATCCTGTCATCAGTCCATTACATCCTGTCTTATTCTGCAGTTAAAGTTGTTTGGGTCTCTGCGCTCTGTGGGAATGCAAGAGTAACCTACTGGTTAGAACAGTGGGCTTCAGACCAGGATCTGTCTTCTGTAGTGCAATGTAGAACAGTTATTCAGAAAACTAGTTTTGCAGCAATATAGTTATCATGCCTTGACACTAACCAAAGAAAGTGCATTGCCTGAAATTAATTGTGTAGATTATTTTTTCCAAACCATGATCCTTAGAAAAATTGCTTGATTATTGTTGAGAACAATGGATAGAAGTCAAAGAGAAACTTTTCCTGTGCACAGCAGCAGAGAGGTCGTGCTCATGGGTACACCACCACCAGATGAAGGTTAAGTGACCTTGTTCAGTGAATGGAGAAATGGAGCGTGGTAACATAGCAGATGATGGCTGAAAAAGACCAGTTGGCCCATTTGTCCAGTTCTTCCTATTCACACTACTAAGGATATATCCAAGCTGCCAAGCATAGCAACCTGACCTCTTGTAAGGTAGCTGTCCTTATCCAAGTCAATTCTTGTCATCATCCTCTTTGGTTTTCCACCATTTCTGACAGTCAAACACTATCAACCAGTGCCCTCTCACCTTCCATCTCTCCCCTATCTCAACCTCCATGCACCCAACACCAAAACCTATGAGGCCACTGCTCAAACCCCTGGCCAACCAGATCTCAGTGCCTTTGTTGGACACTATCTAGCCACCAACAACCTGCTGGCATCAACTCAATAGCTTCTGGGAGCTGTAGCCTGCCATTACTAACCATGACTTGCCATGTTGCTTGCTGATGCTCTCTTTATCCACCCCTCATTTTTGCTTTATCATTTTGCTGTCAGGAGAACTGAATTAGAGTCTGTCTCCGGCCACTGCTCTACCCTGCCTACCCCGAAAAGTAGTCTAGCACTTCACAACCAAGTCCTGTATTAACAAAGTTGACATGGGAGAATTAACCTGCACTGTACAGCAGGAATAACTCTTTCCACCTTACAAGGCAGACTGGATGGACCACATTGATCTTTATCTGCCATCATCCACAATGTTACTATGTTGTGCAGTCATAACTGAGAGGTAAACTAGTTTCTAATCTTGTTCCACTCTGATATGCACAATCATTTTCTCTTTCCTTGCCATTAAGGTACCATTGACCTGCATGGGAAATACATACCTCTCAATGCACCGGCTGCTAGTAGAAGGAACGTCACTGGTAGCATGTCTATTTCCTCCCAGATCACTGCAGATAATGAGATGTCTGCAGCCGCTCTTTCATGGTGTGTGAGTCCTCACCGCTGTGGCAAACTTTTTAAACACACCTATAGCCTGAATCACCCAGTGATGAGCTGCCAGAGGATCCTAGACCAAAACACAGCTTCAGCACAGTGATTTCTCAGCTGCACTTCTGGTAAAAGCAAAAAAGATAGATGAATTCTCAAAAGTGTAATAAGGCAACTGGAAAAAAGACAAGAAGAGTTTCTTGAACGTCAGCAAGTCTGATCAGGTAGTGGAGGCGGACAATGCTGAAGCCACAAGTTAACCTCAATGAGGCACAGCAGGCTAAGTCATTTTCTTCTAGGGGATAGGAAGGTCTCACGAAAGTGTCAAGAGGCTGGGATAGCAGGAGGTACTCAGACCAGAGAGGAGTAACTCTGAGGACAGCTAGTCCCAAACTATGGTCAGTTCTTCATTTTAACTCTTTATGCTTTTAAAGGTGAGGTCTAGAAGGATGGTGGAAGAGCAGAAAGGTAGGAAATCTCAATGAAGAGATGTGATAGGATCAAATCAGTTTCACAGATGCCATAAAATGTTTCAATGGACCAGTGATGTTCAATCTTTTTCATCTCGCGGAACACTTACAAGGCGTAAAAATTGTCAAGGTACACCACTGGAATCTAACCCATATCTGCCCGTCCCCGTGCAAGTAATGTCCTCCATCCCCACCCACACCTGTAACCTTCAGAAGTAGTTATTTCATTTAATTATGCTACTGAAATACATTAAGCACCAATATACCTGCTACTGAGAAACTGGAGCAGGACGGTTACAGATACCTACACAGACACCACATGCCAACAGAATCCTTCACCTCAATTGCAGATGCAAACATGACTCTCACCTGATACAAAATAGGGAACCACAAAATACATGCAGACAATACCGGTGTCATACAACACCAGAAAATTAGAAAGAAATGCATATCTTCCTGTACTGTGCAAAATTAAAGTCGACAGATATAAATTCTCAACACTGCATAATTCAGTCACTAAACTGAAAATAAAATCATTTTTCCTAACTTTTGTGGTCTTGTAATTTTATTTTTCCAGTCATCCTGTTCCCAATCTTTGGCTCTGCTTTCCTCTGTCTGTGCTCTTAACTCTGTTTCCAGGGCCTCCTTTCCATCTGCAGTTTCTTTTCTCACCTCCTGCCCTATGTCTGTTTGGTACTGATCTTTCCCGTTCAGTTTTCATCAATTTCTCTGCCTCCTTCTCAAATCTCCCCTTATGTCTCAGCCTTTCCCCCTCAGTTCACTCCCTCTATCTTACCCCCTCCAATTTCACACCCTCACTCATTCTCAAAAACCAATAAACACAACCTCACTCTTGCCTACTAATTGCCAGATCCTCACTATCCCCTAAAAGTCTCTCTCCATCTCTTCCCATCCATAGTCCCCAACAAACATCCCCAACTCAGTCCCCAATTCCCAGTCATAGTAACATAGTAGATGACGGCAGAAAAAGACCTGCACGGTCCATCTAGTCTGCCCACGATAAACTCATATGTGTATACCTTACCTTGATTTGTACCTGTCTTTTTCAGGGCACAGACCGTATAAGTCTGTGCAGCAGTAATTCCCGCCTCCCAACCACCAGACCCGCCTCCCATCACCGGCTCCGGCACAGACCCCGTATAAGTCTGCCCTCCCCCATCCTAGCCTCTCAACCACCAACCCCTCTTCCCCCCGCCACCCAATTTCAGCTAAGCTTCTGTGGATCCATTCCTTCTGCACAGGATTCCTTTATGCCTGCCCCACGCATGCTTGAATTCCGTTACCGTTTTCATCTCCACCACCTCCCGCGGGAGGGCATTCCAAGCGTTCACCACCCTCTCCGTGAAGAAATACTTCCTGACATCTTTCCTGAGTCTGCCCCCCTTCAATCTCATTTCATGTCCTCTCGTTCTACCGCCTTCCCATCTCAGGAAAAGATTCGTTTGCGGATTAATACCTTTCAAATATTTGAACGTCTGTATCATATCACCCCATTCCTCCTTTCCTCCAGAGTATACATGTTCAGGTCAGCAAGTCTCTCTTCATACGTCTTGGAACGCAACTCCCATACCATCCTCGTAGCTTTTCTTTGTACTGCTTCCATTTTTTTAACATCCTTCGCAAGGTACGGCCTCCAAAACTGAACACAATACTCCAGGTGGGGCCTCACCAACGTCTTATACAGGGGCATTAAAACCTCCTTTTTTCTGCTGGTCACACCTCTCTCTATACAGCCTAGCAACCTTCTCGCTACGGCCACCGCCTTGTCGCACTGTTTCATCGCCTTCAGGTCCTCAGATACTATCACCCCAAGATCCCTCTCCCCGTCCGTGTCTATCAGGCTCTCCCCACCTAACACATACGCCTCCCTTGGATTTCTACTCCCTAAGTGCATCACTTTGCATTTCTTCGCATTGAATTTTAATTGCCAAACGTTAGACCATTTTTCCAGCTTCTTCAGATCTTTTTTCATGTTTTCCACTCCCTCCGGGGTGTCCACTCTGTTGCAAATCTTGGTGTCATCCGCAAAAAGGCAAACTTAACCTTGTAACCCTTCGGCAATGTCACTCACAAATATATTGAACAGAATGGGCCCCAGCACCGATCCCTGAGGCACTCCACTACTCACCTTTCCCTCCTCCGAGCGAACTCCATTCACTACCACCCTCTGGCATCTGCCCATCAACCAGTTCCTAATCCAGTTCACCACTTCGGGTCCTATCTTCAGCCCTTCTAGTTTATTCAAGAGCCTCCTGTGGGGAACCGTGTCAAAAGCCTTGCTGAAATCTAAGTAGATGACGTCCATAGCATGTCCTTGATTTAATTCTCCCGTCACCCAGTCAAAGAATTCAATGAGATTCGTTTGGCACGACTTCCCTTTGGTGAAACCATGTTGTCTCGGATCTTGCAACTTATTGGCTTCCAGGAAATTCACTATCCTTTCCTTCAGCATGGCTTCCATTACTTTTCCAATAACCAAAGTGAGGCTTACCGGCCTGTAGTTTCCAGCTTCTTCCCTATCACCACTTTTGTGAAGAGGGACCACCTCCGCCATTCTCCAATCCCTCGGAACCTCTCCCGTCTCCAAGGATTTATTAAACAAATCTTTAAGAGGACCCGCCAGAACCTCTCTGAGTTCCCTCAGTATTCTGGGGTGGATCCCGTCCGGCCCCATGGCTTTGTCCACCTTTAGCTTTCCAAGTTGTTCATACAATTCCCAGTCATCTTAGGCTCTGATCCCCCTAGCCCTGAGTCCCATCTTCTTCTCTTTCGAGGATCTCCACTCCATTTGACATTTCTTCTCTTTCCATGTCCTCCATCATTCCCTCTGCATCCTGTCCTCTCTAGCAGCTGCCCACTGTGTCCCCTTCCCCCTGTGCCCTACCCCTTCTACTGTCCAGATTTTTCCCTTAATCCAAGGGCAGGTATCTCTCTTGATTTTTCTCTTTCCATCTTTGTGTCCAGTGTCTTTCCCACTTTTCCCTCTGCTCACCTGCCTCCACCCCCCCCCCTCAGTATTTCTCTCTCCCCTTCCCTCCATTACTCCAGCCTCTCTCCCACTCTCTTTCTCACTACTTTATCCAATTTCTCTCATCTCCAGGTCACCTCCCCCTCACCAGCATCTCTCTCCCTCCCTGCCTCGAGGTCAGGCATCCTTGTTCCCCTGCCTACCCTGTTCTGCTCTGCTCTGCTCTGCTCAGCTGATGGGCAACATTTTTCCCTCCCCCTTCCCTAAGTTCAGGCATCTTCCACCTGTGCACCCCTCCACCACAGAATGAGCATCTTCTACCCTTGCTCCCTCCCCTCCATCTTCCACCCACACAAAGCATCCCCCTAAACTGACAGCTTCCACCTGCACCTGCACCCCCCCAAACCAGCATCTTCCACCCTATCCCTTCCTGAATCAGCATCTTCCACCCATGCCCTTGCCCCTTCCCTAGAACTGGCATCTCCCACCTGTGCCCGCCCCCTGAGAACCGGCATCTTCCACCCACACCCATCCCCTGAGGTCCAGCAACTATTTTTATGCCTTTCCTCCTCCCTGTGATGTTCTTCCAACCTTCTCATTCAGTTGCATCAGAGGAGGTGGGAGCTGCAGAAAGAAAGCTTCCTGGATTGGCCTGCCTTGATCGCTGACACTGCTGGTACTGAATGAGAAGGCTGGAAGAGCACTGAGGGAAGAGGAAAGGAATAAAAACAGTTGGTGGACCTCGGGGGGGGGGGGGTGCTGGTGAAAGATGCCAGTTTGAGCGGGGGGCGTACAGCGCAGGTGGAAGATGCATCCTCAAATCTCTGTAGAACTGCAACACACCTGGGAAGCAGTCATGGCACACCACACTACACCACACTCTGGAATGGACTAATTCGGAGGGAGTACCATTTTCAAAAACAATGTAATAATAAGAATAAAACATTATTTCTAATCTGCTATATCTGAAACATTCTAAGCAGGGAACAAAAATTACATTCAAAATAAAATATAACAATGCAAACCAAACAACATAAAATATTCCCATGAAAGCATGTAAGTTATGAAACAATGCACCTGCTTCTACCTGTAATATTGCAGAGGCTTTCATAGGGTGGGTATAGGCTATGGGAGACACTAGCTACATCTTAATGTCGTATTTTCAAAACTAGGCTTTTTTCTACAGATACTTGTTTTCTGAAAATCCCTGGTGTAAATCTGGATCTCACAACTATTCATGTTGTTTCAAATATTTTATAACAGGGCACCTAGGTTTGGAGGTGGAGAACAACCCAATTTAAGCCCATTTTATAAAACCACAAAGGTGCCCGTGTGTCTTTATAAAATAGTAGTACTAGCGCAGAAATTGCGCCTAGAGTGAAGGTGTGGACATGACACGTGCACAAGAGCAGGTGTAAATTGAGCATGTACTATATGTACACACAGGTATATATTTTATAAAATATACATGTAAATTGTGAATCCGCTTACAGTCTGCCCTAACGCCTCCTCTAAAGATTCTTGCCAGCTTACACCACACATAATTATAGGCGTGATCTAATTTTATACAACTAAAACAGCACTTTAGGCATGAAAAGAGTTTATAAGAGGACCCTCTTAGCCTGTCTGTGCTTAACCTCTCCTCAATCTTCTCCCGTCCTACAGTATTTCCTGCGCTTAACCTCTCCTACCCCATCTCTTCTTCATTCCTGGGCTCGGTCATAGCTCATGCCTATCAAAAACATTTAGCTGCTGCGGGATTGGAGAAAACTAGCCTTGACATTGGTTTAACACTTATCAGACAGTGTCCTTGACATGAGCAACACATCAGAAATTCAGTTCCTCTGTGGCTGCTTCCATAAAACCCTGTGTACTGATCTTGATCCCATCCCCCTCCCACCCCTCCATATGTGGGTGTCTGTGGGAGGGGGAGGGATCATTTGTCCTCTTCCTTCTCCTCCTCCCTGGATTAATGACTAATCATTTTCATAACTGTCTCAGAGTCAGAGCTATACACCACGTCATATTGCTTTTGCTAGGTTGTAAACCTTTCTGGGTCATTTTTGGAGTGAGGTGGCATTTTAATCGGAAAGATAATGCAATTTAATGATCTGATGCTTCCTTATGTCTTTCTGTTATGCACCTCTCCCCACTCATGCTGCCAGCCTTAGCTGCAGGAGGAGAACACAGGAAACTGGGCAAAGGTTTCTTGAGATTCAGTGGCATTTGAATCTGCTACCTCTGCTGGGAAAAGACAGCATTGTAGGTAGTAAATTCAAAAGACCTAAAAACCATGCTATCAACAAATACTACTACTACTACTTATCATTTCTAAAGCGCTACTAGACGTACGCACAGTGGTGTGCTGGAGCAGGCTCTCACAGGCTCGCAAGAGCCGGTTGTTAAGTTTTTAAGAATTTTGGGAGCCGGTTGTTAAAGTATGGCCCTCCATGGCTACTTTAACAACTGGCTCCCAAAATGTGGGCTTGGGCCCCCTGCTGAATTCTCTTTTACTTTGCTGGTGGGGATGCTGAGCCCTGCCAGCCAAGTAAATAGACTACTGCTGCTCCCAGCTCCTTGTTTCCAGCTCTGAGCAGCAGGCTAGGACTTCTCCAGCATGTGTGAGAATTTTCAGCATGCTGCTCAGAGCAAGACCTTGGGAGTGGTGGCAGTCCATTTATTGGTTGCCAGCAAAGGTATGCCTAGCGTGCCCGCACGAAGGGAGGGAGGAGAGAGAGGCAAGTGTTGCTCTCCCCCCACCCCCACCCGGCCACCCCTGGCCCTTCCAACTGCAGAGCTGGCTACGTCCGGAGAAAGAGCCTGTTGTTAAAAATTTACCAGCACACCCCTGCATACGCAGCACTATACACTTGAACATGAAGAGACAGTCAAATAATTATCTTTCTATTTTTAAACAACTTGTAAATATTTCCCTGAAGATGTTGAGTAAAACTCTGTGCGGGGGGTGGGGGGAGTCTTAATTTCAAAAGGAGACATTTTGTGGAAGGGCCACCCTTTAATTATGTAGCACTTGGCTGCCTTTAAATAGTCCGGCATTGAATATCTGGGATCAGTACCACTGGCAGCAGCTGTGCTGCCTGCCACTGGCTGAATATCATAAGCACAGAAGTACAGAAGTATTGCCACACTGGGACAGACCGAAGGTCCATCAAGCCCAGCATCCTGATTTCAACAGTGGCCAATCCAGGTCACAAGTACCTGGCAAGATCCCAAAACAGTACAATACATTTTATGCTGTTTATTCTAGAAATAAGCAGTGGATTTTCCCCAAGTCCATTTTAATAATGGTCTATGGACTTTTCCTTTAGGAAGCCATCCAAACCTTTTTAAAACCCTGCTAAGCTAACCACCTTTACCACATTCTCTGGCAATGAATTCCAGAGTTTAATTACACGTTGAGTGAAGAAAAGTTTTCTCTGATTCGTTTTAAATTTACTACTTTGTAGCTTCATTGTGTTCCCTCTAGTCCTAGTATTTTTGGAAAGAGTAAACAAGTGATTCACGTCTACCTGTTCCACTCCACTCATTATTTTATAGACCTCTATCATATCTCCCCTCAGCCATCTTTTCTCCAAGCTGAACAGCCTTAGCCACTTCAGCCTTTCCTCATAGGGAAGTCGTCCCATCCCCTTTATCATTTTCATCACCCTTCTCTGTACTTTTTCTAATTCCACTATATTTTTTTTTATATAGGGGGATAAGTTACTATGACTCAGAACATTCTGGAACTTTCTTCCTTTTCTACATTGAAGGTGGATCTCTTCCCTGAGCCTCCCCCCTCCCCCTTGCCTAATACCTTCTTTTCTATTCTTACAACCACCTACTCCTATGATTTCACAATAAATTGGACCTGCATAGCTGGGGTCTTGGACTTGACAAGCTTTTATAAAGATTGCTATCACTTGATGTGGAGGAGGGACTCTCTGGCAAATGCAGTTACCGAGTCCTGCCTCTTTCTCCTACTAAGCATTACACAATGCTGTGGTTTGCACTGAATTTGATAATCATAAGTTAACCATGTGAAAAAGCCACAAGTCAAATAATTTCCCTTCCACCTGCTGAGCATTAAAACACTTCATGCTTCTGTAAAAAAAAAAAAAAAAAAAAAAAAATTGTGAGGTGGAAATGGTTGGGGTGGGGGGGCGGGGGGTAGGGGGAGATACAGCACCTACAAATTTGATGGGCCTTTTTGAAGAAATTCACCCAAGGTGGTGTATAGCAAGCAAGGATAGCCTGGTCATAGGCAATAAGTGATTAGAGCAGTAACAAAACATTCAATTAACACTACACAGTCCTGAGTGGGCCGGTGCCTACCCGCTTTAGGCTCAGGCCCACTCAAAATTACTTTCGCATAGGGCCCTTTTACCATGGTAAAAGGGGGCCTGTGGTGGGGTAAGCCCTGGTGCTACAAAAATAAAAAATATTTTTGCCATGCCAGAAATAGGGCGTGCAGGGAGTAGGATCTATCATCGAGCTCCTGCAGTAGCCCAGCAGTAGTCCCGATTTGGTGTACGACAATGCCGCGGTACCGAGGCATTCTGAAAGGGCCCCATATTGTGACTGGCAGGGATTCCCAAGCCCTGCCAGCTGAAGACGTCCTCCTGGCTGGAAAACTTGCAACCTGGGCATCTGGTAGCTGTATCCCTGAGCCACTACCATTCCCCACTCCCGCACATGCTCAGTTTTCATGCATGCGCAAAACTGAGAACATGCAGGAGCAGCAGTGGTGGCGCCTCGGAGACACACTACCAGCTGCCCAGGCTACAAATGTTTCAGCTTGGAGAAGGTCTTCTGCTGGCAGGGCTTGGGAATCCCTGTCAGCTTAGGTATTTCTATTTTTGGTTGTGGATGGCCCTGGGGGGTGAGGAGGGCAGGGGTGTAGATAAAGTTTTGGGCCCACCCAAAATCAGCTGTCTGGACACAACACACAGTAAAACCTCTTAATAGACAGCTCGGGGGTAAGCAAGGTGCAGCATATAGATATGTAACCTGGGTCTTACAGCCCACTTGCTCAGTTCAGTTCCACTCAGTCCAAACCAGGCCACAAGCTAAAATTTTACCAGATGAGTCAGGGGACCACACATACCACACTCAACAGTTCCAGTTTTCCTGCAGTCGAGCTTGGGATTGGGTCAACGGTCCAGAATAAAGATCTGGGGTATTGGGAGTTTGTGACAGCCTCTGTGATATTGCTCTGCTCAGTCAAGAGAGCAAGCATCCCTGCTCTCACCTCCAAGAACCACACAGCACTCAGATGATTTCAAAATGCAACTCAACCTTTACTGTAACTCATGCAACGGACAGTCAATAACACAATCCTTCCGAAGTCAGTCAGTTTGTAATAACTTCAACGCCAATCCACTTTTCAATTATCCAGTTATACCTTTCTCCCTTTGTGATATATTTACAGCAGTATCTCCAATCTCCTGTTATTTACATATGTACACCTCTTTTATTACCTATCCTGTCGGGCCAGTGATAATCCAAGGCTGCTCCAGTTACTCCGGATATCAACTCTAGTTACTCCGGATATCAATCCCACTCCTTCAGGCACAGACCCTTTAGGCTGTCCTTCTTCTATGGATGCACCTCGCAGGGCTGCACCCTGGCCTTGAACAGGCTTCCCCTGTTCTGAGTCCTGCCTCCAGGCTGGATTCCCTTTATCCACCTGAAGTTCCAAATTCCTTTCCCATTGCCACTTCTAGGAGTGGCAAGGACTCCTTTTCCTCAGCCTGGGTTTATACTGCACTCCAGGATCCCCCTCTGCTCCCAAGGGTCCTGGTGGGGGGTATAGGCAACCAAAGACCTCATGCTCCCCTCAGTGCAGTGGCGTACTGAAGGTGGGGCGGTGCGGGTGGTCCGCCCTGGGTGTAAGCTGCAGGAGGGGTGCAGGGAGCAGCAGCGCGGCTGTCGGCTCTGCTGGTTCCCAGCTCCCTCTGCTGCTACTTCCTGTTCTGGGGCAGAGGGAGCAGGGAACCAGCGGAGCAGACAGCCGCACAGCTGCTCCCAGCACCCCAGCAGGTAAGAAGAATGCACCCGGGGGGGGGGGGGCTTGGAGGTGATGCACCAGGGCGGGATGCTGCACCTGGTGGGGGAAGTCGTGCTGCACCCAGGGGGGGACGGACAACACTGCACCCGGGGGGTGCACAGCAGCGATCCGCCCCAGGTGGCAGCTGACCAAGGAACGCCACTGCCTCAGTGATCTTCGTTTTTATCAACTATCAGTCTTCCCATACTGTCACTGGAACCCAAGAACATATTTTCTCTGCAACTTATTCCAATGTCACTTCGCTTGGGCTGGGCTTCCTCCCACCCAGGGAGCTCCCAGCTCTCCCCCCAGTGACTCCAGAGTGCTGACACCAGACACTAGTAATTCCCATATAATGGGGGATTACAGACAGATAAAATAGAGTAGCAGAAGTTTAGATAGAAGATAAGTGTGACTAATTAAAAAAAATTGCACATGGAGCCATGAAAGGTGCATGTGTTGTTAGCAAGTCCTGCTGGGGTAAATGCAGTAAATGTAAGCATCTGCTCCTTCCTGGCTAGCTCTCACTATTAGAGATGGGTCATCAGTGGAAGCAAACTTTGAACAATCACTTTCTTCAAGATTCTGCAAGATTGTAGATTGCAGCATATTTTGCACATGCAAGGAGAGGAAAAAATCCACGATAAAAGCATGAAACTGACTTGGTTCTATTTGCAATAAAATGTTTTACTGAAACAGAAAAGGCTTCTTTAACTTTCCTGCACATGTGTGTATGCAAGTTAATAGTGTGAAGATTTCCACACACCATTAGAAAAAAAAATGCATCTTGCAAACACGTCTAACATTTGTGTTTGAGCAGAAAACAGTGTAAAAACCAGTGGCGTAGCCAAGGGTGGGGCTGGATGGGCCCAGGCCCACCCACTTTGGGCTCAGGCCCCCCCAGTAGCAGCACACCTATGATGTGGCTGGCAGGGATCCCTAAGCCTCACCAGCCAAAAACTCCCAACAACTGTCCCTCCTGCATACCTTGTAAATAGCAGATCTTCGCCTGCAGCAAGCAGAAGCTGATACATACTATTCGGACCAGCCCCATAGCCTTCCCTCTGATGTATTTCCACCTGTGCAGAAACAGGAAATTGCATCAGAGGGAAGGCTGTGGGGCCAACATGAGCAGTGTGTATTAGTTGCTGCATGCGAGGGAGGAAGGATGTTTGGGAGACCAAATGGCATGCAGGCGAGAGAGGGAGACACCAAATCACTTGTGGGACAGGGCAAAGTTATTCTGCCCACCCATCCTGGGCCCAGGCCCACCCAAATTTGGCTGTCTGGCTACGCCCCTGGTAAAAACATTTTCAGTCTTACATGTCCATAAGCAGTATTTTTCCATATGTTTGGTTCAGTTACAGTACAAACAATTTTGTAGGTGAAGGATCATATTGTGAATCCACAGAGACTCCGGCTTAGGGAAGGTAGCTGCTGCCTCTCATTATCTTCACTTCAAATCTACAGCCTCAGTACTAGAGTCTTTTCTGTAGAAATAATGCATTAGCGTTCTTTTCTCCTCAAACTAAATCATTCACTGGAGCACCCATAGTCAGAGTCAACTGACTAGTCATCAGGACGAGACCCCAAAACACTACTTCAAATTTTGGTGAATTCATAGAACAGTAGTTCCCAAACCTGGTCACGGAGGCACTCCCAGCCAGTCAGGTTTTCAGGATATCCACAATGAATATTCATGAGTGATGGGGGTGCATGCAAATCTCTCTCATGAATATTCATCCTGGATAACCTAAAAATTTGACCGGCTGGGGTGCTTCCAGGTCTTGGTTTGGAAACCACTGTCATAGAAGGATCTCAACATTATTATTAATTAATCTCTATGGCAGGGGTTCTCAACCCAGTCCTCGGGACATACCTTGCCAGTCAGGTTTTCAGGATATCCACAATGAATATGCATGAGATAAATCTGTATGCATTACCTCCATTGTATGGTTATCAATAGAAATCAATCAAAATAAAACATGGAAAAGAAAATAAGATGATACCTTTTTATTGGACATAACTTAATACATTTCTTGATTAGCTTTCGAAGGTTGCCCTTCTTCGTCAGATCGGAAATAAGCAAATGTGGTAGCAGATAGTATATATGAGAGAAACATCAAAGCATTACTTTGACTGTCTGACAGAGTGGGAGGGTGGGGGTATGCATGGGGACATCAAAGCATTTCATTGATATTCTAAAAGAATAGGTGTTGGTAGGTGAGAGGAGGGTAATAAACAGAGAAATAAACAGAGAAATACAGCTTATGGTTTATAATGGGTTAGAAAACCCAGATCCTTATTAAGTCCTGTTTGTTGTGTGTCAAAATATTCAATCATTCTTATTTCAAAGGTCTTACGTTCCTGTATTGTTTTAAAATTACCTTTCAGTATTCTTACTGTGAAATCACTGGTGCAGTGTTGTTGGTTTTTTTTTTTGTTACATTTGTACCCCGCGCTGTCCTACTCATGGCAGGCTCAATGTGGCTTACATGGGGCAATGGAGGGTTAAGTGACTTGCCCAGAGTCACAAGGAGCTGCCTGTGCCTGAAGTGGGAATTGAACTCAGTTTCTCAGGACCAAAGTCCACCACCCTAACCACTAGGCCACTGCTCCACTCCAGACTGTTCTGGTCTTGCGAAGTGTTGGCCCACAGGGGTGGGGGCCTGACTGGCTCCATTGTATGGAAATCTTTTTTTTTTTTTTTTCAATTTTTTTTAATCATTTATTTATAATTTTTTCATTTTACAAGGATCACTTGCAAAACAGTAAAACAGAGATGATTGTACAATAAAACAATATTAAAAGAAAACAATCTCAACAAGATAAATGGATTTTAACCAATCTTTCTCTTTCTTAGACCACAAAATAAATAGGGAGAGTGAAACAAGACAAGGAGATCAATTTAAGCAACAGCAAACAAAGAAAACGTGGTATTAACCCGATTATCCCCAGTTATTATTTATCTAAATCATTATTCCACATTGATCATCTGGTTGGTTTCTTCAAGACCATAACGGTGCATAGTCCATCAATTTCATTGGAAAGATACTTATTGTCCAATATTAGTGAAAGTAATACACCTGATTTCATTTTTTCCCCTTTTAAAACCAGAAATTGTTTAACAATACAAACCCTTGAATCTCCAATCCAATTCCCGCTGATTAAAGTAATCCCAGTTTCACAGGCTTCACTCCTTTTGAATTAATATATTAAGAGGAATCATTTCAGAGGAAAAAAAACATTAGGAGTCATACCCGGAACTCTGGGAAAACAACAATCTCGATATTAATCATCTGTAACAATATTCATTTTGTTCAAATTTTTCTGGTCTTTTATCATTTTCAAATCTTAACCATTTCCTACTTCATTTGCTGTATATTCTCAAAGGATTCGATTAGATTATCCATGTGGCTCATCAACAAGACTATATCTGAAGCAAAGTCATTCTCTACCACCATCAGGTCCTGGAGCACCCTCCAGATGACATTCAATGCAACCTCCACGGGAGCCAAAAACTCCAAGCTGATAACTCTTAAGGGTTTAGGAGTAGCACCGCCGACATGGGTTCAGCTGCAAACGACTTCCGTTTCAGCATACACTCCTGACTCACTCCTCCACTCCTTTGGGCATATGGTGGTTAAATGATTTTTGAGCGATGAAGTTGTTTCCAGGTCCAAGAGCATCGACGCTCCTTTGTCGACGCTAATCAAAGGACTCATCAACCCAGTCATCTATGGGCAGCTCGTCACACAGTGGTCCCACACTTGCTGCACAGGGGACAAAACGCTGGTCATCGGCGGCTGACCCCCCCATTGTCCCCTTCCTCTGTTAAGGCAACTGCAATGCAGAGAGGAAATTTCAAGTGAACAAAAACTGAACTTCAGAGGACAGCTGGGCCGTTGAGTGTACGAGCTTCAGGTCACCATCTTTCCCCTCTCCCTAATTTGGGACACTCTTTGTCTGGTTTCTCCTCAGAGGCCTGTCTGATATGGGTAACCCTTCAGCATAGCCCTCTGAGTCATTGAAACACGGAAGCCCCTCCACCACTTACAAGGTGGTGTCCCTTCGGAGGGGGTATGGAAATCTTTATGGAAATTGTATGGAAATTTTTATGGGTATCCTGAAAACCTGACCAGTGAGGTGTGTCCTGAGGACTGGGTTGAGAACCTCTGCTCTAAGGCCTTTGTCCTTACTCCCAGTCCTTCAGGGCTGTCACAAGCCAAGTTTTTAGGATAGCCCTAATGAATATGCATGAAGAGGTTTGCATACAATGGAGGTAATAGACATGCAAATCTGTTATGCATATTCATTAGAGATATCCTGAAAACCTGACAGCAGACTTCCAGGACTGGGAGTGAAGCCCAGGGTTCTACGTGTAGGGGATATTATAGCTTTGGTCACTGGTCTCATGTTTCTTTCTGTGATATCTGATAGGCCTCTTAGGAGAATTCGAGGGAAGCTGGGGGAAAAAAACAGAACACCCTAAACAACTTTTTTTTTTAGGGGGGGGGTTATCAAAAGGCTTTATGTTTCAAGGGATGTTTTGTCTCCACATGAGGTTATACAATACTGTGCACCTAAGGTGCAGGCCCCATTTCCACTTCAATGATATATCACCTTTCTCTGCTTTTTCCAGTAGAAGAAGTGGAATGCCAGGCCTTCACCTGTGTTTAAACGACAAAACAGCAGATCGTAGGGGTTAAATACCAAAACTATCCAAAGTTTATTCACCACACATAACACAATAAATACATAAAGAGTTCAAAGCCATACCAAGGACTTTGTCAAGGCTGTTAAAAGACCCAGAGATGTAGTCAAAATATGTCACCTACTAGTAAAAGCTTCTCTTCATGTAGCAACAGCAAGTGGTGAATCCTTAAATACTTAAAAGCCTGACATGGCATGTTTCGCCCTACCAAGGCTAATGCTACTTGAAGAGAAGCTTTTACCAGTAGATGACATATTTTGACTACACTTTTGGGTCTTTCAATAGCCGCCCTTGACGAAGCTCTGGAAGGGCAAAACATGGCTGTGTAGGGTTTTTAACTATTTATATATTTATGTGTGGTGAATAAACTTTGGATAATTTTGGTTTTCAGTCCCTACTATCTGCTGTTTTGTTGTTTATTTTGGATCTTGTGGATCATCTGCCCTTTTGTTTTCTGGGACCTTTCCCTGTGTTTGACAGCTTCCATTTAATCCAGAGCTACTAAGTTACCCCGTTCCAGGAGGGAGACTTTTTGGCCAGTCCTGATTTTAAAATTACATTCAAAAGTAGTGTGGAATTTGTAGTCCCTGATTCTACCCATTAAAATCAGTGATGCAGGTCCCATGATGCATCAGGACAGGGCCGTGCCGATGCGGTAAGCAGGGTAAGCGCCGCAGGGGAGCGCCCACCTCTGGAGGGCGCTGCCGCGGTGCTTACCCTCGCCCCGCGCCGCCGAGGCCTTTAAATCTTTTACCTGGTCGCAGCAGCGTCAGTGAAAGCGCTGTCGACGTCTCCCTTCCCTTGCACTCATTGGTTCCCTCAGTGTCCCGCCTTCTTCTGACGTCAGAAGAAGGCGGACACTGAGGTAACCAAGAGCGCGAAGGGAAGGGAGACGTCGGCAGCGCTCCGCTTTCACTGAAGCTGCTGCGACCGGAAGTAAAAGATTTAAAGGCCCCAGGGCGCGGAGGAAAGAGCAGAGAGGCATGGATGGGAGGGCAGAGAGACAGGCATGGATGGGAGAGCAGCAGCAGGGCCCAGGGAGAGGACAAATTGCTGGAAGGGGAGGGGAGAGAGGAGGATTGCTAGCTATGGATGCAGCAGGGAAGGGCAGAGAGGGACAAGGATGGACATGGGGGCCCAGGGAGAGGACAATTTGCTGGAAATGGAGGGGAGGGGAGAGAGGAGGATTGCTGGCTATGGATGGAGGAGGGAAGGGCAGAGAGGGACAAGGATGGACATGGGGGCCCAGGGAGAGGACAATTTGCTGGAAATGGAGGGGAGGGGAGAGAGGAGGATTGCTGGCTATGGATGGAGGAGGGAAGGGCAGAGAGGGACAAGGATGGACATGGGGGCCCAGGGAGAGGACAAATTGCTGGAAATGGAGGGGAGGGGAGGAGGATTGCTGGCTATGGATGGAGGAGGGAAGGGCAGAGAGGGACAAGGATGGACATGGGGGCCCAGGGAGAGGACAATTTGCTGGAAATGGAGGGGAAGGGAGAGAGGAGGATTGCTGGCTATGGATGGAGGAGGGAAGGGCAGAGAGGGACAAGGATGGACATGGGGGTCCAGGGAGAGGACAAATTGCTGGAAATGGAGGGGAGGGGAGAGAGGAGGATTGCTGGCTATGGATGGAGGAGGGAAGGGCAGAGAGGGACAAGGATGGACATGGGGGCCCAGGGAGAGGACAAATTGCTGGAAATGGAGGGGAGGGGAGAGAGGAGGATTGCTGGCTATGGATGGAGGAGGGAAGGGCAGAGAGGGACAAGGATGGACGTGGATGGGAGGACAGGACCCAGGGAGAGAGAAGAAATTGCTGGAAATGGATATAGAGCAAGAAATGAAGAAGAAAGGAGGAAAGTAAAGAAATAAATGGAAAGGAAGCCCTGGAAATGGAGTTAAGAGGACAGATAGCAGCAGACTCAGATACTGGGCCAGCATGATCAGAAAAAGAAAGTCACCAGACAACAAAGGTAGAAAAAAATCATTTTATTTTCATTTTAGCGTTTGGAATATGTCCACTTTGAGAATTTACATCTGCTATCTTATTTTGCAATGTATAGCAATTTGTTTCTAAGAATATTGCTGACAATTCCTGTCAGTGTAGCAAGTGGTGAGCGATCATTTTCACCGGGGGGGGGGGAGTGATCATTTTCACGGGGGGGGGGCCCCAACTGATAGTCTGCAGGGGGGGCGCCAGAGACCCTAGGCACGGCCCTGCATCAGGATGAGGTTGTCAGAAATTCAGGACTGGCCTCAAATCTCCGTCCTGTCACTGGGTAACTTAGAAGCTCTGTTAATCCTGCATAATTATGGCAGGAGACTGAAACAAGACCAGGTGAAGAACATCATTTTGGAAAGCCTGTAGGGAGGTTAAGGGACCCATTCAAAGCCACTGGAATCTGAGGTTCACAGGGATCTTTTATCTCCCCCTGCTCCAGCTGGTAAACAGGAGGCCAGTGATTCTTAAGTCACTCCTCAGTGGTCAGGATATTCACAAAAGAGAATGGATGAGAAAAATGTGCAGTCTATGGAGGCTGTGTAAGCAAATGCAGACATTCATAGGTATTCGTTTAACACACCCTGAATGCCAGATCAGTCAGGACTGGTTTGAGAAACACTAAACTGTGCTGTACAGGCAATGCATCTTGATATGCCCTCTAACTCCCCAACCCCATCTTTATCACTCCAAATCCATCTAGAATGTACCACATGTAGTTTACATATCTTTCTCTGTGGTAAATAGATGTGGTGTGATACAGAGATTTGGTTACCTTATCTATGAAATAAATATCTTTCTGAAGCTATTATTCACATAAAGGTAATCAAAACCCTGAAGTTTCAACTTTGCTATTCTTACTGTAAGTCTGCACTTGCAAAGAGATACTGAATATATGGCATGAAGGAATCACCTTATGATTAGAGCAGCAGGCTGAGATCCAGGGAAATCAGAGTTCAAATTCTGCTTATGCTCCCTGTGGTCTTGGGCTGTTACTTCACTATTGCCTCGGATACAAACTTCCTGAGCAATATTGAGGCCATGGTGGTCAATGTTTACTGGAGGCATTTTTTAACCCAGATATTCAATGCCAGCACTGATCTGGGAACAGTGCTGAGGCAGTACCTGGAAGTAAATCAATGTACCGCTAATATTCAGTGATGTACCCGGATAGCTAATTAGGCATCATTAGGACTGCTTTGGACACGGTCCTATCTGCCTGGTTAGTTATCTAGGTTCTACCATTAAATATTGATAATGTCCAGATATCTTCCGAGTCCACCCCAACACTGGCAACTGGATAATGCTTCAGCAGTCTGCTCAAATATTTAGGGGTCCTTTTACTGAGATGCGTTGAAAAATGGCCTGCAGTAATGTAGGCGCATATTTTGGTTGTGCGCAGGATTATTTTTCAGTGCACCTGTAAAAAATACCTTTTGGGGGGGGGGGGGCAAAAATGGATATGCGGCAAAATGAAAATTGGCGCACATACATTTTGGGTCTGAGACCTTACCACCAGCCATTGACTTAACAGTAAGGTCTCACGGGTTAACCGTGCAGTAACAGTCAACGTGCGTCCAAATGCCGATTACTGCAAGCGGGCCAGAAATTTAAAACATTTTCTGACACGTGTATCGGACGTGTGTCACAAATGAAATTACTTCCCGGGCCATGCGGTAGCCGGCCGGTCAGAACTGGCGTGCATTGGGCGCATGTAGTTGCTTACGCAGCTTAGTAAAAGGCAGGGTCGCCGAGAGACTAGGCCGGGCCCAGGTCAATGCTGCCCCGCCTAAGCCCCCCCACCGCTGCCGCCCCCCGTCGCACCCCCACCGCTGCAGTCCCTGGTCTCACCTGCCTGCCTCCACGGCTCCGGGCCCCCTGCATTCAAGGCGGCAGTCGCAGATTGCCTCTCTTGAGTCGCAGATCGCCTCTCTTCTGGCCTTCCCTCCCTGTGTCCCGCCCTCATCTGATGTAACTTCCGGTTTCCGTGAGGGCGGGACATAGGGAGGGAAGGCCCGAAGGGAGGCGATCTGTGGCTGCCACTTCGAATGCAGGAGGCCCGGAGCCGAGGAGGCAGGCAGGTGAGACCGGGAACTGCAGCGCCGGCGGCCTGACCCCAGCGCCGGGCCCCCCTTGGATGCCCGGGCCCGGGGAATTTTGTCCCCCTGCCCCCCCTCTCGGTGGCCCTGGTAAAAGGACCCCTTAGTGGTACTATCCAGGTACGTGCTGCTGAATAGTGCTAGAATAGTGTGGATATTAATCAGCTCAGAATGCTGAGGGCTTTAGCTCAGGAACCAATGGGGCACTTTTACTAAGGCATGCCGAAAAATGGCCTCCACTGATGTAGGTACTTGTATTGGATGCGCTTTTTTTTGGCCGAAAATGGACTTGCAGCAAAATAAAAATTGGCACGCGTCCATTTTGGCCCTGAGACCTTACTGCCACCCACTGACTTAGTGGTAAGGTCTCACACGTTAACCGGGTGGTAATCATCAGCGTACACTGTAGATTACCGCCACGTAATAGAAAATAAAAAATATTTTCTGCCGCGCATATCGGATGCGCATAAAAAATGGAATTACCGCTGGAAGCACGCGGTAGCCGGGTGGTAGTTCCAAATTGATCCGCGTTGGACACACGTAGGCGCCTACGCACCTTAGTAAAAAGGCCCCAATGTGTTCACCAGAGATGGACACAAATTGTACTTAAATGTAGTCAAACGAATGTTAATGAGGTAATTTGCTATGCCTTCTCAATGCTCAGAGAACAGTGCGCAAACAAGCCCTGTTCTTACCACTGGAAGCCTACTGCCAGCTCGGAGCTGGCGGCGGGCATTTGAAGAGAGGATTTCTTTTGATTTTCAGTTTAAAATCTACCAGTTTTGATTTCTTTTGAAAGCGGAAGAATGCCCGTGCAAGTTTGTAAGTGCCAGTACTGAGAAAGAAATGTGCGTGAGTCCGAGCAAATCCGAAAGTGCACATTGGTGCCTGTTGACTGCGCTTCAATATAAGCCTTCCAAGTTAAAAAAAAAAATTTGAAAAGCTTATATTTAAAGGAGCAGAAAAGCAGTGCCAATGTCTGCTTCACTTTCAGGTTTTGCCTGGCATTTGTGCACAAGAGCTTTGCTTACCATGAAACTCTTCTGCGCATGCGCCAAGCATGTTCCCCTTTCACTTTTACAGCATGTATATAATTTCAATACCATTTCTTTTGAGAGCTAGTTTTCTGCACTGTTCTGTCGGTAGGGGGTGTGAGCTGCTGGCTTTAGCATGGGAGTTTGGAGCATCGGCCCCTTAGATTGTAAGCCCTCCAGGAATAGGGAACTACTTCCTCTAACTTGCCTTGAGTTTTTTCCTCAAAACGACAAGAGCTAAACACAATACAACAGATTCTTATCTCTGCAGTAACAGGACATTGCATTCTTTGTTCAGTGGTGTTCCTTGGTTGGCTGCCACCTGGGGCGGATCACCGCTGCGCATCCCCCCCCCCCCCCGATGCAGCAACGTCCCCCCCAGGTGCAGCACTGTCATCTCCCCCCAGGTGCAGCGCCTCCCCTGGCACATCACCTCAAAACACACACCTCCCCCACCGGGTGCATTTGCTCTTACCTCCTAGGGTGCTGGGTGCAGCCACACAGCTGTTGGCTCCGCAGGATCCCTGCTCCCTCTGCCACAAAACAGGAAGTAACATCAGGGGGAGCAGGGACCCAGCGGAGCCGACAGCCTTGGGCTGCTCCATGCACCCCCCTCCCCACAGCGTGCACCCGGGTCAAACCGCCCCCACCACCCCGCCACTCTTGGTACGCCGCTGTCTTTGTTACTTGCCTTATTTTCTTATAGCAGGGACACTGTGGCCTGTGGAACAAGGTTAAGTTTCCAAGTTATTAGGGACTTTCTATCCCGCCCATCAAACAATGTCTGAGAAGCTTACAATCTAATCTTAAAAGTCAGACGAATATATCATAACAAGGCGCACAAAAACAGCATCTGTGAGGGAAGGAGAAAGGAACTACATAATTCCATAGGAAAGTGGGGGGGGGGGAGGGGGGAAGCACAAAAAGATCAACTCAGTATTCAGTATTGTTTCTGGCTGGTGCTGCGTGGTTAGGTGTATGCATCCTTATATAAGAACGTTTTAAGATCTGATTTCAATTTGGGAAGACATGTCTGGAGTCTGAGATGGGGTGGAAGCATATTCCAAAGTTTGGGTCCTTGTACTAAAAATATCATATTCTACATGGTGTCAAGAATTATCTCCCTAAATGATGGAACAACAAGTCTGTTTTGGTGGGTAGATCTGAGTACTCTTGGAGGACAATAAGATTTTTAAAAAGCCATGGGCAAAAAAGCACGCCCGTTGGCATTCTGCATTGGCCCAAATTAATGCCTCAGCAAACTGCCCCGTGCCCTAAAAAATATATCTCTGGTGTCTAGTGGGACCCCCTTGAACCCTCACCCTGCCCTCCCCCCAGACCCTGTACCTTACATAAAGAAGCGATGTTCACTCAACCTCTTCCTGCAGTTATACAGTTTCTCTACCCTCTTTTCTTCTTTTTATTTAATTGGAGGCCAGGAGGCCACTTGTCTGGAACAGGTTTCCTCTCCATGGTACACGTTGGCTCTTACCCTTCTCAAAGACAGAAGACAATGTGGGGCACAGATCAGTGACATCCCCTTTCCAGTCTGTGGTTGGTAGCAGGTGACGGAAATGCACACAGCCTGCTCTTTCTGTTCCAGTGCCTTCACTTACCTTTTCTTAGAAAAGGGAGGATTTCCAGGACCTTACCTTCATTCTCTCCTCCCACTGGCTTCCTGGTCTGGTGGCTCTCTAGTTTTTGCTGTAACAGTAGTACATTTGTGATATGTTTGGTAGTGCACACCAAGAAGTCTGAAGGGACAACTGAGGCAGGTTGGAGTTAAGAGAAGATTACCGGGTTGCTCCTTGTCATTAGGGATGTATCTATAGAAAGGTAAGCCCTGCTTTTCTTTAGGATGTTAGAAACTCAAGGCAATGAAACTAGGACTGACTCTGCCTGTCTCCATTGCCAAATAATTGTGTAGTCCTCCTTGCCCAGGACTTCCAAAGCCTAGGGTTACCATATGTCCTCTTTTTGGACTTCTTCAGATATGTGCTCCTGGATTTTTAATTTTTAGGGAAATGTCCTCTTTTTCTTTTATGTGCCTATGACCAACACACCTATCCACATAATGAGAGACACCATCTGTGGCCTCTTATTCAATGGGGGTACTGAAAAGAGGGAAAGGCATTGCTGATCTCCTCTCTGTTTCCCTGCTGGTTGAATCTGTCACAGGAATTTTATTTGAGCAGCACAACTTTAAGCATATGTCATGCAAAGATATCCCAGAAGCCAGACAAAGTTGTTGAGGGTATACTATCATCAAATCAAAGGGGTAGCCATGGGGGCCACGGTCGCCCCCTCTGTGGGATGCTTATACATGACCAATTTTGAAAAAAGGTTTGTGTACTTAACCTCATTTATGAAGGTCATATTGTGGAAGCGTTACATAGATGATATCCTGATCATTTGGAATGGATCGGAGAATGAACTGCAGGGTTTTGTGTCATATATAAATGGTGTTTATGTTAACACTAGTAAAAAAAAGGCCCGTTTCTGGAGCAAATAAAACGGGCGCTAGCAAGGTTTTCCTCCCCAACCCCCCCTCCCTACCCACCTCTTCGTCGTTGTGAAGGCACTGACGCCATTGCTCCGCACATTGTCAACGCACGCCACCTTCATCTCCTGAGTCCTTGTTCGTTGTGAAGCCACCGACGCCATTGCTCTGCCCTCGATCTGTGACGCCATTGCTCCACCCTCAACGTCATAACGTTTGACGTGAGGGCGGGGCCTAGAGACAATGATTTTGGTGGCTTTACCACCACGAACCCTTCGAACCTGAAAGAAGTGCCCGAAGGAGAACGTTGAGGGTGAGTTTTATTATATAGGATGAGTTTTACAGCTAAATGGGATGCTTAGTGCATCAACATTTTAGATGTCATCATTAAACTTGACGGAGGGAAACTGTCTACATCTATCTACAGAAAAGACACGGACTGCAATATGGTATTGCACTACTCCAGCTTTCATCCCAGACACCTTCGCGAAAACATTCCAGCCGGTCAGTTCTTACGCTTGAAGCGTCTCTGCTCTCATAAAGAGGACTTTAAAACACAGGCTGGATATATGTATCGCAGATTTTGTCAACGGATAGAGTTGTGCGCAAAGCATACAAGAGGGCTGCAAATGCAGACCACCAATGGCTTCTGCACCCAAGAACTCAGGAAGTGGGAAAATCTTTAGTATGTGTGCTTCCTTTCTCCCGGATGTCTAATAACATTCGACTTCTGATTCACAAATACTGGCACATCCTGAGGATCCATGCACCATTCTCTGAACCGCCCTGTTTTGCATATAGAAGAGGGCGGAATCTAGGTGAACTTCTTTCAAGTCCTCAAAAAAGTTATGATGCTTTTCCTGGACAATTTAAATGCAAGGGAATCAAATCAAGCTCCCACACAGAGATAAGATGTTCTACATGCATAATAGGACTAACTGTGATTCTAAGGGAATGGTTTATTGCATCTGGTGCCCCTGTAAGAAGTTTTACATTGGACAAACCAAGCGCAAAATTAAGACACGAATAGGTGAACACATCAGTAACATTCGTACTGGTAAGGTGGAAGCACCGTTATCTGCACACTGGCAGGAATGCCATCATGATATTTCAGATGTGAGATAGTGAGGGGCAGAATCGAACGCAAACGCCTATCTCCATGGGCGTTTATCTCCGAGAACGGGGCCGTGAAGGGGCGGGCCGAACCATATTTTCAAAAAAATGGACGTTTTTGAGCTGGGCTTTTGTTTTTTTTAGCGATAATGGAAACTAAAAACGCCCAGCTCAAAAACGTCCTAATCCGAGCCATTTGGTCATGGGAGGGGCCACGATTCATAGTACACTGGCCCCCCTGATATGCCAGGACACCAACTGGGCACTCTAGGTCAGTGCGGTGGACTTCAGAAAAAGCTCCCACATGCATAGCTCCCTTACCACGGGTGCTGAGCTCCTAACCCCCCTCCCCCAAAACCCACTACCCACAAATGTACAACACTACCATAGCTCTTAGGGGTGAAGGGGGCACCTACATGTGGGTACGATTTGGGTCGAAATATAGGCGTTTTTCTTTTTCGATTATAAGCTGGATACTGTCCTCCTACAGATCACATTAATGAGAGGGGGTTCCTTGAGTGATGTTCTTATCCAAAAGGAACAACGTCTCATTTTTTCCTGGGACACTGTTCAGCCCCGTGGGTTGAACAGGGAGGTGTAGTGGTTGTAAGATTGTATGCAAGTGCATCGCTTTGAATTTGGGACCTTATGCGCAGCGTTTTGTGAGTGGATCGAGGATGGTTTGGTCTGAAGATCTGAGCCTGGCTTGTCCAGACAAGATGGGTGGTTTTCTGACGTGTGACTAATAATTAATGAGGGGCGGATTCTGTATGACTATTTAAAGTGCGTGACGCTAGTGATGTCACTTGCTCCGTGCAGATGATGGGGGGGTGGAACCCTGACTTGGACCCATGCGAGAGTTGTGGCTGCGCGAGCGTTTTCAATCAATTTTTGGTTTGGTTGGTAAGTTACATAAGTAATGCCACACTGGGAAAAGACCAAGGGTCCATCGAGCCCAGCATCCTGGCCACGACAGCGGCCAATCCAGGCCAAGGACACCTGGCGAGCTTCCCAAACAAACAAACAAACATTCTATACATGTTATTCCTGGAATTGTGGATTTTTCCCAGGTCCATTTAGTAGTGGTTTATGGATTTGTCCTTTAGGAAACCGTATAACCCCTTTTTAAACTCTGCCAAGCTAACCGCCTTCACCACATTCTCCGGCAACAAATTCCAGAGTTTAATTATGCATTGGGTGAAGAAAGATTTTCTCCAATTTGTTTTAAATTTACTACACTGTAGTTTCATCGCATGCCCCCTAGTCCTAGTATTTTTGAAAAGCGTGAACAGATGCTTCACATCCACCTGTTCCACTCCACTCATTATTTTATATACCTCTATCATGTCTCCCTTCAGCCGTCTCTTAAGTTATTTATTACATGGCTATCAAGGAGTTTATGACTGTATATGTACAATTTTCTGTCTGAATGATAGGTATGTGGGTATTTTCCATGTTTATTTAGATTCCCCTTTCTGATGACGCGATGCAAAACTCGGCCAGAGTAAAAGGGAAATGAAATTTTGAAGCTGTGCACATGGTGTTGGGAGAAAGGAGTATACGATAAGTCTGAAACTAAGGACAACCTATCCTCAAGAGAAGTAGAACTTTTATGAATTTTCCTAATTATTTTAATGTATGTTGTGAAGAATTGTGCATGTTTGTACTAGAGGATATGAGTATACGTGTATCACTATATACAGGGAACTACATATTGACAACGGGCAGGTGTCTCTGTCGATTTGTGAACTAAGCATTGTTCTGCAAATCTCCCTATGTCTGTGTATGATAACATCTCTGTACTCTTATGTAGGATATGGGTATGCAATAAGTTGTACATATGTTGATTCAAAATATTCTTGTAAGCAGTGTACATCAACATAAAATCTGTGTATGCATACATGTACATAGTGCCTGGGATAAATAGCTAGTATTTCCCTTGAAAGAGTTAAACTGAGCTATATTGTATGTACATACATTTTCTAAGGAGGCGGAACACTTAATGTGCTATGATGGTTCCACCTGTGCTACTGCCACATATTCCTTTGGGGATATAATGGTTGGAATAGGTAAGGACTGAGCACATTAATAGTACTCCTATGAATAGTCAATTTATGAGCATTATTGAGGCTTTTGTATATAAGCAGTACTCTGAGCATAGTTCTGGATTTAAGTTTGACTCGGGGAGTTACTGGAGTTGCTTCCAGTTTTATACTGTTTTATTAAATTTTAACTGCCAGACCCTCGGCCATTCTTCTAACGTTCGGAGATCCCTTCTCATCGTTTCTACTCCCTCCAGGGTATCCACTCTATTGGCTATTTTTGTGTCATCCGCAAAAAGGCACACCTTTCCTTCCAACCCTTCAGCAATATCTCCCACAAATATGTTAAACAGAATAGGCCCCAGCACTGACCCCTGAGGAACTCCACTGCTCACCTTCCTTTCCTCCGAGCGGATTCCATTTACCACCACCCTCTGCCACCTGTTGGTCAACCAGTTTCTTATCCAGTTCACCACTTTCGGTCCTAAGTTCAACCCTTTTAGCTTATTCATGAGTCTTTTGTGGGGGACCATATCAAAGGCTTTGCTGAAGTCCAAGCAGATTACATCTAGCGCATGTCCCTCATCCAGTTCTTTGGTGACCCAGTCAAAAAAGTCAATGATTCATTTGGCAGGATTTTCCTTTGGTAAAGCCATGTTGCCTCGGGTCCTGTAACCCGTCGGTTTCTAGAAGGTTAACTATCCTTTCTTTCAGCAGCGACTCCATTATTTTTCCTACCACCGACGTGAGACTTACCAGTCTGTAGTTTACCACTTCTTCCCTGTCTCCACTTTTGTGAAGAGGGACCACATCTGCTGGTCTCCAATCTCATGGAACCTCTCCCATCTCTAAAGATCTATTAAATAAATCTTTGAGGTCCGCCAGGACCTCTCTGAGCTCCTTCAGTATCCTGGGATGTATCCCATCCAGCCCCATAGCTTTGTTCACCTTCAGATTCTCCAGCTATTTATAAACTCTTTCTTTGGAGGTCTCAAATGATAGAACTGCTGAGGCTGGAGAGACGCGGAGTGCAGGATCTGGACTCCAAAGAGGGTCAGGCGCTCCAAAAAACATGGGCAAACTTTTGGGACACACTGCAACCACTAGCACGCAGTAGACTCTTGAATTGACAGTGTCACAGGAACGGAGGATAGGCTGTTGAGTGTTATCTTGTGTTGCGGGAGGGGAAAGGGGGGGGTAAAGTGGGGGGGGATGCTTTCTTGGGGGGGAGGGGGGGAAAGGGAGGGAGGGGGGAACGGGAGGGGGAAGAAAGGGGGGGGGGGTTGGGAGAAAATTGTACATTGTTTCTAGTCGGACTTAATGGACCAGTGGAGATGTTTTGTATGTGGATAATGTCTGGCAAAGTTTTGTTATGGCTTGATAATAAAAAAGATTTAAACATAAACTCTTTCTTTTGTAAACGGCACAGTATCCACTCCATTCCCAGACGTTGCCTCGACAGCCAACCGTCCTTCTCCAGGATTTTTCTCCATGAACACCGAAGAGAAATAATTGTTTAGCACATTCTCTTCATCTTCATCACTTTATCTTCAGCATGAAGGCTTCAGGGTCTCCACAATGAATATGCATGAGGGATAAAGTTGCACACATTAGAAACTCATTACAAATAGATTTATCTGATGAATTTTCATTGTGGAGATCCTGAAGACTTGGCTGGCTGTGGTGTCCCCAGGGCAGGTTTGGGAATTCCTGTGGTGATAAAAACATTTCTTGAGACCTATTCTAATCTAATCTACTACTACTACTACAAATCATTTCTATAGCGCTACCAGTCGTACGCAGCGCTTCACAATTGAACATGAAGAGACAGTCCCTGCTCAAAAGAGCTTACAATCTAATCCAATATTTATATTCCGCCTTATTTCAACAAAGATTCAAAGTGGATTACAACTAAAAAGTTAACACAATTCTGTTAAGAAATGCATCAATAATTCAAAATGATAATTGTTGCAACTATAAAGTTATTACCATAACATATACATCAGGTATCATACAATTTAGAAAATAGATATGTTTACAAAGCCTTATGAAAAGTATTAACAGAAGATATGAGACAATTACACCCCGTCTGGTCACTTACCTTATCAACATTCAAATAACTAGCACTGAAAAGCATACTTAGCTTAAGGACCAGTCAGATAACAGAGTGGTTTAAAACAGGCCACAGTTTCATTTATTGGTGAGGAACCATTAGTTTAAACCCGAGAAGTATTAAAAATTTTATTTAGATTAACAAAGAAAAGAGGGCTACTGCCAGAAACAGCAAGTAGTCCTGTAGGGCTAAAACCCTGCATAAGGCACTACAGTTCAGCACTGGCCTGCAACATGAACCTGACTTTTACAGACCTGACCATTTTCAGACTTAATGCAGAGGCTTGGTACTGTGTAAAGGCCTCAAGGGGCATAAGGAGCCATCCAGTCTGATAAAGGCAAAACAACTTGAACAATAACAACTTTTTGTTGTTATCTTGTTATCAGCCTGGATGTCAACTATAGGAATTTCGGGTCATCATGTTCCAGACCACCTGGCACTAAGAAAGATATAAAGACGGGAGTCACGTGATGCCTGCTACTTGAGAAGACACGGGAGGACGAGGCTCCGCGCCTACCCACCCCAAACTTGCTATATTACAGGTTAAAACCTAACGACGAATACCACAAAAACTACCCAAGCAGCGAGAAAGCGCGGGTGAAAGCTGAGGAAGCGCCAAGGGCGGAATGCCCCCGAAATCACATAAAAAAACGACGACCTCTGAGAAACACGAGCCAGGCAAGATGGCGGAACATCGAACAGCACAGAGCATGCCTGCCGCGGTGGGTGCGGACTGGGCGCAGGAAATCTCCCGCTCGGTGTCCGCTGCTCTGGAAGATAAACTGAATAAATTGCAGTCGGCGGTGGACGAAATCAATGAAAAATTCGACTCCCATGCAGCACGACTTACCGCCGTGGAGAGCAGGCTGTCCGCAAGGGAGGAAGAAGCCCAACACGCTGCCACGCGGTTGGAGATGCTCCAAAAAGAACTGGAAGAAATGAAAGAGAGAGTCGAGGAGCAGGAAAATCGCTCCCGACGAAACAACCTGCGGGTGACCGGACTGCCAGAAACGGTGCTCGACAAAGACTTATATGATTTCTTCTCCAAATGGCTGCCTGAACACCTGGGCCTGGAAGAGAACCAGAGCCAATATGCATGCGACAGAGCCCATCGGATTGGGAATCGGGGAGACAACAACTCCAGACCCCGCATAGCGATTGCGCACTTCGTGAATTGGCAGGCAAAGGAAAAGATATTGAAGGCTTCGAGAGGCAAGGAGGGATTACAGTATGAGGGCCGCCGCTTATTATTATTTAATGATTATTCGACGCGAGTGGCGCTACTAAGGAAAGCCATGGCACCTACCTGCACTGCACTCTACAAGAAGGGGGTGCGATTTGCCCTGATATACCCAGCCAAGTTGAAAATATGGACTGATGGAAAGACTATTATTCTTAATGATGCAGATACGGCAAAAGAATATATGAGCAAACTTAATCAGCTGGAAGCATCGAGGCCTAAAGACCCAGAGTAAAATGGCCAGGAGGATATGAAAAGATAAAAGCGCTACTTGCTTGGTGTTGTTTTACGTTAAAGGATATGAACTTAATGTACTCCAGTGTCACTGCCAAGAAAGGCAAGAGTTGGTTTTGAGCGCCTCTCCCTTCCTCAGCAAGATTGGAAGATCTGGCGGTGGGGAGGAAAACCGCGATGAGCACGTGCAACATGTTACAGGGAGAGGTGAAAACACTATAGATAATACATAAACTGTAAAGCCTTTCTCGGTTAAGTTGGTTGGACATAGTTTTAAAACTGGAGAAGGGCAGCCGTAATGCCTTTAAGACACTGTGGACTGTCGGGAACATACCTGTAGTGGGCAATGGGTAAATATTTGTTACAACATAGTTACTAGAGGGGTGGGGGAGGGGGGCTTCGGATATCCTCGGGTTGGACTGAGTAGGTGAAGGATGTGGGGGAAGAACATGGTAAGAGGGAGGGAGGGACGAAGGGGGGGGGGGAACGGGAGGGGGGGGTGTGAGTGTGTGAATGAGAACGAATTAGAAGGGGGAGGGGAAGGGAAGGAAAGGATAAGAATTGAAAGAAGGGCCTCGGCAGATGAGGATGCATGGAAAATGGGAGATCAGGGATTTGAAGGGATTCAGGTGAATAATGGGAAGAAGCAGAAGAAATATGGGAAATATAATTGGACTGATAATACGATTAAAACCCTGCAGGTCGGGCTGGGAGACTGGCAGGGTACAACACACAATGAGCTGGGTTATTACGCACACCTATTGTTAGTATGGGAAGTTTGAAAATTATTACGCTTAATGTGGATGGCCTACACTCACCCATTAAGAGAAATAAAATTCTCTCATGGTTGAAGAGAGAAAAAGCTGATATTGCATATCTACAGGAAACCCATCTCACGGCTTCAGAACACCAAAAGCTGAAACGGGGATGGGTTGGAGAGATTGGGTACTCAGCATATAACTCCAGACAGAGAGGAGTAGCAATTCTAATTCATAAACAAATCCCATTTCATTGCCATAAAGTGATTCAAGATAAAGAGGGTAGATATGTGTTAGTTATGGGTGAATTATGGGGACAGCAAATTCTTCTTTGTAACATATATGGACCCAATGTATACTCCCATAGGTTCTTCTCTGATCTTGTGGCTAGAGTGATTCCTTACTCCAACTATCAGGTTATAATAGGAGGGGATTTTAACATAGTAGCGGACCCCACTAATGACTGTAAACCCAAGAAAACGAGGGTGCGAAGCTGGGAAGACAGGGGAATACCCTTCGTGATGTCTCAGTTGGGGTTGGTAGATATTTGGCGACTCCTACACCCCCAGGATGGGGAATATACATTTTATTCACACCCACATAAGATATATTCGAGACTAGACTACTTACTGGTGGCGCCCTCTTTGGTCCCAAAAATTGTAAAAGCAGATATAGTGGATAGTGCACTTAGTGATCACTCGGCAGTTTCGGTGGCGGTTTCCTTTGCGGCGGAGCCGGGCGAGAGGGTGTGGCGGCTTCCCCCCTACCTTTACCAGGATAAAGAGTTTAGAGAATTTCTGCGTCTTAAATGGTTAGAATATCAGACACATAATAACACGCCAGAAGTTAGTGCTAGTACATACTGGGAGGCATCTAAAGCAGTCATGAGGGGGTATATCATTGCATATATGGCGGGTAAGAAGAAGCAAAGAGAGGCAGACTTGCTGCGGCTCTCGCAGGAATACCATCATATAAGGAGGGCACATATGCAGACTATAAATGATACACACAAGGTGCAACTGACCCAACTCAAAAAACAAATCGATGATATATTGCATGCGAGAGCAGAGAGGGATATATACTATCAGCGGTTTAAATTGTTTAAATGGGGTAGCAAAGCGGGAAGGCTGTTAGCAAACCTAGTGAGGCCTCCACGTAAAAAGCAATTAATCTTTTCCATAAAGAACGCTAGAGGAGAGGTATTTACCACTGAGGCCCAAATTATGCAACAATTTGTTCAATATTATAGCTCTCTATACAAGGAACGGGAATACAATCCTGTGCAATCGGCGGCTTTTTTTCAAGGGCTGCGGTTGCCAAAACTGGCAGGAGAACAACTGGATCTTTTAAATGGGCCCGTAACAGAGAAAGAAATCCGGTCCAGTATAAAAGCGTTGAAACTTACAAAGGCGCCAGGGCCAGATGGGTTTGGCCCTGAATACTATCGAATATTGAGTGACCTGGTAGCACCACCATTACAAATATGGTTTAACGGCATTGTGGGAGAGGGCCTGACCATACAACATAATGAAGCACATGTGGTGCTGTTGCCAAAACCCGGTAAAGACGTGGAACAAGTGGGCTCATACCGACCAATATCCTTGTTAAACCAAGATATTAAGATTTTAGCGGCTGTCTTGGCTAGGCGTTTGAATCAAGTGCTACCCGAACTCATCCATGAGGATCAAGTGGGCTTTGTGCCGGGTCGTCATGGCTCCATGAATATAATGCGAGCTTTGATGGCCATTCACAAATTCCGTGGAGAGGGGGGACTAGAAGTTATAGCTGGGCTCGACATGGAGAAGGCCTTTGACAGCATATCTTGGCGATACCTATTTGAGACCCTGGGACATTTTGGGATATCAGGCCCAGTGGTGTCTTGGATTGAGGCTCTCTATAGAAACCCCGTGGCCCGGTTAATGGTAAATGGGAAGCTCACAGAGAGGTTTCCTCTGGGTAGAGGCACCAGACAGGGATGCCCCCTATCCCCAATCCTCTTTTTATTGGCAATTGAACCACTGGCCATAAGAATACGTAGTACAACACAAATACAGGGGATCCAAGTACGAAACAGGGAGCTTAGGCTTAATTTATTTGCTGATGACATTCTTCTATACTTGGCAAATGGCCCCAGAGATTTGCCTAGGGCACTCGAGTTAATTAGAGAATTCGGAGATATATCGGGACTGAGAGTGAACTGTGCCAAGTCAGAGCTGCTCCCGTTGTCGGGAATAGAAGGAGACCCTGGGATGGAGGGATTACCCATAACACCAGTCAAAGGAGCAATGAGATACTTGGGGGTCTTCCTTAGTACCAACGCAAAACTTTTTTATAAGAAAAATGTAATTAATCAGATAGAGAACATTAGGCAACTGTGTGTTAGGTGGAAAGACCTACCACTCTCCTTGATGGGCAGGGTAGCTTTAGTCAAAATGATCCTTCTCCCAAAAATTCTCTACCCTTTACAGGCAGCACCTATATGGGTGTTAAGAAAAGAAGAGCGACTGTTTCGATCAATTCTTAGGAACTTTGTTTGGAGAGGGAAGGGGGCAAGGATAAGCCAGGTTAAACTCTCCCTCAGGAGAGAGAGGGGTGGATTGGGCCTACCAGATCTTCGCATGTATAATGTTGCAGCGCTAATGCGCTTTATTTATGAAGGAATCATAGGCCAGCAGAGATACCTACCAGAACGAGGGATGGAGATCTGGAGTAGACCTTGGTCCTTTATTAATTTAATCCACGGGGGCCCCAGTGGTGACATCAACATTACCGATAGGAGAGAACTTCTGGAACCCATGCGGAGAGCTTGGGGGTGGTGGAGGAAGCGTCAACAGAGAACACCAGAGGTCTCACCCTTCATGAATCTGGTGGGTAATGCAGCATTCCCACCCGGAATGGGTAGAACAGCATTTGACACCTGGAGGGATAATGGATGTAGGATATTGGGCCAATTACTGGAAAGCGACACAGACATTTTTGACACATTTGACCGGGTGAAGGAAAAATGGGAATTGACGAATAAAAACTTGTTACAATACCTCCAGGCCAGACACTACTGGACTACCATAAGATTGAAGCATGGGGAGGCGTGGACGTGGGGCCCACTAGACAAAATCCTTCTCAAAATTCCATATCAGTTAAACAATTTATCGACCTGGTACAGGGTGTTAAATGAACATAGACGGGAAGAGGAAATGAGGATATTGATGGCCAAATGGAACGCAGAACTGGGCACTGCCTACACTGAGCAAACATTTCAGAAGTTGTTCGTGACACTTTATGGCATGGTCAAGGCAGCCGACTTACAGGAGACGCAGTACAAGATATTACATAGGGCACACATTTCCAGGGCGAAAGGGGCAAGGATAGGATTATGGACTGATGCTCGGTGTATTAAATGCCAGGGGGCGGAGGGGACGCTGCTGCACTCTTTTCTGGAATGCCCGGCTCTGGTGCTGTGGAATGAAGCTATACAGCTGCTCAATAAGGTAGTGCAGAAAACATTAGAATGGGATTATGCCACTTTACTGCTTGGAGAACAATCACTCTTAATTGGCCAGGGTTTAACTCAACCATACAGGAGACTGGTGTATGTCTCCCTCCTGCTGGTAAAAAAAACAGTATTGCAATTCTGGGGTGCTGCAGAGGGCGCACTAGGAGTGGTATGGAAAATAAAAATGAAAGAGGTAGGCACACATGAGAAGCAAATTTACTCCAAGGCTAACAAACCAGAGACTCGCAAGTATGCCACGCTGTGGGAAGAATGTTTACAATTACTCACCTGAAACTGGAGGGGATACGGGGAGAAGGAGCATGCAGGGATGAATGGGGGAGGGGGGAGGGAGGGTATGGAAGGTGAGAAGTGGAATGGAATATATGATAGAATGCAAGGTAGGATGACTGGGGGGGATTAAATAATAAACTGCAAGGCAGGCTGTGTCAGAGACTTTTGAAAAGACATAACAGCTGAATGTAAATTTGGAATGATGATTTTGAACTGTATATTGAGCAGAGTTGCTGTATTTTGTACTCACAACTTGTTATTGCGTGAATAAAAATATATTAAAAAAAAAAGAAAGATATAAAGACCCCTTCCTTGAAGGTGTTACCAGTTGGCTGGCATGTCATAACAAAACTCTGTAAGCCACATTGAGCCTGCAAATAGGTGGGAAAATGTGGGATACAAATGCAATAAATAAATAAATAAAATCACTTGGAACCTCGGTAACAGCCCTCAGCTGGCTCCAAGCTCAGCCACCCGATGAAGGCTCGTTAATCTGTGGCATCGCTGCCTGAGACTTCCTGGCTGGGGAGTCCACACGCTGCCTGTGTTCCTGATCCTGACTCATCATCATGTACCGATGTTCCTGATTCAGATCTACCATCATCAGTGCCTGTGTTGCTTCCAGATCCAGTATTCGTGAGTGATGCCATCTGTCAGGTCTGAACTGTTATCTCAGTGCTTATGAGTGTCTGGGATTGTTAGGTATCCTAATTTCAGGATTAGGTGAGTGTGCGTTATTTTGGCCACACCTAGACCCTTTACCATCATTTTGGGTTAGCACAATTTATTGTCTCTGATTACATCTATTACCATTTGCTGTCAATAGTGAGGTACAATAAACAGCTTAACTTTTTATAATAACATCTGAGCCTTGTGTCTTACTCTCAGTATAAGTATAAAGTATATAGCAGTGGTTCCCAAACCTGGTTCTGGAGGCACCCCAGCCAGTCAAGCTTTCAGGATACCCACAGTGAATATTTATGACATAGATTTGCATGCAGTGGAGGCAGTGCATGCAAATCTCTCTCATGAATATTCATTGTGGATATCCTGAAAACCTGACGGACTGAGGTGCCTCCAGGACCAGGTTTGGGAATCACTGCTATATACTTTATACTTATACTGATAGTAAGACACAAGGCTCAGATGTTATTATAAAAAGTAACATAGTAACATAGTAGATGACAGCAGAAAAAGACCTGCATGGTCCATCCAGTCTGCCCAAGACAAACTCATATGTGTATACCTTACCTTGAATTTGTACCTGTCCTTTTCAGGGCACAGACTGTATAAGTCTGCCCAGCAGTATTTCCCGCCTCCCAAAAAGTTAAGCTGTTTATTGCACCTCACTATTGACAGCAAAGTAAAGAAAGTCGACATCATTCTATGACAATTGTCTGTCGCTACTGGGCCAGCAAAGAGAAAGTCATCAAGATAATGAAGTAGGATGGAAAGGGCCGACCTAATGTAGGAATGTGCTAAAACACTCAGAATAAATGCAGGATACCAAACAGATCACTGGCATGAACTTATCCAAATAAAAGAAGTCCCGGAACTGAAAGCCCAAGAGAAGGAAAGAAACTGGGTGCACAGGCAATCACTGAAAGGAAGACAACATCAACTTTGGCCAAGAAGGCTCCCTGACCACATCTACGGACAAGGGCAACTGCCTGGTCAAAGGAAGCATATTGCGCCACGCAATATTCACGCAAGATGTGGTTGCTGACAGAAGCAATAAACGGATAGGACAGATTATGGATAAGGCGAAACTTCCCAGATTATTCCTAGGGAATGACAGCTAGGGGAGAAAGCAACATGACAGGAAAAGGCCAGCTAGAAAAAGGACCTGCAATCCGCCCCAACACAGTCACTTCGGACAATTTACTGAAGACTACCTTCGTCAGTTTTGCAATGGACGATGCATTGTGAACTGTGTTATTGATACAATTCTGTTAAGAAATACATCAGTTATGAGCCCCGCCCATGAGACCCATAACCCTTCTAGTAAGAGAGGGGGTAATCCCAATCACCCCAATCCCATGACCTGTACTTCCATGAATGTGGGGGACCCCTGAGATGAGGACCCCACCCATGGCCCCAAGAACAAGCAGGTGCATAATCCCAATAGATGATGTTCATTTGGGTTTTGATCAGGGAGATCAGGTTGTTGTTTTTTTTCTCTCTCTCTCTCTCTGGATGTTGCTACTGCATTTGATACTGTAGATCATGAATTGTTGTTACATCGATTGCAGTCATTTGGAATTTCTGGGAAAGTGTTGGCTTGGTTTCAATCATTTTCGGATGTTCGTATGTTTCAGGTGGTTCAGTGTTCTACTTCGTCTAGTTGGGTGATGGTGACTGCAGGCGTACCGCAAGACTCGTATTTATCATCACTGTTGTTCAGTTTGTTTTTGCCCCCTTTATGCAGGGTGATGGTGGCTATGGGTGTTTATTATCAACAGTATACTGATGACATACAGTTTTATTTTCCTGCACCTGCAGACATATTTCACGATTTTATTTTTGAGGAATCATATTTTTGGACAGTTCAGGGTTGGTTGCAAGTGAATGGTTTAGCCTTGAATATTGTCAAAACTCAAATTTTGTGGTTATCGCAGTGGGAGGAGGATTTTCCGTATTCTAGTTTCTATCTGGACTTTATGTCAGTGCTGGTTTTGTTAACAATTCGTAGTTTGGGTGTGACATTAGATACTACATTATCATTTAAACTGTATATTGCCTCAGTGATTCATGTGGTATTTTTAGAAATCAAACAAAATAAAACATGGAAAAGAAAATAAGATGATACCTTTTTTATTGGACATAACTTAATACATTTCTTGATTAGCTTTCGAAGGTTGCCCTTCTTCGTCAGATCGGAAATAAGCAAATGTGCTAGCTGACAGTGTATATAAGTGAAAACATTCAAGCATTACTATGACAGTCTGACAGGGTGGGAGGATGGGGGTGGGTCAGAGGTATGCATGGGAACATCAAAGCATATCATTGATATTCTAACATCAAAGCATTGATATGCTTTGATGTTCCCATGCATACCTCCGACCCACCCCCATCCTCCCACCCTGTCAGACTGTCATAGTAATGCTTGAATGTTTTCACTTATATACACTGTCAGCTAGCACATTTGCTTATTTCCAATCTGACGAAGAAGGGCAACCTTCGAAAGCTAATCAAGAAATGTATTAAGTTATGTCCAATAAAAAAGGTATCATCTTATTTTCTTTTCCATGTTTTATTTTGTTTGATTTCTATTGATAACCTTAAGAGTGGACTAACACGGCTACCACACTCCTCTACTTAAGATGTGGTATTTTTTAAATTGCGATTGATAGCTAAGCTAAGCTGAGAACTTTTCTGTCTGAACAAAATTTTCGTACTGTTTTGCCGGCATGTGTTTTGGTACATTTTGATTATTGCAGTGTTCTTTTGTGTGGCTTGCTGTGTTCAACACTGAAAGCCTTACAGATAGCGCAGAATTTCATGGCTCGGTTGTTGACAAGGACAAGTAGGTTTGACCATATTACTCTGCAATTACGGGAGCTGCATTGGTTGCCTGTTGAATGGCATATAGAGTTCAAAGATTTTGGTATTGGTGTTTAAGGTTTTGCACAATGCAGCTCTGGAAGAATTGATGCAAAGATTACATTTGTATTGTCCTTCTCGGTCAATTCAGTCATAGGCTCAAGTATTGTTGGTTATTCCTTCATTTTGACAGGTGCAGTTATAGGCAATCCATTCTTGGACCTTTGCAGTGGTTGCTCCCTGTTTATGGAATGCTCTTCCTCTTTCTTTATGGCAGGTTTCTTCCTATGTTTTGTTTAGAAAGCAATTGAAGGCTTTTTTGTTTTGCAGAGCTTTTGGTGGGTCTGTCCAAGGGTTGGGTTGTTTTTGAGTATGAAGAATGTGTGTTTTGTTGTTATTGTATGACATTATTGGTTTGTTAGTTTTATTGTAACCCACTCAGATGACTGGATGGGTGGGCTATAAATTTTGTTAAATAAATAAAAATAATCATCCCCCTCCCCTTTCTTCTCCTTATGCTTGGGCTGGGTAGAGGGAGATAGCCCAACACCACCCCAAACAGAAACAAGGGGCCTACGAGCACCACGCAGCCCACACATTGAACCAGGCCCCACAGCAAACCCCAGACCGGAAGAAAGGGAAGGCCCTGAATTGTGAGACATGATTGGGAGAGCCCCTACAGGGCTGGCACGAGACTCATGGGTCACTTGCACAGGGGCGGGGTTAAGGGTCTTTTAACTTTTTTCTTTTTTTTTTGTGGGGGTAGCATTGGCAGCAATAACCACATGGGTGACCTCTTTGGAGACACACTTAGAGGCCTGAGCTGTGCCAGAAGCTAAATCAGGAATACAAGAATCTCTTACCTTGTCTGATGACTCTTCAAGTAAGCAGAGCTCAACAGAGTCCTCCACAGCACCGCCTTCCACCATATCCACAAAGGAGTTCAAGCAAGGTAAGCCAGACACCTCTGAGGAGCAGGAAGGAAAATTCCTGAGCCTTGGAAAAGCCCGAATTTAAGAACCCCCCACCCTTACCCCTCCTAGAGAGCCAAGGGAAGGCTCCTATTGGAGGAGATCTTCCTGCGGCGATTCAAAGTTTTACAATCCCGACATAGCAGGTTTGGGCCAGACAATCTTCCCAAGCCTTCGCCTGCACTGAAATGGACCCCTACCCCCTCCGCCCCAATGTGACCCCAGTGAGCAAGACCCACCCGAGGTCCGCCATGACCCCCTGTGCCACATTGGGGTGAGGCTCACCCCCCCCCCCCCATTAAAGGTGGGCTCCATAAGAGCCTGTCACCCTTGATAACATACGATGGAATAGATCTAATCTGTAATTGAACTTTCATAGATTGGATTTATAACAAACTTTCCTCATAGGTGGATAACCTAATTTTAACTGCATACTTAAGCGTATGTTAGAGTTTTTACTCAAAATACACAAGCATTTCTCAAAGTGAGACAGAAGCCATCCCATGTAATGCCATTCATCTTGTCTGTATATCTTGACTAGATTGACCTATCTTGACTTATTTACCGATACTTTTTTACTGTACTTGTCACTCTAATAGTACCCCTATCCTGTCTGTAACCACCTCTCTGGAACTCTGTAAGCCACTTTGAGCCTACTAATAAGTGGGAAAAGGTGGGATACAAATGTAACAAATAAATAAATAAATTGTAAACTGTGCAGAGCTGCCTTTTATGTGTATCCCTAAAGTGCTGTGTATGGCTGGTAGCACTTCTGAAATGTCATGTAAATCACCCTAGCTGAACAGTTTTTAATAATGAGATTACTCCATTGTGTCCCTTGGGCTGGGCATTTTCTGTTCTTTGATGTTCTATTCAGGCTCTAATCCAGGAATGGGCAACCTGTGGCCTGTAGGCCGAATGCAGCCCAAGACACTATGGAAAGTATACACAGAAAACATAATTAATCACAGTTTAAGCAATTTTAAATACTGTATTTCACAACTATTTTCAGACTAGCTACTCTAGCAGTTTGTTTACATCATTTTTAGTTAAAATGTTTACTTACGAGTATTTATTTATCACACAGAAGGTCTATGGAGCTCTGTACATTTCTAGTTCTGACATTACATAATGTTGCTGACATTCATGCAGCCCTCTGTGTATAAAGGTTGCCAGCCCCGGCTTTAACTTCTTGAACAGATGCTCACATTCAGTAAATGCCCTTCCTGGGCGCTGTAATCCTGTTACATTTTTAATTTTAAAAAAGTATCATCATTTGCTAGACATTCATAGCCTTGTATCGATTTGCATCATATTATATACTATATATTGGTGATTTAATAAAGATATTTCAAATAAAACAAAAAGTACCATGAAGTGACAGTTGGTCAACTTAAGAAACAGCTTTGAGTGCAAAGCAATGAGTTCCCATACTGGCAAGATGTTACAATGAATCCAGTGCCTGGTAATTCTGAAGGTTTTTTATGGAGTTTCTGGATCTGTAAAAGTGACTAATCTCTCATACCCTCCCAGTATTTAACACATTTTAATAGAATGCCAGCTGGGAGATAGGTCTCGCCAAACTCCTTCTCTCCTCAATTCAACGCAAGAAAGTAAAAATTCTGTTTCCCAAATCACTACGACTCCTGTTTCTCCACTAAGAACAATTTTGAAGGCTCCAAGTTGGATCAGTTTTGAGGGCTTAGTGTTCCAAGAAATTGTAAGAGGAACACTCATCCCTCCTACAGTGTCAAGGCTGTGTCATGGTTCTGGAAACATTTATCTCTCCGGTATGGAGATGGAGGGATGAGAGAGGCCTAGAGATGGTGAGAGAGAAAGCATTGAGAAAATTGGAAGTAAAGAAAATGCAATCCTGCAGGGAGAAAGGAAAGGTTGAAGAAAAAAAGAGATATACTAGAGAGAAGGGAACATAGAAAGGGGAAACTTGGATGTAGTCAAATGAAGAAAGAGCAAAGGAGAACAGATAATCAGAATTTACCATCTGATGAGGAAAAGAAACCGAGACAACAAAGGCAAAAAAATACCCCCAATGGTTCTTGATATTCAATTTAGAGAGCTGCACAGAAATGGGGAATGTGGGATTCCCGCAGGTATGGAATATGTTCCACAGGACTCCCATGGGGATGGAAGAAGTTGCCATGGGATTACTGCAGGGATAGAAGAAGTTGCCATGGCATTCCTGAGGGAATGTAGTCAAAGTCTATGGTTACTCCAGAATTAAGCTTGGAACCTACGGAGAGAAGCAGATTTACCAGTTGTCAATACAGAATAAAGGATTTATACAGGCCATACAATATGTGGGAAATGCACAATTTGCCAACATGGCTTGGTTCTTAACAAGTCTGTACATCCCATTACAAAAAGAACACATTGGTTAAAACATTCAACAGATTGCACCTCATCTAATGTAATGCCATGTTGGCAAATTGTGCATTTAGCTTAGCGGGGCTTTAAAAAGGTTTGGATGGCATCCTAAAGGAAAAGTCCATAGACCAACCAACGTAATTTACGTGGGATGCAAGGAACAGACTTTAAAGAAGCTTCAGACCGCTCAGAACACGGCAGCTAGGCTTATATTTGGAAAAACGCAATATGAAAGCGCAAAACCCCTCCGCGAAAAACTACACTGGCTCCCAATTAAAGTACATTACCTTCAAAATCTGCACCATAGTTCATAAAATAATCTACGGAGAAGCCCCTGGCTATATGACAGACCTAATCGACTTACCAACTAGAAACACCTCAAAATCAACACGAACATATCTAAATCTGCATTACCCAAGCTGCAAAGGCCTTAAATACAAATCAACTTACGCATCCAGCTTTTCCTACATAAGCACACAACTCTGGAACGCATTACCAAAAGCCTTGAAAACGACGCATAACCACCTAAACTTCCGGAAATCTCTAAAAACTAACCTATTCAAAAAGGCATACCCTGCCGATCCAACCTAAATGCCTGATCTCTGCGATACAACAAAATTAAAGTACGTAATGGACATAACTCATTTCCTCCACTGCACACTTCTCTAAACGTGACTTTACCACAGGAACTCTATCCTCCCACAATATCACTTTGTAATGTTCTCACCGGAGCTGCCAAACGCCTTCCAGTACTATGTAAGCCACATTGAGCCTACAAATATGCGGCAAAATATGGGATACAAATGCAACAAATAAATAAATAAATGAATAAAATGGGCTTGGGGAAAATCCACTGCTTATTTCTAGAATAAGCAGCATAAAATGTATTGTACTGTTTTGGGATCTTGCCAGATACTTGTGACCTAGATTGGCCACTGTTGGAAACAGGATGCTTGGCTTGATGGACCTTTGGTCTGTCCCAGTAAGGCAATAATTATGTACTTCTGTACTTATGCATTTAATTTATGTTGTTATTTGCCCATGTAAACATCTATATGTGGGAAAAACAAAGAGGATGCTGAAGACAAGGCTTATAGAACATAGATAATGTATCAGTAAAAATATACAATCTGCACCCATTAGTATCCCACGGGTATGAGACAAATCACACTGTTGAAGATTTAAAGTTTTTCATAATCAAACAAGAGTAGATGGAGGTGGGAAATATGGAGAATTTGTTCCTGAGAGAAGAACTAATTTCTAATTTGAATACAGTTACTCTCCATGGATTAAATTTAGAACTTAATTTTACTAATTTTATAGGATTGTTCCACAACATGAATGTTTTGAAATACATACCAAAATACTTTTTTGTTTAGTTACAGAGGTCATGTTTTCGCATGGTATCAGTTTTATGTTTCTTCTTGATTGCATATATTACCTCTTAAAGACATTTTATATAAGCTATTTTTAACATAGCTTATCATATTCACTGTTCTTACTTCATTTTCGTCTTTTTTCTTACATACAGATTAAATATTGTGGTGCCATTAGAATTATATTATTTTATATTTTATTTCTTTTATAAGCGATTTCACTGTGGGCCCTTTTACTAAAGTGTGCCCAAAAGTGGCCTGCTCTGGTGTAGGTGCATGTTTTGGATGCGTGCTGGTCCATTTCCTGAGCACGCCTAGAAAAAAAGGATTGTTTTATTGAGCCGGAAAATGGACATGCAAGCAAAATGAAAACCAGCGCGCGTCCATTTTCAGCCTGAGACCTTAATGCCATCCATTGACTTAGCAGCTTACTGTCACGTACCTTAGTGTCACATGCTAACCGGACGGTAAGCGTCCAGCGTGCGCCAATTACCGATTACCGCTGGGTGAGCACCCCACGGTAGAAAGTACAAAATATTTTCTACTGTGTGTTCTGGGCGTGCCTCAAAAATGGAATTACCGCCTGGGGCATGTGGTAGCCGGGCGGTAGTGCCAATTTGACATGCGTTGGATGCATGTAAGCGCCTATGCACCTTAGTAAAAGGGTCTCTATGTTACCACACAGTTAGCATCAGCAGCATTATGTTGATGGTTTTTGCAGTAAGGTTCATCCCACAGTACAAGAAGTGAAAACAAAAAACCCCACCGCTCTGCCTGTAGATATTTAACCCTTTGATCTGCACACTACCAGCACACACCATCAGCTACTGAACCTGCAGCACTGACTTGGCCCCCACAGGATTTTCCTGAAAAATAATACCACTGGGTTAGCGTGGGAGCCGTTACTGCCACCTCAATATACGCTGGCAAAAAATCCAGTCAGTCAATGGAAATCCCCCGAAAAAAAGCAAGTCAAAAATGACACACCTATAATTTTCTGTGAGTGGCACTCATTCAGTAGGCTTGATAAGTTGATGGGAGCAAGGACTATTCATTTCCAAGTTGTAAACAGACAGACAAACTGACACTTGATATTATTATCTATTGATATAATTAAAATGCAAAACAAGCCCGGACTGGACCCAATAGTCAAATGCAAAGATCCAGATAGTGCAAAGATCCAGATAACTTCTGAAATTAACTGAGACTGTCCACGGATATTCAGCAGCACTATCCAGATAGTGCTGTAATGTCAAGATGCTCAAAACTGGTGCTGTTCAGTATAGCCACTAAAAAATGATGCTGCAACAGTGCTCCCTAATGCTCAACACTAATAACATGCAAATTTAGGTATGTTATTAGTGTTGAGCATTAGGAAAGGGGATGGGGCTTGATATACCACCTCTCTGTGGTATATCAAGTTTACATAATATGTACAGGTACTTATTTAGTACATGAGGCAATGGAGGGTTAAGTGACTTGCCCAGAATCACAAGGAGCTACAGTGGGAACTGAACCCAGCTCCCCAGGATCAAAGTCTGCTGCATTAACCACTACGCTACTCCTCCAAGGGGGGGGGGGGAGACAATGGTGCCTGATGTAAGTGCTCAAGGGCTGTGCGATTTTTGGTGTTCTGTTTGAATAATAGGACAATCACAAGGTAGTGGGCAATATGCCCTAACTTCGTGGTTCATTTCCATTATTACATATTAAACACATAAGAACCATTCTGACCCCTGAGGCAGGCATTTGTACGCCGAAACACGGCCCGTGTCAGGTCATTTTCAGATTAAAGAATGATCTTTATCGTTATCCTGAAGGCCCAGTGTTGCTTTTTTTCTGTTTATGCTTGTATGCTGTTTTTACCCCCTCCCCCCTCCCCAGCGGTGGGATTTGGACATTCCTAACACTTGGATGTTTTTCAGCCATAATGAAACAAAGCAAAAATGTCCGCTAAAACCTAGACCTTTTGGACTACACCTGTTTTAATAATGACTAAGTAACAAAAAGGTCCCCAAATGACCAGTGGAGAGATTGTCATTACCCCTCCTCTTACTCCTCTAGTGCTCACTGACCCCCTCCCATACCCCAGAGAGGTAAAAGAAACAGTACATACCAGCAGTGGCGTTCCTAGAGGGGCTGACACCCGGGGCGGATCGCCAATGCGCCCCGCCCCCCGGGTGCAGCACCCCTCCCGGAACAGCGCGACGCCCCCCCCCGGCGAAAGAACCCCCGATCCCCCGGTGAAAGAACCCCCTGGGTGCACGCCGCTGGAGGGGGGGTGCCGCGCATGGACCGCCCCAACCGCCCCCCCCCTTGGTACGCCACTGCATACCAGGCTGTATGATAGTTTCAGATGTTATAGCCAGTCCTATTGGAGCAGCAAGCTGGTCCCAAGAGCAGCTTAGTGGTTGGTGTACTGCACTGTGGAGAAGGGGACTCAAGCCCATAACCCAGTCTAACTGTTACACTTGTGGTGGAAAGTGTGAGCCCTCCAAAACCCACCAAAAACCTACTGTACCCACATATAGGTAATACTTGCAGACATAAGGACTATTGTAGTGGTGTACAGTAGGTTTTTGGTGGGTTTTGGAGGGTTCACCATACAATATAAGGGGTAACAATAAGATATGTACCTGGAATATTTTATGTGAAGTCCATTGCATTGCCCCCTAGGGTGCTCCTTGTTCTGCTGGGATGCCTATGTGGCCAGTCTACTAAGAAAGCTGGATCCTCCTACATCCTGATGGCTTGATTTTGTGCTTTTTTTACTTGGGGTTTTGTTTTTTTTTCCCCCGAAAATGATCTAAAAAGATAGATGCACTGAGCACAACAATGTCTAGCAAATTGCCATTTTTGGAATAAAAATGATAGATGTTTTCCAGGTTAAAAAATGGCCATGTTAGAAAACTAAGAGTAGGGGGGAATTGGACTATTGAGGAGTGAAGTAACGGTGGGGGGGGGGGGGGGCTATAAGGGGTGGGGGAGGGAGAGGGGGAAGGGAGGGGGGATAATGGGGGATAAATAGCAATGTAAAGCTGAGATTAAAAGTTATATTATAAGTTGTACTTTGTTATTGAGTCGGAGACTCTATGTTGTACTTGAGATGTTATTTCAATAAAATCTATAAATTAAAAATAAATGGCCATGTTCACTACTAGATTTTTGGACATTTTCCGCACAAAGTTAAATTTAGACATCATATCGAAAATGCCCCTCCAAATGTACTGCTGATGGATAAAACACCACCAAGCCTTAACAGCAGCCAAAAAACAATATTTCTCTCAATGCATTGCACAGGCTGCCAATTCAACCAAGCAGCTGTTCAGTACAGTAAACAGCCTACTGCAACCCCCACAACAGAATCAGCCTGCCCAGTCAAAACTAAGCTGCAATGATCTTGCTGCATACTTAGTCAACAAAATTAAAAGTCTCCACCAAGATTTACAAGCAATCCCACCCTGCCTCCAAAGAGTCAACCAGGAGTACACAAACTCGCCCCCTCCTGACAGAGACAGATGGGACACTTTTAACCCAATGACAGAGGAGAGCCTTGACAAATTCCTAAGAGACCTTCGACCAACTACCTGCTCCCTCGACCCCTGCCCCATCAAAGATAGTGCAGCAGGCAAGTATGGGCCTAACAGAAGGTGCCACTAAAATTGTGAACTCCTCTCTTTCTAATGGGTAACTACCAACAGCATTAAAAAGGGCAGTAGTGCACCCCTTGCTAAAGAAGAAAAACCTTGAACAGGACAAACTTGAAAGTTACCGGCCAGTATCCAACATCCCGTTTCTAGGGAAACTCATAGAACAAGCAGTCTGTGTTCAACTCAGTGATTGGTTAGAAGAGAGAAACTGGCTAGATCCATCAATCTGGTTTCATACCCAGTTATGGAACAGAAATGGTCCTCGTATCCCTACTAGATGATCTTCACAGGAACCAAGACAGGGGATTCACCTCAGTGTTAGTGCTGCTAGATTTCTCAGCAGCTTTTGACACTGTGGATCATGATATCTTGCTAGCACGACTGACAGAAACAGGTATCAATGGTACAGTACTTGCCTGGTTCAGATCCTGACAGGCAACAATCCATAATGTTTGGCAGCAACTCATCACCACCATGGACACTGACCTGTGGGGGTACCACAAGGATCAATACTGTCACCTATTCTGTTCAATATCTACCTCAAGCCACTAGCTGAGCTGATTCGGTCAATGGACACTCAGTTCTACATCTATGCGGATGATGTGCAGCTACTCATACCCATTGAACCTGACTTACCTACAGCCTTGAATAAACTGATTATTTGTCTAACATCGATTCAAGAATGGGCTAAACACATCAAACTTTGCCTGAACCCAAGTAAAACTGAGCTTCTCTGGGTCCCTAACACAAGTGGATACATACCTGACATCAGAATCCCTTTTGGGAAGCATGAACTCCCCCTCAAATCACAAGTCAGGAACCTTGGAATACAGTTAGATTCAACACTTACTCTGATTCCCCAAATCCAAGCAACTTTCAAGAGTTGCTTCTACTATTTGCTACAGCTATGCTGCCTCTCTCTTTACATCAAGAAGGTAAATCTTATCTCAGTTGTGCATGGTAACATCAAGACTGGGTTACTGCAATGCACTATACAATGGTCTGACTACAAAGGGCCTGCACCAGCTCCAGTTGATTCAGAATGCAGCAGCAAGACTCATAGAAGGTTTCAAGCGACGTGACCACATCACACCATTTTTGCAAAAACTTCATTGGCTACCAGTACAATACAGGGCTAAATTTAAAACTCTATGTCTGATCTTCAAGGCCCTGAAAGGAAATGGCCCAGAGTATCTGAAGAATAGGATGATCCTCCACACACCGCCAAGGACACTAAGGTCCTCCCAAGGACTTTCACTAACTACACTCTCTCCAAAAGACATTACACGATGTGAAACCAGCAAGCGAGCCTTCTCCGGACTAGCCCCCACACTCTGGAATGCATTGCCTGAAAGGCTCCGCTTAACACAAGACTATCTCTACTTCAGGAAGCAGGTGAAATCTTAGCTCTTCAACCAAGCCTTTAATGGAAGAAGTAACTAACTTGTTAGTCTCACTCACACACACACACACACAAGGATTGACTCAGGTTGCACACACTGCAGCAGGACATGTTTATCCACTCCTAGCCTAACTGAGATAATATTTAACCATCTCTCTGACTTCATGTGCAAGTTTCTTCAAATCAGTCACCTTACTTTCAAATTCTTTCTACTTTCTTACTCATCTATATGTTACAACTTTGCCTTACCCTTCACTACCAATTATAATGTTCTATTACGTATTGTGTTGTCATTGCAAGTAGTATACCATGCTATATTTTGTATTGTTACTTGAATATTTTTACTGCTGTAATTGCCTATTGCTCATGTTTGATCTATTCTTACTGTACACCGCCTTGAGTGAATTCCTTCAAAAAGACGATAAATAAATCCTAATAAATAAATAAATAATACAAGACAGGGCTAAATTTAAAACTCAATGTCTGATCTTCAAGGCCCTCAAAGGAAATTGCCCTGATTACCTGAAGAATAAGATGATCCTCTACACACCTCCAAGGACACTGAGGTCATTTCAAGGACTATCACTAACCACACCCTCTCCAAAAGACATTGCATAATGTGATACCCACAAGTGAGCCTTTTCCAGAGTAGCCCCCACGCTCTGGAGTGCACTGCCTGAAAGGCTCCGCTTAACACAAGACTATCTCTTCTTCCGGAAGCAGGTGAAAGCTTGGCTCTTTAACCAGGCCTTTAATGGAAGAAGTAACTAACTTATAACTAACTTGTTAGTCTCACTCACACACACAAGTGACACAGGCTGCACATACTGAAGCAAGACATGTTTATCCACACCTACTCTACCTGAGATAATATTTAACCATCTCTCTGACCTCATGTGCACCTTTCTTTAAATTATTCTCCTTATTTTCTAACTCCTCTTACTCTCTTACCTATCTATATGTTCCATCTTTGCTTATACCCTACACTGTCAATTAAAATGTTCTATTATGTATGGTGTTGACATTGTAAGTAGTATACTATGCCATGCTTTGTATTGTTATTTGAATATTTTTACTGCTGTAATTGTCTATTGCTTATGTTTGATTTATTCTTATTGTACACCACCTTGAGTGAATTCCTTCAAAAAGGCAGTAAATAAATCCATAAATCATAATAAATAAATAAATATTGGGTTTCATAAGGCTGGCTATTAGCACTGCAGACTTGTGCATCCCTCTGTCCTCTTACCCAGCATACCACCAGCCAGGTCAGCGGCTCATCTTGAGCACAAGGGCTGCTCTGTGCACTGCTCCTGGTTCTCCCATCTCGGGTGTGCTCGAGTGACAGCCATAGGGAAATGCTACATCTCTGGCCAGCCTCCGAGTGGCACCAGACTCCGGTCACTGTTATGACCCATGTTCAGGGCAGAAAAGCCCTTTATCTGTAGCCTGCTACCAGTGTGGGGGCCTTTTGTTCTGCTTAGCTTGGAAATAATGGCCTTTTCTTCAATGCCCTGATGAGTTCAGCTGTTTGTGATCTTGCTGGTGGAGGATATGTTCCCAGTTAGAAAGCTGAAAGGGTGGCTGTTACCCATAAAGCTGCTGGTTTGTAAGAAGAGACTGAGAAGGTCCCTGCCTCTAAGCCATGCAGAATTCAAAGAAAACATGGGATAAGCAGATCTTTGGTTGCAGGGAGAGTGAGTGGGGTCTCCGGTATTGCAGTGGGTTGGGATAGCTGGCCATCACATTCGCTATCTGTATTTTGGTTGTTTATTATATAAAGGGCCTGTCATTACACAGAGTGTGCGGAGGTGCTCCATACAGACTTCTCAGAATGAGATGGCTGGCCTCCAAATGCTCTTTCAAGGAACATTTACAGGCCATGTACAGAGGAATCTTAAAGCCCCACTGAAATTTCACAGACTACACAAAGTGTTTATTATCTGATTTTCAAGCTCAAAGTGTATGGGGTGGAGGGGTAAAGCCATTACTAGACATTTCTGCAATGGGGCAAACAATAATATCTATGCTCTGTGCCCCCTTGCCCTAACTCTCTCCTTCCACTCTAGCCTGATCCACAGTCCACTTTACCTCCTTAGCCCAGCAGCTTGGATGGCATTGGCACTTGGTCTAATTGTTTTGGTCTACTACTAGCCTGTGTTTGCATTTCAGTCCTTTTATGCACCCCAAGGGGTTCTGTGCCCTGGGTAGCTGCCTCTGTCCCCCACCCCTGTTTCGGCCCTGCTGCCTCTCCTTTGAAGCAGAATCTAGCTGTATCATCTAGTGCAGGACACAGATGTCCGTGGACTGGAGACGGTCCCCTACCCCTGGCCCAGCTCACCCAGGCTTTCGATGTTGACAGCAGTGTCCACAGGCTCCGCCTCTGCCATTCAGGGATGTGGAACGTCAGCCGAGCAGCAGCCGTCCAATAGGAAGAGAGGAGGTCACACACTGGCCTGCACGGTGCTCTCCAAAGGATGGGGGGGGGGGGGGGGGGTTATCATGAGACCCCGAGCACATCCATCCTGTATTTCATACCCGCGATAACTCACAGGGAGAGAGCAAAGCGGCAATGGATGGATCCAGCATTCTACGACGGCGGGGGCTACAGGTGAGACAAAACCTGCACGTCGTCTGCAGTGTTTGATTATTAAATAGATTGGGTTATTTTACCTAGTATTATGTATAAGACATTTGGATAAGACTGGAAGAAGCCATCACCAAGAGTGTGTGAGAGACATTTAAAATAATGATGCACGATCCAAGACATGAGTGTGTCCACGATCATTCCTAGTTATAATAATAATTTGGAGCTCGGGTTCCTTTGCTTGTAATTTATTTGGAATAAAGTGGATTTGGTACACTTTTTGAGTGCTGTTTGGGATGCCATCATGGTAGCCTTCTGGTCCAGAGAGTAGCCGACTCTGGAATGGGATCTTACGAGGTGCACGATCTGTCACAAGCTCACAACAAAATGTAACCAGATCTCAAATTATTTGTGAAGGACAGTTCCAGTGTGGCTGTGAATCAGAGACGTGCTGGATGTTTGTCTCACTATTGTCAGATTTGTTATGGGATGGGCGGGGCGGGAAGGATGGATGGATGAGCTGCTGAGATCTTCTGTCGCCTTCAGCCTCCAACCTGGTGAATTGGGCAAATGGTAGCCGAAGCCCAGATTACGTCTGACACAAAACAGTTGAAATTCTGAGCATTTGCAGAAGTTTTTGCAGTTCAAACCTGAAGAGGCTAATAGAGTAGACTTTCCATCAATATCAGCAAAACTCATAAAACTCTCCAATTCAGCTTCCCCCTCCCCCCCCCCCGATTTAGATTTAATTACTCTCCCTTTGTTTCTCTCTATGTTCCTCCCCTCCCCCTCCCAACCCTGGCAGCCTACAAACAGCTCACTGTACACCTATCCCAATCCCTGCCTGCTGTGTGATCTACTCCAAAGTGTCAATATTTAGACAAAAGTATTTAAAAGACCAGTAATGGCTTATACGGCCCCTGCAAGCTTGGAGTATGGTCACTGCACAGCTACCTATCATCCAGGACAGATTAGAGCAGTTCTGGTTTCACTATAGCCATGCTAGTCATCAAGGAAATCAAAACTACAGCTCCCTGCATGCAATGGGGCCAAAGATAGGGAATCCTCTGGTGGTCCAAAGGGGACTCAGCCTTCATCATGTAGATGTCACACCATAGATCACTTTCTCATTCAGGGGCTGCCTCCTTTCAAGTGTAACAGTGAAGTATTAGTCCAATTTAATGTTGCAATAGTTGTAAAATTCTGTGGTGTGAAAAGGCTGTACTGAGTGTGCCAAAGGAGTCACATCTGAATCCCAAGAATGATAAATGTTGTTTTGAAATTAAAAGTTACAGGTGAAGAGAGGCTTTTCTCTTAACTTTGCATTTTCCTCATAGATGGCCTAAGTGTGACCAGGAGTTGGGGGGCTGCAAGCCCACCCAGGAGCCTCAAGGTACTCCTCTCCCTTCAAAACTGAATGTCCAGTTAGATAACATAGGGGTGAATAGTTGTGAGGAAATAGATTAGAGCCAGCTAAGAGAGCATTTTATAACATTGAAGTTTATTTATTTTAGATTTTGCTCACACCTTTTTCAGTAGTAGCTCAATGTGAGTTACATTCAGGTACACTGGATATTTCTCTGTCCCAGGAGGGCTCACAATCTATGTTTGTACCTGAGGCAATGGAGGGTTAAGTGACTTGCCCAAGTTCATAAGGAGCAGCAGTGGGATTTGAACTGGCCACTTCTGGATTGCAAGACTGGTGCTCTAACCACTAGGCCACTCCTCCTCCAATAAAAAAGTTACTTTTTATTGGTTTATAAAAGTGCAAAAATCATATTCATCAGGGTACAGATTTTTCCAGGAGATGTGAGTGAAAGTAGAAATCTAAGGGGCCCTTTTACTAAGCCACATAAGCGCTTACGTGCGCCCAACATGCGCCAATTCCGAGTTACCACCTGGCTACCGCATGGCCCTTGTGGTAATTTCATTTTTGGCCCATGTCCACTATGCGTGTCCGGTAAATATTTTTTTCTTTTCTGGCGCATGTCAGCCATGCGTGCCAAGTTGCATTTGACACGTGTAGGTCATTACCACCCGGTTAGCACGTGAGACTTTACCGCTAGGTCAATGACTGGTGATAAGGTCTAGACCCAAAATGGACGCGCGGCAATTTTCATTTTGCCGCGCTTCCATTTTTGGCAAAAAATTTTAAAAGGCCTTTTATACAGGTACGCTGAAAAATGATTCTATGCGTGCCCAAAATCAGCACCTACACTACCACAAGCCATTCTTCAGCGCACTTTAGTAAAAAAGGACACCTAAAATTCTTGTCAATTTTGAACTTGGCTGAATTTTCTTAGTTCTAAGTTCAATTTGATTCATTTGCCCATCTCTGTGCCCTATGAGGAAAGGCAAAAGCGGCTAGGGTTCTTCAGCTTGGAGAAAAGGCAGCTGAGGGGAGATATGATAGAGGTCTATAAAATAATGAGTGGAGTTGAACGGGTAGATGTGAAGCGTCTGTTTACACTTTCCAAAAATACTAGAACTAGGGGGCATGCGATGAAGCTACAATGTAGTAAATTTAAAACGAATCGGAGAAAATGTTTCTTCACTCAATGTGTAATTAAACTCTGGAATTCGTTGTCAGAGAATGTGGTAAAGGCAGTTAGCTTAGCGGAGTTTTAAAAAGGTTTGGACGGCTTCCTAAAGGAAAAGTCCATAGACCGTTATTAAATGGACTTGGGGAAAATCCACTATTTCTGGGATAAGCAGTATAAAAAGTTTTGTACATTTTTGGGATCCTGCTGGGTATTTGTGACCTGGATTGGCCACTGTTGGAAACAGGATGCTGGGCTTGATGGACCTTTGGTCTTTCCCAGTATGGCAATACTTATGTACTTATGTGCTTGAATAGGTCTGGCTAATAGTGGTTTCCAAATTCAAAAAGTTATTGAATTTAGTTTATAGCTGATGTTTAAGAAAGAAAACAGCCATAGGTGCCAAAGAAGACATTGCAGAAGGAATGAGCTTATTGCAGTAAACGGCATCTGTCTCTTAAATTCAGTAGTTTTGCTTTTCTCTTTAATGTCTTATTTGCTAATATTTTTAGTAGATTGCTTAATCGCATCATACGTTTTGGTTTGATTCTATTGATTTTAAACTGCAGTTGGCTATGATGAATTTATAAATATAGCAGTTCAATAGAAATCAAACAAAATAAAACATGGAAAAGAAAATAAGATGATACCTTTTTTATTGGACATAACTTAATACATTTCTTGATTAGCTTTCGAAGGTTACCCTTCTTCGTCAGATCGGAAATAAGCAAATGTGGTAGCAGACACCCAACAGACAGGACTTAACAAGGATCTGGGTTTTCTAGCTCATTATAAACCATAAAATTGTATTTCTCTGTTTATCACCCTCCTCTCACCTACCCAGACCCATCCTGTTAGAATATCAATGAAATGCTTTGATGTCCCCATGCATACCTCCTGCCCACCCCCACCCTGTCAAAGTAATGCTTGGATGTTTCACTTATATATACTATCTGCTACCACATTTGCTTATTTCCGATCTGACGAAGGGCAACCTTCGAAAGCTAATCAAAAATGTATTAAGTTATGTTCAATAAAAAAGGTATCATCTTATTTTCTTTTCCATGTTTTATTTTGTTTGATTTCTATTGATAACCTTAAGAGTGGACTAACACGGCTACCACACCTCTCTACATTAAATATAGCAGGAAAACAAAAACACCATAAATATTACGTTAACTACTCTTGGCAATATTTTGGGAAACCAATATAGAAATATAAATAAATGCAAAAGTTAAGAGGCTCTGGGGGAGGAAAAACCCAGCTCATGTTAGCAGCAATTGACAGGATCAGCTAGAGACAAACAGGAACTGATACTATAGCAATGGAGTGGAGGAGTGACCTAATGGTTAGTACAGCGGGCTTTGATTCTGGCAACCTAGGTTTGATTCCCAGCCCTCTAGGGACGCCTGATCTGTGCCTAACTTAGGCGCAGATATTTAGGCCTGGTTTTAGGTGGCTTAAATGGGTGCACCTAAACTTTAGTTACAAGAACGGCACCTGATGGTATTCTATAAACTACACCTAACTTTAGGTGTAGTTTATAGAATCATGCTAACTCTGTGGTTTTACGGCACCGATTTTTATGGCGCCATATCTAGAATTTCCCCCATTATAAATAGAAAGTCCTGTCATAAGCTTATGCTTCAAAATATAATCATCGATCCTTACTAGAAATTATTCAAAAATCATATAATGAAGAAGATCATCTAGATGAACATCATTGTGTATATAAGTCAAAAAATTCTTCCAAAGTGTTCATATCAATCCATTATCTTCCAACAATTTAATCAAATTGAAAAACTTTACTTTGAAAACTTAGATCTCAACTGTGGACTCATCAGTTGCCTTTATTGTATTGATAATATCCACAGATCACAGGTATTTTGATGTATTGTCTTTATAAAATAGGCATGTTTGAAGATTTTTATAGGTGCCCTGTTATGTTTCAATTTGTTTATTAAATCAGAAACAAGTCAGATACATATACAGTTCAAAAGTACAGCAACTGGAATACATGATCCCCATCCCCCATCCCTACCCATAGATATATCAGACAAAAGTAGCTATATTTAGCAAGAGGCCTCTACTTTTTTGACCCCCTGCAGATACATCCAGGATCCCCTCCCCCCTCCCCCCCACACACACTCACAATTCTCGTGCTATTCCAATGAATATTATAATCCAGGCACAGTTATGAGTGGTTAACCCAAAGTCCAAAATTGTTCATAAATTAAGCATATTAAGGACCAAACTCAGGGGCCCTTTTACTAAGCTGTGGTAAAAGGGTCTCAACACTTGCAGCAGCAGCCATTTTGGCTGCACACCAGGGCCACTTTTACTGCAGTGGGTAAAAAAGGCCAAAAAAAAGAAATGGCTGTGCGATACATTTGTGCTTGCCACATGGCCATTTCAGAAGGGAGCACTTACTGCCACCCTATGAGGTGGCGGCAAGGGCTCCCGCCCTAATCCAGTGGTAACTGGGCAGCGTGCAGTGCTGCCCAATTACTGTCAGGTAACCCCCTACGGAAATAAACTGAGATTTTAAGCTCATATTTCCCCAGGTGAACTCCTGAAATATCAGAATTGGCCCATATGTCTCTAATCAGTGGGTCTAAGGTGAATACAAATAATAAGGGGGCTAAAGGACATCCCTGTCGAGTACCTCGATGGATAGAAAAGGAATCCGATACCACTCCATTCACATAGACAGTTGCCACTGGGTTATTATACAAAACTTTAATTGCATCCCTAAATTCCCCAGCAATACCATATTGATTGCGTACACTGTGCATAAACCCCCAGTCTACCTGATCAAATGCTTTTTCTGCATCAAAGTTGATCAATAAAGATCATTCACCCTGAGAATGAACTGTGTCTAAAGTAGAGAGAATCTGTCTAATGTTTTTAACCGCTTGGCAGTACCTGACAAACCCAACTTGCGAAGCTGTAATGAGCTGTGGCAGGATCTGAGCCATCTGATTCACAAGAGTGGTTGCTAGCAATTTAGATTCAAAATATAATAGTGATATGTGTTGATATGATTCTGGTGTGGATTGATCTTTACCTGGTTTTAGGAAATCTATGATTTGAGCCATTCATAGGAAATTCGGCAAATGTTTCAGAGCATTGATTTTATTAAATGGCAGTGATAGGCAATGCAACTTCATCCCCAAGTACTTTGTAAAGTTCAGGTCTATAGCCATCCGGGCCAGGCACTTTATAAAACTTACTGATATGGATAGCCCAAACTACTATTTCTGCCTGAATGGGGGTATTGAGAGCCTGAGTCTCCTCCAGTGTTAATTGGGGTAGATCAAGATTATCTAAATAGAATTCCAGGGGGAAAGTGCCTCCGTTATCTGATTTATATAGGTGTCCTGCTTTAAAATGACCCCCTTTGCCTCTGTAAATCTCTGCATACATCTCGTGTGCCCTATACATATCATAATAATGAGGAACATCAAGAAATATGGCCAAAACATCAAGGAAAGCTGAGCCCAGAGAGAATTGGTGAGCCACAGTGGCCTGCAGTAGTGTGGGTGCATGAAAATTGACCCGCGCTGAGGCCACAGCAGGAATTTCCATTATTTTAAATGGAAATCGTAAATGGCTATGTGTTAATAAAAAAATATTGTGGCATGGTGAGCCCTTACTGCCTCTTATGTTGTAGGCGATAAGGACTAATGTGCTAACCCTGCAGTAATCAGACAGCACGCGCTGATGGCCCATTACCACTGGGCACACCTACTCCCTGCCTCCCATGCTAGAAAATAGAAAAATATTTTCTGGAGTGGGAAATACCATGTGGCAAACATAGAACTACTGCAAGGTGCCATGATGTGCCCCACAGTAGGGCTATTTTGTAGAGGAGTATCCTAGTGGTTAGCACAGCAGACTTAGATCCTGAGGAACTGGGTTCAGTTCCCACTTCAGCTCCTTATGACCAAGAAAGGGATCTCGGCATCGTTGTTGATGATACGTTGAAACCTTCTGCTCAGTGTTCTGCGATGGCTAAGAAAGCAAATAGAATGTTAGGTATTATTAGGAAAGGAATGGAAAACAAAAATGAGGATGTTATAACGCCTGTGACTGTACTTCGAATATTGTGTTCAATTCTGGTCGCCGCATCTCGAAAAAGATGTGGAGCTGCATAATCGAAAGGGACGCCTAAGTTTTGCTGAGGACATCCTTGCAAAATGTCCCAGCGAAGGGGCAGGGAAACCCGTATTATCGAAACAAGATGGGCGTCCATCTTTCGTTTCGATAATATGGTCGGGGACGCCCAAATTTGGAAATTTAGGTCGTCCTTAGAGATGGTTGTCCCTAGACTTGGTCATTTCTGGTTTTTGGCGATAACGGAAACCAAGGACGCCCATCTCAGAAGTGACCAAATCCAAGCCCTTTGGTCATGGGAGGAGCCAGCATTCGTAGTGCACTTGTCCCCCTCACATGCCAGGACACCAACCGGGCACCCTAGGGGGCACTGCAGTGAACTTCACAAATTGCTCCCAGGTACATAGCTCCCTTACCTTGTGTGCTGAGCCCCCCAAACCCCACTACCCACCACTACCATAGCCCTTACGGGTGAAGGGGGCACCTATATGTGGGTACAGTGGGTTTCTGGCGGGTTTTGGAGGGCTCACATATACCACCACAAACATAACAGGTAGGGGGGGATGGGCCTGGGTCTGCCTGCCTGAAGTGCACTGCACCCACTAAAACTGCTCCAGGGACCTGCATACTGCTGTCATGGACCTGAGTACGACATTTGAGGCTGGCACAAAATATTTTTAAAGATATTTTTTTAGGGTGGGAAGGGGTTAGTGACCACTGGGGGAGCAAGGGGAGGTCATCCCCAATTCCCTCTGGTGGTCATCTGGTCAGTTTGGGCACCTTTTTGTGCCTCGGTTGTAAAAAAACAGGACCAGGTAAAGTTGTCCAAATGCTCGTCAGGGACGCCCTTTTTTTTCCATTCTGGGTCGAGGACGCCCATATGCTAGGCAAGCCAAAGTCCCGCCTTCGCTATGCCTCCGACACGCCCCCGGGAACTTTGATCATCCCCGCGAAGGAAAGCAGTTGGGGACACCCAAAATCGGCTTTTGATTATGCCGATTTGGGCGACCCTGTGAGAAGGATGCCCATCTTCCAATTTGTGTCAAAAGATGGGCGTCCTTCTGTTTTGAAAATAAACCTGATAGTGGAATTAGAAAAGGTACAGAGAAGGGCGACGAAAATGATAAAGGGGATGGGACAACTTCCCTATGAGGAAAGGCTGACGCATCTAGGGCTTTTCAGCTTGGAGAAGAGACAGCTGAGGGGAGATATAATAAGTCTATAAAATAATGAGTGGAGTTGAATGGGTAGACATGAATCACTTGTTTACTCAAAAATACTAGGACTATGGGGAACACAATGAAGCTACAAAGTAGTACATTTAAAATGAATTGGAGAAAATGTTTCTTCACTCAATGTGTAATTAAACTCTGGAATTCATTGCCAGAGAATGTGGTAAAGGTGGTTAGTTTAGCGGGGTTTTAAAAGAGGCTGGACGGCTTCCTAAAGTTCATAGACCATTATTAAATTGACTTGGGGAAAATCTACTGCTTTTTCTGGGATAAGCAGCATAAAATGTTTTGAACCTTTTTTGGAACCTTGCTAGGTATTTGTGACCTGGATTGGCCACTGTTGGAAACAGGATGCTGGGCTTCATGGACTTTTGGTCTGTTCCAGTGTGGCTATACTTATGACTCTGGGCAAGTCACTTAACCCTTCATTGCCCCAGGTACAAATAAATACCTGTATATACTATATAAACCGCTTTAAATGTAGTTGCAAAAACCACAGAAAGGCAGTATATCAAGTCCCATTCCCCCTTTTTCTGCCTATATCTATTTTGTTATATATGTTACAATGGGTGGGCCACTCTAGTGCTCCAGAGACACAAACAGGTAATTCTTTTTCAGATTATCAATAATGAATATGCATGAGAAACATCTGCATGCATTGCTTCCATTGTATGTAAATCTGTTTTATGTGTATTCATCTGGATGGGCTGGAGCGTAAACCTTAAGGGGCTTCGAGGTTAGCTTCAGAACTTTTAGTACAAGAATAGTGCTGGGCAGACTATTACGGTCTGTGCCCTGAGAACAGCAAGTACAAATCAAACTCGGGTATACATATAAAGTATCACATACCATGTAAAATGAGTTTATCTTGTTGGGCAGACTGGATGAACAATTGAGGTCTTTATCTGTTAACATTTACTATGATACTATGTTATATGTAACTGAGTTATTTGCAGTGACAGCTAGGTGCCACAAGGTGGCACACATAGGACACAGGTAGGACTTTAAATAACGTCATTAGTCTTTGTACTTTTAAAAGAGTAAAAAAAAATCGATTCATGTTTACCTGTTCCACTCCACTCAGGATTTTACAGATCTCTATCATATTCCCCTCAGTCATTTCTTCTCCAAGCTGAAGAACCCTAACCTCTTAAGCCTTTTCTCATATGTCATTCCATCCCTTTAATCATTTTGGTCCATTAGCGTAACAAGAGTGGGGCAGTGGGGGTGGGCCACTCTGGGTGCAGGCAGCAAGGGGGTGCACAGAGCAGTCTTGTGCCCTCTCTGATGTTACTTCCTGTTCCAGGGCAGGGGACTGGCGGAGCTGACAGCCACGTGACTGCTCCATGCACCCTCAGGTGATGAGAATGATGTGCTTTGGAGGAGGGGGAGGTGGGTGATGCGCTTCAGGGGGAGGAAGTAATGGTCTGAGAGGAGGAAGGGAGGTGATGCATGGGGGGGGGAGGGGGGTGTAGTGGCAGCCGCCCTGGGTAGCAGCCAACGTAGGTATGCCACAGTTTTGGTCACCCTTGTATCTTTCTAATTTCATTGTATGGTTCTCTTCCCATTGTAAGAGGCAGTAATCCCAAAGTCTACCTGGCTAATCACTTTTTGTGGACCTGTCCTCCAAAAAATATATCCAAAACCTTTTTTTAATCTCCATAGCAATACCACATTCGCCATCAAAAAAATTCCACAGCTTACTTGTGCATTGACTGAGAAAATAAAATCACTGTTTGTTACCAGTTATTGTCATGATTTTTCTACTGGTCCCAGTACTATTTGAAAGGGCAAAAAACTCATTCTCTCTTACCTTCCTAAGCTGCGCTAGTGGCTGCTGTGCAGCAATGCCAACACAGCCCATTCAAAGTGAATGGGATGTGTGAGCATTAGCACACAGCAGCCACTAGGCCTAGTGGTTAGGGTGGTGGACTTTGGTCTTGAGGAACTGAGTTTGAGTCCCACTTCAGGCACAGGCAGCTCCTTGTGACTCTGGGCAAGTCACTTAACCCCCCATTGCCCCATGTAAGCTGCATTGAGCCTGCCATGAGGGGGAAAGCAAATGCAAAAGAAAAAAACTTAGTAAACAGGGGAGTTTACCTGTTCCACACCACTCGTGATTTTATAAGCCTCTATCATATCCCCTCTCACTTGTCTACAATCTGAGGAGCCCTAACCTGTCCAGCCCTTCTTCATAAGCAAACCATTTGCTGTACAGTTATCTGTTATTAGTTGTCTCTGTTCCCAGCCTGCAATTAAACTGAATAGACTTCTTGAGCCAGTACGCCAAGCTCCATCTCTGGCCGTCTTCAAATCTAAGCTAAAAACCCACCTTTTTGATGCTGCTTTTGACTCCTAATCCCACTCACTTGTTCAGTACCCATGTTTTATCATTCCCACCTTAGTAATTCCCATATCCCTTTCTGTCCTGATTAGATTGTAAGCTCTTAGGGACTTTCTCTTCACGTTCAAGTGTACAGTGCTGCGTACATCTAGTAGCGCTATAGAAATGATAAGTAATAGTAGTAATAAACTGGTGGTTCAATAAAGCAGAAATAGCTGAGGGTCAAACCTGTAGTCCGGCAACAGCTCAAAGTTCATTCTCCTCTTTATGTTTATTTCCAGAAGGAGTTAAGCCTGCCTCGCCACAGGAAAACGTGAGTAAACATCAGAACATTAGAAACACTTGTGACTAATTCACCTGCCACAGGCTCACTTAATCTGTTCTTTGTTGGAAACCCTTGGGGATTGATTTGCAGTGTTGTCTGTTCTAATATGAAAAGAGCTCAGGGTTAAATAAAGAGGTTAAAGCAATGTCTGTTCATTGTTATCAGTGCTGTGTGTGCTTTTTTGGTTAAGCGTGGAATACCCATGTCTGAAAATAAAAGGAGCCCTGATATGTTACTCTGCCTCATGCCCTGAAGTGGTTTTCTCGTTTCCTGTGTATGGGACACATGCTTTATACGTCTGGTCCTTAGTCATGGTGGAGCTTCCTGGTTCTCTTTAACATGCAGTATGTGTGGGCTGGCTGGGGGTGTCCTGGATCTACCTCCTCCACCCCCCTGATTCTCACACTCACACACAAGCCCGCATCACTGCCAAGCTTGGCATGGCTGGGTGGTGATGAGTAATGGGGAGCCCATCTGGCACTGGCAGCTAGCACCTGCCTCAAAAACAGACCAAGAGCTGGGGAAAGAATTAGAAAGAGTAGTTTATATCCAGATAATCCTCCAAGATCACCTTCCCTGGCAGACATCAGCTCTTCAGTGTGGGTCTAATTTGTGGATAAATAGGAAGTGGAACTGGAGCAGGTGGAAGGGGCAGGCAGGCCAGCGGTAAGAGCAATGAGAGGAGAGGGGCTGGATAAGAGAGCAGAGTGACTATTTTCCCCAGGGCCACCGAGAGACTGAGCTGGGCCCGGGGCAGGTCCACCCCCCCCAAGGGATCGTTGCTGCTACCGCCCCCTCCCAGGATCGCCGTTGCTGCCGCCCCTCAGGATTGCCGCTGCTGCCGCCCCCCCCCCCCCCCCCTCCTGACAGCAACTACAAATACCTTGGCTGGCGGGGATCCTGAGGCCCCGCCAGCAGAAGAAGTCTTCCTCCAGCCTGCTTTTCACTCCGCCGCAATTGCCTGCCCTGCTGCTTTTTCTCTCACGTTGCTCATGTTCGGTTTCAAAACCGAGCTTGTGCAACCTGAGGGGAAAAGCAGCCGCTTGGCAAGCAATGCAGCAGAGTAAAGAGCAGCGCTGGAGGAAGACTTCTTCTGCTGGCAGAGCCTGGGGGGAACCCCGCCAGCCAACCAGAGGCCCTGGCCCAAAGCCCTGCTGTGTTCGCTCCTCCCCAGCCTCCAAGGGGGGCCCGGCACCAGAGTTTTCTTCAGGAGCAGAAGAGAGAAAGAGAGACCCCAGTTCCAGCGCCCGGCCCCCCTTGGAGGCCAGGCCCAGGGAATTTCCCCCCCCCCCCTCGGCAGCCCTGATTCTCCCGTCCTATTCCCTGCAGGCTCTTTGGAAGGGAGGGGTAGAGCTGAACACCCATGATACTCTGGATTCTAAAGAGAAGAGGTGGAACTGCATTCCCCCAGAAATTAAGCCTTGGTCTTACTCTACCTCAAATGGGTTAGAATATCATTGCTGAAGGACATAGTTTGAATTTTGACTTATACTCGGGGTTTCCACATGACTGACTCCAAGCAAGTGGGCATAACTTGGTACAGTTTCATGTCATCTATGACGAGGGGGAAATAACCAATCAAAAAACAGTAGAGCAATGGAACCTTTCACAGATGGTGTTCAAACTTGTCTTTATTAAAAGCAATAAGACTGACCCGACACGACTCATGTTTCGGCCTCACCGGCCTACACCAGGGATCTGTAAAATATTAAACATCATACACAATAATAAAAAAAAGAAGAAAAGAAAACTGTACATAAATATGCATGAAAAATCCTAGAAAAATTGCCATACCTAGGAAACTGTCATCTAATAAATGTTCCTAGATTGGTCATCAATGGGGGGAAATAACTCCAGCACTGGAGAGCCATAGATTCGCCTGGGTTTCAGATTAAATCAAACTAACTAGTTGTACAAAAATATATTTGCTGAATATTCATTGTTCTTGACTTAAAGTACAACCATGTTTGCAGCCTTCGAAGACTGGAGTCGTGCACCCCCAAACTTTGTAAGCTCCTGTTTTTCATAGGGAAATTAGATGTAGGACTCTAGAGGCAATATGGGGAGAGAAGGAAGTAAAACCAGGACTGCTCTTGGTGGCTTGGAACCATTTAAAGAGCTAATGTACCCAGTTCCTCCAGTGGGGGGAGATTTAAGACCATTCAATGCCAGTTTTAATGGGTAGAATCAGACAGTACAAATCTCACACTGCTATGGGATGTAAGTTCAAAACCAGGAGTTGCCAAAAAGTCTTTCCCCTGAAACTAGGTCACTTGTATTTCTGCAATTGGTAAACCTGCACTGAGTAATAAAGAAAGAGAACTAGTGGCAGAACCCAGTACAGCTTATTTTCATAACAACCTGGGAGCTTCTCAGTGCTAATGCAGTGGCATTCACTCACAACATCAGAGCCTCAGGATACTACTACTACTACTTAACACTTGCTCCCTATAAATATGCATGAGAGATATTTGCATAAAATGGAGGTAGTAGGCATGCAAATCTCTCATGCATATTCATTAATCACAACAAAAATGAGTATCCTAATTTCAATCTAGTTACAAACAAATAATGTAGCACTACAAGTAATCACTATCCGCTCTTAAAATCTATTCAAAATACTTTATTAAACATTTCTTATACCACTTACAAAATATCTGTACCTTTATAAAACCCACTAATCTCCTCACTTCTCAACCTTCATTCATACCACACACACTCAAGCATCTCTCTTCAGAACTCCAGATCAGGATATTTCTATTCAAACATATATATATATTCGATATCTCTTCCGATTGTAAGATGTATTTGGCGGCGCATTTCGGATGGCAACTCGCTGAGTTTACGAGTTGCAAGAAGTAAAATTGTGACGCAATGGCAAATTGAATCTCTGAGCACAGTTTGAATGAACAATTTCTATCAGTGATCCTGTGTAACAGCTTATGAATGGAACTATACTCTCCAGCGAGAGGAAGATGGGTCTGTTAATGTGAAGCTGGACTATTCTTTTCTGCTTAAATGTTTGAACTCTTATGTTAACACAGTGTCAATCAGAAGAGATATCGAATATATATATATGTTTGGATAGAAATATCCTGATCTGGAGTTCTGAAGAGAGATGCTTGAGTGTGTGTGGTATGAATGAAGGTGGTATGAATGAAGGTTGAGAAGTGAGGAGATTAGTGGGTTTTATAAAGGTACAGATATTTTGTAAGTGGTATAAGAAATGTTTAATAAAGTATTTTGAATAGATTTTAAGAGCAGATAGTGGTTACTAGTAGTGCTACATGCATATTCATTAAGGACATCCAGAAAAACTGACCCATTGGCGTCCTTGAGAACTGTGCTAAGGATGTATCTGAGAGGTGCTTTCACCCTACAGCTGGCCCATAATCAAACCAGTTACTCAAGGGCTTGCTAGTGCATAGAGTAATAAGTACCCCGAGAATCACTGATCCGAAGTATACTGTGCCCTGAAACTTCCATTTTGAGGCTCCACAAGAATCAGTTTACACTGGCCAACTATTAGCATGGAATAAGGTTTCTCAACCCAGTCCGCAGGACAAACCCAGGCAGTAGTACTTTTACTATATATACAATGAATATGCATGAGAGAGGTTTTCATGCACTACAGGATCAATTCTATAACTGGGGATCACAATTTAAGTGCCTAGATGTTGCACGCTGAGCACAAATTCCAAAAATGCCAAGTTACCCAGTTCCAGGCTGGAGATTTTGGGACAGTCCTAGTTTTGAACTTACATCCCAAACAGTGTGGGATTTGTAGTACCTGAAATCAGTGTTGCAAGTCCCATAATGTACCAGGATGGGGTAGTTAGAAATCCAGAATTATCCCAAAATCTCCAGCCTGGAACTGAGTAACTTGGCATCTCTGGAGTACTTAGTACAGATGTGCCCAGATGTGATGGCCATGTTCTAGTTCAGGACTTAAAAATGTGTTTTTGTCTTATGTGGGATTAGTAGCTAGGTCCCTTTCATCTTTTTTTGTGATCCAGTTCTGGTTTTACCCCCATGGAAAACATGGAGATGGACTTTAAACCTACATGCAGTTGGTGGCAAAATAAAAACCAGATCAATCTGTGGGCAGAAAAAATAGAGATGTGGTAGGCTCTACACACGTGCAGTGCACGCCCAAATGAGACCACCGCCAGGTCCCCCAGTGGTAATTTCAGATTTGGCACGCACCCATAACGCCTGGACAAATTATTTATTTCCTCCCACGCGCGTTGTTTCCAGTCGTAATTGGCAGTTGGTGTGTGCCGACCAGTCACTGCGCATGCAGCACATGAACCCTTACCGCTAGATCAATGGGTGGCGTTAAGGGCTCAGGTTGGTTTTAGACGCGCGCTGGTTTCAGTTTTACTGTGTGCCCTTTTCCTGTCACCTTTTTAAAAAACCCTTTTTTGCAGACGCGGTAAAAACTGGCCTGGGCCACGCCTAATACACGTGCCTACACTGCCGCAGGCCACTTTTTACTGCAGCTTAGTAAAAGGGCCCCAGAGCTGGCTGTTTCTCCTAGCACTGCTGCCTTTGAGGCAGTGGAAATGGGCTTTTGCCTTCCCAGGAAAACCGTCTCATATGTAAATGCTTTTCTTCCATCTTTAATGGCAGTGTCCTCTTAAATCACAGAGTTTCTGAGGATTGACTAGGGTTGCCTCTTCCCCTGCAGATCAGCTGAACAGGCTGATTCAGTCCTGGCTTCACCCCATTGCATGAAGGGATTTAATATATGATGTTTCAGATGCCTTCAACTCATATTTATAAATTGTACAAATCGTATTCCACAAAAAGATAGGATTCAGACATGATATGTCTTTTCAGTTGCCCAATATTTACTGAATAGTAATCAATGTTAATGTAACGTAAGGGTTAAAGTTAATTTTTTTTTTTTTTTTTTTACCTGGCTTGGGCCAGAAGTGCTCATGGGCATTTGGGTGCATGCACAGATGACAGAGAGCCGGAGAGCAGTAGCCAGTATGCCAGGATGGACCTTTGGTCCATCAAGCCCAGCATCCTGTTTCCAACAGTGGCCAATCCAGGTCACAAATACCTGGCAAGATCCCAAAAAAGGTCAATACATGCTATGCTGCTTATCCTGGAAATAAACAGTGGAGTTTCCCCAAGTCATTTTAATAATGGTCTATGGACTTTTCCTTTAGAAAGCCGTCCAAACCTTTTTTAAACACTGCTAAGCTAACAGCCTTTACCACATTCTCTGGCAACGAATTCCAGAGTTTAATTACACATTGATAACAGATGGGTCCTTTACATTAAGATATGAAATGGTGTATCTTGATGTTTAGATAGATCTTTGCATCCTAAGTTGAATCAAATGCAATTATATTTCCATACTCTGTCCCCAAAAAGAATAAATCATTAGTTCTGATTTTCTTAAGGACATAATGAGAAAAATGACAAGAAGAAATAGGGTAAAGCCAGGACTGGATCAGTCTGTGTAGTTGGCCTGAGTGTGAGGAGGCAGAGGGGCAGAGGCAGTGGAACTGTGTTTGGTTGGAGTGGCCACACCAACCAATCTGCAGCCATGTCTTCAAACCGTTTAGTTGTTGATACTGTTTGGGCAAAATATCAGTGGGGCCATGGCTCCTGTGGCCCACGCTATTCCACTGTCTATATGGTTTTTCAGAGTCTTCCCTCACTGGACCCTATATCTTCCCCAAATCAGAGTAGCTGGGGCATGGCAGAGGGGTGAAGGAAAGAGGGAGTCTGGAAAAGGCTTTGTGGAGGCAGATAACAAGAAACCTCCTCAGCTTGAAATGCTCCACTGAGCTATTTTTATCAGACTGAGCCAACACACCCAGCAGATAACTGCCAGTATTTTTACAACCCTGCTGTTCTTGTTACTCTTCAGAACTGAGGGGGTGCGTGTGTGTGTGTGTGTGTGTGTGTGTGTGTGTGTGTGCGCGCGCGCGTGTGTGTGTGTGTGTTTTAGGACTATAGTCCAACCAACCTTTCGCTTTCTAAAGAGTATATTTTTGATCCTTTTTCATGGTAGTCCTATAATTAGGTTTTAATTTGCTGTTTTCAAGTTTACCTCAAAGAAAAGCTACAAAAAAGGTATGGGATTTGCGTTACAAGACGTATGAGGAGAGACTTGCTGACTTGAACATGTATACCCTGGAGGAAAGGAGAAATAGAGGTGATATGATACAGACGTTCAAATATTTGAAAGGTATTAATCTGCAAACGAACCTTTTCCAGAGATGGGAAGGCGGTAGAACTAGAGGACATGAAATGAGATTGAAGGGGGTCAGACTCAAGAAAAATGTCAGGAAGTATTTTTTCACAGAGAGAGTAGTGGATGCTTGGAATGCCGTCCCGCGGGAGGTGGTGGAGATGAAAACGGTAACAAAATTCAAAAAATGCGTGGGATAAACATAAAGGAATCCTGTTCAGAAGAAATGGATCCTCAGAAGCTTAGCCGAGATTGGGTGGCAGAGCCGGTGGGAGGAGGCAGGGCTAGTGTTTGGGAGGCGAGGCTAGTGCTGGGCAGACTTCTACGGTCTGTGCCCTGAAAATGGCAGATACAAATCAAAGTCAGGTATACAAATAAAGTAGCACATATGAGTTTATCTTGTTGGGCAGACTGGATGGACCATACAGGTCTTTCTCTGCCGTCATGTATTATGTTACTATGAGGGGAATAATTGAACGGCGCCGGCAAAATACATGGCCGGCGATGTATTTTTTCAGCGTCACAAACAGCTGGCCAAACCCGTATTTTCGAAAAAGATGGCCGGCCATCTTTTGTTTCGATAATACGGTTCCGGCGAGCCAAATGCCTTGGATTTGGCCGGGGTTTGAGATGGCCGGCATCGTTTTTTAGCGATAATGGAAAGTTATGTCGGCCATCTCAAACCCCGGCCAAATTCAAGACATTTGGCCGTGGGAGGAGCCAGCATTTTTAGTGCACTGGCCCCCTGACATGCCAGTTAACTGCAGATCAGAGGTTGTGCCCCACTGGCAAAGAGTCCCCTGGTACTAAGATGAGCAGTAGGTCAGAGCTGGCACAATGGTGTACAATGCCCTCTTTCAGCACCATTCAAGGTAAGAACTACGTTCTCTAACGTGGCTAACACAGGAAAGGGAACTAAAACTGGCTTACAAAAATGGCCACTACCGCATGGACTACAACAGGAAACAAAACAGGGCACACTCTGACCCAGTAAGCAGGGGGAAAGCACCAGGGGAGTAGAGCCTACCAACTACCAATACCTACACCCACCACAATGCATTGGTAATGTGACTCTGCAGTGCAAATAACAGAAAAGGTGTCACACTCACCCCAGAGCCACATCACAAGCAGAAAAAGGCTGTCGGAGGACAGAACACATTCTGCTGTCATGGAGGTGGGTACGGCATTTGAGGCTGGCATACAGGCTGGAAAAAAAGTGTTTAAAGTGGGGGGTTTTTGGTGGGAGAGGGTTAGTGACTACTGGGGGAGTACGGGGAGGTCATCTCCACTTCCTTCCGGTGGTCATCTGATGAGTTGGGGCAACTTTTTGAGGCTTGGTCGTGACAATAAAAGGACCAAGTAAACCCAGCAAAATACTGCTTAACGCCGTTTTTTTTCCATTATCGGTGAAAGCCAGCTATCTGGTAGCCATGCCTATACACACCCATGTCCCGACTTTGCTTCGCCACCGACACACCCCTTTGAACTTTTGCCAGCGAGGCGACAGGAAAGCGGCGATGCTGTCAAAAAAAGCAGCTTTCGATTATACCGATTTCGCTGCTTTTCCGTGATCGCCGGCCATCTCCCGATTTGTGTCGGGAAATGGCCAGCGATCACTTTCGATTATGAGCTGGAATGTTACTATTGTTATGCTGTTAATAAAATTGTAAGTTTTATGTAAAAAACAGGGCTTTTTTTGAGGGGGGTACTTGAAGGTATTAAGTACCAGCACCTTTTTCATTGTCTGCTAAAATTGACCCATGGTCCCCAAGTTTTAATGAAAGAGCTCAGGCTCTACACACCAATTCTGCCTTGTCATAGATTGTGTGACTGGTTGCAGAGGGCCTGGCTATTGTGGGGTGGGTCCTTAGTGATCACCCCACCCCTGAAGGGTGGCCTAGCATTTGAGTACCGGAACCTTTTTTGCTAGAAAAAACTGCACTGGTTAAAACTGTATCTGCTGTACACCATCTTGGGTGAATCTCTTCAAAAAGGTAATTAATAAATCCCAAGAAAGAAAGAAAGCAACAGCAACTAGGTGGAAGGGTAGAGGTTGTTTTGTTTCCCTCTCCCCCAACCAAAAAATATGCTCTCAGGTTACCCAGCCACAGGAGAGAGACTTTTGGGCCAGTTCTGATTTTGAACTCGCAGCCCAAAGCAGGGTGGTAGTTGTAAATTAATTCCTGATTCTATCTGCTGAAATCGGTGCAGCAGATCCCATAATGCAAAAGGAGAAGGTTGTGAAACATTGAAGACTGACTTAAAATCTCCTTTCTGGAACTAGGTAGCTTGAAAGCTCTGTGTTCTGCTGCACCCTCTTGAAAAACACCCCCAATTTTTTAAGTGGTACCCAAAGTTAGGTGCAGTTATAGAATAGGGTCAGTCAGGTGCAAAATCTAATTGGATTTAAATGGGGATAATTAATAATTGGCCTTAACATGGGCTAATTGGCACTAATTACTGCTGTGCATCCCTATTCTGTAACCATTGCCCCTAATTCATCTCGTGAGCAACTCTAAAGAGGGTGTGGATAAGGGGGGCATGGGCGGGGCATGGCTGTTCCTAGGATTTAGGCACGGAATTATGGAATACTTTCATTTCCCTGACTGAGAGTAGCTAGACGTGAGCATTTGCACCAGCCTTTGACAGGCGTAAACACTCACGCCCACAGTTAGTGCGAAAATGACTTAAGCTGGTATTTGATAAAAACAGTTCCACACAGATTTGCCTTTACAGAATTCACACTTAGCGCACATCATCCCAACCAGGGCCAGCCTGAGGCAAGATGCTGCCTGAGGCGGAGCTTACCTGCCGCCTCCCTGGGTACATGGTGACTTTCCAAACCCGGCAGCAGCAGCGATTCCCATACGTTGCCCTGCCGCCGCCGGCACCCGCCTCTTCCTTTTGCCGTGGCTGCCTGAGCGAAACAGGAAGTTACTTCAGGCATCCGCAGTAAAGCGAAGAGGCGGGTGCTGGTGGCGGCAGGGCAGCATATGGGAATCGCTGCCACTGCCAGGTTTGGAAAATCTCCACGATGAGGTAAAACGCCACAAAGCTACCCCCCAAGATGCCTCTCCTGAGGAGTGTCGCCTGAGGCCCCCACCTCAGGTGGCCTAATGATCGGGCCGCCCCTGATCCCAGTGCTTAACTTTAGGCTCCATTTACTAAATTCCCCCTATGAGATAGATTCAGTAAATGGCGTTCAAAAATGAGTGCAGAAAAGATCAGCGCTAAGTGCGATTCTGTACAAGTTATAGAAGGTTGCAAGCGATATGACCATTTTTGCAAAAACTTCACTGGCTACCAGTGTAGTACAGGGCTAAATTTAAAACTCTATGCCTGATCTTCAAGGCCCTTAAAGGAAATGGCCCTGAGTACTTGAAGACCAGGATGACCCTCTACACACCTCCAAGGACACTAAGGTCCTCCCAAGGGGTATTCCCTAACCACACCGTCTCCAAAAGACATTACACGATGTGATACCCACAAGCGAGCCTTCTTCGGAGTAGCCCCCACACTCTGGAATGCATTGCCTGAAAGGCTCCGCTTAACACAAGACTACCTCTACTTCAGGAAGCAGGTGAAAGCTTGACTCTTCAACCAGGCCTTTAATGGAAGAAGTAACTAACTTATTAGTCTCACACACACAAGGAGTGACAAAGACTGCACATACTACAGCAGGACATGTTTATCTACTCCTACCCTAACTGAGATATGGCAACACTTACGTACTTATGCTTTCCCAACATCTAGGGACGCTCATCCTTCATTACCCAAGTTGTAAGAAGCTTCATTATAATCTATTCATAATGCAGGTGTTACCTATCAAGGTACGAAGATATGGAATTCTCTGCCTAATCCATTAAGATACGTTACCAATTTCCTCTTATTTCATAAGCTATTAAAACACTTTTATTGAGTAAATCCCTTACTCACACTTGTAATTGTTAGCTCTCGGGCATTCTTGGAACCCTGCTCTTGTTATTCAATAGTAGTGAAGTTTGTGTATGTTATTATTATTACATATGCTAGTACTAGTTGTATTGTACTTTTTGGAAATGTTTATTGTTAACCACATTGAACCCGAACTTGTGTGGGATAATACGACATATAAATGTCATTAATAAAAATCACCTCTCTGACCTTATGTGCAACTTTCTTTAAACTAGTTCCTTATTTTCTTACTCCTGTTGCTCTGTTTTATCTATCTATATGTTCCTTCTTTGCTTATACCCCACACTGTCTATTAAAATGTTTTATTACGTATTGTATTGGCATTGTAAGTAGTATACTATGCCATACGTTTATTTATTTGTTACATTTATATCCCACATTTTCCCACCTATTTGTAGGCTCAATGTGGCTTACATAGTACCAGAGAGGCGTTACAGACTCCGGTGTAAACAAATACAAAGTGATGTTGTCGTAAGATAAAGTTCATGTGGCACAGCCACACTAGGGAATTGTACAACAGAAGAGTTGTGTTATGTCCATTACGTTCTTTAGTTTTGTTGTGTTGCAGAGATCAGGCATTTATGTTGGATCGGTAGGCTATGCCTTTTTAAACAGGTTGGATTTTAGTGTTTTCCGGAAGTTTAGATGGTTGTTCGTAGTTTTCAGGGCTTTTGGTAATGCGTTCCACAGTTGTGTACTTACGTAGGAAAAACTGGACGTGTAAGTTGATTTGTATTTGAGTCCTTTGCAACTTGGGTAGTGCAGATTTAGGTACGTTCGTGTTGATTCGGATGTGTTTCAAGTTGTTAGGTCAATCAAGTCTGTCATGTATCCTGGAGCTTAACCGTAGATAATTTTGTGAACCAGAGTGCAGATTTTGAAAGCAATGCGTTCTTCGATTGGGAGCCAGTTGTTATTTGAATGTTTTTACTGCTGCAATTGTCTATTGCTTATGTTTGATTTATTCTTACTGTACACCGCTTTGAGGGGCCCTTTTACTAAGCTGCCTAGGAGGCTGCGCATGCCCAACACATGCCAGTTCGGAGTTACTGCCTGGCTACTGCATGGTCCATATGGTAATTTCATTATTTACACGTGTCCACTACGCACGGCGTAAATCAGGGGGGTAACTCCGACTTGACATGAGTAGGCAATTACCGCACAGTTAAAGTGAGAGACCTTACCGCTAAAAATGGACGCGTGGCAATTTTTATTTTGCTGCACATCCATTTTCGGCACAAATTTTTAAAAAGGCATTTTTTGCAGGCGCTGAAAAATGGATCTACAAGCACCTAAAGCATGCGCCTACACTACCTCAGGCCTTTTTTCAGTGCACCTTAGTAAAAGGACCCCTGAATGAATTCCTTCAGAGGCAGTAAATAGAGCCTAATAAATAAATAAATAATAAAAAATAAGGGAATGCGGCCTTTATAGAATCACACTTAAGTACTGATCTCACCCCAACTTTGGGCACCAGACTTACACCTTGTGAAACCAGGTGTAAATGCTGGTGTACAAGTTAAGGTGCGCTCAGGCAGTATTCTGTAATTGTGCATGTATCTTTTTGAAACACCCTTGACACGCTCCACTGGCCACACCCCCTTTTCAGGTACATACCATTGGATTTTGGCACCTTGCCTTATAGAATAGTACACAGCCAGATATGTGCACAGATCCTGAGTGATTCCAATTAACTGCAATAATTGGCAGTTAGTAGCCAATTACTGCTCATTAACGGCTCATTAATCAATTAATTTGCATGCGCATCTTGGGCGCACGCCCAAATTTAGGTCCACAAATTAGGATGTCAAATGTAGAATCTGGGGGTATATGTTTGGTGTCATACTATTCAGATGATCTCAACTGTTTTACTGTCGACAACATCTTTTGGTGCATTCGCTTTACCTTATTTACAAATTTGAGCTTAAAGCAGCAGAAAAAAAGTCATAGATATTTTAGGGCCCTGTTTACTAAGCCACGCTGTAGGCACGCTAATGATTTTAGTATACGCTATAAAATTAGCGCGCACTAATGCTAGAGACACCCATAGGAATGTATGGGTGTCTCTAGCATTAACACACACTAAAATTTTGCACGCGCTAAAAACGCAAGCCCTAAAGTGCAACAAATATGGAAACTTCTGGAAAGGTATTTACCAAAGGAGGTCGCCCCTTGACACACGAGAACATAATATTATTGTCATTCTTAAATTATTCTTACATTACAGTAAGAAGCTCCCCGCCTATAGCTTTTGTTTACACTTTTCACTAAGTTCATACTGAAGCTGTACATTTGATACATTATTTTGTTTTGTTTTTGATTTATTGAAAAGAATAAAATGTTTGAACTAAAAAAATATGTACAGTGTTAAAACAGTGTTTTAATTGTATTCTTATTAGATATTCCATCACTATTATGCTTACATCATATTATATCTCTGTATTTGAATTTCAGTGCTGTTAAATGTGTATATTTTTGATCCTGTTTCCTGGTAGTCCTGTTGTTAGGTTTTAATTTGCTGTTTTTAAGTTTACCTCATTTATTGTATTTATTTTTATATTTGGAGGGGCATAATCGAACGGGGACGACCATCTCTAAGGACACCCACCTCTGAGGACGTCCCTGCGAATGGGCGGGGCATCCCGTATTATCGAAACAAGATGGGCGTCCATCTTTCGTTTCGATAATACGGTCGGGGATGCCCAAATCTCAACATGTAGGTCGACCTTAGAGATGGTCGACCTAAATGTTGAGATGGTCGACCTTAGAGATGGGCGACCTCGGTTTTCGCCAATAATGGAAACCGAGGACGCCCATCTCAAAAACGACCAAAGCCAAGGCATTTGGTCATGGGAGGAGCCAGCATTCGTAGTGCATTGGTTCCCCTCACATGCCAGGACATCAACCGGGCACCCTAGGGGGCACTGCAGTGGACTTCACAAATTGCTCCCAGGTGCATAGCTCCCTTACCTTCGGTGCTGAGCCCCCCCAAACCCCACTCCCCACAACTGTACACCACTACCATAGCCCTTAGGGATGAGGGGGGGCACCTACATATGGGTACAGTGGGTTTTGGGTGGGTTTTGGAGGGCTCACATTTATCACCACAAGTGTAACAGGTGGGGGGGGGGGGGGGAATGGGCCTGGGTCCGCCTGCCTGAAGTGCACTGCACCCACTAAAAACTGCTCCAGGGACCTGCATACTGCTGTGATGGAGGTGGGTATGATATTTGAGGCTGGCATAGAGGCTGGCAAAAAAATGTATTTTAATTATTTTTTTTTGGGTGGGAGGGGGTTGGTGACTGGGGAGTAAGGGGAAGTCATCCCCAATTCCCTCCGGTGGTCATCTGGTCAGTTTGGGCACCTTTTCGAGGCTTGGTCGTGAAAAAAAGAGACCAAGTAAAGTCGGCCAAATGCTCGTCAGGGACGCCCTTCTTTTTTCCATTATCGGCCGAGGATGCCCATCTCTTAACCACACCCCATCCCACCTTCACTACGCTGCCAACGTGCCCCCACAAACTTTGGTCATCCCCGCGATGGAAAACAGTTGAGGACACCCAAGATCTGACCCTGAGAGAAGGACGCCCATCTCCCGATTTGTGTCGAAAGATGGGCGCCCTTCTCTTTTGATTATGCCCCTGTTGGTCATTTTACTATTGTTATGCTGTTAACAAAGTTGTAAGTTTTATGTTAAACTGTATCTGCTGTACACTGCTTTGGATGAATCTTTTCATAAGGGCAGTTAATAAATCCCAATAAATAAATAAATAGATACAGTCTCTGGGCCCCTTCCCTGTTCAAGCTCTGTGACTCTGTTCCTTGTATTTATCTATGCTCTGCTTCTCTTTTAACATTCTACTAGAACTCATTTGCTGTATGTTTATTTTCACTAGATTTTAAGCTCTTTGGAGAAGGAACTGTTGCTGTTATATGTTTCCGGCTATTACGTATTTCTAAAACTCTACCAGGCCTACACAGCAGTGTACAATCTGCTGTATCCATCTCCTGTTGTTTCGTAAACTGTCTGTTATATCACTATAGCAGTGTCTCAAACTGTGGGTCGAGACCCCAAATGGGGTAACAAAACCCACATTTGGATTCACAATTGGGTGGGCTGTCCAAAGAGACATCATTATTCTGCATCTCCAGGAGGGGTTACATAATTTTATTAGGTTGCTCTCATGGGATCACAGCCTGCTCAGCCATTGTATCTTTCCTCTCAGGGGCCAATGTTTAAAATTACAGTGAGTGTAAGCTTGCGGTTAACGCCAGGTATACATGCCTGTTATTGTGCGCCAGATGCTCAGAGATTAGCACGGGTGTTTACGAGCACAATAAAGAGATCTGCAAATTATATTGAAATGTATTTAAATGGATGTTAATGAGGTCAGTAAGCATTCCTTCACAATGCACAGAGAGAAAAGCTGCAGTGCACAGAAGGAAATGATGGCCTAAAGGCTATAACACCAAAATGTTTTTGCCAGGTCTGGGGCAGTGTTAAAAGGTTTGGAGGAGAGAATTTCTTATCAATTTTTCACACTAAACTGCCAGTTTTGTCTTCTTTAACAAGTGGAAGGACGCCCCTGCAAGTTTTAAAGGCAGACAAGAAGTAACAAACATGCACATGTGTCAGAGCAAAATCGATAATAAAAGCACACATCTGCACCTGTTCTTTTGATCCCATGTATTAGTAATATTTGTGAGGCTCATATGTAGGTGCTGAAGAAAAAGCGTCAGTATGTGCTGACACTTCTGGTTTTTGTCTGCACATACACACAAGAGTTATGTTTACCACAAAAACTTTGTGCGCATGTTCCAGGTATGTTCCTCTCCCCCCCTTTCGGTTTAATAGTGCAATTTAATTGCACATAAAATTTACATACAATTTGCTTTGCTATCGTTTTGTGTTATTGTTGCACTGTTGGTCCATCTGCGTGTGGCTTTGCACATTGATCCCTCAGTGGTTTTTGAGAGAACTCAGAACTACATATCCTTAGGTGCATTGGGAGGAAGGGGGGGGGGGGATAAACCCAGGACTGGATATTCCTGGGCCTTCTGCTATAATGAAGCTGTCTAGCCCAAGAAACGGCATGAGCTTATCTGGCACATTATGTGGGTTGAAGCCAGTAGGCGGAGCATATTGCGCTATCAATTCCATATTGCAGCTACATTGAGGAGAACTAAAACCTCCTTATGTGGAGTAGGTGGAGACTGGCTTCAACCTTGTGACATCATGCCATCTCCTGTTATCAAACCTCCTTGGTTTAGTCACCTCAGGATAAGACATACATGCTGTTACATTACATTGCATCAATGTTTTTTCTTCTTAGAGCTTCCAAATTACCCAGTTCTAGGGAGATTTTAGACAAGTCCTGAATTTCTGGCAACCTTATTAGGATTACATAGTAACATAGTAGATGACAGCAGAAAAAGACCTGCACGGTCCATCCAGTCTGCCCAACAAGATAAACTCATATGTGCTACTTTTTGTGTATACTTTACCTTGATTTGTATCTGCCATTTTCAGGGCATAAACCGTAGAAGTCTGCCTAGCACTAGCCCCGCCTTCCAAACACCAGCCCCGCCTCCCACCACTGGCTCTGCCACCCAGGGGCGTATCTGCGTGGGGCCACAAGGGCGTGGGCCCCTGCAGATTCTGCCTTGGACCCCCCTACTGCCGTCAACCCTACCCCGCTGCCGTTGCTTACCTTTACTGGCGGGGGACCCCAACCCCCGCCAGCCGAGGTCCGCTTCCACCTGCCAGTGCCGCTGCCTTTAAAAATATGTCTTCAGCTGCGACGTCAGACTCCGAACTGGATTCAACAGCTATACAGCACGGGACGGCCACGGAGGACGAAGAACTTTACAGACCTCGGGTCGGCTGGCGGGGGTTGGGGTCCCCCTCCAGCTGAAATCATATTTTTAAAGGCAGCGGCACTGGCAGGTGGAAGCGGACCTCGGCTGGCGGGGGTTGGGGTCCCCCGCCAGTAAAGGTAAGCAACGGCAGCGAGATAGGGTTGGCAGCGGGGGGGGGGGGTGGAGAGAGTCGTCGGTGGCGGAAGGAGGTCTGGCAATGGCGGGGGGGGGGGGGTGCGGTGGCAGTGGGGGGGGTCTGGCAATGGCGGGGGGGGGGGGGTTAAAATGTGCCCCCTCCCTCTGGCTCTGACCCCCCTACCGCCGGTCTCCAGATACGTCCCTGCTGCCACCCAATCTTGGCTAAGCTTCTGAGGATCCATTCTTTCTGAACAGGATTCCTTTATGTTTAATTATGGGATCTGCAACACTGATTTTGTTATGTTTAGTGTTGGGGTGGTTTGGGGTCTAGGCTATAGAGAAGTTAGGTTAAATTAAAATGTGTTAATTAATCTGTGTACCTATTAATTTGATTCAAATAAAAGTCATACTTTAATTCCCAAGCTAGTTGTATTCACTGAGCACCTCTCGATGATATAAAGCATAGTATTACGAGGGTATTCAGGTAATGCCTCATAAGGTAGAAACAGATCTTCTAACAATTTCAATGGATAGAATCAGGTCTACAAATCCCACAATGTTTATGGGTGTGAGTTTAATACCAGGACCTCCTGGAAGTACATTACATAGCTTCGTTCTCAGGGGCGTAGCCAGACAACAGATTTTGGGTGGGCATAGGGAAGAACTGGGTGGGCACCAATTGTTCTCCCCTTCCCCCAACCACCACCCAAAAAATATCTCAGCTGGTGGAAAAACACTTCTTTCCACCTTGGTAGTCTGCAGCAGGCATGCGCTGAAAACTGAACATACGCAAGTGCCGGTATCATGGAGAGTAGCATTTTCGTTACCATCAGGAGGAAGTCTTCAGCTGGCCGAGCTTGGGATCCCACCAGCTACCACTAAACGTGTGCTACTGTTGGGTGGGCCTGAGCCCTAAGTGGGTGGGCCCCGGCCCACCCAGGCCCACCTGTGGCTACGCCACTGTTCGTTCTGAACTTCCTTGTAGTATTTTAAGCCTGATTTGAAGACTTATCTTTTAGTGTTGATGGCTGGAGGCAGGGCTGAATATATATACGTGTGCGTGTGTGTTCCTACATATTAATTGTTGTTCCTTTCTGGCTTTGTTTTTGTGTTTTATGATGTAAATCGCCTTGACTTGGCATATCCAAAATTTGCGCGATTAATCAAGTTTAAAATCATAAACATTTTTATTGCAAGCTAAAACTATTGACCTAAAAAATTACACAAATACCTCAGAAATATCAGGTAATGAGCAGGATAAAAACCAGTGTCCCCCTCCCCCTCCTTTTTTGTGCAACTTCCCAGCCATGCTTTACCTCTCCCTGCCCCAGATGGAATATGAGAATGCTAGAGATTTTAGAAAAGGCTGAGGTCCTTGAAGGATATCACAGATCTTCTGCCCTAGAAGTGTCTGAATCCTAGGTATCTGTGCCCCCTCTGCCCACTGCTCTTTATTGTCCAAATGATTTCACTAACCTAAAGCAGCTTCAGGAAGTCACAAAACTGTCAGGAGAAGGGAGACTTTAAGCCTGTCCACACACAATGTTTTGTAATGCCCATGTAAAAAGAAAGAAACATTACCTACAAACCCCACAATACACTGGGAGGCAAGTTATAAACCCAGGACTAGCCCAGCTGCCTCTCTGTAGGAACTGGTCTGTTTGGCAGGTCTGGGGAGAGCCTGTGGCAGGTGGCGAAAACAGATCTTTGACTCCCTCAGTTCAGGCATGGCAGAGTGGCGCAGTGGTTTTTGCCAAGATATAACATCCTAGTATATCTATCTAGCCCTTGTAAATATGCATTTGCAAACTTCTATATACACACACATACACACGTTTGCCCTCTACGTATGTGGGTGTGTATTTCTGGCATCCACTGGCCACTGTACAGTGTCTCGTATGTGGATGATAACACCAGCAGGGAACAGGCGGGCTACACAGGCAGAAGAAGGCGGAATGCAGCCGTCAGCTTCCTACATACTACATAGTGACACTCTCACAAACACGCAGCACACTCACACAGCCATGAAATCCAGAAGAGACAAGCTGAAAATCCCCTCTCTGACGTTAGAGTGAGTATCTTCCCTTCTACTTACTGGATAAGGGTGAATTTCTTATGTCAGAAGCATAGTAGCAGGGAGGTGGTGGCTGCTAAGGCAGAGGGTCGGCAAGCTATATGAATGAGTGCAGCTCAGTGCCCCTTCCCAGTCCTTCTCTGGGATTCGACTAGGGCTGTGGATTGGCAATGGGCAGAGGGAAAGAGGGTTGCACAATTGTATTTTGTATGGCTGTTTGGTGTGTGTGGGGGAGGGGATCAGAAGAACTTGTTGATAAATGTTGGTTGTAGAAAGAGCCTTAAGGTATCAATGTCACCACCATGTCAAGGGGTGGGAGAGAGGAGCAGCCGCCCAAGGCACAAAACCCCTTGGGGGGTGGGGGAAGAAAAATAACTGAAATGTAAGTGTGGGTTAGCAGTAGATGAGAATCCTGAATCCATTCAGCTCTCTCCTCATGCCCTTCTGGTTTGCAGGAGAACAAAGGGGAGCATGAAATAAAAAGATCAGGACTCAAAGTGGAGGGCTGCAAACATTTTGCTTGCCCTGGGCTCTGTCACTAGAGCAGTGCGGACAAGCTTGAGCTGACTTTGCCCTTTATAATATAATACCTGAAGTAAGTCAGAGAGGAAAAGTATTTTCCGCCTCTTCCTCACCTAGGATTCTTCCTGAGGGATGGCACAGCCGGGGGTTCCATCTCTACAGCACAGACAGATCACTACAGAATCTGTAGCTGCTGTTTCTGGTTGCTAAGAAACCACAATTTGATAGCCTGTAATTAAGGGGAGGGGGCGGTTAATGCACATTTAACATTCCTTTTGTTTTATTTTTTTATTCTTTACATGAGGCATTGTTAATCGATTCAGTGCCCTATGATAATCTAAGGCCCATTATTCCTTTGTTTGTGGGTCTCCCGTGACACGCCTACTTGTGTCTAGGGTTCCCTCTTCCCTTGCCTCATGGATCCCTGCGGGTATCCTTCCAGTCTCTTTATGAAGGACTTTCTTTTCCATAAGCAAAAAATTCAGGTGGAGGGATTCCCTTTTATTTGAAGGTAAATTTGATTCTTCCCACACTGCAGGATCAATCCAAAGAGCAGCTCAAGCAGAAGGAAAGCTGTTCTTTTGCAGTGAGGCATGTTTCTGCTATTCTCAGCCTCTGACACTGGCTGGAATATTGCAGGGAAGTTCCCTTGGGCATGACAGGTGGGTTTTGCTGTTATGTCAGCCAGGCGTAGGATGACAGACATAGTTGTGAGCAGGCAATTCCTTGGACACACTGGACCATTTCTCCCAAGGGTGAGCATATGGCTCTGTATCCTGCAGGGACAGGCTGAACTAGTCTTGGTTTTACTTCCAGGGCATGTGGGGACTTGTAGTTCCAAATTCTCATAGAAAAACAAGAAACTGTGCTAACCCCAGAGATTAATGGATTCTAACCAGACTCTGATGCTTTTCTTATCTAGAGCTGCGAAGTTACCCAGTTCTAGGAGGCTTGTTGAACTTATGCCCTGTTGCAGTGTGGTATTTGTTGCCCAGATTCTGCTCATTGAAATCAGTGCTGCAGGTCCCATAATGCAGGATAGTTGTTAGAAATCCAGGACTGGCTTGAAAGCGGATAACTTGACAGCTCTGGGAACTGGGGAAAGCCTCCACTTACAGTGGGACTACCAGGGGTGGACGGTGTTCAGCACTGGATGCACTTCAGTTACTTGCTAGATAAAGTTATAACTTTTGGAAACAGTGTCTGGTTCTACTAGTTCCTGATTTTGCTTTTCTATGGGATTGCAGCGATGGGGAACGTGGACTTCTCATTGGACTGTGGACAGGGTTGGAAATTTCTGCAGGAGACAGTGCAGCGCAGCCATTCAATTACAGAGCTGCCAAGTTACCCATTCCAGATGGGAGACTTTTTGGCCAGTACTGGATGTCTTCCAGTCTCATCCTGGTGCATTATTGGACCTGTAGCACTGATTTCAATGGATAAAATCATGGACTACAAGTCACACACTGCTTTGGGAAGTAAGTTTAAAACCAGGACCGGCCAAAAAGTCTCCCTCCTGGCATGGGTAACTTGGAAGCTCTGCAATGAATGCAACTGTCTGCTAACAGTTAATATAAAGTGCCCAAATGTTAGATGAATCCAACTGTTAGACTTATTCCCCCCCCCCCAACTGATGTTGCCCTGAAAGCAGAGGACTACAACTTCCAGATTGCCTTGAGATGTAAAAAATAAACTCTATAACTTTGGGAGGGGGTAATGTCTGTTGGTGTGATCTCACCATGCATTTCTACTCTGGCCCGGTGTAGGGGATGATGCAATGGAAGAGGGTTCTACTGCCTCCCTCCAGAAAGAGCAAAACAGCTGATATGTTAAAGCTCATGGTTTTCTTTATTACAAAAACATGTTCGCCAACAAGGTCTGGATGGGGGTGGGGGAGGATAAATGGTTCTAATTCCTCTTAAGAATGGCAGGGTCTTCAAGTCCATTGAAACAATAGAGGAGCGGATGATTGTGCAAAACTAGGAGTGGCTCAGGCTGTTCCCAGTGACCTGAAGCTCTGTTGTCAGATTTGTCTTGCTCCTCCTCCTTGAAGCTGAAATGATATGAAAATGATTACAGGTGCACTTATGGCCACGCTGTCAGGTAGAAAAAGCTCCAAGCCTTTGAACAGATGGCTTTGGATATGGTTTTTCCACTCCAAGGCCAAAGGTGATTATGGATTTCTAGGGTAATGATTAATGGGATCAGAAGGCACTGTGTTTATTGCTACTCTGTTATATCCCTGAGACATTTCCAGATCTGGCTGGATGCAGTTTTGTGTGTGTAGTTTGTGTGTGTGTGTGGGGGGGGGGGGGGGGGGGGGGGGGCTGGTGACAGAGTAACAGAGCTACTAATTTACCCATTTCTAACAGAAATACTGTTTGGCCAATCCTGGTTTTAAACCTACATCCCAAAGCACTGTCGTATTTGTAGTCCTTGATACTCCCCTTGAAATCAAAGCTGAAGGTCCCATAATGCACCATGATGTCCTGCTTAGTGCAAGTAATATATGATTAGTAGCTTAGCAGAATAAAGCTAAAGTGATCCCTTCATATTTTGATCATACTTTGCACTAAGCGGGACAATCATCCAATTTGTCATTTCAAAAGGACAAAGCGCCCCTGCTCCTTAGAAAGCACAACTTTATTGACCACTGATGCAGGAGCTGTGCGCCGAAACACAGCCCATGCTGGGGGTCATTTATGAAAGAATTGATGTTCAAGTTACATGATTAAAGAAATTGTGTCCCGTTTTTAAAGGCTCCTGGTGCTTCTTTCCGTTGTTAGGCACCGATATTCAGCAGAATTTAACCAGGTAGTGAGACTGAATATCAGCTTCGACTGGCCATTCTCGAACTGGCTAGGGGGCCTTTTTAGTAAGGCGCAGTAGGCCTACCACACACTAAAAGGGCACTACGACAGGACACACTGAGTTATCCTACGGTAGTTTCCCACGGAAAATATTTTTTTTTATTTTCCATGCAGGAGGTGTGCCCATGGGCAGAGAGTAGGTGTGCCTGCGCTAATCGAGTAGCACTGGCACATTACTGCCCGCTACCCGATTAGCGTAGAAGTAGTGCGAAAGCCCTTACCGCTTCCTAAATAGATGGCAGTAAATGCTCCCATGATAATGACCTTGCATTAACGGGAAAATTAGCACATGGCCATTACAAAAAAAAAATAGCATGGCTGCCATTTTACCATTGTGCTAAAAGTGGCCGCAGCGCACGGAAAACCCACACGATGACACCAGTACTGGACACTTTTTAATGAGGCTTGGTAAAAGGACCCCTAGGTTAGGGGTAGAATGGGGACAGGGTTTGTGTTGAGCTGCTGCTTAGCTGGTTAGTGGCAATACTCAAGTCTGCTAACCAGCTAAGGATAGGGTTACCATACGTCCGGATTTACCCGGACATGTCCTCTTTGGAGGACATATCCGGGCATCCGGGTGGGTTTTGCCAGTCCGCCCGTTTGTCCGGATTTCTGGGCAAACGGTCCTGTGGGCGGGCAGCGGACCTATCCTAGCCTCCCCTCCCCTTCCCTACTTACTATCTACTGCCCTGGTGGTCTAGTGACCTCTTCAGGACAGGAAAGAGCCCCCTCTTTCCTGCCCGGAGTGCTGCCCTTGCCCTGCATCCTGTTGCTGTGTGACAGTCTCGGGATTCAAAATGGCCACCGAGAGTTGAAGCGGCCTCGTGAGACTTCAACTCTCGACGGCCATTTTGAATCCCGAGACCGTCACAGCAACAGGATGCAGGGCAAGGGCAGTGCTCCGGGCAGGAAAGAGGGGGCTCTTTCTTGCCCCGAAGAGGTCGCTAGACCACCATGGCAGTAGATAGTAAGTAAGGAGAGGGGAGGTGGCGGGGGAGGGGAGGGGAATATGTGACCCCCCGGGGGGAGGGGAGGTGACGGTGGGGGGCAGGGGAGGGGAATATGTGACCCGGGGGGGAGGGAAATATGTGACAGAGGGCGGGGTGAGAGCGAGAAAGGGTGGGGCGAGGATGCAAAAGGGGTGTGGTGTGGGCGGGGCAGGGGCGGGCAGGGGTCCTCTTTTTCAGAGGACAAAATATGGTTACCCTAGGTAAGAGGCCCTTTTGCCGAGCAGCAAGCTGGAACTACTATCAGCCCAACATGGGTGCCGGTGGTAGTTCCACCTCTATTTCCGGTGCATGCCATTTCCGGTGCTAGCAGAAATATTGAAAAACGTTTTCCTCGGGCAGCGTCTCGCACTGCCCATTTACCACCAGGTTAGCACATGAGCTGTTACCGCCACTTCATAAGTGCTGCCCCCCCCCCAAATGACCGCACGGCAAATGCAAACTTACCGCATGGCCATTTCATTTTTTTTTTGGTTATTTTCAACCGCTGCAGTAAAAGGGGCCCTGCGGTAACGGTGGCGGCCGTTTTTGCTGCGTGCCAGGGCCCCTTTAACACAGCTTAGTAAGAGGGCCCCTAAACGCTGTCCTGACTTTATCCGCCAAGTTAACCAGGCACCGATCTGAATATCAGTGGTGCCCAGTTAATTTTGGGGTTGCCACACTAACCTGGATGTTCAGTGCCGGATGCCAGACATGACCCAGCATGGAATATCCAAGATGAATCCAGCCCATGGCTGTGAGTGGCTTACAAGTTGCTTACCACTGCAGGCTGAATATCGGGTCCTATGTTAATATGGTTAGGTTTTAAAAGATTATATCAGAACAGTACATAATCTTCAGGTGCCTGTATCAAAACAATGTAAACAAAGTCAGAATTTTCTACATCGTCTAGCTACATAAGTAGGATGTCACCAATATATCCTGAAGAAATTTCAGTTACACAGATCAATATAAATAATAAATAATAGAAGATATTAGCAACTTATTTGTCATTAAGTTTTTATTTAGGGTATAACCTGAAAGATGTTATTCTTTTGCAATACAATTCTAGTACTTACTTTTCCAACAGGACTTGTATTTAGTTATATTCATGAACTTAAAAATTAATATATTTGGAAATTTGATAAAGAGACTGTGTAATCTTAACATATATTCATATAGGGGGCCTAACGCAGGCCTACTGCTCATTAAAAGAGCACTATTGCAGGACGCGCTGAAGCATCCCAAAGTAGTTTCACACTCTGCGCATGCTAATCCCATACTGGAAAACATTTTTTTATTTTCCAGCACGGCAGACGTGCCAATGAGCAGAGAGTAGGCATTCCTGCGCTAATTGGGTAATGCAGGCACATTACTGCACGCTACCTGATTAACGTTGGAGTAGAAAACACACAGCAAGGATGAAAGTGGGTCAGTACCAAGTAACCAAGGCAAACCAATGGTAAAAGGTGTCCAAACGTTTATTTGCCAATATTAAATCTGACCCAATAAAAGGACCCAACACGGGCCGTGTTTCGGCTGGAGATCCTCCTCAGGTGTCAAGTTCTTTAAAACCGATAACTCCACAGAGTTGTATAGACATGTAGAACAACGTACTCCTGTAGTGATGATATTACTACTACTACTACTTATCATTTCTAAAGCGCTACTAGACGTACGCAGCGCTGTACACTTGAACATGAAGAGACAGTCCCTGCTCAACAGAGCTTACAATCTAATTAGGACAGACAAACAAGAGATAAGGGAATATTAAAGTGAGGATGATAAAATAAGGGCTCTGAACAAGTGAATAAGGGTTAGGAGTTAAAAGCTGCATCAAAAAAGTGGGCTTTCAGCTTAGATTTGAAGACTGCCAGAGATGGAGCTTGACGTACCGGCTCAGGCAGTCTATTGCAGGCATATGGTGCAGCAAGATAAAAGGAACGGATATCACTTTGAAGTGAGCGCTCCTGCTGACATGACAAGCCGTCAGTGAGGCAAGGAGTAAGCTGGGTCCTTTTATTGGATCAGATTTACTATTGGCAAATAAACTTTTGGACACCTTTTACCAGTGGTTTGCCTTGGTTACTTGGTACTGTCCCACTTTCACCCTTGCTGTGTGTTTTCTACTTTTTTCTGTGGAAGGTGCATGGCCCCCGTGGGAGTAGTGCAGGAGCCCTTACCCCCTCCTAAATAGATGGCCACACTAAAAGTGACCACAGTGTGCCAAAAAAAACCACACACTTATACCAGCACTGGCCACTGTTTAGCTTGGTAAAAGGACCCCATACTGTGTAGTTATAATTATAATGGAGAATATAACTCTTTCTGAAAGAATATAAATCAGGTAAACATATATTAGCCACTCAACAGGAGAAATTAACATACTGTAGAAGAGATTGACATGTCCATAGCATTAAATAATATAACAACATAGTCTGTGCAGCAAAAATATGTGAGTTTGGCACAGAAGGAGCTACGTGATTAAGTCAAAGTAGTTTTTATATGAAGAGTGCTCAATGAGCACAAATGAGTAATAATTTGGAAGATATTAGTCATTTTTGACTGTTCGAATAAATTTCAGAGGCACAACTTCTGCTTATCAAGGTGGCATAGGGCTGGTAGAATCACAAACATCTTAATCATATGTATTTTCTCCAATACCAATATGTTTATCTTGAATTTCAAAGTTATTTTCATCAGAAACACAAGATAATTGTTTAAGTTACAGCTTGACAGTAAACGTTGAGGTAGACAAAGGTTGATTATTTTTGTCATGAAGTGCTGGGGTAATGTATAGCTTGCGTTATGCAGCCTTGCAGGATATCGCCAAAAGTACTGTGCTTTCAAAATTTTTGTCAAAGCAGTATATCATCATTTAATTAAGGTATTCCACTATCTTCAGACATACTCATAGTTGTGTAGTCTGATCAGGTTTGGTTTTCATAACTGCATCTTGATGCGATTATTGTGAATAGAACGATACACACACATTCTACAAATGAAATTAATTCCTTTATACAATGAGCTGAAGGCTATGACATTTCAAGGAATCCAGATATTCTTGAAGTTTTGCAGGATCTGTGAAAGAGGATGTATGATTATTGAAGGTGCTACGCATTTGGGCAGGATAGATTAAACCATTTCGACAGTAGCCTATATGGGGTCCTCTTACTAAGGTGCACTGAAAATGGCCCTGCGGTAGTGTAGACGTGTGTTTTGGCGCGCGGGGAATTATTTTTCAGTGCACCTACAAAAATTTGTCTTTTTTAAATTTTGCCGAAAATGGACGTACGGCAAAATGAAAATTGCCGCGGGTCCATTTTGGGTCTGCGACCTTACCGCAAGCCATTGACCCTAGCGGTAAGGTCTCACGCGGTAACGGGCGGTAATGGTCTACGCGCATCAAATGCACTTGACGTGTTGTAGCTGTCCCACATCAGAAATAAAAATATTTTTCGGACGTGCGTAGCAGCACGCGTGCCAAAATTGAATTACCACAAGGGTTATGCAGTAACTAGGCGGTAACTCCAATTTGGCACGTAGGCCCCAACGCAGCTTAGTAAAAGGGCCCCACTGTACTTTAATTGTTGTCACAATTTTAAGAATTTCATCCTTTTGCCTGCTGCGGTAGGAGCCAAGACAGGAATAATATGAATCCTGTGTCATTCGTACAACATCCTATATAATAATTCTCACCTCCAATGTTCTGACTTGCCTGGGACCATGGCTCATTCCGAGTAGGTCTGCTAGGCTCCATAGATCAGGCTGACATCACTGTAGCCATTATGATGTCAACTTCAGAACTCGGAGGGGGAAAAAACATGCCTGACAGCTGATCCATGTCCAGAGGAGGGTCGCTGGACATGGGTGGCTGCAGGGGAGCTGAGGAAAACCTTGCTAGCACCCGTTTCATTTGTGTCAGAAATGGGCCTTTTTTACTAGTAATATATATTTTGTTTGTTTGTTTTTCATTGGTAAGTATTTGCAAAGCTTGGAGCTAGGGAAATAATTTTGCCACTATGGGCTGTGGATGTTTTTATAAAGTGTAGGCCACCATAGCACATGGTATGCTCTCGCAGGGGCTCTTATACTAAGGCACGCGTGGGCACCTACACGCATCTAACATGCACCAAATTGGAACTACTGCCTGGCGACTGTGTGCCCTGGGTGGTAATCCCAATTTTGATGCGCGCCCAAAATACACAGTAGAAAATATTTTCTATTTTCTACCACGTGGTGCTTACCCAGAGGTAATCAGCAGTTTACACGTGCTGGCCGCTTACCGCCCGGTTAGCATGTGAAACCTTACCGCTAAGTCAGTGGGTGACGGTAAGGTCTCAGGCCGAAAATGAACATGTGTTGGTTTTAATTTTGGCGCAAATCCGTTTTCAGTCACAAAAAAATGCCTTTTTTTCCAGGCGCACTGAAAAATTGACCTGCGCACATCCAAAACACGCGCCTACACCAGCGCAAGCCACTTTTAGGTGAGCCTTAGTAAAAGGGCCCCTCAGTTTGCAAGAGAGGGTCAAAGTGTCTCTCAAAAGTTGCAGTGAAGAGAGAAAGGGGATCATGTCACTCCCTTCGGCACCTTTCGATTATCCCTCGTATCCTGATGTTGTTAGGCTTGTTCCGATTGGAGAAATCTTCAGTATCTTTCTGAAGTTTGCAAATGGCCTGCTTATTTTTATCCATTTGCTGGGCTGTACTCTCAGGTTGTTGTGTTCAATTTTCTAGGTTATCAAGCTGACCTTGTGAAGTTAAAAGTGGAGCAGTAAGAGTTTCTAATTCTTTTTGAATACCTTTCATCACTTCTAGTTGTGTTCACATTATGTCTTTGACTCAGAGTTTGCATTTCTTTAATAATTTGGATTTGATACAGTGCTGAAGTCTCTGGTCGTACTTTTGTCAGGCATAGGTCAATCAGACTTGTGTCTTTCTTGCCCACATCTCAACAAACAGTGAAGCTCTTAATGCAAAAGAAAAGATGAACTTGAGGGGGAAATATTCTTGATGATAGCCTTTGAATTGAAGAGAGTTCACTCCATATGTCTGCTCCAGGCACATAGCCAGACTTGGATTTGGGGGGGGGGGGGGTGAACCCAAGTGGAGTGGGTCACAAAAGTTTTCCCCACCCCTGCCCTTCTCTACCCCAAAGCCTGGCAGTTAATGGTGTTTTCCTGGGCTGCTGCCGCGCTGGTCACTCTTCCCACACATGCTTGGTTTTGAACATGCATGAGGGAGGCCACCCCAATTGGGGGGCCCCCAAGGCCCCCCAGGTCTATGCCACTGGTCTGCTCAGTCTGACAGCCACTCTGCCCCCGTCCAGGACAGTTCTTTCATTATCTCTTGGCATCTACTACTTAAGATGCGGGGATGGGACCAGGGTTCTTTGTACCCAGTGTGAACCCTGATATTTGTGTTACCTTCCCCCAAATAGTCTGTAATCTCAAAGTGCAACCCGAGATTTGATAATTAGACTCAATAACCAAGATCACCTCAACACCCCAAACCTTCCTAGAATCACAGGAGTGGTCTTAACGGATATCAACCCTGGCCAAAGCCTGGGCTTTCAGAGAGCCTCATACTTATTATAAATGTATAATATTGCAAATTCAAAAAATATAAATCAATTTATGCAAGTTCTTCATTCAGCAAGCACTGCCAATGTGGCTTTGGTCTTTGTCTGCAGCTATGATTCCAATCGTGTACAAATCCCAAAAAATACATGGGCCACATTAGTTACCTGATGCTAGGGTCCACCTCGGGGGTCAGCAACCAAGAAAAAGATCTAGGCGTCGTTGTAGATAATACACTGAAATACTCTTCTCAGTGTTCGGCGGCGGCCAAAAAAGGATGCTAGGCATTATTAAGAAAGGGATGGTGAATAAGACCCAAAATACTATAATGCCTTTGTTTCTGCTCCATGGCGAGTCCACACCTTGAGTATTGCGTTCAGTTCTGGTCGCCATATCTCAAAAAAGATATAGCGGATTTAGAAAAGGTTCAAAGAAGAGTGACCAAAATGATAAAGGGGATGGAACTCCTGTTGTATGAGGAAAGGCTAAAGAGGTTAGGGCTCTTCAGCTTGGAAAAGAGAAGGATGAAGGGAGATATGATTAAGGTCTACAAAATCCTGAGTGCTGTAGAACGAGTAGAAGTAAATCGATTTTTTTACTCGTTCCAAAAGTACAAAGACTAGGGGACACTCAAGGAAGTTACATGGAAATACATTTACAACAACAGGAGGAAATATCTTTTCACTCAATTAATAGTTAAGCTCTTGAACTCTTTGCTGGAGGATGTGGTAACAGTGGTTAGTATATCTGGGTTTTAAAAAGGGTTGGACAAGTTCCTGGAGGAAAAGTCCATAGTCTGCTTTTGAGACATATGTGGGGAAGCAACTGCTTGCCCTGGGATTGGTAGCATGGAATATTGCCACGATTTGGGTTTCTGCCAGGTACTTGTGACCTGGATTGGCTACTGTTGGAAACAGGATACTGGGCTAGATGGACCATTGGTCTGACCCAGTATGGTTTCTCTTATGTTCTTATGTTCTTAGTTAGTTTGGGCTATTATTGATTCAATCAGCAATGCAGCATAGTATAGTGTAAATCAGTGAAAAATGTGTGATGTCACCATCTGTTATCAACAGATATTTTTCATATTGTCAGCAATTGTGGCTTTTCTCTGCATTTTGATGACTCTCGTACATGTTATCATGCTATCATCTCCTCTGCAAAGTATTTCGAAATTGATCGAGACTGGAAAATTTAAAGTGCACTGTATTAAATTTTAAACTAGACCAGTATGAGTGCACTGAGAAGAAAGTCTGATGCATAGAAAATAAAAGTGATGAAACAAAAGAAGCATGAAAGATCTAAGCCAGATAAAAAGCTAACTGAAATTGACAAGTTTTTTTTGTTCAGCCCCAAACCGCTGCAAGGCAATCCATGATACTAATGCACATGGATGACAGAGGAATTAGGACACACGATGATGATGACAAACTAGTACAGACAAAAGGTGATGAAGAGGGCAATACAGCTGCCAATGTTATAATGCCAGCTGATGCTGGTGCACCATTACTTGACAATGTAGTGACATGATTGACACCAAGGGTGTAGCCAGACCCCAACATTTGGGGGGTCCGGAGCCCAAAGTAGGGGGGCACAGTTTGTCCCACCTCCCTGCCGCAACCCCTACCCCGCCACAACCCCGCATACCTTGGCTGATGGGGGTCCCCAAACCCCGCCAACTGAAGCCTTTCTCCAGCAATGCATTGCCAGCCCTGCTTACCCTCACGTCGCATGTATGCTCAGTTTTAGTGAAGCTGAGAGTGCACGAAGTTGATGGTTGACTTTAGTTTTAAGGAATGTAACAGATTCAGAATTTTAGAAATAGTTATGTAGTTAAAATAAAACTTTAACTCACGGATTGTAGGTATGAACTTTACAGTTTCTGGTTCTGATATCCTTGGATGGTTCAATTGGTGTAGGTTGAAATGTATGGTTCTGCAATCGACGATGAACAGCATCAGAAACAAGCAGAGCAGCTTGAATTTCCACCCATTTACTGTCTGACTTATCATTTGGCATCAACTCATTGCAGAGATCAATAAGTTACCAAAATATTTCAAAATCCCGCTGCTCACATTGAAACGGCAGCTACACATATCAGCAGGTGAACTGCCTCATTTGGGGCCCTGTTTACTAAAGTACATAAGTATTGCCATACTGGGACGGACCAAAGGTCCATCAAACCCAGCATCCTGTTTCCAACAGTGGCTAATCCAGGTCACAAATACCTGGCAAGATCCTGAAAAGGTTCAATACATTTTATGCCTTCTTATCCTAAAAATAGCTGTGGATTTTCCCCAAGTCAATTTAATAATGGTCTATGGACTTTTCCTTTAGGAAGCCGTCCAGACCTTTTTTAAACCCCACTAAGCTAACCGCCTTTACCACATTCTCTGGCAACGAATTCCAGAGTTTAATTACACGCTGAGTGAAGAAACATTTTCTCTGATTCGTATTAAATTTACTGCTTTGTAGCTTCATTGTATGCCCCCTAGTCCTAGTATTTCTGGAAAGAGTAAGCAAACGATTCATGTCTACCCGTGCCACTCCACTCATTATTTTAAAGACCTCTATCACATCTCCCTCAGCCATCTTTTCTCCAAACTGAAAAGCCCTAGACGCTTCAGCCTTTCCTCATAGGGAAGTCGTCCCATTCCCTTTATCATTTTCATTGCCCTTCTCTGTACCTTTTCTAATTCCACTATATCTTTTTTGAGATGCGGTGACCAGAATTGAACACAATATTTGAGGTGCAGTTGCACCATAAACCGATACAAAGGCATTATAACATCCTCATTTTTGTTTTCCATTCCTTTCCTAATAATACCTAACATTCTATTTTTCTTTCTTAGCCACTGCAGCACACTGAGCAGAGGGCTTCAATGTATCATCAACAACGATTCCAAGATCCCTTTCTTGGTCGGTGACTTCTAACATGGAACCTTGCATTACGTAGCTATAGTTTGGGTTCCTCTTTCCCACATGCATCATTTTGCACTTGTTCACATTAAACGTCATCTGCCATTTAGACGCCCAGACTCATAAGGTCCCCTTGTAATTTTTCACAATCCTCTCGTGATTTAACAACTTTGAATAACTTTGTGTCGTCAGCAAATTTAATTGCCTCACTAGTTACTCCCATCTCTAGATCATTTATAAATATGTTAAAAAGCAGTGGTCCCAGAACAGACCCCTGGGGAACCCCACTATCTACCCTTCTCCATTGAGAATACTGACCATTTAACCCCACTCTATGTTTCCTATCCTTTAATCAGTTTTTAATCCACAATAGAACACTACCTCCTATCCCATGACTCTCCAATTTCTTCTGGAGTCTTTCATGAGGTACTTTGTCAAACGCCTTTTGAAAATCCAGATACACAATATCAGGGGCGTAGCCAGACCTTACGGTGGGAGGGGGCCAGAGTCCAAGGTTGGGGGCACATTTTGAGTGGTCGCACCCCCCCTCGCCTTGCAAATACCTTTGCTGATGGGGGTCTCCAACCCTCACCAGCCGAAGCCTTCTTCAGCGCCGCCTCCGGCACAGCCGCGTTCCTGCCCTGGTCTTCTTGCTCCTCCTGTCCTGTGCACGCTGACGCTCCTTTACGTACTGGTTTCATTTTTACTGCAGGCCCTGTTCCCGTCCCATTTTTAAAAAGCCTTTTTTTGTAGATGCGGTAAAAATTGGCCCAGCGTGTACCCAATACACGCGCGTAAGCTACAACAGGCCACTTTTTACCACTGCTTAGTAAAAGGGCCCCAAGCATATTCTATAACCTAGATTTAGGCGCCGATTATAGAATATGCTTAGTTGATATTTCAGCGCCTAAATCTGCGCGCATCCATTTACACCAAACAAAAATGGCGTAAATGTCAGCACGTAGATTTAGGCGCACTGGGCCATATTCTACAGCTAGGCACCTAAATTTTGGAACACCCACAAAACACCCATTTCCCTGCCCAAAACCATGCCCCTTTTTGCCTGCACACGTGAGAACTTTGGCACACATCACTACTGAATACGCTTAGCGAGTTGTGCGCCTGAATTCTAATCAGTGCCAATTAGTTCTCATTAGTGCTTGTTAAGTGCTGATATCAGCGCTCATTAGCTTGTTAAGCCAATTAAGTTGCATGCGGTGTTATAGAATCCACACCGATTTTGGCACCTAAATCTAAGCGCACTATATTTGAAAATTGCCCACCCTCCCTGCGGGTAAAAATATGCACTAATGATTTCTTGTGTTTATGTGACTGTCAGGACCTATTGCTTTGCTTTCTTCAGTTCTATTTCTGTTACTGTTTTTATTAGTAGTACACTCCTTTTCAAAAAGGATCTAAATGGCAAACACGTCAGCCTAAAAAGCCAGTACAATAAGAGAAATTCCGGCTCAGTACATATGCATAATTCTGATAGCATAGTCAGTCATTACAATAATGCTTAGCAAAAAGAACTGTGTTAAGAAACAAAACGGTAACCTCTACAGTGTAAGGCCCAAAAAAAAAAAAAAAAAAAAAAAAGCAACCCCCTTAGAGTTTTTTGCTGGCATTCTCAGCAACTGCTTGAAATTTCAATGTGAAATTTTACAGCTTCGTTTGTTGTTACTATCTACGTTTATGTGCCATGTGGAATATGATTATCTTGAAAGACAGTGAAATGACAGACTTTTTAGCATGACCACCCAGCGATTTTTGCACATTCAAAAATGTTTGTGGTGGACACTTAACAGTCTATTTGCCTATATATATTTGCATTGAAAAACTACCATTATGTGAAAAAAATGGGTACCAGCTTACTGTTAATGATGTCACCGTGATATAGACTTTTGTAAACAATAATTTGAATTTCAATAATTTGTAATTGATAATATGATAATTTACTACTACTACTAATCATTTCTATAGCGCTACCAGACGTACGCATTGCTGTACACATTAAATGCAGGTACTTTGTCCCTAGAGGGCTCACAATCTAGGTTTTTGTACCTGGAGTAATGAAGGGTTAAGGGGCCCTTTTACAAAGGCATGGTAGGCTCTACGTCAGTGGCGTAGCTATGTGGGGACACGGGGGCCTGGGCCCCTGTACATTTGGCCCTGGACCCCCCTGCTGACAACCCTCTCGACCCCCCTCCTGCTGCCAACCCTCCCCCACCGCCGCCATCACCATTGGCTACCTTTGCTGGCGGGGGACCCCAACCCCCGCCAGCCGAAGTTCTCTTCTTCCAGCGCAAGGCTTTGTTCTGTTTCTGTGAGTCTGATGTCCTGCAGGACATCAGACTCACAGAAACAGGACAAAGCCTTGCGCCGGAAGAAGAGGACTTCGGCTGGTAGGGGTTGGGTCCCCTGCCAGCAAAGGTAGCCAATGGCGGCGGCAGGGGAGGGTTGGCAGCGGGAGGGGGGTCGAGAGGGTCGGCGGGTGGGGGGGCTAAAATGTGCCCCCTCGGGCTCTGGACCCTCCTCCCGCCGAAGTCTGGCTAAGCCCCTGCTGTGAGAGTACTGAGAATTCTTTCAAGATGGAAAATCTGGGGTGCAGCTGACTGTCTCCCCTCTGACCTCTCTATCTACCTGACCCAAAGAGAGAAAAATCTATTGGAAGCTTTAGCTGGGGTTGCTTTCAGCAGTGCCTAAGCTGGCAGAAGTATGTTGGAACTTAACACTAGTGTGGTGCCTCTTGCCTTGCAGTTTATCTCCCAGTAACCAGAGTCCCACCCTCTTGAGCCCTTGCAGTCCCTGCAGCCCGAGCAGCCCTTTACTAACACTTCATCCATGGAGGTAAGGAGATGTTTGATTTTACTAATCTTGATTATGCTGACCAGTGAATGGTGGGGGGGGGGGGGGGGGAGATGGCTGAGGTTTGCATAACCACTGCATATAAATTCTGGGGTTGCGCTATAACACAACATCAACAGATAACTTAATCATTTCAGTGCAGGGGTGGGCCCAGTTCTTGAAAGCTAGTGAGTTAGTTTACTAAAAAGATTTAGCTACAACTTGTTGGCTGACCTTTTTTTTCCATGTGTCTAAGTGGGACAACACAGCAGTTTTGTTACCCATGATAAAATGAGGTCAAATTGATTAATTGACACGCTACGATCTACACATGACTGAAATGAGTCTAGAAAGACCTTTCACTCCCAGTCCTCAAGGGTACCAACAGATCAAGTTTTCAGAATATTCCTAATGAATATGCATGACAGGGATTTACATACCATAGAGGTAGTAGACATGCAAATCGCCTTCATGCATATTCATTAGAGGCATCTTGAAAACCTGACCTGTTGGAGAGTGAAGACAAGGGCCTAGACCAGGGGTGTCCAAACTCAGCCCTCACCTAGTTGGGTTTTCAGGATTTCCACAATGAATATGCGTGAGATCTATTTGCATACAGTGGAGGCAGAGCATGCAAATAGATCTCATACATATTCATTGGGGAAATCCTGAAAACCCAACTGAGTTGTAGCCCTCAAGGACCAAGATTGAACACCCTTGATCTAGACATTGACTGGCATTGAAATATGCCTTGATCTCTCCTCATTCACCTGTGCAGGTTAAATTAGATGTAACATAGTAACATAGTAGATGACGGCAGAAAAAGACCTTCACGGTCCATCCAGTCTGCCCAACAAGATAAACTTACACATGCTACTTTTTGTGTATACCCTACCAGATGTGTTGTAGAAATGGTCATTGTAAAAAGCTTTTCCATTGCTTTTTGTTTTATTTCCTTTTGTTTTTTTCAGTTTTATTTCTGTTTCTAGCTCATCCTAATACGACATTATGTTTCTGTTTTGGGTCTTTTTGGATGGGAAACACAAAACAAATACCATCATTTCCCTGTGGTTTAAATTTGATAGTATGGCTCTCCTGCACCTGTGCACCGCAGAGCAGAGTTATCGTTTTAACTCTGCTCTGCCGGTCACAGGTCCTTCTTTCTGTCAAGTCCTGCCTCCTGTGTGAAGTACTTCCTGTTTGGATGCGGCAGGAATAAGGACCTGTACAGTGCAGCAGAGTGGAGCAGGAGAGGAGACAAGTAAGCAGGCCTGAAGGAGGGGAGTGGGCCTGGAGGGATGTTTGACCCAGGTCTGGCTTTGTTTCTCGGCGGCACTGACACACGGTACCTGCTCCCAGTTAACACAGAAGTACTTACCACCTCCTATTTAAATTCCTCACCCCCTCTCTGCCCATGTCACACCCCCTGACAGAAAAATTCAGTAACATGCAATTTAATGTGCGGAAACAGGCAAACTACTGCAAAACCCCTTAAGGTGATTGCTCAGTAAAAAGTTTCAGGATGTTAACCACACTTTAAGGATCAGATTCAATATTTGGCACCTAAAAAAAAAAATTGGCTCCGAAAAATCACACTTAGCGTTATCCTACAAACTTCGCCTAAAGTTAGGAGAGATTTATAGAATACGCGAAGCACCCATCCTGCGACTAAAATTTAGGCATGACCATTTACACCTACTAAAAAACCTGGTGTAAATGCCCGCACCTAACATAGGTGCAAATCAGACATATTCTACAACAGTGTGTGTAAGTTTGAGAAACACCCAGGACCCGCCCATGGTCACGCCCCCTTTTCAGATCTGCATATTAGAATTTATGTGCACCATTCTACATAATATGCTTAGAACGTTGCGCATGTAAATTCTAATGAGTGCCACATAGTTCTGATAATTGCTTGTTAGTAGCCAATTATCGGCGCTGATTGGTTTTTTAGGCAATTAAGTTGGAAAAAAAGGTCTCATCAAACTGCGGCAATAAATATCAAAAAGACACACAGCTCTTTCCATGGCTGTTCTTGCCCACAGTGAAACAAGTAATCATAGAACAAAAACCTCCTGAAAAATTATTGTACTGACACTTTTTCAGCACTACTCATTAACAAAATCACTTCAAGTGCTGACAGTAACGCAAATAATATACAAAACACTGAAACTTATCAGAGTAGTGCTGCGTTTGTGTTATCAGTGGCTCCACCCTAACACAAAACCTTAGGGGTACTTTTACAAAGGTGCGCTGAAAAGTGGCTTGCGGTAGTGTATGCGCGGGTTTTGGGCGTCCGCAGAATCATTTTTCAGCGCGCCTGTAAAAAAGCCCTCTCCTTTTTTTTTTTTTCCTGAAAATGGACGTGCGGCAAAATCAAAATTGTTATCCGTCCATTTTGGGTCTCTGACCTTACCGCCAGCCATAGACCTAGCGGTAAGGAATTTGGGCAGTAAGGACCTCTGCGTGTCAGATGCCACTTGGCGTGCATACGCTATGCGCGTCCAAAAATTTAAAAATTATTTTCAGATGCACATAGCAGACGCACGCCAAAAATGAAATTGCCGCAAGAGCCATACGGTAAGTCCATTTTGACGTTTGTTGGGTGCGCGTAGGCGCCTACGTGGCTTAGTGAAAGGGGCCCTTAAAGCAGTGCAGTCCCGACGGATCCGTTTAGCATCAGCTTCTTCAGGAAACCACACTCGTAATCGTACTTATTTCTGGCCCGCTGGAGGGTAGTCGTTCCACTGTCTCAAGCCTCAAGCGTGAAAACGACTACCCTCCACTTGTTTCACTGTGGGCAGGAAGAGCTGTGGAAAGAGCGGTGTGTCTTTTTGATATATATTGCCGCAGTTTGATGAGATCTTTTTTCCTCTTTGAATTGTGAGTGATTTTTCTTCATTTATTTGTGGTTGAGTATTCTCATATTGTTTTTAGTGAAGTGGATCTCAATTTGGTTTTACTTTGAGGCAATTAAGTTGCACATCTAAATTGGCCGCACGGCCAGTTTACGCATGCAAGTTTATTCGCCATATATAGAATTCAGGAAGTAAGTGTTTAGCACCCTTTAGTAGGAAGTCCCGTTAATGAACTTTTCCTCTCGTACAACCTCAAATGAAATTGTATTGCAGAAGAGGTTTTACATCTTCTGGACTAGTAGAAAACAAACTGCCTGATTAAATTGTTATTGTAAATAGCTGCTTTCATTTCGCTGTCATCACTGTTGGAACATTTTGTCCTCCTGGTTATTTCTGCTGTCGGCTTGTTGCAGGATTCCGATTAGTTTTGTTTTTATGGTGATTTATTTTTATTTTTGTTTATCAAGCAAGGAAGACATTAATTTTTATGTCAGGGTGAAAGCGACTGCAACAGAAATATTCTGGCTGTAATTTTTTTAAACTGCTTTGAAGGCAAGTTGTGGGATCATATCAAATTTATTTTATATGTCACTTTTTCGTTGCTGTAAATAACTGGATGCAAGAGAAAGGTTTATAAGAGCGGGAACATAAGGTAATTGGCATTATTAAAAAAATGATCTCAGTATGTGACTATAAACCTGTTCTAGCATGTCAGTGGCAGTCAACTAGCTAAGGGTACCCGATGCTGCAGGAGTTCCCTGATTCCTTGTGTGCATCAGAATCATGTGTAGGCCTCAACTTTCCCTTTATATTTTTGTATTTATTTTTTATTTGTTATCCTTCTCAGGTAATCAGGGGGGCCAATATCAGTTACATGGTGACAATAACTGCAGTCATAAAATAATCACAAAGAAACAGTGAGTTAGAAATACAAACTTTTCCTAACACAGTCTATTTATCACCATTCTGCATGTTCAATCCCTCAACAAACATCCATTACAATCCCCCACTAAAATATAACTAATAAAAACCAATCAATACCCAAACATTCAGGATCGTTAGGCCACAGTCAGTAAACATGCACTTACGTCTCACTACCTGATTCAGGGTCCCTTTTACAAAGGCGCGGTAGGGTACGCCAAATCGGCCCTCCTGCCGAGGTAGCGTAGGAGCCTGGTGGTAGTTCCAAAGTTGGCGCATGCAGTTTCCCGTGGTAGAAAATAATTTTCTTTTTTCTACCACGGGGAGGGTGTTCCCTGCAGTAATCGGCAGCATAGCCACATTGCTGCGCGCTGCCCGATTACCGTGGGGTTAGCACGTGAGCCCTTACCACCAAGTAAATAGGAGGTGGTAAGGGCTCATACGGTAAATGGCCATGTGCTCATTTTGAACTTAGCGCCTGGCTATTATTGCCGAAAATAGAAATTTGGCTTTTTGGCAGACGCACAAAGAGGTGGCCTGAGCACGCAGGAAAATCACCCGCTAAAAGTAGAGCAAACCACTTTTTAGCACACTTTTGTAAAAGTGCTCCTTACTGAACAAACTACACAAAATAACAATAACAACAAGAACATGGATTGTATTTTCTTCATACAAAACTTAGAAGAGAGGAGCTCAACTAGCATCAGTCTGAAACTTGCACTGATTCAGCCCTATTTTATGTCTGTTACCATGTGTCCAATTTATGCTCACAAATTTTTCTTGTGAAATAAGTCAGTCATCACTGACCCTCTCTACCACCCTCCGGACAAGAGAAAATAGCTGGAAGTTGGCAGACCATTATTAATATGCCTTTCATGCTGTTCAGCAATTATTGTCATCTGTGACATGCAACAAGAAAAGGCCACTGAATGGTATGGAGTGCTGGATGGATGGACTACAAGATGCCAGCTTGGAGCAGAGTCACTGGTCATCTGTTACTTAAGGTCACTGACATCTGCTGGGGGGAGCCATGCACCCACTGATGGTGACCTATCCTATTGGGAGTTCAAGAATTCCACACTATCTCTGCATGCAGGACTGGTGTTAAACATGCTGGGTCCTGGGAGAAACTCGGAAGGGGACCCCAAACCCACCAGAAGGCTGCATCTCCTTGAGCTTTATATTGCCCAGCCCTACCTGCATGGCCACAAGGTAGAGCTCCCAAGCCAGCATTAGGACTGCTGGCCAAGACCCAACTCCCACCACAAATGTATCTCTGAAAATTTCATTAGAGTTTTCCATTGAATACATATGATGAGAATGTGGCCACGGGAAGGTCAAGAATTGAAGTTCCACCGCCATCTAAAGGTCTGATACTAGAGACTATACAAGGACCCCCCCCCCCCCCCCTCCTTTGCACATAAAAACCTGCTGTACACCGCCTTGGATGAATGTCTTCATAAAGTTGGTTAGTAAATCTCAATAAATAAATAAATAATGTCATAAAATAAAAACTGAAGGACTTGTGACATCTCATCACCTGGATGAGAAATGGGGTGACCAACATAGAATCGGAAAGAGCAGTTGGAGCTCTCTTTTGTTGCCATATGCACCGCAGGTCTTCTGCAAGAAGGAAGGAGACATTCGCCGTCTGAAACAGGGAAGTTCTGTCTACCCAACATCTGTAGCCAGCTATTGTGAACATGAGATGGGAATCGCGTCTTTTGGTCAGACACAGATACAGAGCTGCCAAGGTGCTCAACATCATGAGGACACTTTAGGCTTCGGATTGCCGTCAACCGCCTTTACCTTGAGCATTAATAAAAATGGCTAAAGTCATGGAGTACCACATTGCATTGGGGTTGTGAGCTGAAAATCAGGACTGGCCAATAAAATCTCCCTTCTGGAAGTGCACGACTTGATAACTGTGCAGATACTGGACAAGAACACACTGGTGAAGAAATGTTGGGCTTCTCACTCAATTTAAAATAGACTTGAAAACATTCCTTTTCACTGACTCCCACATTTATTCTTCTGTACGTACCTTTTCTCATCTTTTCTTTTGTTTATTGTTGTTCCACCCCTTGGCCCTCACTGTCTGTCTGTGTGAATCACATTTCTTTTGTTATTATTAGAATGTAAGCCTCTTTCTCGTATGCCCTCTCGTTCCAGAGCTTTCCTTCAGTTGAAAAAGGCTCACTTCCTGTATATTAATGCCCGTGACATATTTAAATGTCTCTATCATATCTCCTCTCTCCCTCCTCTCTTCCAACATGATAGAGACGTTTAAATATGTCACGGCATTAATGTACAGGAAGTGAGCCTTTTTCAACTGAAGGAAAGCTCTGGAACGAGGGGGCATACGAGAAAGAGGGAATAGGCTTAGGAGTAATCTAAGAAAGTATTATTTCACAGAAAGGGTGTTGGAGGCATGGAATGGCCTCCCAGTGGAGGTTGTGGAGTCGAGGACTGTGTCAGAATTTTAAAAGGCATGGGATAAGCATGTGGGATCGCTTAGGAAAAGGAAGAGTTAGGGGTTACAGAGGGTGGACAGACTGGATGAGCCATTCAGCCTTTCTCTGCCGTCATGTTTCTATGTGATGCTTCCTGTCCTTTGCCAAGATTACCAACAAATAACTCCAGATTTACCCATCAGGGATGATCCAGTCCTGGATTTTACCTCATTGCATGGTGGGACTTGCAGTTCTGATTTCCCTATTGTGTTCCCTAAGCAAGACTGCAAGGGCCTTCATGCAGTGGGTAAACCCAAGGCTGAATCAGCCCTGTTGGGAAAATCTGGAGCCCGTAGTTCAGGTTTATTTTTATATACTGCAAATAAAGACCCCTCAACCTCAATTCACGTCCTCTAGTTTTACCATTTTCCCTTCTCTGGAAAAGATTTGTTTCTATTTTTAATACCTTTCAAGACAACAATATAGAAACAAATTTTCCAGAGAAGGGAAAATGGTAAAACTAGAGGACGTGAATTGAGGTTGCGGTGTGGTAGACTTGAGAGTAATTTCAGGAAATTATTTTTCACGGAGAGGGTAGTCAATGACTGGAATGCCCTTCTGAGGGAGATAATGGAGACAAAAATGATGCCGGAATTCAAAAAGGTGTGGGATGAACACAGAGGATCTCTAATTAGAAAATAAATGGTATAAAAACAAAACTTAAATGGCTGCATGTTTGTTTGATGTGTTGAGTGGCTTAAATGGCAACTCTGGCTGTGAAGAACTAAGGCTGGTTCCAGGCAGACTTGTACAGTCTGTGCCCTGAATATGGCAATCTGGTGTAGGATGGGCAGGGGCGTAGCCAGACAACAGATTTTAGGTGGGCCTAGACAAGAAGTGGGTGGGCACCAAGTGTTCTTCCTCCCCCCAACCACCACCAAAAAAATATCTCAGCTGGCGGGAAAATGCTTCTTTCTACCTTGGCAGTCTGCAGCAGGCATGCGCTGAAAACTGAGAATGCGCAGATGCTGGTATCATAGAGAGTAGTGTTTTTATTACCATCAGGGAAGTCTTCAGCTGGCCGAGCTTGGGATTCCCACCAGCTACCGCTAAACGTGTGCTACTGTTGGATGGGCCTGAGCCCTAAATGGGTGGGCCCTGGCCCACCCAGGCCCACCTGTGGCTACGCCACTGGGCTGGAGAGGGCTTCGACAGAAACTCCAGTAGAATGTTCAGTGGAGATCACTCTGTGGTGTTGTGTTAACATACATTAACTCCCTTCCACTCTCTCCCTAGTGTACATGTGATTAGATGGTACAAGACAAGTGTACTTATACAAAAATACATTTCCCAGCTTAGCCAACCCATCACACACAGTCTCAGATACTGCTTACAGTATGTGACCATCTACCAGTTGAAAGATAACAAATGATTTTTGGAAAGCAGGGATTTCCCACCTCTTTCCACACCAGAGGCTTTATTGCAGCCACTTGTTAAGAAATGTTTATAAAGATTGGGCACTAATACAACTGATGAAGAAAGGTTTCATCAAACAGTCCTTTTAGGGGGATAAATCGAGAGCAAGTCAGGATGAATAACATTTGTAATCAGGGAAAGGTGGACAAGGTTATATTTCGGTGCTAAGCATTCTTGGGGAAACCTCCAGCTTCCCCTCGTTCCTCAAAGAAAGTAGGAGGAAAAATATTGCAAAATTTATGGGAGTGAAAAAAGCAAAACTGGAACGTAGCCTCATGATTTTTCAGGAGCCATCTGCCTGCTTTGCTGATGTAAGACTTGGTAACTGAATTGAATTAAGCTTCCATCTGCCTTGGAGTTTTGCCAGTAAAATCACTACTCAAGGCTCACTTCTTCTATCAGGCTTTTCCAAGTATGGGATAAGGCAGTTTCTATTCCCTTTTTGCTTTGCTAACAGAGGCTTGATAGTTGGGCAGTGAATGAATAAGCCTTTGCCTCTTGCGCCCCTTCCCCCTTCCCACTTTGTTCCCTTTCTGATGATACTGTAATCTTCCCCTGTTGTTAATTCCCTTGAGAATGTTCTTATCTCACCCCTGTCTCCCTTGCTCTCTGTTTTTTTGCGTGCTTTTTAATTTTGTATACTGCTTAGATAGTAATATAGTAAATGATGGCAGATAAACACCTGAATGGTCCATCCAGTCTGCCCAACGATCTCCCAATATCTCCCCCCGATATTCAGCACTATTTAACCAGCCAGGAATGGGTCCTGGCTGGTTAAATAGCGCTTAATTGGCTATCCGTGAATATTCAGAGGGAGACAACCGGTTATCTCACACTGAATATTCCCAGTCAGTGCTTAGGGCTAGATTATGTATATGGAGCCATAAAAATCAATGCCAAAAAAAATATGCCTAGGGCCCATCCATGTGACTAAATCTAGTCGCGAGAATTTACGCAAAGTAAACCTTGGTGTGAATGCTGGCGACTAAGTCCGGTGCAGAGTGGATGTATTCTATAACAGCGTGCATAATTTTTAGTAATGCCCATAATCCGCCCATTCCACGCCCATGACCACACCCCCTTTTGGCGGCACGCAATAGAATTTACACGCATCACTTTATAGAATACACTTAGCAAGTTGTGCGCATAAATTCTAATTAAACCCAATTAGTGTCCATAATTGTCTGTTAATTTGCAATTGTCAAAGCTTATTAAGATAATTAAGTTGCAAGCGCAATACAGAATAAGACCTGAATTGCGTGTTTAACTCAAGTTGCACTATATAGAATCTGGGGGTTAGCAGCTAACCGGTTATATCATGCGATATAACTGACTATCCGCTAATATTCAGTGCATTGCTGGCCAGTGGCATACGTAGGGTAGTTGACACCCGGGGCCGGTCATTTTTTAACACCCCCCCCCCCCCCCCCCCAAAAAAAAAAAAATCCAGTACTAGGCATGCCGAGAATACAAAACACTCAGGACCTTTAGAGCAATTCTACCATACCAATAAAGCAGTCATTTCTACGAGTCACACAAGGAAAAGGAAAGCATCTTAAACACTACAGTGAGCACTAGAAACATCAATTCACCTATTGTAAAACGAAACCAGACAGACTAGTACAGATCGTAGATCCTGCACAGTCAATGCCACTGAAAGCCATGTGTTTTTCACAAACACAGATACACCCTAATCCACTATAGGATAAGTAATCATAAACTTCTATTTAGACAAAAATTAAACTGAACCCCCAATGCCAGACTCTGCATACAATGCAACACCACAGAAACAGAAACATTTAGCTTTCAGAGGCCAAAACCTCCGTCCTCGGGTCAGTACAATATAGTGCTGTTACAGTATCCTATCCTGACCTGAGGAAGGGGGTTTTGTTCTCCGAAAGTTAGTCAAAATGTATTAAAATTAGTCCAATAAAAAGATTACCTTGTTTACATGTTCTATTATAAACATTTATTAACACAGCTACAATACTACTTTATCCTAAAGCAAAAAACAAAAATATATATTTTATTTACAGTTGTCTCTGGTTTCTGCTTTCCTCATCTTCTTTTCACCATCTTCCTTCCATCTAGCATCTGTCTTCATTCTCTGCCATCCAGTGTCAGCCCTCTCTGCTGTGCCCTCCATCCAATGTCTGCCCTCTCTCCCTGCACCTTCCATCCACATCTGCCCTCTATCTCTGCCCCTTCCATTCACTGTCTGCCCTTTCCCTTCCATCCACTCCACTGTCTGCCCTTTCTCTCTGCCCCTTCAATCCACCATTTGCCCTCCCTCTCCCATCCATCCAGGGTCTGCCCTCCCTCTCGCTCCCATCTAGGATCTGTCCCTTTTTTCAGCCCCCAGTTCCAGTCCCCTTCTCCCCTCCCCTTCTCCTGTCTGTGACCCCCACCCCAGTCCTCTTCTCCCCTCTGAACACCCCCACCCCAGTCCCCTTCTCCCCTCCCTGTCTCCCATCTGAGATCCCCAACCCAGTCCCCTTCTCCCCTCCCCCTCCCCTGTCTGAGATCCCCACCCCAGTCCCCTTTCACCCTCTGAACACCCCCCCCAGTCCCCTTCTCCCCTCCCCTTCTCCCGTCTGAGATCCCCACTCCAGTCCCCTTCTCCCCTCCCCTGAGACCCCCACCCCAGTCCCCTTCTCCCTCCCCGTCTCCCATCTGAGATCCCCAACCCAGTCCCCTTCTCCCCTCCCCCTCCTCTGAGATCCCCACCCCAGTCCCCTTCTCCCCTCCCCTTTTCCCCTCTGAACACCCCCACCCCAGTCCCCTTCTCCCCTCCCCCTTCCCTTCTCCCCGTCTGAGATCCCCACTCCAGTCCCCTTCTCCCCTCCCCCTCCCCTGTCTGAGACCCCCACCCCAGTCCCCTTCTCCCCTCCCATTTTCCCCTCTGAACACCCCCACCCGAGTCCCTTTCGCCCCTCTCCTTCCCCACCTCAGTCCCGTTCTCACTACTGTCTGAATTGGCGAAGCAGCATCGCAGGCAGCGCCTCGTCTGCCCTGCTTGTAAAAATCAAATCTCCTTCTCCTCGTCTTGACCTTCCAATCAATCACTATGTCCCGCCCGCCCTCACGGAATTTACCTTAGAGGAGGGCGGGACATAGTGATTGATTGGAAGGCCCGAGTCGACGTCAAGACGATGAGAAGGAGATTTGATTTTTTTCACAAGCAAGGCAGGCGAGGCGCTGCCTGCGACGCTGCTTCGCCTATTTTTGTTTAAAGGAGGCGGCGGGAGCGGAGCACCCCCCACCCACTGGCACCCGGGGCGGACCGCCCCCACCGCCCCCCCTTGGTACGCCACTGTCGCTCAGAAGTCCGTCGCAAGGACATCCAAATCTCAAGGGGGCACATCAGAGACGTGTTCAAGGTGGGACTTGGGCATTCCTAAGGCTTGGACGTCTTTGAGCCATAATGGAACAAAGCAAAGACACCCAGGACTAAAACTTGGACGTTTTCACCAAGACCTGTTTTTATTACAAATAAGGCACAAAAAGGTGCCCAAAATGACCAGATGACCACTGGAGGGAATCAGGGATGACCTCCCCTTACTCCTCCTAACCCCCTCCCACCCTCAAAAAGCATGATTAAAAATATTACTTGCCAGCCTCAGATGTCATACTCAGATCGATGACAGCGTATGCAGATCCCTGGAGTAGTTTAGTAGTAGATGCAGTGCACTTCAGACAGATGGACCCAGGCCCATACCCCCCTACCTGTTACATTTGTGGAGGAAACAGTGAGCCCTCCAAAACCCACCAGAAACCCTCTGTACCCACATATAGGTGCCCCCTTCACCCGTAAGGGCTATGGTAGTAGTATACAATTGGGGCTAGTGGGTTTTGGGGGCTGAACACACAAGGTAGCTGTGTACCTGGGAGCATTTTATGAAGTCCACTGCAGTGCCCCCTAGGGTGCCCGATTGCTATCCTGGCATGTCAGGTGGACTAGTCTACTAAAAATGCTGACTCCTCCCAAATCCAAATAGCTTGAATTTGGACATTTTAGACTTGGACGTTTTTGGTTTCGAAAATGGCCAAAAATCAAAGACGTCCAAATCACAAAACGTCTAAATCCAAGGATGTCCATGGTATTTTTGAACACAAAGATGGACGTCCATCTTTTTCGAAAGTGACCTTCTCCTCGCTTCAGAATTTCAATGTCTTTGTAAAACGTCCAAATTCTGACTTAGACGTTTCTTTCGAAAATGCCTCTTCACGTAACTTTGTAAGTCTGAGTGCTTTGAAAATACGCCTCTAGCAGCATAACCAGATATCTGAGAAACTTATCAGAGGAATGAGCTTTGGAACTGTGAAAGAAACACCTCTAAGTCATAATACACTTGCAGCAAATTTGAAGCCAGCTTCTTTTGTGATTGTAGAGGAAGAATGCCGACATTTCTGTGTTCTCCCAGCAGAGAGAGGTCAGAATTACCTAATTTTTGGCTTGAACTTATTCCCAGGTTTCCCTTATGTTCTCATATGGCTCAGGTCTTATTAGTTTTGCACTGTTGAAGGAAAAAACATATACAGCCTTACTATTGGCAGAACCCTTTTACTGAAGATCCGTTCTGAGTCCTTTCTTCAGCTGTCCATGCACTATCCATGTTTTACTTGGATCAGTATAAAGCCTGACTGGGGCTCTGATGATAATCCACTCTTCAGCTATCCATGCTGTGGTATTCATGCTTTACATGTATCGGTGAGATGCTTGATTTTGACTCTGGTGATCACCTCCTCTTCAGCTGTCTGTGCTGTATCCATGCTTTACATGCATCAGAGGGATGCCTGCTTGTGACTCTGATGAAATAAAACACAGGTGTGCCCCCTCACCCCTACTGCAGATTTACTGAGATTCATCATGAAGGTAGGAGCAGCAGTTCTCACAGGCTTTTACCATTGATTTAGCTCCTGGAATAAAACCAAAATAAGGATACAAAAGACGAAGCAGAATGATTTTGTGATTTCATCCATTTATTTACTTGTATAACCAGCCCTGAATTGTCAAAGTGCTTGGCTGTGGCATTATTGTTGCCTGAAGGTAGTGGAGCCCAGATCCTAGGCTCAGCAGATGGCAGAATAACTCAGGGAGGCTCCTCTTGCATGAATTACTTGGCTGTACAGCTGCCACAGCAGATGATATGGAGCGGCTACGGGCCACGTTCCATGGCAACCAACACACAAAGCTGAAAACATCACAGAGCAAAAAAAAAAAAAAATACAACAACAACAACCACCACCACCTAATCCAAAGTCAGTGTAATCATAATTCTGGGTTTGCTGACTGGTCATCCAGCATGGGCCACTGCAATTGACAAGCTCTTCTATCATTTGAAGGGTGTGGGGTGAAGATAAGCATGATGTGGCCAGCCCTGATACATACCAGCAATTGCAGTAACCTGTAGCTCAGAATCTTCTGTCTGGACTCTGCAGCAGTGTTGTATATTACAACTGGGCTGCTTAATTTTTAATTAATTATTTTTAGCCAGGAGTTTTATTCTCCTGCTTCATCAGTAGTCCCAGTGTGGGAGAGGGGGTCTGGCATTAAACTCTTTTCCCCACCACATTATACAGGTTCTCAGTCTCAGCCAAAAGGGCTCAGAAGGCTTCATGGCTGAAAAGTGGCCAGCTGCAGTCCTTGCAGTGTGGTACCTGCTTTTCCAGTGTTGGTTAAAATTGAATCCTATCAGGTTTTGTTTTTTTTATATCTCTCCACCCTTGTTTCATATCACACTGTGCAACTATATAGATAGTAACATCTCATTCAACATTATATAAAAAGACAGGCTGATTCTTAAAATTAAAAAATATTTATTGAAGGTACAAACTGAACAACAGATATTTGAATGACATGAAAACAAGAATAATTGGGGGAAGTGTCTGAATTGTGCCACATACGAATTGAGGCCTTATTTGACCAGCTGGCCGATCCAGGTGAAAATCTTCAGACAGGCAGAGGTAATGGAGAGTTGCTGTCTGAAAAAAATGGATTCTCACACTAAGTAATACATTTTATTATATCTCTGTGTTCGAATTTCAGTGCTGTTAAATTTTTGATCCTGTTTCATGGTAGTCTTATTATTAGGTTTCAATTTACTGTTGTCAGGTTTTCCTCTTTTATTGTATTTATGTTTATACTTGTACATTTTACTATTGTTATGCTGTTAACAAAATTCTAAGTTTAATGTTAAACTGTACTCACTGTACACCGCCTTGGGTGAATCTCTTCATAAAGGCAATTAATAAATCCCAATAAATAAATAAAGCAAAGATTTATCCCTGTTGAGACATATAGTTCTCTTTTTACACAGCTGTGCTACCATTAGTGGTGTGCTGAATGTGAAGAAAGCCATGGGAATAGAATGGGCTTCTTCACATTTAGGTTGTCACTAATCAATAGCGCAGCTTTGTAAGAGGAGTGCTCAGAGAATACCTGTAAATGCTATTTCCCAATGCAACCACCAGGTGGCAATGTAGCAAATAAACAGAAGATCCATGCATACAGAGCCTCTATGTGTTTCAGATTCAGAAAACATTTTAATTTTAAGAGGAGGCAGGGAGAGGTCCTGGGTTAGTGCAGATGCACTTGAGTAGAAGTGAAGGAATTGAAAAATATAGTAACCCCAGATGATGAACAGAATATGGGAAACTTCCTCCAGAGGCTGTCTTTTGAAATATTTTGTAGACGGCATGGCTGGTTTAACCCCAGGTTAGGTATTTGATATACTGCCTTTCTGTGGTACAACCAAAGGAGTTTACTTATTATATCCAGGTACTTTCTATGTCCCTAGTGAGCTCACAATCTAAGTTTTATGGTAACACATGGCTTTGGTTTGAAAACCTTCATGCCCATCACAGAAGATGGCTACCTTTATAGTACAAAAGAATTGTGGCCTTGCCATCTTACCCTGGCTCAGCCTGAATAAGTTGCTGCAGACCTGGGAACAGGGCTGGCCTATCCAATAGGCAAGACTAGGCAGTTGCCTACAGCAGCAGCTTCTTGGGGACAGCAAAGAACAGCTGCAGTTAAAGCAAAACAATAAGCTCTGACAGCCAGACAAACTGAAAGAACCATCAGTACATACTTAACTTGCCTTTTATAGGATGTTTGTGTGAGGATCACAATTGTTGAGTTTAATTATCAAAGGGGGTATAACTGGACAGAAGTGTCTCCTGACTGGTAAAACACTACTGAGCTGGCCAGCCACTCATATTCAGTAGCACTTAAAGGTGTAGTGCCGCTGAATATCAGCTGTAACCAGCCATGTGTAAACCAGCTAGATTAGCAGCCATCCAGGGGGATAGAGCTGCTACTTAGCCAGTTAGGGCCAGTTTCTATAATATGGTGTTAAAAAAAAAATTGGTGCTGAAAAAAGTGCACTTATTGCTGACTGTCTTTCCAAAAGGCTTAAACAAAGAGAACAGCCTTGGTTCTGCAGCAGCTTCAAAACATAAACACGCACCACCTGCTGACCAAACTAGAGAAATACACTTCAAGAATTAAGGCAGTTTTACACACTGTTCTGTCACACCTCCCTCCTGCGAGAGACCCCAGACTGTGGCCCCTAAAGGCGGCTGATTGAGTGTCAATAGTCCAGTGTCAGGGTGTTTCTGGTGATAGTCTAGCGGGTCTCGACAGTCTCCCAAGAGTGCCGCAGGGAGTCTTAGCAGCCCTGAGGTGAGGTTTATAGAACAGCAATAAGTGCACTTTTTTTCAGTGTCAATTTTTTTACACCATATAGAAGGCATGTAACCACTTTTGTATAATAAGTAACATGTCTGATAGAGTCTTCTTGTCTTGTATATTTTTCTCAACTACTGTAGACTGTAAACACCTTGGAGCAGGAACCGTATGGCCTATCTGTATTTATACAGCATTGCATGTGCCTATTACCACTTTAGAAATAGTTTAGCAGCCTCAATCGAACATAGTGCAATGAAATCATCCCAAGTACCCCCAATGAACAGGGAGATTAGCCTCTTGCCAGATACTGGGTTTTGGCGGGACCAAGATCGGATCTAACTGAAAACAGGAAAGCTTCTCAGTGAAAGGGAGGGGCAACGAGTAAGAAAGAAAATCTTACCTCAGGTCTGCCGGAGCATCTGGTTAGATGCTGGTCAAGAGGATCCGATTAGCTTGTTTAATCTTAAATACTGTGAAGCTGGAAATTGAAGGGGTACTGATTAGGTAAACATATTTTTCGGGCGAGCACAACCAAATCCTCTTGTGTTCCTCTGAGGATCAGGTTTCTTCTGTTGCTTGAAGTGGCTTACCTTCATTGGTAGGAGTTTACTTATCATTTGTTAACTGTAATATCTAGATTTTTACCTCCCTTACTTGCCCAACTTCTCTTGTTGCTCTCCCTATACCCCACAAGCACACCCACCCACCTTCCCATAGGTCCAGACCACTAGATGTCATGGCCACCATTTTGAATCTAGAGTCAGCACGGGCAACAGGAAGTGGGGATCGCTGCTTCCTGTCCTACCCTAGACATAAGAACATAACATAAGAATAGCCATTCTGGGTCAGACCAATGGTCCAACTAGCCTAGTATCCTTCTTCCAATAGTGACCAATCCAGGTCACAAGTACCTGGCAGAAACCCAAATAGTAGCAGCATTCAATGCTACCAATCCCAGGGCAAGCAGTGGCTTCCCCCATGTCTATTTCAATAACAGACTATGGACTTTTCCAACCAGAAACACAATTAGAACATCACGAACATACCTAAATCTTCACTACCCTAGCTGCAAGGGACTCAAGTACAAATCAATTTACGGATCCAGCTTTTCCTATATAAGCATTACCGAAAGCCATAAAGACAACGCAGGATCAACCTCAATTTCCGGAAATCACTAAAGACCAATCTGTTCGAAAAGGCATACACTACTGATCCAACTTAAGTAACTGAATTCAGCAACACAACGAAGCCATAACCTGCAACGAACAATATATCACTCTTCTTCTCTTGATTCTCTAATGTTTTGTAACAACATCACTCTGTATTTGTTTCATTACCGGAGGTGGCTAACACCTCACGGTACTATATAAGCCACATTGAGTCTGCAAATAGGTGGGAAAATGTGGGGTACAAATGCAACAAATAAATAAATAAACCACTGTTACCACATCCTCCAACAATGAGTTCCAGAGCTTATTCTTTCAGTGAAAAAATATTTCCTTCTATTTGTTTTAAAAGTATTTCCATATAATTTCACCAGGCCCACTAGGGCATCAATCAGGTGAACCTGGGGGGCCTAAGAGGAGGTGGGAGGTCCTTGGGAGTGGGTGGGTATGCACCCTTGAGAGGCGTCTTCCTTTGTGGGGGGGCTTAGAGGAAGGAGGTGGATGCTTTGGGGAGAGCGGTTTGGAAGCAGGTGTGGGGACAGTCACACAGGACACATTTTAGCTGGCTGTGGCCTTGGGTTATTGACATGTAATTTGTCACAGTGAGAGGAGGTTACGTGAGCTACAAAATGTTAAGTTTTAAAAGGGGATTTAAATTCAGGGCTTTAATTTTTACCAGGATGTGACCGTTAGGCCCTTCTTCAGTGGGTTTCAACTTTCAACCTGGAGCAATGGTTTGGAAGTCCTTGCCAGCACATCAGGTCCCAACTGAGCATGGCAGGGCACGTCACAGGCCACCCAGCTGTTTATGGTGGATAGATTATATTTATTTATTTTCCTGTCACTTGTTTACTGTATCCTTTTGAGCTCTGGTAAATTTGTATTATTCAGTTTTAATAATACTGTATAATAAACTAAGCAACGGTCAGTTTAATTCCAATTGACGTATGGCATTTTTATTCTGTGCAAAATACTGATGTAACAATGGATAGATTGTGGGCTTGGAGTTGGAGGAGGGCTAAAGAGGAAGGGCATAATTGTACAGTGAACAAATAGCTCTAAAGAAAATGAGCACTTAAGGAGGTGCATTTAAAGGTTTTCTTAACTTGATATGTTTGTGGTAAGGGTGGTCTGATATCCCCTGTTAATTTTGAAAAGTTGTCTTCTATGGCAGCTGGTACCTTAGATAAATTCCATATCACTCTCTCTTTCTTTCCTGAAACAGGAGCTCACTCCAGCCTTTCCTTTTCTGTGCGTCCTACTTCCGGAGGCCTTTTGCCCTATGCTGACATTTTTTGCATGATTTTCAGGACTGGGAGGACTGTAGTGAATATGTGTGCCGTCAGCAAATCTACCAGCCATCAGATTTATAATCCAAAGAAAGCAGACATGTATATCTTTTAGGGGGGGAGGGGCATTATTCATCAAAACATTTATCGTCATTAGTGTCTGGCCCTGATTAGTGAAAGGTCAGCATGACTTGGGGAAAAATGCAGAAATGAAATGAAAAGGAAATGGCTGAAAGTGCAAAGCAAGTGTGTGGGTGGGTGAACTTGCCTAATAAAATTGTTCTTATTGAAATAAAATGTTTCCTAAAAGTGGAACAAGCTTGATTCCTGCATCTTCTATACCACAGTTTGAGAAGCACAGGTAAACACCCTTGTTAAGTCTTGGTTCTTTGCTCTGAGATGATTTTGTTTGATATGCCCGTTCTTGAACCATTCCTCAAAGATCACTATTTTACTAGCCTTAGTGATTTCAAAGCTTGATTACTGTGACATCGTATTTGCCAGACTCCCTCAAACCTTCCTACGATGACTCCAATTGGTTCACAATCTAGCCATCAGAATTCTTTGTCATGCCAGATGTACTGATCATGTTTTTGCTCTTCTAAAACAATATCACTGTCTACCTGTTCTCTATTGTATAAAATTCAAGGTCCTCGCTTTAACCCACAAGACAATCTATACTATTAGCCCTTACATAAGTACATAAGTGTTGCCATACTGGGACAGACCAAAGGTCCATCAAGCCCAGTATCCTGTTTCCAACAATGGCCAATCCAGGTCACAAGTACCTGGCAAGATCCCAAAATACATTTCCATATCATCATGCTGATCAATCCATAGACTGGTGGGTTGTGTCCATCTACCAGCAGGTGGAGATAGAGAGCAAACTTTTGCCTCCCTATATGTGGTCATGTGCTGCCGGAAACTCCTCAGTATGTTCTCTATCTCAGCAGGTGGTGGTCACACACAGCAGCAGCTCTGGCTAGGCCTCCAAGCCTAATTTTTAGGTTTTGTTGAGTGCCTGGGGTTGAGGGCTCTTCTTGAGCAAGTGCAAACCTGGTGGCGCCAGGTCCCTCCTTTTCTCCCCCCTCCCGCTGGCTCCGTTAAAAAAAAAAAAAAAAATTTTTGAACGTCCTTAAAGGCGTTTATTTCAAGCCCAGTATCCTGTTTCCAACAATGGCCAATCCAGGTCACAAGTACCTGGCAAGATCCCAAAATACATTTTATGCTGCTTATCCTAGAAATAAGAAGTGGATTTTCCCAAGTCCATTTTAGTAATGGCTTATGGACTTTTCTTTTAGGAAGATATTGAAACCTTTTTTAAACCCTGCTAAGCTAACTGCTTTTACCACATTCTCTGGCAACGAATTCCAGAATTTTATTTACACATTGAGTGAAGAAATATTTTGTCTGATTCATTTTAAATGTACTACTTTGTAGCTAGACCTAGTATTTTTGGAAAGATTAAACAAGCGATTCACATCTACCTGTTCCAATCCACTCAGTATTTTATGTACCTCTATCATATCTCCCCTCAGCTATCTTTTCTCCAACCTGAAGAGCCCTAGCCACTTCATAGGGAAATCGTCCCATCCCCTTTATCATTTTCGTCACCCTTCTCTGTACCTTTTCTAATTCCACTATATCTTGTTTGAAATGTGGTGAACAGAATTATATACAGTATTCGAGGTGCAGTCACACTATGGAGCGATACCAAGGCATTATAACATCCTCATTTTTATTTTCTATTCCTTTCCTAATAATATCTAACATTCTATTTGCTTTCTTTGCTGCCTCACACTGAGCAGAAGGTTTCAAAGTATCGTCAACGATGACTCCTAGATCTTTTCCTGGTCAGTGACTCCTATCTTTCTTCCCTAATAATTCCTTACACCCCTTCCTGTACTCTCTGCTCTTTGGAATATCAACAACTTTTCCTCCTTCCTGTGTCCTCCGCTCATCTCGAGTCCACTCGCTCTTCTGTCATGTTCTACCTTGCTCACTGTTTCTGGAATTCTTTTCCTAGACACCTCTATCTTGAAGCTTCTTACCCACGATTTAAGTCCTCCTTGAAGGCCTACTTGTTTTCAACTGGTTTTAATTCTTCTCATCTTTAACTACTCCCCACAGTATACTCTTCCCCTCCTTGGAACAACAGAATTGCATATAATGTTTCTTTCTTCCTGTTTTTAACTTACCATATTGTAGTTCCTTTCCTATTTTTTAATCTAAGTTTTTAGTTTAACTGTTGTACACCGCTTTGACACTACATGCAAAAAGCAGTGTATTAAATTCAATAAACCATAAACTATTATGAACTTCACTTGTAAGCTAGGTTATGTGGAGTATGATCTCAGTCTCTCATATTGTACTGCTAACATCGTCATAGCACTTGCAATCTTTCAAAGAGAGCTTTCTTTTGGAGTTCATAGGATGTGGCTCAATGGAGTGGGGTGCTGGGTGTTGCTTTACATGTGCAATCTTGTTTGCTTACCTAGGATGGGAGAGAACAAGAGGAAGACAACACATTCAGACCTTGATAAGGCATGGCATGATATCCTACAAGTGGATACGTTTCTACAGCTGATAGTTGAATTGTATCCAAGGTAGTGTGGATCACAGTAACTGAGCAGACTGGGTGGGATGGAAGGATTTCAAAATTACCAGGTTTATAATATGCGTTAAATTGATTAGTAGCAGAAATGCCAAGTTACCCAGTCCCAGGCTGGAGACTTTTTGGCCAGCCCTCGTTTTGAACTTACATCCCAAAGCAGCCTGGGATTTGTAGTGCCTAATCCTGTCCATTGAAATCTGTGTTGCAAATCCCATAATGCACCAGGGTGGGGTGGTCAGAAATCCAGGGCTGTCCCAAAATCTCCAGCCTGGAACTAACTGGGTAACTTGGCAGCTCTGTAGTAGAGGCATGAAACATGGGTTCAAATTCAGCCACTTTTTTGACTCACATAATCACACCACCTCTTATCAACAAGTTGCTTTGAACCATTTTCATTTGGGATAGAATGAGTTATAAATGCTTGTGATTATGATTATTATGACTGATATAGTAGCTAGATGGCAACAGTAAAAAAAGACCAGTCACCCTTAAGCCTCTGGCAGCAGCCACACCAACAAAAAACTGACCTCACCTTATCTAGATATGGGGTTCTCAACCCAGTCTTTGGGACACACACAGGTAGCCAGTCAGATTTTCAGAATATCCACAATTAATATTTATTAGCTGGATTTGCATGAGCTACCTCCATTATATACAAACCTATTGCATGCATATTCTCTGTGGATATTCTGAAAATCTGACTGGATGGATATGTCCTAAGGACTGGGTTGAGAACCCCTGATCTAGATAAATGTATGTTGATTGTGAGGTCACAAAGAATGGCACATATGCACATGTCAGGAACCAATGAAATGTCATCCTGGTGAGGTGATTTAATGACATCTTTCCAAGCACAGTCATTTCCTGGTCTGCTAAAGATCTAGTTAAAAGTGTTTGTTTATTAATGGCTTTGTTAAAAAATAACAAGTAACCCAAACCTTGATTAAGGATACAAAGGTGAGTGATAGAGCACGTCCACAGTACACAGAGGAAGCAGCCTTCCTTGAGGGACAGTTGAATTCAGGAGTATGCATTTGACCTATAAGCCATTAGTTCTGAGGGAATATGCATTTTGCAGTATTTGCCAGTTCTTAAAGCAGTAATTCAACAAAGCTAAATGTAATTTTTTTTTTTTTAATGAAATGCTTAATGCAAAAATCCAAATGTTATAAAAACCCATTTCTTTGCACTTTTCTTAACAGCTCTGGCCAGAATATCTAACTATATAACCCATGATAAGTCCAATTCTCTGTAAGTCTTTCTGCAGAAGGGCTGGTGGCATGGGGGAGGGGGGGCTTAAGTGAATAGCGTGACAGGGGTACATGTAATAACAGTTTTATTTTTCTAAGGGACAATATGTTAATTTGCAAAAATAGCTTATGTGGATGCTAATGATTGCACAGCAGATCTGGTCCTCCTCTGCAAACCAAACCCGATGCAAGGATTGTACTACTACCTGCATTAGCATAATTCAGCACAGTTGGATTTTAGGCAGATGCTAGAGTGGGTGTAGGAGGCAGCTAGGGTACAACCATATGAGCAGCTAGGAAAGAGGAGGAGGAGGAGGAGGAGGAAAAGGGAAGAATTATTTTCCATTTTAAGACAGGGAGCTCAGATCCTTCTCTGATGCTGCAATGGGACTGGCCAAAGTACACCATTACAAACCCACACAGGGGTAAGAGTGTTCACTAGGGATCTTAGCTTTTCAGGGTGACAGAAATGTTCAAAAACAACCAGATTCATAGATCAACAGTATGCAGATATATCTGCTAAATATTCATTGTGGTTATTCTATGTGAGTCCTTCCAAAGGCATTTTTTTTTTTTTTGTTGCTGTACCAGGAAAAGAAAAATCATAGAAATACTAGCATAGGGGTACTTTATCTAAAATGCATTAAGATCTGGGGTTAACACATTTTAATACAGGACTTTCCTATGTATTAAACCCAGATTAGGGGTTTTAAAAGATATTTTTGTAGGTCCTGCGCAAATGTTTCCATTACCATGCAGAACTTGCAAAAAATTAACATGGGAACATTTACCACCTCCTATTTAGGAGACGCTAAGTGCTCTTGCGTTACATCTGTGTTATTCAATTAGCGTGCCCTAATGCAAACATGCTAGCTGGATGCTTCCATGCTCATTCCCTACCTATAGCTGTCTCCTGAAAAAAAAATTTAAATAATGCTTGATTAGCGCGTACTAGCAGGCATTTATTTATTTATTTGTTACATTTGTATCCACATTTTCCCACCTTTTTGCAGGCTCAATGTGGCTTACATATTACCGTTAACGGCGTTAGCCGATTCCGGTCTCAACAAATACATGGTATGAATGAATACAAAGTGATATCGTGGTAGAATGAGGTATATGTATGGTAGGTACAATTGGGGGGAACTTAGAGAGGGAAAGGGGGAAGAAGAGTCAGGTAATGTCCGTTACGGTCTTTGGTTACATTGTGTCGCAAGTGTCCAGGTACTTTTATGTTGGGTCGGTGGGATATGCTCTTCTGAACAGGTCTGTCTTTAGTGCTTTCCGAAAATTTAGGTGGTCGAGCGTAGTTTTTACTGCTTTTGGCAATGCTTTCCATAGTTGTGCGCTTAGGTAGGAAAAGCTGGATGCATAAGCCTTCTTGTGTGCTAACTGTGCATTAAAGCTTAATGCATTTTAGTAAAAGGACCCATAGTAAATGACTCATCTGGCCTATCCAGCCTTCTAAAATCTAAAGGGAAAGGGTTATGACTTCTCTTGCTCCCTCCTTGGGCTTTGCAAGCACTGAGGGGCCCTTTTACTAAGCTGCTTAAGTGTCTACGCGCACCCAACACATGCCAAAATGGAGTTACAGCCTGGCTATCGCGTGGCTCTTGTGGTAACTTCATTTTTGGCACGTGTCCAATATGCGCATCTGAAAAAAAAAAGATTTTTCGGACACGCATCTTGGACGCGTGCCAAGTGGCATTTGATGCGCGTAGGTCATTACTGCCTGGTTACCACACGAGTCTTTACCACTAGGTCAATGGCTGGCGGTAAGGATTCAGACCCAAAATGGATGCACGACAATTTTCATTTTGCCGCACGTTCATTTTCAGCACAAATTATAAAAGGCATTTTTTACAGGTGTGCTGAAAAATGATTTGGCGTGCACTGAAAACACGCATCCACATTACCGCAGGACATTTTTCTGCACACCTTAGTAAAAAGACCCCTGTATTGCCTCATTCCAGGGCTATCCTGTGGGCAGTTAGAGCTACCACCCTAGACACCAAGCATTGGAGGGGGGAAGGAGTTAAAATGCTGCCCTTTTGACTCAGTTTGTGAGTGTGTGAACACAGAATCCCAAAACGGGAGGGGGGCATTAAAAGTGAAATCAATTATTAGTAATTGTCTTGGGGCAGCAACTCATTTTATGTAATGTATATGGGCCTAATGTATACTCCCATAAATTCTTCTCTGACCTTGTGGCAAAAGTGGTACCCTATTCTAACTACCAGATTGTTATGGGGGGGGGGGGGGATTTCAACACAGTAGCAGATCCCACGAATGATTGTAGACCATTGAAACCCAAGATGAAGAATTGGGAGGACAGGGGGATCCCCTTCGTGACCTCTCAGTTGGGATTGGTGGATTATGGAGGCTCCTGCATCCCCAGGATGGGGAGTTTACGTTTTACTCACACCCTCATAAGGTATACTCCAGATTGGATTACCTACTAGTAACATCTCCCTTAGTCTCTAGGATTGTGAAAGCGGAAATAGTTGATAGTGCATTGAGTGATCACCAGGCAGTTGAAATGGCGATTTCCTTTGCGGCCGAGCCGGGCGAGAGGGTGTGGAGGCTTTTCCCCTCCCTGTATAAGGATAGGGAGTTCCATGAATTTTTACGTACCAAATGGATGGAGTACCAGAAGCACAACAACACACCGGAGTTGAATGCAAGCACATACTGGGAAGCCTCTAAAGTAGTTATGCGGGGCTATGTTATCGCATATGTGGCAGGGAAGAAAAAGCAGAGGGAAGCAGACCTGTTGAGGCTGTCGCAGGAGTACCACCAATTGAGGAGGGCACATATGTCGCATGTAAATGATACACACAAAATACAACTGGCACAAATTAAGAAACAAATAGATGACATATTGACTATCAGAGCAGAAAGGGATAGTTCAAATGGGGCAGTAAGGTGGGCAAACTGCTGGCTAACTTAGTGAGGCCCACACGTATAAGGCAAATTATCTCATCCATAAAGGACAATAAGGGGGGAGGGAGTTCTTACCACAGAGCCCCAAATTATGCAGCAATTTGTTCAGTATTATAGTTCATTATATAATGCCCGGGTTTTTGACACAGATAAATATGAAGAGTTCTTTCAAGGGTTAAGGATGCCGAGGCTGACGGGGGAGCAATTGGACACCCTAAATGGGCCTGTGACGGAAACAGAGATAACGCTAGGTATGAAACTGCTGAAATTTACTAAGACGCCAGGACCAGATGGGTTTGGACCTGAATATTATCGTGTTTTAAGCGATTTGGTGGCGCCACCGCTGGGGGCATGGTTTAATGGGATAGTGGAGGAAGGATTGACCATACAAAATAATATGGCCCATATAGTGCTCTTGCCAAAGCCAGGTAAGGACCCAGCGTAAGTAGGTTCATACCGACCGATCTCTCTATTAAACCAAGATATTAAGATACTTGCAGCTATATTGGCCAGACGTATAAATCGGGTATTACCTGAGCAGATTCACGAAGACCAAGTAGGCTTTGTACCAGGTCGCTATGGCTCTATGAACATCATGCGAGCCATGATGGCTATCCAAAAGTATAGGGGAGAAGGAGGGCTAGAAGCCATTGTAGGGCTGGATATGGAAAAGCCTTTGACAGTATCTCCTGGCCTTATTTATTTGAGACCCTGGGAAGATTTATTTATTTATTTCACTTGTATCCCACATTTTCCCACCTATTTGCAGGCTCAATGTGGCTTACAAAGACCTGTTGTGGCATCGCCATACAGGATGGAGTATACATTTGGTGATACAAAGAAGTATATATTTGGTGTTACAAGTAGTCAAGGAAGACAAGAGGATTTGATCAAGTAGTTGTAAAGAGATACATTCTGCCTAAGGTCGGAAAGGTGTTGTGTTATGGTTAGTTATGGGTTCTCTTGGTAAGCTTTGTCAAAGAGGTAAGTCTTCAGTGATTTGCGGAAGTTAGTTAATTCGTTGATCGTTCTCAGGTGAGTTGGAAGTGCGTTCCACAGCTGTGTGGCCATATAGGAAAAGCTAGTCGCGTGAGTTAGTTTGTAGTTTAGACCTTTACAGCTGGGGAAGTGTAGGTTGAGAAAGGTGCGGGAAGATTTTTCTGTGTTTCTGGGTGGTAGGTCCACTAGGTCTAGCATGTAGGTCGCGGCATCTCCGTAAATGATTTTATGAACAATCGTGCAGATCTTGAACATGGTACGTTCTTTAAGTGGGAGCCAGTGTAATTTCTTTCTCAAGGGTTTTGCACTTTCATATTTTGTTTTCCCAAATATGAGTCTAGCTGCGGTATTCTGTTTGAAGTTTTTTGATGGTCTGTTCTTTTTTTTTTTTTTTTTTTTAATATTGTTTTTATTGCAATACACAGTGCCAATTTCCAGATGAAAATAAACAAATGTATCTAATTTGTACAGAAATCTCTGCGGGTCCATATTTAACATGCATGAACTTTATACATTGTAACACCCAATACAAGGGTCCATCCCCAACACCCTGCATTGCATTTTTGTCTTATCCCTATCCATCATTCATACTCTAACCACCTTTCAAACCTTATGTATCATATCACAACATACACCCCCATACACTCTCCCCTTCTATATTCCCCTCCCCCCCCCTACCCCATCGCATTTAAGCAGGAGGCCCACAGATAAGCATATTGTCTATTTTTCAGTCTGGGAGAGCTGCGGTAGACCTGAATCTCGTATTTCCCCACCTCTCGCATACGTGTTTTCCACAGTTCTCCCGATACCGACCCCGAGGAGGTCCAGCAGTGCAATATAGTCTTCCTGACCAACAGTAACGAGACGTACAGAAATCGCTGTTGTGGTGGTCTAAGTCCCTGGCTCACCAACAAGGATTGATCCCCCAACAAGAGAGTTGCATAGTCCCACTCCACAACTGTACATAATATATTATTTAGAAGTTGAAATGCTTCGTTCCAAACCACCAAGGCCGGACACTCCAGGAAAGAATGGACAAGGTCTCCCCCTTCCTTGTTACATTTACTGCATCCATCCTTGTCCCAGAGTCCCATAATGACCCCTTTAGCTTTAGAGATGTACGCTCTGTGCAAAATCTTGTATTGTGTCTCTTGTAGATCCACTGCTTTAACCATATTATGTAGTGTAGAGAAAAGTTTTTCAAAACCCTGTCCCGTGTATGTAGTCCCTAAATCCTCATTCCAACGGTTCACCAATTTTTCCATACCACCCGTAGGCCCTTTCAATGTTAATACCTTATACCAAGTGGACAAGCTGTTGGCTTTGCTGGGCATCTGCAATAAGATTTTATCTAACGGCCCCCAAGTCCAGCCATCCCCGTATTGATCCTTTATTGATGACCAATAATGCCGAACTTGCATATACTGTAACAGATTACTATTTGGAACCGCCCAATTCTCCTTTACCTGTTCAAATGTAAAGAATACCGACTGTTCTTCATCCACAAGTTGACCCAGTATCCTACATCCCTTATCCTCCCATCTAGAGAACATCGAGTGTCCCATACCCGCCGGGAATGCTACATTACCCGTCATACTGAGGTACGGGGAAGCATCTGGGGAACGCTGTTGTTGCCGCCTCCACCATATCCAAGCTCTCCTTAACGGTCTCAAAAAATCCAACCTATGGGATATCCGAGGTACCCCACTGGAGCTTAAATGCAATAAGTTAAGAAAATTCCATGGATAACTCCAGTCCTCAAACCCCTCTCTAGGAAGGAATCGTGAGCATCCCCCAACTCCCTCATAAATAAGCCGTATCATTGCTGCCACATTGTATCTCCTTAAATCCGGCAGCCCCAGACCTCCCTTAGCCTTAGATAGAGATAACTTTGCGTACCCTATACGTGCCCCTTTGCCCCGCCAAATAAACTTGCCCACATAGGACCTAAACAAACGTTCTTCTCTCCTGAGAACCCATATCGGAGCTACCTGTAATGGGTATAAAATTTTTGGTAAAAAGACCATCTTCGTAAGGGCTATCCTTCCCATTAACGATAGTGGCAATTCCTTCCATTTCTCACACAGCCTTTTTATTTTATCCAATACTTCCACCACATTACGTTTATAAAATACTGAGGCATTAGTACTCAGGAAAATCCCCAAGTATTTCATAGCCCCCTCTACCGGTCTTATAGGGAGCCCCCCCATCCCAGGGTCCCCCCTTATCCCAGAGAGCGGCAATAGTTCCGATTTATCATAGTTCACTTTCAGCCCTGACAGTTCTCCAAAATCTCTCACTATGTCCAGAACCCCAGACAGGTCTCTGGATGCATTAGCCACATATAGTAAAATGTCATCTGCATATAAATTTACCCGAAGTTCTTTACTGCCCACCCTTATACCTTGAAATTCCTCACTGGCTCGAATCTTTAAAGCCAGCGGTTCAATCGCTAATAAAAACAAAAGTGGCGATAGTGGGCAGCCCTGCCTAGTCCCCCTTTGAATTGAAAAGCTGTCAGTCAGTTTCCCATTAACTAGCAACCTGGCCGACGGGTTGGTGTAGAGGGCCCGTATCCAAGACACATAGGTCCCTGTAATTCCAAACCTTTCCAGTGTCCCAAATAAATATGGCCAGGAGATGCTGTCAAAGGCCTTTTCCATGTCAAGACCCACAATAGCTTCCAATCCTCCCTTCCCTTTTCGTTCATGTATGGCCATTAACGCCTGCATGATGTTCATCGATGCGTATCTCCCTGGAACAAAGCCCACCTGGTCTTCATGGACCAAAGTCTGAATAACCCGATTTAAACGCTTCGCCAAGATAACTGCTAATAACTTAATATCTTGATTCAGCAGGGAGATAGGGCGGTACGCTCCTACCTGACTGTTATCCTTGCCCGGTTTTGGCAATAGTACTATATGTGCCAAGTTAGAGTGCATGTGTTCTCCCCCCCCCACCAGGTCATTGAACCATGTCGTCAATGGTGACACCACCAGGTCCGGTATCATACGATAATACTCTGGCCCAAATCCATCAGGGCCTGGTGCCTTCGTCAACTTCATATCCTTGATCCCCAGCCTAACTTCTGTCTCTAGGATAGGCGCATTCAGTTGTATCACCTGTTCTGCTGTAAGCTTTGGCATCTGCAATTGCTGGAAAAAAGCTTCATTCTTGTCATTATCATACTCTCTAGCCTGATATAGTGAACTATAAAATTTGACAAATTGCTGTCTAATCTGTGCATCTGTATTATACACCCCTCCCTTATCATCCTTGATAGCTGAAATAATTTGTGTCTTCCGAGAAGGCCTAACCAAGTTAGCCAACAGCCTGCCCGCTTTACCCCCCCAGCGAAACAGCCGGAGCCGCCGAAGATATATATCTCTTTCTGCTCTTTGTGTCAGTAGCTCCGTTATCTTTGTCTTAACCATTTTTAATTCTGTCCTGTAATTATTAGTCATATGTGTTATATGTTGCCGGCGCAGTAGGTGATACTCTCGGGACAACCGCAATAATTCTGCCTCCCTCTGCTTCCTTTTCCCTGCTGTGTATGCAATAATATGCCCTCTCATGACTGCCTTCGAGGCTGCCCAGTATATTTCCGGTGTAACCTCTGGGGTCTGGTTATGCTGCTGGTATTCCAGCCATTTGAGCCTTAAGTATGTCTGGAACTCCCTATCGTTAATTAGCGCGGGAGAAAGCCTCCACATGCGCTCCCCTTTTTCTGCGGTCCATGAGATCACCATCTCAACGGCCTGATGGTCACTCAATATTGGGTCTACTATTTGCACTCTGGAAATCCTGGCTGTCATAGAGGGGGAGACCAGTAGATAATCCAATCGGGAGTATACTCCATGGGGATGAGAGTAAAACGTAAACTCCTCCCCCTGCGGGTTAAGGAGCCGCCAAATATCTATCAGTCCCAGCTGGTCAAGCACAAAATTAACCCCCTTGCTCTCCCAATTCCCCCCCTTATGTCTATGTGGTTTGCAATCTATTGTGGGGTCTGCTACCACATTGAAGTCTCCCCCCAATATGAGTTGATAATCTGCATAAGCAACCACCTTGGCCACCAAGTCGGAGAAAAATTTATGGGAATACACATTGGGTCCGTATACATTGCATAACAATATCTGCTGTCCCCACAACTCTCCCAGTACCAAGATGTATCTCCCTTCTTGATCATGTATCATTTTATGGACATTAAAGGGCAATCTTTTATGAATTAAGATGGCAACTCCCCTCTGGCGTGCATTATAGGAGGAAAATCCCATTTCTCCTACCCATCCTCTTCTCAACTTTTGATGTTCAACTGCCGACAGGTGGGTCTCTTGAAGGTATGCAATATCCACTCCCTCTTTATTTAGCCATGTCAAAATCTTATTGCGTTTTATGGGGGAGTGAATACCATCAACATTGAGAGTAGTTATTTTTAAATTAACCATAGATTAAACATTTGTTTTCCCAAGCGTCTATTTCTTGTGTTTGTCCCTCACCGGTCTCCCAGCCAAACCGGCGGGCATCAAAAACATGTTTCAGATAATGTCCTTTAATCCATATCATATTCCCCTGCATATCCAGATATTTCCCTCGCATCCAGCCCTCCCTGTACTGGTCCCTCCCCCCTCCCCTTTCATCTCTTTCTTCCTCCCATACACACACTTCTATCATCCAATCATTCAATCTCAAATATCCCCATCCCCCTCCCCCCATCCCTACAACATTTTCTTCCCCCCTCCCCCCAACAATACCAGCCCCCATCCTTCACCTACCCAAATACAGCTGGAAGAGAAGCTTCCCATCCCCCCTGCCATAACATAACAATTACGTAACACTACAAGGCTATATATTAAACTTCTATAACTATTATCCCTTTCCTCCAGCCCGCATGAACTACTTAAACTACTGTTATTCGGGTTACCATCAGGGTATCTAAAGGGGGCAGACATTTATCATTAATGTTCCAGGTCTTTCCCCCTTTACCGTCCATCTTCAGTGTGATCAATAAGTCCGTCCACCTCGTCCATCATTATCTGCCTCCAATCACCAACTTCCTGTCTTTGTTCCCCATTTAGTCCGTTTCTCCTTGTCTTGCGTTCGCCCTCTCATTGTATTTCCCCAGGAAATCTTTCGCTGCTGCAGCATCGTTGATGATAATAGACTTTCCATCCACCCAGACTCTCAACTTAGCTGGGTATAGTAGTGCACACTTTAACCCCTTTTTGTATAAGGCCGAACATGTGGGTGCCATCGCCTTTCTCAGGAGGGCCACTCGTGTGGAATAATCATTAAATAGCAGCAACCGGTTTCCTTCATACAGTAGTGCCTCTTTCGCCCTTGCAGCCTTTAAGATCCTCTCCTTTATCAACCAGTTCGTGAAATGTGCTATCGCTGTGCGGGGTCTATTATTCCCCTCTCCACGTGCTCCAATACGATGCGCTCTGTCACAACAGCCTGGGCCTCCAATCTCCGCCATGCCTAATTGCTCTGGAAGCCACGTGGCAAAGAAATCATACAGCTTCTGGTCTTTCACCGTTTCCGGCAGACCGATCACCCTGATATTATTTCTGCGGGACCGGTTTTCATGTTCTTCAACCCGGTCCCTCATTTCTTCGAGATCTTTTTTAAGTGCAGTGATATGTGCAGCCGATTCTTGGGCTTCATCCTCTCTTTCGGAAATCCGCCGTTCTGCCTCTGCCAGTCGCATCGAGTGGGAATCAAATTTCTCGTTGATCTCATCGACGGCAGACTGTAACTTATTTAGTTTATCCTCCAAGGCAGCAGAGACAGATTTCGATATCTCCTGTGCCCAGTCTGTATTCGGTATGAGTGGAGCGGGTGTTGTTTGCTGAGTCCCCGCCATTTTGTCCAGACTGTTCCTCGGTGGGTTAGAAGACTTTCTCGAAACTTTCGGGGGCATTCCTCGCTGGGATTATTATTATCCGCTATCAGACGGTTCTACCGTCTGTGACAAAGAGCCCCTTGCGTCTGTAGTCTCGTAAATGTCCGTTTTTTTTGCAGAAATTTGCAGGTCAGGTTCGGAGCCTCTCTCACTCGCTGCCTTCTAGGTAGCAGGCATCACGTGACCTTTGATGGTCTGTTCTTTACATCCAACATAAAGTGCATTGCAATAATCCAGTTGGCTTAATACCATTGATTGTACCAGGTTCCGGAAGATGGCCCTTGGGAAGTAGGGTTTTACTCTTTTGAGTTTTCACATGGAGTGGAACATTTTCTTAGTTGTATTCTTCACGTGGTTTTCAAGTGTAAGATTTCGGTCGATGGTCACACCCAGAATTTTCAAATTGTTTGAGACGGGGAGGGAGACGTTTGGGGTGGTTATGGTGGAGAATTTCTTTGTGTTGTGTTGTGAGGTGATTATAAGACATTGTGTTTTTTCTGCATTGAGTTTTTGTTGGAATGCATCCGCCCAGGAGTGCATGATTTGGAAGCTTTGGTTGATTTCATTGGTGATTTCATTTAGGTCATGTTTGAATGGGATGTAAATCGTGACATCGTCTGCATATATGTATGGGCTGAGTTTTTGGTTGTCTAGTAGCTTGGCTAGTGGTATCATCATTAGGTTAAAGAGGGTTGGTGTTGCAGTATTGTACTCGAATCCCTCTGCGCGTGTAGTCACAAATGGCACTCAATCCACAGCCTTTCAATTACAAAGAGGCACTCGGCAAGGTTGTCCGCTAGCCCCGTTGTTATTTTTACTATACATAGAACCGCTTCTCCGTACAATTATTAGGGATCCGGATATTGTGGGGATCACCATGCCTTCATTGGCGGTTAAGGTGTTGGCGTTTGCCGACGACATACTCTTGACCCTGACAAGCCCCAGGTCATCAGCGAGGCACTTGATGGCAGTCCTGGATGAATTCAGTTTCCTTAGGGGATTCTCTCTAAATTACCACAAATCAATGGCCCTCCCAATCCAGCCAGAAATTCGAGAGCAATGGGCAGGTGATTTTCCTTTTCAATGGGCACACTCTAAAATCAAATATTTGGGGGTTTATATTCCCGTAGATCTCTCAGAGCTCTATAGGTTGAACATTACCCCCCTGAGGCAACAGACAAGCGAAGTTTTGCAAAGATGGCAAGCACTCCCGATTAACTTACTGGGTCGCATTGCACTGTACAATATGGTCCTATTCCCAAAGTGGACCTATGTGTTCCAGATGCTTCCGCTACTACTGCGGACTAGTGAGGGAAGTTGGCTACGGAGGAAGCTAAATTACTTTTTGTGGCAGGGAAGAAGAGCTAGGATGCCACTATCTAGAGTAATGTTGCCGCGCTCAAGGGGGGGACTGGGCTTGTTAGATCTAAAGCTGTTCTCCATGGCTAGTAATATGAGACATCTGTCAGATTGGTTTCGTTCTACCAACTATTTTTCTTGCACAGAAGCAGAAGTGACAGCTTTAGGCAAAATGCATTTTTCATATTGGCTCCATGCGCCTTCAAGGGAATTACTACAGTTAGGACCCTACAAATATATTTTTTCCCCGATGCGTGCCACGTGGAAGGGGCTAGGTAAGCTTCTCCACATAGATACCAAAGTTTCAGTATTATTGCCACTCAAGGGGAATTTAGCATTTCCGGTGGGAAGTTCCTCAATTTCTTTTCAGAAGTGGGCCGCAGCAGGGGTTAAGTACTTATTTCAAGTGGTCACGGAACAGGGGGTTACAAAGTCATTCGAAGTGTTAAGAGAAGAGTATAAGTTGGGAGCAAATGAATGGCTAGCATATAAACAACTGCAACACTATATAAATTCCTTACCCACAGCCTCACTAAGTGCTGCTTCTTGGGAGAAGCTAAACGAACTGCTAGGACTGGATTCACAATTACGAGTTCCACTGAGGTACTTTCATCGCAATTTGAGAGATTCATTAAAGTCAATTGACTATCAGGTGGTGGTGCTCGCCTGGAATACAGAACTGCGGCTCAACCTCAAGGCAGAGCAAATTGGGGTGTGTCTCAAGTCCCTATACAAAATAACGGAGAACTCAGCTTGGTGGGAGATGCAGTATAAATTTCTGCTCCGTCTGCACATATCCCCTCATAGGGCATATAGAGCTACTATTAGAGATACGGATACTTGCCCAAAGTGCAATGGTGCTAATGCACATTTGGGGCATATGTATTGGAGTTGCACATTGATAAAACCTTTTTGGATTGAGTTGAACGCACATGTATCTCAGATATGGAATAATTTGTGGAAACCATCACCACGACAATTGTTTGATCTTTTCGGAATACAACAACCAGCCCCGGTGGGATTTAAAGCTTTTTTGAAAAGAGCAGTCTTGATGGCAAAGCGTGTCATTTTACAGTTGTGGTTGGTTGCGGATCGCCCAACCATATCCCACTGGAGGTCAGCAATGATTCAAGCCTGTGCGCTAGAGAAGAAAGGAATAAAGGACCTGGCCTCCAAGCGAGGCGAACAGTTTTGTGACATTTGGTCTCCATTTTGGGACACTCTCACTCCAGTAGCAAGAAGCAAAATATTGAACTGTTAAAATAAGGTCGGGAGGGTAGGTTTTGGGGGGGGGGGGGGGAGGGGGGGGAAGGGGAGGGAGGGGGGAGGGAAGGGGGGGGTTTAGTTGAGACAAATGTTTAAAAAAATCAAGCAACTCAAACACTGTACTTGTTTCTTGTTTAATCTGAGATTGATGTATATAGATATAGTTTGGCTTGCAATAAATAAGAATTTAAAAAAAAAAAAAAAGAGGGTTGGTGAGAGGGGGGATCCTTGGGGGACTCCACATTCTGGTAACCATGGGGCTGATATCTCCGCGTTAGTTGTTACTTGATAGGATCTTGTTGTTAGGAATCCTCTAAACCAATTAAGCACATTGCCTCCCACTCCAAAGTATTCCAGGATGTGTAGTAATATACCATGGTTGACCATGTCGAAGGCGCTGGACATGTCAAATTGTAAGAGAAGTATGTTTTTGACGGTTGCAATTGTTTCTTTAAATTTATTCATTAAAGTTGCTAGTACTGTTTCTGTGCTGTAGTTCGATCGAAATCCTGATTGTGATTCGTGCAGTATTGAGTGTTTATTTAGGTGGTTAGTGAGTTGTTTCGTCACTATGCCTTCCATAAGTTTGGTTATCAGCGGGATAGATGCTACTGGGCGATAGTTGGTTAAGTCATTTGTACTTTTCTTAGCGGCCTTAGGTAAATGAGTAAATAGTATATTTCCCTTATCTTTTGGGAAGAGGCCATTTTGTAGCATGTAGTTTAGGTGCCTCGTGAGGTCTGTTATGAATTGTTGGGGGGCAGATATTATCAGATTGCTAGGACAGATGTCCAGTTTGCATAGCGATTTGGCGTATCTTTTGAGTGATTGAGAGATGTTTTCGATCGATAGTGAGTCAAAGTTGGTCCATGATCGGTCTGCTGGATATTCTTCATGTGTTGGGTCTAAGCATTCAAGGAGGTCTACATAATCAATTGTGTTTTTAGGTATCATGTTTCGTAGCTTTTTGATTTTCTCTTTGAAGTAGTTTGCAAGGTTGTTTGCTGATGGGGTATCATTGTTGTTAGAAGTGAGCGGTGTAGTGTTTAGTAAATTATTTACGAGTTGGAAGAGTTTATGTGTGTCCTTGTAACCTGGTCCGATTTTATTTTTAAAGTAGGATCTTTTGGTCTGTCTAATGGTATATTTGTATTTTCTTTGTAGTTGTTTCCATTCTTTGAGCGCAGAGTCGTCTTTTATTCTTATACCATGCTCATTCTAATCTTCTGACTTGTGTTTTTAGTTCTTTCAGTTCTTCATTAAACCATGGTATTGAGTTTTTTCTATGTGAGGTTCTGGTTTGGAGTGGTGCTATGTTGTCTAATATGATTCTGCATCTGTTGTCTCAGACATTGAGAAATTGGGATGAGTCCGTTGTTGTTGTCCATTCGTTGTCATAGAATTGTTGCCAGAATTTTAGTGGGTCTATTTTGCCTCTCGTGGTATAGGTTGATTGTTCTTATTTGTGTTGTGAGTGTTTTGTTCGCCAGCGAAGGGATAAGTTCGCTTTGTAGTGATCGGACCATGGTGTGGCTGTCCATTTTGTGTCTTTTAGTATGAGACAGTTCATTTGAGAATGTGTGTGTAATTATGTCCAGTGTATGTCCTTTAATATGGGTGGGTTGCATGTTTGGCCAATGGAGCTCCCATAGTTGGAGGAAGTCTTTGCATTCATTCACATTTGTTAGGTTAGTATCCTCGAGGTGGAGATTGATGTCGCCTGCTATAATAAGGTTTTGGGTGGTGACACATGTGTTTGATATGAAATCCATGAAGAGCGTTTGACTGTCTTGCCAGTTGCCTGGTGGTCTGTAGAAGAGGAATATCAGGAGCGGTGGTGTCATGGATTGAAGCTCTTTACAGGCTCCCTACAGCACGGCTAATGGTAAATGGGAAACCTACTGTTGTGTTCCTGCTGGGGAGGGGTACCAGACAGGGATGCCCCCTTTCCCCACTTCTTTTCCTGTTGGCAATTGAACTACTGGCTGTAAAAATCTGCAGTAATGCAAATATAAGGGGGATTAGGGTGAGGAATAGAGAGTTCCGATTGAATCTATTTGCTGATGATATATGTATGTGGCGAATGCCCCCAGAGACTTGCCAAGGGCCCTTGAGCTGATAGGGGAGTTTGGAGAGCTATCAGGGCTGAGAGTTAACTGTGCTAAATCAGAGTTACTACTGTTATCAGGGATAGAGGGAGACCCTGGGATGGATGGGTTACCCATAACACCAGTTAAGGGAGCGATGAGATATTTAGGGGTCTTCCTCAGTACAAATAAAAAAACTTTTTATAAGAAAAATGTGGCTGACCAGATAGACAGAATTAGGCAATTATGTGATAAATGGAAGGAACTGCCGCTTTCCCTGATGGGCACAGTGGCCCTGGTAAAGATGATTTTATTACCTAAGATTTTATACCCATTACAAGCAGCTCCCATTTGGGTGCTAAGAAAAGATGAACGCTTGTTTAGGTCGATTATTAGAGCCTTTATTTGGCACGGGAAAGGGGCCAGGATAGGATATGTCAAGCTTTTGTTAAAGAAGGAGATGGGAGGATTGGGCCTTCCCAATCTATGCATGTACAATGTGGCGGCGCTGATGCAATTTCATTTACGAAGGGATAATTGAACAGAATCGGTATATGCCGGGGGGGGGGGGGGGTTAGAGAATTGGAGCAGGCCATGGTCGTTTATAAGCTTAATACATGGGAGCTATAGCGGCAATCCCAACATTACTAGCAGACAAGAATTCTTGTGGCCAATGCGGAGAGCAAGGGTGTGGTGGAGGAGACGACAACAGAGATCACCGGATGCCTCACCCTTTTTGAGTCTAGTGGGCAATGAGGCGTTTCAGCCTGGGATGGGACGATCAGCATTTATCAAGTGGAGAGAAAACGGTTGTAGGATTTTGGGGCAACTATTGGCAACTGACCTGGACATCATTGATACATTTGACCAGGTCAAGGAGAAATGGGACTTAACAAATAACAATCTGCTGCAGTCATTGGAGCCGACTCTGTGGGTGCTGTGGGTGCTTGAGCACCCCCAATATTGAGAAAATTCCTTGTATTTGTCCAGGGAGGGGTTATTTTCATTGGGCTTAGCACCCCCAATAATTTTGAAAAGTTGGCTCCTATGGCTACAGTATCTTCAGGTTAGACATTACTGTCCTCATTGAGGACAGAACATGGGGAGGCATGGACATGGGGTTATTTAGACAGGATTCTCCTCAGGATCCCATATCAGCTAAATGGCCTATCGACCTGGCACAAAATTCTAAATGTGAACAGGCAGGCGGAAGAGATGGACATGCTGGCAGATAAATGGAATAGGTATCTGGGCACCACCTATACTAGCCAAACCTTCAGGAAGTTATTTTTTGAACATTATATGAAATGGTTAAGGCGGCTGATTTGCAGGAAACGCAATATAAGATCTTACATAGAGCATACATTTCTAAGGCGAAGGGGATACATATGGGACTCTGGGAAGATGATAGATGCAGCAAATGAAAGAAGGGGGGGGGGACGCTGCTCCATTCCTTTTTAGAATGCCCGGCTCTGGTGCTGTGGAATGAAACCATCCAGGTGATCAATACTGTCATACAGAGGGCATTAGAGTGGGACTATGCAACTTTATTGTTAGGGGATCAATCCCTTTTAATAAAGCAAGGCCTATCACAACCTTATAGGAGGTTAGTGTATGTCTCACTCCTGTTGGTCAGGAAAACTATTTTACATTTTTGGATCTCTGAAGAGGGTGCTTTAGGAGTGGTATGGAAAATGAAGATGAGGGAAGTAGGCACACACGAGAGGCGAATCTACTCCAAGGCCAGCAGACCAGATAATAGAAAGTATGCCATGCAGAAAGTATGCCATGCTGTGGACAGATTGCCTAAATGTGATCACCTAAAAGGAGAGGGAGGGGATGGGGAAGGAGAGTGAAGGGCTGAATGGGGAGGGGGGGGGGCATGACTGTTGAGAAATGGAATGGAGAGTCTGGAGAAGTGAAAGGTAGAATGGATGGGGGGATCTAAACAATTATAAAAAAACTACAATGCAGGCTGTCATAAAAGTACAAAGATTGATATGGATTTGGATTACATAACACGTTATTGGACTGTACACTTGGTTTTATAGTATGTACTTTGCAAATACAACCTGTATTGTGTGAATAAAAATAATTTTAAAAAAGTAATTGTCTTGGGCACTGTTTTGTCATGATCTTGTCCCACAAGGAGTGACAGGTAAGATCCTGGTCAACAGGACCATAATGTTGCACTGTGTGACTCACAAACTGATGTCCTCGCTCCCCCTCCTCCACCGCTTCTTCACCAATGACAGGAGAGAGTAGACTGGGAGCAGTTTTTGTCCCCCTCTCGCACAGTCCTTGCTAAGGCGCTACTAGTCATACAGTTTCCTTACAGGATCTGTGCTGCCAAGCAGAGCTAATCCAACCATTAGGCAGACTAGGTTGTTGCCTAGGATAGCAGCTTCGGGGGAGGGGGAGGAGGAGGTGGCAGCAGCAGCAGCAGCAAAAAAAAGCAGGTGCAGTAAAATAAAACAATAGATCCTGACAGCTGCACAAACTAAAAAAAACATCAATGTGTACTTTTACCTGCAGGAAGGGTGGGTAATTTTCAAATAGCTCATTTACGTAGGTAAATGACTTTTGGAAATTGTCCTCATTATTTGTGTGCATGCACTGAATATTTAAAAGTATTTTTTTTTGGGGGGGGGGGGAGCAGACTAGGGGTTTGAAAGTTAAGCGTGAGGGACATAAGGCAAGGAATACCTTTGTATAGGCCCTGTAGCCATGTCCCACCAAACAGAAACACACACACAAAGAAAACTTGTTTTCTCAGGTCAGCAAAGCTTGACTCTAGCCTTAAGAGCTAGGGAAATGTTATTCCTGTTATTAGCTGCTAAGAGCACTAACCTGTTTACTTGCATATGTTAATTGGTTTTGAATCTTGTCAGTTTTTTTGTTTTAAATGGTTCAGCAAAGTCTAGTTTCCAGGGTAACATACTACCATGTATTTAATATTGTTTTTGGTTTCCCAGAGAAACCAAGTTACCCAGTTCTAAGCTGGAGATGCTGGGACAGTCCTGGATTTCTGATCACACCATCCTAGTGCATTATGGAGCCCTTTTACCAAGCTGTGGTAAAAGGAGCCCTGCACTAGCAGTAGTGTGTGTTTTTGCCATGTGCCGAGGTGCCTTTTACTGCAGAGGGTAAAAAAGCAGAAAAAAAAAAAGAAAAGACTCAGTGGTAAGTTTACACTTGCTGCGTGCCATATGGGGGTGAGCACTTACCGCCACCCATTGAGGTGGCTGTAAGGATTCCCGTGCTAATGTGCTGCCCAATTACTGCTGGGTAACCCTGGTGGTAAAAATATAGAAATAAATTTCTGTAGTGCCAGAAATGGCACATGCTGGGGGTGGAATTACTGCTGGGCTGCTGCGGTAGCCCACCGGTTGTTCCGCTTTGAGATGTGGCAATAACCCTTTAGTAAAGGGCCCCTATGTGACTTACAGCATTGATGATGGGCAGGTTCAGGCACTACAAATCTCATGCTGCTTTTGGATGTAAGTTCAAAACCAGGACTGGACACACTCCAGCCTGGAACTAGGTAGCTTGGCATCTCTGGTTTCCATGGTTCACTTAAAGTGGCACAAACTGTGATATACCCCTTCGACACCCAAGGCTGGGTGCGAGGGGAGGAGGGGTCGGGGCGCTGGGTCAATCCAACAGGTTCATCCGGTCCTGGTTTTGCCTTATTGCATGCATGGACTTGTCGTTTCCGGTTGTTGTACCCAGGGCTTAGTTTATGAGAAGAGCAGAAACAATATCTCCCTGCATGCACTGTGGGGAACCCCCTTCTCCCCCCCCCCCAAAAAAAAAAAAAAACCAGACGTGGTGGTGGAGCTAGGCGCTAGGCTGAGCGGGAGGAGGTGGAAGGTCGGCCCTGCGGCTGCCGCGGGATGATGCTAGGGTTAGTTGGAGCGGCAGAGGCAGGCGGGCGGGCTCGCGGGGTGGGCGCGCGCGGGCATCGCTTGGTTACTGGGAACCCTGGTGGAGGCTGCTCGTGGCCGATGGAGCTGCATGTGCTGGAGCTCGCGCCGGAGGCAGCCGCTGGGACAGTGTTCTAAAGCCGTGGCTGAACAATAGACGGCAGAGGTTCCGCGCGCGCTGCCTCCCTCTCCGGGAAAGAATGTCGGACCCCAGCTACTGGACGGCGGTGACCGGCTACAAGGGTGGAAACTTGACTAAGGGCGCCCTGCTGCAGCGCTCCAAAAGGTCAGTTGGCAGGGGAGGGCCCCATGGTGGGGGGAAGGGAAGTGGAATCGTTTTCTTCTTATCTCTGCTTTTGGTGATGGGGGAATATCGGCTATATTCAGTACCATAAGGGTTCGACTCCCTTAGATCTGCAAAAAGTCCCCGAAAATGTTCAAGAGATCTCAGACCGGGGGGGGGGTTAGTGATGGGAAAGATCTGCCCTGATACAAAGCTGTGGAGTGTACAAAAGGTGTTTTGTTTTTTAAACCGAAATGAGCTCTGGTTCGGGGATGCATGCGTGTTCTCAGCTTTTCAGTATGCTTTATCTTTTCTTTGTGTATGTTCCTGTATCACTTTACAACAAGGGACTCGAGAACCAAATGTACTAAAAGTTTCTCCCATTTTGTGTCTATAGCAGCGGTGGATTTAACCCTTCAGTAGGCCTGGGGGGATCCCTCCTCAACCCATTATAAAATAATGATGGAGCTGGTCATGATCTGCTTCAGGTCTGTGGTACATAGAAACTTGTTCCAGAGTCCATAAGAAGCCTCCCCTCTCATAGTGGAGGCAGAATTTGAAACCAGATCTCCCCATCAGACCCTGTGCAGTGTGAAATTATCTATGGCTGAATATTGTGGTGTTTGGCCCCTTTGGTACCCAGAATAATTCCATTGGAGTACTAAGCATCTGTGACTTTATTTTTAAAGAAGAAGAATGGGCAGGCTTTGCTTGTCTGTCTTTCATGCTATGAAGCTGGTAAATTACATATCATTATATGACATGTTTTTATGCTGCAAGCCCAGCAACATGGTTAAAAAAAATCATTTTGAAGCGAGTTTGTGTTTGTAATTTCAACTTTTTATTTTATTTTTTTCTTTGCTGTTTTCTTTGTTTGGGTTATTGTAATGCAACTCATTTTGGGGCTTGGTAGTTCCTCATTTCTTAGAATGAACCTGCATGTCTCCTATTTTAGTACATAGCCTTCATACCTAGGGGTTGGGGTGAGCATGAAGTATTAAATTTGTGGAGGGTCCAAATAAATAAAAATGATGTAAATAGTTAAGTATATCAAATCCCAGCACTAATGTACGCCTTTACTTAAGTGTTTCATAATCTGTCTGCCCATCCCTCACCACTTTATTTGGATCAGTTATAAAATCTAGCACCTAAACATCTCCATCCCACTCCTGGATGCTTTGTGATGTCCTTAAGAGTTGTCTTAGTAGTAGAGAATGACATGGGGAGAAAGTTTGTCCCCCATTCCTGCCCCGTCTCTGTGGGCTCTGTATCCCCAACCTGTCCCTGCGGGCTCTTGTTTCCATCCCCGCAGATTCTGTCCCTGTTCCCGCCCTATCCCAGCAGGTTCTGTCCTCATCTGCAGAAGCCTCAAACACTTATGATTTCGTATTTAAATCTAAAAAGTATAAAAAGGAACAATATGCCATGCAACTGTTGTTTATAAATCACAAACAGAAAACAGTAACAACAACAAGCACACTAAATAACCCCACCACCAGAACTACCCTCTACCTTTCAACCTCAACAATAGCTGACTTTTACTACCCCAAGGAACTCTAATCCACCAAGTTAAAATGTCCAGAGGTACAAAATGCAACCTGTTCTGTATGCCCTATGAAGCACTGTTATGATTTTTTAATCTGTGGATGAATAAGTTATCAACAATCTGTCTAGCTCTCCTGTCTTCCACAGTCCTTCCTGTAGTAGAAGATGTCTTCTCAGAAGAAGTTCTGGTAGCAGGAATATACAGGATCCCCTATGCAAATTTTGCCGGTTGTGGCCAGCATGTTTGTTTGTTTTTTTCCCCAAAAAATCAAAATATCGTCTTCTGCATCACTCGAACATACATAAATAACGGTCCAGTTCATTTACAGGCTTCAAAGTAGAGAATGACTTGGAGTGGCCTAGTGGTTAGAGTGGTGGACTTTGGTCCTGGGGAACTGGGTTCGATTCCCACTGCAGGCAAAGGCAGCTCACTTAACCCTCCATTGCCCCAGGTACAAATAAGTACCTAAGCCGCATTGAGCCTGCCATGAGTGGGAAAGCACGGGGTACAAATAAAAAAATTAAAAAAAAAACATTTGTCTCCACTCCTTCCCCTAAGTCTCTGTCCCCAGGGGCTTTCCGTTACCGCAGGTCCCCATCCCCGTGTCATTCTCTGCTTAGTAGCTCCACTGATTAGATAGTACTGAGAGAGAGATGCAGATAAAGTCACAGTGTGCTGTTGGTACATGGATTTATATATGTGTATGCAGACATATAAGGTGTTTGTCAATGGGGAATTTCTTTATACTCATACAGAAGGCAGCTTAATGTATCCTTAGTGCCGTTACAAACCAACTGCATTTCTCTTGGAATGAAACAATGACCATAAATATTGATCTTTAGGATTCTTTATTTTTTGAGTATTCATTTGTTAATCATAGTTTGTGGGTGCCTGCCTGCCGAGTGATCTCTTCAGAGCCCAGATCTGAATCAGGAAGGTAGGAACTGGAGGGCTGAAACTGGAAGGTTAAGCAGTGAGGGAGCACCAGGCAGTCGGAAGCAAGAGGTTCATCCCTCAAAATAAGCCACATTGAACCCGATCTTGTTTGGGATTATGTGGGATACAAATGTTATAAATAAACATAGCATTTTCATAAGTGGATCCCCCATGGGTGCAACATGGGAGAATGCCCACAGCAACAAGTTAAAACTTGTCATAGATGTACAAAACTCACCCATTTGGAGAAATTGCCCCCAAAACAAGTACTGTTAGGCTGCATGTTTTTCTTTATATTTTTGTTATACTGACCATTCAGCTGAGAAGGCATCCTTTTAAAATCAGCCAGCTTTGCTTTAGAAGTAAATGCAATGTCTTGGGATGATATAGTTGTAATTGACCCATTGTTCTGATGCAGTGGTTCTCAGCCGAGTCTTTGGGACACTCCTAGCCAGTCAGGTTTTCAGGATATCCACAATGAAATTGCATAAAATGAATTTGCATGTACTACTACTACTACTTATCTCATGCATATTCATTGTGGATATCCTGAGAACCTGACTGGCTAAGTGTGTCCTGAGTACTAGGTTGAGAACTCCTGTTCTATAGGGTTGCTTTATGGGGGAGCAGCACTTAAAAACACTTTGTGATGCCATTTCACTTAGGGAAGGGATGGAGATTTTGGATTTAGCTCATACCTTTTTCAGTAGTAGCTCAAGGTGAGTTATATTCAGATACAGTAGATATTTCCTGGTGTCCAGATAAACATACAGTCTGAATTTGTACCTGAGGCAATGGACAGCTAAGTGAATTATCCAAGATTACGAGTAGCAACAGTGGGATTTCAACCCATGCTGCCCTGTTTCTCAACTTGCTGCTCAGACCGTTAAGACCCTCCACTTTGGTCAATGATGTCAGGCCTCCATGCCAGGAAATCAGCTCCTGAAATTCAGAAAGGGCTGCTCCGAGTTTTTAAGAGGACCTTTTCTGTAATGTACTCAGATAAAAGAAGGAAAAGGATAGAAACATTCAAATGGCTATCAGGCTTCCACGAGGAACCAGGTGGTACTCTTCCTAGAAAAGGAAGATCAGGAAAGTGTTGATATGAATCTAAAAGGAAGGGAGATGAAAGGAATAGGTTCCAGGAGATAGTAGTGGGAACCAAGTCTTTGGCACAATTCTAGCACAATTAGGACCCATTATAGAGGGATATGTTAAATGCAAAGAAGGGAGTTGAGCAGAGATGAGCAGAGCATTGGTTGCACAGTAGATGGAGGCAACTGGAAAGCGTACATGGGCTGAGAGGTCCTAATTATCTGCCGACCTTCATTGTTAGTGGCTTTAAAGGGGATCAGCGACCACCCTTACTGGTGTGGCCCAACACCTAAAAGACCCTTCTACCTACAGGTCATCCCCCACTAACATTATCATTTAGTCCCACTTCAGTTAGCGATATGAAGGTCAAAAACCTGATAGAATGAAATAACATCAATAAAGGGTAAAGGATCATGGACTTGATATGCTGTGTTTCTGTGGGTACAACCAAAGTGGTTCACACATATCTGTAGGTACTTTCAATGACAAGAACAATGACAACAGAGTGGAAGTATACAGGCCGCAGCTTCGTTTATTGTTAAAGAATTTAAATTAAACATAATTCATCATTTACCCGAGCTGTATTGCAACATTTCATATGTACAATAGATACTTATACTCCTCAAAAACCCATAGGAGCTCCATAGGGTTTACAGGAAAAGAAGACTGGGCAAGACCCCAGAGAAGTATACAATTATTACAGAGTTAATAATTCAAAGCCTGTTGAAAAGCTGGAAGAGTTTTTTTTTGTTTTGTTTTTTAGAACTCTTGTTTATTGGCACCAGTGTAAATGTACAGATTGTGGTCACAATATTCAAAATACAATAAAGAAGCTTGTTCCAGTGTCCAAGTTGTATATACAGTTCATATTATGATCAATAAATGAACTTCCACTTCCTCAACCCCCCTTTCCCTCTTCCCATCCCTCAGCGGTTCAAGATCCTACTTTGTGTGACTGGAGTGAGAGAGTCCCAAAAGGGAGACCATTGTCTTACAAAACTTATCGCCTCTCTTGGAGGCTAAGTCTATGACTCCCCTTTTCTCTAAAGAGCAGAATTGTATCATAGACGATCTCCAGTGTGACACATTTGGGGGTTCTGGATTCAACCACAGCTGTAAAATCACCCTCTTTGCAATCAAGGCAGTTCTCTTTAGGAAAGCTTTAATACCCGAGGGCGCCGATCCCTGAATCCTAAAATTATCAGTTGTCCAGGGGTGGGTTGCCAAATGATATTCCAAATATGTGAGACATGTTTACTCAATTCAACCCAGAAGGGATACACCAAAAGGCAGTTCCAATACATGTGACCCAAATTCGCCTCTCTGCGAGTACACTTTGGACAGTCGTCAGTATCTCGCAGGGTGGTCCGAAAGGCTCTGTGCGGGGAAATGTGCAGCCGAAATATAAATTTGTATTGTAGTTCCCACCCATTAGCATTCTCCGTCATGTTATATGTGGACATTAAACAAGCAACCACTTACTCCGGTTGCAGATTCAGTCTCAACTCCTGGTTCCAGTGTTGGGTCAGTATAGAATAATCATATGATTTAGTTGAGTCTCGTAAGTGGCTATGGAAATATTTCAGAGGTACTCTTGATTGAGCGTCTAGTGCCACCATCACATTAAGACTTTCCCAGGATTCCAGGGTCAGTGAAGTAGAAGGCAAGGAATTGACATAATGACGAATTTGAAAATAAGCAAGCATATCTCTCTATGGTCCAAGTCAAATTCTTCACATAATGTTTCAAAAGACTTGATAGCTCCTCGCTCTGACACTATATGAAATAAATAATGGATCCCATGAGAGGCCCACTTACGAAAAGAAGGGGGGGAGCTACCTGCTAGGAATGCCGGGTTACCCTGTATGGGAAGCAAAGGAGAAACCTCTCTGATCAAATTGTGAAATTTACATAACCAATGCCATGCCTGGCGTAATGGTCGGAAAATAAAATTATAGTGTCCTAATGAGGGTAGTTTGTCTGCAGGAGCATGTAGCCAATATGCAAAATTTAAAGAACCAAACAGAGTGGTTTCGCTCCACTCAATTTTTTTTTCTTGTACACCCACAGGAAACCTATCAGAAAGGTGGTGCATACAACTGGCTATTGAAAACAAACGGAGATCCAAGAGACCCAGACCCCCCCCCCCCCCCCTTAGTGCGAGGAAGCATTGCCCTAGATAACATCGTACATGCTCGCTTCCCCTGCTACAGAAAAAAATGTAGCTTCTTTCGCAGCCACTTTTCATCCCTATAATGTAACATGAAAGGTAACAATTGAAATATATAAATCTATTTCATATTGTATAGTGCTATCCGTCCTAGCAAAGTTATTGGCAGTGCCTGCCACCCCTGTAGAATTTCAGTCGCTCACCGTTTTAGAGGCCCCAAATTGTCAGGATAAAGTCGAGATAGGTCAGCAGGGATATATGAACACCCAAGTACTTAATTGCATCTTGTGCCCATTGAAAAGGGGGGAAAAAACCTTCCCATTCTTCTCTAATCTCAGGTTGTATTGGTAAAGCCATTGATTTTGATAAATTCAAGGAAAATCCAGAAAAAAAAACCCCAAAATTTGTCTAACACCACTAACGATTGAGAAATGGATGTATGTGGCTGTGTAAGAGTGAGAAACATGTTGTCTGCAAAGGCCAAGCCTTTTACTGGTTGCGCTGGCAGTGTTATACCAACAATATTTGGGTCTGCCGAGGTTTTTTTTTTGTAAAAGGCTTTCCTAAATATTTATAACAATCAGTCTCACATTTACAGTAAAACATTCCACCATTTAGCAGATTGAAAGGAAAATAGTCCTTTAAATACTGATTTATAAATAACATATTTAGGACTGGGATATTTTAGTAACAGTGGAAGCCTATCCGAAAGAGCTCTGTTTCTGTGAGTAAGATTAACAAGTTCAATCAGATATTCTGGAGCTGACCCATATAAAATAAGAAAGATTGTACTACATAATTTAAAAATGACGTGCATCTTAACAGGAAGCCAGTGAAGTTTCACCAGCAATGGTAAGACAGGCTCATATCTAGATGTTCTAAATATGAGCCAAGCCACCGTATTCTGTAATGTCTGCACTCTCTTGACCAGCCCTTCCACTAGGCCCACAAATACAGCATTGCAATAGTTCATATGCAATAGAATTAAAGATAGTGCTATATTTCAAAAAGCGTTAAAGTTAAGCTTGATCATATCCTTCTCAATTTCCTTAAAATATAAAAACACCATTTTATCAGCAAATTCACATGTGATTTAAAAATAAGTAAGATGTTTGTCAAAGAGAACCCCCCAGAATCTTCAGTTGTTCGTCCAAATTGTACGTAACACCATTCACAACAAGAAACTTTTCCATAAATGGCTTAAAGCATTGTTCCCAAATCTGCTCCTGGAGGCACCCCAGCTAGTCATGTTTTCAGGATATCCACAATGAATATTCATGAGAGAGATTTGCATATAGTGGAGGTAGTGCATGCAAATCTCTCGTGAAAATTCATTGTGGATATCCTGAAAACCTGACTGGCTGCGGTGCCTCCAGGACCAGGTTTGGGAACCACTGGCTTAAAGGAATTCCCTTGAACCAAAAACTTTGTGCCCTATCATGGTCTAAGTAGTTAAGACTTCAATGCCTTTCTCTATTTCTTGAGTAGTTTCTGATAAAGTGTGGGTAAAAGGAATAATTATAGTAACATCATCAGCGTAACTGTTTGATCGAAACCCAGCTATAGAGAGCTGATTCAATAATTGGGAACCAAACAGTCAGTTCTATCCGCCATTTCAGCTAAGCAGCTTCACCATTTTCATTGTCTTTTGCCCCGCCATTCCAGCTAAGACTTCAGGAAACCAGCAAGAACCTCCTTGCTATGAAGCCAGGTCATAGGACCCCCACATAACTTAATTCACCGCAGGGCGAAATTAAGGAGGACTATTTGTTACCCCCAAAATAATGTGGAGGAGTGGCCTAGTGGTTAAGGTGGTGGACTTTGGTCCTGGGGAACTGAGGAACTGAGTTTGAGTCCCGCTTCAGGCACAGGCAGCTCCTTGTGACTCTGGGCAAGTCACTTAACCCTCCACTGCCCCATATAAGCCGCATTGAGCCTGCCATGAGTGGGAAAGCGCGGGGTACAAATGTAAGAAAAAAGAAAGTCGGCTGAGGTTCCGCAGTGTAACAATCCGCACGCAGAAAACATTCTAATAAAACAGAGAATAGTGGCCCTAACCTCAATACCTTTGCAACAAGAAAAAAGGGGAGGGAGGGAACACCAAGGAGCGAGGGAACCGGCCTAAGTTCCTGGAGTGTGGCCATAAGAAGCCACACAACTCTTCTCCCTGCTGGTGAGTCAGCCAGTAACATAGTAGATGACGGCAGAAAAAGACCTGCACGGTCCATCCAGTCTGCCCAATAAGATAACTCATATGTGCTAATTTTGTGTATACCCTACTTTGATTTGTACCTCTGTTCTTCAGGTCCCAGACTGTATAAGTCTGCCCAGCACTATTCCCGCCTCCCACCACCGGCTCTGGCACAGACCGTATAAGTCTGCCCAGCACTATCCCCGCCTCCCAACCTCCAGTCCCGCCTCACACCACTGGCTCTGGCACAGATCGTATAAGTCTGCCCCGCACTATCCCCGCCTCCCAACCACAGTGCAGTAAATTTCATGCCAAAGATAATTTTAAAAAATCACTGCCCAATCTGGGCCAGAGACCTCGACCTGGGTGCGGTCCTTTACCAAGGCCACTCCCCTCCCCCCCAACCAACACCAGGGCATGGCCGACCCTGGGCAGCACCGCCCCCAGTTAAAGTGGGGGCTCAGGATGGGACCTTCGCTCCAGAAACTTCCAATCTCTTCTTTATTGTATTCTAATGTGTGAGCAGAAAATCCTCTTATTTGATAGCCACTCAGAAAGGCGTGCATGATGTCGGTTGAAGGGACCAAAAACTGGCTTCCTGCTTTAGACCTTCCCTTCCTTATAATCTCATCTAGTTGCTGGCTTATGGTCCTGAAAGGGCTTTACTGCTTCAGGGTCCTTCGTTCATGTAAACTCAGCTGTTTTTTGTGTGGGAAAACTCTTAAAAACTTGAGTGCGTATATTAGTCTGTGATGCATCATCTTGCAGGAAGCTACAGGGGTGATGTTTGACGCTCTCTGTTAAATGCTTTGAATCAGAAGTGTGGGAAAAGCTGTGTGTTGCAATGCTTTGGGCTAGTCAGAGAGGCGTCCACTTGCAGGGCCTATGGTGGAATTTTTTTTTTACAGTTCTAATCAGAAAGCACTAAGGCAGACATCTGAAGGCCATGTAACATATTATCATATAGGCGATGTGACTCGTAGGATGTTTTTCCACCCTGGTTTGCCTCAGTTTAAACAATGCTGAGGTGAAGCATGGAATGTCTCGACCCATGTTTTCTTCTGCTTTTTGGACAGGGTGAAAGAAACTGAAATATTTTGCACCAGTGAAAAGGGGAAACAAGCTCTAAATGTATTTAGAGGAGGGAAATGCGGCACAGTTAAGCTTGCCACTTTTAATGACGGGCACCCTTAGATTCAACAAGTCGCCTGTTGTGTTCCAGCCCGATGGTGGTGCTGCCATGTAGAGTGATTAATTGGGTTTAATTCCTGGGCGAAGCTTCTGCTCACCAGCTTATCTGGCGATGGCTTGGTGACCAGTGTCTTTCCCACCCCCTCCTTTGCTAATTTGTCCACCTACAAACCTTTTCAGAACTGACTTCCTTTTCTTCACTGTAGCTAGAGTGGAAGGTGGAACCCCCTAACTGTCCTTACCCTTGTACCCTAGATCATTCTTGTTGGCACTATAGCAAAGGACAAGGTATCCTTTCTTATACACTGTTTGGCATATATTAAAGCTATCATTTTGATTAAGATAGATCTCTGCATTCCACTTCAAATTTACCTAACTACCAGGATACTTTATTTAAAACCAATTCCCATTCAGCAAATTATAAACAATTGGAAGGACATATCTTCAGGATTACTAATAACTCTGGGGTCTTGTTTACAAATTGTTTTTTTCTTTTCTTATTTTGTTGGATCATTTTCTGTGTTTTCTTAATAAGCCCTCTTGGTTTTTTTTTGTTCTCATTGCTATATCTGTAAGCCATGAATAACGGGGTTTTAAAAAGGTTGGGATAATTTCCTAAAAGAAAAGATGGGCTGGGAAAATCCAATTCTTATTTCTAGGATAAGCAGCATAAAATCTATTTTACTCTTTTTGAGATCTTGCCAGGTACTTGTGGACTGAATTGGACACGGTTGGAAACAGGATACTGGGTCTGTCCCAGTTGGCAGTACTTATGTTCTTATAATGTACATCTAGATAGTGATTTTTTTTCTTCTTTTTCTAGTTCAAATATTTCATTTTATATAATTAACAAATAAAGGGAAAATCATCATTGGTGGGGTCAGGACTGGGTGAGTGAATCCCTGTTATTCCACAATGGTGGATTTAATGTCTGTGGTGGTAGGGTGCCAGAAGGAGCCCTGGTGCACGGCCCCAGCTTGAGACTGTTGTTGCAATAAAAAATGGATAGAATAATTTGGTAGGGGGATATAAATAGGAAAAACCCCATTCCTACATTTGGATGTCAAAGCTTATGGCGCTGTATTCCAGATTCAATGGAGCTGGAAGCCTCAAGGTGCAAGAGAAAACTCGAGAGCCATATTTATTTATTAAACAACCATCCAACCAATCTGATCTCTCATTCAGAGAGGATCCCAGTGCACTTTAGAATTGTAATGTTTCAGAAAGGGAAATGGGGGAAATGGGACTTGATATACCGCCTTTCTGAGGTTTTTGCAACTACATTCAAAGCAGTTTACATATATTCAGGCACTTATTTTGTACCAGGGGTACTGGAGGGTTAAGTGACTTGCCCAGAGTCACAAGGAGCTGCAGTGGGAATCAAACTCAGTTCCCCAGGATCAAAGTCCACTGCACTAACCACTAGGCTACTCCTCCACACATGCACATACTCACCTCGGTGGAAATGTCAAGCAGTTTTGCAATCGGGTCTTTGTGAGAGTCAGTGGCAGAAGAGGGGTGGAACGCCCAACTCAGTCCTCAGGTCTCCTTTAAATCCATCTATTCAGCAGGGGAGACTGCATCTTTAGCTGGAGGAGTGGGGAGGGGGTCTAAGTTAGGGGTTCGCAAACACAGTGTTCAGGGGCCACAACCCAGTCAGATTTTCAAGATTTCCACAATGAATGTGAATGAGATTGATTTCCATGCACTGCTTCCATTGTATGCAAATAGATCTTGTATATATATATTCGTTGTGGAAATCTTGAAAACCTGACTGGGGTTGTGGCCCTGGGACTGTGGTTGCCCACATTCTCAAAGTGAAAGGAAAGAATTGTAGCGCTTTAGTAGTTGATATACGTGGGCAGCCTGGATAGCATGTAAACCATGGTAAAAATTGGCCTGTGCTAGTTTTGGCACTTGAAATTGGCATGCACTGGGCCATTTCTTTTTTTTACTGCAGTGGGGGGGGGGGGGGGGGGGACATTTTTTAAAATGAGGCAGTAAATGACTGTGCGCTAATATTAAAATTAGTGCATGGCAGTTTACTGCCTGAGCCCTTAATTCCACTTATTCAGAAGGCGATAAGGGCTCACGCGCTACTTGTGCGCTACTTGGGCAGCATGCAGCAGTGTGGCCGTTCTGCCAATTACCGCCGGGAGCTCCCTTGCGGTAGAAAATAGAAAATTATTTTCTAGCATGGGAAACTGCGCGTGCCAACTTCAGAACTACCACTGGGCTCCTGAGCTACCCTGGCGTAGAGTAGATTTGGCATGCACTACCCATTCGGTAGCCCTACCGCGGCTTAGTAAAAGGGCCCTTTAATGTAGGAAATGATGGCAGATTTTGTTTAAGATGCAGGCAGGTTTCTCACTGTCCTCACATTGGGGTACTTGGCAGCGATGTTAGTGGGCATAGCAAAAACCTAGCAGCCGCAGGAGGGCATTGATGGACCTGTTCTGTGCAACCAGCACCACCCCCACCCCCAGTGCCTGATACTTTTCATTTTCTACGCGTTTTTCTTCTTAGATTGTTGATCTTTATGATCAGATGTTTGGGAATGAGATTCTCCCCCTTTCGATCCTCCTGCAGCCTCAGGTTGCCCATGGTGAATATTTCTACTACTACTTATCATTTCTATAGCGCTACAAGGCATACGCAGCGCTGTACACCATACACAAAAAGACAGTCCCTGCTCAAAGAGCTTACAATCTAGATAAGACAAGCAGACAGAACAATTAAGGGTAAGGGAATACAGAGGTGAGGATAAAAGGACAGGGCAAGTGAGCAGTGGTTAGGAGTCAAAAGCAGTGGTAAAGAGGTGGGCTTTTAGTTTGGACTTGAAAACAGCCAAAGAGGGGGCTAGACGCACAGGCTCGGGAAGTCTATTCCAGGCGTGAGGTACAGCAAGATAAAATAGATCTGAGATCTATTTGTGGATAACAGATGATCAAACTGGTTAATTTCATATATTTTAATTCCCCTGAAAACAAGACCTATCAGGGTAACTTTTGAAGGACTGTCCTAGATATAATCTCCAAACCAGAGCTTTCCAGAGGCTTTGTAATTCTTGGCTGTGTGTATATGCAGCTTATCTCTCATGTTTGGCTGAATGGAATGCTGGCACAACATTTTGCAAAAATGTGACTGCTCAGTTCCTCCACAGACTCTTTACATGGTAACATTGTAACACAGGGAAGTCTCTTCCCCCTCGCCCCACTTTCTCTCCAAAGTGATACTTGATTTGACTTGGGCCATATATTAATCAGATCAAAACAAAATTAGCAATTTAGGCTAAAAGCTATTATACGTGGATTGTAAATTATATCGCCATCATGTTAGGAAAGGGGGGGGAGGGGGCTTGATCAGGGCCGGCCCAAGGGGATCTGCTATATCGATCGTGACTGAATCGATAGGGATGGGCTGGAGTGTACATTTTAAGGGGCTTCGATGTTAGCTTCAGAACTTGGTACAAGAACAGTACTGGGCAGACTTCTACGGTCTGTGCCCTGAGAAAGGCAAGGACAAATCAAACTCAGGTATACATATAAAGTATCACATACTATGTAAAATGAGTTTATCTTGTTGGGCAGACTGGATGGACTGTACAGGTCTTTATCTGCCGTCATTTACTATGTAGCGCTGTCCCTTAATCCAAGACTTGTCTCTACTGAAACCATGTTGCCTCAGGTCCTGTAATCCATTGGACAGAATAATTGCTTGGCACTCACACCTCTTTGATCAGTGCCATTCTTTTTTTTTTGGGGGGGGGGGGGGGGTTCTCTCCTACCACTGTCTGGTCTCCTTTCTTCAGGCTTCGTATCAGTTTTGAATGGGAAAGTTCCAGGGTGTCACCTCTTCATTCCCCATAGTTCTCAGGGTCATGATCCCAGAGCTTTTCCTGTATGGCGCTGTTGTTCTGTTTACAAAGTTTCCAGTGGATAAGACATGCCATGTTGTTAGGCTTTTCTGTATAGAAAATTTTTCCCATCAGCACTTCCCAGCCAGCTCTGAGATGAGTAATCATTTCCAGCCTTTCCGTACAGGATCTACATAATGTCTGTTCTACCAGTATTTTTTTTCCATGCTTGCCGTGGACCATCTCATCTGTAATCCACAGTCCTGGTATACAGCTTTCAGTTTCTTATCCTTGGGTATCAGTTCACACCTTAACCATTTATGTCTGTGGGTTAGATTCAGCATGTGGTTCCTGGAGTAACACTTTTTGCGTTGACTGAACATGTGGTTCCTGGAGTAACACTTTGTATTTCCCATTGTGCTTAAGTATTTGTCTCTTGTTTTTTATTCAGTAGTTGATCTAATTCTTCTAGCGTTTTGGGGTTTTTTTTCTTTTCTTTTGCAAGATTCTTGCTTCTTTCCTTGCCTGTACCCAGTTCTTGTCTTGGTAGTTTTTCTCTATGGCAGGTTCTCGGTGCATCTGCTTGAAGTCTAAGTTTTAACACTCTGGCTGCTGTGATATATTAATATGTAGCAGGTTATATGCTTGCCATGCAATATTTTTAATGCTGCCAGTGTGTAATTATGGAATATTATGTCTACAGAGCACCATTTCTCCCACCAGCCTCGGAAGTATATTATACGTTTGCCCTGTGATATTCTTTGGGGCATAATTACACCTGCAGTGTGCACTGTGCTCTGCTCCCTTCTAGGATGTGTAGAAATCCAAAAAGATAGGAATGTTAATGTGTCTAGCTGTTCTTGCACGGAGTGAGAATGCAGGAGGGATAACAGGGTGCTGTGTACAGGAAGCAGGTGTTTGTTTGTTGTCTGGGCCAGAGCTCATTTAAAACCTTATTTAAAAAAAATACTGCCCAATATTCAAAAGGGTTTTTCTCCTGCTTGGTTAAACCCCACTGAGTAACCCAGCACCTGATATTCAGTTGCATTTAACCAGGTTGTGCTGCTAAATATTGCCACTAACCAGCCATCTGACTATTTGAGTCTGCTAACTGACTAAGAGCCAATGTGCAAAACTTACCGAGCCAGCACCATGCATTTTTGACTGGCTCCAGCCAGTTTTTTGCAAGCACGGTATTCAACAGATGATGCACTAAGGGGTTCTGTGGGCTCTTTTTCTGTCCGTGGTGGCAGCCAACAGGAATCGCATGCAAACGAGTGGATTAGTATTTAAACGTGATGCAAGTTAAGAACCGCCTACCTTTTGCGGGAGAAATTTTGTGGGAGGTCTGGAGCCGCCTTACCATGCAGCTTCTCAGTATAACAGTCTGCTGCACAGCATCGTGGAGGCTTATGGATCAGACACGTGTCCCTGGAGTGGTCAGCCACGAGAGTGGGCCCCCTTGTGACCCACGCAGTAACTCCTCCCTACCCGGGATGAAGGGTGGTAGATGTAAGCGGCGGTGAAGCCCAGCACCAAACTCATGAGCATGCTGAGCCATGGTCTGCGGGAGCACAAGGCCATCTTTAGTCTCCAAGGCAATGCGGGAAAGACTGCAAAGAAACTTCCATTCTTCTCTCCCTGCTTGCCACTTCTGGATGTCAGCAGCCCGGAAAGTTCCCCTGCCTCTTGCCCTCCTGCCAGCATTCTGCTCCGGAGAACCCACTTGCAGCTAGCCTGTGTGATGCAGCTTGTGTGCGTGTATGAAAGCCGTATGTTCCACATTCTGTTCTCAGCATTTGCAGAGCCGCCAGGTTTAGTGATTTGCCTGCACAGCTTAGCAACTGGTCGAGCTGCTCGCTGTTTTTGCAAGCAGCTCATTTACATAGTAACATAGTAAATGACAGCAGATAAAGACCTGTATGGTCCATCCAGTCTACCCAACAAGATACTTTATATGTATACCTGAGTTTGATTTGTCCATGCCTTTCTCAGGGCATAGACCGTAGATTCTGTCCAGCACTGTTCTTGTACTACGTTCTGAAGCTAACGTAGAGGCCCCTTAAAATTTACACTCCAGCCCATCCCTATCCAGTCACGATCAGGGCATAGACCGTAGAAGTGTGCCCGGCTCCCGTTCTATTTCCCAATTGCTGGTGTTGCCACCCATTCTCCGCTAAGATTCCATAGATCCATTCCTTTTAAACAGGATTCCTTTGTGTTTATCCCACGCACGTTTGAATTCCATTACCATTTTCATCTCCACCTCCCACGGGAGGGCATTCCACATATCCACCACCCTCATGCGATTTTTTTTTATTTTTTATTTTTTGCATTGCTCGCGATTTTTACCAAGGTGGAAATAGCGATCGGTGCTTTACGGGGACTTTGTGCATCGGGCCCTCAGTAACTGCATAAAGTTAGGATGGCAAAAATGGCTGTCCTAACTTTATGTGCTAAAGTTAACCAGGCACCAGTCTGAATATTGGCCGGTGCCCAGTTAACTTCTGGGTGATCGCTGATACCCAGGTATTTGGTGCCGGGAGCTGCACATGCCCCAGCATTGAATATCCAGGGTCAGGTCAGACTATGGCTGTGAACGGCTCAGACGCCATGTACTGCTTCAGTCTGAATATCGGGCCCATAGTGTCAGTCACTGTAAAAGCGGCTGTGAACTGCTTATTCTCTATTTACTATAATTTCCCAAAAGCTCTTAATTGTCTTTACACCTTGGCTAGATGTGTAAAATCCATGGAGAAGGTACTGTGTATAGAACTGACTGCTCTGATTTTGAAGAGGCCACAAAAATAAAACTCTGGTTTCCATGACAAATACTTGCTTATGTACACACCTCAGAGGGAGGGCAGGGGAAGTAGCCCCAACTTCCCTCTTTTCATCTCTGTGAGCCCAGAGCCGGAAGATGTAGCTGAGTTTTTGTTGGTTTGCTGGTGGCAGCTTATTGTGCCTCTGTGTACATATCTTCCTTGCATGGATGCCCCCCCCCCCCCCCTCCACACACACACACCTTTGCCTTGGAAAGAAAAGGAAATGGCCTCTAAGATGCAGAGATCATGTTCTGGGTATCACATCACCCATCCCCCAGCTTTTTTTTGATGGCGTGTAAGCTTTCCACAACAGGAGAAGTGGGGGACCAAACCATTCTGTCTGGATGCTTGGAGTACAAGTAGGTTCCGTGGTGACATATGGTGGGTGGGGGAAGGGAGTTCAGCCGGATAGACTAGATGGGCCAAATATGCCTGCCTGCCTGTCTGTCTTCCAAGATTGAAGGGCGGGTGAGGGCAAGACACTTAAGGCAAGGACACCTGCTTTGAAAATAAAATAAAAAGTTGAAAATACTGGCAGAAAGCTGCTTCTGGGGATGGAGACAAATATTTTACTAATGTTTTTTAGCTGTGTTAGGAGGAACTGCTGCCTTGAGATAGGCTGGGTAGTAGAGTCATACAGTCCAGAGGCATGTATCTTACTGTATTAGTCAAATTAACCTTGTTTGTTGCAGTGTGTGAATGGTCTTTATTGGTTTATAGCGCTGTGAGCTTTGATTTTGTAACTGCCTGGTGTTCCCCTATCTCCTATGCAGCCATCTCAGTGATGGTCCTTGACCAGGGCTGCAGACCACAGTGCTGTCCAAAATGTGGCATGCATAAGTCCACTGAGTGGCCTGGTGGTGCAATGACCAGGTCTCCCTACCCCACCAGGGGCTGTGTGCTCTGTCTCTGCAGTTTTCAGAGGTGGCTGGGGAATCGAACCCAGGTATCCTTCACCACTTCTACCGAACCACCTGGCCAACCGCTTATTCCATATCATCAAGCTGATCAATCCATAGACTGGTGGGTTGTGTCCATCTACCAGCAGGTGGAGATAGAGAGCAAACTTTTGCCTCCCTATATGTGGTCATGTGCTGCCGGAAACTCCTCAGTATGTTCTCTATCTCAGCAGGTGGTGGTCACACACAGCAGCAGCTCTGGCTAGGCCTCCAAGCCTAATCCTTAGGTTTTGTTGAGGCCTGGGGTTGAGGGCTCTTTTGAGCAAGTGCAAACCTGGTGGTGCCAGGTCCCTCCTTTTCTCCCCCCTCCCGCTGGCTCCGTTCAAAAAAAAAAAAAAAAAAAAAAAAATTTTAAACGTCTTTAAAGGCGTTTAATTCGACGTTTCTTTAAACGTTCATTGCAGCTACTCACTGGGACACCAGTTCGTTACAGCTCGGAGCGGCAAGCAGGTAATTTTACCTTTTTATAGCGGGCAGGGGGTTCCCCGATTCTTCTCCTCGTGGCAATGGCGTCGGAGGGCGAGGGCGCAAAGGGTCGCTCCCCGGATCGCTGGAGCGCTTCTAGAGGGGATGCGGGGGTTTTACAACCTGATTCGCCCTTGATGGGTGATAGTTTAGTGACCGATGAATGTTCCGGTCGTTCCGCCGGCGTGGCGGTTTTTTCCCGCCATAAACGCCCATCCCCCGCTCCTCGCCTCCGCCATCTTGGCCGGCCACGCGACTCGGACGGCTTCTTCGGGGCCGCCCTTGAGGTTGGAGACATTAATGCCATGAACGCCCTTAATTTGGGCGACGGCACAAAAGCGGCTAAAGTTAAGCGCCGTTCTTCCCGCGCGGCTCCTTCACGGAGTTTCGCGCCGGACGCCATTTTGGATGCGCAGCATGTCTCTCCCCCGCTATTGCGAGCGCCGGTTGAGAGTGCGTCTAGGGCTGTTGCCCAGGCTGCGGAAGTGCACAGTCTGGGGGGTTTCTCCCCCGAGTTTGTTTTGCTGCTGCATCAGGCTTTCCTCATGCAAAACGCTGCCCCTGCTCCCTCTTCTGATAAAGAGGTTGAGGTTCCCAGAGGTAAACGCCCTCGGGTTGATTTCCAGGCCTTGGAGGACTTTTGTCTCCTCCGATGTAGATGAGGGCAGCGTGTCTGAGGTCTCCCAACGATCCTTTGCGGATTCCTTGGAGGAGATAGATCCCCGCTCGGATGGAGCGGATGACCCCTCTGCAGCGCGGCTTTTTAGCCCAGAGGATTTGCTCAACCTGTTGTTACAGGCCATGGACACTTTGAAGATTTCCTCTCCGGAGGACGTCTCTCCCTCAGCCCCTGTTGGCTCTGCCATTATGCTGGGGACGAAGCGCCCGCCTAGAACCTTCCACGTGCATGATGCCATGCACACCTTAATTGCGGCTCAATGGGATGTCCCGGAAACGAGCCTTAAAGTGGCTAGGGCTATGTCCCGCCTCTATCCTTTGGCTGTGAGTGAACGTGAGGCCTATCTGTGGCCTACCGTGGATTCTTTAATCACTGCGGTGACTAAGAAAACGGCGTTGCCGGTGGAAGGTGGCACGGCCCTAAAGGACGCCCAAGACAGAAGATTGGAGGCGGCCTTAAGGTCGTCCTTTGAGGCAGCTGCTTTAAGATTGCAGGCCTCAGTTTGCGGCTCCTATGTGGCCAGGGCGTGCCGGACTATGGTGCAGCGGGCTTCCCCCTCGGATCATTCCTTGAGGGCTGATTGGCCGGCCCTGGAATCGGGCTTAGCCTATTTGGCAGACTTGCTGTATGATGTCTGGAGAGCCTCAGCTAAAGGCATGGCTCAGACAGTCTCTGCGCGGCGGTGGCTTTGGCTGAAACATTGGTCTGCTGACCACGCCTCTAAATCCCGCCTGGCTAGATTGCCTTTTAAAGGCAAGCTGCTCTTTGGGGTCGAGCTGGACAAAATCGTGACCGATCTCGGCACGTCTAAGGGCAAGAAATTACCAGAGGTCAGGGCTCGGGTTAGTACTCGTCCCGATACCTCCAGAGGACGGTTGCAGGAAGCCCATCGGTACCGCCCGGGCAAGTCGGGTTCCTCTGCCCCCTCTTCCTTCAAGAGGAATTTCTCCCCCAAGCAGCATTCCTTTCGCAGAGACCGCCGTCCCGGAGGTGCTCCCTCCGGTCCTCCCCCAGGGTCTCGTACCCAATGACGGGGCCTTGGTCCACGCCCCAGTGCAGATTGGAGGACGGCTGTCCTCGTTTCTGGGCGAGTGGACCACTATAACTTCAGACGCGTGGGTGCTGGAAGTCATCAGAGACGGCTACAAGCTAGAGTTCTGCCAACCCTTAAGAGACGGGTTTGTACTCTCTCCCTGCAAGTCTCCGGTCAAGCTGTGGTAGTGCAGCAGACCTTGGACAACCTGATCCGCCTGGGTGCGGTCGTTCCGGTGCCAAAAAATCAGATTGGCAAGGGACGTTACTCCATTTACTTTGTGGTTCCAAAGAAAGGAGGTTCTGTCCGGCCTATCCTCGACCTCAAAGGGGTCAATCGGGCCTGGAAAGTGAGGCACTTTCGCATGGAGACTCTCCGCTCTGTTATAGCGGCAGTGAAGGCAGGAGAGTTCTTGGCTTCCTTGGACATCAAGGAAGCGTACCTGCATATTCCCATCTGGCCTCCTCTCCAACGCTTTCTGCGTTTTACAGTCCTGAGACGACACTTCCAGTTCAGAGCCCTCCCTTTCGGGTTGGCTACTGCTCCGCGGACCTTTTCCAAAGTAATGGGGGTCATAGCGGCCTTCCTGCTAAAGGAAGGAGTACAAGTCCATCCTTAATCTGGACGACTGGTTGATCCGAGCCCCCTCTTATGCAGAGTGCGGCAAAGCTATGGACCGGGTAGTTGCTCTTTTGAGCTCCCTGGGATGGATCATCAACTGGAAGAAGAGCCAGCTGCGCCCGACTCAGTCCCTGGTGTATCTGGGAGTTCGATTCGACACCCAAGTGGGCAGAGTGTTCCTGCCAGACAATCGGATTGTCAAGCTTCAGGCTCAGGTGGACTAGTTCCTAGTAGCCTCTCCTATTCGGGCTTGGGACTACGTGCAGCTGTTGGGCTCTATGACGGCCACGATGGAAGTAGTGCCCTGGGCCAGGGCTCATATGAGACCACTACAGCTATCTCTGCTGCTGCGCTGGACTCCGATGTCGGAGGATTATGCTGTGCGCCTTCCCGTGGACCCAGCAGTGCGCAAGGCGCTGAGCTGGTGGACGCAGACAGACAAGTTGTCTGCAGGATTGCCTCTGGTGACCCCGGAGTGGATTGTCGTCACGACAGACGCCTCTTTGATGGGCTGGGGAGCCCACTGCTTGGGAAGGACAGCGCAGGGGCTCTAGTCTCCTGCAGAGGCAAGTGGTCTATCAACCTCCTGGAACTCAGAGCCATTCGGTTGGTGTTATTGGAGTTCATCCCGGTACTGGTGTTGAAGCCTGTACGGGTCCTGTCGGACAATGCCACGGCTGTGGCCTATAGCAACCGCCAGGGAGGTACCAAGAGCGCCCCTCTAGCCAGGAGGCTATGAGTCTTTGCCAGTGGGCGGAAGCGAACCTGGAGCAGCTTTCAGCGGCCCACATTGCCGGAGTCATGAATGTCAAGGCGGACTTTCTCAGTCGCCATACCTTGGAGCCCGGAGAGTGGCAACTATCTGCTCAGGCGTTCTTGGACATCACGAAGCGCTGGGGCCAGCCGAGCCTAGATCTGATGGCGTCATCGGCCAATGGCCAAGTGCCGCGCTTTTTCAGCAGAGGACGGGACCCTCGATCCCTGGGAGTAGATGCTCTTCTCCAACAGTGGCCGACACAAGAGCTCCTCTATGTGTTCCCGCCCTGGCCCATGTTGGGCAGGGTGCTAGACCGGGTGGCAAAGCATCCCGGCAGGGTAATCCTGGTGGGTCCGGATTGGCCCAGACGTCCCTGGTATGCGGACTTGTTCAGGCTCTCAGTCGACGATCCTCTGCGGCTGTCAGTGGAGCAGGGCCTGTTACATCAGGGTCCCGTGGTGATGGAGGATCCCTCTCCCTTTGGTCTTACGGCCTGGCTATTGAGCGGCAGCGTCTGAGGAAGAAGGGCTTCTCAGACAAGGTCATCGCCACTATGCTGAGAGCGAGGAAGCGATCTACTTCTACTGCTTACGCCAGGGTTTGGCGTATCTTTGCAGCATGGTGTGAAGCAGGCTCACTTTCTCCCTTCACTGCTCCAATTTCTTCAGTGTTGGCGTTCCTGCAAGAAGGTCTGGAGAAAGGCCTGTCGCTCAGTTCCCTTAAAGTCCAGGTAGCGGCTCTGGCTTGCTTCAGGGGCCGCCTGAAGGGTGCTTCCCTGGCTTCGCAGCCAGATGTGGTGCGCTTTCTCAAGGGAGTTAATCACCTGCGCCCTCCTCTGCACTCAGTGGTGCCTGCGTGGAATCTCAACCTGGTGCTAAGAGCATTGCAGAAGCCGCCTTTGGAACCCTTGTCGAGGGCATCTCTGAAAGACCTGACGTTGAAAGCAGTCTTTTTGGTGGCTATCACTTCAGCCAGAAGAGTTTCCGAGCTCCAGGCGCTCTCATGTCGAGAGCCTTTTCTGCAGTTCACTGAGGCAGGAGTGACTATTCGCACAGTGCCTGCCTTCCTGCCCAAGATTGGTTCTCGCTTCTATGTGAATCAGCAGCTCTGTCTCCCTTCCTTTCGTAGGGAGGACTACCCAGAGGAGTACTCCGCTCTTGAATATCTGGATGTGAGACGAGTCATCATCAGATACTTGGAAGTGACCAATGATTTTCGGAAATCGGATCATCTGTTTGTCCTGTTTGCAGGTCCTCGTAAGGGTCTGCAGGCTGCTAAGCCTACAGTGGCAAGATGGGTCAAGGAAGCCATTGCAGCGGCTTATGTGGCCGCGGGGAAGGTGCCGCCTATCCAGCTGAAGGCTCACTCCACGAGAGCTCAGGCGGCCTCGATGGCAGAGGCCGGATCCGTCTCCTTGGAAGAGATATGCAAGGCGGCAACGTGGGCTTCGGCTCATACATTCTCCAAGCATTACCGTTTGACTGTGGCTGCACGGGCGGAGGCCCGGTTTGGAGCTTCAGTGTTGAGGTCAGGGATTTCTATGTCCCGCCCTGGGTGAGTACTGCTTCGGTACATCCCACCAGTCTATGGATTGATCAGCTTGATGATATGGAAGGTAAAATTATGTATAATCATACCTGATAATTTTCTTTCCATTAATCATAGCTGATCAATCCATAGCCCCTCCCAGATATCTGTACTGTTTATATTCTGGTTGAATTTTAGGTTCAAGTTTAGCCTTCAGTTACTTCAGGAGGACTTCGTGTTCAAGTTCTTCTTTCACTTGGATTCTTCAAGAGTTGAGACGAGTTTGTGTTACAGTGAGCTGCTGCATTCCTCTCCCCTCCGTTTTACAGGGCTGGATTGAGACATAAATTCTGCCGGCACTCCCTCCCGCTTCGTGCGGCTGTAGGGCAGCTTTGTACCCCTCCCGCTTCGGCGGTGTTAGGGTCAGTCAGCTCCTCCCGCGGTTGCGGTTGCAGGATAAGCCAGATCCCCCCGCATCGGCGGGTGTGGTGTCCCTCCCCCGCTCCGCGGGGATGAGCTGGACGGATTCCCCTCCCCCACTTGTGTGGGGATGAGCTGGGTTAATTCCCCTCCCCCGTTTCGGCGGTGGTGAGCTGGGCAGAGTGTCCCTTCGTGGGTGTAATTCTCTAAGTGCTGAGTCCTGCGGATGGAGCTTTGATATCGACATACTGAGGAGTTTCCGGCAGCACATGACCACATATAGGGAGGCAAAAGTTTGCTCTCTATCTCCACCTGCTGGTAGATGGACACAACCCACCAGTCTATGGATTGATCAGCTATGATTAATGGAAAGAAAATTATCAGGTATGATTATACATAATTTTACCTTTGGGAAGTATGGTGTAATTTGCCAAACTGTTGTTGGATAAAATGTAATACAGCAAAGATGATTCAAGAATGAAAGCTTGAGACGATGTAGGAAAAGTCTAAATTTATTATGTAGCTCAATTCTTGAGTTATCTTCGCTGTGTTTGTTGTAGTTTTCGAATTTGCAAAGATTGTGTTCTTCTGTGTCTATATTGGATAAAAGGGGAATAAATGATGCTAGGGTCTAAAATTGGAAATCATCCCCGTTTTGTTCATTGCAGTTTTAGTAGAACACCCAGCTATAACTAGGTGCTTGAATAATTAACCATGGTATTTTATTTGCCCTACCGGTGACTGCAGGCATGAAGTGCCATGATCGCAGGAGTATATGTAGATATCTGAACCGAAACTTTGTTTTTTAAGGCACCAATTCGGCAATTAAATTCTATAGCAGCTTCTTGGCATCAAGATTCCATTATAGAATAGTAGCATAAGTTGGCGTTGGTACACCAGCAGTTACACTACGTCAATGACAGCTGTAACTGTTGGCACCTATTTGTGCCCTGGAGAGCCTGTAACTTCTAGTATTCTGTAAGTTACATGCATGTCTCGGACACACATTCATGACCTGCCCATGTTTGCGCCCCCTTGCACTTATACAGTAAGCGATGTTGGCGTCTATATTATGGAACAGCACGTTAAGTGGCACCAATTGCATGAAAGTTCTATTATTCTACAACTTAAACACACAATTGGTGCCTGTCTTTAGATGCCAATTTATAGAATTGCCCTTCAAAGGAAAGGGGATGAGATTTAATATACTGCCTTCCTATACTTACAATCAAAGCGATATATATTTTCAGTAGTTAGTGAAAGCAGTTTATATATACAGTGCAATCCGCATGCAGTTAACCGGAGTGTGCACTTAACCGTTGTGACCCAAGGAAGCTTGACATCTGATAAACATATCTACAGTACTGTTTATTATTATACATACAGTATACAGTAGTCTCCGTTAACTGACGTTAGGCTTACTTGAAGTAATCAGTTATAGTCCTCTGTACACTATTGGGTCTGTGAGTTCCATAGACTACATCTGCCAGACGGTAAACACTGTCATAGCACTGACATCCAGTGGCCTCCAGATAGGCCCGCACGGTGTTGAGACTGTCCAGCACTCTTGCAAAAGTGACAGGAGGAGGTTGTAGAATTTCATCGCTGCTCATTTCATCATCTGTTTCATCATCAGCCGTTGTTGCCTGCGTGTAGGCGCATATCTCGACATCAGTGCTGTCTTCAGCTGTTTGTAATCAACAGCTACGTAGCGATGAAACTCCTCTTCAGTAACAGCGGCTGGGATGTCAATAACCTGTTCATCTGACGCGTTTGCAACAGCTGCATCTGTTTCGTCCCTCTCCACATCCTTAACAAAGCTTGCCCGCTTATAGCAGTTCGCAATGGTTGCCTATGTAACATGATTCCAGGCTTCTTTCTGCATATGTAGGGAATCCAACAGTGATAGATTACGAGACAGTTCAACAGCACGTTTATCCTTGCCAGTCTGGTCATCCATAACGTTCATCAGACGACGTAGCACAAGAGCCCGATAATGTTGTTTGAAATTGGCTATTCTCCGAGGACAAGCAGGCTGCTTGTTCTCACTGATGGGTGACGTCCATGGCAGCCCCTCCAATCGGAATCTTCACTAGCAAAAGCCTTTGCTAGCCCTCGCGCGCCGATGCGCACCACGCATGCGCGGCCGTCTTCCCGCTCGAAACCGGCTCGTGCCGGCCAGTCTTCTTTTGTCCGTGCTCGGTACGGTCGTGTTTACGCCGTTCGCGCCCCTTAAGTCGACCTCGCGCGTCTTTTTTGACTTTCGCTACTAAAAAAAAAAAAAAAAGCATTCAGAGGGAGACCTTTTTGGTCTTTTTTTTCCCTTCCTGTATTTCTAGTTTTTGCCCCGTTAAGCTTTCTTTCGTCGTCGGGGTAGGCCCTTTTGTGGCCTCGGGTCGAATTTTTTTCTTCCCCTCTTTTGTGGTGCCATCTTCGCCATTACGAGTTTTGATCTCGCCGGCGCGATTTTTCCGCCCATGACATCGAAGTCTCCCAGCGGCTTCAAGAAGTGCACCCAGTGCGCCCGGGTAATCTCGCTCCCTGATAGACACGCGTCGTGTCTTCAGTGTCTGGGGGCTGGGCACCGCCCGCAGGCCTGTAGTCTGTGCGCTCTTTTACAAAAGCGGACTCAGGTAGCGAGATTGGCCCAGTGGAACGTTTTGTTCTCGGGTTCTTCGTCGGCGTCGGCATCGGCACCGGGAGTATCGAGTGCATCGACGTCGCCAGAGTCCAGACCTTCATCCTCGGCCACGACTGCATCGAGTGCATCGAGGCATCGACCCTCTGCATCGGGGCTGAGACATCGGAAGGCTGCGTCGGCGTCGGTGGTACCGGGACCTCCACATCTGCTGATGTCTTCGGACGGTGGTGCTTCGTCTGGAGTGCAGGTGAGGGCTGTCCATTCCCCTGCTGGTGGCGGTGAGCCTTCGGGTGGGTCTCCCCCTACCCTGAGGGCACCTGCGGTACAGCCCCCCCGAGACCGACCTTCTTCGGCCTCGGCCCCGAGGAAGCGACGGTTGGATTCTACGTCCTCCTCATCGGTGCCGGGAAGCTCCGGTGACATGCTTCGTTCCAAAAAGTCGAAGAAGCATCGACACCGGTCCCCTTCCCGTATCGGCACCGAGAGCTCTGGGTCGCCGAGGGAGTCGGCACCCAGTAGGTGTCGGCACCAAGAGGACCGCTCACCCTCTGTTCAGGAGGTGTCGATGCGCTCCACTATGGACAGCCTGGAACAGCCTCCACGCCCGGAACAGACTCTGACATCAACACCTGCATCGGCTTCCATGTCTTTCTCCACAGCCGCTCTGCACGAGAGTCTCCGGGCCGTCCTCCCAGAGATCCTGGGAGAGCTGTTGCGCCCTTCCCCTCCGGTACCGGGGGTGCTTGCGCCACCGGTACCGTCGAGTGAGGCGCCGGCTGGCCCCTTGCCCGGGGTGAGGTCTCCGACAGACTACGGTCGCCTCCCAGGAAGGCTCCCCGACGAGTTCGGCGGAGGGAGCTTCGCCGGTGCGGGCGAGGGAGTCTACCTCTCGACGCTCCCACCGTGGCCGTGGTTCCACGGAGTCGAGCCGGGCACGGCTTCAGACACAGGTCCGTGAACTTGTGTCTGATACCGATGGTGAGGCCTCGTGGGAGGAGGAGGAGGACATCAGATATTTCTCTGACGAGGAGTCTGATGGCCTGCCTTCTGATCCCACTCCCTCTCCTGAAAGGCAGCTTTCTCCTCCCGAGAGTCTTTTTGCGGCCTTTGTCCGGGAGATGTCTACGGCCATCCCCTTCCCGGTGGTTGTGGAGGACGAGCCCAGGGCTGAAATGTTTGAGCTCCTGGACTATCCTTCTCCACCTAAGGAAGCGTCCACAGTACCCATGCATCATGTCCTAAAAAAGACATTGCTGGCGAACTGGACCAAGCCATTAAGTAATCCCCACATTCCCAAGAAGATCGAGTCCCAGTACCGGATCCATGGGGACCCAGAGCTGATGCGCACTCAGTTGCCTCACGACTGGAGTTGTGGATTTGGCCCTAAAGAAGGCTAAGAGTTCTAGGGAGCATGCTTCGGCGCCCCTGGGCAAGGACTCTAGAACCTTAGACTCCTTTGGGAGGAAGGCCTACCATTCTTCTATGCTCGTGGCCAAAATCCAGTCTTACCAGCTCTACACGAGCATACACATGCGGAACAATGTGCGGCAGTTGGCGGGCTTGGTGGACAAGCTCCCCCCTGAGCAAGCCAAGCCATTTCAGGAGGTGGTCAGGCAGCTGAAGGCGTGCAGAAAATTCCTGGCCAGAGGGGTGTATGACACCTTTGATGTTGCGTCCAGGACCGCTGCTCAAGGTGTGGTGATGCGCAGACTCTCATGGCTGCGTGCCTCCGACCTGGAGAATAGGATCCAGCAGCGGATTGCGGACTCGCCTTGCCGTGCGGACAATATTTTTGGAGAAAAAGTCGAACAGGTGGTAGAGCAGCTCCACCAGCGGGATACCGCTTTCGACAAGTTCTCCCGCCGGCAGCCTTCAGCTTCTACCTCTACAGGTAGACGATTTTTGGGGGGAAGGAGGACTGTTCCCTACTCTTCTGGTAAGCATAGGTACAATCCTCCTTCTCGACAACCTGCGGCCCAGGCTAAGCCCCAGCGCGCTTGCTCTCGTCAGCAGCGTGCGCCTCAGCAAGGCCCCTCGGCTCCCCAGCAAAAGCCAGGGACGAGCTTTTGACTGGCTCCAGCAGAGCATAGCCGACATCCAAGTGTCAATGCCGGGCGACCTGCCGGTCGGAGGGAGGTTGAAAGTTTTTCACCAAAGGTGGCCTCTCATAACCTCCGATCAGTGGGTTCTCCAAATAGTCCGGCAAGGATACACCCTCAATTTGGCTTCAAAACCTCCAAATTGTCCACCGGGAGCTCAATCTTACAGCTTCCAACACAAGCAGGTACTTGCAGAGGAACTCTACGCCCTTCTCAGCGCCAGTGCAGTCGAGCCCGTGCCATCCGGGCAGGAAGGGCTGGGATTCTATTCCAGGTACTTCCTTGTGGAAAAGAAAACAGGGGGGATGCGTCCCATCCTAGACCTAAGGGCCCTGAACAAATATCTGGTCAAAGAAAAGTTCAGGATGCTTTCCCTGGGCACCCTTCTCCCCATGATTCAGGAAAACGATTGGCTATGCTCTCTGGACTTGAAGGACGCCTACACGCACATCCCGATACTGCCAGCTCACAGACAGTATCTGCGATTTCGGCTGGGCACACGTCACTTCCAGTACTGTGTGCTACCCTTTGGGCTCGCCTCTGCGCCCAGAGTGTTCACGAAGTGCTTGGCTGTAGTAGCAGCGGCACTTCGCAGGCTGGGGGTACACGTGTTCCCATATCTCGACGATTGGCTGGTGAAGAACACATCCGAGGCAGGAGCTCTACAGTCCATGCAGATGACTATTCGCCTCCTGGAGCTACTGGGGTTTGTGATAAATTATCCAAAGTCCCATCTTCTCCCAGTGCAGAAACTCGAGTTCATAGGAGCTCTGCTGGATTCCCGGACGGCTCGTGCCTATCTCCCAGAGACGAGAGCCAACAACTTGTTGTCCCTCGTCTCGCGGGTACGAGCGTCCCAGCAGATCACAGCTCGGCAGATGTTGAGATTGCTGGGCCACATGGCCTCCACAGTTTATGTGACTCCCATGGCCCGCCTTCACATGAGATCTGCTCAATGGACCCTAGCTTCCCAGTGGTTTCAGGCCGCTGGGGATCTAGAAGACGTGATCCACCTGTCCACGAGTTTTCTCAAATCCCTGTATTGGTGGACGATTTGGTCCAATTTGACTCTGGGACGTCCTTTCCAAATTCCTCAGCCACAAAAAGTGCTGACTACGGATGCGTCTCTCCTGGGGTGGGGAGCTCATGTCGATGGGCTTCACACCCAGGGAAGCTGGTCCCTCCAGGAACGCGATCTGTAGATCAATCTTCTGGAGTTACGAGCGGTCTGGAACGCTCTGAAGGCTTTCAGAGATCGGTTGTCCCACCAAATTATCCAAATTCAGACAGACAACCAGGTTGCCATGTATTACATCAACAAGCAGGGGGGCACCGGATCTCGCCCCCTGTGTCAGGAAGCCGTCAGCATGTGGCTCTGGGCTAGCCGTCACGGCATGGTGCTCCAAGCCACATATCTGGCAGCCATAAACAACAGTCTGGCCAACAGGTTGAGCAGGATTATGCAACCTCACGAGTGGTCGCTCAATTCCCGAGTGGTGCGCCGGATCTTCCAAGTGTGGGGCACCCCCTTGGTAGATCTCTTTGCATCTCGAGCCAACCACAAAGTCCCTCAGTTCTGTTCCAGGCTTCAGGCCCACGGCAGACTGGCATCGGATGCCTTCCTCCTGGACTGGGGGGAGGGTCTGCTGTATGCTTATCCTCCCATACCTCTGGTGGGGAAGACTTTGTTGAAACTCAAGCAAGACCGAGGCACCATGATTCTGATTGCTCCTTTTTGGCCGCGTCAGATCTGGTTCCCTCTTCTTCTGGAGTTGTCCTCCGAAGAACCGTGGAGATTGGAGTGTTTTCCGACCCTCATCACACAGGACGAAGGGGCGCTTCTGCATCCCAACCTCCAGTCTCTGGCTCTCACGGCCTGGATGTTGAGAGCGTAGACTTTGCCTCTTTGGGTCTGTCAGAGGGTGTCTCCCGTATCTTGCTTGCTTCCAGGAAAGATTCCACTTTTTTCTATGGAGGAGGTTTGCCGTCTGGTGTGACAGCAAGGCCCTAGATCCTCGCGCTTGTCCTACACAGACCCTGCTTGAGTACCTTCTGCACTTGTCTGGTCTCAAGACCAACTCTGTAAGGGTTCACCTTAGTGCAATCAGTGCATACCATTACCATGTGGAAGGTAAGCAGATCTCAGGACAGCCTTTAGTTGTTCGCTTCATGAGAGGTTTGCTTTTGTCAAAGCCCCCTGTCAAGCCTCCTACAGTGTCATGGGATCTCAATGTCGTCCTCACCCAGCTGATGAAACCTCCTTTTGAGCCACTGAACTCCTGCCATCTGAAGTACTTGACCTGGAAGGTCATTTTCTTGGTGGCAGTTACTTCAGCTCGTAGAGTCAGTGAGCTTCAGGCCCCTTACACCAAATTTCATCATAACAGAGTAGTCCTCCGCACTCACCCTAAGTTCTTGCCAAAGGTTGTGTCGGAGTTCCATCTGAACCAGTCAATTGTCTTGCCAACATTCTTTCCCCGTCCTCATTCCTGCCCTGCTGAACGTCAGCTGCACACATTGGACTGCAAGAGAGCATTGGCCTTCTATCTGGAGCGGACACAGCCCAACAGACAGTCCGCCCAATTGTTTGTTTCTTTTGATCCCAACAGGAGGGGAGTGGCTGTGGGGAAACGCACCATATCCAATTGGCTAGCAGATTGCATTTCCTTCACTTACGCCCAGGCTGGGCTGACTCTTGAGGGTCATGTCACGGCTCATAATGTTAGAGCCATGGCAGCGTCGGTAGCCCACTTGAAGTCAGCCACTATGGAAGAGATTTGCAAAGCTGTGACGTGGTCATCTGTCCACACATTCACATCTCATTACTGCCTGCAGCAGGATACCCGACGCGACAGTCGGTTCGGGCAGTCAGTGCTTCAGAATCTGTTCGGGGTTTAGAATCCAACTCCACCCCCCTAGGCCCATGTTTTATTCTGTTCCAGGCTACACTCTCAGTTAGTTGGATAAGTTTTTAGGTCAATCTCAGTTATGTCCTCGCTGTTGCGAGGCCCAATTGACCATGTTTGTTGTTTTGAGTGAGCCTGGGGGCTAGGGATACCCCATCAGTGAGAACAAGCAGCCTGCTTGTCCTCGGAGAAAGCGAATGCTACATACCTGTAGAAGGTATTCTCCGAGGACAGCAGGCTGATTGTTCTCACAAACCCGCCTGCCTCCCCTTTGGAGTTGTGTCTTCCCTTCTCTTTGTCTTGCTACATATGAGACTGGCCGGCACGAGCTGGTTTCGGGCGGGAAGACGGCCGCGCATGCGCGGTGCGCATCGGCGCGCGAGGGCTAGCAAAGGCTTTTGCTAGTGAAGATTCCGATTGGAGGGGCTGCCGTGGACGTCACCCATCAGTGAGTACAATCAGCCTGCTGTCCTCGGAGAATACCTTCTACAGGTATGTAGCATTCGCTTTATGCCCTGATCCATAGGTTGGATCAGAGAGGTAGTGTTTGGTGGCAGGAAGACCACCTTGACGTTAGAGAGCCCGACATCATTCCTGTGTGCAGCACAATTATCACAAAGCAACAAAATCTGACGCCTTTGTGCCCGCATTCTAGTGTCTAACTTCTTTAGCCACTGCTTCCAAATTTCTTCAATCATCCATGAATTTGCGTTAGCCTCGTATGACACAGGAAGTCGCTTAACTTTCTTGAAGCAACAGGGCTGTTTGCTGTTTCCAATGACGAGGGGTTCCAGCTTCTCACTCCCATCCATATTACAGCAAAGGAGGATCGTAAGTCGGTCCTTTGACGTTTTACCTCCAGTAGTTTCGCCATGTTTGAATGCAAGTGTTCCATCAGGAATCGCTCGCCAGTAGAGACCGTTTTCGTCAGCATTGAAAATGTCACGAGGTGCAAACTCGTTCAAGATGGTAGGAGGAACTGAAACAACCCAATTTTCAGCACTAAAATCATCAGCGTCTTGTTTTTCACCATGCTGTTTCTTGAATTTTATGTTGTTCCTCTCCTTCCATCTTTCCAACCCTCCAACAGTGGCTTTGACAGTTAGTCCAAGACTTTCAGCTAGCTGGTCAGCTTTCTTCATAAGCAGTGGACCACTGACAGGAAACTGCTTCTGACTCGAGAAAACCACCGAAGAAGAGCATCTTCTACCTCCTCAGCTTTTCCCACCCATTTTCGTTTCCGTTGTGGATTTGTAGTGTTTTGCCAGTCTTCCATAAGCTGGTCTTTCTGCTTCAAGACACGTGAAATTTGACTGGGATTGACACCATATTCTTTAGCAATAGATGCTTGACTTTGTTTGTTTTCTAATTTTTTAAGAACTTCTATTCTTTCAGCCAGTGTTAGTCGTACACTTCTGCCGCCGCAACGACAACGACCCCAGTGTACGCTCTAACAACATTCTTTCGCTTATTCTGCCTGTGGCAGTTAATGGGGTGGTAAATTTGAAATGTCGTTGGTTGTCACGCGCCAATCGGCTTCCATATTCCGTGCGCGCGCTTATGCGGAGTCTTTCCTACAGAGGAGTGGTCTTAAACCATGCATATAAGCGAATCTTGCACTTTATCAGTGGTGCGCTAAACCAAAGTTTATCCCCATAGAAATTGATGGTGCCAAAAACGGGACCGAAGTACAGCATGCAGTTAAACAGGGTATGCACTTATCCGACGTGCACTTAAATGGAGTGCACTGTGTGTGTGTGTGTGTGTGTGTGTGTATATATATACACACAGAGACATTACCACCACCTCAATGGGTTTGGTAAGGGCTCCCCCCCCCCCCCCCCAAATGGCCCTGTGGCAAGTGCTTTACTTGCAGCACAGCCATTTCCTACAAGAAAGAGAGACTTCCCTTTTACCCGCTGTGGTAAAAGGGGGCCTCGGCACGCGTAAAAAACACGTGCCGATGCCAGCGCAGACCTTCTTTTGCCACAGCTTGGTAAAAGGGGCCCTCAAGGTTTTTTCTCGTTTCATCAATGTTCAAAGTACTAGAACAAATAATTTAGGTAAAAATAAATGTACATTTTAGTACTTAACACAGTTTACTTAAGTGAACGTAAAAAAGTTACTGCCTAATATAATACTTTTTGAGTAAAAAGTACAAGTACCACATTTACAATGAATGCAACTATTAATGTTTTTACTCCAAAAGAGTATTTATCATCGTCATTGACATTATCATCTGCATTAGAAAGTAGTGCTCTCTAATTCATCACTTGCATCTGTATCTTCATCTTCGTTATCATCGTCATGCTGTCCAATTACAGAGAAGGTTTTAATAAAGTTGGAATCATTGTTCTAACAATTTTTTGTCTGATAGCAAAGTCTGCTTGAATATCTTTGAGGACTGATGCAAGAACATCAAATGTGTGAGAATCCTTCAGTCTTAAGGCTAGACAAGTAGATTTCCTTTCCAAAGACTCTATCAACAGTCACCCCAATGTAAAATTTTCTAGTCTGTTGTGATATAGACATATGTCCGTTCACCAAGAATTGCAACCAGCTTTGGCTTCATTTCCGCTTCAAAGTGATTGAACTCATCACTGTTATGTTTTGACTGGAGTCCAGTAACCAGTTCAAGGAACACAGGGAACTCTGTTCTCATAGGCTGTATTTCCTGAACATCAAAATTTAAGATGAAATGATCCGCTGTTTGCATGACGAGGTTTGCAATAGCAAAATCCTGTTCCAGTTTATGCATTTGGTTTACTGAGGAATCGTCATTTACATCTGCCTTCCACTTTTACTTTTCACTTTTAACTACAAGCATCAGATGTAGCTGAGTAAAAGTAGCAAAAATCGGTGAAATTATTACTTCAGTTAAAGTTAACACATTTTTCTATACTTCTTTACAAGTAAAAGTGACCAAACCTTTGCTTAAGTACAGTAACTAGTTACATTTACTTAGACACAAAATGCAGTGATGTAACTATGGGGGAAATGCCTAGTGAATAGGGCTCTAAGTTTGTAAACTGCTTGTGACATTTATTTATTTAACACATTTATACCCCACATTTTCCCACTAGTTGCAGGCTCAATGTGGCTTACACAATAACATGGGTAGGCTACAGTTCAGTATAATATCATTAAACAATGTCATAGTAAAACATTAATCGTAAACTTATCGTCTAAGACAACAAAGATAATAAAAGATGATGGGAAAACAGGGTCCATAAATTTTGCTGAACAGATAAGAAAGAAACTAAGTAATGTCTGGATGGTACTACTTCTTGAACAGGGTGGTCGTCAATAATTTTCTGAAGTTTATATGATTCCGAGTTGATTTTAAGAGTTTAGGCAGTGCATTCCATAGCTGAGTTCCTATGAAGGAAATGCTTGATGCGTAGGTAGATTTGTATTTGAGGCCATTGCACTTTGGATAATGTAAAATTAAATAGGATCGGGAAAGACTGGAACTATTTCTGGGTGGTAGATCTATAAGATTTAACATGTATCCAGGAACTTCACCATAAATGATCCTATGAATCAAGGTGCAAATTTTAAAGGCAATACGTTCCTTGATGAGAAGCCAATGTAATTATTCTCGAAGGGGCTTGGCAGATTCGAATTTAGATTTTCCAAAGATTAGTCTCGCTGCTGTATTCTGTGCGGTGTGAAGTTTCTTGATTAGTTGTTCTTTGCAGCCTGCATAGATGCCGTTGCAGTAATCTAAATGGTTTAGTACCGTTGATTGTATTAGGTTACGGAAAACATCTCGAGGAAAGAAAGGTTTTATACGCTTAAGTGAAACATTTTCTTTGTGGTGCAATTTACTTGGGTTTCCAGTGACATGCTCTTCCAGCTAGGTGTCAAGATTTTAGGGTGCTTGAAGTAAGCAATGTGGGAGTAAATTAAGGGAGTAGTGAATACTGGATAAAACTTTGCCAAGAACAGATCAGGGACATTTCTGTAAAGCAGGGGTTCTCAAACCAGTCCTCAGGACACAAATAGCCAATCAGGTTTTCAGATGTTCCATAGTGAATTTGCATGAGATTGAATTGCATACAATGGAGGTAGTGCATGCAAATTTATCTCGTGCATATTAATTACGGGTATCCTGCTACAGAGTATAGGTGATAAGATGAAGGGGGAGGTAGATGGAGATAATCTACAGTGACTGACTGTGGGGAGAGAGCAACTTGGAAGACTGTGTGCACACCAGAGCAGAAGACCATTAATTGCTGACTGAATGCTGTATCACAATCATACAGCCTCCTGTGAGTTACGGGTTGCAGTTTGGCTGCTTCTGTACCAGAAATGTGGAGACAAGCCTTCCTGATCTCAGAGATGAGTAGCTAAGCCTATAAGGGTGATCAGGAAACCATGTAATGTGTTAAAGTACAAACAGGAAGGGATGGTAAGAAGGCAGACAGGTTCCTCTCCCCCCCCCCCCCCCCCCTCATTTATTAACTGCAAGTGATCTAAGCATTCTAGTAGAGAGGGGACTGCAGCAGCTCTCCCTCACCCGATCACCTGAAAAATGTATATTTTGAGAATCGATGGGTCCTTGAATATTGATCTTTGTCTGGCTATCTCTCATTAGAGATTTTCATTTGTTTTTCCCTAAAACATAAAACTGTCTCTGTAGTGTTCTCAGTCCTTATCTGACTCTGCTTGTGTATCCAACATTTGGTAGAAAATCTCTCCACACATTTTGTTATATTCCTAATTATTTTTTTTAAGTAATAGTGATCAGTTAACTGAGCAACCCAATTATTTTCTTGCTCTGATTGACTGATTTATTTTTTTTCAAGAGTGAGGTAGAGTTGGGAAGGTAATTTTAACATGGGGGCTAGGAAAGTTTTTGTTTTCTCTCTCTCTCTTGGTCATGTTATGGTTGCTTTGTCTGCAGTGATCAAACATTTAATCGCAAATTATGTACATTGTAGATCGGGCCAGCCCAAGTGTATCTGACACCCATTCATGTCCAGCATTTTCTTGCTTCTCCTCCCCCCTGTTATTCAGCATCTCTTCTTTTCCTTACTCTCCTCTCTCCCCAGTGTTCTGCATCTCCCCTCCCTCTGCCCCAATGAATTCGGTGGCTTCCCTTCCCTTCCTTACTCTTTCCAGAGTGGCATTGACACGGCAGTCTATATGCCTATGGGAGACATCGTGGTCGGCACAGGACTTGGAACATCAATGCATGGTCGAGGCCTGCTGGGTCCACATGTTCTGAAGCTGGCACGCTGACTCCCCCCCCCCCCTTTAATGGTTGGGCTGGCTCTGGTTATGCACAAAAGTTTTAAACGTTTCTTGTTTTATAAAGGATTTATTTTTCTTTCAGCTGTCGAAGCAGTAACAGGAAGAGCCTAGTGGTGGGAACACCTTCCCCGACCCTCTCCCGCCCCCTGTCGCCCTTGTCGGTGCCAACAGGTAGGAGAACCATGGATGGTCTGCAGCACCTCTGCTAAAAATCGCATGTTTGATTTTATTTATGTATTTACTCTGACTTAGCAATAATCTCTAACAAAATCCTGATCTAATTCACAAGACACATATTTCCACAGCACCCCAACATAAATAGCATACAAGTAAAATTCCACAGCACCGTTAAAATACAAGTACTATTTATGCTATCACACCATTAAAAATTGCAGATGATTCCCTTGATATACAACATTTAACCACACCATCCATAACCCCCACTAACCTTACAAAACAGATGTACCTCCCACACTAATACAAAATCTTACCCTACACCGCCACCCAAGTGCCATCTGCCATAACCAAGATTTTACAGGCTTTCAGAAATGCAGAAAAACTGGCCTTTTGTAGAATGTCATCCGGCAATTTGTTCTGCCCCAGTGGTCCTATGACAGAAAACGCTCTAGTTCACTGTAAGTATAGCAGCTTATTAGGATATGCTGCAAATTTTCCTTGCCGAATGAAGATGGCAAATGGACTGATAAAAGGGAAATGGGACTTGATATACCGCCTTTCTGTGGTTTTTGAAACTACATTCAAAGCGGTTTACATAGTATATTGAGGTACTTATTTTGTACCAGGGGCAATGGAGGGTTAAGTGACTTGCCCAGAGCCACAAGGAGCTGCAGTGGGAATCAAACTCAGTTCCCCAGGATCAAAGTCCACTGCACTAACCACTAGGCTACTCCTCCACTCTGTCACCAAAATATTTGGACGCTAGAGCATCTTAAAAACTAACATTAGAATTGTAAAAACCCCACAATACGAAACAGGCAATTAGTGCAACATTTCAAGAGCAGGGAAACATAGCATTTTAAACCTCCAGAAAGGTTAGAGACAACTGGCAGTGGCCCAGAAAAGGACTATCAAAACATAGCAGATGTCTGCAAAAGAAGCTGTGTAAGATGAGACTTAAAGATTTTAAGTATGTATACCGAGGAGGGGCGATGGGAGGATATGAACATTATCTACAAGAAGCAAGCAGTTCTCAGAGGAAACCATGTTCTAGAACTAGTTGACTTGATGCGCCAAGTAGGCAGGAGGTAATATTGGAAAATGATTTCTTTATGCAATGAATGGGCAGGTACATGGAACGACTTTCCCAGGGTGAGAAGAAGGGGTGGTGGAGATCATTACAGTAACAGAATTTAAGAGGAACCCAGAAAAGAAAGAAAAGCTGGAGATTGCCCAGAGTTTATGACAAAATGAAGCCCAGTTTGAGTAGATGAGATGAATCTGCCTTGCCATCATAAGCTGTTTTTACTTAGCGTCCCTCCAGACCGGCCCTGAAAAACTGATAGGCTGTGGACGCCTGACAACAGGTGGAGACAGAGAACTCTGATTTTGCATGAGCCAATAAGGTGCTTGCCCAACCTCAGCCCAAATCAGTATTCTCAGTCTCCAGCAGTTGTTGGATGCCCTTCAGCCTCAGTGTTTTTTCTTCTATTCTTTCTTGCTGTAAAAAAAAAAAAAAAAGAACAGTAGAGTAGATTCATCCTTCCCTTTATTTATAGTTATCTGTGCTCCTTAAGAATTTTCTTTGCTGACAGAGGTTGAGACCCATGGGGGGTTTTCTGAAGCCTCAGGGGTGCTACACTCATGCAGCCGAGTGCCTCCCCCCTTTTACCCCTGGTATTTTTCCTCAAGAGGTCCTGTGGGGGGTGTCGCTGTTGAAAAATTGAATACTGGCCTCAGTCCCTTCAAGGGAAGGGTGTCTTGAGTGCCGCAGAAAAATAACCACACTGCTTTAGTTAGCAGGACTTTAAAGCATTTTTTAAAAGTGTAAGAGAGCAGCACCCATCGGCTCCAGTTTCTTTTTTCACGCTGGTTGTTGTAGTTAGCTCTAGCGGCTGTCTCTCTGCAGATAAAAAAAACAGTGGTCATGGCAGAAAAACTTAAGCATTGTGCTGTTTGTCAGCAGCGGGGGATTACTGTCGCGGGCATCTGTAAAATTTGCACAGCTTCGGTCTCGGTAGGGCCCTCTAAATACGCAGACTTGACACAAGCAGGAGTTCCCAATAGCACGGTTCATTGTGGAGATCCAGCTTATCAGAGGATGGCAGCTCCCGTTTCGGCAGGAACTACCGCCATTTTGGAACATGACTGACCTGATAGATCTACCAACCAGAAACAGAACCGGATCATCACAAAGATACCTGAATCTCCACTACCCTGACTGCAAAGGACTCAAATACAAAGCAGCCTATGCATCCAACTTCTGCTATATAAGCACACAACTATGGAACGCTCTGCCAAAAGCTGTGAAAACAATCTACGACCATCTAAACTTCAGGAAATCACTAAAAACCTACTTGTTCAGAAAAGCGTACCCTACCAACCCAACATAAATGCCTCAACTCTGCAACACAGCAAAACCAAAGATCGTATTGGACACTATATAACCCTCCCTACCTTTGACCCCTAATGTGCTTGAAACATACCTACCTTATTCGACCTTAACATCACATTGTATTTGTTCCTCTACTGGACTTGGCGAACGCCTTACGGTACTATGTAAGCTACATTGAGCCTGGAAATAGGTGGGAAAATGTGGGATATAAATGTAACAAATAAATAAACCTCAGCTTTCCGTGGGACAGTGACCCCTGCAGCTCATGGCTCAGCCTGCTGTTACTTCTTTAGCTCCCATGGAGGTGCAAGGAAGAATCCACAAGGGGGGATTTCCTCTAGAGTTTGTCCTAGTGATGCTCAAATATTTCCTTCCATATCATCAAGCTGATCAATCCATAGACTGGTGGGTTGTGTCCATCTACCAGCAGGTGGAGATAGAGAGCAAACTTTTGCCTCCCTATATGTGGTCATGTGCTGCCGGAAACTCCTCAGTATGTTCTCTATCTCAGCAGGTGGTGGTCACACACAGCAGCAGCTCTGGCTAGGCCTCCAAGCCTAATCCTTAGGTTTTGTTGAGGCCTGGGGTTGAGGGCTCTTTTGAGCAAGTGCAAACCTGGTGGTGCCAGGTCCCTCCTTTTCTCCCCCCTCCCGCTGGCTCCGTTTAAAAAAAAAAAAAAAAAAAAAAATTTTAAACGTCTTTAAAGGCGTTTAATTCGACGTTTCTTTAAACGTTCATTGCAGCTACTCACTGGGACACCAGTTCGTTACAGCTCGGAGCGGCAAGCAGGTAATTTTACCTTTTTATAGCGGGCAGGGGGTTCCCCGATTCTTCTCCTCGTGGCATATGGCGTCGGAGGGCGAGGGCGCAAAGGGTCGCTCCCCGGATCGCTGGAGCGCTTCTAGAGGGGATGCGGGGGTTTTACAACCTGATTCGCCCTTGATGGGTGACAGTTTAGTGACCGATGAATGTCCCGGTCGTTCCTCCGGCGTGGCGGTTTTTTCCCGCCATAAACGCCCATCCCCCGCTCCTCGCCTCCGCCATCTTGGCCGGCCACGCGGCTCGGACGGCTTCTTCGTGGGCCGCCCTTGAGGTTGGAGACATTAATGCCATGAACGCCCTTAATTTGGGCGACGGCACAAAGCGGCTAAAGTTAAGCGCCGTTCTTCCCGCGCGGCTCCTTCGCGGAGTTTCGCGCCGGACGCCATTTTGGATGCGCAGCATGTCTCTCCCCCGCTATTGCGAGCGCCGGTTGAGAGTGCGTCTAGGGCTGTTGCCCAGGCTGCGGAAGTGCACAGTCTGGGGGGTTTCTCCCCCGAGTTTGTTTTGCTGCTGCATCAGGCTTTCCTCATGCAAAACGCTGCCCCTGCTCCCTCTTCTGATAAAGAGGTTGAGGTTCCCAGAGGTAAACGCCCTCGGGTTGATTTCCAGGCCTTGGAGGACTTTGTCTCCTCCGATGTAGATGAGGGCAGCGTGTCTGAGGTCTCCCAACGGTCCTTTGCGGATTCCTTGGAGGAGATAGATCCCCGCTCGGATGGAGCGGATGACCCCTCTGCAGAGCGGCTTTTTAGCCCAGAGGATTTGCCCAACCTGTTGTTACAGGCCATGGACACTTTGAAGATTTCCTCTCCGGAGGACGTCTCTCCCTCAGCCCCTGTTGGCTCTGCCATTATGCTGGGGACGAAGCGCCCGCCTAGATCCTTCCACGTGCATGATGCCATGCACACCTTAATTGCGGCTCAATGGGATGTCCCGGAAACGAGCCTTAAAGTGGCTAGGGCTATGTCCCGCCTCTATCCTTTGGCTGTGAGTGAACGTGAGGCCTATCTGTGGCCTTCCGTGGATTCTTTAATCACTGCGGTGACTAAGAAAACGGCGTTGCCGGTGGAAGGTGGCACGGCCCTAAAGGACGCCCAAGACAGAAGATTGGAGGCGGCCTTAAGGTCGTCCTTTGAGGCAGCTGCGTTAAATTTGCAGGCCTCAGTTTGCGGCTCCTATGTGGCCAGGGCGTGCCTGACTATGGTGCAGCGGGCTTCCCCCTCGGATCTTTCCTTGAGGGCTGATTGGCCGGCCCTGGAATCGGGCTTAGCCTATTGGCAGACTTGCTGTATGATGTCTTGAGAGCCTCAGCTAAGGGCATGGCTCAGACAGTCTCTGCGCGGCGGTGGCTTTGGCTGAAACATTGGTCGGCTGACCACGCCTCTAAATCCCGCCTGGCTAGATTGCCTTTTAAAGGCAAGCTGCTCTTTGGGGTCGAGCTGGACAAAATCGTGACCGATCTCGGCACGTCTAAGGGCAAGAAATTACCAGAGGTCAGGGCTCGGGCTAGTACTCGTCCCGGTACCTCCAGAGGACGGTTGCTGGAAGCCCGTCGGTACCGCCCGGGCAAGTCGGGTTCCTCTGCCCCCTCTTCCTTCAAGAGGAATTTCTCCCCCAAGCAGCATTCCTTTCGCAGAGACCGCCGTCCCGGAGGTGCTCACTCCGGTCCTCCCCCAGGGTCTCGTACCCAATGACGGGGCCTTGGTCCACGCCCCAGTGCAGATTGGAGGACGGCTGTCCTCGTTTCTGGGCGAGTGGACCACTATAACTTCAGACGCGTGGGTGCTGGAAGTCATCAGAGACGGCTACAAGCTAGAGTTCTGCCAACCCTTAAGAGACGGGTTTGTACTCTCTCCCTGCAAGTCTCCGGTCAAGCTGTGGCAGTGCAGCAGACCTTGGACAACCTGATCCGCCTGAGTGCGGTCGTTCCGGTGCCAAAAAATCAGATTGGCAAGGGACGTTACTCCATTTACTTTGTGGTTCCAAAGAAAGGAGGTTCTGTCCGGCCTATCCTCGACCTCAAAGGGGTCAATCGGGCCTGGAAAGTGAGGCACTTTCGCATGGAGACTCTCCGCTCTGTTATAGCGGCAGTGAAGGCAGGAGAGTTCTTGGCTTCCTTGGACATCAAGGAAGCGTACCTGCATATTCCCATCTGGCCTCCTCTCCAACGCTTTCTGCGTTTTACAGTCCTGAGACGACACTTCCAGTTCAGAGCCCTCCCTTTCGGGTTGGCTACTGCTCCGCGGACCTTTTCCAAAGTAATGGGGGTCATAGCGGCCTTCCTGCTAAAGGAAGGAGTACAAGTCCATCCTTTTCTGGACGACTGGTTGATCCGAGCCCCCTCTTATGCAGAGTGCGGCAAAGCTATGGACCGGGTAGTTGCTCTGGTGAGCTCCCTGGGATGGATCATCAACTGGAAGAAGAGCCAGCTGCACCCGACTCAGTCCCTGGAGTATCTGGGAGTTCGATTCGACACCCAGGTGGGCAGAGTGTTCCTGCCAGACAATCGGATTGTCAAGCTTCAGGCTCAGGTGGACTAGTTCCTAGTAGCCTCTCCTATTCGGGCTTGGGACTACGTGCAGCTGTTGGGCTCTATGACGGCCACGATGGAAGTAGTGCCCTGGGCCAGGGCTCATATGAGACCACTACAGCTATCTCTGCTGCTGCGCTGGACTCCGATGTCGGAGGATTATGCTGTGCGCCTTCCCGTGGACCCAGCAGTGCGCAAGGCGCTGAGCTGGTGGACGCAGACAGACAAGTTGTCTGCAGGATTGCCTCTGGTGACCCCGGAGTGGATTGTCGTCACGACAGACGCCTCTTTGATGGGCTGGGGAGCCCACTGCTTGGGAAGGACAGCGCAGGGGCTCTAGTCTCCTGCAGAGGCAAGTGGTCTATCAACCTCCTGGAACTCAGAGCCATTCGGTTGGTGTTATTGGAGTTCATCCCGGTACTGGTGTTGTAGCCTGTACGGGTCCTGTCGGACAATGCCACGGCTGTGGCCTATCTCAACCGCCAGGGAGGTACCAAGAGCGCCCCTCTAGCCAAGGAGGCTATGAGTCTTTGCCAGTGGGCGGAAGCGAACCTGGAGCAGCTTTCAGCGGCCCACATTGCCGGAATCATGAATGTCAAGGCGGACTTTCTCAGTCGCCATACCTTGGAGCCCGGAGAGTGGCAACTATCTGCTCAGGCGTTCTTGGACATCACGAAGCGCTGGGGCCAGCCGAGCCTAGATCTGATGGCGTCATCGGCCAATTGCCAAGTGCCGCGCTTTTTCAGCAGAGGACGGGACCCTCGATCCCTGGGAGTAGATGCTCTTCTCCAACAGTGGCCGACACAAGAGCTTCTCTATGTGTTTCCGCCCTGGCCCATGTTGGGCAGGGTGCTAGACCGGGTGGCAAAGCATCCGGGCCGGATAATCCTGGTGGGTCCGGATTGGCCCAGACGTCCCTGGTATGCGGACTTGATCAGGCTCTCAGTCGACGATCCTCTGCGGCTGCCAGTGGAGCAGGGTCTGTTACATCAGGGTCCCGTGGTGATGGAGGATCCCTCCCCCTTTGGTCTTACGGCCTGGCTATTGAGCGGCAGCGTCTGAGAAAGAAGGGCTTCTCAGACAAGGTCATCGCCACTATGCTGAGAGCGAGGAAGCGCTCTACTTCTACGGCTTACGCCAGGGTTTGGCGTACCTTTGCAGCGTGGTGTGAAGCAGGCTCACTTTCTCCCTTCACTGCTCCAATTTCTTCAGTGTTGGCGTTCCTGCAAGAAGGTCTGGAGAAAGGCCTGTCGCTCAGTTCCCTTAAAGTCCAGGTGGCGGCTCTGGCTTGCTTCAGGGGCCGCCTGAAGGGTGCTTCCCTGGCTTCGCAGCCAGATGTGGTACGTTTCCTCAAGGGAGTTACTCACCTGCGCCCTCCTCTGCACTCAGTGGTGCCTGCGTGGAATCTCAACCTGGTGCTAAGAGCATTGCAGAAGCCGCCTTTTGAACCCTTGTCGAGGGCATCTCTGAAAGACCTGACTTGAAAGCAGTCTTTTTGGTGGCTATCACTTCAGCCAGAAGAGTTTCCGAGCTCCAGGTGCTCTCATGTCGAGAGCCTTTTCTGCAGTTCACTGAGGCAGGAGTGACTATTCGCGCAGTGCCTTCCTTCCTGCCCAAGATTGTTTCTCACTTCCATGTGAATCAGCAGCTCTGTCTCCCTTCCTTTCGTAGGGAGGACTACCCAGAGGAGTACTCCGCTCTTGAATATCTGGATGCGAGACGAGTCATCATCAGATACTTGGAAGTGACCAATGATTTCCGGAAATCGGATCATCTGTTTGTCCTGTTTGCAGGTCCTCGTAAGGGTCTGCAGGCTGCTAAGCCTACAGTGGCAAGATGGGTCAAGGAAGCCATTGCAGCGGCTTATGTGGCCGCGGGGAAGGTGCCGCCTATCCAGCTGAAGGCTCACTCCACGAGAGCTCAGGCGGCCTCGATGGCAGAGGCCGGATCCGTCTCCTTGGTAGAGATATGCAAGGCGGCAACGGGGCTTCGGCTCATACATTCTCCAAGCATTACCGTTTGACTGTGGCTGCACGGGCGGAGGCCCGGTTTGGAGCTTCAGTGTTGAGGTCAGGGATTTCTATGTCCCGCCCTGGGTGAGTACTGCTTCGGTACATCCCACCAGTCTATGGATTGATCAGCTTGATGATATGGAAGGTAAAATTATGTATAATCATACCTGATAATTTTCTTTCCATTAATCATAGCTGATCAATCCATAGCCCCTCCCAGATATCTGTACTGTTTATATTCTGGTTGAATTTTAGGTTCAAGTTTAGCCTTCAGTTACTTCAGGAGGACTTCGTGTTCAAGTTCTTCTTTCACTTGGATTCTTCAAGAGTTGAGACGAGTTTGTGTTACAGTGAGCTGCTACATTCCTCTCCCCTCCGTTTTACGGGGCTGGATTGAGACATAAATTCTGCCGGCACTCCCTCCCGCTTCGTGCGGCTGTAGGGCAGCTTTGTACCCCTCCCGCTTCGGCGGTGTTAGGGTCAGTCAGCTCCTCCCGCGGTTGCGGTTGCAGGATAAGCCAGATCCCCCCGCATCGGCGGGTGTGGTGTCCCTCCCCCGCTCCGCGGGGATGAGCTGGACGGATTCCCCTCCCCCACTTGTGTGGGGATGAGCTGGGTTAATTCCCCTCCCCCGTTTCGGCGGTGGTGAGCTGGGCAGAGTGTCCCTTCGTGGGTGTAATTCTCTAAGTGCTGAGTCCTGCGGATGGAGCTTTGATATCGACATACTGAGGAGTTTCCGGCAGCACATGACCACATATAGGGAGGCAAAAGTTTGCTCTCTATCTCCACCTGCTGGTAGATGGACACAACCCACCAGTCTATGGATTGATCAGCTATGATTAATGGAAAGAAAATTATCAGGTATGATTATACATAATTTTACCTTAAACAATTGGCTCCCCTGTCTTATGTTGTCTCTGGTCCCTCAGCAGGGTCTTCTCCTTTGACCAATCGTCAAGAGGGTGCTTTGGGATGAAGAGGAGGAGGAACTTCATATGGATTTTATGGATTCTGATTCTTTGCTTGCTGGATGCAATGGGGATGCTGTCATGAGAGACAGGGAGCAGGAGGAGGTTGATGAGGTTTTTTTCCCCTCAGGATGACCTGCTACCAGGTGAGGATCCCTCTGTGATCTGTGGTTTTCATAAGGAGGATTTACAGGAACTTAATCTAGTGTCCTGTACTCTTAATTTTGTGGAGGAGATATTAGCAACAGAGGAATGGAAAGTGGACCCCTTGGTGAAGGATATTCGTAAATCTGGTAAGTCCTCTCCATGCATCTGGACTTCAGGGTGATTGTTCATACTTAGTGGGAGGTTTCTGATGCTCCTTTTTGCTTGACTAGGTTCATGATCTGTCTTCATCCTGTCCCAGATCAGGATAAAGCTTTGCTGAAGCCTACTGTAGTAGATGCGGTTGTTTCAGTGGTTACCAAAAAGGCTGTGGTCCCTGTTGATGGGCGAACAGCTCTAAAAGACCCTCAAGATTGTAGAATGGAGACTCTTAAAACATTGTTTTGATGATTCTGCCTTAGTGGTGCAGGCTGCCATATGTGGGGGCTTAGTGGCTAGGGCATTTTTTTGTGGTTGGACCATGTTTTGAATAGAGCTTCGGATGATTTTGCATGGTGAATAGAGAGGTCTGTAAACTTGAGATGGGTTCAGCCTTTTTGGTGAATGCACTGTATGATTTGCTTCAGGCTTCAGCTAAGTCTGTGGCTCTGACTGTGGCAGCTTGTCTTTGTAGTTGGTTGACCAATGCCGCTTCTAAGTCCAAACTCAGTAAATTTCTTTTTAGATGCACTTTGTTGTTTGGGGAGGAGTTGGACAAGTTAGTGACGAGCTTAGGAGAGTCTAAGGTACCTAGACTTCTGAATCATCCTTGACTGGGGGACGTGATTTTCTGTCTCGTAGAGGCCATGCGTGGGATTTTTGGTGTGTTTGTGCTGGGAGGCTGGCTACTTTTCTTTCAAGGTGCCCACTGTGGTAGCAGAGATGTTGCTCCTGCATCTTGGTCCCAAGGTTGACTTTCTCATTGAAGGTGTCGGGGCCCATCCTCCGATTCTTGTGCAAGCTCATTTGAGAGAGTTCTATTGGAGGTGGGCCCAGATCTCTTCAGAACAATAGGTCCTTAAGATTATTCACAACAGTTAGTCCTTGGAGTTTGCTCATGCTCTGCCAGATGCCTTTCTGGAATCTTCCTGCCGTTCCCGTATAAAGGCAGGAATGGTCAGGGCCACCCTCAACAGGCTAACATGTCTTCGGGCAGTGTGTCCAGTTCCTCGAGAGGAAATAGGCACAGGTTGCTATTTCATTTATTTTGTAGTGCCAAAGAAAGAGGGAACTTCTTGCCCCATTTTGGATCTCAACTCCGTGAATCATGCTCTGCAGGTAACCCCTCTTCATATGGAGACCCTTTGCTCGGTCATTGTAGCGGTGCATTCAGGGAATTTTTGACAGCGGCAGACTTGACAGAAGCCTACCTGCACATTCCGATCCATCGGGGACACCAGAGGTTTCTTCGCTTTGTTGTGTTTGGGACTCATCAATTCTGTGACGGCTCCTCAAACGTTTACCAAGGTGATGGTTGTGGTAGCAGCAGTTCTCCGCCGGGAGGGCATCCTAGTACATCGTTATCTAGACGACTGGCTAATCCAAGCCGAAGTCCTTTCAGGTCACTGCTTGAGTGGTGCAGTTTCTGGAGTCCCTCGATTAGATGGTGAATCCGCTCAAAATTCACTTGGAGACAACTCCGTCTCTGGGCTATCTAGGGGTCTCATCTTCAAGGTCAGGTTTGAAATCTCCTTCGCCATCCAGTTCCGCAGGCAAGAGATGTGCAGGTTCTGGGGTCCATGGAGGCAGCGATAGAGGTGCTTCCGTGGGCCAGAGAGGAAATGAGGCCTCTTCAGTGGTCCCTTCTCATTCGGGAACTTTGGAGGACAGGTTACCACTCTGAACATTAACTTGCCAGTCTCGATTGGTGGCTAGTGACTGCCAGTCTATCCAAGGGAGTTTGGTTACACCCTTCTCAGTGGATGCTGGTGATAACAGATGCCAGTCTGATGCAGATCTCTCTCATGAATATTCATTGTGGATATCCTGAAAACCAGGTTGGCTGGGGTGCCTGCAGGATCAGGTTTGGGAACCACTATGTTAGATGATTTGTTTCGTTTTGGTAACACCCCTCAAAAAAAAAAAAACATTGCTTTGTTCCTTTTCCTTCCTGAGGCTTATTTTGGTTCTGATAAAATATCAGGGGTTGGGGAGAGGGGGCAGATTTCATCAAAATTTTGCTCTTATGCCAAAATGGGGTCTATATTCATCTTGTGTTTTCAAGAGGGAAAAACCAGAGCAGAAAAAAAAACAGCAACAAACAAACAAACCAAAAGCTTCCCTTCTGGTTGCAGATTTTTATTTTTGACAAACTACTTTTTGATCAAAGATATCTAAATACCATAACAATATACCCAGTAACACAGTACACTAGCAAACTAATAACAGCAAATTTTCCCTTCCCTTCACCTTCCGCCTTCTCCAGCTCTTCCTATAATAGGCACAGGGATACCGACCTAGATGTCCCCTATATTTCTTCCAGTATCTCATAGAAACATGATTAATTTGGATTTAGCTCGCACATTTTTCAGTAGTAGCTCAAGGCCATTTACATTCAGGTACACCAAGGGGCTTATTTTCCAAGCACTTAGCCTTACAAAGTTCCATAGGTTACTACAGAACTTTGTAAGCCTAAGTGCTTTGAAAATATGCCTCCAAGTATTTCCCTGTCTCCAGAGGACTTTCAACCTAATTTTTGTACCTGAGGCAATGGAGAGCTAAGCGGCTTGCTGAAGGTCACAAGGAGCAGTAGTGGGATTTGAATCGGGCTTTCCTGGTTGTCAGTCTGGTGCTCTAACCACAAGGCCACACTGCTACTCTAGATAAAGACCAGTTATGGCATATCCAGTCTGCCCATCCATATCAACTACTAATCTCTACAATCCCTTCCTCTCCCTTAAAGATCCACTGTGCCTGTTCCTCATTTTCTTGAATTCAGATGCAGTCCTCATCACCAAAACATCCTTTATAAGGCCACCCTTTCCTTAGAGAAATGTTTCCTTAGATTATTCCTTTATCCTATAGCTCTTCAATCCATAGCTTCCTTTCAAATTAAAGAGGCTCACCTCCTGTATATTTTTACTTGAAAAATTTAAATGTGTCTGTCGTATCTCCCCCATTACTTTTTTCATCAAAGTATATATATATACAATGGGGCAAAACACCAATTCATTAATGGCACTAAAAATAAAAATTACACAGTAAGGGATCTTATGTGAGTTAAAAAAAAAAAATCAGACCATCAAATGCTCTGAACAAAATTGTGGATGAGGAGAAAAAGACTTCAGTGACTTTTGCTGGCCAAAACGGAACCAGGTAACCTTACAGAAAACACATACTGTACTAGTCAGAAAAAACTCCTTACCTTAATGCCAAACAGTCAACTTTTTCAACTTTTTAAATCTGATTTTGCTAATATCAAATTCTTTCAAAATGTCTGTTCCGTTGTAAATCAAAGTTCAATATCTTGCAATATCAGCCATTCGGCACACAAGCAGACATGGTAGCTATCAACATATGTTTTGCATAAAAGTGAGGGTTTTTTTTCTGACTAGTGATGTGGGTTTTTTTCTATAAGGTTACCCAGTTCAGTTTTGGCTGGTAGCAGTCGCTGAAGTCTTTCTACTCATCCATAATTTTGTTTAGAGCATTTGATGGTTGGATTTTTTTTTTAACTCACACAAGATCCTTTACTGTAAAATGGGGCAAAGTTATAACTGTTTCAGACTGTCATGGGTGACCTGAAAATATCATCTGTTTTCCCTAAGAATTATTTGATCAAACAAAATATTGCTTGTCTAGATCCTTCAGTTATAAACGTGCGCGCACAAAAAAAATCTAGAAATACAGATCCATTGACACATTGCGGAGGCAGATTGCTTGTTCTCAGGAGTTTGTAATAGTGAATGACAAGGGGATAAAAATTGTCCTCATCCCTGCAGGCCACTCCCCATCTCTGTGGGTTCTGTTCTTATCTGATGAAGCCTCGAGCACTTATGATTTTATATTTAAATCTTTTTATTAAAGTATAAAAAGGAACAATATGCTGTGCAACTGTTGTGTATAAATTACAAATAGAAAACAATAATAACAATGAGCAGCTATAATAAACCCTTCCACCACCTCCACCCTCAACCCTTCCAACCTCAACAATAGGTGACTTCTACAAGGAATCCTAATCCACCCTATTAAATATCCAGGGGTACAAATTACAACCTGTTCTATATGCCCTAGAGGGGAGAAATATGCCCTATGAAGCACTGTTATGATTTTTAATCTGTGGATGAATAAGAAGTCATCAACAATCTCAGGATTCAGTCTAGCTGTCCCACAGTCCCTCCTGCAATAGAAGATGTCTTCTTAGAAGATGTGCTGGTTGCAGGATGTATAGGATCCCCCATGCAAATTTTGCTAGCTGTGGCCAGTGTTTTCTTGTTTTTCCAAAAAATAAAAATATTATCGTTTGCATCAATCAAACATAAATAACAGTCCAGTTCATTAACAAGCTTCAAAGTAGAAAGTGACACGGGGGCAAAGTTTGTCCCTGTCCTCACGGGCTCTGTCTCTGTTCCCATCCCCATTGTTACTGCAGGTCCTCATCCCCGTGCCATTCTCTAGTTTGTAAGGTATATGGAGAGAGATTGTTTGTTTGTTTAATTTATATATGTTTTTATATTTCCAGCTTGAGTGTGAACAATGGTAGTTCTGTCTATCCATTCTCTGTGTGTACCCGACTGTACACCCTATCTATTTGTATAGATTGAGGGAGCATGCAGAGATGAGGACAGAGTCACCACTGCCCACACCCCCAACTAAGAGTGGACCAGCTGCATGATGCACCCCCTATACACACAGGTCAATGGTGTGTGCATAGAAATGTTTAACTACACCTCGCCATGCTCAAATACAGATACATGCTCCGTTGAGATTTCAATGGGTGTTAACTAATAAATTCTCATTAGAAATAAAATTATTTTAAATGAAAATATTTGTAATGTTTGTAAAGTATTACTGTATGAGCTTGTTTGTAATCGCTCTGGCATTTGTTTCGACTGTGATATGTGCATTTGCTCAACAAACAGATTTATGTTAAAATTAAAATTGTTTTTTTCTGTCTCTATTTTTGGATTTGTGCCAAAGCTGGAAGCAGCCCCTTGGACAGCCCACGAAATTTCTCAGCCAGTGCCTCCATCAGTTTTCCCTTCGCACGCAGGTAGGTGTAAATCTTTCCACCATACTTTAACAAACAGAGTGAGGAGGGCACTTTTTCAGCCCCTGATTGGACTGGATAATTGTTTAAGTACTGAAGTAAAATCTTTTGAAAATTGTTTTGGGGCAGGGTTGTGTTATAAGTGACGTACAATATCCAGAATCAGAGCAGTAGTGTCCTTCATTCTAAACTCTGTTCTCCTCTTAATTCTGCTTTTGTTTTTCTTTCCCTGTCCTAATAGCCACGGCCCTCGGACTGACAGGTAATAATTATAGGGCAAACGTTATGTGATGAGACTAAAATAATGTGGGGGAGGGTAATTCATTCATGCAGGAGGTGCTGCCTTTGTGCTGCATTTGATGAAAATTTTTATTACTGTCCTCCATTACAATGCTGCACTGCTATCTCCCCCTGCCCCCCCCCCCCCCCCCCCCCATTTCCTTCTTACAATGGTTGCAGTGTTGGTAAGTTACATATTGGAAGGCCTTGTGCACATGGTGATGAAAGCAAATTGTTCTGTTACTTTCACAGAAAGCAAGTTACTTTGTGTTCTGGTGAGCATATTTCAACTTCTTAGAGTCCTCACCAGACCTATACAAAACCTGTGGGTTATATACATTGACCAGCAGATAGGGACAGAGAAAAAGTTCTACGTACTTCGCCCAACAAGGGCACAGTGCAGCTTTAGAATGTTCAGTATTTCTTGGTCTCCAGCAGATGGATGACTAGCTAACCATGCAGCTCCTCGTCTGGAAAAGATCCTGAGCCAGTTGAGCTGAGGGGGACATTTTTTTTTAAGGGGTACATTTTTTTTTAAGGTCTGAGCTTCAAAAAGAAAAGAAAAAAAATATGAAGAAACACTATGCTTTGGCCTAGAGCCGGGGTATAGCTCAGAAGAGTTCGGCTTGCCTACCCACCCTCACCCTCTCCTACGTTTTATTATTTTTCCCCAAATGAGGCTTCTTGCTCAAAACGAAAAACAATTTGCGACTCTGGCAGCACTATTCATAAGTAGAATTTAAACGATGTTAAATAAGTGTGTTTACTCTCTCTCTGCAGTTGAGGGGAGGCGTTTCCTTGACTTAGCTTTTCCTATGAGGAGCTTGGGTCTTCTGTCAGGCCTTTTAACTCGGAGAAAATAAAAACAAATCTGAGCCATTAAGGCTGCAGCACCGGGCTGTACTTGGCTAGGGCCAATTGATCACCTGAGGTAAATTCTGGGACATGAAGCTGGAAGGACCACTTCTGTGCACTGTCTGTTCTGCTAGTTCTAGAGGTCAGCAGTATTTTTCAAAGTGTGTGTGGCTCCATCTCATACTAATTTCAGCATATTTTATTTGGTGGGGGGAGCCTGGGGTAGGGCAGGATTCGGCTTTTCTCTTGTGTATGTTATAGGCAAGCCATAGGCTTTTTTTCAGTGGTCATGCAGTCCTGAGGTGCTTGGGGAAGTTCGAGGAAGCATTCTTTCATACTGAAAACTGACTATGCTTGGGAAAGAAATATTCAGAGTCCAGCAGTTGCTGGGGGAGCTTGTGCTTAGTAGCCCAGCTGGTTTCTAACTTCTTTCAGCCTCCTGAGCAGTGCTGCCAATGGCTGAAATTTCATCTAAAGCTCGCAAGAAGCTGTGATTTTCAGGCAGCATGAAGAATTCAGTGGAGTGGGTACAGCACTGCTTCCATTGTGACAGACGCCACACTAGTTCAGGGTAAGATGCTGCTTGCCGTGATGGACTGACAAATTGCGTAGATTGGGAAGACAGCCCCTTGGGAAGAAGACTGTGGTACATTGGATGTTTTTCCCCTTGAATGAGGTGAATTCCTTGCCAGACATGAACCACATCCCCTTCTCTGAAGAAGTGGGAACGGTGGCCATTTTGAACTCGCCTGTTCCTGCTGCTGTGTCTCCTGTGATTAACCTTGCTTACAGTCTGACAGGGAATGAACCAGTTCCAGGCAATCAACCTGGGAATCATTTTTTAGGAACTGGAGACCCCCCCCCCCCCCTCTAGGAGCAGAAGATTGCATTTGGGAGAAAATTTCTTTCTGTTGCCTCGTTATACTTGGTTATTATATCATTCTCAAGAGAACAGGAGGTTTCCAAGATTACCATTGTTTCCAGACCTGAAAAGGAAACTCCCTTGGTAGAGGCTGCACTTTTTCAGCAAGTGGACTGGGAATCCCAACGTCCTTATGGTCATGGTCTATTCATGGGGAGTCCTTGTAGCTGTAAAACTCCAATTGTTTGGAACACTGTAAATCAGGGGAAACTCCCAGTAAGAAAGGGAGTTGATCCTGTTTATGACCCTAGTACCCAATTATTTCAGCTGCTCCTTTTCAAAAAAATTTGTTCGTTAGGAGATTTGATTTTAGAAGGTACAATTAAACCTTTTTAAAACTTCGGAATGGATGTCAGCCTAATGGATTGCCTTGTGGTCTTGGGGAAGTCACGTAGGAGCCAATGCACAAAGACACCCATTAAATACGGGTGTCTTGGGAAAACCGTGTCTCAAAAAGCAACTGATGCACAAAGGGGATCAAGTGCAAATGAAATGCATGGATCCCCCTTTGTGCATCATTCACTGTTTGTGACTGGAAGCTGTCAAATGCATTTGACACTGATGGTTTTTTGAGTTTCACGGGGGAGGATCCACTGGACCCCCCCCCCCCCCCCCCCCCGTTTAACTCAAGAAACTCCCTGGTGGTCCAGTGGACCCTCTCCTGACCCCCCCCCCCCCAACCTGATGCCACCCGAAGCCCCCATCCAGGCCAGATCCCTAGTGGCAAGCCCTGGTGGTCTAGTGGGATTACTTTCCTCTACTGGTTTCCCACCCCCCCACCCCCTCCAGACCCTTCCACGTACTTTTGAAGTTAAATTCCTTATATAGTACTTAGGCACCTCCTAATGCATATCAGGATGCACTGGGCAGGGGCTGGGCACCGCCATTTTGCTCTGGGCGGGGCCAGAGGCGGTCCTCCTGCCTCCAACTTTTAAGGTATGTGGAAGGGTCTGGGGGGGGCCGGTGGAGGGAAGGAATCCTACTAGACCACCAGGGCTTGCCACTAAGGGTCTGGCCCAGAGGGCTTTATTGGGTCTGGGGAGGGGGGGATCAGGAGGGGATCACTGGCCCACCAGGGAGGTGCAGCTGCCTGTGTTTCCCTCCTGTCCGACAGCTCCAGAGCTGCTGTAAAATCTAGCTCATTAAAGTTAGGCACTTGGCGCTCTGGAGCTGTGCCTCGCATGGAATGCTCTTTATAGTAAGTAATGGGCTGGTTGTAATACTTTTGCATAGGGTTCTTGGTAGCTGCTCAAGGCACACGTTAGAGCCACTTCGTGCATTACTCACTATATAACTGCATATACTGCAGTGGGACATGTTTATCCACTCCTACCCTAGCTGAGATAATAGTTAACCATCTCTCTGACCTCATGTGCAACTTTCTTCAAATTAATCACCTTACTTTCTAACTCTTCCTACTTTCTTACCCATCTATATGTTCCATCTTTGCTTATACCCTTCACTATCAATTAAAATGTTCTATTACATATTGTGTTGACATTGTAAGTAGTATACTATGCCATACTTAGTATTGTTATTTGAATGTTTTTACTGCTGTAATTGTCTATTGCTCATGTTTGATTTATTCTTACTGTACACCGCCTTGAGTGAATTGCTTAAAAAAGATGATAAATAAAATAACGTTTGCTGTAGACCGGCTACAACCGGTCTAAGCAAATGTTGAAAGCTCGCTAAGCTTTGTATGTCGGCCCCTTAGGCAATTCTATAACTTGGGCACCTCGATTTAGGCGTCCCCAATGCCATGCGCTTAGCATCAATTCCATAATGGCATCTTGGTGCCAAGATTCTGGTATATAATACTAGCATAAGTCCGCATTGGTGCACCCTCTTACGCCATATCAAACGCAGGTGTAAGTTGTCACATCTAAATTCACCAAGTGATACACACACAGTAATTTATCATATTCTATAAGCTATGGTAAATGGGAGATACGCCCATGCACTGCCCACTTTTGTACGCCCCCCTTGCAGTTAGGTGCTATGGCACTTAGGCATTACCTTTATCGAATAGCACCTAGTGCACATAGACACCGAAATGTTGATGAATGATGCCTTTGTCGGGCCTAAGTTGCGTGTACCTCTAGGTGCCAGTTTATAGAATTGCCTTAACCTTCTAAATGTTGTTCCCATTCATCAGGCCGCCTGTGCCTACTTTCAGCTGAATGGAACACCCCTAAAGCAGGTCTCAAAGTGCAGAGAGCCTTGGATATTTTATCCCCTGCTTCCAGAGGATTTTACTTAGATGCCACCTTATGCATGAGAAATTTGTTTGCAGTTTCTGCTCCTAAGCTCTTCTCTAAGCCTCTGAGGATTTCTGAATTATTTTCAAGCTGATGGCTAAGTTCCTGTTTTCAGACATGAAATGATACTGGCCAGGCTGTTCTACTTCCTTTCCATGCTTCTTTTGGGCACATGCAACATCTGTTTGAAATAACAACTAGGGGAATCTCTTTGTGCTGTGGATCTCTGATTTCTTAATTATTCCATGCTAATCATTTCTCACAGGGTCATATGGGCAGTCTGTTTCTATTGTTTGTTTCTCCAGGCGTGATCTTGAAATCACTCCCATCCTGTGGGCCTTGGATGTGATAGACATGCTTTAACTTTGTCTTTTACTTTCTATCACAAACTCTCTTTCTGATTTATCATGTTCATGCTCCATTAGGTGGCACTCGTACATGAAGCATTACAAATCCTTTCCACTCCAAGATAGGTGGATTCTAATTCTGAAGCTGTCTAAGGTAGAGAGTTGCACAGGGACAGAAATTTCACCCATCTACGCCCATCCCCACTGGAGTCTCCTCCATCCCTGCCTGTCCCCTGCACTAAAATAACACAACAATAGCCCTTGTTGATAACTTCCCCTCTCAGTGCTTATGGGGATTTCAGTGCTATCAACCATATCAATTTTTTAGTGCTATTATAATTGCTAAGCTAGCTTAGAAACACAAGGAAAAGGATAGGTAGGCTGGCCTGGCACTACACTTCTGTGGGAATCCCGCAGGATCTACATCCATTCCCACAGGAGGTCCCGTGGACCTGGAGGGATTCCCGTGGATCTCAGGAGACTTTCCATCAAGGCTAGATTGTGCTGCCTAATGCCTTTTGGTTTATCCAGTATTTCTACAGTTTTCTCACTGAGAAGGTTTCAAGGTAAATCTTTTTTGGATGTCTTATTTCAGATCTGTATTTGAGGTCTGCAGGAGATAGCAGCCTGAGTTTTTCAGTTCCTCCATGTTCTAGGCATCCCTCTGGATGCTGAATACTTCTTCTTCAAGCGCTAGATTAATTAGTGTGACTTCTGATATTAATTCAATATAAGGTTTTTGTTTTTGGAAGCAGTGCTTATTTAGATTCCATTCTGCATCCAGTTGTTTCTGTGCCACAAACAGCCTCCTCATTCATGAGACTAGATGCAAATGCCGGAGCCTGAGGTATGTGGTCTCGAGCTCTCATCGGACCATTACACAGCTCTTTTTTTTTTTGCCAAAACCTACACTTTTAGAGCTCTGTGTTTTGTCTTCCCTGCACCTTTCAAGAGCTATACATGATGGTTATGTGTTCCAGTTCAGCAGTCTGGCCTGAGATGTCACCCACGATTATTCCCTATTGCATCTTATTAGATTCAAATGCCGTTCTATTTGCCTGAGATACTCTCTTTCAAGCACACGAGACCAAACAGAAAACCTTTGTCTTAACCAGTGGATTCCTGCTTCTCTAACTGGCAGGAGCTTAGCACAGCTCTGTTGCAGATCCTCTGCTCTTGTTTCCAAGGGGGAAGAAGGGAAGTGTGTTGTGGAAATGGGTTGCAGTACTTTCCGACTCCAGTCATGGGAACTTGAGCAGATTTAGTAGTAATTTTACAAGGAATGCCAAATCTGGGGATAATATCATTACAGAGTACCTGTGCCATCACCTGACCAGTGTAAACAGGATCCTTCCAAGTCTTGTGTGTGTAATAATTGTTTATGAACCAATGCTCCAACTTTTAATGTGTCAGATCTTGGAGGGTCAGCATTATCCCCCCTTTTGTCTGGCATTTCCTGGGAAAAGCAAGACAAAGGTGTTATAATGGATTGTATTTGATCCCAATACACCGAGTAAGTATCTATCTGGCATGTTCAGGATTACCGGGGATGAGACGCATTTTGCGTCCAGTGCACAATTGAAATGGGCTCAACTTTAATGAGGCAGATGGTGAGGCGCGCAGGGTGAGAAGCGCCAGAGGTAAGGTATCCAACCAGGAGTTGATGCCATTAGACATAAGTTGTCGCAATTTGGTTTTCAACAAGCCATTTTATCTTTCAACCAGTCCATTGCTCGTGGGATTGTAAACGCTCACCGTGCGGTGAGTAATTTGCAATTTAGAAGTCAAAGTTTGAATTAGCTCATTAACAATTTATGACACCCAGGGTAACATACCTTCTCCTTGCCAGGGTGGTGCATCATTTCTACCAGTGTTAACGGTACATCTTGCAGGTATTCAGAATATTGTTCAGTGATTGACTACTCAGACTGAAGATAGGATACCTCTAAAATGTGGCCTTCAGATTTTTGGCAATTGTGGGGGCTCTTGGTAGCAAGGTCAACAACAAAACTGTATGATCTTTGCTCTCCAGAATGTTTGCTCCAGGAGATTGCGTTTTTCAATTTATCTAAGGTTTGAGCAACCTCCTTGGCTTCTCCAATACAAGAGATTCTCGTTCAAGGTCTGGGGGTCTTGAGGAATTCATTTGCCTTTTCTGTTCCTTCTTGGTGTTTGGATGGTTGCATTTGACATGCCCTAGTTATGTGGAGCACATAATTTCCATGCCTTTGCCGTCTGGAAAGCATTTTTCCTCTTTATCACATCTTTAAGTTGGGTAAATCTTTAAGAGCGATTTAAGGTCAGTTTCTCCCTGTCCGGAATCATTCTTTCATATTCCAAAAGCTGTTTTTTATAAAGTCCTTATAAGGTTAGGTTGCATTCTTTTACTTTTGGACATTTAGAACCCTGCTCCCTTCCAAGTGTGGTTTGTCTTCTCCTTGAGTATCTGTCCTTCTGTACATTTCTCCTGGTTGGAAAGGAACTTGTTTTTACTACTCAGGGTGCTTGAATTTTACTTGAGTTTTTAAGGATACAAAGGTTCTCGCCCTCAGGGGATCTGCCTACTTGCTTTCCAGTTAAGAGAACTTGATTCACAAGTTTTCTATATGGAAATCCCACGGTTTTTTTTCCAGGTCTCTGATGTAGGAGTTTCTATTAAAATCAAAAAACAAGGAGTGAGAACTGGATCAGGCTCTTCAAAAGCAGACTCATTTTACATGATATTCACCATTTGTTTCTTTTGCCAACGGTCTTTTTAAAGACCAGCTCATGTTTATTTTACCAGACGCATTGCCAAAGACAAATGAGATTATCAAGTAATAGGTATCAAGCTCCTGAGGCAGGGACCCAAAAAATGGCACCTTATAAACAAAAGGATGTTATTCAGTCGCATAGGCATGACATAAAACATGTCACCTACAACAACTTTATTGAACTCGCAAAATTAACAAACAGATTCTCTGTTTAAAAACCACTCGTTTCAACAGACTCAAGTTTGTAAATCTAGCGTTGCTCCGTATAAAGTAACTGGGCATTGACATCCCCTCCCCGACGGTGAGGAGACACTGGATATAGTTTCTTCTTTTTCGTGTATTTTTTGTTTTTCATTTCTTTTGGGATTGTTTTAATTTTTTGTTTTGTTTTAACATGATCGTTGATGGCTCTGTGTTGGAATATAACAAACCCAGAAGCAGACATATTAACGCCGAAACACCTTTTTGGATTTATGAATGAGGTGCTTGTCACCTTTTCCTTTTGAAAAGACTTGAGATGAATGTCAGTTTCATCTGAAAGTCTTCTTGTACTTTTGTGTGGATGTCAGGTGTATCATTCTACAATGGGACTGCAGGACCAATTCAAATAAGTTGTCTGTTTACTTTTCTTAGTCTTTTTATTCATTGGGATTCTGGTGTTCTTAATTTGCATATTTAAAATTCATCAAAAAAGTATGATGTCTCACAGGAGTTGGCACATTAATGTTAGGTCCAGACACAGCACATAGGAAAAAACTTCTTCCCTACAAAGCCCTGTGACCTTTTATAGTTACTCTCCCTTTTGTCTTCTGATGCCACCCTGCCTTTCTTATATATATTTGTATTTATAAATGTTCAGTGGTATAGTAGTGGACACTAATTTATTGTATTAATCTTTTGAATTTTGATTTTTGAAGTCATACCAGCATTTTTCCACTTTATTATGGGTTGATATTTTGATTTTAGTGGGAATAACCTGCTCAGCCAGTTCTTCTATTGTTTTTTTTTTTTTTGTTTGTTTGTTTTTTTTTGGGGGGGGGGGCGTTCTTGTCATATATATATTTTAAAAGAGCTTGACCTAAGGTATGACAGCTCTCTTACCAGAGATGTTTGGCACTTGGAAGCGTGTTTAAAGGACAGCTTCCAATTTCATCTGCAGTCTGAGCACAGGGTCATTCTTTTTGTGTTTGCAGGTTATTTTAGGCTCCATATTGGAGCATAAGCGTATTCTGCCCTTTGAGTTATAGTATTCGGCCAGGAATTTTGGAGTCCCACCCATATTGGGAACTGCTTTGCTAAATCTCACAGGTTCTGGACTGATCCAGTGATGATGCTAAGGAACAAGAACTCATCAGGTCTTACCTACTAATTTTCTTTTCTTTTGTTTCACAAGACCAGTCCAGAGGCCCTCCCTCTACATTAGGGTAATCATGCTCTTTTTGTTCCAGTTATGATTAAGCTACTTTTCTTCATAGCCAGCGTTCCAGTTTAACTTTTCCAATCTCATTACTGATTATATGGTAACACAAGGATTATTAGTATGTTATTTGATACCGAGTCTTCTATTCCATCATTACCTTCATATAACTTTTTTAAGGTAAAGGAATAAAACAAAGTCCATTGTTTAATCATTCAAAATATTGCATTCTAAGGCTTCATGATGCCCTTGCTCAGAAATATGCAAGACTTTTTTTTCTCTGTCTCCATCCATTGGTGAGCAGACATAAGCTTCTAGACTAGTCTGGGACTAAAGGAAAGGAAAGTAGCAGGTAGGACCTTATTTCTCATTGAGTTGTCCTTGACAAGATTTTGCACTGGACAAGAGCTGCCTTCTAGCATGGACAAGCTGAACAGTATTGGGTGGTCTACCTCTTACTACAAATACAGATCTTGGCTCTAATTAAAAAAAAATTATCCCTGTTTGCTCTTTACTTGTTACAGGTTTGCTGATTAATTAGTTTTTATTTAATGGGCAGAATTGTAAGCTTAATTAGCACTGGTATAACATAGGGCAAGCGCACCAATCTCATAGCCAGGTGCATTCCCCATTTTGAGAGTGCAGACTTGTGGATGGAGATGATTCTGGCTCTGACCTAGTTTTGATTGTAGAAACAGTGCATTTTGTGTCTTCCTCCCCCCCCCCCCCCCCCCCCCCCCCCCCCCCCACCTCTGAGGATGAACGGGAAAGAAAGCTTTTATTGTTTTTTATGGTGTATTTCCTCATATAACCGCAACCTTACCTGCAAGGGAACAGGGTTCGTGGGAATCCTGCGGAACCTGAACGATTCCCGCAGGGACGGAAGCAGTTCTGTGAGGATCCCGTGGGGACGAAAGCAGTTGCTGTGGTGTTCTCGTGGAAGTGTATGCTGCACTTGCGCCAGCCTCTCGCCAAGTACCAAGTTCTTTGAGTGCTTTCTCCTCCTCCTCCTTGCTTTAACAGCACAGATGCAGAAAGCCGGACATTAATGAGGTGGTAGAGATACAAATGGTGATGAAATCAAAAAGGAATGGGATGAACACAGTGGATCTCTAATTAGAAAGTGGAAGTTATAAAAAACCTAAACTTAAATGGCTGCATGTATGTGAATGTGTCAAGGGACACTTAGATGGTGACTGTGGTCTGATGAACTAGGGCTGATACCAGGAGACCTGTATGGTCTCTCTCTCATATTTGGCAATCTGGTTTAGGATGGGCTGGAAAAGGTTTAGACAGCAACTTTAGTGGCTGGAACATGAGGACAGTGCTGGACAGACTTTTACAGTCTGTGTCCTGCAAATGAGAAGATGAATAGGATGGAGTGGGCTTCGATGGCAACTCCAGCAGTTGAACATAAGGGCTAGTCGGACTTCTATGGTCTATGTCCCAGAAACGCCACAGAGAGACCATAATCAAGTATATAGTATTACATTCGTTGTTGATTTAATCATGAATTGATAATGATTGTGACTATTGGGCAGACTGGATAGACTGATCCTGTTTTTATCTGCTGTCATGAACAGCTTGAAAAGCTAAAGGTGGATAAAGCCATGGGACCGGATGGGATCCACCCCAGGATATTGAGGGAGCTCAGAGAGGTTCTGGCGGGTCCTCTTAAAGATTTGTTTAACATATCCTTGCAGATGGGAGAGGTTCCGAAGGATTGGAGAACGGCGGAGGTGGTCCCTCTTCACAAGAGTGGTGATAGGGAAGAAGCTGGAAACTACAGGCCGGTAAGCCTCACTTCGATTATTGGAAAAATAATGGAAGCGATGCTGAAGGAAAGGATAGTGAATTTCCTGGAAGCCAATAAGTTGCAAGATCCGAGACAACATGGTTTTACCAAAAGGGAAATCGTGCCAAACGAATCTCATTGAGTTCTTTGATTGGGTGACAGGAGAATTAAATCAGGGACGAGCTATGGACGTAATCTACTTAGATTTCAGCAAAGCTTTTGACACGGTTCCCCACAGGAGGCTCTTAAATAAACTGGAAGGGCTGAAGATAGGACCCGAAGTGGTGAACTGGATTAGGAACTGGTTGACAGACAGAAGCCAGAGGGTGGTGGTGAATGGAATTCGCTTGGAGGAGGGAAAGGTGAGTAGTGGTGTGCCTCAGGGATCGGTGCTGGGACCGATTCTGTTCAATATATTTGTGAGTGACATTGCCGAAGGGTTAGAAGGTAAAGTTTGCCTACTTGCGGATGATACTAAGATCTGCAACAGAGTGGACACCCGGGAGGGAGTGGAAAACATGAAAAAGGATCTGAGGAAGCTAGAAGAATGGTCTAAGGTTTGGCAATTAAAATTCAATGCGAAGAAATGCAAAGTGATGCACTTAGGGAATAGAAACCCTCGGGAGATGTATGTGTTAGGCGGGGAGAATCTGATAGGTAAGGACGGGGAGAGGGATCTTGGGGTGATAGTATCTGAGGATCTGAAGGCGACGAAACAGTGTGACAAGGCGGTGGCCATAGCTAGAAGGTTGTTAGGCTGTAAAGAGAGAGGTGTGACCAGCAGAAGAAAGGAGGTGTTGATGCCCCTGTATAAGTCGTTGGTGAGGCCCCACCTAGAGTATTGTGTTCAGTTTTGGAGGCCGTACCTTGCGAAGGATGTAAAAAGAATTGAAGCGGTGCAAAGAAAAGCTACGAGAATGGTAAGGGATTTGCGTTACAAGACGTATGAGGAGAGACTTGATGACCTGAACATGTATACTCTGGAAGAAAGAAGAAACAGGGGTGATATGATACAGATGGAAGTGTGAAACAGGCTTCTGTCGGGACTTGGCATATACCAGACTTAAAACGTAAAACTACTACGGAGAACTGAAAACACAGGAAGTTTAAATCACAACAAGATTATAGAACATCTAATATTAAGATAAGTGTTTTCCTGCTGATATATATACCTTTCAAGCTTTATGTACACCGTTAGTGCTTATAAAAATAACAAAAATTTGTTTCACGGTTTTTGATTTGGACTAAGTTTTTGAGGACACTGATTAAGCAATTGTTTGCACTATCGGAGGTTGGAGGTTGTCTATGATTAGAAAATGTCACATAAGCATATGCTTTGATATAGCACACTATAATGGTGCTTCAGTGACTGTATGAGACACTTCCTTCTAATCTAATAATGATACATACAGCTGATTAAGCCCCATCCACCCTTTAGTTGTGTATGTTTCAATAGAATTTGGCTGGTGCGGTGCCATTTCTTTATACTTTTGATTATTTCTAGGATAAGCAGCATAAAATCTCTTCCATTGTTATGGGATCTTGCCAGGTACTCGTGACCTGGATTGGCCACTGTTGGAAACAGGATACTAGAATTGATGGACCTTCGATCCATCCCAGTATGGCAAAACTTACGTTCTTGTATTCTTATGAAATGGGAATAAGAGAGGCGAGCCCATCTGGTAAGGCTGCATATTTTAAAAAGGAATTGGTATGTATGAGATTTTTGATTGACTATGTGGTCCGAAGTGATACTCCTTAGTTAGGAAGCTGAAACATAATAGGGGTAGGGGATTATGACAAAACTCTGATGACTGTTAGCAGTACTGCTGCTTGTTTATTTACATTCTTTTGATCAATGTATGTGTGGAAAGATGGAATGTATATTCTGCTTGTCATCAATAAAAATCGTTGAATCATAAAAAGAAAAGGAAAAAGGGAGTTTTAAAAACATTTTTCGTGCCCTTCTCCATGCATGATGAAGGTGGGCACAAGATGCTTGTGTGTTTATGCTAATGTGGTGTTCCTGTTTTATTTCAGGGCTGATGGCCGGAGATGGTCCCTGGCCTCTTTGCCGTCCTCTGGCTATGGAACAAACACACCCAGCTCCACGCTTTCGGTAAATGTTTTGGGCTTTTAGATTTTTCTGTTTGTAATCTAAAGAGTCGGCCCAATCTCTGTCCACTGGTACAGAAAATGCAGGTCTTTTTAATTTAATACTTTTCTCTAAGGGGTAGGTAATACTGGCTTATTCTCCTTTCGTGTTTTCTTTATTTAAAAGATTTCTAAGCCTTCTTCTTGGCCTTAATAGGAGAATACCCAAAGAGATGCACAAAGCTATGAACATAGAACAATAATATACAGTCGCCCTAAAAGGTAATCAAACAATGCAAATGTAAAAATACAATCTGCCAACTATACGGATACAGGTGGCAAAATACATTATAAAACATTACCAAAGAAATCATATGGGGCATTAAATTGTTCCACATGAAACTTAAATTGTGAATGTTTAGGCAACAGCATCTAAGGAAAAGGCTAGGGTGGGGGAGGTTCATCATTTTTAGGGAGAAAAAAATTATAATTCAGCTCCAACATAATGTCATCTTTTGGTAATTTATTCCACAATTCAGAGGCTACTACAGGGAAAATTCTAGCCCATGTTGTAACTCTTCTTTATAGATTTAATCTGAAAGGCTGGAAAACTTGGGACAATTACATAGGATTTCTAAGGGAGATGAAGGGATTGTAGATGATATGGATGGGCAGACTGGATAAGGCCATATGGTCTTTATCTGCCTTCATTTTTCTTTGTTTCTATGTTTGGAATCAAAATCTGGGTAGACCTAAATCCAACCTAATACATAGATTCCAGGTGGCTCAAAATATGATTAATCTTGAAAGAAGACCAATAGATCGTTAAAATAGCCTTGGTGGAACAATACTAAGAAAATGTCTGAAAAGACATACATAACTTTTTAAAAAGGTACTGCGAATCAGCCCACTAATATTCCAAGTTTCCCTTTGACTCCACAAAGATCCCTAAATCTTTTGCAGTTTTCTGTTGAAGAAACCAGTCATGCCTACGTTAAACTTAGGGCAAGGTACCTCTTTTCTGTTACACAATTGCCAAGACCTTTATTTTTTTTACAAATTTCAAGAGCAAATTACTATCAATCTGAGATAGGAAAGTCTCATCTGATCCCATGGCAAGAATGATTTTAAATATCATTTGCATACATTTATTTTATTTATTTATTTGTTTGTATTTATTTATTTGCATTTATTAACTGTCTTTATGAAGAGATTCACCCAAGGAGTTTAACATAAACCATATAATTTTTTTTAACAACATAACAATAGTAAAATAACCAAGAATAAACATAAATACAATAAATGAGCTAAATGAAAGTAAATTGAAACCTTATAATAGAACTACTATGAAACAGTATCAAAAATATACACATTTAACAACACTGGAATTCAAATACCATAGATATAATACAATGTTAGCATAATACTAAGGATACACCTAATAAGCATGCATTAGATCATTCAACTAACATAGATATGATGCTAAAGAATTTCTACAATACGGCTTACCATATAGCTGAGGGACCAAGAGCAGATATATGATGGGAACAAGATGCGTGGTACAGAGTCAGTTGGGATAATTTGATGGTTAGTTAAAGTCAAGGAAAGTTTGTTGTATAGTTAAGTACATAAGTAGTGCCATACTGGGAAAGACCAAAGGTCCATCTAGCCCAGCATCCTGTCACCGACAGTGGCCAATCCAGGTCAAGGGCACCTGGCACGCTCCCCAAACGTAAAAACATTCCAGACAAGTTATACCTAAAAATGCGGAATTTTTCCAAGTCCATTTAATAGCGGTCTATGGACTTGTCCTTTAGGAATCTATCTAACCCCTTTTTAAACTCCGTCAAGCTAACCGCCCATACCACGTTCTCCGGCAACGAATTCCAGAGTCTAATTACACGTTGGGTGAAGAAAAATTTTCTCCGATTCGTTTTAAATTTACCACACTGTAGCTTCAACTCATGCCCTCTAGTCCTAGTATTTTTGGATAGCGTGAACAGTCGCTTCACATCCACCCGATCCATTCCACTCATTATTTTATACACTTCTATCATATCTCCCCTCAGCCGTCTCTTCTCCAAGCTGAAAAGCCCTAGCCTTCTCAGCCTCTCTTCATAGGAAAGTCGTCCCATCCCCACTATCATTTTCGTCGCCCTTCGCTGTACCTTTTCCAATTCTACTATATCTTTTTTGAGATACGGAGACCAGTACTGAACACAATACTCCAGGTGCGGTCGCACCATGGAGCGATACAACGGCATTATAACATCCGCACACCTGGACTCCATACCCTTCCTAATAACACCCAACATTCTATTCGCTTTCCTAGCCGCAGCAGCACACTGAGCAGAAGGTTTCAGCGTATCATCGACGACGACACCCAGATCCCTTTCTTGATCCGTAACTCCTAACGCGGAACCTTGTAAGTAAGAGATAAGGAACAGATCTAAACATAGTAAACATAGTAGATGACGGCAGAAAAAGACCTGCACGGTCCATCCAGTCTGCCCAAGAAGATAAATTCATATGTGCTACTTTTTTATTTGTACTGTCCTCTTCAGTGCACAGACCGTATAAGTCTGGCCAGCCCTATCCCCGCCTCCCAACCACCAACCCCGCCTCCCTCCACCAGCTCTGGCACAGACCATATAAGTCTGCCACACTATCCTCGCCTCTCAACTACCAGTCCCGCCTCCCACCACCAGCTCTGGCACAGACCCTATAAGTCTGCTCAGCACTATCCCCGCCTCCCAACTACCAGTCCCGCCTCCCACCACCAGCTCTGGCACAGACCGTATAAGTCTGCCCAGCACTATCCCTGCCTCCCACCACCGGCTCTGGCACAGACCGTATAAGTCTGCCCAGCACTATCCCTGCCTCCCACCACCGGCTCTGGCACAGACCGTATAAGTCTGCCCAGCACTATCAATGCCGCCCAACCACCAGCCCCGGCACAGACCGTATAAGTCTGCCCAGCACTAGTCCCGCCGCCCAACCACCAGCCCCGGCACAGACCGTATAAGTCTGCCCAGCACTAGCCCCGCCTCCCAACCACCAACTCTGCCACCCATTCTAGGCTAAGCTCCTGAGGATCCATTCCTTCTGCACAGGATTCCTTTATGTTTATCCCACGCATGCAAGTTACAGTGTGTGTAGCAGCTAGTCCAGGTGCAGAAAAAGTGTATAAGTCACCCTTTATATTAAAGGCTTGGGAGAAGAGCCAGGCTTTCACCTGCTTTCTGAAGTAGAGGTAGTCTTGAATTATATGTAGCCCCTCTGGGAGTAAATTCTAGAGCATGGGGGCTACACCTGAGAAGACTTGCTGGCAGGTATTGCATCGTACAGTTTCTTTTGGTGAAGGTACAGATAGTGATGATCCTTGAGAGGACTTTAGAGACTTCAAAGGTGTGTAAAGGGCTAACTTATTCTTTAAGTCTGGCCTGTTTTGTCTGAGGCAGACAAATCAAACTAAGTTTTTAATTTAGTCCTGTAAGGTACTGGTAGCCAGTGTAGCTTTTGCAGGAGGGGTGTGATGTGGTCATGCCACTTGCAGCCTTCTATCAGTTGTGCTGCTGCATTCTGAATTAGTTGGAGCTGATACAAACTCTTTTTAGTTTGGCCAGTGTACCGGGCATTACAGTAGTCTAGTCGCGATGTTATCATGGCATGGAGCACTGTGGTCAGACTTGTCTTTTCAGTATATGGAGAGAGATTTTGTAGCTGCCGTAAATAATAGAGACAATTTTTAAGTTTGTTTGAATTTGTGGGATTAGAGTGAATAATGAGTCTAGCAGTATCCCAGGATTCCTGACCTGTGTTTTTAGGGGGCGTTCATATGATTTTGAAGTCTGGTATTTTTCTACTTATGTTTGGTACCCAAAGAATCTCTGTTTTATCTGGGTTCAGGCAAAATTTGTTCTTGTTTGCCCATTCTTGAGTTGAGGTTAGGCAGGTAATCAGTTTACTTAGAGTTGTGGGTAGATCTCGTTCAGTGGGTATGAGTAGTTGCCATAGATGTAGAATTTTGTGTCCATTGACTGAAGTAGCTTAGCCAGAAGCTGGAGGTAGATATTAAATAAAGTGGGAGACAATAAGGATCCCTGTGGCACCCTACAGTCCAGTGCTCAAGGTGATGATGTGCTGCTGCTGAACAGAACTGATTGTTGTCTGACAGGATTTGAACCAAGTAAGTACTGTGTCACTGATAACCTGTTTTTGCCAGTCTTGTAAGCATGATATTATGATCCACGGTGTCGAAGGCTGCTGAGAAATTGAGCAACAGTAGTTTTGAGGCAGATCCCCTGTCAATGGTTTCTGTATAGATCAAGAAGGAACACAAGAACTGTCTCTGTTCCATACCAGGTCTAAAGCCAGGTTGACAAGGCCAGTTACTTTCAATTAGCCAGTCGTTGAGTTGATTGCAGACTGTCCGTTCTATACGTTTTGCGAGGAAAGGAATGTCAGAGATTGGTTGGTAGTTTCCGAGCTTGTCCTGCCACAATGAGCTCTTTTTCAGTAGGCCTTGCACTACAGCTCTTTTTAGTGTTTAAAACAGTGGCGTAGCCAGACCTGACATTTTGGGTGGGCCCAGAGCTAATATGGGTGGGCACTATGTATATATAGGTGTGAGTAGTTTTTTTGGGGGGGATCCTAAATAAATTTTAATAAACAGTCTGCCCAACAGCTGTCCTACAGCAACATAAACCACATACATATTTGGAACCTATGTTGCAAACCATAAAACCACCAGTTCTGAACACTCAAATACCAATAACAGCACCTTTAAAAAGGCAATAGCAATACGTGTCTCATTGAAAAAGCCAGACTGATATAGATCGCCACAAACACCACATGCCAGCAGAATCTCTTACCTTGGTCACATATAGAACACAGATCAACCATCATTAATTACAGAATAAAGGACCAAAAATTTGAATTTGTCCTGTAGCCCAGCATCAGCCATACCCTTCCCTTCCCCATCACTTCATCCTTGTAGCCCACCATTGGCCCTGCCCCCATCCATCCTTATAGCCCAGTATCAGCCATACTCTTCCCTTCCTACCCTCCCATCTCTCCCTGTAGCCCAGCATCAGTCCTACCTTCCTTTTATACCCCCCCCCCCGCCCAATCAGGAATCTGCCCTACCCTTCCCTATCCCCCCACTTCTCACAGTAGCCTTAGTCCCACCTGCCCCAGGCATGGCCTCATTCTCCCTCCTGCCCCCTTCTCAGACCCCAGACCCCTTCTCCCATATGAGTCCGTCCCCTCCCCTCCCAGACCCCGTTCCCATCCCTTTCAACCATCTGAGCCCCTGCTCTCCCCACCCCACCCCGACCCCTTCTCCCATCTGAGCCCCCCTCCCCAGTCCCCACCTGCCTACCAGCTCCGTCGACGGGGAGAGATGACCCTCTGCTACCGACACCCAGCCTTAAAAAAGAAAATGGAAGAAGCGCCTTGCGTCTGATCTGCTCTCCGCTGCTAAGGCAAACAAATCGCCTCATCACGTCGGCCCTTCAATCACTGTGTCCCACCCTCGCGGAAATAGGAAGTTACATCAGAGGGCGGGACACAGTGATTGAAGGGCCGATGCGACAAGGCGATTTGTTTGCCTTAGCAGCGCAAAGCAGATCAGACACGAGGTGCTTCTTCCGTTTTCTTTTTTAAGGCTGGCTGTCTGGTGGCAGAAGAGGGAGGGTCATCTCTCCCTGTCGACGGAGCTGGTAGGCAGGTGGGGACTACGGCGCCAGCGGGACGGGGCGGACGTTGGTTGGGCGGGCCTGGAGGGAAAGTGGCTGGGCCTGAGCCCATCCAGGCCCGCCTGTGGCGACGCCCCTGGTTTTAAAAAGCCAGTGCACATAACTGCCTCCCTGCATAAATTAAACAATAGGGGATAGTGAGAACATTGTAGCAACCCAAAAATCTAATAAATGGGGATTCTTTGCCCAAAACGCTACCCTGTGATCAGACAGATGAATCATCGGAAGGCATTATCTCTAATGCCTGCAGCCATTGAAGGGCGTTATCTCTAATAACTGCAGCCCAGTATCTCTTCAGGAGTACTTGAGTGGTCAACTGGATTGAAAGCCAACAACATATGGAACAAAACCAGCAATATACACCGCTGAGCATCAATCTTGTGCAGTCTCTCATCCTGCCCTGCAGTCATTACTGTTCCTGTACTATGACTGGGGTGGAAGCCTGTCTGATGATGTACAAAAATATCATCATCATCCCAAAAAAAAAAAAAAAAAAATTTTTTTTAATCCTTTTTGCTGCTCTAAATGTGTAGCAGCAAAAAGGATATTTGCTATTTATTTATACATTTTTCTTAACCACTCTTCCAACCAGGTTTATTAGAGCTATATTAAGACCGGGTTTCTGTAGCAAATGGGGTAACAGAATGGTGGAAATGAAGGAATGAAGCCCTCTTCTGATGAAACCATTAATGTTGTTCCTTAAAACCTCTGAGGCTTTATCTGAAAGCTCCTTCAACAGCTTTGAAGAACAAGGATCTAACAAACAAGTGATGTGAATGTTCAGTTCATTTTTCATCTCTGTATTAGTAAAGCAAGCCAGCCAACAGCAACAGAGAATGCATGGCTGATTTGGAAAACAGTGCCTCAAAAACATTGAGTCTCCTGCTTTGGGGGAAGGGATCCCTCTGAGAAATCATCCCTTTTCTAAAGGAAACTTGGGACAGCAAACTTTGCAAAGAATCCACTCACCCATCCTGGACCCTGTGCTGTCACTCTCAGGATAATGTGGATCCTTCCAGGTGAGCTCTCTGGTTTGTACCTCTGCTCTTCATGTGCTCTCTCTCTCTCTCTTGTTTTGTAGTCCTCCTCATCCTCCCAGGAGCGGCTGCACCAGCTGCCCTATCAGCCCACACCAGACGAGCTTCACTTCCTGTCCGAACACTTCTGCGGCACAGAGAACATCACGGACGAGGAGGGGGGCCGAAACTCTCCTTGCTTGCGCCCACGGTCTCGGAGTCTCAGGTGGGTAAAGATGTAACAGGTGATTGTTGCATAAAGGAATAGCTGTTTATCAAGGCTTAGCCCCCTGATTGTGTCTGCAACATTTACACATATTTTTACAATTTGACCTAGCTAAGTCATGGGAAAAGCTGTAGGAGGAGGTGATTTTTAAGTTTAGGTGAATTATTCTATGGTAAAAAAAAAAAAGAGAGAAAATAAATATCTTCAAACAGCCAGAAGCTAATAGCATTATTACTTGAAATCCAACAAATTGGTCAGGAGCTGCAAGTTGGGGGGGGGTTGCTTTTTAAGGGTGTGCCCCCCAGAAAAGGAGACATTGAAAACGGACAGATTTTTCCTGAAATTACGCACCAGCTAGATGAGGGAAATTTTACATCTAGCTTGTCTGTAGGCAGTTGCCGTTTATGCAGCTTGACAAAGTGTGAACGCCTGTCCAGTGTAGCTTCTGCTCTGGTTTTGCATTCATCACACAAGCATTGAGGTTCTGCTGACTGCTGCATCTTTCTAGAGCCAAAGAGGTAAATTAGGAGGCAGTGAGAGCTTCCCTCCCCCACTAAATGCATAGAAGGGCCATGGATGCACAATATGTCCAAACCACAGGCATGAGAACAATGAAAAGTTAATGTTTTCTCTCTCTTTTATTTTGCCCCATTTCCCAGTCCTGGACGAACCTCAGGAACTTTCGATAACGAAATCGTCATGATGAATCACATCTACAAAGAGCGATTCCCCAAGGTAAGGCATGTGATAGAGGAGGGGAGTAGCCCAAAAATCTCTGAAGTTACTTAACATCAGGGAGACTGTGTTACCAGAACACGGCTTAAGTTCTCAGAGGTGCTTTGTAGAGCCCTGTGGGGGACATTAGGTATGTCAACTGCTCAGTTCACTGATACACCACCTCCCCACTTTCAATCCTTTGGTTCCAGCACATTGCATCTGTGGTCTGACCCTTCCACTGGGTGAATGGGGAAACTTTTTTCTCAATCAGTTTGGAAGAATAAGCGTTTATGAAAGCACTAGAAGATATGAACTGTAGTACTTTATAGGCTTTCTCTTGTTAAAAGTTCAACCCAAAGTAGTTTACGTTATAATTAATAATTATGTAATTCATCATAATAATACTTCAGAATCATACCATTAATAAGGAGCAAACTACATTACCAGTCTAGAGGCGAAATTCAACTGGGTGGGCTCACTGCTCTTATTAGGAAAGCCTTTAAAGGGTGAGGTAGAGGATTCTGTGGCAGTTTAAGGGGGAGGGGGAACGGGAGGAGAGCACATTGATTCCACTTAAGGTAGTAAAAACTTTGGTGCCTGTTCTTGAATGGTTGTGTTTGTGTCTAGAAATGAAGTTGATTTTATGATTTTGGTTTTGTTGACATCTATTTACTCATCACCCAGTGTGGTAAAGCAGGCTATATAATTTGAAAGAAGCAAATTCAGGTGTGCGTAATAAGTTATCATGCCTTGGCTGAGGGGTCTCTTATTGTGTGAAAGTATTGCCTGATTCTGGCTGGGACTGCTTCTCTGGTGTCCTGCCTGATCACTCTTAAACTGTATAACGTATACCTCATCCTGGACAGGTTTATATTGTTCAGTATATTGTATGGGGTTCTATTGTATTGGTAGAGAGCCACATGCACACACAACGTGGGGGAGCAGCTGGAAGAAATGGAACATGCATGTGAGATGTAAAATGTTTTTAATGTAAAATGTTTTTAATTTGTTATTGTGCAAAGATGGAAGGAATCCTCAGGGCTGTGTCCTTAAGCTGAAGAGATGAGGCCTAAGCACCAGGAGAAAAGGGCATTAGACACCCTTCTCTCCCCCAACCCCCAAGGTTTCTGTCCTTAAGATCGGTTGATTGCCAGGACTAAGCACCATGAGACAGGGCATTAGACAACCTCCTCTCCCCCCCCCACCCCCCTCAAGGGTTCTATCCTTACGATTGGTTGATTTCCAGAATAATGATCTGGGAGAGTCTGGCAGATGGATATGATTGTTTTTTATTAGGCAAATATACTGTATAAAGTTGCAAACTTCTAGCCAGGTCTACTGTATTCATGCCTGAGAGGTGAGGTCCTTTCAAGTCCTAAATTCTCACCACTTAAAATTTTTAGCCCTTAATAAAGTTATTGAACCTACCGAAGTTCAAATTGTCAGTTTCATCCTTTGAGAAAGATGTTTTTTTGAGGGCTATGATAATAACCTTTTATTTCAAGATAAGTATTATCCAAAGATAAGGCTGGACCTAAGCTTTTGAGATACTGTGGGCCCTCTTCAGGCACATTCCTTTGAAAATCTGAGGAAGGGGGTATGCATGGTCTGGAAAGAGAGAATTCTTGTGTGGTACAGCATTTGATTTTCTTTATTGATGGACCAAGTTCAGCATACCTCTTCTTCTGGGTTATAAAGACCCTTAAGGACCACAGTCTGTTCAACAGAGTCTTGCATGTCTTTGTCCAACAGGCCACAGCCCAGATGGAAGAACGTCTACAGGAAATCATCTTGAACTTCTCCCCTCACAGCACGCTGCCCCTGGCGGATGGCGTCCTTGGCTTCATCCACCACCAGGTTGTAGAGCTGGCACGTGACTGCCTAGATAAGTCAAGGGGAGCGCTGGTCACTTCACGCTACTTCCTGGAGCTGCAGGAAAAACTGGAGAAGATGCTGCAGGATGTGAGTTGATGCTCTTTTTTTTTTTTTTTTTTTCCCTCTCCTAGTCTTTGAACCAAAGCCTTGTCTTGAACTCACCCCTACTCTGTTGCTTTTTCTTGGCTATTATATTGTGTTGACTGGTTTGACCTCAACCTCCCTCTAAGGAAAGTAGCCTTGTAGGACAACAGCTGTGCGCATCAGGTCCAGAAAGTGCAGTTGTAACTAGAGAAGAGTGGCAGAAGATATAGGAAGCCAAAGAAAGAAGACCTAGGAAGAATATCAATAAAGAGAAATAGTAGAGTTCTTAGAGCAAATGTATCAAATATATAATGGTTCTTCTAAGTCACTTTCTGGTTATGATGTCTGTAGTACAGAGATTCCCAAACTGTGGGTTTTGACTTGGGTGGACACTACATAGGAAATTACTGTCCATTGCCCACCAGGGATTTATGCAAATTGGGGTTGCAGCTGCAGAAAGATTGGTGAGCACTGGTGTACTAGGAAGTGACATCTCTGGTTCATTAAAGGTCTGGGCATTTTTTTTTACACGGTTTTGCTCAGTTGATTCCGGCCCAATCATGACTAACCTCTACGAGGGCTAGGTCATAACTGAGCCTTCATTTGTATCTACCTGAGCTTTATTAGCTGCCTTTTGTGTTGTCGCTTCCAATCTGTGTAGCCCAGTTGTTGTAGTGCTAATCTTGATGGCCATAGACCACAGCTCCCCCAGAACTTGTACCTGTGTGTCCTGTATTTGGCCACTAGGTGTTGCTGTCAGGAAATAGCTGGAGTTCCCTAGCCAAGGGTGGAGGGATAGACTGAATAATGTTTTTGAGCAGTCACCACCACTCCTGGGCCAAGCTGCAGAGACCGGACTAGGTCTTCACTGGACTGGATTACTGCAATGATGATGTCAAAGAGCTGAGATGGTTTATTGTAGATTTAGTTGAGGTTTCTGGTAGGACAAGTACATAAGTATTGCCATACTAGGACAGTCCGAAGGTCCATCAAGCCCAGCATCCTGTTTTCAAGAGTGGCCAATCCAGGTCGCAATAGTACATTACATTTTATGCTGCTTATCCTAGAAGTAAGCAGTGGATTTTCCCCATTTTAATAATGGCTTATGGACTTTTCTTTTAGGAAGCTATCCAAACCCTTTTTTAAAACCCCACTAAGCTAACTGCTTTTACTTCATTCTCTGACAACAAATTCCAGAATTGAATTACACATTGAGAGAAGAAATATTTTCTCCGATTCTTTTCAAATTGACTACTTTGTAGCTTCATTACGTGCCTCCTAGTATTTTTGGAAAGAGTAAACAATCAATTCACTTCTACCCATTCCATTCCACTCATTATTTTATAGACCTCTTATCATATCTCCCCTCAGCCATCTCTTCTCCAGACTGAAGAGCCCTAGCCACTTAAGCCTTTCCTCATAGGGAAGTCATCCCATCTCCTTTATCATTTTCATCGCCCTTCTCTGTACCTTTTCTAATTTCACCATATCTTTTTTGAGATGCGGCGACCAGAACTGCACACAGTATTTGAGGTGTAGTCGCACCATGGAGCGATACAAAGGCATTATAACGTCCTCATTTTTCTTTTCCACTCCTTTCCTAATAATACCTAACATTCTGTTTGCTTTTAGCCGCCACTGCACACTGAGCAGAGGGTTTCAACGTATCAATGATCCCTTTCCTGGTTGGTGACTCCTAATGTGTAACCTTGCATTATGCAGCTATAGTTTGGGTTCCTCTTTCCCACTCGTTCACATTAAATGTCATGTGCCCTGTGGAAGTCCAGTCTCCAGTCAGGATACCACAGAGAAGCTCTCTGTAACAAACAGGTTGACATCTAGGACAAAGCAGCCTTGACTTTTTCACCAGCTCAAAGTGATTTGTTTACTTCAGCTACACGTTACAAGGTTACTAGACATGTTTTCTTGCTTAGGCAAGAACAATATGAAATAGAATTGTGAGGCAGCCCAGGAGGGATGGGGGGGGAGGGGTGGATTGGCAAACAGTACTGCGAGCAGAGCAGCTCCAGCCACTTCATCTGAAATGTGAGATTGTAACATTTAATTGTGGAAGGTTTGATTTCCCCTTCTTTTGCCAGTGGTCATTACTTTGCTTGTGTCCCCACTGGGTTCGAGGGTAGAACCAGATCATTAACCATCTGTTGTGCAGGAGTCAGCCAGTAGGGATGGTACTCGGCTTCCATTGCAGCCAAAGAGAGGCTAAGATGCATACCTACCTGGCTTTACTTAGGTGTAGTCCAGGTTAGAACTGATCTGTGAGGAGGCAAGTGAAACAATCTGACTATACGGAGACGTTATAGTATCTACAACATATCGTCAAGGTCTTTATCAAGACCATCTGATATTACGTTCATTCTTTCAAGCTTCAAGGATCATTCAAGACTCCTGAGGCAGGCCTGTGGCCGAAACACAGTACTGTGTCAAGTCTGTGAAATAAAGCTGTGCTACTTCCCACTTCCTATCAGATTCTAGAACTGATCTGTTACATTTTTCCTGGATCTATATCCCATTGTCAACACTGAGGCCTAGTCTGGTAAAGTGCCCCATTTGTTTGGTTTTGTTGTTGTTACTGTTTTTTTGTTAGTATGTTTTAGCACTTTTGTGGTGCCTTTTCAACATACTGCAAGTATCTTATTGTAGTGTTACTGTTCCTTTGGTCAGGGGGAGCGCACTGCTGTTTTACACGCACTCAAAAATGCTTCTGTGGGGAAATATTTCAATTGTTAAACTTCAGTCTGCCTCTTTTCAGATACTGTTCCCTATAATGAAGCTTTCAGACTACAGCATGTGTCTGCAGGTGTAAATTTTATATATGTCTGTAAATAAATAGGTTTTCTTTTACTTTAGGCATACGAGCGCTCGGAGAGTGAAGAAGTGGCATTTATTGTACAGTTAGTTCGGAAGCTGCTGATGGTGATATCTCGGCCGGCTCGTCTTCTGGAGTGCCTAGTAAGAAACCCTGCATTCTGCCCTTTTTTGTGGCCTGGCCAGCCTTTCATATTTTCTCTCCCTGTCAGCACATACTTTCCTGTGTGCTGGTGCTGTAAACCTGTAGTGCTCGGCCTGTATTCCAGGAAGGCATTGAAGGGCACACAGGCAAAAAGACTGCGCTAACTTTATCGAAGCTACCAGGGCACTGGTCTGAATATCAGTTGTGCCCATTAACTTCCAGATAGGTGCACTGATCTACAAAAACAAGTGGCTTAAAAACTGCTGACTGAGATCTGAGGGAGCCAGAGTTAAATCTGACTTCTCCACTGACTCTCCTTGTGATCTTGTAGAAATCGCTTCACCAACACCCCCTCCCCCGTAGCCTCAAGTACAACGTAAGCTATTTCCCTTGCAATCTGTGTGCATGTTTGTAATTCACCATGTGAAAAAGGCAGCTCCTGTCATCCTCAAGTATTTAAAATATAACCAACTAGAAAGAAGTTCCAGGTGGCCATATAAGAAATAGGGATGATGTGGTTGACCGTTTCAGGATTTTCAAATGCTACTACCCGGCACCTCCTTTCCTGCATTTTAGCATCTCCTGATGGTGGGTAGCCGGCCCTTGGAATCTGGAAGGTTTTCCATGGTCAGCTTGTGTATGTTGGGCCTGAGTTATTTCACACAGTGCCATATGGAATTGCACTCCGATTCTATTGTGTTAACACTTACTCAACATGATTGATGATTTTTATGTTTCCAGGAGTTTGACCCTGAGGAATTCTACCATCTCTTGGAGGCTGCAGAAGGTCATGCCAAGGCAGGCCAAGGTATAAAGACAGATATCCCCCGTTATATCATCAGCCAGCTCGGCCTCACCAAGGACCCCTTACAAGGTGAGAAACTCCTTCTTTTAAAAGAACACAAAAATGAGCTTGATGAGTTTTTTGGGGTTGTTTTCCATCTGTTGAGCTTGTTAAATCCATCCATGGGAGCTATTTGCTAGACAAGAAAACAATCCTCCTTATGCAGGGAATAGGGGTGGGATAGTTTTTAAGCTACCACCTTTTGATACAAAGTGTGTAAGTACTGCTTCCTTTGAAAATGAACCTGTGGACATTTTTGCACCTGCTTCATGTGCAGGTGAAACTGTTATAGAAAATAATGCATGCAGATTTGAAAATACAATCTGCACATTATTTTCAGAACCAGCCCAAAAAGATGCTATTGCCTTCCCTCTGGCTCAAAGTGCATACATTGTAGAATCTTGTGTATTAAAGGGGGTAATTATAAAGGATTTTTCTCATGTAAAAGGGTGTTTATAATGTGTAAAAAGTATGCATGGTGATAAGAAGACCCAAGCTTTTCCATGACCCTAATGTTCAGGGTGGATTTTGGGTAGAGTTATGAGTAATACACACGTTTTATAAGATATGTATGAATGTTTTTATGCCTGTTGGCAAGCAACTTCAATCTAGGTACTATATAGATATCCTTCACACGTATTGCTAGCCTAAGCAGCATGTTATGAAATTAACCTCCATATTGAATTGCGCAAGTGCAATTCCTTACCATCCTGCAGACCTGTCCGAGTGCTTGGGTATATACTGTCCTGCCAGCAGATGGAGACTGAGAGCCATTGAAGTATGACATCACTCTACATAGCATTCTGTGCAACCTAGCGAGAGCCAGTAAGTTCCCAGCCTCCAGCAGGTGGAAGGTGAGATACTTTGTGCAGTCTGGTCCATCAGGTAGACACTTTTTTGTTAGTGAAGAAGAGAATTTAAATAAATAAGGTACCTTACTTTGCGGTTCTCAGTGGTTTATCTGCTCCATAGGGAGTTACATCTGGGGGTGCCCCAGTCACTTCCCTGTTCCCTCCCCACAACTGTCCCTTCTATAGGAGTCAGTCATTGTGCCTCGGTCCTTCTCCGAAGTCTAGTCTGGTAAATCTCAATTCATGTCCTCTAATTTTACTACTTCCTCTTCTCTGCAAAAGATTTGTTTCTATATTAATACCTTTCAAGTATTTAAACGTCACTAACATATTTCCCCTGCCTGCCCCTTCTTTCCTCTAGGGTATACATATTCAGGTCTTCCAGTCTCTTTTCATATGTCTTTTGGTGCATACCATTTTTGTCACCTTCCTCTGGACTGCTTCAAGTCTGTTTTACATCCTTAGCAAGATACAGCCTCCAACACAATACTTCAGGTGGGGGCTCTTACCAACAACTTGTACAGGGGCATCAACACCTCCTTTGTTCTGCTGGTTATGCTTTCTATGCAGTCTGGCATCCTTCTGGCTACAACCACCACCTTGTTACGTTGTTTTCTCACCTTCAGATCCTCTGACATCCCATGGTCCCCCCTCTCTCTCTCTGTTCATATTGGCCTCTCACCTCCTAGGACATACAGCTCCCCTGGATTTATACTCCCCAAATTCATCAGTCTGCACTCCTCTGCATTAAATTTTAATTACTAAACATTAGACCATTCTTCTAACTTTTGCAGATCCTTTTTTCATGTTTTCCACTCCTCCAAGATGTCCACTCTGTTACAAATCTTGGTATCATCGGCAAAAAGGCAAACCTTACCTTCTAAACCTTGGCAGTATCACTCACAAATATTAAACAGAATCAGCCCAGCACCGATCCTTGAGGCACTCCACTACTCACCTTTCCTTTCCTCCGAGGAATTCCATTGACCATCATCCTTTGGCGTCAGTCTGTCACCAGTTTCTAATCCAGTTCACTACTTTGGGTCCTAACTTCGACCTGTCAAGTGTATTCAAGATCCTCTTATGTGGAACCGTGTCAAAGGCTTTGCGAAATTCAAGTAGATTACATCTAGTGCATGTCCTCAATCCAATTCTCTGGTCGTCCAGCCGAAGAATTCAATCAAATTTGTTTGGCACAATTTACCGTTTGGTAAACCATGTTGCCTTGGATCTTGTAACCCATTGGATTCTAGGAAATTTTCTATCCTTTCCTCTACAATGCTTCCATTACTGCGAAGCTTACCGCCCTGTAGTTTCCCGCTTCTTCTCGTCACCACTTTAGTGAAGAAGAGGACCACATCCGCTCTTTCCAATCCCACTGACCCTCTCCCATCTCCAAGGATTTATTAAACAAATCTTTAAAGAGGACTCATCAGATCCTCTCTGAGCTCCCTCAATGCCTGGATGGATCCCATCTGTCCATGGCTTTTTGTCCTTCAGTTTTCAAGTTCATAGCACACCATTCACGGAAGAAAGTGTTATATGTACCTCCATTCTCATAATGTACCTTTGCCAGCTGATCATGGTCCTTCTCCAGGATTTTCTTCTGTAAACACAAAATATTGTTTAGTACATTTGCTTTCCTTGTCATTCTCCACATAGCGGTCCACAGCATCTTTCAGTCTCACAATTCCATTGTTTAGCCTTCTTCCTTTCACTGAATATCTGCAAAATTCTTGTCTCCCCTCCTTACATTTCTGCTATTGTTCTTCCGCTTGGACTTTCGCAGACGTGTCTCTGTCTTGGCTACTTTCAATTTCATCCGGAATCATTTTCTGTGTTTCTCTTCTGAGGTTTTTCTGTATTTCATGAACACCATCTCTTTTTTTTGCCTTTATTTCTCTGACACTTATTTGGAGAACCATATTGGTTTCCTTTTTCTCTGCTCTCCTCACATAAGGTCAGTAGCCACTTCTGTAGCTCCCTTCAGCCTTGACCACTCTTTCCACATCTTATAGTCCTCCCATCCCATCAGCTTCTTTTCTTCAGTGCACCCCCATTTTACCAAAATCAGCTTGTTGAAAGCGGGACTTTGAGTTTTTAGTGGCTAGCCCTCCACTTTAGCTGTTATATCAACCCAACTGTTTGATGATCACTACTGCACAGGTGGGCACCCACTCTGACATTCAGATGCACTTTCCTTATTTATGAGCACCAGATCCAATGTCGCTCTTCTCATGAGTTCTGTCACCATTGTCTGAGCAGAGCACATTGAGAAATATCCACACAATGTTGTTCAAAGTACTAGATCAAAGTACTTATGTAAAAGTAAAAATAAATGTGTATTTTAATAAGTAAAAGTACAATGAAGAACCGCATTAAAAATGTACTTGTGAAAATAAAAATATTACCGCCTAATATATACGTTTTGAGTAAAAAGTAAAAGTACTGTAACTACAGTGAATGCAACTATTACATTTTTATCTCAACAATTTATTGCTCTACAATTCAATCTACTTCACTTTAGCAAAACTAAATTTTGAAAGAGGACTGTCACTCATGTGAGTACGCTTGTGAGTCATTAATCCACCACTGCTAAAAAAAAAAAAAAGTATTCAACGTCACTATCAGGAAGTGGATTGTTCAGTCTGATAAAAGTTCCTTCAAACCAGGCCAGGCTGCAGTATTACTGATGCCTTTTAAATGGGGTCCTGCAGGTATTGATCAAAGGAATCTGTCTGAAAACACTTACATAGTAACATAGTAGATGACAGCAGAAAAAGACCTGCGCGGTCCATCCAGTCTGCCAACAAGATAAACTCACATGTGCTTACTTTTTGTGTATACCTTACCTTGATTTGTACCTGTCCTTTTCCGGGCACAGACCATATAGTCTGCCCACACTATCCCTGCCTCCCAACCACCAGCCCCGCCTCCACCACGGTTTCGGCCACGACCGTATAAGTCTGGCCCAGCACTATCCCCGCCTTCCAAACCACCAGTCCCGCCCCCCCACCATCGCTCTGGCACAGACCGTATAAGTCTGCCCAGCAATTGATTTTCTTATAGCAAAGAATGCTTTATCATCATCGTTTTCATTATCTGCATTATTATAGTGCTAATTCTCATTTGCGACTTCTTCTTGTTTATTGTCATGCTGTCCAATTACAAAGAAGGCTTACACAAGTTGAAATCATTAACAGTTTTTCGTCTGATGGCAAACTCTGTTTTGAATATCTTCAAGAACTGACTGCAAGAATGTCAAGTGTATTGTAAACCCCCTGGTGGCAGAGCAAGGTATTAAATGATCGTACCAATATGTCACAGTGTTTCCCCGAAATGACTCAATACCAACCAGGGAGTTTAACAATAAAAAGAAAATATTTGTTTATTAGTGAATTATATTAAATGCTAATGAAATTTTATCAACTTGCAAATTTTAACGTATGGTATTCCAATTACAGGTTAGCAACACAAATCAGTTTAGTCTCTAGAAACATTGTGAGCATCCTCAGATAAGTATAAATATTAGTTACATAAATCATTTAAGTACATTCAATTCCACAAAACACCAGACTCTTCAAAGTCTCCCCTCTCCTGTCCCTCAGACCCCTGGAGACCCCCAAGGATCCCAACATGTAAGTTTCCTCTACTTTTTTTTCTTCTTTTTAGTTATCTCTCACTTATTGTTCAGGTTTCCTTTACTATTTTCTCTTATGTGCACTTTTTAAATAGTTTCAGTCACTTAGCTGCTCTCTTTGTTTTCTCTCTCTGGCTCTCTTGAACGGTGGGCGCCTTTTCTTTCATGATCTCCAGCATCAACTTTCTTCCAGTCTTTTCCTAGTAACAGGTTCTCACCATACAGCTCCTTCCCACTGCCAGCCTGAGCTGTTTGTCACTCCCTGAAAGTTCCATCAGCAATGCGGAACACTCAGCGCATGCACACAGACCACTCAGTTTCACTGCACTGCTCACTGTCTCCACACCATATCCAGAATGAGCCAGGTAATCTTTTAACATTTACCCATAGGGGTTACAGTATGAAACTCTTAAGACCAGACAAGGCAGGCTATCAATCCAGTGGACAGTCATGCCAGTGTAAAAGTTTCATGAGATGTCCAGCAGTCTGAAGTAGACATATGTCTGTTCACCAAGAATTGCAACCAGCTTCAACTTCATCTCTGCTTCAAAGTGACCGAACTCATTACTGTTCTGTTTGGCTGGAGACTAGTAATCAGTTCAACAAGCACAGGCAACTCTACTGTTCTCATAGGCTGTATTCCCTGAACACCAAAATTTAAGATGAGATGATCCACTGTTTGTGTGACGAGGTTTGCAATAGCAAAATCCTGTTCAAGGTTTTGTCGTTTCATTTGGTTTAATGAAGAATCATCATTTAGGTATCTCTGCTACTTTTACTTTTAACTGCAAGCATCAGAAATAACTAGGTAAAAGTTGTAAAAATTGGCAAAATTTATTATTTTGGTAAAAGTAACAGATTTTTCCTGTACTTCTTTACAAGTAAAAGTAACAAAACTTTTACTTAAGCACATTTACTTAGTTACTATACTTAGTTCCAATTCCGCAGGTAGGATTTTCCAATCCACATCCAACAGATTGAAATCTCCCAGCAACAGTATCTCCCCTTTCCCACCTTTTGGATATCTACAACCAGATCTTTATCGAGTTGCTATGATTGTTTCGGAGATCTGTAGACAACACCCATGTGAATAGAGATTCCATCTTTCTTTTCAAGGCGATCCCGGAGATCTGTAGACAACACCCATGTGAATAGAGATTCCATCTTTCTTTTCAAGGCGATCCATATCACTTCTTCCTTTCCCCAGCATATACCCAAGTGTCTGGACTAGTCTGAAGGAACTCAAGGAAAGAAAATTAGCAGTTTAGACCTAATTTAAACTTTTCAGACAGGTCAGTTTAGCTTGGTGAATATTTATTGTCCAACATCCATCTTAAAACTAGAAGAGCTCAGAGGTTCCCTTATTTTGTTGCTAATGGGCATGAACTTCTAGTATCCACAGAGAAGCAGGAAAGATAATTTTGATATTGTTCTTTGTTGAAGGGATGAAAATAAATAAAACAAATAAAAAGTAGGATCATTTGACACATTTCCTGTGAAATAGCCATGCCCTTGCTGGAAGGGTGAAGCAAACTGAGTGCAGTTAGCACATGCCCAGATTGTGATACCTACTCTTCTGAGCAAACCACTTTTTTAATTATTTGGGCCTAGTTGTATGCTCCTATCTTAAGGTTTGTGGTTGATTGCAAGTATAAGATTAGAAACAAAAAAACCCAAGAAAGGGCTACATTCACTGTGGCAATGGAAAACAGAGAAACTAGGTCAACATTTCTTTGGTTTTACACTCTTAGGGACAGATTCTATATATGATGCCTAAAAAAAATCCACACGGTAAAGATTCCGCCTAAGCGTATTCTATAAGCTGTGCCTAGATTAGGCACGGCTTATAGAATACACTTAGGTGGAAATCTTAGCACCTAAAACTATGTGTGTCCATATAGGCCAACCAAAATGTGGCTTAAATCCCTGCGTGTAGATTTACATTAACTGGGCCATATTCTATAACTGCGCTCGTAAATTTTGGAATGCTCACGAAATGCCCATTTCCCCCACCCTAGCCATTCCCCCTTTTGAACTGTGCGCATTAAAATTTAGTTGCAGTTCGTTACAGAATATGTTTGTTCTGGTTATTTTTCCTGTCTTTTTAAGACAACTATTTTGGTAAAGGCAAGTTCTTCTTTTCCTGAGCACACAGATTAAGGAATGTAATTTTCAAACTGTCATGGTTGGACAAGTCCACAGATACTTTTGCAAAGAGAAAGTAAACCCGTGTGTTTTCACTCTGATGCTTGCCACAGGTGTGACATTTGCATCAACTTTTATGTGGATAGCTCTCTTCAAGGAAAAATGTAATGCTACAAAGAGTGAAAATCTGATCTATGTGTGTATTCCAGTCCTACTCTCCTAAATACTGCTAGAAGCTATGCTATAGAGCTGTACTTAGGGAGGGCATATTTTTCAGGTGGCCAGGTTATGCCTATAAGCCACTGTTTACCTGTATCATCTGAAATGATTTTTCTTTGTTGAATTGAAGGATTTTTTTTTTTTTGCTGTTGTTTTGTTTTCTTTTCTAATGATTGGCATACTTGGTAATGCTGAATTGCCTTTCTGATGCATGCAGTCAGGCCAGAGTGAGGGGAATCCTTTTGTAAACATAGGATAATTTTGAAAGGTATTTCCACAGATTTGTTTTTTTGCAGATTGCCTGCCGGCTATGTGAGTAAAAGTGAGCACATAATGCAGTTTCACACCAACTTTATTTGCTACGACCAGAGGTGCCCCCCAGGGGCTTAGGTTACCATCTCTGCTATCGGAGATCCTCAGTGCTGAGCAAACACCTTCACTGCATCAGGGGAGGTATAACCTGGTGTTTAGTGATCACCCAGTTGGCTTCTGTGCCTGAGCTTGAGGAGGAGCTTGCACTTATGCATACTTTTGGATTTTAAAAAATGTTTGAAAATTATCCCACCAAAACTAGCTCCACACAATTACACCTGTATGAAAAGTTTTTTCAGGAAAATTTACAAAGTTATAGCATATGTTCCTTTTCAACGCTGTTATTGCCCCCATAATGCTGATGGTTCAAAACTTGAGCCTGTTTCTTCCTGGCCTTTGACAAATCATCTTGTATCGCAACATGGGTTCTGCTGATAAAATGTTTACTAAAGCACCATACGGTAAGGCTGGCATTGTGGTTCCCCCTTCTTTTTCACGCTGAGATATAAAAACATTCCAGTGTGACTTTTTGAAGCTCCACGAGTTGCTTATTTTGCTTTCTCTTACACTCCTCTGCATCCCCCCCTCTCCACCCCCATGCTTCACAAGACATAGTTCAGCTGGATTCCACAGACAGCAGCGGTAATGTCCCCGCAGAGCATGAGGATGTTCAGGAGGTGTAGTGGGTGGTGTGGACCATGCATTTGATGGTCAGAGTTTTGCTAGATGGTTTTTCCTCTGCTCTAATTCCTCATCTGTATGTGCATGAGAAACGCTGTATGCGAGACACCATTGCCTGTGAAGCCTTCTGTTCGCATTGCATTGAATTTGCTATACGCTTATCCTAGTATTACCATTAGTTAAGGGATCACAACTCCTGATGATAGGCAATATTTGCCAAAACATGGCTGTGTCGAGTCTTCTCCGCATTAAAGATTGTGGATATACACGCTTGATTTCCTCTTCTTTTGTGAACTCACTTCCATTTCCTGTTTCTCATCTGTATGAATGCCATGCAAACTGTAGTTGACTTTATTTTGCACTTAACGCTGTCTGGCAAATGCAAAGTTTACAGCTAAAATCACTTATCAGGTCATTTAAATGACTGTTCATGCACTATATGAAAATGTTTGTTTTAATTTTGTATATATTAAGGGCTGGGCTACACTTTTATTCCTGTAGGAAACTATCCTCCCCCCCTCCCCCCCCCCCCCCCCCCCCACCAAAATCTAAACTGTGCTCCTGGGCTAGATTTTACAGTGCCATATCAGGTAACAGTGAGTCTGCTGCATGCTTAAACTAGGTATAGAGACTGGGTAGAGAGATTAAATAACGTTTAGGCATGGCACTTAAAACTTATTTTTTCTGGCAGATTTAATTTTTTTCCCTTTCTCTCCCCTTCCCGGCTCTCTGTTGGACTGGCATATTTTAGTGTGCCTTGTCTGTTGGCTTTTTGTTTTCTCTAATTTAGTCCTCCTCTCGTCCCGTCTCTATATTTTCTCCCCTCCCCCATTCCTTACTGCCTGACCTGTTGTTATAAGGTAGTTCCTTTCTGTCCTTGGCTGTCCTGTAATTGATTATTATTATTGTAAACCACTATGTTGACATTTTTCCTTAGCAGTATATCAAATAAAAGGAACCTGAACCTGTCAAGTTTTAGATGCTGTTTGTACAATTCTGTCCTGTGCTGTGGCAGTTTGCTTTAATCCTGGGATTCCAGTCCTCAGGACACACCTAGCCAGTCAGGTTTTCTGGATACCCACAATGAATATACATGATAGATTTGCACACAATGGGGAGGTAGTATATGCAAATTTATTTCATGAATATTCATAAGTATCCTGAAAACCTGACTAGCTAGGTGTGGTCCAAGGACTGGGTAGAGAACCCCTGCTTTAATCAAATGGTAAGATTAGTGAGCATAAGGTACTTGAATTTTTTTTTCCAGATTTTTTCAGCCTACTTTTAATGATGTTGAAAGCAGTTTACAGGATTATTAGAATTAGAAGTCATTAAATCCCTTCCCAAAAGAGCGTACAGTTATATGTGGATACCTGAGGCAACAGGTGATAGTGACTTGCCCAAGATAACAAGAAGTATTGGTGGGAAACCTGGTCTGCAGTCCATTGTTCTTTCAGGTCATTCCTTCTATATATGAGACACGCATGTTCAAACTGTGCTTTGTATATGAAAAGAGTAAGGTGTGATCTTGCTAGTGAAGCACCCATGGTCCTACCTCCACCTAGCCTCAAGCCTCCCATAGGAAACTGAAACTTGACTTTCTCCTGTCAGGGCCGGGTTTCAGCTGCAGTATCCCGCCGGAAGCCTAGCGAAAGTGACTTTGAAACTGTGAAACTGATCAGCAATGGGGCATACGGGTAAGTTTTGTTTGTTTGTTTTTATGATGGGGTTGAGCGCCATTATTTGAGATCAGAGGTTCATTCAATGATGTACAGTTGTGTGCCCACTTATTGATGTGATGATGCTGTTGCTTGAGGAAATTTAAAATTTTAATTGAAATTTGAATGAGAGGAAGGAATTTGTAGAGCTTAGTATGTGGTATGGATGGGTCATATGGTCTTTATGGTTGATTTTCTGTGTTTCCACAAAGTGCAGAATTGTAGAAATATTTCATATTTTTCTTGACATTGGTAAAAGTCAGTAACCAACTATGCTCTAGTCTTTTAAAATAACTGAATTTTATTTTGTAAAAGATATCATATTAAGATGTACAGTTTGGAATCACTATCCTACTGCAAAACTGTAAAACGCTATCACTTCAAGAAACTTGAACACCTGGCTACCAACCTTTTAAAGCTTCTGCATTCAGATCTGCATACAGACCTGACAAAGGGAGTTTATCTCCCGAAGGTCTAGTCATTCACTTGTCAGGTTAGTCCAGTAGATCAATCATAATGGCAGCAATTAATGGATGGTGTAACAAGGAAATTTTATTAGGTCTGCTAAAGGTCCCCCATCCTCAGCATCCATACCAGACCAGTCCAGATGGAATGGGTGTTGAATCCACCGACCATATAGAGAAATAAAATAGTTCCTGTGTTCGCTTCTTAAGGGCACTGTGTATGCACAGATACTCAGTATTTTTCGGTCTCCAGCAGGTGGTGATGCTTCACCATGCACGTTTTGGGCTGGCAGGTCTTGCAGGCTCCTGAACCAGTGCTTCTGGTTAAGTTGAACTAGGTTTCCATTTGAAATTACTGAAAGAAGTTGGAGTGAAAAGCTTGTTAAAGAAAACCCAGTGGTGCCAGGTCCCTTCCTTCTCCCCCATTTCCCTGGCAGGGTTTTTTTGGGTTTGAGGTGCTTCTAAGCAATGATGGTGGTGGTTGGTGACCTGCAGCATTACTCTATTTAGCAGCAAAAGCTCACAGAGATTGGAGAGAGTGCTGCCTGCTCAGAAATTAGCTGTTTCAAGGCTCAAAGGCTGCAGCTGAGATGCTGGATTTGACCAAAGAGCCTGCATCAGAAGCCAATTCAGCCCTTCCTTCAGTGAACAGAGGCATGCAGAGGCAGACAGTAAGGTGTCGATTGTACAACTGTAACCAGTTTCTCATTGCTATTCTAAGCTGATACCAGCACGTGGAGTTTACTGACATAGGGGCTAAAAGTTGGGTTCTTGTAACACCCCTGTTTATCTTGGGATAGTTTATTCCTCTGTTTTGTTTTGTTTTTCAGTTGAGACCTTCAGTCACATTTTTTTAAGAGCACATGAACAGCAGCCATGTTGTTCCTTACTTAGTCACTGCTATCCTTGCTTAGATTCTGCCTTTCTGGTGTATCTTTCACACAAGTTTATAGCCTCTTTTCAGGCTTGAATTTCCTTCATGTTCTGCACTGTTTTGGTATTGTGCGGGACTGGCCCTTAAACAGGTGGCTTTCTACTGGCAAAAGAAAAAAAAGGGGGGAGGGTCTCTAGTTTCCCTCTATGGATGCCTACCTGATCAGCAACTTTTATAAGGAAATACAGTTCTGTATTTTTCCACCATTGCAGTTTTCCTTTGTTATTAGGCAATCAGCAGTAAAAACATTGGTAAGCCATTCAGAAACATGATATTTACTCAGGGTGTCATTGCTAAGTTTTAACCGTGTTACATATGGAAGTTCAGTTCTCACAATGGTACTCTGTATCAACTATTATCAACTGCATTCAGCAATACCTACCTAAAGTAAAAGGTATTTTGTTCTGGAGACTCAAGCTCCACCCAACCCCAACACCCCCCCTTCCTTTACCTACCATCCCATAGTCTCCTACCCCCCCCCCCCCCCCCCCCCCATGACATTCAGCATTTAGCTCTTTCCCCTGCCTCTCCCCCCCTGTGGTATCTAGCATCTCTCTTCTTCCTTCCACATCACCCTCCCTATGACGTGTGTATTTCCTTAGCTCCCTCTCCAGTGCTACAATCAGCAGAACAGGCATTGGGGCTGGCCAGCAAAGGGCCTTGAGCATCTGCCCATGCTTAATACCTGCCAGCTCCCACCCCATCCAAACTTGTTTCGGAGGGGGTGGAAGCTGGCAGGACATGTGTAGATGCTCATAGACTTAAACTAGCCGGCTACTATGCTGCCTCAGTTCTGCCAATTATAGTTTCACTGCCCTGAGGGAGGGAGGTAAGGAAGGAAACCCCTCACGGGGAGGTAGGGAAGAAGTGACAGGAAATTTTGTGGGTGCTATGGCACCCGCAGCTTCTCTTATTTTGATGCGTATGTTTTTTTACTGATGAAAAACACAGTTCTGTTCTTCATCTCTGATGCACTCCAGTGCTGTCTGCCTACATACAGCATGGTTTATATTTGGAAACACAGTTCTCATAACCATTACTTTCAGCACTGTCTACCTCACTGGAAAATGATTATATGGAGACAGTCCTGATAACTGTTGTTCATATCTGGTGCATGCCACTATTTTCAGTGCTTGTTGCTTCAGTGGAGGGGCTTTACACATGGGAAACTCAGTTATGATTACCATTATCCATGTCTGATGATCTCCACTGCTTTCAGCATTGTCTGTCGGAATGGAAAGAGATTTATACACGGAACATGATTCTGATAATGGTTGTCCATCTCTAATTTGCTGCACTGTTTTCAGCAATGTCTGCTTACATAAGAAGTGTTTTTGTACATGGAAATATGGCTATGAAATCTGTTATCAAACTATAGAAACTATATTTGGAAAGAGAACCTTCAATGTCTAGTAATACAAATGAACAAATAGATTCCTTATATAAAGCTAAATAAGCAATGAAAATAATTAAAATGATGAAAAGGGAGGAAAAAGCCTCAAGAAGCTCCAAACTATTGGCTGGTAAGCAGGACTTCATCGGCAAAAACCTCCCAGAAAAGAACATGTGATTTTAATGGAATAGCAAAACATCAGCTTAAAAATACTTAGCTGCATAGTCTGTTTCTCCCAGTAAAACCAGAAACCAGGTCTCTCTAGTTTCATCGGTGTTGAATGGAGTTTAAATCAAAATTTTGACCAGCTGACCCTGACACAGCATAACGAAATGCTGGCCACCATCGACTGGTTTCTGGTTTTGCTGGAAGAAAGAGACTATGCAGCTAAGTAGTTTAAGCTGATGATTTGCTATTCCATTAAAATCACATGTTTTTTCTGGGAGGTTTTTTGCCGATGATGAAGACATCCTGTTCTACCAGCCAATAGCTGGGATCTTCAGGGGGAGACAGAAAATCCAATGTGCTCATCCTGCTCACTGTTTCAGCTGCCACTGTTTCACGGGCCATTCCACTGCTTCAGGGGGAGATAGAAAAATCCAACATGCTCATCCTGCTCATTGTTTTACTGTTTTAAGGTGCTCAGACAGTAAAATAGTGAACATGATGAATGGAATTTTCTGTCTCCCCTTGAAGCAGTGGAGTGACCCGCAAAATGGTGGCCAGCGTCGGGGTGATTGGTATGCTGCATTAATGCTAAGTAGTTACATTTTTGAATTGAATATAAAGTGGAATTTGCTTTTCTTAAAAAAAATGTAGATATAAAATTCAAATAAAAATTATGTTAACTCTTGATTGGGAGATGATTGATGCAGCATTTGACAAAAGCGATGAAGTAACACATGTCCTGCATTTTCTGAGGCTTTTTCCTCTGCCTTGAGTTTATTGAATGTAATCTTTTAAACAATTGCAGCTAAACATGATACTAGTGAAGTGTTTTTTGTTTTGTTTTGTTTTACACATAGGGAGGAGGAAATTATTCCCATTTTATATAATTGTGCTTGGGTAAAATATGCTGTGTGTAATAATCAAAAATAACATTCTCTAAGGTCTGCACTAGTTGTTAACTCCAGAATACTCTTAAAATTATTCAACATATTTCAGTCCCTTGAATATGTCCTAGATCTTGTTCCCAGCAGTTTTCACCCCTTCCATACCGTTTAATCAAAGCCTTATATAACCCTGATATGGAAATGTGTTCTGAGATTTTGTCAAAAATGTTCTTATTTTGCCCCCCCCCCCCCCCTCCCCCCCATTCACAGTTGAAGTTGTTCCCAGTCCAGGAGATACACATAATGTTTCGCTTTACAACAGGCAAATGTATCCCCTATGAGCTGTTGAAGCTTTTCAAATGGAATTAGGTGACTTTCTCCATCAATGATCTTTTCAGCAGCATTAGTCTCACATTTTCCCACCCTAGGAATGCTGAGTTATCTGGTCTTGGCTTAGAAGCCACATTTCCCCTCGGGGATAACTGGTCTCAGGGACGTGCTGGTAAATTTTTAACAACAGGCTCTTTCTCCGGAGGTAGCCAGCTCTGCAGTTGGAAGGGGGGGGGGGGGGGGAGCAACACTTGCCTCTCCTCCCTCCCTTCGTGCGGACACATTAGGCATACCTTTGCTGGCAGCCAATAAATGGACTGCCACCACTCCCAACATCTTGCTCTGAGCAGCATGCTGAAACTTCTCACACATGCTGAAGAAGTCCCAGCCTGCTGCTCAGAGCTGGAAACAAGGAGCGGGGAGCAGCAGCAGTCTATTTACTTGGCTGGCAGGACTCAGCATCTCCACCAGCAAAGTAAAAGAGAATTCAGCAGGGGGCCCAAGAATGTGGGAGCCAGTTGTTAAAGTAGCCATGGAGGGCCTTACTTTAACAACCGGCTCCCAAAATTCTTAAAAACTTAACAACCGGCTCTTGTGAGCCTGTGAGAGCCTGCTCCAGCACACCACTGTCTGGTCTGTAAGAGTAGGGTCCCCTCCCAGCTTCTGGGTGAGCATCTTCCACACTTCAGCAGTCACAAGATAATGCTCTTGCCTAATTTATAAGGTAAAAAATTATTCAGAGCATGCAGTAAAGAATTAAAATGATACGAAGCATAATGAGCTGCTTCCATTTCAGTTGGGGTGAATTGGCAATGAGTGAACATTCAATCTCTAATGTGTCAGAACAGACAGGTATAATTGTATAATCTCATGTTCAGCAAACCTAGACCCCCCCCCCCCCACCCACACCCACACACAAGCTTCCGATTCCCTTTTAAGTACTAAAACCTCAATTTAGTTTTTTTATTTACCTAACAAAATCTAAAGAACAATTGGATCAGTCATTTCAAATCTTTTTGCCATACGCTTAAGTGGCAGTGTTTGTAGCAGGTAAAGCCATCTAGGAAATAGCACCACACAACTTATTTTGCCTGGCAGCATTAGTGACAATTCTCTCCAACTTTTTAACTGCTGTCTAGTAGCATCTAACAGCTTAGTCACATTAACGGAATACAAAGATCCAGTAGAGGCCAAAAGCTGGATTCTTAGATATCTAAAAGCACTCCTTGCCCATTGCAAAATGAAAGGCCCATTCTTCCGTTGCCATACCAAGCTTATTGAGGGAAGGTCCTCCGATTTTGTGAGAATGTCTAAAACCTGCGTAATTGCCATATTCCTGGAAACACTCACCCCTCCAAGGACCTATGAGACTCATTAGATACACTGAAATATCATCAGTAAAGGCCTCTAACTTAAAATCTTGGGGACCTGCTTGTATTTCCCTTATCAGGGGATCCAAAGTCAGCACAAAAATCGGGGTGATAATGGATACCCCTGTCTCATTCCTCAACAAATCAGAAAACTCTATAGTCCAAGTTCATTTGCCATTAGTGGGTCTCTTGGTGAGGAGTAGAGTCCTTATCATTGAGATAAAAGTCCCATAAACCCATACTTACCCAAAGTTGCATATATGAAGTCCCAATGGACAGAGTCAAAAGCTTTTTCTACATCAAAACTTATTACCAATGAGGGGTGACCTACTTGCTCCATATAGAATTTTTCTTAGATTCTTAGTTATTGACCGATCTCCAACAAAACCTACCTACAACTGATGTATAATCGAGGCAACACCCCTGCCCACCCATTAGCCATGACCGTCACTAGTAGTTTCACTTCATAGTTAAGCAGTGAAATGGTTGATAAGATTTCAATATGGTATGGTCTCTGCTTAGCTTCGGTAATATGATAATTTGAGCTGTTTAAGGTATTCTGGTAGAGATTCTGTATCTATCACATTAACCATAGTTATACCTCTTAAACATATCTCCTCACCTAGAAGTTTATAAAACTCGGCCCCGAAACCATCCATTCTTGGTACTCTCAACAGAGGGCTTAGTTTAATTGCCTAATCCACTTTCTCCAGCTTTATAGAGGAATTCAAAAGCTGTCTTGTCTGCAGGAATTATATATGGGAGGTCCAACCCATATAAGTGCATGCTTCACTGCAACCCCTCATCACTTAGAGAAGCATATAGTCTCTCTTTTTTTTTTTTTTTTTTGCAATATTCCTTAAAGATACTACAAATTCACTCATCCTTATTTACACTCCTCCCTGTCTGGTCTTTCAGAGCTAATATTTTGTTTTTGTCCCCCTCAAAGTTGTTACCAGACAAACCAAAAATCTACCCCACTTATTCCCATGCTTGTATAGCTGGTACTTCTAATAAGACAGGAATTTAACAGTTCTCTGTTTTTTTTCTTTTACAAGGTTAATACTAGTTCACTCCTTATTTCTCAGGCATTCTTCTTCTGGTCTTTGGTTCTTCTGCTCCTTCACTCCAGAAAACCATTTCTTCTAGTAGAGTTTGATAGTCCCTTCCATATTCAATAGTGCTTTGCTACATCCCATTAATTTTGGACTGGTCTGGTATGGATGCTAAGAAAGAAAATTTATTTCTTACCTGCTAATTTTCTTTCTTTTCGTCCTACAAGACCAGTCCCGAAGCACATATTTGGTCAATCAGCCACTCTTTTTTTTTTTTTTTCCTTAGGGTTATCTCCTTTTGTCTTTCTACAGTTATCTATTTTTAGAGTTTTCCATTGAGTGGGCTGGCTACAATGGTTTAACTATATTGAGCTACATTTTTATTTATTTGCTTTCAGCCAGCAGTTTAACCTTCTACATACATTTAGCTATACTGTCTACTTTTACTACGTTATCAGAAATAATTCCTCTAAAAAGGGGTGTTGCACTGTTTTATCAGTTGAAATACTGAGTATTGTTGCCTACATTGTGCCCTTAAGGGGCACATCACAGCAACTATTTTGTTTCTCTATTACATCCCACTGGTTGGTAGACCACAACACCCATTCATTCTGGACTGGTGTGGTAGGACTAAGGAAAGAAAATTAGCAGATAAGACATAATTTTTTCTTATAGGTCCTTGGTAGTGAATGTGAGTCTTGCGTCCTGGAGATGGTCCTTAAATGCAGATCGTCCCCAATATATTCATTTTCTGCAGTGTGCAGTGCCCCCACCCCTGGGACACAGAATCTCATACACCATTGTTATTTCTTTCATAGGGCTGTCTATCTGGTCCGTCACAAGGAGACTCGCAGCGGTTTGCCATGAAGAAGATAAACAAACAGAACCTGATCCTTCGGAACCAGATCAGCAAGTGTTTGTGGAGAGAGACATCCTGACATTTGCCGAGAACCCCTTCGTTGTGAGCATGTTCTGCTCCTTTGAGACCCGGCGGCACCTCTGCATGGTGATGGAGTATGTGGAAGGTAGGCCATGCAGCTGGATGTGATGTGTGTTTTTGTTGATGTTGTTGATAATTAGTGCATGACTCTGTCCTCCCCTTCAGCAATGTGTACTCTCTCCACTTTCTGCTATCAGCTTATATAGGTACAAGTTAGTAGCCCTTAGTTGGCCAGGAGGTGTATTTAAGCTCATGGTGATCACCTAAATAGGTTGAAATGTCATTGCACTTGGAAGTTTCACTGTTCTGTCTGTGACAGATGACAGGTTAATAGATTTTTTTACCCCATCCATTTCTTATTTGAGAATAGTGCAGGCAGATGAGAGGGACTTGATTTAGGGTTCAAGCATAGTTCTGGAAGTGGTTTGCTTAATTATGTCCTGTGAAAGTATGACTCTGACTGTTTCTGTTATCAAATCAATAAACAGATGCTAGCATGCTAATTTAACCTTTGGTCAGCTGATTGTAGATATCCACAGATAAGCAGGATGAATTTCTCCTGTTCCACAGGGAGCCCCTGTTACTATCCTGAGCCTGTTCTGATCTTTTGGCTCAGAAAAATTTGTGATTGTTGCCCTGGGCTACGTTTATAGTGATGTTAGGATGGGCATGGTTCATTGTTTAAACAAAATATTTCAAACACTGTAGGGATCATGCATGACTTTTGTGCATCAAGTGGTAAATCTGTTTTCTTAGGGGGTGATTGTGCTACGCTCTTAAAGAATATGGGTCCACTGCCGGTTGATATGGCCAAGATGTACTTTGCTGAAAACTGTTCTGGCTCTAGAATATCTTCACAACTATGGAATCGTCCACAGGGATCTCAAACCAGACAAGTAAGACCATCTCCATCTACTTATCAGAGAATAGGTTGCACCTCCTCAGGCAGCTTTGCAGGGTTTTTCTAGCAGGTACTGGGAGCTTCTAACGGAGATCTATAAGGAGATACAATACCTCTACCTTCATACGAATGGTTGAGGCCTGCAGTGGCAAAGATCTGGTTGCAGTTGCAGAAACACAGCCATCATATAGGAGTTATCACTCATACAAAGAATTATTGAGTCCTTTTGGAAAACGCATTGGAATAGCTCTAAAATCAAGTAGAAGGTTAAGAATATTTGGAAAAGAATAGAAAACTAAACGGAACATTGTAATACATCTCTGTGTATGCAATGCGAGTCCACATCTTGAGTATTACACGTAGTTCTGGTTATGTCATCTCATAAAGGACTTAGTAAAACATACAGAGTAAGGTGGCAAAGATGACAGATGGCAGTGGAATGGCTGCCCTGTGAAGAAAGGCTAAACAGAGCTGGTCAGCTGGAGAAGAAATGGCTGATGGGAATCTAAGACATTTATAAAATCATGAGTGATGTGGAACAAGTCCATTAGGGAATGGTTGTTTTACCCTTCCCAGTAGTTTAAGGAGTGTTGTCTGATACTAATAGATGGCAGACTTAAAGCAAATTGGAAAGAGATTTTTTTTTTCACGCAATGCATAATTAAGCTATGAAATTTACCAGAAAATGGGGTTGCTTAGGGCAAATTTCTGTAAGATAAGTACAAACAATTAAACTGGGTATACTTGGATGCCTCATACTTACAGAATGAGGAGAATGAGCTCTAGGGGATGAACTTTCATATGAGGATCTTCCAGATTCTTCTAAGTGATCAGATGGCCACTGTCAGAAACAAGATGCTGGGCTTAATTAACCTTTGTTTTATCTCAACATGGCACCTTCTGATGTCCTTGTCATCAGAGCTACACAGAAAGGAGGGGGTGAAGTGTCAAATGAAATGCTACATTTTTGTTTAGGGTTTTTTTTTAACCTTCACTAACTGGTCTGTATTGCTGTCTGCAGTTTATTAATTACCTCAATGGGACACATTAAACTGACGGACTTTGGGTTGTCCAAGATTGGCCTGATGAGTATGACTACCAACCTCTATGAAGGCCATATTGAGAAGGACACAAGGGAGTTTGTGGACAAACAGGTGCAGTGGAAGGGGATTTTGTGTTTTGTGTGGGTTTTATTTTTTTTTGGGGGGGGGGGGGGCCTGGGGGGATCCTACTGATTGTATGTTCTTCTCACTGCTGATGAGTGCTGGGTTGGACCCATCTCAGGCTCATAGACGTCCGGTGTAAGAGCTTGGGGAGCCTAAGCCTCCCCAGCCACAAGCCCCTGACTCACACCAAATACCAGGCTCTGTATGGCATCTCTCACTCCATGGGTCCAGCACCTCACCATTACCTCTGGTCCAGAGGCTTGCTTCCTCCCCCCCCCCCCCTGTTGCAGCATCTATCCCTCTGCTTCCCTCCCCACAGTCCCTGTAACTTGATTAGATTGCCACTGGTAGCGGCACTGTACCAATTAAGACAGCTCACTTTGGGACTTCGACCTTCCTTGGGACATGTTCACTGCCTTGGATGGGATACATCCCAAGGAAGGTTGAAGCCCTGAAAGTGAGCTGTTTTAGTTGGTACAGTGCCGCTACGCTACTGGTGGCAATCTAATCAAGTTATAGCGACCACGGGGAGGGAAGGAGAGGGACAGACACTGCAATAAGGGGGGGGGCAGGGGGATGAGAGAGACGCTGGACCAGGGCGGTGAGATTCAGTAGATACCTGGACCTTGGGGGGGGGGGGTGGAGGCAGACAGAAAATGGTCATGGACCCAGGACAGAAAGGGAGAGGGATATGGATAGAACTTGGCCAGAAAGAGGCAAGATGAGGACTGGGCTCAGAGGCAGAGAAAGGAGAAGATACTAGGTGGAAGAAAGAAGATGCTAGACCCAGGAGGGGGAGACACTGGGAGAGCAAGGAAGGGGAAAGACACTGGATCTGCGGAATGGAGAGAGAGAGACTGAAACTGACTAGGACTGTAGGGAAAGTAAGAGAGGGGGAAAGATACTGGACGGTGGAGAGGAAGAGAGAGACCAGAGTGACTGGGACTGGAGGAGAGGAAGAGAGGAGGAAAAGACTCTAGACCAGGGGGAGCAGGAAGAAAGAGAGGAGGAGAGATACTAGCCCATGGGTGGGAGGAAGGGGACAAGGGAAACAGAGAAAAGATTCTGGGCATGGAGGGAGCATAAGAACAGGGACACAGGGCAATGCTGGACAAAGAGGGAATAGAGGGACACAGGAGCAATGTTAGACACGGGGCGGATAGGGGTAATATGATCACAGGGTAAGGGATATGGACACGTAGAAATGCAGGATGGGTCAACTTAGGGACACAGAGGAGAAATGATGAATATAGATGGAGGATAGGGACACTGAGAGGGCAGATGCTGAACATTGAGGGAGGGACAGGGACATAGAGACAGAAGAAACATCAAATGGACAGGAGACTCTGCAGACAGGAGAAAAAGCAGAAAGACTGCGGACCAAAGCAAATGCCTACCCCAATTAACTTCCTACTTCCTGCAACATAGCAAAATATGGTACTAGACTTCTATCACCACCCCCTCTTTATTTCTTTGTTGTTTTATACTTCTGTTTCTTACATGCTTACTACTGTACTATGTATTTGTATTATTGAACCGGAGCCTACCTCTACGGTATTGTATAAGCCACATTTAGCCTGCAACTAAGTGGGAAAATGTGGGATATAAATGTGTTAAATAAATAAAATAAGATGACAAAGGTTAGAAAAAAAGTATTTATTCTGAATTTATTAATTGGATATGTCAGCTTTTGGAAATACATATTTCTGGTATTTTACATTTGAGTTTCTATTTGTCTATAGTGCTTTGTGCAGAGTCCGACTTCCAGAGGTTTCCAGTTCAGATTTTTGCCTTCACGATTCATATTCTGTTACTGATGTGTGGTCCCTTGTTTCACATTTGCTGAGGTTTTGTGTATGAGACCAAGGTGTGGTATTCTGTTAGCATGTAGAGGTCTTTGTAGATATCATGTTGCGGTCCTGTTTTGTTTGTTTTTTCACTAGGTAATGTTTGGTGTTTTAGCGCATGATGTAATATTAACCTTTTCATGCATAACGTTGTTGCTTTTTTGAGTCCTGATGTTGTGCAAAAACACACTTGGAACCTTAGTGTTTTGCAGTGGAAGAATTACTGAGGTGACATCAAAACTTTAATTTTAGTTTGTATAACATCAGAGAGTGTTGGCATCTCTGCACACTGGTCCAGTATATTCCTTCCCTTCACTACCTCCATGTCCAGCAGTCCCCCCCACCTTGCCTTCCAACTACACTGTAAAGCCATGGAGCTCTTACGTTTTGAACAACTTCAGGTTCATGACGAACCTGTTGACCTTGCAGCTTCCAGTCTCATGACAGCAAAATCAACAAGCTCTCTGAAGGTGAGGGGACTGGGAAGATATGTGCGTGAGAGAGAGGCAGAGACTAGCTGTGGAGAAGTGAGATGTGAGACAGAAAGAGGGAGGCAGATGGACTGCAGGCCTCTATAGAGGTGTAGGCATCATCTACTTACACTTTTTTTTTTAATCCACTTCAGTTAATTTGCCTAACAGACCTACATATATCTACTGAAGCTTACACTGTTTAATTTTCTTTGCCACTTATTCTCTCGGCATTTAATGTTTCTTAATATCTACATTTTTTTTTTAATGTTGAAATATTTTTATTGATGACAAACTCATGGTAACATTACGAATACAGCAAATTAATATCTACATTTAATAAAAAGTGTTATCTGCAACTATTTTGCTGGCCTTTCTTTATGTTTTCAGACACCTCACCCTGGCCCTGTCCATTTTAGCTTCCCGAAACAGCTGAGTCACTGACCACCTATACATAAGTACATAAGTATTGCCATACTGGGAAAGACCAAAGGTCCATCAAGCCCAGCATCCGGTTTCCAACAGTGGCCAATCCAGATCACAAATACCTAGCAAGATCCCCAAAAAGTACAAAACATTCTATACTTCTTATCCTAGAAATAGTGGATTTTCCCCAAGTCCATTTAATAATGGTCTATGGACTTTTCCTTTAGGAAGCTGTCCAAACCTTTTTTAAACTCCACTAAGCTAATCGCCTTTACCACATTCTCTGGCAACGAATTCCAGAGTTTAATTACACGTTGAGTGAAGAAACATTTTCTCCGATTCGTTTTAAATTTACTACATTGTAGCTTCATCGCATGCCCCCTAGTCCTAGTATTTTTGGAAAGCGTAAACAGACACTTCACATCTACTCATTCAACTCTACTCATTATTTTATAGACCTCTATCATATCTTCTCTCAGTCGCCTTTTCTCCAAGCTGAAGAGCCCTAGCTGCTTTTAGCCTTTCCTCATAGGAAAGTCGTCCCATCCCCTTTATCATTTTCGTCACCCTTCTCTGTACCTTTTCTAATTCCACTATATCTTTTTTTGTGATGTGGCGACCAGAATTGAACATAATATTAGAGATGTGGTCGCACCATGGAGCGATACAAAGGCATTATAACATCCTTATTTTTGTTTTCCATTCCTTTCCTAATAATACCTAACATTCTATTTGCTTTCTTAGCCGCAGCAGCACACTGAGCAGAAGGTTTCAACGTATCATCAACGACACCTGGATCCCTTTCTTGGTCTGTGACTCCTAACGTGGAACCTTGCATGACATAGCTAGAATTCGGGTTCCCTCTTTCCCACATGCATCACTTTGCACTTCTCACATTAAATGTCATCTGCCATTTAGGACGCCCAGTCTCGTAAGGTCCTCTTGTAATTTTTCACAATCCTCCCGCGATTTAACGACTTTGAATAACTTTGTGTCATCAGCAAATTCAATTACCTCATTAGTTACTCCCATCTCTAAGTCATTTATAATATGTGAAAAAGCAGCAGTCCCAGCACAGACCCCTGGGGAACCCCAACTAACTACCCTTCTCCATTGAGAATACTGACCATTTAACCCTACTCTGTTTTCTATCTTTTAACCAGCTTTTAATCTACAATAGAACACTACCTCCTATCCCATGATTCTCCCATTTCCTCTGGAGTTTTTCATGAGGTACTTTATCAAACGCCTTCTGAAAATCCAGATACACAATATCAAACCGGCTCGCCTTTATCCACCTGTTTGTTCACCCCTTCAAAGAAATGTAGTAGATTGGTGAGGCAAGATTTCCCTTCACTAAATTCATGTTGATTTTGTCTAATTAATCCATGCTTTTGAATATGCTCTGTAATTTTGTTCTTTATAATAGTCTCTACCATTTTGCCTGGCACCAACGTCAGACTCACCGGTCTATAATTTCCCGGATCTCCTCTGGAACCTTTTTAAAAAATTGGCATTACATTGGCCACCCTCCAATCTTCTAGTACCACGCTCGATTTTAAGGATAAATTACATATTACAACAATAGCTCCGCAAGTTTCATTTTTCAGTTCTGTCAGTACTCTGGGATGAATGCCATCTGGTTCAGGAGATTTGCTACTCTTCAGTTGTAGAACTGCCCATTACATCCTCCAGGTTTACAGAGAGAGAGAGAGTTTCATTAAGTTTCTCCGACTCATCAGCTTCAAAATACCATTTTTGGCACTGGTATCCCACCCAATCTTCCTCTGTGAATCATGGTAGTCTTAAAATAATGACAGTCACAAGAGTAATCCCTAGATTAGGTTAAAAGAATCAAATCTGTGAAAGAGGGAAGGCCATATCTATCCTGATGGGATAAGACTTTTAGGACACAACTTTGTCAGCTTCCAAGCCTGTAAAAAGTGGTTTTCACATCTGCCTGTCTCTTTCTGTGTGTCACACTGTAGAAATATTGATGTATTATAAAACTGGCTGTGACATAAAATAAATAAAAATAACATGATTGGAAAGGTCTATTTCAAGGCATGCAGAAACATTCCAAAGATGTTCCTCACCAGGTTATGAAATGCACAGTCCATAGGGTTTTGCCTCCCCCAATAATATGTATGGTGAGTGCATTTCTCCCCCTTGTCAATTGCAGGCCACCCACCCATTCCTATGCATTGCTTTTTCCTTTCTCCCCTCTCAATTTATCTCATTCTCTCTCACTCTCCCCTCCACGCCAAGTGTTCACCTCTGTTCCTGATGCAGTTTGTATTCCAAGCCCAGATGTATGGAATTAGATTATAGATGTAATATTTCCTTTTCTGATCTCCAGGAGAGTTACATTCAAGTATAGGTATTTCCCAGTCCTTGGGGGACTACAATATAAGTTGTACCTGAGGCATTGGAGTATAGTGACTTGCCCCAAAGTCACAAGGATCATTGGTTGAATTTGATACCCAGCTGTTCTGCCTATTAGCCCATGCAGCTGTATCAGGAGGTGTGGCAATCCAGGCAGTGGTTTCTTGGACTGCTGCTGCTGTATTTCTTCAGCTTGGGGGATGAGGAAGGGAGGGAGCCTCAGGAATCCTGCTGATTGGTCCACTGGCAGCTCCTGCTTGTTTTTATATTCTGGTGGTTCATCTGGACCTGCAGGGTGACTCATGTGCAGCCTTCCCATTTCCTGCCATATTTTCCATGCACACAGGTGGAAAAAAGAAAAGCAGGCAGACATTGTCTGGCACATGAAACCTTCCAGCACTTAAGAGTAAAGCATGCCTGCAGCCCTAAAAATAAAAAGAAGGAGCTTCTTTGTGGCTCCCTGGAAATGTATGGCTGATTTAAATAGATAAACATCCAGGATAATGTTCTCTTTTTTGCTAATGATTGTGTGGTCTCTCTAGGTCTGTGGGACTCCAGAATACATAGCCCCTGAAGTAATCTTGAGGCAGGGATATGGGAAGCCTGTGGATTGGTGGGCCAGGGCATAATCCTTTATGAATTCCTGGTCGGCTGTGTTCCTTTCTTTGGAGATACCCCAGAAGAGCTCTTTGGACAGGTTATCAGTGGTAAGGTTTGCAACTTTCTCTATTCCCTGCGCCCTCCTCCTTCCCCCACCCCACCATTATACCAAAAGAGCAGGAGCCCCATCACCTCAATTAAAAAATAATAAATAAAAAAAATATATTCTCTGTCTGTTCCTCAGTTTGCATCATGTGTGTACCTTTTTCATGTGTTAGTGAGACCTGTTGACGTTCAGCACAGCTGCACCCTTCCTCCAGTTTTATATAGATTTGTGATTGTGGGAGGGTGATGTAACAGGAGCTGTCAAAAATCTTTACAGACACTTATTTCAGTATTAAGATTTCCATTCTAAGGTTCATGATTTTACTTCTCTTGTACTTTTTGTTCTTAATTGAGGTGAGTGGATTATATGCTTTTACCCACCAAGTTCCCTGTTTCAGTCCTCTCTGTCATGTCTGTCAACTGAGAAGAGGCTATCAGTCATCACTTCAATACAACTGCTGTTTTTAAAGCGTCATGGGAGCAGTTCAGCATTTGCACTGTGGTGGGCAGGAATTATTCCTTCAGGAAGGCTACATAGATGTGGACATGCAGACCAAAAGGCTTTGATGGGGCCTCTTGCGGTAAAACTCACTCATACCTGGTGCAAATGGAGTTTTTTCTGTCTGTAAATCCCCACTTCTGCATTCCCATTCGTTTGAAAGCAGTGGCGCTCTCAACAAGGTCACTGAACATAAAAACAAGAGGGCGGAATAAATCACCAAAAATATCAGAATGAATCATAAGATATTCCATTCTGCTGCACAGACTAACCTTTTATGTGATCAGCTCCTTTTCAGTTTTCATTACACTTTTTCCTCTTTAAAGACAGCAAAATAAATGTTTCCTGCTTTTTTCCTGATCTGGTTATTTCCACTGATTCTCAGTAGAGTTTGAGCTGCATTTAACGTACACACACAATGCATGCTGGGAGATAAGGAGTATTTTGGCTCACCCAGTGCCACCCATTGTTCCACATATTGCTCTTGTAACTAAGGGTATTTCCCAGCAAAGCTTAATTGCCTGCTTATCTAGCCCTCCTTCACTTAGGGTCCCTTTTAGAAAGCTAAAAGGAAGTACCGCCGGGCTACCATAGCAGACCGGCGGTATTTCCCATCCCCAGTGCGCCGTTATATCCAGCGCCGGTGTGCACCTGGTGGTAATTGGACAGTGCCACACGCTGCCGGATTAGCACTGGAGCCCTTAAGGGCTCTGGCCCGAAATGGCCACTCGGCAAGTGCTACACTTGCCGCATGGCTAAAAAGAAGAAAGACCTACCTTTTACCCACTGCGGTAAAAGGGGCCTTGGCACGCATCAAAAACATGCACTGACACCAGCCACAGCTTGGTTGCTGGATAGATGAGTGTAAATATTCTCCATAATTAAACTGACACCCAGGCTTCAATTTCCATTCGAGGTATTTTTATTTCAATTTGCGTTTTATTCTAAAAAGACCAAAAACTACACAATAAGTGGGAATAGCAGCATCAAGAAATAATAAACAGGAAATAGTCTCATATACCCACAATGCTCAGCCCTCAGCATAGTCAAATTCAATACCCTTCCTCCTAAATTCCTCTGCAAACAACTGCCTGACTCAGCTGAGCACAACCGTACCTCTATGCATCTCAAACCTGTCAGTCATGCACACTGAAGTCCACTCCACAATCTCAATATCATCCTTTCCTAATCTCCTTCCTCATAGGGTTTCTTTCTGAATGTGCATGTCTCCCGATACCTCTCAGCCTTGGGGGAGGGCAGCATGCTCAACACTACCCCTACATGTCTATCATGAGCCCTCCTTTCATGGCTAAAAGTACCAAAAATCTTGGCGTCCTCAGGATGCCACACTGACAATCCTACTTCAGTCTCATCCTGTACCCTCCTGGCCACACTACCATGGTAATATAGTAGACTAGTAAAAAAGGCTCGTTTCTGTAGGCAAGGAAACGGGCCTTAGGCAGGCAATTCCCCCCCCCCCTCGTGCTACGGCCCCCTCGAACCCCCCCCCTTCCGCGAACCTGTCGTTCCCCCCCCCCCCCCCCCGTGCCAGCGAAAACTACCGCCGCCGCCGTTGTTGTGCTACCTTCCCTTCCGTAGGTTCCTCAATCATCTTCTAGAAAGTTTAACTCCGTGCGTCTGACGTCAGACGCACGGAGTTAAACTTTCTAAGAAGATGATTGAGGAACCCACCCGAAGGTAGTGCACAACAGCGGCGGGAGGGGGGGTGCGGTTTTCGGCGTTCCGGGGAGGGGGGGGGATCGACAGGTTCGCGGGAGGGGGTGGGTTTTGAGGGGGCCATAGCGCGGGGGGGGGGGGGTGACAGCTGATTCCGAGGCAGTAGGAGGTCCCTACTCCTCCCCTTGCCTTGGAATCAGCTGTGTTGAGGTCAGTGACGTCCGTGCGTGTCTGCCTCGCAGACACTTGCAGCCAGGGAGCCACGGTCCCAAGCATAGAACGTTGGAGGTGAGAATTATTATATAGGATGATCTAATATAATAATTTGCTCCTCCAACATTCCAATGTGTCTCACTGGGATCGTAACCACCTGCTGACATCACTCCTCCAACGTTCTCCTCCAGCGTTCCAATGTGTGTCACTGGGATTGTAACCACCTGCTGACATCACTCCTCCAGCGTTCTCCGTCCCCCCTCCCTCCCAGTTCCATGGGACCCTGAAACTGGGAGGGAGGGGGACACTGGAACTCGGAGGGGGAAGGGAGGGGGGCCTGGAACTCGGAGGGAGGTGGAGGGGGCAGGGGAGAGATGCTGCACATGGATGGATGGAGGGGGCAGGGCACAGAGGACGTTGCCTGCATATGAATGAATGCAGGGGAGGGAGGAGACCCTGAAACTCGGAGGAAGGCAGGGAGGGGACGACCCTGGAACTCAGAGGCAGGGAGGGGATGACCCTGGAACTCGGAGGCAGGGAGGGAGGGAGGGGACGACCCTGGAACTCGGAGGGAGGGAGGGGGACAACAACCCTGGATCTCGGAGGGGGGGATGACCCTGGAACTCGGAGGGAGGGAGGGGGACCCTGGAACTTGGAGGGAGGGGGGCCCTGGCACACACACTCTCTCTCTCACAGACACACTCGCACCCAGTCTAACTCTCTCTCTCTGTCACACACACACACTCGCACATTTACTCTCTCTCTCACACAGTCACTCTCACACACTCTCTCTCAAACATACACACTCCGAGGAAAACCTTGCTAGCGCCCGTTTCATTTGTGTCAGAAACGGGCCTTTTTTTTTTACTAGTGACAGATAAAGACCTCTACGATCCATCCTGTCTGCCCAACAAGATAAACTCATAGCATAAGTTTATGATGTGATACTACATATGCATGCTTGATCTTGATTTGTCTTTGCCATTTTCAGGGCACAGACCATAGAAGTCTGCCTGGCACCAGTCTTATTCTCCAGCTACTAAAGTTGAATCTATCCAGCCATGATCAGGGCACAGACTGTAGAAGTCTGTCCAGCATTGGCTTTGCTTCTCAATTGCTGGTATTGCCATCTAATCACTGCTAAGCTTGTTTGGTTCCATGCCTTCCATATAGTATCCCTTTGTGTTTATCACGCACATTTTTGAATTCTGTTACTGTTTTCATCTCCTCCACCTCCACAGGAGGGCATTACAGGCAACTACCACCCTGTCCGTAAAAAAGTGCTTCCTGACAATATCCCTGAGTCGGCCCCCCCCCCTGCAATCTAAATTCATGTCCTTTAGTTCTGCCACCTTCCCTCCTTTGGAAAAGGTTTGTTTGTATATTAATACCTTTCAAATATTTGAATGTCTGTATCATATCACCCCTGTCTCTCCTTTCCTCCAGGGTGTACATCTTCAGGTCATCCTCATACATCTTGTGGTGCAAACGCCGTTCTATTTTCGTCACTTTTCTCTGAACCACTTCCAAGTCTTTTTACATCCTTAGCAGGATGCAACCTGCAAAACTGAACACAGAGAGTTTATTTGTATGTTCCAATTTGGTCACCGCATCAAAATTTCTTGAGATTGTGATTCTGGATCAACATTTTCAATTTCAGGCAATGCCCTTTGGTTTGACCACAGCTCCTAAAACCTTTTCTGAGGTAATGGTGGGAGCAGCAGCTTTCTTACGCTAGCAAGGGATCAGAGTGTATTCATACCTGGATGATTGGCTAATTTGAGCCAATTCCTTAACCTTCCTTTACCAGGGACTTATATTCTGCTCACACTTTGAAAGGTTCGAAGTGGATTTCAGTACGAAGAGGCCAGTGGCAGTACATAGGGGCATTAATTGCATAGTGAAGCAAAGCATTGTTACATGGTAAAATCACGTTAACAAAGTGGTCTCATATGAGCAAGGAGACAATGGCTCAGGTAACTGATCTTCTGCAATCCCTAGGTTGGGTAGTGACTCAAAAAGAGCTTGCTTTTTTCCCTCTCAGAACATGGAATACTTGAGAGTAAGGTTTGACACCAAGTCAGGTACATGGTTTTACCCAAACAGAGGATGTGCAGACTTCAAGCCCAGATCCAGATGGTCTGTAACACAGTGCTCCTTGGGTTTTGGGACTATATGCATGTTTCTGGTTTGATGGCAGCTGCGACAGACTTAGTCCCCTGAGTGAGATCCCACATGAGACTCCTACAGCACTCTCTTCTCTCTCAGATTGCCTTGATCTCTCTGCAGGTGAAGCACAGTCTGAAATGGTGGCTTCTTCTTACCAACCTGTTGCAGGAGTAGCTCTGGCCTCCCCAAGCCAGGATAGTTCTGATAATGGATGCAGCCTAGTAGGTTGGGGAGCTTACTGTCGTAATCTAGTGGCACAGAGGACATGGACTTGGTCAGAATCTTCTTTTTTTTTTTTTTACTTTAAATGTTTTATTGTGTTTTATCATATGTTTACATATGTAACCTTCCATCCGTAAATAAACATCAATTAAACATCAGTTCTTGTGCCTGTCTCTGAACTTTATCTTTACATTCAGACTAATCAACTACTTCTTCTAATTACTTCTTTGTGATTACTTACATTTTTATCCAACAATCCATAACATGGTCAACACTTCTTATATCTATCTCTGAACATTATCGCAACAGACCTACTGTCCACATATTTTTAAATTCAAACCACATTTTCTTCCCTCTCACCCCCCCCTGTTTCCCTTGTCCAATTCCCTCCACCCTTGGAGCCCCCTAAGTTCCCCCCTTGTTACTTACTCTATTTATCTTTTGCTTTTGAATAGTCAAATCTCACCCCCCCCCCCCCCCCCCCCCCCCCCCGGAATGTATGTCTGACCCCTTTAGAGATGCTCTATCATGTCCTGTATCTTTGTCCATCCCTTCTTGCGTTTAAGTTCTCCCTCTCTTCTATATACTGTTAGCCGCTCCATATACCACAGTTGCCTTACTTTAATCTTCCAATCCCCTATATCTGGGGGGGGGGGGGGGGGGGGCACTGATTTCCAGCAGCGCGCGATAAGGCACTTAGCCGCTGCCAGTCCCCAGCGCAACATTTTACTCTCCTCCCACACCTCTCGCTCATTGTACATTCCCAATAAGCATGCCCGTGGACTGCACACCAGGGATACCCCCATTACGCGGACCAACACTTTCATCACTGCTTGCCAAAATGTTACTACTCCCGGGCATGTCCACCACACATGAAGAAGTGTGCCCGTCTGTCCTTTGCATCTCCAACACCCCTCCGATGTCCCCGGGTACATTTTTTTCAACCTCTCCGGTGTGTAGTACCACCGCGTGAGGACTTTGTAGGCATTTTCTTGTATTAATAGACAGACGCTTTCTGTACTTCCCCACATATGTTTTCCCATTCCTGCTCTGTAAATTTATATTGCAAATCCCTTTCCCATGCTTCTTGAAATGGGTATATCCGATCTTCATCCCCTTGAATAAATCTGTATACCACCGAAATTGTTTTTGGGACCTTCCCCAACATTGTCCACAAATTTTCCCAGCTTTCTCTCTCCCTGGGTGTCCCTCCCTTCCATCCCTGTTTTCCCATGAAATGGGTTAGTTGTATATATGTAAATCTGTCTCCCTCTGGGATCCCATACCTCTCGCGCACCTCCTCAAAAGTACACATTCCACTCCCATGCAGCACATCTCTAAACCTTACCACTCCCCTCTGTTCCCATCTCATAAATGTAGCGTTTTCCCTTCCTGCTCTAAATTTCGGTTCCCATCTAATGTGAGCCACAGAGGACACTCCCGTCAATTGCCCCCATCTTCTCCGCAGCCCACCCCATACATCCATCAACTCTCAGAAAGGGGCTAATCCCCTCTCTTTGCCCCTTCCCTATACTCTCCGAAGTCCACAACCATGACCTCAAGGTTCTTTGTGGCCAATATGCTTCCTCCACTTGGACCGCTGGTTTCTCCACTCCCCTCTCCCAATCTAAGAGCATTTTCATTTGAGCACCCCAATAGTACCACTCTAGGTTAGGTACCGCTCTTCCCCCCCCCCTCTCCTTTCCCCCCCCCACAACACCCGCTGTGCTAGTTACGGTCTCCTATTCCCCTATATGAAGTTCATTATAGAAGCCTGTAATCTCTTAAGGAATGGCTTCGGCACCGCCACCGGCAGAGTCTGAAAAAGAAATAGAATACGCGGCATCACATTCATTTTAACAACAGCCATTCTACCGCACCAAGAGAACCATTTGTTTTTCCATCTCAGCATATCATTTTTTATTTGGTCTTGTAGGCGTCCATAATTTAAAGGGAAGATCCTCTCCAGATCCCCCGACAACTGGATCCCCAAATACCGAATTTTCTGACTCTTCCACTTAAACTCATACCTTTCTCTCACCTCTGCCTCCTCCTCCTCCTCCTCTCTTAATGAAATTCCCATTATTTCACTTTTATCTCTGTTTATCCAGAGTCCGGCGTATGTCTCGTATTCCTCAAATATCCCCAATATTACTGGCAATGTTACTTCCGGGTCCTTCACATAAAGCAATATGTCATCCGCAAATAGTGCTATGCGGTGTTCCTGATCTCCTACCCGCAGTCCCCTCACCCCCGGATGCTCTCGGATCATTACTGCCAGCGGTTCTATATATAGGGCAAACAGGAGTGGGGATAGCGGACAGCCCTGCCTGGTGCCTCTACCTATCGGGAAGAAGGGAGAATAACTCCCGTTTATACTCAAACACGCTCTAGGGTCCCTATACAACGCTTCAGCCCATAAACTGAAATGGCCTCCCAGTCCCACTCTATCCAACACCTCCCGCAGGAATTCCCAATTCACCCTATCAAATGCCTTTTCAGCATCCATCGATAGTATGGCCAACCGCGAATCCGTTTTTTGGGCCTCCCACAGCAGGAGCAGTGTTCTTCTGATGTTATCTCCCACTTGCCTCCCTGGTACAAAACCAGCTTGGTCCGGGTGTATTAATTTAGGTAACACTCTGCCCAATCTGTTGGCTAATACTTTTGCTATAATCTTCGCGTCCACGTTCAATAGTGAAATGGGTCTATATGAACCACAGACCGTCGGGTCTTTCCCAGGTTTGGGCAGAATGGTCACCCCCGCTTCCATCATAGAGCTCGGGAGGTCCCCTCCCTCCAAGACCCCATTACCCACGCTTGTCAGCAGCGGGCTGATCAAACTCTCAAACCTTTTGTAGAACCGTGCTGTGAACCCATTCAGCCCTGGGGCCTTACCATTGGGGAGTTTTAGAATAACCCCTTTTACTTCCCCTATCCTATTGGTTCCTCCATCCTTTGACGCTCCTCTTCACTCAATCTCTGCAATGGGATCTGGTCTAAATACCTAACTAGGCTTTCATGTTGCACCGCCTCAGGAGCTCTATATAATTCCTTATAATATCGAAGAAATCCCTCTTCTATGCCCTCGTCTGTGTGGGCCCATCCCCCTTTCCCATCCTTAATTTTTTGTATCTTCGACTTTACCCTTTTGTTTCTCAAGCTTCTCGCTAACATAGCACTAGACTTATTTGCAAATTCGAAGAACTGCTGTTTGATACGCGTTCTCATATATTCTACCTCTTCCATCTGACCCTGGACCAATTCGCCCCTTATTTTCTTAAGCTCCTCCCATACTCTTGGTGATGGGTTTCTCTGGTGGGTTCTTTCCAATTTACCTAATCGTTCCCGCAAAGCCATCATCTTCTGACCCCTCTCTCTTTTTTTCCTAGCTCCCCATTTGATTAGTATTCCCCTTACCACAGCCTTCATAGCATCCTACAAGACCCCATCCCCCACTGCCCCTGTATCATTAACCCTCCAATACTCCTGTATATTGGCCTGCACCTCTTCCCTCACTTGTTCCTCTCCCAGGAGGGATTCATTAAGTTTCCACCTAGTGTTCTTTCTATATCCCCATCCCTGCAATCTGATCCACACCATCGCATGGTCTGAGATGGAAATCGGTTCAATTTCCATCTCCACTATCGTGGGGGCCCAGTTCCTATGTACCCACAATCCCTCTATTCTGGTATATGAGTTTGCCGCATGGGAGTAGAATGTATATCCCCTTTGTGTGCCCCGTAGCAATCTCCAGCTATCCACAAGCTCCATGTGACTCAAAAATTTATGCAATGCCTTCCTCCCCGGCCCTGATTGATACCCTCCTCCTCCCGAATGGTCTAATCGCGCATCTGGTGCTATGTTGAAGTCACCTCCCACAATTGCCTGCCCTCCTACAAACCCTTGGAGTTCCTCCCCCAATGTGTGGAAAAACTCCCTCTGTCCCATATTTGGGGCATAAATATTAACCAGTGTTACCTCCTTTCCCTGTATCATTCCCCTTATAGCCACGCATCTCCCTGTTGTGTCCTTGAATTCTTTTGTGATAGTCAGTCCACAGGTCTACCTAATCAGTATAGCTACTCCCCCTTTTTTCTTCCCTCCTGCCTCTTGATGTGTCACCACTTCAGTATATGCCCGTGTGCGGAGCAGATATCCATGTCTGGGTTTCAAATGAGTCTCTTGCAGAAATAGTACTTCACACCCCGTTCTATTTATCTCTTTCATGACCCTCGCTCTCTTCTTAGGGTTATTGAGACCATTTACATTCCAGGATCCCACTTTTAGGCCTTCCCCTTCCCTTCCACCCCTCCCCTCTCCCTTCCCTTACCCAACATTTCTGCTACAGTCGGTCAGAGAAGAGGCTCCGCCGTTCCCCCGAGACCCCCATACAGCCCCGAGCTTCCGGGCCCCTCCATATCCCCCTCTCCCTCCCCTCAATTGTACATTTTCATTCAAAATCCCACTCCCCTACCTAGCCCTCTAGCCCCCCCCCCTCCCTCCAACCCCCCCCCCCCCCCACACTCCCACACATATCTTATGCATATTGTTCATTAGGCTGCTCACTATTCCACTACACGTGTCCTCAGAATACTCCTCTATCATTCTTCTTTCCTCGGTAAGCCACCATCTGCCACGCTGAGTCTGTTCTAGGTTCCGACATCTCCAATCCCTGTTGTTCCTGGACTGGGAGGCCTTCACATCCTAACTGTTTCAACGCCTCCCACGCCTCCGCAGGTGTCTTCACTTTCCTTGACTTTCCCGCTACTGTTAACCAAATGGCGAAGGGGAAAAGCCACTGATATCGGATTCCTTTTGCTCTCATGAAGGTCGTCACTTCACCCATTGCTCTTCTCTTCTGCAATGTGGCTCCTGCCAAATCTTGATATACTCCAATCTTGCAGTTTTTCCAGTTTATCACCTTCTTCTGTCTCGCTTTTGCCAATATCAATTCCTTAGTTGGGAAATCCAAAAAACAAGCAATAATGTCTCTCGGAGTTGAGTCTCTTGGGGGGCCCGCACTGCGATGTACTCGTTGCAAGCAGATTTCTCTTTGCTCCCCCTCCCCCTCCGGGTCCAAGATATGTTGACACAGTTCTTTAATTACCACATCACAGTTGGTAAAAATGTCCAGTTCTGGAATTCCTTTGAACCTCAAATTGTTGCGGCGGGATCTGTTCTCCAGGTCTTCCACCTGGTCTCTTAACATCTGGATTTCTGTAGTGACCCCATAGACCTCCACCTTTCTTTTTTGGTCAGCTGCCTGAATTCTTTCTATTTTCTCTTCTGCATCCTCTACTCGTGTGCCCAGTTCCTTTACCTCCGTGCGTATCTGTCGAAGCGAGGTTTGGATATTCCTTCGGACCCCTTCCAGTTCTGATTTCAGCTCTTTGAACCAACCCACTACTTCTGCTTTGGTGATTTCCTCAGTATTTTCACTGATCTCTCTTTGGGGTTCATCTTCCGAGTCCGAGGGGATCACAGCCATCTTCTCCACTCTGTGATGATTTTCTGCCGAGTCGTGCTTCGTCCTCCCCCCTTGGTCCACCGCAAACCGGTATTTGTCCAAGCTCTTTTTTGGCGGCATTTTGTTTAACCCTCCTCCTCCACTATAATTATTCTGTAACTTGTTGAGTAGTTAGGCAATTGCCTTTGTCCTTCTCTCCTCGAGCTGTAATTCTAGGTCTCCAATTCTCAATTCCTTCTAGCGTTCTGTTCTTTGTATGCTTTGTTCTCAACAAGCCCTCTGGACCTGATACAGCCTCCTGTCCTGACTTCAGCTCCTCTTGTTCTTCTGTAAGTTTGCTCTCTTTAGAGGGGGGATGGTTAAGCCAACTTCCACACGGCTCTCTCTTCACTCTTTTTCAGTCCTGGGCTCTGTTATTCTCCGCATTCTCTGCCTCTGGTTCCTGCAGCTCTCTGGCTGCCTACCACTGATCTACTCCACGTGGGTTGAGGGAAGGGAAAGGGAGGAAGAGGACCGGCCCGTCTCTCTCACCTTCAACCAGAGTCTTCCACCCTCCGATTTGTTTTTGCTATTCAGTTTGGCTTCTGGGCGTTCCCCAATCTGTTTCCACTGGATCGTGCTCTGGCCCCGATATGCTGCTCGCTGCACTAGTCTCCGCGCTCCCGGACTCCCGCCGCCGCCATCTTGAATTTCGGGCTGCACGTTTGCGGGTCCTCCTGCTGTACTTCTACCGCTGGGCCGCCGCCGTTGAGATTGCCCGGTACCCCTCACTTTTACCAGCCTCCCTCCATCTGCCAATCTTCAGGGGGGGGGGCTCCGGTGCCCGCGGATCCGGGGGCCTCGATCGGGGTCGGGCGGAGCTCACTCCACGGCTGCCATCTTCCTGCATGGCACCACCGGAAGTGATCCTGGTCAGAATCTCCTTAGTCCATAAATTGTCTGGAGCTCAGGGCAGTTTGTCTGGCCCTTCAAGGTGCAAGGATCTCTGTTAAGAGTGTTTTCAGAGAATGCTACATCAGTAGATACATCAACAAGCCGAAAGGAACCAAGAGTGTGGAAGTAGCCAAGGTGGCCTCTCAATTGTTCAGCAGCACACATAGCAGGAATCAACAATGGTTCAGGCTGATGATTTGAGCAGGCATCTCTTGGATCAGGGGAAGAGGGAAGCTGTCTCCTGCTGCAGTCTTCAATGAGACTGTAGTAAAGTGGGGATAACCATAGCTAGATCTCGTGACAACCAGACTCAATTCCAAAATACCTTGTTTTTTTTCAGTCAAAGAAGGAAGTGTGATTCTGAAGATCTTGATACGCTGTTACAGCTATAGCTTCAACAAAAGCTGTTGTATGTGTTCCCTACTCTGCTTATGATCATACGCATAGTTCAGAAAATAATGGCTCACCAGGCAGAGTGATCCTAATTTCTCCGGATTGGCCCAGATGTCCCTGGTTCATGGATTTTGCAGACTCCAGATGGAACAATTCACAGTTCCACAGCAGAGGGGCCTTTTTTGTCGGAGCCCGGTGATAAATAAAACTGCTCAAGAATCAGGCTGTAAGAGAATGGTGCTGGATCCTCCATTAAGACAACGAGGTTATTCGGAAGATGTCCTTGCTACTTTGCTTCAGGCACAGAAGTATTCCACTTCTGCAATTTATGCTTGGAAAATTTTTGTATTTTGTTATGCTCAAAGATCTTATTCTCCCTTTTCAGCTTCAACATTTCACATGTTGTCCTTTTTCTAGGAGGGTTTCAACAAAGGATTGGCACTAAACTTCTTAAAAGTTCAGTTGGCAGCTTTATCTTATTTTTGAGGTTAGCTGCAAAAGTCTTCTGTTGCTGATCACTTGGATGTAGTTCAATTTCTCAGTGATGTTTTTCTCACATTCATTCTTCATTTCATCCTTTCATCTCAGAATAGAATCTCAATATAGTTTTGAAATCTTTGTGCCTCTCACTTTTGGCAATGAAAGGAGGGCTCATGATAGACATTTAGGGGTAGTGTTGAGCATGTTGCCCTTGCCCCTTCCCCCAAGGCACATTCAGAAAGAAACTATGAGCAAGGAGATTAAGAAAGGATGGTGTTGAGATTGTCGAGTGGACTTCAGTGTTCATGACTGATGGGTTTGAGATGCGTGGAGGTGTGGTTGTGCTCATTTGAGTCAGGCAGTTGTTTGCAGAGGAATTTAGGAGAGAAGGGTATTGAATTTGATTCTGCTGGGTTATTATGGAGGGCTGGGCATTGTGGGTATATGAGCCTATTTCCTGCTTATTATTTCTTGATGCTGCTATTCCCAGCTGATTGCTGATTTGGTCTTTTTCGAATAAAACGCACATTGAAATAAAAAGAGCTTATACTGAAGACAGTGTTTCTTTTGGCTATTACCTTAGCTCACAGGATTTCTGAACTTGCATTATCTAGCAGAGATCCCTTTCTCCAATTTTCAGAAGTGGGAGTCCCTTCTTTTCTGCCAAAAGTGATCTCTACCAATATCTAGCTCTTCTGGTGAAGAATTTTAATCAGTACATTTGCTGGATGTTTGGAGAACTCTCCTAAGATACTTAGAGGTGGACATAAAGAAGGGAGAAGCTTGTTTTAAAGCTTCTAAAGTACGCTGGTTAGAGGAAGCAATTTCCTCTCTCTACTTAGTGAGAAAACAGCCTCCCCAGTCTCTGAGAGTTCATTCTACTTAGGGGTATAGCCACCTTGTGGACAGCATAGAACAGTGTCTCTGTTAGTCATATGTAAAATGGCTATGTGGTCATCCTTTTATACCTTTTGAAGCCATTGTCTGGGCAGGGATTTCAAGATTCTACCCAATTGGAGGATTGCTTTGTTTAGATCCCACAGGTTCTGGACTAATCTGATATGGATGATGAGAGAAGAAATTAGATCTTACCTGTTAATTGTCTTTCCTTTAATCCAACCAGGCCAGTTCAGAAGCCCTCTCTTCTGTGAATCTGCTATCATTATGATCTGTGTACTTTTATGGTTTGAGTATTTGGATTATTACTATTTGTTAAAATTGTTTTGAGTAGGAGTGCTCACAGCACCCTTTTAGGGAAGAGCTCAATGCGCAAAGCTCTTATGTGTGTTGACCAGTAGATGGATATAGAACAACCCACAGATTCTGGACTGGTCTGCTTAGATTAAAGGAAAGAAAATTAGCAGGTAAGACCTAATCTCTCCATAATATAGTATAGTACAGTAATAAATTATGTAATGCAGTAACAGTAATATATTATGTAATGCTGTAAAGTACCATTCAAGATGATCTCTCTTTATGCAAATATTGTACATAGGACACACTTGCTTTTAGCTGACAATAATGGTTCTTGTTATGTTCAAGGTTTTGGAGGCAGCCTGGACATAATGGTCTTCCCGTGTCACCCAGGTCCTTTATCTAGCCTTCAACCCTTTCTGCCCACTGCCCCTTATATCTAGCTCAAGCGTGCTTGAATCAAGTACTGGTTTTCATCTCCCCTGCAGGCAAGTTATTCTAAAATCTTTTTCCCTCTCCATAAAGCAGCCTTTATTCATGTTTACTCAGAGTCTTACACCCTCCAGGGGCATCTCATAACCCATTGTCTTTGTAGGGTATTTTTGGGAGTTGGGGAGAGAGGGGACAATACATATTTGGGAAGAGTGACCTGCAGGGGCTTCCCAAATTTGTAGGTTGATTTTTTTTTTTCTTTCAAGGTCGTGCACATCTGCAAATTAATCTGGTGATTGGACCCACTATATGCACTACAGCTCATTAATATTCATTGTGGATAGACTTGAAAACCAGACCTGGCCTCAAATCCAGAGGACAGAATTTGAGAACCCCCCCCCCCCCCCCAAGGCCTAGATAATCCTTTGAGAGAATCTTTTAATCATTTGTCATCCTGCTCCACCAGGACCTAAAGGCTATCAGGAGTCTGCTGAGTGTGTTTATGGGGTTTTTTTTTCTTGTTTTTTTGCATTTCAGATGAAATAATTTGGCCAGGAGGGGATGAAGCTCTCCCAGTGGATGCCCAGGATGTGATCATGAGACTGCTGAGGCAGAACCCGCTGGAACGGCTGGGCACTGGTATGGCACTTCTACTCTTTCCTGTGCAAATGTTTTTCTATAGGTTGCAGTAGAAGTATGTGTGGATGCCTTAGCAAATATTTCATTTCATGTATAGTTTAATTTTATCATTTTTATGTTATCCTGATGCTTAAAAGGCTTTTTTTTTTGTACAGTCAGCTTTTGCATATATGCCCCCCTCCCCTCACCCACCCTGCCTGCTTCTCCCATCAGTGTTTTCTCCTTTATTTCTGGGACTTCCGCATGCCATGGTATATATTTCTCGCAGTGCTTCTTTTTCTAGTGTGGGATGATTTCTGCTGTTTAACCTGATAGCCTTTTACTGAATTAAACAGATGAGCATTCAGGGGTGTCTTGGTGTATTAGAACAGTTCAGCAGCTGAAGAGAGGAAAATAATGCAGAGCTGGCCAAAATGAAAGAAGCAGAGTTTGATATAGTACAGAAACTCAGAAGTGCATTGGAAACTCAGTTGGTCCCTGGGGGGGGGGGGGGGGGGGGGGGGGGGGGCGCTAAGAGGATGATTTTGTGGTCATCTGGTAATGTTTTTTTTTGTTTGTTTGTTTTTACTCCTGCCACTCCTTATTTTTAAATAGAAATAAAACAAGAAAGGAAAATAAGGTCATACTGCTTTTATTGGACTAAATTTAATACATTTTTTGACAAGCTTTTGATGTAGAACCGCCTTCAGATTGGTTATGAGCAAAAGATGACACTATCTACTACTACTACTATTTATCATTTCTATAGCGCTACAAGGCATACGCAGCGCTGTACACCATACACAAAAAAAAAAGAAAATTCCTGCTCAAAGAGCTTACAATCTAGAAGACAGTTAAACAGACAAAACAATTAAGGGTAAGGGGATAAATAAGTGAGGAAAAAGGACAGGGCAAGTGAGTAGTGGTTAGGAGTCAAAAGCAGTGGTAAAGAGGTGGGCTTTAAGTTTGGACTTGAAAACGGCAAATACTGTCAAAGTATTTTGTTTAATTTATTACCATTAAAGTGGACTAACACTGCAATGTCTGAGCTCGCCCCCTGCCCATCTGGTCCTAGTTTTATGCTTCACCTATTGCAGTCATAGGGTGTTCTGTGTTTCCCTAGGGCATGATCATTTATCCAATTGAATTACGCTTTGATTTATTTTTTTTTTTAATCTGTTATGGTCCATAGATTTGTAGTTTGATCACACTTTTTGTTGCAGTCACAAGCCCCAAGGTTAGATATGACCAGACCTAGTAAGACTATACCAGTTAGTAAATGCAGCTGCAAACTCCAGAAGTTTGGCCAAACCTCTGTTTGTATCAGAAATAGGTCTGAGGATCGTACTGGAGGTGCCACCCACAGACTAAGCTGCTTTAAAAACCTTTGGTGACAGATGCACCCAGTGGGCAAATCTATCAGTGTAGGGTTTTGTTTTGTTTTTTTTGCTTAGAAAATTTCACCTTTGGTCTTATTTTCCTATTAATTTACAGAGTGCTTTACTTCTATTGCGTGTACTCAGCTCTGTATACAAGCAAGAGGCAATCCCATTTCTTTTGAGGCTTGATTAAGTGAAACACACAGGCAAGGCAAACTGCAGAAAACACATTTATTGTGGTAAACCTACTTTTAAATCCTAAGGCTATGATCCCAGGAGAGTCTGAGTTTAAGATGTCAAAGTAACCTCCAAAGAGTGAGATTTTAGGTGAGACTTGAATGAATAAGAGGGGGAATGACACACCAACACAGGGATGTTGTTCCAGCTGTTTAGGGCAGCATGATGACAGAAACTGCAATTGTGGAGGGGCACAGAAGAGAGCAGCTTACCCAGGAATGGAGGTCACAAGGAGGGGATTATAGGGGGGAAACAAGGTTATGAGCAGCAGCAGCAAAAGGAGTAGGCATCCCTATTGCCAAAACTATAGGTAATCGAGAAGAGAAAATTGGTAGGAAAAGAGAAGATATTGCGACTGCACCCCATTGAAAGTAAAGTTCCTGGCACTCCTGTTAGTCATTGACACACAATGTACCTTTTCTTGCCCACTCTAGGAGGAGCCCAGGACGTGAAGCAGCATGTATTTTTCTGCAGCCTGGATTGGAATGGGCTACTGCGGCAGAAGGCAGAATTTGTCCCACAGCTAGAAGCAGAGGATGACACCAGCTACTTTGATAGTAAGAACTGCTTTTCTCCTGTACACATGCTGCCCTGTTTAAGTATGGCGCTACCAATGATATGCTCTCTACTAGACTAATGGGGGACAGAGATTTAGATGTATTATGTATAATCCGCCCTTATCCAAAGTGGACAACAAGTGAAATACACTGTGACAAAACCCAGAGCTCCGCACTCCTCAGTCACTCTGGGCTGTTCAAATACTCCCAGCTTAGCAGTGCCCTTAAGTTCAAGTCAAGGCCACAAACCACCCAATACAGTCTGTGTTTTCTTCCATTTTTTTCATGCCCATAAGCATATCACCAGTTTCAGCAAGCAAAAGGCTAATACAATGGTTCCAATTAGGGTTACCATATGTCCGGATTTACCCGGACATGTCCTCTTTTTGAGGACATGTCCGGGCAACCAGGCGGATTTTGCCAATCTGCCCGTTTGTCCGGATTTCTGGACAAATGGGCAGGCTGGTGGGTGGGCTGTCCTATAGGACGGTCCGGAAATCCGGACAAACGGGCAGATTGCTAGCCTCCCCTCCCCTTACTTACTACTGCCCTGGTGGTCTAGTGACTTCTTCTGCCTTCGGGGCAGGAAAGACCCCCTCTTTCCTGCCCGGAGCGCTGCCCTGCATGCATCCTTCCTGTTCGTGATCTTGGTGCCGATTCAAAATGGCCACCAAGAGTTGAAGTGACCTTGTGAGACTTCAACTCTTGGTGGCCATTTTGAATCGGCGCCGAGATCATGAACAGAAAGGATGCATGCAGGGCAACGCTCCGGGCAGGAAAGAGGGGGCTCTTTCCTGCCCCGAAGAGGTCACTAGACCACCAGGGCAGTAGTAAGGTAAGGGGAGTGGGAGTGACAGAGTGTGTGACGGGGGGGAGGGGAAAATGTGACAGGGCGGTGCATGTCCTCCTTTTTGGGGGACAAAATATGGTAACCCTAATTCCAATAAATAAAAGTCTATAACGAGGATATTTTCATCTTCCCCCCCCCCCCTTCAAGAATATACAGCTCAGGTTCATAATGTGGACAGTCTTTGTTTAGCAGAGGGCCCCCACTGCTTAGGTGCTGGCAGTTATCCTCAACCTCCTACTCTGAGCTGGTGACCCCAATGCCTTCTGGGATGTTGCAAGCTGTGACTACTGACTTGTCACAATACACAGTGAGAGTCTGCCGAAGTAGAGGAGGACAAACAAGGATAGTGGGAAGTAGACCAGGCTGCCCAGGAACAACGCGGAGATTTCTAATGCTGATAAAACATTTATTTCAGAGACTCGACACAGAGACCTGTGTTTCGTCAGTGATCCTGCTTCAGGAGTCTATATTAAAAACAATAAAATAATCATAAAATTTACATAATCAAATTAAATATACAAAAAAAATACAAAGTAAAGCATAAAGAGACAGAGAATATCATCACATCAATTACATAAGTGGCCTAGTGGTTAGGGTGGTGGACTTTGGTCCTGAGGAACTGAGTTCGATTCCCACTTCAGGCACAGGCAGCTCCTTGTGACTCTGGGCAAGTCACTTAACCCTCCATTCATTGCCCCATGTAAGCCGCATTGAGCCTGCCATGAGTGGGAAAGCGCGGGGTACAAATGTAACAAAAATAAAATAAAATATAGAAATCAACAATCAAAAATGAAAAAACTGACCTTCATATAATATCTGTAAAACACAAATAGGTGTTTGCTAGTAGATACAATGGGTAAAACAATGGTCTGTAAAAAGATATATAAATACAGAAACATATGTATAAAAGCACACAATATACACTAAGAAAATTAAATATATAATATAAGTAGAAAATAGAAACAGATATATCATTAGGATGAATTTAATGATCAAATAAAATATGCAAATGTTGATGTGTGACTGAAAAGTCACAAAGTAGTAAAAAATATGTGTTATCCGTCATCTAAAACAGGACTAAAACATTGAATTAAAACTCTGCAAAGAGAGATGGTTATAAGACAGAAGTGAGACTACCTAAGTAGCATTTACATGGATACAAAAAAATAAGCTTTTGTCTTGAAACAGTGAATCCGCCGCCATGGCATAATGAAATGAAAGTTGAATTAATAAAATACAGTACAATATTGATAAGGGGCGTGGAAAACTATCAAGCGTGTTTAAAAATATTTCCCTATCATCAAGCCGATCAATCCATAGACTGGTGGGTTGTGTCCATCTACCAGCAGGTGGAGATAGAGAGCAATCTTTTGTCTCCCTATATGTGGTCATGTGCTGCCGGAAATTCCCCAGTATGTTCTCTATTTCAGCAGGTGTGTGGTCACACAGCAGCAGCTCTGGCTAGGTCTCCAAGCCTAATTGTTTAGGTTTTGTTGAGTACCTGGGGTTGAGGGCTCTTCGTGAGCAAGTGCAAACCTGGTGGTGCCAGGTCCCTCCTTTTCTCCCCCCTCCTGCTGGCTCCGTTAAACAAAAAAATATATTTTTTTTTAAGTTCAAAAAGGACGTCCATTTGCAGCTGCTCACTGGAACAAGTCGTCGCTGCTCGGAGCAAGAAGCAGGTAATTTTTACCTTTTACTAGCGGGCAGAGGGTTCCCCGAACGGTCTCCACGTGGCTATGGCCGCGGATGGCAAGGGAGCGAAAAGACGCTCCCCGGAACGCGTTCGCGCGCCTAGCAGGGGGATCGAAGGTAGAGTCGCCCTTTTTGGGCGACCTTTCGGAACCGGGAGAGTTCACTGGTTTTTCCTCTGGCGCGGCGGCCTTTCCCGCCTTAGGCGCCCATCCCCCGCTGGCCGCCCTCCCGGTCGTGACCGGCCACGCGGCTCGGTCGGCTTCTTTTTCGGCCGCCCTCGAGATGGGAGACGTTAACAGCTTGGTCGCCCTTGAATCGGGCGACAGTAAGAAGTCGGCGAAATTAAAACACCCTTCTTCCCGTGCGGCTCCTTCTCGGAGTTTCGCACCGGACGCCATTTTGGACGCGCAACACGCCTCTCCCCCACTACTGGGAGCGCAGATGGAGGGCGCCTCTAGGGCCGCGGCACAGGCTGCAGAAATGCACAGACTGGGGGGTTTCTCCCCTGAGTTCATTTTGCTGCTGCATCAAGCCTTTTTTATGCAGAACACTGCCCCTGCCCACCCCTCTGATCGGGGTGATGAGGCCTCCTATGCTTAAGCGCCCTCGGGTGGATCTTCCACCCTCAGGGGACTCGGTCTCCTCTGATGTGGTTGACGGCAGCGTGTCTCCCAGAGATCCTTAGCAGAATCGATGGAAGAGACTGATCCTCTCTCGGATGGACCAGACGACCCCTCTGCAGCGCGGCTTTTTCGCTCAGAGGATTTGCCCAACCTGCTTGTGCAGGCCATGAGCATTTTGAAGATTGCCTCTCCGGAGGAAGGCTCTCTCTCAGCCTCTACTGGCTCCGCCATTATGCTGGGAACGAAGCGCCCGCCTGGAACCTTCCACGTGCATGAAGCCATGCAGACCTTAATTTCAGCGCAATGGGATGCCCCTGAGGCGAGCCTGAAAGTAGCCAGGGCTATGTCCTGTCTGTACCCCTTTCCTGAGGGGGAACGGGAAGCCTTTGTCTGGCCCACGGTAGATTCCTTAATCACTGCCGTGACTAAGAAAACGGCGCTGCCGGTGGAAGGTGGCACTGCCCTGAAGGACACCCAAGACAGGAGAATGGAGGCGGCCTTAAAGTCGTCTTTTGAGGCGGCCGCTCTGAGTTTGCAAGCCTCGGTTTGCGGCTCCTACGTGGCTAGGGCATGCCTGACTGTTTTGCAGCGGGCTTCCCCCTCGGACCCTTCCTGGAGGGCAGAATGGCCGACCCTGGAGTCTGGTTTGGCCTACTTGGCAGACTTGCTGTATGATGTTTTGAGAGCCTCGACCAAGGGCATGGCTCAGACAGTCTCTGCGCGGCGGTGGCTCTGGCTTAAGCACTGGTCTGCTGACCATGCCTCTAAATCTCGCCTAGCCAAGTTGCCTTTTAAAGGCAAGCTGCTCTTTGGGGACGAGCTGGACAAGATCGTGATGGAGCTCGGCACGTCCAAGGGCAAGAGGTTGCCGGAGGTCAGGGCTCGGGCCGGCAGTGCCCGTCCTGGTCCCTCTAAGGGCCGATTCCAGGAAGGCCGTCGGTATCACCCGGGCAAGTCGGCCTCCTCTGCCTCCGCTTCCTTCAAACGGAACTTCTCCCCCAAGCAGCATTCCTTTCGTAGGGACCGCCATCCCGGAGGTTCGTCCTCCGGCCCGCCCCCAGGGTCGCGTACCCAATGAAGGGGACCTGGTCCATGGCCCAATGCAGATAGGAGGAAGGTTGTCCTCGTTTCTGAGCGAGTGAACCAGGGTAACTTCAGACGCTTGGGTTCTGGAAGTCATCAGAGACGGCTACAAGCTAGAGTTCTGCCGACCCCTAAGAGACGGGTTTGTAAACTCTCCTTGCAAGTCTCAGGTCAAAGCAGCTGCCGTGCAGCAGACTTTGAGCAACCTGATCCACCTGGGCGCGGTGGTCCCGGTGCCAGAAGATCAGCTTGGCAAAGGGCGCTACTCCGTTTACTTTGTGGTGCCAAAGAAAGAAGGATCTGCTCAGCCTATTCTCGACCTCAAGGGAGTCAATCAGGCCTTGAAAGTTCGGCACTTCCGGATGGAGACCCTCCGCTTCGTAATAGCTGCGGTGAAAAAGGGAGAATTCCTGGCCTCCCTGGACATCAAGGAAGCTTACCTACATATTCCCATCTGGCCGCCTCATCAGCGCTTTCTGCGCTTTGCAGTGCTGGGCCGACACTTCCAGTTCAGAGCGAGTTGGCTACGGCTCCGCGGACCTTCTCCAAAGTAATGGTGGTCATCGCGGCCTTCCTCCGCAAGGAGGGAGTGCAAGTCCATCCCTATCTGGACGACTGGCTGATCCGAGCCCCTTCCTATGCGGAGTGCGGGAGAGCTACAGACAGGGTCATTGCTCTTCTGAGCTCCTTGGGATGGATCATCAACTGGGAGAAAAGCCAGCTGCGCCCGACTCAGTCCCTGGAGTATCTGGGAGTTCGATTCGACACCCAAGTGGGCAGAGTGTTCCTGCCGGACAACCGGAGCTTCAGACCCAGGTGGGCCTCCTCTACTCTTCGGGCTTGGGACTACGTGCAGCTGTTGGGCTCCATGACGGCCACGATGGGTGCCCTGGGCCAGGGCTCATATGAGACCACTACAGCACTCTCTTCTGCGACGGTGGACTCCAGTCTCGGAGGATTACGCCGTACGCCTTCCTTTGGATCCAGCGGTGCCAAAGGCGCTGAGCTGGTGGCTGAGGCCAGGCAAGCTGTCTGCAGGGATGCCTCTTACGACCCCGGAGTGGGTGGTCGTCACGACGGATGCCTGCTTGACGGGCTGGGGAGCCCACTGCCTGGGACGGACAGCGCAGGGGCTCTGGTCTCCCGCAGAGACAAAATGGTCCATCAACCTCCTGGAACTCCGAGCCATTCGGTTGGCGCTTCTAGAGTTTCTCCCGGTACTGGTGCTGAGGCCTGTACGGGTCCTGTCGGACAATGCCACGGCTGTGGCCTATGTCAATCGCCAGGGAGGTACCAGGAGCGCCCCTCTAGCCAAGGAGGCCATGAAGCTATGCCTGTGGGCGGAAGCGAATCTGGATCAGCTGTCGGCGGCCCATATTGCAGGAGTCATGAATGTCAAGGCGGACTTTCTCAGTCGCCATACCTTGGATCCCGGAGAGTGGCAACTGCCTGCTCGGGCGTTCTTGGACATCACGAAACCCTGGGGCCGCCGAGCCTTGGATCTGATGGTATCCTCGGCCAAGTGCCACGTTTTTTCAGCAGAGGACGGGACCCTCGATTTCTGGGAGTCGATGCTCTTCTCCAACAGTGGCCGGCACAGGAGGTTCTCTATGTGTTCCCGCCCTGGCCCATGATGGGCAGGGTGCTAGGCCGGGTGGCAAAGCATCCGGGCCGGTGTGATCCTGGTGAGTCCGGATTGGCCCAGACGTCCCTGGTATGCGACTTAGTCAGACTCTCGGTGGACGGCCCCTCTGCGGCTGCCAGCGGAGCGGGGGGCATATTACTTCAGGGTCCCGTGGTGATGGAGGATCCCTCCCCCTTTGGTCTTACGGCCTGGCTCTTGAGCGGAGCGGCTGAGGAAGAAGGGCTTCTCAGACAAGGTCAGCGCACTATGCTGAGAGCGAGGAAGAGCTCTACTTCCACCACTTACGCCAGGGTTTGGCGTACCTTTGCATCATGGTGCGAGGCAGGCTCTGTATCGCCCTTCACTGCTCCAGTATCTTCAGTGTTGGTGTTCCTGCAAGAGGGGCTGGAGAAAGGCCTGTCGCTCAGTTCGCTGAAAGTCCAGGTGGCGGTAGCTTGCTTCAGGGGTCGTTGGAAGGGGGCTTCCCTGGCTTCACAGCCGGATGTGGTACGCTTTCTCAAAGGAGTTAATCACCTGCGCCCCCCTCTGCACTCGATAGTGCCTACGTGGAATCTCAATCTCGTGCTACGGACCTTGCAGAAGCCGCCCTTCGAGCCCTTGCCAAGGGTATCACTGAAGGACCTGACGTTGAAAGCAGTCTTCCTGGTGGCTATCACATCAGCCAGAAGAGTTTCCGAGCTCCAGGCGCTCTCGTGTAGAGAACCATTCCTGCGATTCACTGAGGCAAGAGTATCGATTCGCCCAGTGCCTTCCTTCCTGCCGAAGATTGTTTCTCGATTCCATGTGAATCAGCAGCTTTACCTACCCTCCTTTCGTAGGGAGGATTACCCAGAGGAGTACCCTGTGCTCAAATACCTGGATGTTAGACGGGTCATCATCAGATACTTGGACGTGACCAATGATTTCCGGAAGTCGGATCATCTGTTCGTGCTGTTCGCAGGCCCTCGTAAGGGTCTGCAGGCATCTAAGCCTATGTTGGCACGTTGGGTCAAGGAGACGATTGCATCAGCTTATGTGGCGGCAGGAAAGATTCCGCCTATTCAGCTGAAGGTACACTCTACTAGAGCACAAGCAGCCTCGATGGCAGAGTCCAGATCTGTCTCCTTGGAAGAGATTTGCAGAGCGGCTACTTGGTCGTCGGCTCATACCTTCTCACAACAGTACCGCTTGGATGTGGCTGTTTGGGCTGAGGCCCAGTTTGGGGCTTCAGTGTTGCGTTCAGGGATTTCCATGTCCCGCCCTGGGTGAGTACTACTTCGGTACATCCCACCAGTCTATGGCTTGATCGGCTTGATGATAGGGAAGGTAAAATTATGTATCATACCTTTTAATTTTCTTTCCCTTAATCATAGCCGATCAATCCATAGCCCCTCCCAGATATCTGTATTGTTTGTGTTCTGGTTATATTTCAGGTTCAAGTTCAGTCTTCATTTCCTGTTCATGGGGACTTCGTGTTCAAGTTCTTCCAATTGAAGTCTCTTCGAGTTGAGACGATTTTGTGTTACAGTGAGCTGCTGCTTCCTCTCCCCCCGTTTAGGCGGTGGCTGGATTGATAACTAAATTATGCCGGCGCTCCCTCCCGCTTCGTGCGGCTGTAGGGTAGCTTTGTATCCCTCCCGGCGGTGTTAGGGTAAGCCAGTTCCCCCCGCATCGGCGGGGTGGTTTCCCACCCAGCGCCCCGGCGGTGGTGCGCTGGAATATTTCCCCTCCCCCGCTTTGGCGGTGGTGAGCTGGGCAGAGTGTCCCTTTGTGGGTGTAATTCTCTAAGTGCTGAGTCCTGCGGATGGAGCTTTGATATCGACATACTGGGGAATTTCCGGCAGCAGATGACCACATATAGGGAGGCAAAGATTGCTCTCTATCTCTACCTGCTGGTAGATGGACACAACCCCACCAGTTTACGGATTGATCGGCTGTGATTAAGGGAAAGAAAATTATCAGGTATGATACATAATTTTACCATGTACCTCCAAAGAATGTGAAAACATCCCAGGTATATACCGGGGGGAAAAAATGTAAAAACCTATGCTATATTTATTTATTGCATTTGTATCCCACATTTTCCCACCTATTTGCAGGCTAGGTCAATTTATACTCTAGGTTTTCAGTTTATATGATGTGTTTTCATGCACCACGATCCCAACCACTCTAGGGGTTGCTTTTGAACTTCCCACAGGTTCTAGAATAGTGGGAAGCTACATAATGGAAGGAGAAATTAGGTCTTACCTGATAATTTTCTTTCCATTGATCCTTCCAACTTTTCCAGAGACCCGACCTAGGTTTCTGAGATGTTTAGTTGGTGTGAAGTAATGGATCAAATAACGACTGTCACCTTGTAAAAAAAATGGTTACTGCCTTTACTGGTTCTGTGCAAGACAGTTTTGTCCTGCTAGCTAAGCTGTGTTCTCACTTCAACGCACCATTTTTGCTGCAGGTAAAAGGTTACCCACATAGGGAGAAAAATAAGTACTTTTAACCGCAATGGTTGGGAGACCATTTAGTGAAGATAGACATACAGAGAAAAGTGCCCCCTTCTTGAATCAGCTTTTTCAAAAGCAAATCCCGTGCCAGGGTTTCCATTAACAAAATCTTTTCCTTAAAATACTCCTTTAATATGCAGTACACAGGCATCAAGAGGCTCAAAATTCTTCACATCTCAAAACGGTGTCCCAGCATAGTGAAGAGAAATATTTATTTATTTTTTAGGATTTATTTACCACCTTTTTGAAGGAATTCACTGAAGGCGATATACAGTAAGAATAGGTCAAACATAGCAGTAGGCATTACAGCAGTAAAAATATTCAAAAAGCAATACAAAGTAGGCATAAGTATAACCACCAAGCTGAGTGAAGGGCCACAGTATGACCTTTGTGGGCTCTAGACACTTTGCCTTCATAGGTCCCTCCCTTAGTGCATTAATGACTGAGCTTTTACTTTGAATCGTATGTATATTTTATTTGTATTCTATTTATTGTATATATTTTCAAGTCAAAAGGAAAGGCATGACAATAACTTCTACATCATTTATTCTTTCTGATTAAAGGAAAAATAAAACCATTTTGTGGGACCTAGGCACTAATGCCTATTGTGCCCAATGGATAAGTTTGCCCTAGCTAAGTAAGCCGGGAATGGTGTATGGCAGAAATCCGATGCCACAAAGGTGTATTTGGAATCCTTCATCGCCCTAACCTCAGAAAAAAAATGAGAAACCTTCCAAAGCAGCAACAATATTTTTCCTTGTTACTTTGGAAGATTTTAAGTTTAGAAGTATTAAGGCTGAAAGTGTGTATGTGTGTGTGTGTGGGGGGGGGGGGGGGGGAGAAACACAGTCAGGGTTTGTGAAGTGGAAATTATCCAACTTTTAATTATATTGGATGGCGAAACTACAGGTGGAAGCAACTGGCCTATGTATGTGGAAGGGTAAAGAATTATACATAGTTTCTTAAATGTTCCCATGTATTCAGTATGACCTGTGAAAGATGTTTTGTAACTTGGAATCCATAAATCATCATTAAGGTAGGCTTGTGAAGCCACTGCTTGTCCTTTGTAGTAAGCAGCATGGAACCTGTCTAGTTTTTGGGATCCTTCAGGTACTTGTGACCTGGATTGGCCACTTTGGAAACAAGATACTGGGCTTGGTAGAACTTAGCCATATTGGATCAGACTGATTGTTATATTTTAAATTTTTGTTATGGAATAATTGGTTTTATTAAAAACAAACACCCCCACCCGCGGTAAAAGAAAGACATGGCTGGAAATAAAAGGTTGGGATCTCCCCCCTCTTATACTGACCCTTGCATTCTTCAATGAATTTAATCTTTAACATGAGCCCCTAGACCAAATCCTAGCTGCAATTCACTCTGCAGGTAAGGTTGCCGGCACCTTTTCTCTTGCTCTTATGACAGGTGTGCTGGTCACCACAACAGTGAGTGTTTAGTGAAAACCTCTCCTTGCTTGCAGCCCGCTCAGAGCGGTACCACCACCTGGGTTCTGAGGAGGATGAAGAAACTAATGATGAAGAGTCTTCAGTGGAGATTCGACAGTTCTCATCCTGCTCACATCGGTTTAGTAAGGTATTGCTGAGTTTCTTCCTACTCACAAGTTCCCAAACCTGGACTGACTGACCTGGGTTTCAGGGTATTCACAATAAATATGAGAGAGAAATTTGTGGATATTGGTTTTTCATTTTGTTACAATTAATTTCTTACAGCAAAACAAAGACTTCCAGAAGAATGAAAAATAGTCAAATGTAAATCGAGAGCAGATGTATATCTTAACACAGCCAAGATGATAAACAGTCATAAATGAAAGCTTACAATCTATTGTAAGGCCACTGGATGACACTGTTCTGCTTAAGGAATTTTGGGGTCCTTTTACCAAGCTGCGGGAAAAAGGGCCCTGTGCTTACAGTGGGGGCCATTTTCCTGCACGACAGGGCCCTTTTTACTGCAGTGGATAAAAAGCCCCCAGACACACTTGGCCATGCGTCAGGGAGCCCTTACTGCCACCCATTGAGATGGCGATGAGGGCTCCTGCGGTAACCAGGCAGTGCGCAGCGATGCCCTTTTACTGCTGTTACCACCTTGCAAGCATTTCCGGAGGTTTTCTTTTTCCCCTGCTACTCTGTAAAAGGACCCCTCAAGAGGGTGATATGTTTTGTTCTGGCCTCTCCTTTGTTACTTTTGTTTCAGTTCCTGTTCTTACTGATCCTTCACTGAGGAGATGCTATTCACTCTCTGTCTCAAGATATAACAAGATAAAGATGTGTAATCTGTTAACTGGCTGGAGTTAGCAGCCCCAGGGGTCACTCCATATATTCTTTCTCAAATAGGTTTATGGCAGCTCTGAGCATCTCGCCAACCATTTAAGCCTCAGCTTCTCTGCCGCTGAGCGAAGTCGCAGTGAGGAGAAGGTGGATAGGACAGAAAAGTGGGAGAGGTCTGTGTCTATGTCGGGAGAGGGAGAGAAAAGCCAACAGATGGGGCTAGGGAGCAGGTGAGTGAGAGGCTCAGCAGGGAATTAGGATTATTTACCACTGTTTTTGAAGAAACTCATCCAAGCCAGTATACACCAGGAGTAACTGGCCATAGGCAATATGAAACAATAGTGAATGACAATTATAGAAAGTTCAAAGCATAATACATGATCAGAACAAAGGTAAAAACGTAGAAATTTGACAAATTAAATGATAGTAAATAATATGATTTCTTTGCTTTCTGTTTTAAACAGATTGAGGTCGTGGACCTCATCATGGCTGTTCCCACTACTCGTCACAGCATGAAAGGAGCAGGAGCCCCTGCATGCTGAGCAGCGCCTACAGCCTGGAGACCATGCCAAAGTTTGCTTTCTCCTCTGAAGATGAGAACTCAGACCACAGTGTTTCAAAGCCTGAAAAACCCATGTTCATTGTGGGAGAGCCCAGAACAGCTTCTGGAGGAGCCAAGGCCTTCTCCTTGTCAGGTAGGCAAGCTACCACAGCTGGGGCATTGACCCTTCCTACCACGTCACTCCCACAACAGCATAGCTAGATGTTTATCCAGTTGTAAATAACAGCTACAGCAACAGACAATCAATCTTCTCAGCCAAGATTGGCCCTACCATTAAGCAAGTGTTTTCTGGCTGTGCATTTCTGCTCCTGTTGACTTACGCAAACAAAGACCTTTCAGTGAGTTTCTACAAATGGCCACACATCCCTTTACGTTCCCCCAAGGGCAACTCCTGCTCTCAGTCTGATAGTTGCTCACATTTTGACCTTCTACTGGCTCTATGGCTGCCCCCTCTCACTCGATTTTTGTCAGAGAGAAAGTCACATAGCGTGTTTTGGGGTGGTTTTTTTTGTTTGTTTATTTTTTTAAACATGAGAGTATAAGAGAAGCAGAATGCAGACATTAAAAAAAAACTGAATCTGTAAGTCTACAGATTCCATTAAGCAAAACCAGGACTACATCAGGGTATTGTGATTGGCCTGGGTAGAGTGGGCAGGGTTTAATTTCTGGGGCTGGGGGAATGGCTTGGATCACAATTCAGTGAGGTTTCAGACTTCAAAGTAGCAGGGTTTCTGCTCCACCCACCTACCTTTCAGACAGCTTACAGGAAAGAAGAGAGGAGGAGGTGAATTAGGAACTGAGCAGTGAAATCATTCTGCTTCCTAACCTAACCCCCCTTCTCCCGTTGCTACTGCCCCTGTGCCTCCCACAGCTCCACAATTCCTCTTAACTTTTTGTCTACAAAGAAAGCCCTGTGACTGAGAAATGCTCACCACATCTGGAGTAGCCTAGTGGTTAGAGCACCAAGTTGTCAAACAGGGAATCCTGGTTCAAATCTTGCTGCTGCTACTTGTGATCTTGAGCCAACTCACTCCATTGCTGTGGGTATAGGGATATACCTAATGAATCTGAATGTAACTGAGCTACTGCTGATAAAGGTGTGAGCCGAATCCCTTCATTTACAGCAACACTTAGAACAGTTTGGAAGTATCACTGTACTATAAAAGTATTTCACTTCTAAATCACGTAGCTGCTTTGTCTGCACTGATGTAAACTTATCCTGTACCTGAGTTAGTGAGTAATATAAGCTGCTCTGCACTCGGGCATCCTGTAAGCCACTGACTCTCCATTTTGGTGTCAAATTTTTATAAAGCATCTTTGGCTCTAAAGCCTGTTTTCTTTTCACCCTAACCAGACCAGTCCAAAATGTATGCCTGATAGGCATAATCCATAACTGTGAAATGGTCTGGTTGGACTCGAGGAAAGAAAATTAGCAGGCAAGACCAAATTTTTCATTCCTTTTTGTCATAACCGGACCAATCCAGAAAGCATGGGTTATGCCCGTCAGCCATACATTCTGGATTGGTCTGGTTGGACTCAGAAAAATTAGCAGGTAAGACCGAATTTTCCCTTTTCATTCATAAAAATGCCTTGTATAAAATTGCGTGAGGGTACACATGCATAAAAAGTAGGCATACCACAAGACTGCATCTTCTATGTGATCTGTTCATAAGGGTTTCTGGGGGCATAGTTTGGCTGGAGCTGCAATTAATTAATATTTTATAAAACATGCATGGAGTGCGTGCTCATAATTATACCTTCACAGTAGTTACACATTTGTCGTAGAGCCTAATTGTGGGAACCTATTGTATAAAAGCACAGTGGGCCCTTTTTACTAAGTGGCGGTAAACCCAACGTGGGCTTACTGCTCGCTAAACAGGAAGTACCACCGGGCTACCACAGCAGCCTAGCAGTACTTCCCACCCCTAGCACACCATCATATCCCAGTGGTAATCGGGCAGTGCCACACACTGCCTGGTTAGCATGGGAGCCCTTACTGCCACTTGCCGCACGTCCATTTCCTGCAGAAAAGAGAGACTTCCCTTTTACCCACTGCTGTAAAAGGGGGCTTTAGCGCACGTGGAAAACACGCGCCGACGCCAGCGCAGGCCCCCTTTTGCCACAGCTTGGTAAAAGGGGACCCATTGGCATCTGTGCTCCTTTTATATAAAACAAGATAAAATAAAGATGCAAATAGAGGTGTAAATATAATCACGAAAGCTTCCAACACAACTTCACAACAAGAGTACCATGAATGTAGTACAAAAAATTATATAAAAACTGCAGCAGAGTAGTGTTAATAATAGTTCACATCAATACAAAAAAGTATATGATGGGACCATCTTAATAGGTATAGGAGTCCAAGCATTTATTCCTCAATATCTTTCCTGTGATATGATCATAGATATCAAGCCGTGTCACATATGTGATTATCTCTCTATATAAAACGCACCTCCAACATTCTAATGAAGCCTGAAGCGAAGCCGGAAGCTGTAGTTGTGTAGATCGCTGTTTCTCCATGAGGGTCTGCCCCGCCCTCGCGTCACAACGTGATGACGTCGAGAGCGGAGCAATGACACTCACCGAATCGCATCGCTCACCTGTTGCTACGCCACGAAACGTTACATCAGACGCATCACGGACCCATGAGAACGACGGCCATGAAAAAAGTAAGGAGTATCAGCAGCTGCTGGAACTCGGAGGCGGGGAGGACCCTGGAACTCGGAGGGAGGGGGGACCCTCGAACTGGGAGGGGGGACCCTGGAACTTGGAGTGAAGGGGGGACCCTGGAACTGGGAGGGAGGGGACGACCCTCGAACTCGGACGGAGGGAGGGAACGTCCCTGCAACTCCGAGGGAGGGAGGGAGGGAGGGTGAGAACACATTTAGAATTACAATCCTTTTCAAAACATTAATTGCACAAAGGCAATACCTTGCTAGCGCCCGTTTCATTGCTTTCAGAAACGGGCCTTTTACCCTAGTGTGTACATAATTGCATCAAAGCTATAGCACCTCAAAATACTTTCATTCGAAATTCAGAAGAGTAATAGCTTAAAAATTATTTATGACCAACATCTAAGCAGTTTATAATTGTAATAGTTGATGGAGGAAAAGAAAGTAGGAATAGAAACATAAGGAAACCTATGGTACAAATTGCACATTATACCCGGGATTCTGTATATCGAGCTGAGATTTCTACATGGAAATCAAGGCATTTTCCATAACAATGTGCATGAGCAAATTGGTTAACAACCCAATCAACGCTAATAATTGGATGTTAACTAATTAGCACTATTTGGCATTAATTAGAATTTATATGCAGAACTGTCTAAGTGTAAATTTGAAGTCGCGTTGTTGAAAAGTGGGCACGGCCATGGGCAAGTAGTGGGCGTTTCTACAATCTATGCTCGTTGTTATAGAATACACCTGGTCTGTGCATAATTTAGGTGTCAGGATTTACACCAAGGGCGTAACTTCTTGCAACTAAATTTTGGTCGCGCAGACCAACACTCTGTGTATTCTATAAACCGCACTGAAATTTAGGCTTATTCAAACTTCATTTTGTCGCCAAAATATTTTTTTAATTGTTTTTTTAAGCTTGATATATAGAATCTAGTCCTATAAAGGGGATAATATGGAATAAACTAATTGAACTAATTCAATAGAAATTGTCAGCCTAGACTATTGTTTATTTTAATTTTTGTTATATGTTGTACTGTTTTATTATTATGAATGTAATTCTGTAACGCATTCTGGGTGCTGTCAGGAGGATGTGCTAAATAATGGAATAAATAAAAACTAAGATATAGAAAGAGGGTAGGATGTATAAAAGATCTCAAACAATCTTATTAAGCAGACCTAATTGAAAGTGTGGGGAATCTTGTCAACTAGTACTCATCCAGTCCCAAACACATATATCTTAAGTCCAGTATTATAACATTTTGATTAGTAGTGTCATTATATATATTAATCAAGCATTGTATTTTATACGGGGATCTTTATACGGGCAGCCATTTTTTTGGGGACATGGAAGTGAACACAAATGCAAACCTCTTCCCTGACGAAGTATATACGAAACCTGGCCAAGTCGGCGGAGGTTTGATTTGAAAGAAAAATTGCTGCTCAACTGCTAACTAATTGAAGCTAAATGTTAAAGAATATTTGGAATTTAATGAGAGTTAAACAAGATATAGATTAAATGAACAAAAATAGTAAAATTATAAAATCGGGTTGATCCATGAAGATATAAGGAACACCATTAGAATTGGGGAAAATTCCCCGTATGGTGGAAACGATCTTGAAATCTGAAGATCCCCGTATAAAATACAATGCTTGATTAATATATATAATGACACTACTAATCAAAGGGTTAAAAGATCTCAAAGACATCAGCGATGAAGTCCTATTGGGATGACAACAGATGTAAACCTTATATATAATTATTACTTTAACTTGGATAGGTCTGACTAAAATACGAGTCTTGAGCATTGTTTTAAATTCTTCAATGAATTCTGTTTTCAAAGATCCAGTGGCAAAGAATGCCACAAAGCTAGCAAAATTAATTATTTTATTAATTTTCTTTTATTTAGTCCTACCAGACCAGTCCAGAAACCCATCCTAGTTGATTATTGGTGGACATGCTTCCATTCTAAATTGTTCTCCTGTTTACTTATGTTACCCTGGTCCCACTTAAATCAGTCCAGGATGCTGGCTGAGTTCTTCTGGTTAGGCACCCCGACTAGGATCTACAAAAAAATCTTAAATCTGATGAGCTTGGTGTAGGCCAGGACCAGAGGGCATCCCACCCTGGTTTCTTAGAAATCCACAATCAAAACAACAGTTACAGCAAGTTTGAACTTCAAAATTTTTACTGGTTCAACTCAAAAAAAGGAAAACAGTTTATGAAATGGAACTAGTATTTACAGTTCATGAGCATGGGGGGGGGGGGGGGGGGGGGGGGGAGTCACATCCGGTTAGTCTCTATCACAAGTCCATCCCATACCATACCAGTGGTCTCGCATACTGCTGGGCAAAGTCCCACTGGGAGTGAGGCTCCTTTGCGCCCACTTCTCTCCTGCCCAGGTGCCCAGGGTGTCTTTTCTCTCCAGACATTCCTTTCGTCTGTCACCACTCCCACTTGGGGATATGGATCCAAATCTCCTAAAGGTTGTACTTGAGATCCAGTTCCACCTTCCCCAGTCTAGGACCCCCCCTCAGGGTTTTGGTGGGAGCCGGGCAACCAAAGACCCCACTCTAACAATGCTCAGTGATTTTATTCTCTCACCCTGCCCCCTCGGGCTGGGCTTCCTCCATATCCACCCATCTGGGCAGTTCTGCTAGCTCCCATCACCATAGTGACCCATAGAAGATTGTCCCACCCCCACCCCCTACTCTGTATGATAGGCATCTCCTTGGAGGTTTAACGTATTTTTCAGTTCAAAGTACTTCTAATTCCTCTACCTTTTATCACTTCAGTTTTTCAGATAGCTTCTGACTTAGTTGGAGGTCTTGGTGTCAGTAGAGTACAATACTGTTGGTGGGGGTGAGAGTTGAATGGGACATTTGATCTGAAGTGCTTGGTCATTCAAAATATTGAGCAATCTAAAACTGCCATCTGCCCTTAAGGAGCGAATTGCACACAGCCACTTTTTCTCTCACCATCTGCTGGTCAACAAACATAACCCACAGGTTCTTGACTGGTCTGGTAGGACTAAAGGAAAGAAAATTTATCAGGTAAAACAATTTCTCCTTGCACTACTCTGCTACAGTTTTTTATAATTTTTGTACTGCATTTATGGTAGTATTATTGTGAAGTTGTGTTTAGAAGCCTTTATAAAACAGGCATCTTATTTGGACATTTTACCTGGGTGCCCTGCTATGAGATTACCCCATTAATGAGTAGAATGGGCCAACTACATGATCCTACTCTGTGGATGATTTCAGTGGTTCCGGTGTTGCTTTCCTTCCCCACACTACCCCTTGACTAATGTTGTTGTGTTTTTTTTCATCATCTTTTTTTTTTTTTTTGTTCAGCTGAGCTGGACAATCTGAACCGGATCCGTCTACGCAGCAATAGCACTGGTGCAAAAAACTCCACCCCCCGGGCACTGGATCCAGCTGCGGGCCGCAGGCTTGGGTATCCACGAGAGGTTCCAGAGAAGCATAAGACGTCTCTCGGTAGCCGTGTCCCCAAATCTGCCTCTGTGTCAGCTTTATCTCTTATCGTTACCTCAGGTAATGGGGAAGGGCTTTGTGCAGCTTTTCAGCTTTTTAAACTATTAAACAAAGTAAAAGTAATAAAAATTGTGAATTACCTTAATATGCTGCATGGTGGGAAGGGGGCACTTACTTAGTTCCAATTCTTTATGGCTAAGTGGTGCACAAATCTTAGTGTGGCTGGGACTTCTTGAGATTTGGAGGAGTATTTACGAGTGGAACTGGAGGAGGAATAGATGGAGCTGCATGAATAATGAAGTATGTTGATGATGCTGTGAATTGATTCAGAACTTGGATAGCAGGGTGGAGAGGTGGGTCTGGAGTGAGGTGCTCTTTTTAAGCAAGCTTCCTTATCTCTACCAGACCAGTCCAGAACCAGTGTGTTGTGTCTGCCAACCAGCAGATAGGAGGCAAAGCCAATCAGAAACAAGTTCTTCCCTAGAAAGGGCACTGTGCAAACAGAACTCCTCAGTATTATTGTGTTTCAAGCAGATGGTTGATGGACATTCTGTGTAGTTCTTCTGGACCTTCCTCTGTGTAGACCATTTGGCAAAGAGAGGGACATGAGAAGAGCCAAAGCAGAGGGATACCCAGAAGAGTTGGGGTATTCTTCCCTTGTGCTAAGAATCACGTTTCAGACTGTTTCTTTTTTTCCTCGTTCTCCCTCCCTCCCCATCTCTTAGGCTCCCACAAAGGTGGTAGCAGTTCAAAGCACCTATACTACACAGAGCTAGGGCTGCAGTGACCAGTGGAGCCTGGTCCAGTATTCAATTTATTTCCTTGTCCCCAGGAAGGAGGGAACTTTTCACCCCATTCTCAGTTTAAAATCAGTCGATTTCTCAGAGTTCCACATGTTTGCATGGAAACTTTTAAACTCAGTTATAGTGATGCTACATCAAGAGAGAGTTTCTCTCACCCAATCTGGCAGCTGTGTTAAAGATTTCTCAGATTTGCAATTCTGGGCCGTCACTATTGGTTTCAAACTCTGTCTTTTGAATTGGTTGTGGTTCCAAGGATCTTTTCCATGATCGTGGTAATGATAGGAAGGAATTTTTGTTCACCCTTACCTCGACAAGCGGCTTATTGGAGCCAAGTTGGAAATTGAAACATCCAGACAACGCAAGTGTTTGTTAGTCTCTTGTAGTCTCTCCCAGAGTCTCAAATATGTGGATGCCAGATTCAGTATACTTGGCTGAAAGGTTTTCCTGCCCTTACAAAGAGTTGAAAAACTTCAGAATCAGATCAGAGCCTTGCTGTCTCAGAAGGCCCCTTGACTATAAGATTGTGTACAGGTCCTAGGTTCCACGGTAGCGGCAGTAGAGCTGGTTGCGTGGGCGTGGGCCCATATGTGTCCACTTCAGTGCTCAGCTCAATGATAGAGTTAAATTCACCTTCATTGGATTCTGGAAGCAAAGGTCTGTCTGTATTGGTGGCTCTTGTCAGAAATCTGTTGAAGGGAATGGATCTGAATTCACCCACATGGGTAATTCTGATGATGGACACCAGCTTGAATGGTTGGGGAGCTCATTACCAGGACCATTGTGCTCAGAAAAAGTGCGCTGAAGGAGAAGCGTCCTGGCTGATTGATCATTTAGAGACAAGGTTTTGTTTATGTTTATTCCAGATTTAAGCTAGGAAAGCGAAGAGGCAAATGGAAGAAAAGATAGCCGATACAGTAAAATTGGGTCCAAGACATTCTTCAGATATGTAAGTGACAAGAGAAAGTGCCATAATAGCATTGTGAGGCACCAAGCTGAGGAGGAAGGAATATGTAGAAGCTGATAAGGATAAAGCTGAACTGCTTAACAATTTTCTGTTCTGTGTTCACGGATGAAAGGCCAGGGGTAGGACCGCAGAAAACAAATGCTAATGGGGATGAATGTGTGGTAGACCTGGACCAATTCTCAGAAGACTGTGTTAGTGAGGAGCTAGCTTGCGGCACCGGTGTCTGGCCTCTTCAATGCTTTCTTAGAGTCTGGAGTGGTCCTGGAGGACTGGGGAAGAACAGATGTGGGCCCTCTGCATAAGCGGAAGAGGAGGTTAGGAATTATCAGGGCTATTTTTGTGCCGGTACAGTGTACCGGAACCTTTTTTTCCCTTCCCCGCTCATCTCCCGCCTCTCCCGCGGTCACTGCTGCATTTTCCATTGAGCAGCAGCAGTAGTGCCACGGGCACAGCAAGGAGTACCAGGTGCGGGGCTGCACTCACTGTTGGCGCTGCTGATCCCCTGCCCCGGAACAGGAAATTGACATCAGAAGAGCAGGGGGGAAGGCAGAGCCAACGGCGTGCGTCTGAGTACTGTGGCCTTATGCTTTTTACTCCTTGATTTGCCTGCCACTGCTGCTCATTGGGAGAAGCAGCGGCGGCCCTAGGAGAACTGTTGGATGGGAAGAGAGGAGGAGGGGAGAAATACTGGATAGGGAAAGGGAAATGGGACTTGATATACCGCCTTTCTGAGGTTTTTGCAACTACATTCAAAGTGGTTTACATATATTCAGGTACTTATTTTGTACCAGTGGTAATGGAGGGTTAAGTGACTTGCCCAGAGTCACAAGGAGCTGCAGTGGGAATCGAACTCAGTTCCCCAGGATCAAAGTCCACTGCACTAACCACTAGGCTACTCCTCCAAGGAGGAAGGAGATAAGTATTGGATGGGGAGAAAGGGGAGAAATACTGAAAGGGGAGAGATGCTGGATGGAGAGAAGGGGCAAGGGGAGAGATGCTGGATGGAAGTGGGGAGGAGAGAGAGGGGCAAGCTGTAGGTAAGACAGTCAAAAGAGGGAAATTGAAGGTTGGATAGTAAGAAAGAACTGAATGTGGACAGAGGCAGAAAATAAAATCAAAGAAAGCTGAAGGAAGAGAGAAAAATGACAAACAGGAAATCCTGGCAATAGAGTTAAGAGAAGACGAGGAAATTAGAAACCGGAGACTGGGACCAACTCAAATGAAAAGAAGTACGTGGCCAGACATAAAAGTTAGAAAAAAGATTTTATTTTAAGATAAACTAGTGTGGTAGCTGTGCTAATTGTTTTATTTGTAGTTGTTAATTTGTGATGTAGTGAATGGAATATTTGAATTTTATATCTTTGAAGGCATGAATAAACGTGGATAAAGGTGAGCTGGTTGATGCAGTATATCTAGATTTTCAGAAGGTTTTTGATAAAGTTCCTCATGAGAAAATTAGTCATGGGATAGGAGGCGCAAGGTTCTGGTGTGGATTAGAAATTGGTTATTGGACAGAAAACAGAGGGTAGGGTTAATGGTCATTTCTCTTAGGAGGAGGGTGAACAGTGGAGTGCCGCAGGGATCTGTATTGGGACCGGTGCTATTTAATATACTTATAAATGATATGGAAATCGGAATGAAGAGTGAGTTGATTAAATTTGCAGATGATACAAAACTATTCAAGGTTGTTAAAACACGTGCAAACTGTGAAATATTGCAGGAAGACCTTAGGAAATTGGAAGACTGGGCATCCAAATGGCAGATGAAATTTAGTGTGAACAAATGCAAGGTGATGCACATTGGAAAGAATAATCTGATATAGTTACCTGATGCTAGGGTTCACCTTGAGGTGCAGCACTCAAGAAGAAAATCTAGTAGATAATACATTGAAATCTTCTTCTCAGTGTGTGTGGCAGCGGTGGCCAAAAAAGCAAACAGGATGCTAGGAAAGGGATGGTGAATAAGACCAAAAATACTATAATGCCTTTGTATCACTCCATGGTGCCACTGCACCTTGAGTATTGTATTCAGTTCTGGTCACTGTATCTCAGTGGAATTATAAAAGGTTCAAAGAAGAACGACCAAAATAATAAACGGGGTGGAACTCTTCTCGTATGAGGAAAGGCTAAAGAGGTTAGGGCTCTTCAGCTTGGAAAAGAGATGGATGAGGGGAGATATGATTGAGGTCGACAAAATTCTGAGTGGTGTAGAACAAGTAGAAGACTAGGGACAGTTGAAGTTACATTGAAATACTTTTAAAACAAATAGGAAGAAATATTTTTTCACTCAATGAATAGTTAAGCTCTGGAACTCTTTGCCGGAGGATGTGGTGACAGCGGTTAGCATATCTGGGTTTATAAAAAGTTGGGCAAATTCCTGGAGGGAAAAGTCCATAGTCTGCTATTGTGACATACATGGGAAGCAACTGCTTGTCCTAGGATTTGTAGTATGGAGTGTTGCCACGATTTGGGTTTCTGCCAGATACTTGTGACCTGGCTTGACCACTGATGGAAAACAGAATACTGGGCTAGGTGGACCATTGGTCTGACCCAGTATGGCTACTCTTATGTTCTTATCAGGTTTTACATCACCCCTCATTTAAAAGAGAACTGTGAAGATGAGTTCGGAGTCCTGAGACTTCTAGATGTTTGTAGGGTTGTTTTGAGGTACTTGGAGGTTACTAATGAATTAAGAAGATTGGGTCATCTTTTTATATTATTTGCAGGTGTTAGGGTTTGGTGGCTTCTAAAGCCACTGTTGCATGATAGATTGAAGAGGATATTTTGTCAATTTACTTGCTGCAAAGTCGTTTACTCTCTAAGGACTTAGGCCACATTCAACTAGAGGTATAGCATCCTTTTGGGCTGAGTCTCGTGCAGTTTTGTCTGATCTCATCTGTACAACTGCAGCTTGGTCAACTTTCCATACTTTTGCTAAACTCTACAGGTTGGATTTATGTGCAAAAATAAGTCACATTTGGGGTAGTAGTGCTTGAGGCAGAGGTTGAAGAATCCTGCTCTAAGTAACAGGAGCTTTGATGCATCCCATTATTTCTGGACTGACCTGGCAGAGACAATAAGGAGTAAGGAAGATGACATTTGGTCTTACCAGTTAATTTCCTTTCCTTGAGTTTTACCAGACCATTTTAGGGTCCTTTCCTGATCTATAGTGCAGTTGACTTTGGGTATTGTTCTCAAGTTTCTGCATATTATAATTGTTTTTTTTATTTTCTAGTCTTGAATGGTGTTTTTATTTATGTATTTGGAGATTTGTGATTTTTTTTTTTTGGAACTTTGCTTTTGATACAGTAATACTGAGGATCTATTCCTTCACGGTGCCCTTTCTAGGGCAGAGCTCACTTTTGATTGGCTCTGTCTTCCATCTGCTTGTTCATAGACATAACCCATTAGTTCTGTAGTGGCCTGGTAGGACACAAGGAAAATAAATTAACAAGTAAAACCAAATTTCACTTTTGGTTTTTCACCAGGTTGTTGCTCTGAATTTTGGTTTGTGACTTCCAATGTTCATGAGTTATCATTTATTTAATTATTTATATTTTGATAGTAATTATGCTGTTTGTGTATGTGTGTGTATAGATAGTTAGTTTGGATATTGGTTTTGTAAATGAAATAGATCTGCATCCATAGACACAGTATGGTAAAACCAAGTCTTGCTTCAGCCTTTCTTCATAACGGAATGGATTGTAGCTGCCACAGCATACCACTCAGAGGTGTGATGCTCAAGGTGGTTAGCCCCTGCTGCCAGTCCAGTTTTGTATGTAAATTTCTGACATGTGGAGATCTTTGAAAACCCAACTGGGTGTGGAGATTAATAGGACATATTTGGGAAGCCCTGCTGCTGAGGACAGAGGTCAGTGGGATAATTTTGTTCTCCTCGCCTCCTTGTTTTACAGATGATTATGGAAACGGGTCCCTGATGAGCCCCATCTCCCCACGCTCCCTTTCCTCAAATCCTTCATCTCGAGACTCCTCTCCTAGTCGAGATTCTCCCTTGAGCATCACCAGCTTACGACCCCCAATCATCATCCACAGCTCTGGGAAGAAATATGGCTTTACCCTACGCGCCATCCGCGTGTACATGGGGGACAGTGATGTGTACACTGTGCATCACATGGTCTGGGTGAGTGTGTCAGCCTGTCTGCTTTGAACTTTATAAAAGAGGGACTTGGAGGTTTTGTACTGATTAATTTGAAGTGTTACTTAGCACCCATGTGGCATAGCAAACTAGAGCAGACATGTACAGGTACTATGATTCCCTGTGTAACAACCCCTCAGGAGCATACCTGGATCTGGGGCCTTATCTATACAAGGGTTTCTCCTTTCCCAAAGAGCTTATTCTTCAAGTGGTACCTGAGAGTCAATGGGATAAAATAATTTGGGATAGGGAAACGGCAAGTTTCAGAAGCAAGGCCTGAATTTGATTCTCATGGCTCTCAATGCTTTCAGTTGATCACAAGGCTGTGCACCCCCTCTTCCCTCAGTCTGGAAGACTGAAATGTTTCTGAAAAGTGCACTGCAACATAGTGATACACCTTCAAGTAGAGAAAATAACTCCAGGAGATATTTTATTCATTTTTTTAAAAACATTTTTTCTCTGATTTATCATGTCATAACGCTCAGCACCTTCTGATGCCACTCCTGCCACTAGCAGCAGTGTTGCCAGATGGCAAAAATTTTTCCAGTTCAAAAGTAGCTGAAAAATGGCCCAATATTAATATGAATATTAATAAGGTAATCGTAATCAGAATCAGCAGCAGCATAATTAATATAATCATCAGCAGCATCATATTCATAATTAGTACAAATTCATAATCCACCCATCCACCCACCCACAAAACAAAAGGAGCAAGTTTTCACCACAAACCGTATCTCTCTTGATCTAGGCACAGGAAAAACAAGATTTTACATGTTCCCAGGTTTCAATCTAAATCACGTTTAATGTGGGATATAAATGTTGTAAATAAATAGATAGAAACTCTAAATGTTGAGCACCTGATTCTCATAACATGTCTGTTTTCGTGACCCATTACCAGGAGAAAAAAAAAAAGTCTCTTCATGATATAACACAAGCTAGGGTATCCCCTATAACCAGCCCCTCCAAATGACACACTGATTAAGATTTATAACAAATTACTACTCTGCCTATGAAAAGTTATTCCATTATACTTCCTCTGAGTACATCCATATGCTGCAAGCTGGCATGTTTGAAAATATGAGATTAAATAAAAATGCTCCCAAAAATAAAGGTCAAAAATTGGTGGTGGAGATCTGCGCTGAAACAAAACCTAATTCTAGTCTGGGGCTTCCTTCTTATTTTGTTTTTAAATTTGGATTTTTACTTCACTGTCCCCATACAAGAAATTTTTATTTTGCTCCATTTTTATCGTACTCAATCGGAGCTACCTCTTGGGCATGGTTTGTGTACACCCTAGTTCTGGCACTTAAGTGTCACCACTGAGTAATGATAGAGGTTCTTTCTCCACACCTTGAGGGGGAGGGGGCACAGTGGAGAGGAGTGCAGGCCAAAAAGCAAAGCCAGAACTGGAAATGAACCTCGTCCTCTCCACAGCACTTCCACTAAGCTACTGAACCGGTCTGTGGTTTGTTTGGATTTTTTTTTAATCAGATGTTCTTCACAGGATCTAGAGCTTGGCGCATATTGACAAGTTTGTTTATCTTTCTGCACCCGCTATTTTCATGCTAGAAAACTGAGGGAGGAGTTGAGGGTTTTGCCCATACCCTATATTAAGGCAAAAATATGGTCACTACAGCCGTTGCATTCGTTTGGTGTATGATGTGATTAGCTTTATTTAAAATTGGTGAGAATTCTTTAAGGGAGTGATACCTATGTGGGTAAGAGACCAGGGCATTTAACTGAGCTAATAGAAAGCTTAACAGTTTTTCTATCTGCTGGCTGAAATGCACAAAATTTATAAACACAGCAGTCAAAAATCAGTCTTCTGCAGCTCTTGATCCCACCCCCATCTGTTTCCTTCCATTTTTTGGACCTCTGAGCCCATTGTATATAAGCCTGAGTTTATGTAGGCTGCTGCAGGGAAGAAATGGAAAGTGGTTGATGGCATCCTTTTGTTCTTTCAGAGCGTGGAGGAGGGGAGCCCGGCCCATGAGGCTGGGCTGAGAGCTGGGGACCTCATCACACATGTAAATGGAGAGTCTGTTTTGGGCCTGGTCCATATGGATGTGGTGGAACTCCTACTCAAGGTAACCTGACTGCACAGGAGACTGACAAAAGCTTAATGTGCTCACTGGGCCTGTGGGAGGAGAAGTAGTTTATATTAAATCTATTTTTTCCATGCTGGCATAAATAGAGATAGTGCTGAAGGATTAATAACATTAACAATCGGGATATGCAGCTGTGGAAAGGTATTGGTCCTGTTCCTGCACTTGATTCCATTGTAACTACAGTGATACAGGACTGGTAGTTTTCTGTTAATTAAGAGCTTAGGAGTTACAAGCCCATATAGGTGGGATGGTGGGACGGAAACAGAAGTGCATCAGCCCATCTCTTGAAAATAATAAGATATAAAGAGAGAGAGCGCTCATATTTATTTTTAATTCTGATCCCTCACCCCCATCCTTTGGGGCACAGAGTGGGAATAAGGTGGCACTGAGAACCACACCACTGGAAAACACCTCCATCAAGATTGGGCCTGCTAGGAAAAACAGTTCCAAGGGGAGGATGGCACGGAGGAACAAGAAGAACAGAAGGCGGGACGGACAAGACAGGTGAGTGACCATGAGGTGTCGCAGGCTCCCCTTCCAGATCCTTAAGAAACATGTGGTTGCCATGCCTCTAAATTGCTTCCTCTCCCCACATACCTGGGCTCTACTAGAACAGGAGCATCAGAACTTCAGTTCCAGAAAATGCCTCATTTTGAGGAGTTTTTAATGGCTTGAACTTTTCAGAAAAACTTGGGCCCTCCTTCTCTGTCTAAGAGGAGGTACAGTGTAATGATTTGTTCACTGAACCCGGTTTTAGGAGGGCATCGCTGCCACTCCCAGGACCAGCACAAAACCACCTTTAAGTTAGATCAGATGGGGTATTGGGGGGGGGGGAGGGGCAAATTTTGAAACCTGGGTGGGGGAAAGAAGAGTGAGCTGCAGACCCAGAAGCAGAACTGGAGGGGTCACCAATGGAAGGTGTGACTGAGACTGCTCGCCACCATTTCTTGTTGCTGCTTATGGGGATGGAGGAGAAGGAGGGGGAGGTGCTGGTCATTGGGAGGGACGAAGGAGAGAGAGAGAGAATGGACCCCAGGAAAGAAAGAGATAATTGAGCGGGAAGAAGAGGAGAGGGAATGAAGGTTGAGAAAGGGAGAGACGTTGGATCTGGGGATGGGAAGAAGACAAAGTATCAGTGTTTTAGGGAAGGGGGGATGGGATTTGAAATACCACCTTTCAGTGGTTATAATCAAAGCGGTTAACATATGTTTTGTACCTGGGACCAGGGGCGTAGCCAGTATGGGGGCCTGGGTCCCTGTAGATTTGCCCCTGGACCCCCCTGCCGACGACCCCCCCCCATCCCGCCACTGCTGGGGGACCCCAACCCCCGCCAGCTGAGCCGAGGTCCTTTTCTTTCCAATCCCGCGCAAGGCTTTGTTCTAGTCTGACGTCCATCAGACTCACAGAAACAGAACGAAACCGTACAATGTGCAGGACGTCAGACTAGAACAAAGCCTTGCGGGGGATTGGGAAGAAGAGGACCTCGGCTCGGCTGGCGGGGATTGGGGTTCCCCGCCAGCAAAGGTATGCGGCGGCAGGGGGGGGGTTAGCAATGGCAGGTGGTTGGCGGCGCCGGGGGGGGGGGGCTAAAATGTGCCCCCTCACCTCGGGATCTGGACCCCCCTCCCGCCGAAGTCTGGCTATACCCCTGCCTGGGACAATGAAGGGTTAAGTGACTTGCCCAGAGTCACAAGGAACAGTGGTGGGAAATAAATAAATTGAATAGCAGAAGAAAGGAGGTGTTGATGCCCCTGTACAAGTCATTGGTGAGGCCCCCACCTGGAGTATTGTGTTCAGTTTTGGAGGCCGTATCTTGCTAAGGATGTAAAAAGAATTGAAGCGGTGCAAAGAAAAGCTACGAGAATGGTATGAGATTTGCGTTACAAGATGTATAAGGAGAGACTTGCTGACCTGAACATGTATACCCTGGAGGAAAGGAGAAACAGGGGTGACATGATACAGACGTTCAAATATTTGAAAGGTATTAATCCGCAAATGAACCTTTTCTGGAGATGGGAAGGCGGTAGAACTAGAGGACATGAAATGAAGTTGAAGGGGGGCAGACTCAAGAAAAATGTCAGGAAGTATTTTTTCACTGAGAGAGTGGTGGGTACTTGGAATGCCCTCCCGAGGGAGGTGGTGGAGATGAAAACGGTATTGGAATGCAAAAATGCGTGGGATAGACATAAAGGAATCCTGTTCAGAAGAAATGGATCCTCAGAAGCTTAGTAGATTGGGTGGCAGCACTGGTGGTTAGGAGGTGGGGCTAGTGCTGGGCAGACTTGTACGGTCTGTGCCCTGAAAATGGTAGATACAAATCAAGATCAGGTACACATATGAGTTTATCTTGTTGGGCAGACTGGATGGGACCGTACAGCTCTTTTTCTGCCGTCACCTACTATGAATACCTTTAATTGTGCGATTACAAATTTTAATCAACATGCAGCCCCCTAATAAACTTCATGTTTCCTGCAGGCAGGATGCTAGGGAGGGAGGGAGAGAGGGAGATCTGAAGCAAGAGAGAAGCAGCAGCAGCACATGCTTATTGCTGTCCTCTGTGCAGGCAGTTTTGAAGGGTTGCCAGGGGGATAGAGAGGGGGAATGAGATACCTGGGAATGCAGGGGCGTGCAGGAAGGGAGTAGGAGAGAAAAAGCTGCCAGAGCACGTGGGGGGGGGGGGGGCAGCAGAGAGAAAAATATATGTTGGTTGGGGGGGGGGGCGAAAGAGACCCAGACCAGGACCCATGTATCCTGTCTCAAGTGGGGTTTATATGTGAGATGGTGCCCATTGAGGGGAAGAGAAGAGAGATGGAGATGGTGCCCATAGAGAGGAGGGGAAGGGAGATGAGAGGAGATGGAAACAAGCTAGATTTGAGAAGTAGAAAGAAAAAATAGAAGAAAGTTTAATGTGAAAGATGGATATAGAGCAGGAAGTGAAAGAAAAGAAAAAAAGAAATAGTGAATATAAAGGAGGCCCTTAAAACAGTTCAGAGCACAGAACTCTGCTGGGAGTACAGGGAAGCAGATTAGTAACAGAAATATGTAAGTTTTGAGAATTTATATATGCTACTACACATTGCATTGTACAGGAGGCAATGTGAGGGGAGCGCTTTATGCGATTAAACATTTTAATCGATTTGCAGCCCTTCTCAGGTCCTAGAGCAAATTTACCGCTCCATTGTGCGTTCCGATGCTTAAGTCAGGGGCGTAGCTATGTGGGGCCACGGGGGCATGGGCCCCCACAGATTTAGTCCTGGCCCCCTCTACTTTCAACCCCTCTCCTGCCACTTTCGACCCGCCGCCGCAAGGTACCTTTTTCTGGCGGGAGTCCCCAACCCCTGCCAGCCTTAGTCTTCTTCAGCGCTGGTCTCTGGCACGTTCGCTGATCTGTGCTGTGAGTCCTGACGTCCTGCACGTAGGAACGTGCAGGACGTGCTGGACGTCAGGGTCGGCGGCTGGGGGGGGCGGGCTAAAATGTGCCCCCCCCTCCTGCTGAGTCTGGCTATGCCCCTGGCTTAAGTCATTGGAAAAGTCAACACAGTAAATATGCAGTGGGCCCTAGAATGTCAGTACACACATGGGAAAACGGAATAAACCAGATTATACAGATCTAGAAACTGCATGCTAAAAGAATACCCAGCCTCTATCACACAAGTAGAACGCAAACAGACCCTCACCAAATAAAAACAAAAGTGACCATAAACTGAAAATAGAATATTTAGACAGAAATTAAACTGAAACCCCAAGAAGTCAGAGTCCTGCATGCAAAGAGAAATATATCCCTCTGTATTGCACAAAATATAAAAACAGCAGATATACATTGCAAAACCTGATATTCCAATATTATTTTATTTTTCTAATTGTTAGTCCCAGGTTGTGGTTTTGCCTTTCCTCAGTCCATCTTTCCTTAACTTTGTTTTCAGGGTCTCCTGTCCTGTACTTTCTACCCATCTTCCCTTTCTCCCATGTATCCATCTCTGACACTGATATCTTCTTCCAGCGTTCATCCATTTATTTTTTTCTGTTTCGCTATCCAGATTTCACTTCTTAATAACTTTTTTTTTTTTTAACAGCACCTACCTACAGCTTTCTCTTTCCCTCCCCCATCTCTCTCATTGACTATGACACTCTACTTCCACAGTCTTATTCCCTAGTCTTTCACTAACTCTAACCTCTCTCCCCCCCTCCCAATTTGGCATCTCCCTATTCCCCATATGTCCAGTATCCCTTCTCAATCTCTCTATCCTTCTGCATCCACATAACCAGCAACTCTGCCAGGCCTGCTACCTTCCTGGGTCAGTGGCAGAGCGTCAACAACAAATAGAAACCATATGCTGTACCTTTGCCCAGTGTTGTGGGCCTATTGGCCCTTATTGCCCGAGGGCCTAGAACACTGTCAGTCTGTCCCTGTCTGTCGGACCCATCCCCTCCAATGTAACTTCTTGTTTTCAAGGGGCAGGACCAGCAGTGCAGTGTTGCGCACAGGGCAGTGGCCCTGTAACTGTTTTCTATTTGTTTACCATTGCCACTGCAACAGGCCTGGCGGGTGGATAGCTTAGCCCCAGTGTTTGGAAGGAAAACAGTTGACAGAGCCACTCTTGCGGATGGCAGAAAATTGTCATTTACATTGGCTGTTTTTTTTTTGTTTTTTTTTTAATTTTGCCAGCCACCAGTCTCCCCTACACAAAATCAGCCAGGCCAGCCAAATATTGGCCATTTGGCACTCTTAAATATGCATGAGAGAGATACTCAATGCACTGCCTCCTTAGTATGCAAATGTATCTCATGTATATTCATTGTGGATATCCTGAAAACCCAACTAGCTGGGTGTGGCCCAAGGACTGGGTTAATTCCTAGAAACATAGCTGAAAGTCGGATCCTGTCAGTTGTAGACACAAAACCATGGTGCAAAGGAGTATTTGTGGCTGTTTATTCATATACACAAAAGATGCAAAGACAAAGTAATTAAAAACCCAGGGCTCTTTGAGTTTGTGTGGCTGTCAGGACTTATTTTGCTGTCACTGCTCCTGTTCTTTGCTGCCTCTCAAAAACTGATGCCCACCTAATGCTAAAACCAGTCCTGAGCCCTAACTGGGAATCAAACCGAGGGTACCTTCTGCATGACAGTGTCAACCAAACCCATCACTGCTGTTACCACTATAGTAAGTTAGTTTTCTTATTCAGTGATTGATGTTTTCTCCCTGCTTTACCTATGCTCCCCCCCCCCCCCTTTCTTTAAAGGAGGCGTTCACTCTTTAAGAAGTCACCCAAGCAGATGAGTGTGCTGCACACCAGTCGAAGTTTCTCCTCGGGCCTTCACCATTCGCTGTCCTCCAGTGAAAGCTTGCCGGGCTCTCCCACTCACAGCCTGTCTCCAGGACCCTCTACACCTTGCCGGAGCCCTGCTCCAGATCTGCCATCTGGTAGGCCATTTTTCAGCTTGAGGGTTTTTGGGTTGGTTGCAATTGTGATTCTGTGGGGCTCCTCAGTTACCGTGTTAATTGTTGTGTGGGGTTTTTTATTTTGGTTTTGTGAGGATGTGCCACAAAATGCCTAGCCACCCGCCTGGGGTGCCTCGTAGATACTTAGAGGGTCTATCCCCAGCACAGCTCAGATCCGCTTGCACCTTCCGCTGGTGCTCTACACTCTCACCCTCCTCCCACTGACTGGGTCACAACCACCTCTGGATGAATCTCCCACTCTCAAATTATCTCTAGTGATGTCTAGGTTACTGGAGCCACACATCCAGTGATCCCACAGTTCCCAGAAAGCACTCACAGACCCAACACACAAACCACCAGGATTTTTTATTAGTCCAGGCAGGCAGAGCGAACAAACAATTATGTTTGTTCTCTTTAAAAAAAATCGAACAATGAGCCAAAAAAAGTGCAATCAGCAAACAATAACAGGTAACTGAAATATGGATCAATTATAACACTAACTAAACATTTGTTTACTTCCTAAAAAAAATGCCTGGGGAGATCAGAACATATGGCTGTTTGCCAGTTATTAAACACAACTGCTTTTTACAGGGCTTCAGCAAAGAGCTTGCTTTCTCTCTTCTACCGGGCTGAAACTAAAGCAACAGGCAGCAACTGCTGGGTAATTTCAAACTCCAGGTCAATCAGAGCCCAGTTGACAAGTTTTAAAAGTATACTTCTCACAGTACTGTAGGTTCACTTCTTCTCTGAGTGAAACTAAGAGAGGGCATTCACTTTTCTATAACAGCTTTAACATAAAACATGCACCACCTGCTGGGCAAACTAGAGAAATACATTTCAGAATTAATTTAGGCAGTTTACAGGCTTAAAATACACTGTTCTGTCACAGGATGTGTTGGATTTTTTTTTCTTTTTTTAAATGATAGCCATCATTCACTCATAGTCTAACTGGTCTGGAGCCATTCTAAAATATCCCAAGCACCAGTATGATCATCTTTGTATTAGGGCTGCACGTTAATTGTGGTTAACACTGCTATTAACGTGTTAATTATTAAGTGTGATTTTAAAAATTCAATTGCGATTAATAATTTACCTCTCTCCCTCCCTGCCCGAGCGTGGTCCCAGCATCTTTTCCCTCCCAGACTGCCTACGGCTCTCTCTTCTGTCCCCTTCTCACTCAGTATACCTTTTTCAATTTGCAGTAAGTCTTTGGCCATGCAGCAGCAGCAGCCATACTGAAGAACTGCCTGCACCAGGCCTTACCCCTGAGCTGTCACCCCCCCCTGCTGATGTAACTTTCTGTTTGGGTCGGGTCGCTCAGTGCAGACCACAGGCAGCTCTTCAGTTCGGCTGCTGCAGGACTGAAGGCTTACTTCAAATTGAAAAAGGTAAACTGGGTGGGAAAGGGAGTGAAGAAAGAGCTGTGAGTGTCCGGGAGGTGAGGGAAATATGCCGGACCACGCGTGGGGAGGGAGGGAGCTAACTAAAAGAGACCTGGGGTTGGGCAGGGGTTGAAAGAGAACTGCAGGGGGGGGGGTTGAAAGAGGACCTCGGGTGGCTAGGGAAAACAGGTGTCCAGGGGGAGGAAGAGAGAACCGCGGGCAGGGCTAAAAGGGGAAGGAGAGATGCTGGAATGTGCACAGGGGGGAAGGAGAAATAGGGAGAGATGCCGAATTGAGGGAGAGAAGGATGGAGGGAAGGAAGTGGAGGGAGAAGAGAGAGGGAAAGATGTTGGATTCAGAGAGAGGGTAGAGGGAAGGAAGAAAGAGATGTTGGACTAGGGAGGGGAGGATTGGGAGAGAGGGAAGAGAGAGAGAGAATGGACCTGTGGGTAGAGGGGAGGAAGGGAGAGAGAGTTGGACCTGTAGGTGTGAGAAAGGAAGATGGGCCTTTAATCAGTGGCATAGCCACAGGGGAGGGGAGGGGCCTTGGAGACCTGGGCCCCATCGTTTGGGCTCAAGTCCCCCTCCAAAGCTGCAGTACGTGTTCAATGGGTGGTGGGGTAGCTCAAGCCCTGCCAGCCGAAGAAATGCGTTACCCGAGTCATCACCTTCCTCCATGTACTGCCTCAGGAGTGAGGAAGTCAGCAGACTGTGTCCAGCTACCAGTGTTTGCACTCCCCAAGCATGCTCAGTTTGTGCATGAACTGAGCATGTTTTGGGGAGTGGAGGCACCCTGCTGACTTCCTCGCTTATCAGGCAGCACAAGGAGGAATGGAGCCGCTTTGGCAGTTGAATTCTTCAACTGGCAGGGCTTTGGCTTCCCCTGCAAAGGTATGATATCAAATGTAGGGTGGGGGAGGGAAAGGAAATACATGTGCGCCCCCCCCCCCCCCCAAGTCCATCCCTGTGTCCCATCCCATGGACTGCTGGTTATGCCCTGCCTTTAATCGAATGATTACAAATTTTAATCAAAACGCAGCCCTAAATATCTCTTTTCATGGTCCATGGTTTCTGTTCAAGAATGCTATGATGGAAGACTAGTAAATAAATGAATTAAATAAATAAATAAATACACATTTGTGTATGCTGAAAACAAACAGGACTCTGCAAGCTGTGAAACTTTTTTTTATTGGGCCAGTATAAGAATTAATTATCCAGAGATTCTGATAACCACAAAAAGTGCTGTGTAATCAAATATCAGTGTCTCTGGATATTGGATATCACACTACAAAAGATCCAGCTTTTCCCAGAGTTCCTATGGTAAGACCTTTGTAGTAAGTGGAACTAGATTTTTTTTTTTGTATGATTTGTTACGAATCTTCTGGTGCTGATGGAGGATTTTATTTTGTTTGTGTGTGTATGTTTGGCAGATGCAGTATCTCCACAAAGCACCTCCCCATCTTCCAGCACTCCCAGCTCCCCAGCGGGCCACATCCGGCCAAGCTCCCTGCACGGGCTGGCCCCAAAGCTGAGCGGGCAGCGCTACAAGGTTGGCCGGAGGAAGTCTACCAGCAGCATCCCACCGTCTCCTCTGGCATGCACTCCGTCTCCAGCTGTGCAGCCCTCATCCCCACAGAGGTCACCCTCGCCTTTGTCTGGCTATCCCAAGAGTGGCCCTCCCTTGCAAGGAAAAACACTGTCTCCACCTGCCATTGTCCGGCAGGTGTCCCGGCCCAGGAGCACCGAGCCCCCACGCTCCCCTTTGCTGCAACGGGTGCAGTCTGTCGAAAAGATGACTTCATACCTAGCAGAGAAGAAAGCAGTAACTTTGAGTGGGCGCAAATTAGCCCTAGAGGTACCTGCAGGAGATGCAACAGGTGAAACACTGGAGGACCCCGAGTCTCACTTGCACCATGGGGACCGCTGCAGTACCACAGGAAGCCACCGAGCCAGGGTAGACTGGTCCGGAGACCAGGAGGTGGTGGTTATGAGGAGACTGAACCTCTCTGAGCGCCGGGACTCTTTCAAGAAGCAGGAGGCCGTCCAGGAAGTGAGTTTTGATGAGCCAGAAGCAACACCTGTGTCCAGCCACGATGAAACTGAGGATGGCACGTCTACACTATGGAAACGCTGCCCTGCTTCAGCCGCTTGGCTAGAATCGAGGGCTGGAGGCTCACTAGAGTGGAGATGTCCCCCAGTGCCACAGATAGAGGTGCAGACTTCTGAGTATGATGAACAGGAGAAAGATTTGGTGGAATGGGAATGTGGGGTGGAGGGGCCCTACTGTGCTCTGGGAAGCAGTTACCATAGGCAGACCACGGGCCTTGCACCAGGACATGAAGAAACTGCAGGGATCGGCGAGCCGGTAGTTAATGAAGGACTCGAGAGAGAGCTTATCGCAAAGCAGACACTGGAGGTTGAGGACCAGAGAAGAGGGAATCAAATGGACAGCAGGCTTCCAGTCAAGCCCTTGGAGTAACCAAGGACATAATAATTGTCCATAGGGAAACAAATGAACCCAGTACAAAATAGGACATGTTTACAGATGATTAACGGGGGGGGGGGGGGGGGGGGGGGGGGGTATTTTTCTGTATTTTGAAATATTGTAATATGCACAAAAGAAGGGATTATCTTCCTACAAAGGGATGATTATGCCTCTACAGACCTGAAACCCCTGATGTTACATTCCCCAGGCTTTTATATATGGTCTAACATTTTTCCCTGAAACATTTTGATTGTTTGAAAAGGTCCTTAAAAGAAACCTGAAAATCTTTTTTTTTTTTTTTTCCCTAGGGTTGGGATTGGGAGGTAGTAGAGAAACCTTTTGCTTACAAGAAGAAAAAAAAAGTAATTCAACTTTTTAAAAAATCTTTTCTAAGATAAATTGGAAGAATTTTTTTTTCTTTTAATATTATATACTGGGCAGTCTTTGGGTACCAAAGTTCTTGGAAGTAATTTAAAACTTTGTAAATAGAAGTGGGTGGGGAGATTGGGTCCCATTCAGTGTTAATTTATTGCTTTGTATCAGCTGAGAGGCAAAGGTGAAGAATGCACAAAGGCATCTCAGCTCAGGGAGTATTAACTGTGAGGTTTTATTTTTTAAGAGTGTTTGGGGGAGAAGGTTTTGAGAGTGTGTGCATGTTTTTTTAATTGTGCTAATTTTAATAACTCCTGCAAAAAACGCACTGTAATTGCAAAAGGAGAAACAAATATACATTTGTAAGGTCCGCTGGCTTTGGTCCCGCCCACCCCTCACTAGGCATTGCCTTGCAGTTGTAAAAGCTCTGCAGTGCTTTGAAACCCTGGCTTCATGGGAATTTTTCTTTGTAGGTCTTATCAAGAAATATTATATTAACCTATCCATTATTTATCTTTTTTCTTAAACTATTCTGTATACTAACAGCTGAATTCAAAACCTTAAGTCCTTGCAGCCCCATTCTTTACACTAACTCATTTGCAGATCTGGTAATCGGCCACCTATAGTTCATGAAAATTCCCATACTCCTTTCCCTACCCCCACTACCTTTAATCCTAGTATTCTTTCACAGGTGTTCATTGGATCAGTAGTGTATCTACGGGGGGGGGGGGGGGGGGGGGCGGGGCGGGGGCGCCCCCAATTGGCTCTGGTCCCTAACCCCCACCAGCTGACGCGTTTGTCCCACGCTGGTCTCGTTGCATTGCCTACCCTGCTCTCAGTCATGCCGTACACACTTGTTTTAGTGAAACTGAGCATGCACGACACTTTGCGCATGCTCCGTTTCATTAACAGGACAATGCTACACTAGCGTGGGACAAACATTAAACATTTCAGCTGGCGGGGGTTGGGGGGGTGGCAGGGAAGCGGGCCAAAAGGTGCCCCTCACTTTGGGTTCTGGACATCCCCCCCCCCCCCCTTTATGGTCGAGGTCTGGCTATGCCTCTGATTGGATCATGATAACTCATATCCTGGAATTGGAGGGAGGAATGGTGGTTAAAAATGTCACACTCCCCACCCCTATAGAAGGGGTTGGAATCCCCCCCCCCCCCCCCCCCGAATATATTTAAGATTACCTATTTAAATGATGCTTAAGGTGGTTCTTTATTCAACTACTGGTGCAATAATTTTATGCTGTAAGGGACCCTTTTAGTAAAGGGCATTAAGCCCTAGCGTGATAGAAAAGGCAACCGGTGTGATTTTACTACAGAAAGGCGATATATCAAATCCATGACCCTTTACCTTTACCTTACTGCTAAACACAAAGCATTTTGCAGTATTTTACCTGTTAGTTTTCCTTTCCTTTTTTTAAATATTTTTTGCAGGGTGGCATGTCATGGGCATGGTAGTGTGTTCACTGAATAACTCAGAGTTAACATGAGATAGTGACCTGCTCAAGGTTACAAAGAGTGTCAGTAAGGTTTGTGTTGGTGTGATCAGTAACTCTCACCCCTTCCTGCTAGAGGAGACCCTTGAGGCAGATACTAAGAGGTCAGTATTCAGAGTGAGTGAGCACTCCCTCTTCCTGGGGCGCTGCCTTCAAAATGATCCCCTCGGTGGCCAGGGAGGGTGGGGGAGTGAGGTGCCAGAGGACCAGGGTCCCACTAGACCAGGGTGTTTTTGTTATTTTTTTTTTTTTTGGGGGGGGGGGGGTCCTTACCCATCGGTGGGGGACTCTCAGGACTGAAGGTGACAACCCGGGCTATCTGGCCTGGAGGGGAGGAGGGAGCCTTAACCCTAATATCAGCTCCGAGCTGGCATAGAGTTAGGGTGGTAGGAGCACCATTGCATCAGTGCGTCTGGTTTTCAGGATATTCCTAATGATTATGCATGAGAGAGATTTGCATGCCTACTACCTCCATTGTATGCGAATCTCTCTCATGCATAATCATTATACATAAATATGAAAAATAATTTATATTCTTTCCATCTTTATTATACCAAAAATACTTCTCACAACGTACTCATATCACAGCATAGGTCATCTATTCCTACAGACCCTATACTACAGTGTTATTTATAAAATCAAATTCGTTCACAATTAAGATACGTTTAAATTCCAATCTTGTGGTTTTTAACAGATTATGTTCTTCCTCCTAAAAGTTCTCAATCCTTCATGCTTAAAAATTATTTTTGTGGAAAAATTCTTCAACTTATCTGTGATAAGATGTGGAGCGTTACTTTTGAGACGTTCAGTTCTCTGCAAGTAGTGAATTTCAATATGTAGGTAAGTAAAAGTGTGTAATCGTTTTAAAAAAATTAGAATTATTCTCACTAACTAGTACATTTAGTAGGTATTTGTAAATTGTTGTAGTCTAAACCCCTGACCCTGAAGACGCCGTAGCAAAACATGGACCATGTTGGGATGTGAGAATGTGATTTGTGCATCAAGATGAAATGGAAGATTGTGAATATGGATTTGACAGTGTAAATATTTAGATGGCTACGTTTTGGCCATTGTAAAAGTTGGAGAACAGTCATCCTATAAAGGGACTCTTCTACATCGTGGTTTAAAGGACAAATCCACAGATAAGTTGAAGGGGAATTTTCCCACAAAAATCATTTTTAAGCATGTAGGACTGAGAAGTTTTAGGAGGAAGAACAATCTGTTGATGCTTAAACCACAACAAGATTTGAATTTAAATGTATCCTAATTGTGAATGAATTTGATTACATAAATAACACTGTAGTATAGGGTCAGTAGGAATAGATGACCTATGTTGTGAGAAGTGGAAAAACATTTTATCGATACTTAATTGAGAGAGAGCTTTGTATACAATTAATATTTTTGGTATTGTAAAGATGAAAAGAATAGAAATTATTTTTCATAGTTCTGTATAATGTTATTCACAAGTGATAACTATATTGAAATACAATGAATCTTATAGTTGTGATAGTTGATAATGCATAATCATTAGGGATATTGTGAAAACCTGAACCATTGGCAACCCTCAAGGGCTGGGCATGAAGACCAGGGAAGCAGGCACTACCTCTCCATGTATGCAATGGCAACAAAATACAGGGTAGGCAATCCACCTAAGTGGATGAACACAAATTCCCATGGGATCAAAACGCAAGCAAGAAAGTGGGAAGTGGACCAATGACTCCAGGAAGCTGTGACTATGGTAGTGTATGATGAACAAACTTTAATGTAGACTCAATACAGTACTGTGTTTCGGCCACAGGCCTGCCTCAGGAGTCTTTGATGGTCTTGATACTTTTTGCAGCTACAAGGAGATACGTCCTGTTTTTCACTCCATGCTTAGATCATAAAGATCTTTTTCAAGACCAGCTTATATTGAGATTATTTATCCATATCAAGACCATCAAAGACTCCTGAGGCAGGCCTGTGGCCGAAACACAGTACTGTATTGAGTCTACATTAAAGTTTGTTCATCATGCACTACCATAGTAGTCACAGCTTCCTGGAGTCATTGGTCTACTTCCTTGCTTGCGCAATGGCAACAAAACCAAGACCAGGTTGGCCCAGATTAGGTGCCATACTTGATCTAAGCTGTAGCAGAGATTCCCTTTCTTCCATCTGTTTCGTGCTGGTGGATTTTGTTTGAAGTAAGATGTACCCCTTGCACAACACGCCTGCTGCCTGTTCCAGCCTTTTGATGTGATCTAATTGTTTACATTTGATAAGGTGTGCTCTTGCACTCTTTCCCCCAAATTCTATATATGGTGCCTTAACTTGTGCATGCTAATTTGGCCGCATGGCCAAAGTGTGGGGCCCTTTTACTAAGCCACGTAAGCATGTACGCGCGCCCAGCACGCGCCAAAATAGAGTTACCGCCCGGCTACCGCGTGGTTCTTGTGGTGATTTCATTTTTGGTGTGCATCTGAAAAATAATTTTTATTTTCGGACACATGTATCGGACGCGCGCCAAGTGGCATTTGATGTGCGTAGGTCATTACTGCCCGGTTACTGCGTGAGACTTTACTGCTAGGTCAATGGCTGGCGGTAAGGTCACTGACCCAAAATGGATGTGCGGCAATTGTCGGCAAAAATTTTAAAAAGGCCTTTTTTTTTACAGACAAGCTGAAAAATGGATCAGTGCGAGCCCAAAACCCTTGCCTACACTACTGCAAGCCATTTTTCAGTGCACCTTAGTAAAAGGACCCCTGTGTGTGTAACTTAATTGATTAACAAGCCAATCAGCACCAATAATGGGTACTTAACCAATTAGTAGCACTAAAATTAGCTTTAATTAGAATGTACTCGTACAACTTTCTAGGCACATTCTACAATGTGGTGCACATAAATTCTAATGCGCACAGTTGAAAAGGGACCATGGCCATGGGCACATGAGCATTTAAAAAAAAACTATTATAGAATATACCCGATCTGCGCCTAACTTTGGTGCTGGTAATTAGGCCTAACTTTAGGTGGCCTAAATAGCTGGGCCTAAATTTAAGCTGCAAGAATGACACATGAGCATGTTCTATAAACTGTGCCTAACTTTAGGCGTAGTTCATAGAATTGTGCTAACCGTGTGGTTTTTCGGCGCCATTTATAGAATTTGGCCCTTTGTATATAATCCTTTTTTTTCACCATGGCTTTGTTTTTACTGTTACTGCAGTGTTTGCAGAAATGAACATGAGAAATGTCAGGCTATCAATGTTAAAACTTTGATATTTTTACTACTATTTATATAACCTTTCTGTACAGGTTTTGCATTGCATTGTTATGCTGTATGTTAACATGTCAGCTGGGATGTTTTGTTTTTGTTTTTTTTCTTTTAAGTAATTCAGTTGTGTGATAGCTGTGGCAGAGGATCATCCTTCTACGCCAAGATAGGACAGAAATACTGGGCAAAGGGCAAAAAATACTGGAATAATAAAACCAAAAGAAATTTCAAATTCAGTGCAGCAGGAGATGGATTTTTCACCAAGAGCTTGGGTTTCAGGACAGAAAATTTAATAGTTTGAATCACAATTCTTTTGTGCATGTCAAAGAAAAATAAGCTTTTTAAGGACCAGCTTTGAAGATCCTCCACATTTGGGAGATTAGAAGGCAAAGTCAAATTGTGCCTGGTCCTTCATAACAAAGGAGGGGGGGGGGGCTTTATATTAGGTCTCCCTCAAAACAGAGCCACCTTTATGGCCCTAAAGCAAAATATCCAAATATTGATATAGAAAAAAAAATAGCATCAGAAGACTGAAGTTCTAACATCAATCTCAATCTGTTTGGAGTCTTTTGTACACGGTCCTGTAGTGGATTTCGTGACTGCCTATGGGTGTCCTCTCGGAAACTTGTCTTCCTCCTCTTCCAGTACAGAGCCTGTTCAATCACAAGCATTAATCTGTGCCTTAGATTGTGGACTTATGTGTTGGAGACCTAGGTCAGTCATATAATATAAGGACACATCATGTCTCCTTTGTATACGTTCATTTCCCTACAAAAGAGCACCCACTATCTCCTTAAGCAGAAATTGTAACCTGTGACTTGCTGGCTAGCTGATTCTGTCCTACTAACAGAAGGAATGGACAGAGCTCTGAAAAGCTAGTCCAAATGTATTGAGTTACTCTAATGAAAAGGTCTCAGTTACAGCTGCTTTGTTGATCCTTATTTCGGCTTCACTGAATCGGAACATCAAATCCATGTAATCAGGTGTTCTTTAATGCAAGGCCTGGGGGCCAGTGGTGCCCTCCCGAGACCTCTGGGTTGGCCCCCATTGTCTTTCTGTTTTTCTTTCTGCTTCTCTGCCTCTGTACCCAAGCTCAGGGCAAAAAGGAGAAAGTGGATAGAGGGAAGAGCCACAAGCTTGAAGGACAAGACATTTCTCAGTAGACAATAAAGAAAGCATTCAGACATGCACACAACCTTGGGGATGGATGTCATTGACACACACTGATAATTTCTTCCATAAGTATCAAAAAGGCCTATTATATTGTCAATCTACTAAATACAAACCTATCGATCTAATCACATATATAAGCACATCTGCAAATACAAATTTCTAAATTATATATTTAGTTATGGTAGCGAACCATCAGAGGTGAACTTCCTTAAGATAAAAATCTCATACTTTTTGGAAGTAAATGAAAAACACCTATATCGTCACCAGTCCATGGATCTAATCTGTATCATACAATTTTTTTAAATGTCTTTTGTTGTATTATTCGGTTATCATTTCATTATTAAATTATCATTCATCTTTCACTTTGTCAATTTATTTTCTTTTTCTTAAAGCTTCAAGTACTTATCTTAAGCTGTCTTAAGTACTTGTCTTCAAAGCTTCTTCCAAGGGGATATGTGCCGACCAATGTTTCACCTAGGCTGTTTCAAGGCCACCCCTTAATTTGTACTGCGGTGAATTATGATCATGCTTCCATTTGTCCAATGGAGTAACAATGAAGTAAAAAAATGAATGATAATTTTAAAATGGTATAATAGATTAATACAACAAAATACATAAAAAATTATATGGTAAGAGATTAGATCCACCGACCGATGACGATATAGGTGTTTCACCTACTTCCAAAAAGTATGAGATTTTTATCTGAAAGAAGTTCACCTCTGATGGTTCGTTTCGATAACTAAATAAATAATTTAGAAATTTGGATTTGCAGATGTGGTTATATGTGTGATTGACACACACTGGTCAGCAGGGTTGTGGCCCCGCATGGAAAGATATTTGGTGACTCTCTTTCAGCTATAATCTAATTGATCTTTTAAAGGTGATGAGGAAAATGAATTCCACTTTTAAATAACCTTCCTCTTTCTGACTTTTGAGGCAGGTCTCTGTTTCTGGTATACTTATTCAAAAGCACGTAATTCAGTTGGTGATGGAGCTGACCACATAATCATGTGGTGTTTTAAAGTTTGAAAGCAAATAACCAAAAAGAAGCACAAGGAGCCTTCAAACATGGGGGCATCTCAACTGTATTGATCAGATCCGACATGGTCTGTGTTTCGGATAGAAACGCCCACATCAGGGGTCTAATAGTATCTGAATCCAAAGCAAGCAGTCTTCCAGTGAGGGTTAATACCGTTGTCTTGAAAGACAAATCTACTGGAAACTTAGACAAAAGACACCAAACAAACAGCATGGGAACAGAATCAACCCTGAAAGGACTTCTTGCAATGAAAAAATCACCGTGTGACGGCTGATAAACGCTATGAAATAAACGTTTATTGGCACCCTCACTGGAAGACTGATTACTTTGGATTCAGATACTATTAGACCCCTGATGCAGGTGTTTCTAAAGTGCAGTTGAGATGACCCATTTTTGAAGGCTTGTGCTTCTTTTTAGCTATTTGCTTTACTCTTGCACCTTTGGATTTCCGCTCCTCCGTGCTCTGTGTTTTTAAATGTGGCCTGGATTTAAGTCTTAAACAGTCAAAGTTACCAGCTTTTCTCGGAGACAGCCCTAGCCCCCTGCTTTTGAAAATAATGGGCCTAATCTTCAAAATGATTTAATCAGCCAGGAGAGGCTCCTGGCCATTTAAACTACCTGTCCAGGGCTAACTGGACCTTTTCAGTGGCACTTGACTGAATAGTGCTGCTGAAATATGCTATTTTTTTTGGGGGGGGGGGGGGGGTCTGGGTGTGGTGTCGGCACTTAGCCAGCTAAGAAGACCGCATAAAATTACGTATTACTAACTAGTTCTGCGAGTTCATTTTTTAATTCTGTCAGTACTCGGGGATGAATACCATCCGGTCCATGCGATTTGTTATGCTTCAGTTGTCAAATTGCACCATTACAGCTTCCAGATTTATAGAGATTTCATTCCGTTTCTCTGACTCTTCAGCTTTGAATACCATTTCTGGCACCGGTATCTCCCAAATCTTTCTTGGTGAAGACCAAAGCAAGAATTCATTTAATCTCTCCACTTAGTGCCCCTTTTACGCCTCGGTCCTCTAGTGCTCCAACTGATTGTTTTTAATATACTTAAACGTTTACTATGTGTTTTTGCCTCCAATGCAATCTTTTTTCAAAGTCCCTCTTTGCCTTCCTTATCAGCATTTTGCATTTGACTTGCCAGTCCTTATGCTGTTTCTTATTATTTTCAGTCGGATCTTCCTTCCATTTTCTGAAGGATTTTCTTTTAGCTCTAATAGCTTCCTTCACCTTACTTTTTAACCATGCCGATTGTCGTTTGGTCTTTCTTCCTCCTTTTTTAATACACGGAATATATTTGGTCTGGGCTTCTAGGATGGTATTTTTGAACATCATCCACACCTGATGTAAATTTTTTATCTTTGCAGTTGCACCTCTAAGTTTCATTGTAAAGCGAAGTGCCAGACGACCTGGGGGTCTGAAAAAGGAAGGAAAGGTGTCAAAATAGCAGAGAACATTTAAAATATTAATGCCAAGTTGCTTGAACAGTTATTTATGTATTCATACTTATGACAGTAGGCTATCCCTACGTCGAGTACTGACATTAATGCTTTCTGAACCTAAATTTATTGTTCTTTTAAGTAAAAAGGATGACCTGTTGTAATTTAAATAATGAGAACTTAATTAAGGATAAAATATAAGGATAAAATGTGAAATGAAAGGTTACATCTGAGCCATTGACATCAGTTGTAGGAAATAATAAATTATTTTAACCAGTACCTGAAGCAATGAAGGATTACATAACTGGGCCAAGGTCACAAGCAGGTGCAGTGGAATTTGAACTTAGACTACTCCTTCACTCCCCCTGATCACTACAGGCCAAGCCTGGAGAGGTCTGGGCCATCCAAAATCAGAAATGCTACCTCCCGTCTCCTTTGAGATTAGGTATTCCCAAATCTTTCTTGGTGAAAATTGCAGCTGATTGGGTTTCAAGCTATCCTTGATGAATTTGGATGACATAAAATTTGTGCAAGCTGGGTCAAGAGTTTATCTGCTTGCAAATTTGTCACACATATTTGTTTAATACCCTGAAAGGCTAAGCAGCTGCAGCAAACTCTGCTCGATGATGTCATCTGTCTGTTTGCAAGTCAACACCAATAGGATCTTCTGCCAGCTATTGTTCCAAGATGAGATTGATATGTGTATTTTTTTTTATTTAAAAAAAGATTTTTATTAAATAATGCAATTAAAAATCTTAATTGGGACTTCTTTGTTCCTGTGCTGTGTTGAATAAAGTTTCTTGCTATGACTTCACTCAGATATAAAATAAAAGGTTTTTGTGTATGAAATGTTTTATTCTTGGCAGAGTCAAGCCCATGTTTAATGCAGTTTTTATTCCTTTAAAAGCCAGTTGTGTAAGTTTTGGGTGCAAAAATACAGGTTCTAGGTATAATGATGATAACCACATATGCTTCACAATGTGAGAGCAGCCCCCTGAACACTAATTTGCAGAGTATCTATCCACAATGCATGTGCATGAAATATATTTGCATGCAGTATTTTAATCATGTAAACATGTTTCATGCCTCCAATAGTTGAAATGTGAGGCCAGTGACTGGCGGCCTTCTGTGGTCTGTGTCAGATTCAGATAGACTGGAGTGGGCTTCAACAGCAATTCTAGGAGTTGGAACATAAGGACAGGACAGGACCGGACTGACATCTACAGGCTATGTCCTAGAAATGGCAAAGAAAGACCAGGATCAAGTATTTTATACCACATTCATTGATAATGAAGTGTGACTTGGGTCTTGCTGTGTTACTCTGCCTCTCCAGCAGACTGTGTGTTCAGCTTCAGGTAGTCTTGAGGGCCCCTGTAGCATGGGGATCATAGCCAGTTGGGTTGTTTGCACTCCTGACACTGATCTTGTGGACATCCATCCTGTTATCCCAAAATACCAACTCTGGTCAGTTTATATCTTTCTATGGGCACAGAGGACTGGTAGGGGTGGGAAACATTTCTATTTTGAGTTGGGGAGTGACTTAATAATGGTAGCTTTAATCACCTTTGCACACCATCATTCTGAGATGGGGGTATCATAGATGGTCTTTAGTGGGATAGGGCTGCTAGCCCTCTTCTTTGGACCTGTACCCTCCATTTCATTTAAGTATAAGACCTGGCTTATAGTCTGTGTGGACTAATGAGGACAGCCAAAGCTAGGATATGTGCTGAAATAATCTTAGCCCTTAAGTGGCAGAGTGAACCAAGATGGGAATGCTCATAAATAAAATCAACAAAAACAATTGAACTTTCAACCACATTTCCTGGGCTTTGATGAAAGTGCAGGTGTTAATTTTGAAAAAAATGGCATCCCAAAAGTTTTGGAAAATGGTGTTAGGGCATGATGTAGTCTCAGGTTACATGTTTGCTGGCATTTGATAAAGCAATCAGATGGCTTGATGACCTACTGAACCATATGTCCTGGTCATCCTTTCCTCATACTCTGCTTGTGAATATTTGTGTTGGTAAAGTCAAGTGTAATTATTCCTTGTGTGCAACTGGGAAACTTTTTGTTCCTGAAGTCCAACTTTGTTCCATGCTGAACTAATGGAGATAACTTTGAGATGTGCACAGATGTAGATACCTGAGGTCTCCCCCCCTCCCCCCCCCCAAAAAAAAAAAGCAGGATCTTTTTTGATATACCAACATGCTCTGAAAAACCCTGCCTATGTAGGACACCAAATACAAGCATTATTAGGGGACACACAGATAAGGTGATCTTGTAAGTCTCTTCTGTTGATTTGCTTCATTGTGCTGTTCTAGGTTAGGTGAGGTCACAAAGCTTCAATAGCCAGTTAAACCATTCCCAAGCAAAAACTTTAGCAGTAGACTCTCAATTCTTAATCCAATTCTTCTTTAATGTAGCAATCATACCAAATAAAGTCAATTTACATTTGAGTTGCTTGAAAAGAATTGTTGCCATCTGCAAAACAGAATCTGTGTCCAGCTGCCTCAGTGGCAAGGAGATAGCTGGAACCTCAGCCCAGCTGAGAGGAAAAGCTGTAATACTCAAAAGGGAAACTGGGGGAATTTGGGAATAAATAGTGAAGAATTTTGATGTAATCACAGTAGATTAAGGAGAGATCAGCCCCTACAATAGCTGCTGATCAAAGGTATGCTAGCAAGACTGGAACTGTCTCACACAGCCCCCAGGGGCAGAGGGGGAGGGCTGGCCCTAGATCAGATGTGAGACAGAGCCAATAGGGAAAGCTCACAAGGAGTCCCAGGATACTGCAAACTATAGGGAAAAAACCCTAATACACAGTGCTAGCTAAACACAGACAATGCAATTGAATACAAGTAATACTCATAAAATATAACAATGCACCCTGCCCCCATGAGTATGGGGGCAGAACACTCATAATAAGTGCTTCCATTAAATATCTTATTGTTTAAAAGTAGTTGGACTCTATCTTTGCTTAATGGTTATTTTCTTATATGATAAAAGGGCAATGTGCACATCACCCACTCAGTGGTAGAATTTCAATGTATGACTTTCCACCTGGCCCAAGCAACAATTTAAGGCCCCCAGGGTGGAGTAGATACACCTCAGAAGATTTGAAAGCAGCTGCAAGTGAAACCTCTTCTTGGGGTTCTTCTGCACTGCTTTGATGTGTTAGGCAGTATTTATGCCACTATACCTATTTCATTAGTCAAGGCATGAGGAAAGATCTAATTAACCTACAGCTGCGTGGACACAAGGGGACTCATTTTTGAAAGAGAAAAGTGTCCAAAAAGTTGCATAAATAAGCATTTGGATGTTTTTCCTCACAAAAATGTCCAAATCAGTATTCTCCAAAACATTTTTGTACGTTTTTCTATAAAATCCATCAGAAGTGTGTTCAGATCACAAGGGGGTGGGATTTGGGCATTTCTAACACTTGGGCATTTCACAGCCATAATGGAACAAAACAAACATGTCCGTGGCTCAAAGTTGAATGTTTTGGTCTAGACCTGTTTTAATAATGACTAAGCTACAAAAAAGTGCCCTAAATGACCAGATGACCACTGGAGGAATAAAGGAATGACTCCTCTTACTCCCCCAGTGGCCACTGACCCCCTCCCACCACAAAGATGTGAATGAAACAGTACATACCAGCCTCTATGACAGCTTCAGATGCTATGGCCAGTCCTATCAGAGCAGCAAGCAGGTTCCTGGAGTAGCCTAGTGCTCAGTGCAGTGCACTGTGGAGAAGGGGACCCAGGCCAATAATCCATTCTAACCGTTACACTTGTGGTAGAAAGTGTCAGCCCCCTCTCCCAAACCTACTACATCTACAGCCATAAGGGCTATTGTAGTGGTGTATAGTTGGGTACAGTAGTTTTTGGGTGGGCTCACCATACAATATAAGGGGGTAAGGGTGAGATGTGTACTTGGAACCTTTTATGTGCAGTCCACTGCAGTACCCCACTGTTCCCTAGGGATGTCGGTGCGGCAAGTCTACTAAAAATGCTGGTTCAACCTACATCCGAATGGTTTGATTTTATGTGTTTTTCACTTGGAATTTTATTTTTGAAAATGGTCCAAAATGAAAAACATATTAAGCACAACAATGGGAAGTTACCATTTTAAAAAAGCAAAAACAAACAAAAAAAAACTGGTTTTGTAGTTTTGAAAAATGGTCGTGTTCACTACTTGATTTTTGGATTTTTTTTTTGCAAAATGTCCAAAGTCAGATTTAGACATCATATCAAAAATGGCCCTCAAGGTTCATATCCAATGGTCTTTTAAAATAAATAGAGCTATGAAGATTATTGAAGTCTTTCCTTTGAGGAATAATTTTTCTATTTCTAAGCAGGATCAGCTGCTGAGACACACAGTAAAAGGCAATGTGGCAGGTTTTTAATATTTTTTTCATTTCATTATTGCTAACAGTGCCTCCACCCTTCCATGTGGTCTACCTGTTTTACATGTCTTCTTTTGTAAGCTGCATGCAGCAGAAACTGTCTACTGTGTGTGTCTGTAAAGCACTGTGCACACGGGTTAATGCTGTACAAATAAGTTACACTAATTTAAAATGCAAAACATTAGAATTAAAAGGGCTGCTACTATTATACATGCTGATTTTACTCATGGCCACAAGGTGGCACTGTTGCATCCACTTGGCTTCCATATATATTTATCCTGAGTTCAGCAGACAGTGCTGTTCGTTGTCTGCTTCTAGAGAATCTGGGTTCTACCGTAGCCCAATTCCATTATACCCATCCCCACTTCAATTTCAGGTAGACAGCTGAGGTTCTAATTTAAGAAAAGTTGGAGCCTATGCCTTCCTGCATGCCACAGGAGAGGATTGGAAAAAAAATCAGAGTCAGTTCAACCTGTCCTCGTTAACATGCAGCGAGCTATGTAATGACCCTAAGAATTGGAAACAAATTGGTATCAAAGGAAAGACCTCTTGAGTGTGCCATGTTAAGAGCTCTGTGGAATGGTGCATAAAAACTTAAGAATTACCATACTGAGTCAGACCAAAGGCCCATTTCACCTAGTAGCCTGCTTCCTATAATGACTAAGCCAAGTCACAAGTACCCAGCAGAATCCCAAGAAGTAGCTGGATTCCATGCCACCAATCCCACGAATAAGTAGTGGCTTTCCTCAGGTCTACCTAAATAACAGATTATGGACTTTACCTCCAGGAACTTGTCCAAACCTTTTTTAAGCCCAGCCATGCTTGTTGCTTTTAACATATCCTCCGCCAATAAGTTCCAGAGCTAAACTATGCATTGTGTGGAAAAAAATACCTAATATGACTTTTAAAAATATTATCACATAACTTCATGTAATGTACCTAGTCTTTGTACTTTTGGAAACAGTAAACAATCAATTCACATTTACACATTCTACTCCGGGATTTTGTAGGCCTCTATCATTTCTTCTCCAAGCAGAGCTCGCTGAGCATCAGCATATTTACTACCAGGATTTCTCTCCTTGACCAAACTGTTTTGGGTGTGAACTGTGAAGAGCCAGCTGTGCAGGGGCCCAGGCTTCTTACCCCCTTATTGTCTTAGTAGGGCACTGCAGTTACAGTCTCAAAACCGACAGATGATTCCAACAACAGCACAAGCTAGATTTTACTAGGGATTCAGGGTTCTTTTTTTCTAGCACCATCACTGTGGAATTTACTTCCTCAGTACTTACAGACTGAGCCAAGATTATAATTTAAAAAAAAAAAAAAAAACTTGAAGACATACTTTTTTTCAATTAGCTTTTCCTTAATTCTTGAGTTTTCTTGGGAAGATTAGATAAATGTTTGTTGTTTGTCTTTTTTGCTTTTATGTTGTGTTTGACTTTACATATTGATTTTTAAGTAGCTTTGGTTATTTTTAGCTTGTTTATGGTTATAAATTTTAAAATGTATTAGTTAAAAAAAAATTTATCTGGTGTCACCTGTTAGAATTTTTACTCCTGAACCACTTTGTAAACCGCTCCATGCTAGAAAAATATACACCTAGGTGTATTCTATAAAGTATGCCTAAATTTAGGCATATTTTTTTAGAATAAGCCTAAATTTCCACGTGGATTATAGAATACACCGAGCACCCGTCTGCATGACTAAATTTAGTCGTGGGCAGTTACGTCAAGTAAAACTTGGTGTAAATTCTGACATCTAAATTAGACATGGACCGGGTGTATTCTATAACAACGTGCATAGATTTGAGAAATGCCCACGACCCACCCATTCTACACTCCCTTTTCAACTATGTGACTTAGAATTTATGCATATGACATTGCAGAATACGATAGATAGTTGCCAATTAGTATCAATAATTGCTTAATTGACAATTATCGGTGCTGATTGGCTTGTGTGCGAAAATCCAGAATATAACCGGATTTGCGTGCACAACTTAGGTCGCACTATATAGAATCTGGAGGATAGCCGGCAAACCTAACCTCCTGAGTCCTGAGCTTGGTATTTCTGTGACCACATCTCACAGGGCCCCTCTAAACATGTGGACTGGTCACCAAGTATGCGCAAAGTAATCTGACCCTGCCCACGGCATGTAGCAGAGCTGCCAAGTTACCCAGTTCCAGGAGGGAAACGTTTTGGACAGTCCTGGTTTTAAACGTACATGTCTCATGGCCAACAATAACAATTATTTTCTAGCACGTGAAACAGCGCGTGGCAAAAGCAGAACTACCACAAGGCGCCTGGGCACGCCCGGCGGTAGTGCTGCTTTGCTGCATTCTACCCATGCTGTAGCCCTAGAGCACCTTTGTAAAAAGGCCCCTAAGTTTGCTCTGTTACAGAAGCTGTAGGCTGACACTGAAGAAGTGCAGCCAAAAAAAGTGGATGAAAGTTGTGAAGATACTGACTGTGGATCGCGTTTATATATTATGGTGATGGTAGTAGCATGCCTCTAATTACATATTAGGGGTGTGCAGGGCATGATTTCCATTCTGTTTAGTTTCCCATGTCATTTTTAAAAATTTTTATGTTTGCATTTTAATTTATTACCATTTATATACCTCCCTTGTCCAGAGTGGGGTACAGCTCAAACACACATAATAAAACATTACAAAACACAACAAATACAATTTCAGTAACATAGTAAGTAAACTGATCATCATACTATGCCCATGAGCTACATAAAGCACTGTCTCAACAAATGCTGCGCAGTCTCTTAAACCATCCTGAGATCTTCTGTGTCCTGAGAGTTCCTGGCAATTTGTCTCCTCATATTCTCTAGACGAAACAGTTGAAAATCCGGAATGTTTAACAGACAAGTGTTGTCTGATCGAAGCACCTACTTCAGACATTATAAATGGAGACCATCTGACAAATACTGGGATGAATCATGATGCACCTCGTCATGAACCATCATCAGCAACTTAAATTGAATTCAGTTTTGCACAATTAACCAATTCAATTCCTGGTAATAGAGTGTACCATGATCATACTTTGACAGTCCATATAACAAATATATGGCTGAATTCATCACCACCTTCAACGCCTGTATGCGCACAGCAGGCAGGTCCACATTAATGGTCTTCTATTATTTTCTGTTTCAGGGGAATGTCATTAGTGCACAGTAATTTTGGATTTAAATTGATATGAAACTACATGGAAACTCTTTCAAATGAATGAACACTTCTATTATATATCAATTAATCATATATCTGATATTTCTAGGCTAATGAGAAGTCCCCCTTTTGATGGAGATTGGATATTGAGTAGATGGATGATCTTTAGGTACACAGAGAGTCATGAATGGTTACATGTCACAGCCTATCCGGTACATCACCACTATGCTCCTATAACTGCGAAGTACAACTGGGGGTGGGGTGGAGACTGGGAGGGGGGAAGAGTGGAGGGGGGGGGGAAATAAAATTTTGACCCTGGTTAAAATATTGGGAGATCTATGCATTGTACATTAGAAACGTTCTGTAATACTGCTTATACTATTGTGCTGTACCATATTGAGGTGTCAATAAAACAGTTGAAACATAATCATATATCTGATTGTTGGTTGTTTTGCATTGCTATTAAATGGTTACATTTCTGATACTGTTTCATAACTGTCCTATTACTAGGATTCAATTTGAAATCTCGAGGTTTACCTCACTGATTGTATTTGGTCACTTTAGTATCGTTTATACTGTTAACAAAATAGTAAGTTTTATGTCAAGCTGTACCTGCTGAACACAGCCTTGGGTGAATCTCTGCATAAAGGCCATAGGCGTGGTTTGACTGTTTCATTTTGGGGGGGGGGGGGGGGCAAAGGATATTAGCATGTTCATTTGCATATATATATATGCAAATAAATATGTTAATATGGATGAAGGAAGGGTAAAAGAGCTGGCTTTTTTTGGGGAATAACCATAATGAATACATATGAGATATCAAGCCAGCTCTTTCTCCCTTCCTTCCTTCATAGAAAAGGTTCTGTGAAAGGTCTTGAAAGAGGGCTAGCGGCCTAGCCCAAACATAAGGAAAGAAGCTGCTCATGAGCAAAAAGATGCAAAACAGTTCAGCCGCAATTTGCGACCGAGTGCGTGGGGGTGTCAGCATCTCACAGCGCCTGGCTCCAGGCACATCTTTCCGTTAACGGGAGATGTTATAGAAACGGATGGCTCAGCATTCTGCTACGCTTAACTAGCACCCTATCTTTTCCCATAACTTTTTTTTTGGGGGGGAGGGGGAATCCTTTCCGTACTTAGCTTACTTTAGTAATACAAAGAAGGTCCGTATGTTTTTTTTTAGGAGGAGGAAAGAAGAGAAGGTGGTTGTTACCTCGGGTACCTGATGCTCTTGGCGCTCTTTTATCCAGCATAGCAAACCACTTACTAACACCTCCCCCAGCAGCACCAACTCCAGTCCAAAACAGCTGCCATTCTAGCCTACTGCAAGGGAGCATGCGCGGCGTCACCCCGATCCTGGCAGCAAAGGCTGTCTACTCAAAGGGGGCGGGACCTGTCCAACCTCCGAGTTGGCTGGCTCCCGGGCTGTGCTGGACCGTGAGTTGCTGGTCGGGAAGTAATAACAAACAACCGCTTAGCTCAGCTGTAAAAGAAAAAAAAACCCAACAACAACACCCGCTTAATTGGAGGAACGTATGCGGCAACAGTAGTCACATCCGAAGGGATGGGTCATGATGGATCTCAGACCTTAATCTTCTTGGGTTTTTTTTATAATGTTATTGTTAAGTTGTCATCGTCGTCGTCTGGGGGGGCACTGCCCCCTTCACCCCCCCAATCTACGCCCATGATAAAGGCAGTTAATAAATCCAAATTAAAAAAATAAACATTCTTATGATTTCCTTGTATTTGTAATGTATTGCTTGAGGGTAAACATTTTCAGTTTGTAGACCCAAAACAGTTAAAAGAATTTCTTGATGCTAGAGCTGATGTGAATGTTGTATGCCTTCCCTAAATAGCAGGCTAGGGTCGGTAACCCGAGGTAGCAACCGCTAGATTATTTTCTTTAATCCTTTTTAGACTTTTGAATTCTTGGAATCTAATTTCTTTACTTGTGGACAAATAGGCTGTTAAGAATTTTTCTTTACTTTAATTGTACTTTAAATTTCCTCTGGATAATAATGCCGAATGCATATTCACATTGTGTAGTGAAATATTGAAATTTATTAATAAAGGTTAAAAAAAATAAACATTCAAATAACAGTATACATTCTAGCATTATATCTTATTGTAGTCATTGGTTATTACCTATGCCCAGGTTATATTTTTTCTACACTGCCTTGGGTGAATTTCTTAAAAAATGTGGTAAATAAAATCAAAATAATTGGTAGTATTTTCTAGTGAACATGCACCAAAACCAGCAAGCTAAGTTTCCTCTGATGATGAAATAGTAGTATAGAATGACTTCCTGAACTACTTAACTTAGAGCAACCACATTTCTAGCTCAGACCCATCTGTATTAAAATTAGAAAACCCAGCTGCGGTAAAAGGGGCCCTGCGTTGGCATTGGCGCATGGATTTGTCATGTGCCTCGGCCCCCTTTTACCACAGCGGGTAAAAATATAAAAAAAAGGAAATGGCTGTGCTGTAAGTTAAAAAAAAACTTGCCGCACTGCCATTTCCTGGGAGAACCCTTACTGCCACCTATTTATTTATTTATTTATTTAAAAAAACTTTACATACCACCTATAGCTAGGTGGTTTATTTATTTACATTTGTACCCCGCCTTTCCCACTCATAGCAGGTTCAATGCGGATTACATATTATATACAGGTACTTATTTGTACCTGGGGCAATGGAGGGTTAAGTGACTTGCCCAGAGTCACAAGGAGCTGCCTGTGCCTGCAGTGGGAATCAAACCCAGTTCCCCAGGACCAAAGTCCACCACTCTAGCCACTCCTCCACATAACAACATTCATAATCAACTGCAATACAAAAACATTTTTCAGCATTAAGCAGCGGACTCATTGCTTAAGGTCAGATAGTTCAATCCACAAGGAGAGTCCAGCTGACACAAAAGCTGAGGCTCTTCTATCAGCATACAGCAATTGCAGTACTGCATCAAGAGAAATACGCATAGTAGACTCTGATCTTAACATATGTCTAGGATGGTAGACCTGCAATGCCTGTTTCAGATAAAATGGAACAGAAGCAAACAACGCCAGATGAACTCGTTTCAGCACCTTAAAATGAATCCTTTGGTCCACTGGAAACCAATGTAGTTGATTAAGAGCAGGTGTCACATGTGAAAATCTAGATAAATACAACAAAAAGAGCGGAAGAAAAGCCAAAAACACAGAGAGTAAGAGCACCAAGGAAGTTTATTAGGACCCAACACGGTCTGTGTTTCGGCCAACCGGCCTTCTTCAGGGGTCTAAAATCAAACAAAACATGACAAAATCAAAATATATACAATCTTAAGCATATATAACGCCTGAAGCAGCCATACCAAATGTACATAGTAAATACAAATTGTCATAGTACAGTCGCATCAAAATCATGCTTTGAACCACACAACAATAATCATAACTGGGCAGCACACAGCACTGCCCGATTACCACCAATATTTTTCAAGCGCCGGAAATGGCACGTGGTGGAGGCAGGAACTACTACCTGGCTCCTGCAGTAGTGCCAAATTGGCACACAGCAAGCCCGCCATAGGCTTGCCATGCCTTTATAACAGAGCCCCCAAATGTTTTCCCATAAAATGTATGTCTGGAGTACAAAACTGAGAAAAATGGATTCTTCCTGAAGTTTCTTTTATCCTTAGGGGGCTAGTGTTAGAACACAAAAGCGTTCATGTTTGATTTAGGGCCCTGTTTACTAAGCTGCACTAGAGGTGTGCTAGCATTTTTAGCACATGCTGTGTAGATATCCATAATATCCCTATGGGTGTCTTCACAGCACATGCTAAAAACGACCTTAGTAAACAAGGCCCTTAGTTTTTGGGGGATTTGATATTCTGTCTTTTCAATTCAATTCTTGTATACCGCTAATATCTCCTTTCCAGGGTTCAGTGTGGTTTACATTTTAGGTGAGACAAAAGCAGATAATGTTAGTGTGAGGTATGAGAAACATTAGAGACCATTGGATTAATGCATGAAACTAAAAACATTCAAGGAAAGGATAATGGATAATACTAGGAAGCAGAAGTCATGATGGATTATGAAGCAGTCTTTGGAAAGAGAAAGGTTTTTAGCCTCTTCCTGAAGTTGAGGTAGCTGTTTCAGAACAGTATCAAGGCAGTTTAAAATAAAAACAGCTATAATAATAAACAAACTGGGGAAAAAACTAGCAGAAAGTACAATATAGAAATGTAACAATAAAAATAAACTAACATAAAACAATGAATTAATACAAGGAATATAAATATGCCATAAACATTTAAATTAAGAAAGTAAAAATAAGAAAAACAACAAGATAATTAGAACATATTATAAATCAGCAGTCTGAGATCCTTCCATACATTACCACGTTCTACTGCAAGGAGGTTTAATAGACAGGAGTGCAAGTAAGCCTATCTAGTTAACTGTATGCAAGGAAGCCAATTTGGTTAATCTCTGTTTAAAAAGCAAACCATGCGTACGTAAGGTGTGGATAAACAAATTAAAACAATCAAAGTTTAAAGCAAATGCCCATAGGTAATATGTGGTGGCAATAATGAAACAATGATGGAATAGTCACATAGCAAGCAGCCTGAGCCAACAGATTTATTTTCTACTGAACATAATTAACTTTGTATGAACTTGGCAGCTAATAGGGTGCTGAACTGGGCAATGTTGGCACATTTAGACTAACTCTGGACTTCTACATAAAGGTAGCTCTGCCTTCATTATTCAATAACTGTCTTTAAATAATAGTAATAAAAATATCAAGTGCATTTTATACTATACCTCTGCAATCCATAAAACAAAAGGAGGAAGTTCCCACATGCTATCTTTTTCTTTTCATCTAGGCACAGGAAAAAAAATTAAAATGTTCTCAGGTTTCAACCTAATTCATGTTTAATGTGGGGTATAAATGTCATAAATAAATAAATAGAAACTCTGAATGCTGAGCACCTGATTCTCATAACATGATGTCTATTTTAGTGGCCCTTTACCAGGAAAAAAAATTTCTGCATGAATATAACACATGCTAGGGTGTCCCTATAACTAGCCCCTCCAAATGACACACTGATTACCATCCATAACAAATTACTACTCTACCTATGAAAAGATATTCTGTTGTTATACTTTCTCTGTGTACATCCGTATGCTGCACAAGCCGGCATGTTTGAAAATACAAATGCTACCTACCAACAATAAAGAGGGACAACGTGGATGCAGCAGCTCACAGGTCTGCTTGCTTTGTTTTGAGAGTACGGCGACGACGGCTGCGCAGGGAAAGGGAAACTGAGACTGACCTAAATGTCAACGTTTTGACGTCAGTTGGCCTCCTGTCTATTACACCTCCTTGCTCTTGCCCCATAACGTGCGGTACTCTCATTCTGTGCTCACCGCGCCCCCTGACGTTAATTCTCTCTTAATGTCCGTCCCGCTCCCTCTCTTGCTGTACTCAGTCCAGGGAGGTTTTTCTTCACCCCGCCCCCTGATAGTCAAGTTTGCTCTCCCGTCTCTCCTTCATTGTGTCCACCCCCGCTCCCTTGACGGTCTACTCTTCCCCGCCCCCCCCCCTCCAACGTGTTATCCTCTCATTCTATTTGAGCTCCGCCCCCTGACGCTCAGTTCCAAGTAAAGAGGTTGGATTAACCCAAGGTCTATTAAACCTCCTTGGATTAACCTGTTCCTCCTCCGCCCTTTTTCTTCGCCCCGCCCCTAAGTGTTTCTTTGTCACTCTCTGTCCACCTCGCCCCCCTATGTTCTCATTCTCCGTGTCCGCCCGAAAGGAGGTTATATTAAACTTCCTTGGTCCGCCCCAAGGAGATTAGATTTCTTGGTTTCCCACCCCTTGGACCGCCCCGCCCCTAACATGGTCACTGTTCCAACCAAAGAGACGTAGCAGGTATAATATATAACCCATATAATGTAGGTTAATCTCTGTTTCCACTGCTCCGCGCAGCCTTCATCCAGTACACTGACAACAAAGCAAGCAAAGCTACTGCATCCTCTTTGTCATTCTTGTTGGTAGCATTTCCTTTTAACCGGCGCCACACGTAGCTGACCACCTTCTAAACGGCTACATGTAGCCGGTCAGAGTGTAGCCGTAAACCGGTTACACGTAGGCAGGCTAGATTCTGACCGGCCACATCTACCTGGCTAGAGCGGCTAGATTCTGACTGGCACATGTACTGTAGCTGGCTAGACTGACTGCTATTTTCTGACCGGCTACATGATGTGGCCGGTTAGAAGGAAATGCTACCTACAATAAAGAATGACAACGAGGATGCAGGCAGCTGCTCATAGGTTTGCTTGCTTTGTTGAGTGTACTGGATGACGGCTGTGCGGGGAAATGAAAACAGAAATCAACCTAATTGATTTCAAAGTGTTCTTGCTCTCCCGTCTATTGAGCCTCCTTAGTTTCCAACTTCCAAGGAGGTTCTCATTCTAACAGCCTTGGACTGTTCTGCTCCACCCTCCTTGGTTCTGTCATGTCCATCCCGCCCCGTCACGTGCGCCTCTTTTTCTCCACCCCGCCCCTCCGCTCAATGCTCCGCCCCTTCTCTTTCCGTCTGCGCTGGAGCTTGGTAGTGGTGGCGGCCTGGCTGCGTGACGGACACCGAAATACGGGAGCCCCCGGGAGCGGGGGCAGAAAGCGCTGAGTTGAGCCCGGGCGGAGGAGAGAAAGAAAGGTAAAAAAAAAAAATCCGAAAAGAGTGTTTTAGGCGAGTTTGGAAACAAGTATGTGCACGTTATAAGCGTGCCTGCGCCTTGCAAGGGGGTTGCATGAACCCGAGTGCGCTGTAATCGTGCACAGACCTCCCCAACCTATAATAAGAAAAGCTGTCGGCGGCAATAGCACCACCTACCGCTCCCCCATTCTCTCCATATGGCGAGAGGCCGGGATGGTTCTCCTCTGCTGTCCCATATCTCAGATAATTACCCCCCCCCCCCCACCCCCACTCCTCATTGCTACTCTCAAATCTCAAGTAGCCCCATTTCCATTCACTGTTGCCCCCGATCTCTGATACCTCCCCCTGCTTCCTCGGATCACGGATAACTCCCTTTCTTCCTCATTGCTCCCCACCAAAGCTAAAATAATTCGGCTTATGACTGAATCTTAGATACTTCTTACTGCAATTTCTGATAGCCCCCCCCCCCCCGTTTCTTTCCCAACTGCTTCAGGATCTCAGCTAACCCTTCCCCCCCCCACACACATAATACCTCTCCTCTAGCCACTCGCAGCCGTCCGGATATCAGATAACCCGTGCTCCCCCCCCCCAATATCTCCGATAAGCCCCCTCATCGCCGCCCCAGCATCCCATATAACCCTCTTCCTTCTCACTTCTGCTCCCAGGTCTCAGATAAACTCCCTTTCGCCTTCACTGCTGTCGACCGATCTTTTTAGATGATCCCTTTTCCTCCTCCTCCCCCCCCCCCCTTACACTGCTGCTGCAGTTTGGGGTTTGTACGTTCATTGTTCTACTCTGTTCAGCTTTTGACTTTATATTTTAGTTTCCTAAAGGCAATTCATGCAGGATCTTTACTAAAATCCCTTATGGTCTGTGCAAGAAGTGAGTGGGGGGAAGAACATATGGCTCATAGAAAAAATGATTATTTGAAATTATCTGTAGGGCAGGACAGGTTGGGGGGGGGGGGGGGGGAGAGGGTTAGTTCTCCTCACTGATTCCAAAACATTTTCAGTTCATTGCACCCTTTGTGTCCGAGCAATCTTTTTGCTGCACACCTCCCCCCAGCCATACAGGTCTCCATCTTTTTCTCTGCACAAATATAACGGTGCTAGGGTGTCCATATAACCAGCCCCTCCAAATGACACGCTGATTACGGTTTATAACAAATTACTACTCTACCAAGGAAATATAGACTGACCTATTGGCTTCAACTTTTTGACTTCATCCTGTCTCCTGTTTTCATCCAGCCTCCTTGGCAGTTGCCTCTGCGAGTCCCGAAGGCCTTCTGCGTGTCCCAAGTGGCCTTTGGTGACCAGATACGGTGACCAGAATTGAACATAATACTCAAGGTGAGGATGCACCATGGAGCAATGCAGAGGCATTATAATATTCTTGGCCTTATTTGCATCCCTTTTCTAATAATTCCTAGCATCTTGTTTGCTTTTTTTTTTGTCTGCCACCACACACTGGACAGAAAATTTCAGCCTATTGTTTGCAATGATACCTAGATCTTATTCTTGGATGCTGACTCTCAAGGTGGACTCTAGCATCAGGTTGACCCTGGTGCACCACAGCAAAGTCTCTGGGGTGGCATGGCAAATCCCAACCTTCCTCCCACCCGAACCGCTACTGCATACAGCAGCGGCAGAACAACAACAAAAATAAAAAGGAAAAAAAAGCAGTTGTCTTCAAGCATGGGCTGTCAGCTCTGCTGGTCCTCTGCCCCCGCTGACGTCAACTATTTTTCCTTTTTATTTTTGTTTGTTTTCTGCCGCTGCTGTCTGCAGTAGCTGTTCGGGAGGGAGGTCGGGATTGCTGTGGCACCCCAGAAGTTTCCTTGGCGCTCCAGGCTGCTGTGGTGCACAGTTTGGGAAATGCTGGTTCTGGTGAAAGAAAAAATAATTTGTAGGCTTCAGCCTTTCCCTCCTCCCTCCACGCTAGAAAAAAAGGATCCTGCAAGGGTTGCCAGCTGTGGCTTTCAAAACCTCTGGCTCTTAGTTTATATGGTCAGCCTGATGCTAGAGTCCACCTTGAGAGTCAGCATCCAAGAGCAAGATCTAGATATTGTAGACAATGTGCTGAAATCTTCTGTCCAGTGTGTGGTGGCAGCCAAAAAAGCAATCAAGATGCTAGGAATTATTAGGAAAGGGAAGCAAGTAAGACCAAGAATATTATAATGCTTCTCTATCGCTCCATGGTGCATCCTCACCTTGAGTATTAATGTTCAGTTCCTCGTCACTGTGTCTTGAATATATAGCGGAATTAGAAAAGGTTCAAAGAAGAGCGACTAGAATTATAAAGGGGATGGAACTCATCTCTTATAAGGAAAGGCTGCAGAGGTTAGGGTTCTTCAACTTAGAAAAGAAACTGCTAACCGATTATGTACAACCTTCTAAAATGGGAGTCAGCCCTGGGTGTCTCATACGAATACCCACCATGGGAGTGGGTATTTTGATCGCTATTTAAGGTTTGTGTCTCTAGTGCTTTAATGGAGAATGGATATAAAATACTATATAGCTGGTATTACACCCCTAAGCGTTTAGCTGCTATATTTCAATCGGGGTCTCCTCTTTGTTGTCGACAGTGTGGCTTAGTTGGAGATATGTGTCATGTATGGTGGACTTGCCCTCGTGCCTAAGTATTTTGGACTGTTTTGAAATTTGTCTTCAGCCTTACTAAGACTTCATACCCCTTGAGAATGGATTGTTGTCTCATTGACTTTAAGCCGTGGGGGGGGGGGGGGGTGTGTGTGAAAGCGTTCATCCATCATTTAGTTACTTGTGTTTGTAGCGAGTAAATTGGTACTTGCTGTGGCCTGGAAACAACCCACTTTACCTGAACTTGCTGTGATTTTGCGGAAACTGGCCCATTAGATGGGCCAAACTAACAGCTTTGCTTAGTGGACAACTGCTGGCATATTTTCACATTTGGGACCCCTATGTGAAGTGGACTGCCTGCCCTGATTCTTCTCTGCCTACTATATAAAAACTTGTAGAGGGGGGATGTTCTAGCGGGAGGGGGGTGGGTTGGGGTTTAGGTGAGACGTGATGCTTTATTGCCTTTTCAATGTTATTCTGCCTTTTTTTTTTTGTAATGTCTTTGATGGTTGCGGCAATGGAACCGTTAATTTGTATAACTGAGTTTTAATAAAAATTTTCAGAAAAAGAAAAGAGACTGCTGAGGGGAGATATTATTGAGGTTTACAAAATCCTGAGAGGTGTAGAACTAGTAAAAGTGAATCGATTTGTTTTGTTTTTCATTCTTTCAAAAAGTACAAAGACTAGGGAGCGCTTGAAGTTACACGGAAATACTTTTAAAACAAATAGGAAGAAATATTTTTTTCACTCAACGAATAGTTAAGCTTTGGAACTCGTTGCCAGAGGCTGTGGTAACAGCAGTTAGTGTATCTAGGTATAAAAAAGGTTTGGACACGTTCCTGGTGGAAAAGCTCATAGTCTGCTATTGAGACATGGGGAAGCCACTGCTTGCCCTGAGGTGTCCTTTTACAAAGCAGTGGTAAGCCAATGTGGGCCTACTGCACACTAATCTGGAGATGCCGCTGGAGGTAGTTCAGCCCCAGTGTGCACCATTTCCCATGCAGGGAAAATTGGCCCGTATTTCGTAGTGCATTGCTAACTTGGCGGTAATCGGGCAGTGCTATGCGCTACTTGGTTAGTGCGGGAGCTCTTACTGCCACCTCAGTGGGCGGCAGTAAGTGCTCCCCCCTTCCCCCAGCATGGCCACGCAGTAAGAGCATTCTTACCACATGGCCATGTCTCTTTTTCAATCTTTTTACTGTAGTTTGGTAGCATAGAATGTTGCTACTATTTGGGAGTTTGCCAGGTACTTGTGACCTGGATTGGTCAGTGTAAGAAACAGGATACTGGAATAGATGGATCATTGGTCTGACCCAGTATGGCTATTCTTACATTCTTAACTTTTTTTTTTTTTTTTAAGGAGGTTGGGGGGGGGGGGGGGGGGAGGAGAGAAATGACTGAAACCGAACTAGAATTTGAGTGCGATGGGTTGTTACGTGCGTTGATGATAAATGCTTGTTGTTTTTATTGGAGGGGGGAGGTTGGGATGAGGAAACAAAAGGTATGATGTTTGACAGAAAATTTTTTTAATTGCTATTTCAAAGCTAGCAAAATTTGATATCCCTTTCCTCCATGTTGTGATTGTATTAAATTTTTTTTAAGTATAATCTTGGGGTTTTTTGCCTTAAGCAAGCTTCTGTTGTGTTTGCTCTGTCCACCCTTCTATGTACGTGCATGAATTGGAGGACCCCACTCATTTACAAAATCTCTCTGAAATTTTAGGGGTCCAGCACTTCTAATAGCTGCTTCAAGGAAACGCGTAAAAGCTGCTCTTGTTTGTCAAACTATATTTAAGTTTTAGAGCTAAGCACATACTTTGGGAAGTAATGTTGTAAACTTTTAGCATTCTATGAGTTGGATCCTTAATTGGGTTCTTGGCCCACTCTTATAAGTCCTTGCCTCCGAGAGCGTACAATCAAAATCAGTAACTGAGGCGGTGAGAGAGAGTGTGACTTACAAGGTCATGAGGATGGTCAGTGATGGAGGTTAATTTGAATTCTGGTTTCTCGAATTTGCTCGGTGTCAAAAGGAATGGCTGCAGAAGGATATAGGATTTGAACTCTTTTCCAAACTAATGCTCTAACCATCTTGCCCCTCCTCTATAGTTCAGAGAAGCTGGTGATAGCCGCAAAACTAATTTGGTTTGAGCCTGGCATGTATCCTTTTTGAAAAGTGCTGAGCGTTGCCCGCCAAAGTATGTAGAATTATACAGGGCCAGATGTGAGCAGCATTTTTCCCACGGGCACATCTGGCTCTTTAGTTTGGAAATCTTCAGTACAGTGGGATTAGGGGTGGGGGGGGGGGGGGGGTGAAGAGGATGTTCACTTTGATTCTACATAGCACAAAAATAAGTGCCACCAGATTAGACACTGGTACATGAGCATTGCCCAGATATTTTTGTAATGGTGTTGCTGTTGTGTGGTGACTATAGGCCAAGTCTGCAGAGCAGCGGCTCTGCTTCCCAGCCCTTTTCTCCACTGTCCTTTCATCTATCCTATCAACTATTGTAGTTCCTTTCTAAGCTACTCCATATTGTATTTTTAACATAAAGGCAGTTAATCAACTAGATAGATATTTATATTCGAGTGATGCATGCGATGTTTTAATTTTTTGGAAAAACAAGCAAAAGCGCTGGTCACAACTGGCAAAATTTGCATGGGGGATCCTGTACATTCTTGCTACCAGCACTTAGAGAATGACACGGGGACAGTGTTTGGCCCCTTCTCCGCCCCATCCCCGTGGTTACCGCTGGTCCCTGGCCCAGTATTATTCTCTATCGGTATATCAAATAAATTGACGATGTCATTTTGTCTGTCCTATAACAGCAGATGTGGTGGTTTTTTTTAGTTTTTGTAAAAAGAAAGCTGTATCATAGTGGCGTGACAAAGGGCATTTCCTGTATCTGTTCCAGACTTCATTTTAGGCTTATGTAACAACTAGTCTGTATTAAACTGATAGGGCAGCATCTTATTTGATAGAGGTAGAGGTTGCCTCCTCTTAATCCCTCTCATCAACCCCACTTCTGTTTCTAATTTTAGCCCCTAATCCCCTCTCCAGTATTTTTGCTTGTGCTTTGATAAAAAAAAAATCACAATATTTGATCAGTATCTACTTTAAAAGTATGCTGTAGCGTTGCTTGTCTTGTTTGCCAAATTGATTGTAATTCATTTTGTGTGAGCTTCATTATTCCTCTAGAAAAACGGCTTATCTTCATATCTTCAAGTCCCTGCTCTTGGAGCTTATCAGGAAATCATGAGAGGAGAAAAATGGTTGTTTTTATAAAAACACTCTTTGAGGCACATGAAATGGTGCTCAGGGGCTGAACCTATGTGTTCCTCCATTTGGAAGGAGCTATACCTTAAGCGGAAATTGAGAGCAGCATCGGATGGATGGGTGGGAAGCTAGAGTCTTGTGCTGTTGAAAATAACCCTGATTTGATAAATGAGGTCATTTTCAGTGGAGTTAAAAGTGAAAAAATGCTAGAAATTTTGTGTATAAGCATTGTTCGCTTCTTTGTTGAGCTTGAGTATTGAAGAAATAGGATGATGTTGAAAAAGTGGCAGTCCACAGTAGGATGGAAATGAGAAAGGGGAGTGGTTTTTTTTTTTTTCCTGCAATAAGTGATATTTTTTTAGTCATTTCGGATTATGGAGCACTTAAACATCTCTTAACTGGCAGAATTCTTTTTCTGCTTTTGTGTTTGAAACTCTTGAAACTTGTGTGTGTTAGCGCACAGACTGGTCGTAAGGTTTCCATGGGTTCTGCAGAGGATTACAGGGGGGCAGTGACCATTATGTTAACCAAGCACTCTTGCGGGTTGCAAACCCTTAGGTCCAATGACCTGAAAGCGCAGGCATCACTTTCACATGTTTTGCATATATTTCAACACCTCTTTTTTTTTTTTTTTTTTTCCCTCATTGCTCAATGAGCTCAGTAGAACTTGAGTAGCCCCAGTTTGAAAGTGGCAGAACTGGTGTTTGTGTGGCCAAGAGATTTGTCCAAGCTTTTACCATTTCCAATTTGCATCCTACACCCTGGCTCTTCGAAGTCGGCTTTTTCTGTGGGGTTGGGGAGGGAAGCCTGTTTAGTGTTTACCAGGGTTTCACTGTGTGGTGTTGGTCATTTGCCGAGAAACCCAAAAACAAGGCCACAGTTTACACTTCTCAGATGAAAAGTTCTGTGATCTGTAAGTGTAAAAATACTACACGTTTGGTTGGCTGGGAGAGATGGAAAAGCTGATGAGTTTACAGAAAAATGAATTAAGTAGAAGGGAGGAATGAGGAACACTGGACAGATAAAGTAAAAAGTAGGAGATACTGGGCCATGAGGGCTAGTGGCTGGGTTGGAGAGGGAGGGAGAGAAAAGAGGGGTGAAGTTGGTGGTGAGAGGGAGGGACAGTGATATTGGAGATATTCTGGTATCCTGAAGAGAGAGCTGCAAAAAGGGAAAGAGAAATGGGACTTGCTATACCGCCTTTCTAAGGTTTTTGCAACTACATTCAAAACGGTTTACATATATTCAGGTACTTATTTTGTACCAGGGGCAATGGTGGGTTAAGTGACTTGCCCAGAGTCACAAGGGAAGATTGGTTGGTTGTTATTGTAAGGTTGGATTGAATGGGTGGAGAGGGGGGAGAGTGAATCTTATTTATTTTATTTTTTTTTTAATTTTGTGCAAGTTTGGATACGCTTATTGAAAAGTTTGATTTCATTTGTTTTTTTTTTTTTTGGAATGGTATTAAATTTTCAGTAAAGAAAAAGAATAGGAAAATACTTCACATGTCACTAAGGGCCTCATTTACAAAGCTTGCACTAGCGATTCCTGTGCGGCAAATGAGAGGAAGCCCATAGGAATTGAATGGTCTTCCTCTCATTTACCCCGCAGGAATCGGTAGCACGGCTTTGTGAAAAAGTCCCTAAAACTAAATCAAAAGTGCCCCCACCAGTTTTTAGGAGTTTTTTTTTTTACTTGGTTTATTTCTAATGCTCCAGGTTTCATATAACCCAAAAACATACAAATCAGAAAAATATCAGAAACCAGGCATCAATTGGGTGTATGTGGACTCTTCAATGTACCCCACATTCACATAGCAACAACACGATTCTACGGCCTTTAGGATTTTGCCCCTCCACCCCCAAATTGTGTCTGGTAACTTGAACATTAAAAAAAAAAAGAAGCGTTTAAAGGGAGCTCTAATAAACCTTGAGAAGCATCTGTTCTTTTTCATAATAGTTTCTTGACTCCCTCTCCTCTCCTAACTCACTTTATTTCAGTATGTGTGCTTGCCTGCATGTCGATGCTCATCCACTGTTTTTTTTGGCCACATCACCATGTACAGAGAAGTGTGTTTTATGGGGAAGGGGCAAGGCCAGAAGGGGCCTGAGGGTGGATTTCCCCTAGTGCTCCCTTTCTCCTGCCTCCCTCCTCATTTTTAATTACAACATCCACATGCATGTAACTCCTGCACCGCCCTGAGTAGCTTCATAAGTACATAAGTACATAAGTAGTGCCATACTGGGAAAGACCAAAGGTCCATCTAGCCCAGCATCCTGTCACCGACAGTGGCCAATCCAGGTCAAGGGCACCTGGCACGCTCCCCAAACGTAAAAACATTCCAGACAAGTTATACCTAAAAATGCGGAATTTTTCCAAGTCCATTTAATAGCGGTCTATGGACTTGTCCTTTAGGAATCTATCTAACCCCTTTTTAAACTCCGTCAAGCTAACCGCCCGTACCACGTTCTCCGGCAACGAATTCCAGAGTCTAATTACACGTTGGGTGAAGAAAAATTTTCTCCGATTCGTTTTAAATTTACCACACTGTAGCTTCAACTCATGCCCTCTAGTCCTAGTATTTTTGGATAGCGTGAACAGTCGCTTCACATCCACACTCTGCAGTGACCCTGCCTGCAGTGCACAGTGGGATCTTGAGTCCATTTCATTATAACATTATCATGTGGTGTGCAAAAGATACATGCTCAGTATATACCCGAGGCGCCTGTAATTCACCGTCGGGCCTTACAAAACATTTTATGCATCGCATTTTTGGAGTCTTATACCTTTCAATTTCTTTTTAAGCCACCAGGGTTGTCTTTTCCCATTCTCATTGGCAGGACAAACTTTCTAAAAATAAAAATCCCAAACCAAAAATCTAAAATACGTAATGAAAAAGACCAGCCACCCGCTGAGTAAACAGGCAAAATTAACCCTGCATCTTTGAGTTTTTGTTTTTTGGTTTTTTTTTGATAACATATGATCAGACATTTTCTGGGATAAATAATTTTTGTTCAGCCACAGAATCATCACTGAAGTATTGGTTTAAGGGCAGGTGATTCAGCTTGTCTTGGAGGTACTACAACCTCCACCCCACCTCAACCTCAAGAGCGATAGCAAATCAAAAATTATGGTAACCACCATAAGAATGATTTAAAGGTGCTTTATGTGAACCACTGAAAACCAGTGCAGACCCTTTCTTCAGATGCATAAATACAACTGTTTTTTGGTGTCTTATGGCTACCAGTGGATCTCTACGCTGGAATTTATTTACCATCCTTGGAAGCATATTTTCAAAGCACTTAGCCTTCCAAAGTTCCATAGAAACCTATGGAACTTTGGAAGGCTAAGTGCTTTGAAAATATGCCTTTTGGTCACCAATGTCAGAATTTGCAAAAAAAAAACAAACAAACCCCAAAACAAATAGAATGCTAGAAATTATTAGGAAAGGGATAGAAAATAAGACAATTATTTAATGTCTCTGTATTGCTTCATGTGTGTGAGTATTGTGTGCAATTCTGGTCGCCGTATCTCAAAGATAATATGGAATTAGAAAAGGTTCAAAGAAGAGCAACCAATATGAGAGGAGTTCTTGAAAGGCTTAAGAAGTTAGGGCTCTTCAGCTTGGAACAGAGACAGCTGAGGGGGATATGATAGAAGTCTTCAAAATTTTGAGTGGTGTAGAATGGGTAAATGTCAATAGATTGTTTATTCTTTCAAAAGTACTAAGACTAGGGGACACTCAATGAAATTACATGGTACAGTGGAACCCCAATATTACGTGCCCTGCAATAACATGAATCCGCATATAACGCGATCATGTCTTGGCTCCACTTTTTCTACTTACAGCTCCTCTGTTGGCAGTGTCTAGGCTACACTGGGGTGGGCATGAAAAACCTGGGGTGAGAAAACAACTTTGGGTGAGCCCTGTCTAAGCGGCTGAAGGCCGCTCTCAGAAACCAACTTCTATGAAAACAACTTCTGTTGAGCTCAGGTGTGTTCATGTTTTATTGACCCCACTATAACATGACTTTGCATTTAACGCAATGATATTTTATGGATCCCAATCGTCATGTTATGTCTGGGTTCCACTATAATACTTTTAAAACAAATAGGAGGAAATATTTTTTCACTAAACGAAAAGTTAAGCTCTGGAGCTTGTTACCAGAGAATATGGTAACAGTGGGTCCTCTTAAAGATTTGTTTAATATATCCTTGCAGACGGGAGAGGTTCCGAGGGATTGGAGAACGGCGGTGATAGGGAAGAAGCTGGAAACTACAGGCCGGTAAGCCTCACTTCGGTTATTGGAAACGTAATGTTAGCGATGCTGAAGGAAAGGATAGTGAATTTCCTGGAAGCCAATAAGTTGCAAGATCCAAGACAACATGGTTTTACCAAAGGGAAATCATGCCAAACGAATCTCATTGAGTTCTTTGATTGGGTGACAGGAGAATTGAATCAGGGACGAGCCATGGACGTAATCTACTTAGATTTCAGCAAAGCTTTTGACATGGTTCCCCACAGGAGGCTCTTAAATAAACTGGATGGGCTGAAGATAGGACCCGAAGTGGTGAACTGGATTAGGAACTGGTTGACGGACAGACGCCAGAGGGTGGTGGTGAATGGAATTCGCTCGGAGGAGGGAAAGGTGAGTAGTGGAGTGCCTCAGGGATCGGTGCTGGGGCCGATTCTGTTCAATATATTTGTGAGTGACATTGCCGAAGAGTTAGAAGGTAAAGTTTGCCTATTTGTGGATGATACTAAGATCTGTAACAGAGTGGACACCCAGGAGGGAGTGGAAAACATGAAAAAGGATCTGAGGAAGCTAGAAGAATGGTCTAAGGTTTGGCAATTAAAATTTAATGCGAAGAAATGCAAAGTGATACACTTAGGGAATAGAAATCCACGGGAGACGTATGTGTTAGGCGGTGAGAGTCTGATAGGTACGGACGGGGAGAGGGATCTTGGGGTGATAGTATCTGAGGATTTGAAGGCGACTAAACTGTGTGACAAGGGGGTGGCCGTAGCTAGAAGGTTGTCAGGCTGTATATAGAGAGAGGTGTGACCAGCAGAAGAAAGGGGGTGTTGATGCCCCTGTATAAGTCGTTGGTGAGGCCCCACCTGGAATATTGTGTTCAGTTTTGGAGGCCGTATCTTGCTAAGGATGTAAAAAGAATTGAAGCGGTGCAAAGAAAAGCTACGAGAATGGTATGGGATTTGCGTTACAAGACGTATGAGGAGAAACTTGCTGAACTAAACATGTATACTCTGGAGGAAAGGAGAAACAGGGGTGATATGATATAGACGTTCAAATATTTGAAAGGTATTAATCCGCAAACGAACCTTTTCAGGAGATGCGAAGGCGGTAGAACGAGAGGACATGAAATGAGATTGAAGGGGGGCAGACTCAAGAAAAATGTCAGGAAGTATTTTTTCATGGAGAGAGTAGTAGATACTTGGAATGCCCTCCCGCAGGAGGTGGTGGAAATGAAAACGGTAACGGAATTCAAACAAGCGTGGGATAAGCATAAAGGAATCCTGTGCAGAAGGAATGGATCCTCAGGAGCTTAGTCGAGATCGGGAGGCGGGGATAGTGCTGGGCAGACTTATACAGTCTGTACCAGAGCCGGTGGTGGGAGGCAGGGATAGTGCTGGGCAGACTTATACGGTCTGTGCCAGAGCCGGTGGTTGGGAGGCGGGGATAGTGCTGGGCAGACTTATACGGTCTGTGCCCTGTAGAGCACAGGTACAAATCAAAGTAGGGTATACACAAAAAGTAGCACATATGAGTTGTCTTGTTGGGCAGACTGGATGGACCGTGCAGATCTTTTTCTGCCGTCATCTACTATGATACTATGTTAGTGTATCTGGGTATAAAATGGTTTGGACAAGTTCCCAGGGGAAAAGTCCATAGTCTGCTATTGACCTAGATATGGGGAAGCCACTGCTTGCCCTGGGATTGGTAGCATGAAATGTTGCTACTATTTGGGATTCTGCTAGTTACCTGTGACCTGGATTGGCCACTTTTGGAAACAGGATACTGGGCTAAATGGACTATTGACCTGACCCAGTATGGATATTCTTGTGTTCTAAGAATGCATGTTTAAACAGAATGAGGCATGGAGCAATTCTCTGGCTCAGTGCCCTCATTCTTGGAGAGCTTCATGCCCAGGGCCAGCCCAACTATTAGGCAAAACTAGGTGGTCACCTAGGGCAGCAGCTTTTGGAGGGTGCCAAAGAGCAGCTTCAGTCGAAGCAAAACAATAGGTCCTGACAGCCACAAACTCAAAGAACCATCAGCACATACTTAACCTGCATTTTTTTAGGATATTTGTGTGATGGTTATGATTGATTTTAATTGTCAAAGTCTTGGGGGTGAGGGGCCTGAAATTTATTTGAGGGGAAATGTAAGGCTAAAGGTTTGTCTACATTTATTTTTAAATGTTTCTGGGTTTTGCCACTACTCAAGCCCCAGGCCCCTTATCATGGAGGAGGAGTAGCCTAGTGGTTAGTGCAGTGGACTTTGATCCTGGAGACCTGAGTTCGATTCCCACTGCAGCTCCTTGTGACTCTGGGCAAGTCACTTAACCCTCCATTGCCCCTGGTACAAAATAAGTACCTGAATATGTGTAAACCGCTTTGAATGTAGTTGCCAAAAACCTCAGAAAGGCGGTATATAAGTCCCATTTCCCTTTCCCTTTGTATGGGTGCTGGGGTGGGGTGAGAGGTGAGGAGATGGATCCAGATGTACACTTTTTGCAAGACTTTGCAGGTATAGCTCTGTTAAGATGATGCCAGACCATTGCTCAGCCGTGCCTTGGTTGTGGCATTCGCCATTCACATGCAGAGAAAGTGCAACTCCGCAGGCCTGTATTTCCTGGCTGTCCTGTCCTCGTAGAGAAGGAAGCAAGTAATGTCTTGCACTTTTCTGATTCTTGATAGTGTTTGACAGGTTTCCAAGTGCCAGGTTACAGAAAGATAAGGTTAGTGATGATAATCTCAGCCATTAAGTAATAATGCCTGATAGAGCAGGCGTGTGACAGCTGAGCTAGTGATCACTAGATTAGAGGGGCAGCAGGTAAGGTCACCAAAGAAGCCTACCAGTGTTTGGCTGGTGAGGGGGTGGGGTTGTTTTACTTGTGGTTTAGAAAAACAACCTGCAGTTTTTGCTTCATTAATAAAGAGAGATTTGTGATCACAGAAGTTCCCCCCCCCCCCCCCCCCCCCCCCAGTTGTCTCCTTAATCAGTCTATACATGTGCCAAAGTGACAAATCTAGAAGCTTTTGATGCTGGTCCTACTGAAATGTAATGACTCTTAAGAAATCCCTTTTATGCCGTGAAACTCCTCCAAAGAGTTTCTTTTTTTTTTTTATTATGAAACATAAAAATGTTTACGCACAGGGCTTTTTTTGAGGGGGTACTTGGGGGTACTGAGTACCGGCACCTTTTCCATTGCCTGCTAAAATTGACCCATGGTCCACAAGTTTTAATGAAAGAGCTCAGGCTCTACACACTAATTCTGCCTTGTCATTGATTCTGTGACTGGTTGCAGGGGGCCTGGCTATTGTGAGGTGGGTTCCTCAGTGATCACCCCACACCTGGCATTTCAGTACCGGCACCTTTTTTGCTAGAAAGAATGCACTGTTTACGCATCACAGTAAACCTGGGCCAGTTGAGTTCTTTGATGTGGTTCTGACAGTGTCTAGTTCCGAGTGATTTGATCCTGGTCCAGTTGTTCGACTGGTCCCCATTTGAGCTTTGTGGGTGACTTGAGTCTGCAGAGTCCTATCGGGAGGTCTTCAGATCCCTGTCTTTGGTGTCTCATGAATTTACTTCTTCCATCCCTTCACTTCTCCCCTGTTTCCTGTGGAACTCTCCTTTTCCAGTACAACAGCCTTAAAAACCTGGGGGGAGGAGAAAAGAGGTTTACTGGAGAGGGCGGGACAGAGTATCGGTCCTGATTTTTCTCATGTGGGGTAAGACTTATGGAGACTGTGAGCTTGGGGGGAGCAGCCAGCTGTGGTAAGTCCGACTCCACTATTCACCCTTCTCCATTGAGAAAAATGGCCATTTAACCCTAGTCTCTGTTTTCTGTCCAGTAACCAATTATTAATCCACAGAAGGATATTGCCTCCTATCCCATGACTTTTTTTAATTTTCTCAGGAATCTCTCATGATGAACTTTGTCAAAAGATTTCTGAAAAATCCAGATACGCTACATCAAACAGCTCACGTTTATCCACATGTTTATTTATTCCCTCAACAAAATGAAACAAATTGGTGAAGCAAGATTTCTCGTGGCTGAACCCATGCTAACTCTGTCCCATTAAACCACGTTTGTGTATGTGTTCTGCAATTTTATTCTTTATAATAGTTTCCACTATTCTCCCTGGCACTGAAGTCAGGCTTACTGGTCTGTAATTTTCCAACTCACCCCTTGAACCCTTTTTAAAAATTGGCGTTAGCATTGTCCACCCTCCAATGTTCAGGTACTACAGATGATTTTAATGACAGGTTACAGATTGCTAACAAGCAAGGTGGGACCCCCAGCCGTCCAATGGTGGTGTAGGTGGCCTCCCTCCATGAATTGGGTGGAGAAAAATCTTCTCTGCTTGTCAGTAGCGCACATCGCTAGATCTTTGATTGTGTAGGTGAATCTTCTCAGCAAGCTCTCCTTGGACCCGGGAGAATGGGAACTATCAAACTAGGGTTTTCAGCTGATAGTGGACCAATATGGTTTTCTGCTTCTGGACTTGATGGCGATGAAAAGGAATGCCAAAGTGCCCGAGTTCTTCAGGTATCGTAAAGAACTGGGCTCGATAAGGGATCCGATGCCCTACCGCAGCCCTGGCCGGAGACACATCTAATGTATGTCTTCTCAGCCCATTATGGGCGATGTGTTGAAAAGGATTGCATTGCAACGGGGTCGAATAATTCTCATAGCCCAGATTGGCCACCAAGGTCGAGGTACGCGGACCTGATTCAACTGCTAAATGGGGATTCTCTCCTTCTAACGAAGGTGCACAGCCTACTGAAGCAAGGTTCAATGCTTGTGGAGGATCAGTGTCCCTTTGGTCTTACGGCTTGGCCATTGAAAGGGCTCGGTTGAGACAAAAAGGTTATTCTGGTCATTGCTACCTTGCTTCATGTTTGGAAATGCTCTACATCCATGATGTATGTGAGGGTATGCAGGACGTTTGAGGACTAGTGTTCTGAGCATGGACTTTCTCTTTTCTCTGCTCAGATTGCGCACATCTTAGTTTCTCCAGGCAGGTTGTGAGAGAAGATTGGCATTAGGTTCCTTAAAAGTTCAGGTTGCAGCTTTGGTCTTTTTCAGAGGCTGACTACAGAGCCACTCACTCCGGAAGGCCACTTTGAAAGGTCTTATTCTAAGGTCTTGGCTATTGTGTCGGCACGTAAGGTTTTGGAGCTTCAGGTTTTCTTGCCAGGATCCCTTTCTCCACTTTTCAGACACGGGAGTCTCTCTGTGCATGGTTCCTTCCTTTTCTTCCGAAAGTGGTATCAGCATTTCATCTCAACCAATCTGTGGAGTTTCCATCCTTTCACATAGAGGACAAAGAGGCTCTGTATTCTTCCTTGAAGCTTCTTGATGTGTGTAGATTCCTCATTAATATCTGGAAGTTATGAATGAGTTTCACAAAATTGGACAGACTGTGCTTTTTGGTAAGCAGAGTCTTAGCCTCATGGCTTCCAAGCCCACATTCCTTAGTGTCCCTCCGGACTGGCCCAAAATGTGACGAATGGGTTGTGCATGCATTCCAGCAGGTGGAGACTGAAAACTCTGACTCTAGAGAGAGCCAATGAGAGCCCTGGCTAACTGGAACTAGACTCAGTATTCTCAGTCTCCAGCAGGTGAGCCCTTCTCTGTACTCTCTTCTGCTGTTTTTTTGTTTTTACTAAATTTGTAAAAATAGGCTGTTTGGGGTAGGGAGTATCTTTACAGCATTTTTTCATTTGACATTATTTTTTCTGTGACCCGGGGTCTCTTGCAGTTTCTGGAGGCAGAGGCCTGCTGGGGGTGGGTCTCCCTAAGCCTCAGGGATGTCTAACTCGGGTGGCCGGGTCCCTCCCCCCACTTCTCCTGTGGTCTCCCTGCACGGCTCTGCACTACTGTGGGTTATTTGCCTGCCTCAGCCTCTTCAAGGAAAGAGAGTTTTGAGACGTTGAGAGAGGCATCCACTGAAAAAAAAAATATAGTGTCTTTACACTTGAAGTCAGGTGCGAACGAGCAGTGCAGCCTGTGTCCGCCTGTTTCTGCGGCGGTCTGCTTTCTTTTTTTGCTAGTTTCGGTTGGCGGGTGGAGTTTCCAGTAAAAAAAAAAAAAAAAAATTAAAAAGCCGTTCCAGCACTTTTAAAGTCAGCACCATGGCAGAGAAACTCCACCGGTGTACAGTTTGCCTGCGGCAGGGACTCGCGGCTAGCGGGTTGTGTAAGTACTGCACTGCTATATATTTAGCAGAGGCCGATCCCTCGCACTGCTTCTTTCGTCAGCGGCTGTGGTTCACCAGGATTCTGGGGGTAATAAGGCACCAGCTCCTGTTGTGGCAGGGAAAGCTTCCATTTTAGCTCAAATTGTGCCTGGAGAATGGCCTGCTGCTTCACTCGATGGAACCTGCAGACTTGGCTTTACCCATGCCCTCGGGACTGTTGGGGAGGCTTCCCTCCTAAGTTTGTTATCCAAATGTATAAGGCCTTCATGTTACAAAAGTCAAGACCTCTTTCAGCCCCTCTGGGAGAGTGCTCGGAGAGGCCGGTGCTCCCTGCAAAACGTCCCAGAGGGGCCCGGGATCTGGAGGAGGATCTGGTTTCAGAACCAGATCAGGAGATGCCCTCTTTGGAGGGGGCAGACCGTTTAGGAGAAGGGCTGTTTTCTGAAGACTCCGCTCTGGTGAAACGGGGTGCGGAACTCTTTCTCCAAGGAGAGGACCCCTTGTTTTCCACAAAGAAGATTTACAAGAGCTCATTTCTTTGGTGGCTACTACCTTGCATTTTGAGGAGGAGCAGTCGATGGCCGTGGAGGGCCATAAGGTGGATCTTCTGGTGAAAGGTATTAGATCAGGTAAGACCTTCCCTATGCATCAGGATATTAGATATATTATTCAGGCTTACTGGGTTGTGCCAGACTCAACTTTTAGGCTCCCTAGGTCAGTGGTTCGTCTTTATCTAGTTCCTGATTCTGAAAAGTCCCTTCTTAGGCCTCCAGTGATAGATGTGGTGGTCTCAGCTGTTACTAAAATAAATATGGTCCCCATAGATGGGGGCACAGCTCTTAAGGATGTTCAGGATAGGCGCATGGAAACTCTCTTAAAGAGCAGTTTTGTGATGTTTCTGCCTTAGCGGTTCAGGCAGCTATCTGTGGTTCCTTGGTAGCTATGGCATGTTTCTTCTGGTCTGAGCAAGTTTTGGACAGAACTTTGGATGGTTTGGCCTTAAGAGATGCCGAAGTGGCGAAGATTGAGATATGTTCTGCCTTTTTGGCGGATACTTTGTACGATTTGCTAAGAGCCTTGTCTAAGTCCATGGCAGCCGCTAGGCACTCGCTGTGGCTGTGGGGTTGATCCGCAGATGTAGCTTCTAAATCAAAGTTCAGTAAATTCCCGTTTCGAGGATATTTTCTCTTTGGAGAAGAGTTGGACAAGTTGGTCCACAGTCTTGGGGAGATACTAAGGTGCCTCAGCTCCCTGAAGATAGGCTTGGGCGTCAGGTCGTACCTTTCTGGCTGGTCAAGGGCGGGGTCGAGACTTTCGTCGATATAGACCAGGTAGAGTGGCTCCAGCTCAGCTGTCCTGGTTTTTTTTTCAGAGGAATCAGCCCTTTCGAGGGGCGCACAGAGGAGACAGTCAGGAGCTTCTTTCATGTCCACAACCCGTTCCTTCACAATGAAGGTTTCTGGGTCCAGCCTCTTATCCCTGTTCTATTGGAGGTGGGGACCACATTACCTTCGATCAGTGGGTACTAGAGGTTATCAACCTCTTGGAAACCAGAGCGGTTTGATTGGCGTTGAAATCATTTCATCCTCTGCTAGTAGGCAAATTGGTATGCGTCCTGTCAGACAATGCCAAAGTGGTGGCTTAAGTCAGTTGACAAGGGGGAATGAGGAATTGCCTGTTGGAACAAGAAGCAGCGCAGCTAATGAGTTGGGCGGAGTGTCATCTAATATCCCTCTCAGCTTTTCACGTAGCGGGGACGGCGAACGTTCAGGCGAACCTTCTCAGCCACCACACTCTAAACCTGGAAGAATGCCTTTGGCAAAGCTGTCTGTTAATTCCACTTTACATATGTGAGTTCAGCAAATAGGTAATTTGTTTTATTAATTTTTGTTGATATAATTTTTATTATTATAATTTGCATCATTTTTATTATTATCTTTATTTTTTCAGGTCTCTTTAATTTTTTGATTTTTAATTTCTAATTTTGGTTTTGATTTTAATTTTTGACAATTTTGTTACTGTTTTATTTGATTTACAGATTTTTAAGTGGAAATCATATGTTTATACAGCTATCTATTAGGTAGGCGTTTATATTATTTTATTATCGACATATGGTCAATTATTTTTTAGGTTTATATGGTCGGTCATATTGCAGCATATACTTTGTTTATCCAATATTTATTATCATTTTGGATTTTAATATGTATCTTTTATGTACGTTTTATATTTATAATGTATATATAGCCATTTTTCTTTATGTGTGCTAAGCTACTAGCCTATGTGGTTATTTTTCAAGATTCAATTCATATGTTTTTGTATTATGATGTTTTATTATTATTGTAACAAGAAATGATTTATCTTGGGGGAAAGAGCTCTAGAGCACTCGCTACTGTTTATAATTGACCATAACATTATGATGTTTCATTTTTATGTTTGGCTGTATGTTTTGTCAATTTTTTATTTTTTAACTTAGGGTTATATGTTTTATCATATTGCAGCATATACTTTGTTGATCCAATATTTATTATTGTTATGGATTTTAATATGTATCATATATGCACTTTTTTATGTGTGTGTGTATATATATACACTTACCTTTTCTCGATGTACCACGTTATCAGCCTATATGGTTTTGTTTTTTTTAATTTAATTCATATGCTTTATTATTATTATTACTATTATTATTTTTTGTTACATTTGTACCCCGCGCTTTCCCACTCATGGCAGGCTCAATGCGGCAGGCAGTGGAGGGTTAAGTGACTTGCCCAGAGTCACAAGGAGCTGCCTGTGCCGGGAATCAAACTCAGTTCCTCAGTTCCCCAGGACCAAAGTCCACCACCCTAACCACTAGGCCACTCCTCCTATTGTAATATGTCATATTTATGTTGGGATATATTTTCATGGTGTTTTGTGCTATCAGCCTAGCCTTTGATTATGATCATATGTTTTAAATTATGTATGTTTTTCAATTAGTTTGTTTTGTTTAACTTTTTATTTGTTTTTAATTGTTATACAATTGTTTGTTTTGTAGCCCCTGATGCAGCCCAGTTGGGCGAAACACGGCCTGTGTCGGGCTTCTTAATTTTATTCAACAATAGATTTTGTTTTTTTTACATACTGTTCTGCTTTGTTTGTTTTCCATCTTGAACCTTCTCAGCCGCCACACTCTAAACCCGGGAGAATGGGCTCTTGAGGCAACAGTGTATCAAGCAGTTGTAGATCGCTGGGGGTTTCCGATCATGGATCTATTGACCTCAAATCTCAGCGCAAAAGTGTCTCAATACTTCAGTTGAAGAAGAGACCTCAAAGCGAAGGGTGTAAATGCTGTTCTCTGGCCTTGGCTGTTGGGGCTGCTTTATGCATTTCCTCCATGGCTGCTTCTGGGGCATCTAATTCAAAGGATTGAGGTGCACTGGGGTCTTGTAATCTTGATAGCGCCTGATTGGTCTTGCAGGCCTTGGTAATCCGATCTCATGCGCCTTCTCGTCGGCCCTCCATTCAGATTACCAAAGTCTTGCAGTCAGGGCCCAGTGCTTCAGTTGCATCATCGTTCTATTTCTCTAAATTATATCAGAACTTGTTGGGTTTTTGAAGCTTGGTGTTCAGATCGTGTCTCCGTTTTGCACTTCGGTGGCTGAGGTCTTGGATGCCTTGATGTTGTCAGGAGACAGTTTTTGTGCTTTCCTTTAGTCCCTCTGGACCGACCCAGATCCCTCCCTCTCAGAGAGAGAGAGAGACTACGTGTTGTCCAAGCACGCTGGCCAATATCCCCGCCCCCTATTCCCTTCCTTCCTCCTAATCCATTTTTTAAAAATAGCTATTCCAGAGCAATCTCTGACCCGTCTCCTGGTAGATGCTGCAAATCGGTGCACGCAACCTGGACTGGGTTTTTCCATGTTGGGTATGAGTGGCAGCATATACCTAACAAAGCATATCACATATCATCCTGGTTGTGTGATATGATAGGCGCAAGTCAAGCTCCAAGACCCTGTCCTCTCCGTGGGATAAATCACAAGGGAAAGGGTGGGGGGAGAAGAAGCGAAAAAAAAGGGGTGCGTTAAAAATGTTAAACACAGGGCTGTGTAGTCAGTACACCAAATCTTTGACTCCAGCGCCTACCGATATTAGGCTTTATATTTTTTGTACTTTAGATCCAGAGCAAATGTGTATGTATGATATCTATACAAAATGATTTACTATATATTGTAAGCTTTTATTTTGAAGCTGGAGTCTGTGCTCCACCCAAAATTGCTTCCATCTCCACAGCCCTTAAACATAGAGCAAACTTCAAAAGTAAACGTTTCGTTAGCCATTGCCCATCTGAGCATCCACAATACAGTTATAGTGTACTTGACAAGAGAAAAGGCCTAACAAACCATCCAACCTGCCCCAATTGCTTTCCTTACTGGTTTACTACCATTTTGGGTAGATATGCAGATCAGTTCTCCTACTTAAACCGGCAACCTCTCAACCCTACCACTGCCCCTAGATCTGTCCCAAACATGTTTCTATTTTGGGATCACACCAGCCTTCACACTCTTGGCTGGAAAGTCATTCCAGACCTTGTTTCCAAACTTAATTCAGGCCTTACCACCATGCAACCCGTGTAGGAGGGTGCTCCCCTGATGCAGAGGCACTTTACAACCTATTGTTTGGGAGACCCTTAATTTGAACTTCTACCTGTTCTACCAAGCTCTGTAATAAACAGCTTCCAAAACTGAGGAGGTTGTTGCTGCCCATCTCACTGTGGGCATGTTCTTTTTTTTAAAGACCATTTACCACAGGCCACACTATGCATCATTAAAGGGCATCAGAGCAAAGCACCTGATTCTAATTCTTGAGGAAACAGATCCATAGTAATATGTTAATATATAACTGTGGAGAGTATTTTATGCACTTTGTAAATTCTAGAGCCAGACTCCTGTCAACTGTTTCAGGTCCCCAAACAGTTCTAGAAAGCCCTTGACAGTATTAAGAAAAAATATATATAATTTTCCCATCATCCACAGTAAGCGAATATTAAGTCTACGTTCTTGGTCTCACGTGATAGGAATTAAGCATGCCTGGAAATGGAAGAGTTGTTAAACTGCCATCAGAAACAATTTTACAAGTCTGCTAGCCAAACATGATTTAAGTTCTCATACCTGGCTCCCAAATTTCAAACAGCTGTAAATATTTTAAAATATTACTAACTTTCTGTGTCTCAGAACGGAACAGTGTTAACCTTCTGCACATTCTGATCTGCAGGTGTGTGAAATACAGTTCATACAGGAGTCCCCTGTTGATTTTCTTCTTCCATGTTAATGAGTCTCTGCCAATCCTCTGAGGGCCATGATGAGTTCTGAATTTTAAGGACAGCCCAAATGCCACAGATTCACCCAGTTCTTATATAAAAAATGATGCATATGCCTTCCCAAGAATGCATTGTTATGGAAATCTTGAACAGCCAGTCCCTTCTCTCTACTGCATCTGAAGACCATTCCTGGTCTTTGCAACTCCAAAGGTCAAGTGGCACAAGGTACAGCTCCGTTCCAATAGGGTAAGTTGAAATGACTGTTTAAAGCAAGTAGAGATAAGCTGAGGCTCAACCACTCAACAGTCCTGGAAAGCAGAGAATTGGCAAGCATCATGCCACTGTTGCAGAACTTCTGCTTTCTTTACTGTGATGAGAAACCAAAGCAAGGCTTTGATTGCAATATTCCCTGAGCCTATTCCGAAAGGATGGGCTCCATCTTAACCAGAGTGGGACCAGGCTGCTGGCATCGGCGTTTAAGAAGGAGATAGAGCAGCTTTTAAACTAGAAATGGGGGGAAGGCCGACAGTCGCTCAAAAGAGCATGGTTCGGGATAAGGTATCTTTCAAAGATATCACCATAACAGGGAAGATAGAGTATCCTGATAGTGAGGTTGCAAAAGAGATTGTAGTAGATCGGGTATCCTTAAATAACAATAAAAATCAGACAAAAGATTGCCAATTAATACTGTCAAGTACTAAGCATGATGTACTTAGGAACAACAAACATAGTTTGAAATGTCTATATGCGAATGCCAGGAGCCTAAGAAATAAGATGGGGGAGTTAGAATATATTGCACTAAATGAAAAATTAGATATAATAGGCATCTCTGAGACCTGGTGGAAGGAGGATAACCAGTGGGACACTGTCATACCGGGGTACAAATTATATCGTAGTGATAGGGTGAATCGGATTGGTGGAGGGGTAGCATTGTATATTAACGAGAGCCTTGAATCAAATAGATTGAAAATTCTGCAGGAAACAAAACACTCCTTGGAATCACTGTGGATTGAAATTCCATGTGCAAAGGGGAAAAGGATAGTGATAGGAGTGTACTACCGTCCGCCTGGCCAGGACGAACAGACGGATGCGGAAATGTTAAAGGAAATCAGGGACGCAAACAAACTGGGCAACACAATAATAATGGGGGATTTCAATTACCCGCATATAGACTGGGTTAATGTAACATCTGTACACGCAAGGGACATAAGATTTCTTGATGAAATCAAGGACAGCTTCATGGAACAGCTAGTTCAGGAGCCGACAAGAGAAGGAAAAATACTAGACTTAGTCCTTAGTGGTGCTCATGATCTAGTGCAGGGGGTAACGGTACGAGGGCCGCTTGATAACAGTGATCATAATATGATCGGTTTTGATATTGGCATTGAAGGAAGTGAAACTAGGAAATCAAGTACGCTAGCGTTTAACTATAGAAAAGGTGATTACGACAAAATGAGAAAAATGGTGAAAAAAAGACTGAAAGGAGCAGCTCGCAGAGTAAAAAACTTGCGTCAGGCGTGGATGCTGTTTAAAAACACCATCCTGGAGGTTCAGGACAAATATATTCCACGTATTAGAAAAAAGGGAAAAAAGACTAAACGTCAGCCGGCGTGGCTAAACAGTAAGATAAAGGAAGTCATTAGAGCCAAAAAACAATCCTTCAGAAAGTGGAGAAGAGAACCAACTGAAAGTAACAGGATAGATCATAAGGAATGCCAAGCCAAATGCAAAGCGGAGATAAGGAGGGCAAAAAAGGACTTTGAGAAGAAATTAGCGTTGGAAGCAAAAATACATAGTAAAAATTTTTTTAGATACATTAAAAGCAGGAAACCGGCCAAAGAGTCGGTTGGGCCGCTGGACGAAAATGGTGTTAAAGGGGCGATCAGGGAGGACAAAGCCGTAGCGGAGAAATTAAATGAATTCTTTGCTTCGGTCTTCACCGAGGAGGATTTGGGGGGGACACCGGTGCCGGAAAGAATATTTGAAGCGGGGGAGTCGGAGAAACTAAACGAATTCTCTGTAACCTTGGAGGATGTAATGGGTCAGTTCAGCAAGCTGAAGAGTAGTAAATCACCGGGACCTGATGGTATTCATCCCAGAGTATTAATAGAACTAAAAAATGAACTTGCGGAGCTACTGTTAGAAATATGCAATCTGTCCCTAAAATCGAGTGTAGTACCGGAAGACTGGAGGGTAGCCAATGTTACTCCGATTTTTAAAAAGGGTTCCAGAGGAGATCCGGGAAATTATAGACCGGTGAGTCTGACGTCGGTGCCGGGCAAGATGGTGGAGGCTATTATTAAGAATAAAATTGCAGAGCATATACAAAAACATGGACTGATGAGACAAAGTCAGCACGGATTTAGTGAAGGGAAGTCTTGCCTCACCAATCTAATGCATTTTTTTGAGGGGGTAAGCAAACATGTGGACAATGGGGAGCCGGTTGATATTGTATATCTGGATTTTCAGAAGGCGTTTGACAAAGTGCCGCACGAAAGACTCCTGAAGAAATTGCAGAGTCATGGAATCGGAGGTAGGGTATTATTATGGATTAAGAACTGGTTGAAAGATAGGAAGCAGAGAGTAGGATTGCGTGGCCAGTATTCTCAGTGGAGGAGGGTAGTTAGTGGGGTCCCGCAGGGGTCTGTGCTGGGTCCGTTGCTTTTTAATGTATTTATAAATGACCTAGAGATGGGAATAACTAGTGAGGTAATTAAATTCGCCGATGACACAAAATTATTCAGGGTCGTCAAGTCGCAGGAGGAATGTGAACGATTACAGGAGGACCTTGCGAGACTGGGAGATTGGGCGTGCAAGTGGCAGATGAAGTGCAATGTTGACAAGTGCAAAGTGATGCATGTGGGTAAGAGGAACCCGAATTATAGCTACGTCTTGCAAGGTTCCGCGTTAGGAGTCACGGATCAAGAAAGGGATCTGGGTGTCGTCGTCGATGATACGCTGAAACCTTCTGCTCAGTGTGCTGCTGCGGCTAGGAAAGCGAATAGAATGTTGGGTGTTATTAGGAAGGGTATGGAGTCCAGGTGTGCGGATGTTATAATGTCGTTGTATCGCTCCATGGTGCGACCGCACCTGGAGTATTGTGTTCAGTACTGGTCTCCGTATCTCAAAAAAGATATAGTAGAATTGGAAAAGGTACAGCGAAGGGCGACGAAAATGATAGTGGGGATGGGACGACTTTCCTATGAAGAGAGGCTGAGAAGGCTAGGGCTTTTTAGCTTGGAGAAGAGACGGCTGAGGGGAGATATGATAGAAGTGTATAAAATAATGAGTGGAATGGATCGGGTGGATGTGAAGCGACTGTTCACGCTATCCAAAAATACTAGGACTAGAGGGCATGAGTTGAAGCTACAGTGTGGTAAATTTAAAACGAATCGGAGAAAATTTTTCTTCACCCAACGTGTAATTAGACTCTGGAATTCGTTGCCGGAGAACGTGGTACGGGCGGTTAGCTTGACGGATTTTAAAAAGGGGTTAGATAGATTCCTAAAGGACAAGTCCATAGACCGCTATTAAATGGACTTGGAAAAATTCCGCATTTTTAGGTATAACTTGTCTGGAATATTTTTACGTTTGGGGAGCGTGCCAGGTGCCCTTGACCTGGATTGGCCACTGTCGGTGACAGGATGCTGGGCTAGATGGACCTTTGGTCTTTCCCAGTATGGCACTACTTATGTACTTATGTACATCAAACCAATGAATATCCAGAGATGTTATTGGGATCTCCAAAGCACCATAGTTAAAGATATTTGGGTCAGCTCAAGATGGGGGGTGGATGGGTTGTGGAAGAATGAAGCTGGACTCAGTCCCTCGAGAAAGTAGGTCTGATGCCTAAACCCTTTCCTTTCATAGGCCTAAGGGTTTCACAGAAGAGGGAAAAGCTTACGACGTTCCTGGCAATAGTGGCCATCCTTGGAAAGGAGGATAAAATGGACCTGTCACAGGGCTAGGAGAAAAAAAAAGGCATCTCAGAAAGCAACACTGTGCAGCAGAATGCCCAGTGTTTTTCTGCTTTGAGTTTTGCTTGTGCTAGGAACCTTTTGTATTCTGGTCAATAGCAGAGGAGAGATGGTTCCTCCCTCCCCATCTCCCAGCCCCCAAACTGTTCAGTACTCCAAACCCAACTGTATGAAATGGACAAAGCATGAGGAGTTCCCACTCAAACTGGGACTCAAAAGCCCATCAAAGGAGAGTTACCGTAACTTCAGGTTCTCAAGCAGCAACAGGGACAGTCCTGGTACGTTTGTGAAAAGAGGGCCTTGTGTTCTGTAGCAAGGTACAATTTATATTTAAAAAGTATAGTATGCCGTTTTTAAATACATTTTGGACTAGGGTAAGTCAACAAGGACAGCCAGAACCCAGATGGTGTGCTATTTGAATTAACAAAAATGAAAGATGAAGGCAAAGCCACATTGCAGCTGTTTAATGAGACCCTTCATCAGATCCCCCTCTTCCCTCCCCCCACTCCACTGCTTCTGTTGCCCTGGGCAATGGATGCTTTTGGAATCCTGTAGTCCGAGTGGTGCTATCTTGAGGTGATAACCTAGAGAGGGACACTGGTTCCAGTCAGGTTTGGACTCTACATCTGGAGTGGAATGAGCTGTTTTGGAACCTCTGTGGGTTACCGCTGCTTCTTGGTTTTGCTTGTTTTTTTTTTTTTTGGTTTTTTTTTGTATGTCTGCTGTCTCAAGGTGGTGCACTTCATTCCAGAGAATCTGCAGAGGAGAATTGAATTATTTTATTTCTTAGTCCTGTAAAGTAACTCTTTGACATTGTTGTATGTGTACAGAGTGTGTGTTTCTTATGGCTTGTGAGAGCGAGGCAGGGCTGTATAGCAGAAAGGAAAGCTGTGCAGCTTTTCAAAATTAACATCATTTTTGCACAGAAAAAGCATTTGCATTTTATGTTACTCAAGCACACTCAAGCGTTGTCAGTACGGTTTGCAGATCTGGACTGGGATGTAATAAGGGAAATGGGACTTGATATACCGCCTTTCTGAGGTTTTTGCAACTACATTCAAAGCGGTTTACATATATTCAGGTACTTATTTTGTACCAGGGGCAATGGAGGGTTAAGTGACTTGGCCAGAGTCACAAGGAGCTGCAGCGAACTCAGTTCCCCAGGATCAAAGTCCACTGCACTAACCACTAGGCTACTGCCACTCATTAAGGAATAAGGGGAAAGGGAATGGAACTTAATATGCTGCCTTTCTGTGGTTTTTCCAACTACATTCAAAGCAGTTTACATTATATACAGGTACTTATTTGTACCTGGGACAATGGAGGGTTAAGTGACTTGCCCAGAGTCACAAGGAGTGCAGTGGGAATCGAACTCAGTTCCCCAGGATCAAAGTCGGCTGCACTAACCACTAGGCTAGGCCTCCACTCAAAGGCTAAGCCCCCCCCCCCCCCCCCGCATTACCTCAGTATGTTTTTCACCCCCATCCCCCACCTGAGAATATTCAAGTTAGAATGGGGCACAAATAGTACCCAGACTGGTCCTCATGCTCCCCCAGCCACTTGTTTTTAAACTATCTTTAATGGATATGCATGATAGAGATTTGCATGTGCTGGCTTCATTGTATGCCAGTATACTGCACGTGTACTTATGGGTGTCCTGAAACACCAAGTGGGGGCTGCAAAGAGGAGCAGCAGTATAAATTCACCAAGGTGTGTGTGTGTATATACAACGGAGTCAGTATTATAAGAACGGTGACAGACAGAGATGATTGGCAGGCTCATGAAAATCATTCCGTTGTGAGAAAGGGTGTGCAATTTATTCTCTTTTCTATCCAATGTGCTCTTGTAATAACTTGCATTGGACAAGGAAAATAACAGGATTGTGTGGATGGGATCTTTTTTTACTTATCTAATGTGCCAGGCAACAGGATATTTCCTTGTCATCAAGCAGATGCAGCCATTACAGATGGGTTGTGTCCATCAACCAGCAGAGGGAGATAGAGAGCACACTTTTTTCAGTGCCTCATACCAGCTTGCTCCACTGCCTCTCTTCAGTATTCTCTTTCTCCCCTAGCAGAGTGGCTGCAGCTTCTTCGAGCTCCATCTAAAATCTGCCTGGAGGTTGCTCCTGTGCTTTTGCCAGTTGTTAGCAGGGGTGTTGGAGGCTATAGCAGCTTCACTTTAAAGGCACATAGGTTCGCCTTTTCCCTGCCTTACCCATACCTCCGTGGATGTGGACACATTGCTTAGCTTTCCCTGTCCTTCCCCACCAACAGTGGATGCAGGCACATAGGTTCGCCCTTTCCCTGCCTTTCTCACTCACCTGAGCCTCCGGAGTTCTATTTACCTCTGCTTTCCTCACAGCGTTAGAAAAAAAAAAAGGAACAGAGGTTTTTCCTTGCCTTTCTCTGTGGGACCGGAGCTGTGATACGCGGTCCAGTGAGGTAAGAGTGTTTTCTGACTCCTCCGGGGTGGGCCCGCGATCGGGGCGATTTGGCGCGAACTGCCATTTTAAATTTTACCGCCGTTTTCGGCGATGGCTGCGGAGACAGTAAAGCGCTGTTCCAAGTGTGGCAAGCGCAGATCAGCAGTGGGGCTCTGTAAATCGTGCTGTACAGACGTTAGAGCCGGCCCAAGCATGGCGAGCGACGATTCTTGTCGCTGTGAGCTGGCAGCAGACGCCATTTTGAATTTACCACATGGCGCGACCTCCGCCGAGACGGTCCTGAGCCCGGGGGGAGGCCTCGGAGTGAGGCTGATATGAGAGGTACTAGCCCCGGCAGAGATCCGGGTGCCCAGGGTGAGGTTTTCTCCCCTGATTTTGTCTTATTAATGCATAAAGCATACATGCTTAAAAGAGCTCTCCCACAAAGCCCTGCAGGGGCCTCTTCTAATGCCACCCCCCCCCCCCCCCCCCCCGGTGGATTCTAGCCTAGGTATGCCCTCTGAGGCGTTATTCCCTGATCATTGGCAGAATATGAAGCGCAGAAGGGCTCTTTCCCCTTCAGAGAGTGCTGCATCTCTATTCCCCCCCCCCCCCCCCGTGGTTGGGCTGCAAGGATTCGGAGGACTCTGGCAGGCCTTCATGGTCTGAGGAGCCAGATTCTGGTGCAGAAGTGACTCAGGATCTGGACGATCCCTCCGTGGTGAGGATTTTCCACCATGATGAGCTGCCAGCGCTTATTTCTGATGCCCTGCAGGCTCTCTCTATTGAGGACCCTGCCAGTGGCACAGCCTCCTCTGTGAATCCTAGGATGGCTAGTACCAAAAAGCCTGCTCGAGCCTTTCCTTTGCATGACTCCATCCAAGAGATTATTTCGGCTCAATGGGCTGACCCCGAGGGACCTTTGAAAGTTTCCAGGGCTATGGGGCAATTATACCCTCTGAGTATATGGCTCGCTTTGCTATGCCTAAAGTGGATGCCCTAGTCACAGCTGTGACAAGGAGAACTACCCTCCCTGTTGAAGGAGGTGTTGCCCCGAAGGATATTCAAGACCATAGACTGGAATCAGCACTTGAACGGTCATTTAAAATTGCAGGTCTCACTATTCGGGCGTCTGCATGCAGTGGTTATGCTGCTAGAGCCTGCCTGGCTTGGTTGCAACAGGCAGTGAAACAGCCCGGTGATGGAGCGGAGCCCTTTTCAGATGTGGCTCCGCGGATGGAGTTGGCCTTGTCCTTTCTTGCTGACGCCCTTTATGATATTGTCAGAGCTTCGGCTAAACACATGGCAGTAGCAGTGGCGGCTCGCCGTCTTCTTTGGCTACGGCATTGGGCGGCGGACATGGCCTGTAAGCAAAGGTTGGTGAAGTTGCCCTTTCAAGGCCTTCTCCTGCGGCATTTTCACATGGAAACCTGCGCTCCGACATTGCGGCGGTACAGCCAGGAGAGTTTCTCATGTCTCTGGACCTGAAAGAAGCTTACTTGCACATACCAATTTGGCCCCCGCACCAGAAGTTTCTGAGGTTTGCGGTGATGGGAAAGCATTTCCAGTTCCGGGCCTTGCCTTTTGGCCCCGCCACAGCTCCCCGCACCTTTTCGAAGGTTATGGTGGTAGTAGCTGCCTTTCTAAGGCGAGAGGGTATTCGGGTTCACCCACACCTGGACGACTGGCTCATTCGAGCAAACTCTGCTGCAGAGAGTCAGCATGTAACAGCCATAGTGGTCTCAGTACTTCAATCTCTGGGCTGGGTCGTCAATTTGGCCAAAAGTCACCTGACCCCCTCGCAGTCTCTAGAATATTTGGGGGCCATGTTCGACACAGCCTCGGGGTATGAATACCTACCCGGTCAAAGGCGGTGCAAGCTTCAGAATCAGGTCCATCTGCTCCTGAGGATGCCCCGCCCGCGAGCTTGGGACATTGTCCAGCTGCTTGGATCGATGACGGCCACCATGGAACTGGTGCCCTGGGTGAGAGTGCACCTGAGACCTCTACAGTATGCTCTACTCCACAGATGGTCTCCAGTATCTCAGGATTATCAATGCAGACTCTCTTGGCTCCCTGCGGCCCGACTCAGTATGGAGTGGTGGCTCTCAGACAGCATGCTGCGGCGAGGAATGCCGCTGGCGCTCCCCGATTGGTGCCTAGTGGTGAGAGATGCCAGCCTGAAAGGCTGGGGCGCACATTGCAAGGGGAAGCATGCCCAGGGTCTATGGACACCCGAGGAGTCGGAGTGGTCCATCAACCGCCTAGAGTTGAAAACGGTGGTTCAGGCGTTCCTGGCTTTTCAAGTGACCCTGGAAGGATTGGCTGTCAGAGTGATGTCGGACAACAGCAGTGGCCTACATAAATCAACAAGGCGGCACTCAGTGCAGAGCTCTAGCCGCGCAGGCCGAACAAATTTGCCACTGGGCCGAGCTGCATCTACAGTTTCTGTCGGCAGCTCACATTGCAGGTCAGAGCAACGTGCAAGCCGATTATCTAAGCAGGCATCAGATCGATCCAGCGGAGTGGGAACTTGCAGACGAAGTATTCCTGCAGATATGTGCCAAGTGGGGCAAGCCCGTGATGGATCTAATGGCAACAAGCATCAATGCCAAAGTCCCGTGCTTTTTCAGCAGATGGAGAGATCCTCGCTTGGCGGGGTTGGATGCCTTGGCTCAACCCTTGCCTGCGGGCCTACTGTATGTGCTCCCTCAGTGGCCCTTGATAGGGCGAGTGCTCCTGCGGATTCGGCTGCATCCAGGAGAAGTGGTTCTCATCGCCCCGGATTGGCCCAGGAGGCCTTGATATGCGGACCTCCGACGGATGCTCGTAGAGGATCCCCTTCAGTTACCTCTGGTTCCCAACCTGTTGTCACAGGGTCCAGTGACCATGGAGGACGCCGGCCGATTTGGTCTTATGGCCTGGCGATTGAGAGGGCGCAATTGAGAGACAAAGGCTATTCCAATAAAGTAATTACCACTCTCCTGCAAGCCCGCAAACGTTCCACTTCCATGGCTTATGCCAGGATTTGGCACCAGTTTGAAGTCTGGTGTGCTTCCAAAGAGATCACACCCCTGCGGGCTCCTGTCTCGCCGATTCTGGACTTTTTGCAGGATGGTGTACAAAAAGGCTTGGCCTATAATTTCCTGCGGGTGCAAGTGGCAGCGTTGGCCTCCCTGCGTGGCAAGGTTGAAGGTGTGTCTTTAGCTGCTCATCCAGATGTGGCAAGGTTTCTTAGAGGGGTGCTTCGGCTCCGTCCTCCCGTGCGTGCACCTTGTCCAGCTTGGAACCTGGGGCTAGTGCTGAAAGCCCTTCAGGGTGATCCCTTTGAACCGCTTCGGCGTGCTTCAGAGACAGATTTGAAACTGAAGGCCATCTTTTTAGTGGCCATTACTTCAGCGAGACGGGTGTCAGAGCTCCAGGCGCTGTCCTGTAGAGACCCTTTTCTGCAATTTTCAGAGTCCAGGGTTACGGTTCGGACCGTGCCTTCCTTCTTGCCTAAGGTGGTTTCAGTGTTTCACCTAAACCAACCTATTTTATTGCCTTCCTTTGTCAAGGAGGAGTTTCCAGAATCTTTTGGGCAATTGCACCTGTTGGACGTGCACAGGACTCTGCTGCAGTATCTGCGAGTTACTAACTCTTTCAGGACCTCTGATCATCTGTTTGTTTTGCTATCAGGTCCTCGCAGAGGGTCTCCAGCGTCTAAAGCCACTATTGCCCGCTGGCTCAAAGAATCTATCTCTTCAGCTTATTTGCTTGCCGGCCGGCCTCCGCCTGATGCCTTTAAGGCACATTCCACTAGAGGAATTTCCTCTTCTTGGGCTGAAACTGGAGCACTCTCTCTTCAAGAGATTTGTAGTGCAGCAACATGGGCTTCTAAGCTCTTTTGCCCTACATTACAGGCTGGATGTGGCTGCCAGGAGGGACGCACATTTTGGAGCTCAAGTGCTGGCGTGTGGTGTGGCTTGTTCCCACCCTATCTAGGGATTGCTTTGATACATCCCATCTGTAATGGCTGCATCTGCTTGATGACAAGGAAGGGAAAATTAGGTTCTTACCGTGATAATTTTCTTTCCTTTAGTCATAGCAGATGCAGCCATGATCCCTCCCTGTCTGATTGCTATCTGCTGTAAATCTATTTCAGGTTCTGTTCATGTTTCCTGGAGATTCCGTCCTTGGGAGAAAGTCGGAAAACAGTCTTCAGGATTTTTGTTCAATTAAAGGAGGATGACTTAATTCCCTCCAGTTTCATGTTTTGGAGGATGAGTTTATTCCCTCCAGTTATGTCTCAGTGGAGGATGAGTTTATGCCCTCCGGGAGGATGTTTCATTCCCTCCATTCTGAGTTAATGCCCTTTATTGTAGGGCCATCGTTCGCTGTGAGGAAAGCTCATGTTATTCCCATTGCGGTTTGCCATACTGCTTTGGAAGCTTCAAATACTGAAGAGAGGCAGTGGAGCAAGCTGGTATGAGGCACTGAAAAAAGTGTGCTCTCTATCTCCCTCTGCTGGTTGATGGACACAACCCATCTGTAATGGCTGCATCTGCTATGACTAAAGGAAAGAAAATTATCACGGTAAGAACCTAATTTTCCCATTGTTCCTTGAAAACAGCCTGCGTGCTTTTAGCTGGGGGGGGGGGGGTAGAAATGTGCCTACAGGTACATGAACCTGTACCGTTCGCAATTTGAAAGGAGATTTATGAGGCACCGTGAGTATTGTGTGCAATTTTTGGGGGGTTCCTTTAGGGATCCCTATTGTCCAAGCAGTTGTGGTTACACAATGAATTAAAAAAAAAAAAGGGCAAAATCTTTTACTTGATTGAACTGAGAAGCTGTTAAATAATGCCATGTAATTTAACCTGGTTATTAACCAGAATGGTGTTCTTATGTGTACATATTACCTATCCCCACAGAAATGTTTGAGATTGGTCTTGTGTGCCTTTAGTCTTATTGTAGTTTACAGTGGGAAAAAGTCATAAGAATAATGCAAACATCGAACATAGAAAATTCATTTCTGTGGAACTTCATTCCAGGAATAAACCCATGAGCAAGGGGTTCTCTGTGCTAGAATCTTATTTCTCCACCATTCCCCTCCTTCCCGTCCTGGGGTCTACCCTCCAGTGCCTCATTCCAGTGAAGCTTGGTTTTTACACCCTGAAGCCTTGCGGAAGTACCCTTTTCTTGGCTGCATGCTCTTTGTCTACAAACTTTTACTGATGGTAGAGTTAGCACCTAATTGGTTGTACCCTAGATTATGTTTGATTTTTGGTCATCTCTCCTACTTTGCCCCCTCCCCCCTCTAGCAGGCCCAGGCATATTTATATTCTCTTAAGGTTTTGAGCACTACACCCCCCCTCCCCCCCCCCCCCCCCCAAAAAAAATGTGGTAATTCCAGGCACCTACTCGTTGTAGGGAAGTATTCTCACATTTCCTCCAGGCCCTCCCTCTTTCCAAATTCATATTGTGACCCTGTGGCCTAAAATAAAACATCTGTTCATAATCCACCCACTGAACGGCTACATTTTAATCTTCCTCAAATTAACGTTTCCTGCTTGGCTATATTAAAATTTCAACCTGGGAATTGGTTCAGAGCTGTCACTTTGGTTGCAGCTTTCATGTGCTGGAAAAGACCAGATGGACTGATTTTGAAGTGTCCAAACTCCTCTCGGATGTGTGATGCTCGTTTTGCAGATGAGGGTGGGCGGATTTCTATTAAGATCCTTCCTTATTTGTATATGGTGTCAATGTAGCGACTGGCAGGGTAGTGGCCATGGCCTGCCTCATTGCAAACAAACCTGACAACATTCCAATCCCACTTTTGCCACCACCACACTGGAAATAAGCATGAACTACCCAGTTTAGTTTGGTTTACATGTACATAACTAATTTGTTAGTTCAGCTGAGGAGGGATAGAGGTGAGGAGCACTGTAATCTTATTTATTTTTTTTTTCTTTCAATGCCAAAGGACCAGAGGGGGCATCTCCTCGAGTTTATGCCACCCAGCATTGAAGCAATAGTTATGGATACCTTATCTCACTGCCCCATTCACCCCCTGGTGCTCAAGCTTGTGACCCCCACAATAGGTCCAAACTCCGCTGGCCTCTTCCATTCTAGAAGTCTGAACTTGTGTCCATACCCACAGGAACCAGCCAGACCGGCTCAGTTTTAGCATTTTATGTTTGCTGATGGCCAGGCCAGTGACCAATGTGAACATCAGAGAGCCCATGTAGATTATCCGAATTATATACACATACTTCAGAGTCTCACCGAGGAGTTTGCTAGCTGATATGACTTTCTCTTTTATTGTGATTAAAAACAAACAAATTTACAATAGCTGACTTCAGCATTAAAGTATGGGTATCATCTGATTGTAGAAATGCTAAAAATATGGGTGATCTTTAATTTTGTTAGGTCTTATGTAGGGATAGATCAGACCATCAAATTACCAAGAAATAGTGAAATTACTGTATATAAACAGAATTTATTCCACTATGCAAAGTAAGCATTTATCATTTACCTATATATGTAATCTGTACATTACCAACTCAATTATTTTTATTTATTTTACATAAGAGGAAAACCACCGTAGCTAAAGTGAATGCTGCCTTTTTTTTTTTTTTTTTTTATTTATTCATTTCAAAATATATTCAAGCATAATATCTTGATTACAGATAAAGACGATTTAGTATCTTGATAAATTCTTAAAGATACATCTAAAAGAAAGAAAGAAAAAACAAAATTTTTATAACAAGAAGATCATTACTCGTCTATAGTCCACTATATAGGGGAGAATATCACAATTTTCAGGTAAATATTCCAATTTTGAAGACAACTTCAAATTTTAACAAATGGAGGCTGATATAAGATTACCGAGCAATATACAATTTTTATGGAGTTGAAGTTATTATTGTTCCTGATAATGGAGGATGTAAGTCTCTCAACTTTGTCTCAAGAAAAGAGTTTAATTGATTAGCCTCAAAAAATACATATTTAATTGAATCAAGTTTTATCACGCACTTGCAGGGAAAGTTTAGCCAAAATAAGGCTCCAAGTTGTATTGCTTTTGGTCTCAGCTTCAGAAATTCCTGTCTTTTCTTCTGAGTGTTTCTAGAAACATCCGGGTAGATTCTTATCTTGCAATTTAGGAAATCAGGTCTCTTATTTAGAAAAAATTGTTTAAGAATCCAGTCTCTATCCGGTTGGAGTATGAAAATCACTTTAAGTGTTGCTGTTGTTAAACCCACATTGTCTCCTTCAATAATCTGAGTCAAATTTAAATCCAATGATTGGGTTTTAACTTCCTCCCTTTGTAAAGAATCTTTCTTGCGAAATGGTTCTATATAGAAAATCTTTGAGATGGGTGGATGTGATTTTTCTGGAATTTTTAAAGCGTCTGTTAAATATTGCTTGAAGGTTATCAATGGGGAAATAGCAATTTGTTTTGGAAAATTTATCAATCTGAGGGCATTTGAACGCTGGTAGTTCTCTAGTACTTCAATCCTATTTTGAAGATACATATTCTCTTTTATTAAATTTATTTGTATTTGTTGAGAATTTTTAATTGCAGAGGAATTAGTTTCAACTTCCTTGCCCACAGATTTTAACATCATGTCCATTTCAGAAATCTTTTCATTGTCTAACGTGAATTTCTGATTTAACTGAGTAAATTGTTGGGTGAATGAGGCTTCTAAACCTACAAGCGCTTCCCATATATTATCCAAAGTTATTTGTTGGGGCTTTTCAGGTAGAAACGACTTACTTGATAAATCAATTGTTGAAGTTGTAGGCAAAGTTGATTGACCTCCTACTGCTCCAAGCTCTTCCACAGGAACAATCTCTCCTCTCTTCACCTCTGTGTTCTCCACAGAAGGAATCCTCGGCTTCTCAGGCGCCGACTCAGGGCCCGTGCCAGGAAACCCCGTCGCGACTTGCGCACCAAGGGGTCTCTGGTCCAAGTTCGACGTCGTAGCCGGCATAGGAGGAGGAAGCCTCGTCTCGGGGCTAAAAGATATCTCGTGTTCAAGCTGGGGGAACGGGAGACCTCTCCCTAATCCCTCCAGCAGCGAAACAGTCCCCGACGATGTGCCAGGTAGAAGGAAGTGCTCCATCGTTCCAGCTCTAGGTAAGGAGGGAGTAACGGGGCTTGCTCTCGCCCTACCTCTCCTTTTAGGCATATTTTTTAAAGGTTTCAAACTAGACTAGGCAAAAATGTTACAGGAGTAGAGCGGCAAACAGCGGAGCTATCTTCACGACGTCTTATTCAGCCGCCATCTTGGAGTTTCTCCTCGTGAATGCTGCCTTAACTTAGGATAACTCACCACTTTTATCAGTCAGTGGCAAAACCCCCCCACCATGTTAGGTTTTGGTTCATACCTTTTTCAGTAGTAGCTAAAGGCGAGTTACGCTCTGGTACATTATATATTCTGTTCTTAGAGAACTCACAGTTTGTAACAGAGGCAATGAGGGTTAAGTGACTTGCTCAAGGTGACAAGGATCCACAGTGGGATTTGAACCCTGGCTCCACTGGTTTTCAGTCCACTGCTCTGACCATTAGGCCTACTCCTCTACTCATATATGAACACTTAGTATAAAACCACTTATTCAGGAAAAGAAAACAGCCTTAAGAAAAAAAAATTGAATGGATATTGATATCCGAATTATTTATCTCATTTACTTATACAAAATCGAGGTCTTTTTATATTAAAGTTTTGATATACTGCCTTTCAAGTAAAAATCAAAGTGGTTACAATAAAAAAAAACACCTCCACATTTGTTAGAAAATGAATATTTAAAATAAAGCATAAGAGTTGGTATAGAATGCTTCCATGGTTAAATGATACATTTGAACATTAATGTTTGTAAGGTGGAACAATTTTTGTTTGTATGCATGTGAGACATGGTGAGTCCAGAGAAGATATGTTGAAGAATCACCAAATTCTCTGTGTGCATTTACTGACTGGTAGGCAGGCTGCACGTTTATTTTCCAAGTCAGTTTGGGCTGGGAGGGGTCCAGTTTACAGACTTCTCACTTGACTTTTACAGAGAAAGTACAGACATAGGGTTCCCTCTGAAAATTGGCCACGGGCTACAAAGTGTCCTCAAGCTTTGCACATTTCAGTAGATCAAAGAACATTATCTACTGAAATGTGTTGATTTGAAAACGGTCTGTGTGCTTCATCGGCCTTCCCTGCACTTTGGAATATCGCTTCCAAGTCCAAAACGCACATGCTTTCAGTCAGATTGGTGGCGTGTGTGGTGTTTACCTGGATACATTTCTTTAAAACTCTCACCCCTTTCATTTCGGTCAAAACAGGACTGGGCTGTGCACTGCATTCTCCATCTGTGGTGCATATGTGTGTGCATTCTGTGTTCATTGTGTAGGGTGGCATGTAACACGCTTCCATCTGTTCATGTGGGTGTGCATTCTGCATTCATTGTGTGTGTTAGTGATTCCAAACCTGTCCTGGGGGGAACCCCAGCCTGTCAGGTTTCCAGGATATCCACAATGAATATTCATGAGATAACACTGCCTCCTTGGTATGCAGATCTTTTTCATGAATATTCATTGTGGATATCCTGAAAACCTGACTTCATGAGGTTCCTCCGGGACAGGTTTGGGAATTGCTGGTGTATGGTGGCACGTAACATTCCATAATGTAATGCTTTTGGTATCACTTGGTTCAGAGTTTTTTTCAAAATCTTTAATACAGATTTTCCCCTGTGCAAGTATTCATTCTCAAGACTGGAATAATCCACAGAGCTGGATCACCTGGGTGCTTAAAATAACGGCACCAGGTTCCTAAACTTCCACTTGATTATCGCCAAAATTATGTGGCCACTAAGCTTTCTAAATCTGCTCCCAGCTCTGACCATCTTCATCAGCGAGGAAAGGTTTTTTTTCCCCATGGACAAGCGTGTGAAATTCCTTCTTGAAATGGACTCTGTGATGATTCCCTCTACATATTTCTGATTCCTTCGGGTCTAGTGCCCTGCGTAGGGATCAGGCTTAATTTGTCTCACAAAGGGTTATTTTCCTGCCCACAGAAGTTCGGAATTAATTTCCAGAGCCAGTGCGGTTGGCTGGCATGTAACCGTCTCGCAGACACTGACATTTTAAAATTGTTTAGTGTATTTGTCTCCCTGCGTGAGTTGACAAGAGAAGAGCTTGTGTGGAGGGGAAAGTCATCTGGTTTCCGTTTTCTGCTGGAATTGTTTTGCTTCCCAAATGTAGCTGTACATATTTTTAGTTTGGGTAATCTAGCCCAGTGTTTCCCAATCGTTTTGTGGCTGTATCCCCATGATTGCAATCAAATAAAATTGTGTGACACCTGCCCCCTCCCCTCCACTCAGGGCAGAATGATGTAGTTATGGAGGGTCCACCTAGGTTGTGACCCCAAAGATAGGTTTTGTCACCCCCATTTGGGAAGCTCTGCATTAGCTGGAGTTTTGTAGCAGGAGATGAGTAGCACATCTTTTTTGCTACCTGACAAATATCACCCCCCCCTTTTTTTAACAACAGTAAAGCTAGCATTTTGAGTCAGATCATTTTTCTCTGTATTGTCAAACCCCACAGGTGCCAGCTTTGTAGTGGGGGGTGCATTGTGGTGTGTGAGCACCCCAAATATTGAGCAGATTCCTTCCCTGCGTCTAGGAAGGGGTAACTTTTATGTTAGATTTAGCAACCCCCAGTTCTGAAAAGTTGGGACCTATGCTCTAGGGTGACCAGATAATTGTCATTTACACTGGCCCAGGCCAAACCAGGTTTTTACTCCTTGATAATCTACAGTCTCCATAGTTCCTGTAGCTTTTTGGGAAATGTGAAACTTGAATTCAGAGATGCAGTGGTGTTAAAATTGGGATTGATTTGGCCTACCTCTGACCAAAGGCACAGCGCCTTCTGTACCTAGGCTGTATAAAGTCTTATTTTGGAATACAAAAACTGCACACTTGTCTGTGGAAAAAGATGACCTCTTCCCCCCCCCCCCCCCACCCCAACAGTATAAAGCTTGACGTTAATTTTTTTTATTATTTTGAAATTTGAAATGTCCACTTAAAATGATGAACAAGAGGTGAGCGTTGTTACTGGAAAGAGAAAGTACCTTGACCAAATTAATGAGAAAAATTCTGCTAAACTAATTTATGGCTCTAAGAAATTTGAGAGAGCTACTCCCATTACTGAACTATACTGGCTTCCTTTTGAAGTGAGAGTAATGTTTAAGGTGACATGCTTTGTACACAAAATAATTTCCTTGGTGTCAGCTCCTCTGTTCTGCACGAATGGGTGTTATCTCTCGTACCAGCAAGTGGAGGTAGAGAAAACTGAATCTACCAGTGACATCACTGGCGTAAGCTGGGGTACTCCCTGGAGCAATCAAGTATTTTTCAATACCTCTAGGAAGTTGGAGGTTGTGCTGATGGTGCTCTTGGTCCCTGGCTTTGTTGTCGGCTCTGCTGGCCGTGGCTTTACAGCATGGTTGAGCCTAACAGCCACTCCCAGGGTTCTCATCTTGGGACCGTACCTGGTTGAGCACGGAGCTTGGTTCCGCAGCTCACAGTCGCACTTCTTATTCCTACTAAGTGAGGCTTTGAATTGATTCTGCAGGGCCTTGCATGAGGCTTGCGGGTCCTCATTTCCCCACCCTTGTCTGTACACCCAATTTGAGTGCGGACTCCCTGGACTTCCCTGCAGCTCACATACAAAAAAAAAACCCCAAAAACAACAGATTGGCCTAGTCAGCTTTTTGGTCATGCTGGCCAGCAGACTTCGCAGTATCTGAAAAGAGCTGACAGCTAAGTACAACTGCTAGCTCTGTGTGTCCCTTGCTCAGTGGGCCATTTCTGACTTTGGAAACATCTTGGGGGGGGCGGTCAGGGGGCCACTGGAGCCAATACAATGTATCCCTCTGCCTGATGCATTGGGACCAGTGGTCATTTTCCTTCTGCTGTGAGGGCGACACCTCCAGGCTGGCTGCATCTTTGAGGGGGTCCTCATGCCTTGCTCAGGGTGCTAGCCATTTTGTCTGGAAACTGGCTTGTCTCTTCCAATGAAGAGATTTTTTGGGGGGTTTTTTGTTTTTGTTTTTTGCTGCATTGATCCCAGCTTGAGAAATAATGAAAGTTCTGATGTGCATGGCTGTGTTTTGCTGCAGCAGCCTGTACTGAAGGCCAAGGGAGGTAAAGAGAAGAGAAACCTCTGCTTATAACAGTTAAGAATGAATTTTTTATGTGCTAATGAACAGGAAACTGCGAAATATGATATATTGTCAGATACCAAACTCCCCACCCCCTCCCAGATATAAAAAAAGATTTTAAAACCTAATTTTTCAAAACCTTTCCTTTATTTATCCTCATGTGTAAACCCCCAGTTTGTGTTACTTGCATTGGAGTCTGGTGCTGTTGTGACATGTCTTGTGTGCACAGCAGAGAAGATTAAAAATTCCTTGGCATCCTTTACCGACCCTTGGCACAGGAGCTGACTGTATAAGAAAAATCACATGTGGCTTTTTTAGCAGGTCTTTGCTATTTTCTGCTAACTGCAGCATTCCTGTATCTCAGACCCTTCTACACAGTTAATAACCAGAGCACTCTGCCTTGCAATCGCTTTTTGGTCTTGGCAGCATAAGAAGCCCCTTTTTAAATTTTTTTCCCCGGCAACCAGAGTTCAGAAAACTTGGGAGGTGAGTGTCAGCATTGCGGTGGCTACTGCTGGCTCCACTATGTAGTAGACTTGCCATACACCCTTTGGTTAAGGTGCCAGGCTGCAGATTTTGGGTTGTCTGGTTGATGATAGTGAGGACTCCCTTGAATTAAACATGCCCTTTTAGGAGGTGACCCTGTCATGTGCTGACTTTTCTCATCATTGCCCGGGCATCATGTGTGGCAGATGAAGTGCATGTGGTGGAACATCAGAGACAGAGCCGTAAAATGATATTTGTGTGCACAAAAGTATGTTTAGTTAGTTTTGCTATTGCAGTGGGATAAACATTTATTTTAAAAAGTGGGGAGGCACTGGACAGCTAAGCCTGGGATTAAGCTGCAAACCAGGGAGGTGAGGTGGGGGTGGGTACAGGAAGAAGACTGGTGTAGGGATCTTAGTTGAGGGGGCTATGGGGTCACCCTGGATGCTTGTTAAGGGAATGTGTGTGTGAAGATGGCCTTAGGGAGCAGATATATAGAGGTGTGAATATGTGTGAGGGACTTAGGAGGGAGTGAAGGGGAGCAGAGGGCGTTGTGTTCTTTGAGAATGCTGTAAGAGTGGAAGAGGGGGTGGGGGGCTACTACAGGGGGAATTAATAGGAGGACACCACATGGTAGGGAGCATGGACTATAGTTGGGTGGGTGCTATGCTCAGTGAATTTGATAGATGATTGTGGACCCTTGGCGGGTACAGGCCCAGGTGGGCATAACCAATGACTGGGATTATGGGTAAGGTCACCATAGTCATTCTGCGTGTGGCTGGTCTGCGTAAAAGATCATGACCATGCTCAAGTTGCAGGAAATCCATTTTAAGGAGTATGCTAAGTTAAGGGTAGGGCAGTGTGGATACTCCGCTTATATGAACCAGCAATGCTAGGTGGCCATTCTTCTTCATAAATGTTTGCCCTTTGAGGTGGAAACAGTCATACAAGGTCTAGATGAAAGCTCCTTTCCAGCAATGCACCAAACACTTACTCAAGATCCTTCTTTGTGAACTTAGCCCATAAATTGGTAGCTTTCCAGGGCTATCAGTTGGTAGGAGAGGTTTCATTGTAGCAGCTGATTTGAGGCAAGGTGTTCTTGGGATGAGAAGAGGTTAAGTTCTTGACAAAACAGTCGGATCTGCTGGAGTATGCTTTTCCCTCCGTAGACAAGCAGGATCTAATCAGCCACACACATGCACAGAAAGCTAACTTTGGGATATTAAGGTCTCTGACCATGCCCCTGTGAAAGTGGAGGTACTAGATCAAGGGGAGCATAGTTGGTGGATGTGTCTAGCGCTCTACATAGATAAGGGCTTGACAAAGGATCTAGGAGCCAGACTTGTAGACTGGAATTTTTATCATTTATTCACATTTATAAATTACAGATTCATAATATGCTCAAGATGATGCGCAGCAAATTGTTTAGCACAGTAGCAGGGAAGGAGCAGATAGGAGGCAGTTGCTCTCCCCTTTGCCCATCCATCTACAGCCTATCATCTAACAGTGGAGAGAGGCTTTAAGCTGTAGTTGGGGCAATGGGAAAGAAGCCAAAGCTACAGCTATTAAGGGTGGGTAGAACGGTGCACCCACCTACCTAACCTTAGCCTCTCTCCATTGCCCACCTGCCCCCAGCAGCTGCAGTTTTAACCCCTTCCCACTGCTAGTCGATCCATTCCCAGCAAACAGCCATTGTTCATCACCTACCGAGCTACCCCAGCAGCATTCTTGGCTCACATCCCTGTCCACTGCTGTAACCTCCCCCCCCCCCCCCCCAACAGTAACTTCTCTCAGTCCCCACTCCCCACCTCCTCCCCCCCCCCCAAAAAAAAAAAAGATTACATTTAAATTTATCTTACCAATAGGACTGCTGGAGAATCATCTCCTCAACAGCAATACACAAGGCTGCTTAAGGGCTGCTTCTGCAGTTGCTAGCGCTCCAGGTATCCTGATCAAGGTGGCTCCATCTGGGCTGCCTCTCCAGGGTGGATACCCCCAAATTTCTCTCGTCTTCCCCCCCTTCTCCGCGTGCAAACACACACTCATAGGGATCTTTGCCTCCACCAGCGCTCGCTTTGTCTGCCTCCCTTCAGCACACACATCCACCTACACACCCACAACTTTCTGCCTTCCTCCAGCATGCTTGCACACACATGCATGTGCCCACATCCCCCATAGCTCCTTCTGCCTCCTTCCAGTGCATGCGCAAACACGCACACCTCTTTCTGCCTCCCTCCAGTGCTTGCACACACCCCATTTGCGCTCCCAAAGCTGACACGGTCCAGTAGATAAAATAAAATATATATTTTTTCTACCTTTTGTAGTCTGAACGTTTTATTTTACCATTTGATTTTATCTGCTTTTATCTGGTTTTCTTGCCTTTTTGACATTTCTTCTCTCTCCAAGTCTGCCATCCATCATCTCTCTGTGTCCCTTTCTGCCCTGTCCTGCATCTCTCTTCTTTGTCCCTGTTCCCCCCCCCCCCCCACCAGATGTTCATCATTTGTCCTCTTAGTGTCCCTATCTTCTCCTTACATTCAGCATTGCCCCTTTGTCCCTTTATGCCCCTGTGATCAGCAACATACCTCTGTGTTCCTGTCCCACCCCTTTTCCAGCATTGCTCTGTGTCCCTGTCTCTATCCTTAGTCCATGCCCAGCATCTCTCTGTACCCTGTCCCTCCCTTCCATACCCCTGGTCTAGCATATCTCCCTCTCTCTCCCCCCCCCCTTGTGCTGTGGCATAACCCTCATCTGTGGGTCCAGTGTCTCTCCTCCTTTGTTCTACCCCCCCCAACCCCCAATCCAGTCTCTTCTCCCTCCCCCAACCTGGTCTCTCTCTTCCCTCTTCTGCTCTCCTTCCTGGCAGGTCCAGCATATTATTCTATACTATAATGCCTCTTATATCGCTCCATGGTGCGACCTCCCCTTGAGTATTGCATTCAATTCTGGTATCTCAAAAAGGATATAGTGGAATTAGAAAAGGTTCAAAGAAGAGCTACCAAGATGATAAAGGGGATGGAACTCCTCTCATATGAGGAAAGACTAAAGAGTTAGGGTTCTTCAGCCAACAGAAAGAACCGGGCTGTGTGAGGATCGATACCCTACGACAGCCTGGCTGGAGACGAGTCTTCCCTTCTTGGCCCATGGTAGGCCACGTGTTGAAAGGATCACATTGCACCAGATTGGCCGCGGACCTGATTTGACTGCTGCACATGTCCTTCGGGCTCTTCAGAAGCCTCCTTTTGAGCCACTCTGGAAGTCCTCCTTGAAGGATCTTATGCTTTCTTGGTGACTGTTTCAACAGCACTTAGGGCTTCGGAGCTTCAGGCTGTCTTGTTGGGATCCTTTTCTTCACTTTTTGGAGGCGGGGTCTCCTGCGCACGGTTCCTTCCCTTCTTCTGAAAGTATCGTCATTTCATTTCATCTAATCTGTGGAGTTTCCGTCCTTTTGCAGAGAGGACGAAGAGGCTCGGTGTTCTTCCTTGAAGCTTCTATGTGCTTAGAGTCCTCATTAAGTGTCTGGAAGTCACAAATGAGTTTTGCAACTCGGACAGATGTGCTTTTCGGTAAGCAGAAGCTTGGCCTCATGACTTCCAAGCCCACAGTTGCTAGATGGCTGAAGGAGACTACTATCGTGTCAACTTATTTGATTGCAGGGATGCAGGCTCCTCGGGCCTTGTAGGCTCATTCTGCAAGGTGTACAGTGACATTCTAGATGGAGAGTGCCTTCCTGTTTCCGGCACATCTTTGCAAGGTGGCAACATGGTTGATGCTGCATACCTTTGCCAAGCACTACAGGGTGAATGTTACGGCACGTTCAGAAGCCAGTTTTAGGGCTTCTGTTCTCTGGGCAGCGGCTCCAGGATCTTACCTACTCTAGGGATTTCTTTTGAACAATCCCACAAGTTGTGGAATAGTGGGAAACTATATAATGGAAGGAGAAATTAGGTCTCACCTGATAATTTTCTTTCCATTAGTCCTTGCTACTTTTCCAGAGGCCTGAGGTTTTTGATACGTTTAGTCAGTGCAAAATAATGTGTGAAATAATGACTTGTCACCTTGCATGGCACTTCCTGCATATCTTTGGCTCTCTACAAGTTGTCCAGAGATGAGAGAGAGGTTTGCTCATCTGGTTAGTGTTAGGTTAGCAAGTTGTTTAAGGTTGCTTTTTGTTCTGAGTCTTTCCTTGCTGCTTGTCTACATAAATACTGAGGAGCTGGACTGGATACCAAGAGATATGTCTCAGCTCAGTTTTCAGTTCTCTGTCTCCACCTGCTGCTTGATGGACAGAACTATCCCACAGGTTCTAGAATAGTGGAAAGGACTAAGCAAAAGAAAAATATCAGATAAGATCTAATTTCTCCTTATAAAAAGGTACATGATGCATACTGTAGACTATTGAAGGAGAAGACGTGACTGCTGATTAGAGGTTGGACTTCCGCTATGTTTAATTGGCTCCTTGAATTTATTCTTTAAAGTGGTTTAGTCTGGTCCTTCTATAGCCCCCTAGCTAGTCTACTTTTCAGGCCATCCCTAATGAAAATGCATGAGATTGTTGTATATGCACTGCTTCCATTGTATGTATATCTGTCTCATGCATATTCATTGTGAGTGTGTTGATACCAGACTGGCAGTGATTGGGGGGGGGGGGGAGGGGAGGACATTTGGATCCAGTTGAAAACCATTTTTGTACTAGGAGTCGTATAGGTGCAAGAGCATTGGATTGCTCAATCCAGAGAGGTTCATGCTCCCTCTTTAAGGTTTTGCTGGATTTTTTTTCACTTACTTTTCACTTGGGGCAACACTTGCTCCATATACAAAAAAATATTGGCCATAGGGCTGAAAAGTACAGTTAAAGTGTTAAAGGTGTGTTGTAAGATTGTGGATTTTTCAGTTCTATTCTGGGTCAGGTCCCAGGCCCAACTGTCGCAGGGCTAAAACTGTTCAGGCCAGTCGGGATCTTCATGGCTTCCTATACGGTGACACCTTGTCTAGATGCTTATATGGAAACAGAGAAAAATATAGGCAGATAAAGAACATATGGTCTATTTAGTCTGCCCATCCATGCCATCTACTCTCCCTATCAACTCCCTTAGAGATCCTATGTACTTGTCTCAAGCTCTCTTGAATTCGGGTACTGTTTTCATGTCTGCCACTAACACTGGGAGACTACGAATTCACCACCCTTACCATTAAGTATTTCCTCAGGTTACTTCTGAGTCTATCCCCTTTCACCTTCATCCTATGCCCCCTCGTTCCTGAACTTCTTTTCCGTTGAAAGAGATTCGCCTTCTTTGCATTTATTCCGCATAGGTATTTAAATTTCACTATCAATCATCCCTGCCCCGTTCTTCCAAAGTATGCATATTGAGATTCTGTCCCTATACACTTTATGACAAAGACCATTTTAGTAGTCGCCCTCTGGACTGACTCCATCCTGTTTATATCTTTTTGAAGACACTGTCTGCAGAATTGTACACAATATTCTAAATGAGGTCTTATACAGGGGCATTATCACCTCCTTTTTCCTTATTTCTGCTTTTATGGAGCGGGTCTACATCTGCTCTTCTCCAGTCCTGACTCTGTAGAAGCATTGAAAAGGTCAGCCATCACAGCTGCTAGAACTTCCCTAAATTCCTTCAGTACCCTCCGATGTATGCCATCCGGCCCCATCCCATTGTCCACCGTTAGTTTAGCCAGTTCCTCATAAACAGTCCTGTGAAAATCATTCAGGGACTACCACCCCTCCAATCCTATTTGTGTTTGTTTTCTGTAGTCCTGCTCGGGCCCTTCAGCTGTGAACAAAGAACAGAAATATTTGTTAAGCAATTCTGCCTTATCTTAATCAGTTTCTACATATTCCTCCCCTTCACCTTTGAGTCTTACAATTCAGCTTTTGCACTTCCTCCTATCACTAACGTAACTAAAAAAAAAAATGTCTTGTCCTCTCCCCCCCCCCCCCCCATTTTACTTTATTGTCTGTTTTCTTCTATTTGCATCTTTGCTTTCCTGACTATTCTACCAGCTTCTTTTAGCTTTTCGAAATATTGTTGTATGTCTTCCTTTTTCTATGATCTCTTTTGTTCCATCTCTCCCCCCCCCCCCCCCCCCCCCCACCCACCAAATCTCTGTAAGCTCTAAGGAGGTGCTGCACCAGAATGTAGTAGCTTTGCATCTGATGTGGTGTGTGACATTTTCTAGTTTGGCGTCTGGCTTTTCCATGGCACCTGGCAGGACTCCTGTCTTCCTCCCCTTAGGTTTTTTTTTTTTGGGGGGGGGGGGTTGGGTTGGTTGGTTTTTTTTTTTTGTTGTTGTTGTTGGGTCTTTTTTTTTTTTAAGAAAGATGTCTGGAAATGCTGACTGGCTAAGTTGCAGTCTCCTTGGTTGAAAGCTGCTCTGAGTTTCTCGACTTGTTCCCTTACTCCTTTGCATGCTGAAGTGGCAGATAAGTTTGATTGTATGCATTAAAATCTTGGCTTCGCGGAGGCGCCACTCGGTCCGTCCATAACAGATTACTTGGCAGACTCTGGAATGCCACGTCTGAACCCTGAAGTGCTAGAACAATTAAATATGCCTATCAGGGCCAAGGAGCTGCAAAGAGTAGTGAAATCATTAAAACGTGGGTCAGCTCCGGGTCCGGATGGATTTGGTGCTGAGTACTATCAATTACTTTTTCCACAAGTGGGTGGCCCGCTTCTTGATTTTTTTGAGGAATCCATTGAATGTGGGGGATTTAGGCGAGAGTCTAATGAAGCCTTGATAACCCTAATTCCAAAAGAGGGCAAACCACCAGAAAATCCAGGTTCATATAGACCTATATCTCTTATAAATGTTGATTTAAAGATCTTAGCGAAGATCATCTCGGAACGCTTATCCCCTCTAATACCAAAATTAGTGGGAGAGGGTCAAGTGGGGTTTGTGCGGGGTAGACACCCTTGTCACAATGTCAGGAAGGCCTGTTTAGCCATTGCACAGAGCCTTACCAAGAACGAACCGTTGCTGCTAGTTAGCTTAGATGCCGAAAAGGCTTTTGACAAGGTGAGATGGGATTACCTTTTTTCTGTCCTTGATTATATTGGCATCCGAGGGTGGATATTTAATGCTATTGTAACGCTATACACTAATCCAAAAGCGTCATTATTGATTAATGGTATGAAATCAAACCCCTTTACAATAGCATGTGGCACGAGACAGGGTTGCCCCCTCTCACCACTCTTATTTTTGTTATACCTTGAACCATTGTTATGCACTATCCAAAGGGACCCAGATGTGCGGGGGATTAAATTACACTCGCGGGAGCTCAAAACTTTAGCTTTTGCAGATGATATATTAGTAACTATAACAAAACCCCAATCCTCTCTCCTGTATTTATTTGGAATTCTGGAGGAGTTTGGCTTCTACTCGGGCCTTGCCCTGAATAGGAGTAAGTCTATGGCTCTGCCAGTCCAGACACGGATACGTTCGACCTGGGAGGGGGCATTTCCATTAACATGGGCAGAGGATAAATTGAAATATCTTGGCATATGGCTGACAGCCGATCTGACCACCCTTTATAGCCAAAACATAGAACCCCTTAAACTGAAAACTAGACAGACTTTGCAAACATGGACGACTTTACCCCTATCCTTGATGGGGCGGATAGCCCTCTATAACATGATTCTGGTCCCAAAATGGGTTTATGTATTGCAAGTGCTTCCTTTGTTTCTTAAACATAAGGATGATCAGACGTTGACGAGGGTAATGACCAAATATTTATGGCAGGGGAAGAGACCAAGGTTACCAGTTGCTAAATTATATCTCTCTAGAGCTAAGGGGGGATTGGGACTCTTAAATCTAAAGTTATTCTCTGTGGCAAGTAATATGCGCCACCTCTCTGATTGGTTTCGTGGCACTAGTTTCTTTTCGTGTACTAGTATAGAGACCATGGTGTTCTCCCCCCGACATTTTAGTGCATGGCTACATGCTACGCCAGGGGCAGTAAACACACCCCGGTATTTCACATCAGTGGTGTCTCCATTAAGACAAACCTGGCGTTGGCTGAGCCGTAAATTTGTTTTTTCTACAACTTGCACTCCACTATTGCCGATAAGAGGCAACAACCACTTCCCCCCGGGGAGCTCGGCTAAACTTTTCCTAGAGTGGGAAACACGGGGGATTAGCTATATACATCACTTATACTCAGAAGAGGGTATTTTAAAAACTACGGAAGAATTAGACAGAGAATTTGGTGTACTTAGAAAAGATTTTTTTGCCTCCTTCCAACTAAGACATTATTTACGATCTATTCCACCTGCACATTTGAGTCCCCAAATATGGAGCCGACTGATGTCTCTTTTAGCTTTGGATGCTCAAGGGTCAGTCCCTTTAAAATATTACCATTCGGAACTACGTGAGCAATTAGGTGAGATTGATTACGAACAATTGGCAATGCAATGGAATAAAGAACTACCAGTGAACGTTAAATCTGATCACTTGAAGGCATGCTTTCTGGATTTACCCAAAATCTCTGAAAGCGTGGCGCTGCAAGAAACGGCCTATAAATTCCTGTCTCGAATGTTTTTTTCTCCACATAGAGCATGGAGGGCGCATGTAGGTCAGGAAGATAGATGTAAGAAGTGTGGTCACTCTCCAGCGGGGCTGGGTCACATGTTCTGGGCTTGTCCCCGAATAGCCAGATTTTGGACGCAAGTGTGTTGTCATGTGTCGGAAATGTGGAGGGTTACATGGCGGAAAAAGCCTCAGCTACTATTCCATAAATTTCACTTGGTACAAAGACCACCTATAGGGTTGCGCCCGTTTCTTAAAAAAACGGTTTTACTGGGTAAGAAGGTTATCTTGCAATTATGGATAACGCCAGACTCACCAACCCTGTCTCAATGGCGAGCGAGAATGATTTTTTTGTGCTCTTTGGAACGAAGAGCGGTGGGCGACCTGGCCTCACCCAGAGGAGAGTCTTTCTGCCAAACATGGGCCCCTTTTTGGGACTCATTAACAGAGGTGGCTAGAAGTAGGATTTTGAATTCTTAAAGGTTGAATGGAGGTGTTTTCCATGGCGTGGTAACAGAGGGAAATGATGTAAGAGAAAAAGTACAAATTAATGAGGTGCTTGTCTAGAATCCTCGAAGCCCTAGAGATTAAGAATTTTAAAAGGAAATGACCTCTGGAAGCTAACCGACATGGCCTGATTTGGCAGCACTGGCAGGTTTTGTAAATCAAACATAAGTTTTGTGTGTGATAGCTCCATAAGAGGCTAAGCTAGATAGTGACTCTTTGCCTCCGTATCCATAATTGCTCTTTAGAGACGGGAGGGACGGGAGGGAGGGGGGGAGGGAAGATGGGGGGAAAAGGGGAGATTCAAAGTAAAGAGAAAACTGGCGAAACTGTTGGAGGCTATTAATTGTATGTTTTGTAGTTAATATTCTTAAAATGTATTTTGACTAAAATCTTGGCTTCCATTTCTACTGTCAGCTCTGCACCTTTTTTTCGCAGGGTTGATAACTCTCTACTTTTTATTTTCTTTAGCTGACTAATCATGACTAGCCTTCCACTCCTACCTGCAATTTCTCTTACTGCAGCAAAGTTGAGCTCCTCCTCAATGTACCTCTGGAGTTCCTTTTAAAACTGCTGTCTGAGGAACTAGCTTTGAAATGCCGTCATTGCTCTGCGCATCCTCAAGAAGAGAGATGTAGTATTCAGCATGCCTGTATGTCTTTCATCCAGGGTGCTTCGCTGACTGTGCGCCGCCGATCTCTTGTTTAACCTCTAAGAAGCAGTTTTGCGGGGGGGGGGGGGGGGGGGGGGAGGGGAGGTAAGTGACTCCCTGAAGCTCCCAGCTGGGTGAGTGGTAAGGTGTTGCCCAAAATAGGCCCTGTGAACACAGGTGTGTTCTGGTCTCTACATGCAAGGAAAGTCTTAATTTCAGTAAAAGTTCACAAATGTAATTCCTAACTCTCAAGTTTAGTTCCAGTTAATGAAATGTGCTTTTGTACTCCTGAACTTTGGATGTGCTCTAGTGGCAAATACCTCAACGCAAGAAACAGCTTTTGTCAAATCCACGGTTTTTCTCCTTTATTCTTTTCTTACATAAGGTGCAACTGATTCTGTCCTATCTACATAATGACATGCTCTTCCTTTTTCTTAAAAAAAAAATTTTTTTTAACTGTAAACTGTTCTGCCCCTGGTTGTCAGAGCACTATAGCAAGTTTTAAATAAATATTCTTTGTGATGACCACAGACTCCATCCTGTTTATATACAAAAGTACAAATGCAAAACTTGTATCCCACAAATAACCTTCATGGTCTGATATGGATCACAAAAGAATTAGACATTTCCAGGATTTACAATACTTAAGAGCATCACAAGTTGTAAATATACCCTGTGTGACTCCTGTTCTGCACCTGCCCTGCCCACTTGCAAGACATCAGCAAGGGAAGCCAATGGACAGGATGCATTTTAGGTGCCCCAGCTACACACAGCTAGCTATGACCCTGACAATCACTTATGCTGCAAATCATGTATAATTTAAAATTCAGGATTGAAAAGCTTTTGAAGGTGTGGGCTTCAGAATTGTACATAGCTGGTAGTTAATTCATTGGACGTTGAACCTGGTGATCCGGGTTCAATTCCCACCTTGTAACCTTGGGCAAGTCACTGAATTCTCCATTGCCCCAGGTACAAAAACTTAGATTGTGAGCCTTCTAGGGACAGAGAAAGTACCTGCATATAATGTGTACAGCGCTGCATACATCTAGTAGCGCTATAGAAATGAAGAGGAGCAGTAGTAGAATATCCAGATGTGGGATAAATGGAAGAGTTTCAGTATGTCAGTGAATAAGGCTGGACAAGTGCTTTGCAAACAGAATGCTATCAGTTACCAACCTCTGAAGATGCTGGGATACATAGACCTGTGAACTGCAGGTTTCTGATGGATGGTTGCTTTTAGCTCCAGGTGTCTTCTCCATTCAGGAACTGCTAGTGTCCACTGGTGAAGAGCATTGTAAGGATGTTTCTCCACCTCTCTCCCGTCACCCTTGAAGCAGAACACAAAACTAAAAGGTTCCTAGGACCAGACTGCAACCCCTACTTATCTTTTTCTGAATTGACAGGCCTGAGGCTGGTTGAAAAGTGTGTCTCCCCTGTGCACTTCTTGTCTTTGAACATAGCATAGCATTGTATAGATAACGGCAGGCACGGTTCAAATCTGATTTGTTCTATTTTTCCCCTCAGCTGTACTTTTACTTGTTCCCATTCACGGCATTTAATTACTGGAAATCTTTATTGTCACAGCTTTAATTTCCTTATGTAACCCTGAGAAGGTTGTCTCGCACTGATACAAAGGAATCAAACTGTATTTGATTCACAGGGTTTTTTTGGGTTTTTTTTTTGTTAAGTTTGTAGTATTTAATCAGCTCCCCCCCCCCCCCCCCCCCACTACTATCACCACAAAAGTACCGCTCATAGGACAGTTTTTCCACAGTTCAGGGGTCTCTCTTTAGCTAGGTCTCTCTTGTTTTTTTGTGCTTTTTCCTTTGACCTTTATGTGTTGGTGACGCAGGCAGTGCTCAGCACAAATACCCTTTCTTAACCTCCCAGGGTCTTCCTAGAGTAACTTGAAAAATATTGGCAGGAAGATGCTCACGGAAATGGAGAACTGAAGAAGGCTCTTGATTTTCAGCCTGATTTCTTATGGGGAAACTGGCCTTATAATACTGAGTCCTTTCAGTAACCTAATGGTTAGAGCAATGGCTGAGAACCAGGGAGGTCAGGGTTCAAATCCCACTGTGGCTCCTTGTTTTCTTGGGTAAGTCACTTAATCCTCTATTACTTCAGGTTTTGAAATGTTGGGTAGTTTAATCAAGGATTCTTAACCTTTTTTGGTTCCTGCACCCCTTTAACCAAGCAATGAAACCCTCACACCCCCTTCCTAAACGATGTGTCCATTAGTGAACATGTCGCTAAAATTATAGCAGTACAGAATTGTACTGCCAAAGAAGTCACGCTTAAAGCTACAGTACTACGTAAATTGTACATAATGTTGAGTAAAATGACCCTTTACAAATGATATGTACTAGGAAAGATTTCATGCATAAACATTGCAGCAACTATTCAGTAATTTGTCATTAGGTCACAGCCTTTGTCACGAAGACATGATTGCGCAACTTGAAGTGAGCAAAAAAAAAAACCCTTAAGGTTTGTCGCCGTTAGAGCATTGCTGCTGTTTATCATTGATCAGCACTTGAAACTATGGTTCAGTTTTCAGCATGTGTTCAGTCTGTTTCTCTTCTGGGCAAATTCCTTTGAAAACTATCCTAATAACTGACTTGTTTCACTTCTTCCCATACCCCTTGGGTGCAGGCACAACTGATTATGAACCTCTGGTCTTAACTGCATGATAACTGTGACTCCTCACACGTGCCTCTCGTAAAGTAGTAGATTTTGACATTGTTAAGTGAAGCCTGAGAACACACACACCAGTCAGGGGCGTAGCCAGACTTCAACAGTAGGGGGGTCCAGAGCCGAGGTGAGGGGGCACATTTTAGTCTCCCCCCCCCCCCGCCCGCAATTGCTGACACCGCCAACAACTTTGACCCCCCCCCCCCCCGCCAATGACCCTCTCGACCCCCTGCCGTCACTTACCTTTGCTGGCGGGGGATCTCAATCCCCACCAGCCGAAATCTTCTTCCTTCATTTGGTTTCTGAGTCTAATGTGACGTCCTGCACGTACAACGTGCAGGATGTCAGACTCACAGAAACAGAACGAAGCCTTGCGATCTGCAGGGCTTCATTCTGTTTTTGTGAGTCTGACGTCCTGCACCGTTGTACATGCAGGACGTCAGACTCAGAAGAAACCAAACAAAGGAAGAAGACTTCGGCTGGCGGGGGTTGGGGTCCCCCGCCAGCAAAGGTAGCAGGCAGTGAGTTGGCAGCGGGGGGGGGGGGGGGGTTGAGAGGGTCGCCGGCAAGGGGGTCCAGGCCCCCGTGGCCCCATAGCAGCTACGCCCCTGCTGTGTCTATACCCCTGAAGCAGCCGTAGGGCAAAATGTGGCTGTGTGTTGCGTGATTTTGCTATTCATAATAAAGGACATCAGAGTTATTGGTACAGTTTGCTGTTTAGTTTTGTGGATGTTTTGTTAGCTGACTGTACCTCTGTTTTTGTCTGTTTATACAATTGAATCCATGTGCATGGGCTAATGCAGTGGTTCCTGGAGGCGCACAATAAATATTCATCAGAGAGATTTGCATGCAGTGGAGGCAGTGCATGCAGATCTCTCTCGTGAATATTCATTGTGAATATCCTGAAAACCCCAACTGGCTGAAGTGCCCACAGGACCAGGTTTGGGAACCACTAGCCTAGTTGTTAGAGCAGTGGCTGAGAAAGTGAGAATCAGGTTGCCCAGTTCAAATACCACTGTGATGCATTATAACCTTGGACAAGTCACTTAACCTTCCATTGCCTCAGGTACAAACTTTTAGGGTCATTGTTCAGTGTGGTTTTGCGTGGTTAAACCATTTTGACCAATCCGGGAACAGATAATTTTATTTATTTATTTATGACATTTATATCCCATATTATCCCAAACAACTTTGGGGGTCAATGTGGCTAACAATAAACATTTCCAAAAAGTACAATACAATTAGTATTAGCATATGTAATAATAATAAAATACACAAACTTCATTACTATTGAATAACGAACAGGGTTCCGAGCATACCTGAGAGTTAACAATTACAAGTGTGAGTAAGGGATTTACTCAAATAAAATGATTTCAACAGCTTACGAAATAAGAGGCGGTCGGTAACATATCTTAATGGATTAGACAGAGAATTCCATATCTTCGTACCTTGATAGGTAAAGCCACTTTAAGTGCTGCTAAATATTTACTCTGACCACTGTGGAATTCTCTGGTTAGAGCTGGGAATCATTTGAGCACTGCCAGTATTCAGTGGCACTGCCTGGATAGCAACCGGGTTAACTTAGAAAGGCAAAAAAGCTACCTGCTGACTATCGATGCTACCAGGGTAACTGCCAGTGGCTACCAGATCTGGGTATTTAGTGCTGGTAGCCAGAGGATATCTTAGCCAACAACGGCCAATGTAACACCCTCCCCCCACTGACCACTACGAATTGAATATTGCACCCTTACATTGTAACAAAAACGCCAAATCCCAAAAAGGAGAGACAAAAAGACTCAATCAAAAAAGAGAAAAGGGGTCGATCCTTAAAAAACAATAATATCCAACCAAAATATAAAAACAGATGCCTAGAGAATACACTTGAACAAAAGAATATAATATTTTAGAAGTAGCTCGCTTATGAAGCTCTACGCATCATGGGTACTCTCTACCATTGCCCCTGCCTTTTATTTAATAATTAAAATTGTATTGAATTTCTTTATTTATTTAAAGTTGTTTTTTTTAAGAAAGTAAATCAAATACAAACATTCAGTAGACATCTGTGATAAGGGAGGATACTAGGAAAAAGGCAAACAGCACCTATAACATCAAGGGCTGATGCTGATTGAACAAACTAAGAGTTCAATTATATGTTCAAGGCACCAGAATATAGAGCAAACCAAGGTGAACTTATCTGATTTAAAGCTGATGAGTCACTATATCATTGAATGCTTACATTGTAAGCCTTCTAGAGACCGGAATATAGCACACTTTGAGCTACAGCTAAATACAAAACCACTTCCCTTACCCTCCCATGCATCTGTATCTGCTGGTCTACCCACCGCCCCCCCTCCATAACTTTCAAAATGATCATCCTGTTTTAACTTCTGTCAAAGACTGTAGAGCGAGCAGCACCCCATGATCCTCTGGCATGCCCTTTTACCTCTTTGACACTACCTCTCTTTCCTACTTGCAGGGAAAGGTGCCAGTTAAATTGGCTCAGAGCGCACTACGATGTCATTGAGAATTTTGAAAGGTTGCAATGTTTTTTTATACCACATCATGTGTGCTTTCTGAGTAGTTTACAATATGTTAAAAATACAACATGGAATAGCTTAGTAAGGAACTGCAATAGTTGGTAGGGTAGATGAAAGATGAAGGGACAGTGGAGAAAAGGGCATCTGACCCTGTTTTTTTTCCCGTTTTCTATAGTGAAGAAAAGTACCTTAGGGGTCTATTTAAATCTTATTGTTTTCCCCTTTGAAAATTGCCTCAAGCTCTCGGGGGAGGGGGAGAACGACACTACACCTGGGAGTTTCCATTCCTGCTTTTCCTGGTTGGTTTTGCACTTGCAGAGCATACAGGGAAAAGCTTTTCCATGGCACCAGCCAATCAGCAAATTTTGAAAGTGAAGGTCCACTGAAAATAGCCCTTTTATGCTCCTACGATGCATGTCTTAATACAGTATCAGCAAGCTCAGAACCGTGTGCAAATTTCTATTCTAAAATAGAAAACTAGGCAGTGTAAAATGTTCTCATGCTTCCTTGTGGGGTGGGGGTGTTTTGTTTTTGACACATCAGATATGTTGAGTGTAGGTATTTGGGAAACAGTCCTGCCTACTGATTGATCCTTATCCATTCTCTCCTTCTCATTTTGTACGCATTTCCTTTTTCCCTAGGTTTTGGCCCTTGACCTACAATTTCCTGGTAAGATCAGAAGTGTTGTCCAAGCAGTAACTGTGTTGTCCATCCAGCACAGCACCTTTTAGCAGCGGTTACACCTGCGGAGAGAAACCATAGCACTCACCAACACCACGTCTGTGTTTTTGAAGAGTCCCGAGGAATTTTCAGATATCCAGACAGACATATATTTTTTTTTTTACATTTTGCCGCATGCAAATTCAGAACTTTTGGATTATGTTTGTCGCACTGTCCCTCTGTTCGATCATTTGGTTAAACAGAGGCTTCAAATTAAGAAAAGGGGGCACCTAAGTTCACAGGGAAAGTTGTGGGGGGGGTTTTTTCTATCTTTTTTTCAGTACTCATTTTTGGACTCAGACAAGTAACTTTTCCCCTGATTCTCAAGGCATTGTACTGAACTATAAACAAAATGTTAAAGTAGCTTTTAATCTGTTTAAACGCTAGAAGGGCCCTTTGTAGCTAAGCCTAACGCACAGTAATTCACCCCCACCCCAGCTGCAGACCATGTCATCCACGGAAGGGTTGCAGTACCGCGCAATCTATGAGTACCGCAAGGAGCGTGGAGAGGACATTGATCTCCAGCCCGGAGACCTCCTGACTGTGAGCAAGGGGACCCTGCAGGCCCTTGGATGCAAAGATGGCGATGAGCAGAACCCCCACCAGATTGGCTGGATGTCTGGCATTAACGAGCGCACCAAGCAGAAGGGGGATTTTCCTGGCACTTACGTCGAATACATGGGACCTGTAAGGATGTCCTTCCCAACACACAGGCCTAGGGCACAGAGACCGCTGCCCGCCACGCCGGGAGCTAGCATGTCCAGAGCAGACTCGTCTGAGCAGCAAGGTAAGATTTTTTTTTTGTTTTAATGCCTTTTTAGATGCATTTTTAAAAAAATTATTATTATTATTTTATTCTATGTGGGGAAAACACATTTTCTCAGTACAGACTGCTAGGCCTGCTGCTGTTGCTTCTCCTCCTTGCTGAATTAATCTGTTAAACATCTAACAGCCTGACAGCCAAAACATATTGTTCTTTCTCCGAGGACAAGCAGGCTGCTTGTTCTCACTGATGGTGACGTCCACGGCAGCCCCTCCAATCGGAAACTTCACTAGCAAAGTCCTTTGCTAGCCCTCGCGCGCCCGCGCGCACCGCGCATGCGCGGCCGTCTTCCCGCCCGAAACCGGCTCGAGCCGGCCAGTCTTCTTTTGTCCGCACTCGGTACGGTCGTGTTTTCGCCGTGTCGAGCCCCGGAAAGTCGACCTCGCGCGTCCAATTTGTTTTGAGCGTGTTTTTTTCCTTCGGGAAAGCTTTACCTTAGTCGGGAAGTGCTCCGGAAACCCCCCGCCGGGTTTCGTGTAAATCCTCCCCGTACTTCCAGCTTTTTTGCCCCGGTAAGTTTTCTTTCGTCGTCGGGGAAGGCCTCTTTTCGGCCTCGGTCGAGATTTTTTCTCCCTCTAAATTTTGGTGCTTCAAATTTCGCCATTTCGGCTTTTGATTTCGCCGGCGTGATTTTTCCGCCCATGACATCGAAGCCTTCCAGCGGCTTCAAGAAGTGCACCCAGTGCGCCCGGGTTATCTCGCTCACTGATCGACACTCGTCGTGTCTTCAGTGTCTGGGGGCCGAGCACCGCCCTCAGAACTGCAGTCTGTGTTCCCTGCTTCAAAGGCGGACTCAGGTAGCGAGACTAGCCCAGTGGAACGTGTTGTTCTCGGGCTCTTCGTCGGCATCGGCACCGGGATCTTCGAGTGCATCGACGTCGTCAGCGTCCAGACCATCTTCCTCGGCCGCCCCTGCATCGAGTGCATCGAGGCATCGGGCCTCTGCATCGGCGCCGAGACATCGGATAGCTGCATCGACGTCGGTGGTACCAGGACCTCGTCTGCTGATGTCGTCGGACGGTGGTGCATCGGGTGGAGTGCAGGTGAGGGCTGTCCATTCCCCTGCTGGTGGCGGTGAGCCCTCGGGTGGGTCTCCTCCTACCCTGAGGGCTCCTGCGGTACAGCCCCCCCGAGATCGACCTTCTTCAGTCTCGGCCCCGAGGAAGCGACGGATGGATTCGACGTCCTCCTCGTCGGTGCCGGGGAGCTCCGGTGACATGCTTCGGAAGAAATCGAAGAAGCATCGACACCGGTCTCCTCCCCGTGTCGGCACCGAGAGCTCTGGGTCGCCGAGGGAGTCGGCACCCAGCAGGCATCGGCACCGAGAGGACCGCTCACCCTCTGTTCAGGAGGTGTCGATGCGCTCCGCTCTGGACAGCCCGGAACAGCCTCCACGCCCGGAACAGGTACTGACGTCGACGCCTGCATCGACCTCTCAGCCTTTCTCTGCAGCCACTCTAAACGAGAGCCTCCGGGCCGTTCTCCCAGAGATTCTGGGAGAGCTGTTGCGCCCTACCCCTCCGGTACCGGCAGTGCTTGCGCCACCGGTACCGTCGAGCGTGGCGCCGGCTGGCCCATCGCCCAGGTTGAGGTCCCCGACGTCGGTACCACGTGCGGTGCCGACCGCGGCCACCTCCCAGGAAGGCTCCCCGACTACGTCGGCGGAGGGAGCTTCGCCGATGCGGGCGAGGGAGTCTACCTCTCGACGCCCCCATCGTGGACGGGGTTCCACGGAGTCGAGCAGGGCGAGGTTGCAGACACAGGTCCGTGAGCTTGTGTCTGACACCGAGGGTGAGGCCTCGTGGGAGGAAGAGGAAGATCCCAGATATTTCTCTGACGAGGAGTCTGAGGGTCTTCCGTCTGATCCCACTCCCTCTCCTGAGAGACAGCTTTCTCCTCCCGAGAGTCTGTCTTTTGCCTCCTTTGTCCGGGAGATGTCTACGGCCATCCCTTCCCGGTGGTTGTGGAGGACGAGCCCAGGGCTGAAATGTTTGAGCTCCTGGACTATCCTTCTCCACCTAAGGAAGTGTCCACTGTTCCCTTGCACCATGTCCTGAAGAAGACATTGCTTGCGAACTGGACCAAGCCATTAACTAATCCCCACATTCCCAAGAAGATCGAGTCCCAGTACCGGATCCATGGGGACCCAGAGCTGATGCGCACTCAGTTGCCTCATGACTCTGGAGTTGTGGATTTGGCCCTAAAGAAGGCTAAGAGTTCTAGGGAACATGCTTCGGCGCCCCCGGGCAAGGACGCTAGAACCTTAGACTCCTTTGGGAGGAAGGCCTACCATTCCTCTATGCTCGTGTCCAAGATCCAGTCTTACCAGCTCTACACGAGCATACACATGCGGAATAATGTGCGACAGTTGGCGGGCTTGGTTGATGCTCTTCCCCCTGAGCAAGCCAAGCCTTTTCAGGAGGTGGTCAGGCAGCTGAAGGCGTGCAGAAAATTCCTGGCCAGAGGAGTTTATGACACTTTTGATGTTGCGTCCAGGGCCGCTGCTCAAGGTGTGGTGATGCGCAGGCTCTCATGGCTGCGTGCCGCCGACCTGGAGAATAGAATCCAGCAGCGGATTGCGGACTCGCCTTGCCGTGCGGATAACATTTTTGGCGAAAAAGTCGAACAGGTGGTAGAGTCTCTCCACCAGCGGGACACCGCATTCGACAAGTTCGCCCGCCGGCAGCCTTCAGCTTCTACCTCTACAGGTAGACGATTTTTCGGGGGAAGGAAGACTGTTCCCTATACTTCTGGCAAGCGTAGGTACAATCCTCCTTCCCGACAGCCTGCGGCCCAGGCTAAGCCCCAGCGCGCTCGCTCTCGTCAGCAGCGTGCGACTCAGCAAGGCCCCGCGGCTCCCCAGCAAAAGCAAGGGGCGAGCTTTTGACTGGCTCCAGCAGAGCATAGCCGACATCCAAGTGTCAGTGCCGGGCGACCTGCCTGTCGGAGGGAGGTTGAAAGCTTTTCACCAAAGGTGGCCTCTCATAACCTCCGATCAGTGGGTTCTCCAAATAGTCCGGCAAGGATACACCCTCAATTTGGCCTCAAAACCTCCAAATTGTCCACCGGGAGCTCAGTCCTACAGCTTCCAGCACAAGCAGGTACTTGCAGAGGAACTCTCCGCCCTTCTCAGCGCCAATGCGGTCGAGCCCGTGCCATCCGGGCAAGAAGGGCTGGGATTCTATTCCAGGTACTTCCTTGTGGAAAAGAAAACAGGGGGGATGCGTCCCATCCTAGACCTAAGGGCCCTGAACAAATATCTCGTAAAAGAAAAGTTCAGGATGCTTTCCCTGGGCACCCTTCCCCCCATGATTCAGCAAAACGATTGGCTATGCTCTCTGGACTTGAAGGATGCCTACACACACATCCCGATACTGCCAGCTCACAGACAGTATCTGCGATTTCAGCTGGGCACACGCCACTTCCAGTACTGTGTGCTACCCTTTGGGCTCGCCTCTGCGCCCAGGGTGTTCACAAAGTGCCTAGCTGTGGTAGCAGCGGCGCTTCGCAGGCTGGGGGTGCACGTGTTCCCATATCTCGACGATTGGCTGGTGAAGAACACATCCGAGGCAGGAGCCCTGCAGTCCATGCAGATGACTATTCGCCTCCTGGAGCTACTGGGGTTTGTGATAAATTACCCAAAGTCCCATCTTCTCCCAGTGCAGAAACTCGAATTCATCGGAACCCTGCTGGATTCTCGGACGGCTCGCGCCTATCTCCCAGAGGCGAGGGCCAACAACTTGTTGTCCCTCGTCTCGCGGGTGCGAGCGTCCCAGCAGATCACAGCTCGGCAGATGTTGAGATTGCTGGGCCACATGGCCTCCACAGTTCATGTGACTCCCATGGCCCGCCTTCACATGAGATCTGCTCAATGGACCCTAGCCTCCCAGTGGTATCAGGCCGCTGGGGGTCTAGAGGACGTGATCCACCTGTCCACGAGTTTTCTCGAATCCCTGTATTGGTGGACGATTTGCTCCAATTTGACTCTGGGACGTCCCTTCCAAATTCCTCAGCCACAAAAAGTGCTGACCACGGATGCGTCTCTCCTGGGATGGGGAGCTCATGTCGATGGGCTTCACACCCAAGGAAGGTGGTCCCTCCAAGAAAGCGATCTACAGATCAATCTTCTGGAGTTGCGAGCGATCTGGAACGCTCTGAAGGCTTTCAGAGATCGGCTGTCCCACCAAATTATCCAAATTCAGACAGACAATCAGGTTGCCATGTACTATGTCAACAAGCAGGGGGGCACCGGATCTCGCCCCCTGTGTCAGGAAGCCGTCAGCATGTGGCTCTGGGCTCGCCGTCAAGGCATGGTGCTCCAAGCCACATATCTGGCAGGTGTAAACAACAGTCTGGCCGACAGGTTGAGCAGGATTATGCAACCTCACGAGTGGTCGCTCAATTCCCGTGTGATGAGACAGATCTTCCAGGCGTGGGGCACCCCCCTGGTGGATCTCTTCGCATCTCAAGTGAACCACAAGGTCCCTCAGTTCTGTTCCAGGCTTCAGGCCCACGGCAGACTGGCGTCGGATGCCTTCCTCCTGGATTGGGGGGAGGGCCTCCTGTATGCTTATCCTCCCATCCCTCTGGTGGGGAAGACTTTGTTGAAACTCAAGCAAGACCGAGGCACCATGATTCTGATTGCTCCTTTTTGGCCGCGTCAGATCTGGTTCCCCCTTCTTCTGGAGTTATCCTCCGAAGAACCGTGGAGATTGGAGTGTTTTCCGACCCTCATCACGCAGGACGAAGGGGCTCTTCTGCATCCCAACCTCCAGTCCCTGGCTCTCACGGCCTGGATGTTGAGGGCGTAGACTTTGCCTCTTTGGGTCTGCCAGAGGGTGTCTCCCGCATCTTGCTTGCTTCCAGGAAAGACTCCACTAAGAGAAGTTACTTCTTTCATTGGAGGAGGTTTGCCGTCTGGTGTGACAGTAAGGCCCTAGATCCTCGCTCTTGTCCTACACAGACCCTGCTTGAATACCTTCTGCACTTGTCTGAGTCTGGTCTGAAGACCAACTCCGTAAGAGTTCACCTTAGTGCAATCAGTGCATACCATTACCAAGTGGAAGGTAAGCCGATCTCAGGACAGCCTTTAGTTGTTCGCTTCATGAGAGGTTTGCTTTTGTCAAAGCCCCCTGTCAAGCCTCCTACAGTGTCATGGGATCTCAATGTCGTTCTCACCCAGCTGATGAAACCTCCTTTTGAGCCACTGGATTCATGCCATCCGAAGTACTTGACCTGGAAGGTCATTTTCTTGGTGGCAGTTACTTCGGCTCGTAGAGTCAGTGAGCTTCAGGCCCTGGTAGCCCAGGCCCCTTACACTAAATTTCATCACAACAGAGTAGTCCTCCGCACTCACCCTAAGTTCCTGCCAAAGGTCGTGTCGGAGTTCCATCTGAACCAGTCAATTGTCTTGCCAACATTCTTTCCCCGTCCTCATTCCTGCCCTGCTGAACGTCAGCTGCACACATTGGACTGCAAGAGAGCATTGGCCTTCTACCTGGAGCGGACACAGCCCCACAGACAGTCCGCCCAATTGTTTGTTTCTTTTGATCCCAATAGGAGGGGAGTGGCTGTAGGGAAACGCACCATATCCAATTGGCTAGCAGATTGCATTTCCTTCACTTACGCCCAGGCGGGGCTGGCTCTTGAGGGTCATGTCACGGCTCATAATGTTAGAGCCATGGCTGCGTCGGTAGCCCACTTGAAGTCAGCCTCCATTGAAGAAATTTGCAAAGCTGCGACGTGGGCTTCTGTCCACACATTCACATCCCATTACTGCCTGCAGCAGGATACCCGACGCGACAGTCGGTTCGGGCAGTCAGTTCTTCAGAACCTGTTTGGGCTTTAGGATCCAACTCCACCCCCCGAGGGCCCTGTTTGTTCTGTTCCAGGCTACACTCTCAGTTAGTTGGTAAATTTTTTAGGTCAATCTCAGTTATGTCCTCGCTGTTGCGAGGCCCAATTGACCAATGTTGTTGTTTTGAGTGAGCCTGGGGGCTAGGGATACCCCATCAGTGAGAACAAGCAGCCTGCTTGTCCTCGGAGAAAGCGAATGCTACATACCTGTAGAAGGTATTCTCCGAGGACAGCAGGCTGATTGTTCTCACCAACCCGCCCGCCTCCCCTTTGGAGTTGTGTCTTCCCTTGAAGTGTATTGTCTTGCTACATACTGGACTGGCCGGCTCGAGCCGGTTTCGGGCGGGAAGACGGCCGCGCATGCGCGCGAGGCTAGCAAAGGACTTTGCTAGTGAAGTTTCCGATTGGAGGGGCTGCCGTGGACGTCACCATCAGTGAGAACAATCAGCCTGCTGTCCTCGGAGAATACCTTCTACAGGTATGTAGCATTCGCTTTTTCCTAAGACTGAACTGTCATGGGGTTTGGAGGGGGAGGAGACAAATCTTTTTATCTAGGGAGTGTGGATCATTTACTAATTTACAATCCAGATTATTTGGGTGCAGTAAGGGAAGCTGGCTACCATCAGTTTCTATCAGCGCTGGCGCAAGAGAAGTGGGTGCTCTAGGCCATCCCTGGATTAACCAGTAAGCAAAATAAGCATGTGCTTATGGCACCAAGGGAAGGGAGTCACCACAGAGTTTTTTTTTTCCCCCCTGGCTATCATGCCCTTAACTCTTTCAGTGCTGTCTGCCACACCCATTATCCAACATGAATCTGTGTTTTTCTAATCTCTATAAAATATATATGATTTATTTTGTACAATAATATTTCTCAGCACATACTGTGTCTTTAAATGTTTTGTCAGTTAAGGGCATCAGTTGGCCTAAATCCTCCCCTCTCCCATTTAATGTTTGTGTCCCTATCTTCTTGGCTCCTAAACAAATTCTACAATCATGCTCAAACTCTACAGTCATGGTCATCTAACAACATTTGAAAGTTAGAAGTGATTAATGGCTGTAGAAGGTAAAATTGGACTTCATAGTTTTAAAAGTACAATCTGATGGCTCTTTGAGTGGTTGTCGAGATTTACGATTTTGTTTTGACTACAGCTGCTGTTTGCTGCTCCCCAAGAAGCTCGTGCCTGGTAGTTAGCACAGCCCTGGTTTCTAGCTTTGGCATCGGGGATGAGTGGGGGGTAGGTTTTGGAAGAGGCTGTTATCAAGCTGGGCAAAGAGTATTTGTCACTCATATGTGCCATCTAGCATTTGGGCAGGAGAGGTACATAGGAGGAGCTATGCCTGGTCATGCTATGGTACGTACATATTTAACAGCTGCTTTTTAAGAATCGTCTCGGTGACTGTTTATAAAGTGTGTGCAGAAACGAAGGGGTATGTACAGGGTGCACAGATCTTCAGTTGTTCCTATGGTGGGATGAGATCAGTGAAGGTAATTTTGAATAGTTGTGGCTGATGGAAGGTATCTACAGAAAAAGCAGGTGAAAATCTGTGTGCATTTATTTCTTGGGCATTTTTCAAAGGGTTTCTACCTTCCAATTGAGTGCTGGTGCAGTGTTCGCCAGTAATAGTACGTGTGGTCTGTGCAGCAGTCTGCATGGTTTTGGAAATTAGGGTTATGGGTATGCTTTAAGGTGTATTGGAATTTTAAGACTTAAGGGGGGATGTGTCTTTCGGAAAGCTGTTCAGCACAGTGGGCTTTTTTTGGGAAAGGCCCTGGCTGCTGTATGGCTCTTTTCTCTAGCACAGATCAACTTAAGGAAATCTGTTTGTTTTAAAAGTTGTTTACCTCTGAATTATAGGGGTGGCTTACGCAGGAACTGTTGCTTGCCTCTCCGTGGAGAAGGGGGGGGGGCATCTGTCAGTCTGATTCCCCTGCTTGGAGAGCTTGCTCCAAGAACTGCATCCTTGCAAGGGCCAGCCTGCAGGTGCCACCCACAGGATGAGCTCCAAAATAGGCCGTTATGAGGGGCAGTGTGTTTTTTAATAGTCATGTGGCGGGCTGTGGGGAAAAGGTGACTAAAGTCTCAGACCCAAAAATATTTTATTATTTGCAGTTGCTAAACTCCAGACTCCGTTCTTTTTATCTTGCTGCACCATCTGCCTGGAATATACTTCCTGAGCCTGTACATCAAGCTTCATCTCTGGCCGTCTTCAAATCTAGGCTAAAAGCCCACCGCCCACTTTTTAGATGTTGCTTTTAACTCCTAAGCCTTACTCACTTGTTCAGCACCCATTTTTATCATTCCCACCTTAGTAATTCCTTTATCCCTTATTTGTCCTGGTTAAATTGTAAGCTCTTTCGAGCAGGGACTGTCTCTTCATGTCCAGTGTACAGCGCTGCGTACGTCTAGTAGCGCTATAAAAGTGATAAGTAGTAATAGGCTGAAGTTGACAGGCTGAAGATAGGACCCAACATTGTGAACTGGATTAGGAACTGGTTGACGGAAAGACGCCAGAGGGTGGTGTTTAATGGAATTTGCTCGGATGAGGGAAAGGTGAGTAGTGGAGTGCCTCAGGAATCGGTGCTGGGGCCAATTTTGTTCATTATATTTGCGAGTGACATTGCTGAAGGGTTAGAAGGTAAAGTTTGCCTTTTTGCGGATGATACCAAGATTTGTAACAGAGTGGACACCCCGGAAGATGGTACCATAGGTATTAAAGATGGTATTGATCTATGACCTGTTATCCAGGATGTTATTGTCTTATCCAGATTTAATAACTAAATGATGCTTGTAAGCCACCTGGCCACCTCATCAAGGCAGTTTTGAATTGGTGGCAAATCAATGTTCAGCGGCTGCACGTAATGAATAAGAAGGAAGTCATCAGCATATGAATACGAGCTGATACCCAGAGACTGAATAAGTAACGAAAGTGGACTGACATGTAGATCAAACAATATTGGTGATAAAACCGATCCTTGTGGTACCCCACAGGAGATGGCATGGGATTTTGAATTAGATTGATTTTGAACAACTTTGAATGAACGGTTACTGAGAAAAGATGCAAACCAATTAGAGATTGTGCCCGAGATACCAATTTCCTTCAAACAATTGAGTAGTAGATCATGATGTATTAGATCAAACGCCGCGGACAGATCAAGTGAGATAATCAATGCGATGTAACCTTGTTCCAGTCTAGAATGTACTTCACTTAGAAGGGACGTCAGAACCGTCTCTGTACTATGACCTTTCCTAAAACCTGATTGTCTCGGATGTAATACGTTTTTTGATTCTACGTAAGATTGTAACTGTGTAAGCACAACCGTTTCCAATATTTTGGATAAGAATGGAAGATTTGAAACCGGATGATAATTACTTGGGGAGTATGGATCCAATGAAGATTTCTTAAGACTTGGCTTTACCAGGTCCTCTTTAAGAGCTTTTGGGATTACCCCATCTGTAAGGCTTTTTGTTATAATTGAGTATAGATGGGTTAGTAGTTCTAGAGAGGGAATCTTTAGCCAATTTGACGGTATGGGATCTAACAAACTGTAGGTGGGTGAAAGATGTGATATCATTTTTTGGAATGATGTTAGGGATGGAATCTCAAATATTTGCCATAATCCTGAAAGTTGGAGTGGACACCTCTTCTGCATCTGTTATCTTAAGAAAATGAGCTCTTATCAATTTTGGAAATAAAGAAATTTGCTAGAGTTTCAGACTCTATATATGATGTCCCTGAACTTATTCCTGGTTTTGTTGTTAGATGTTTCATAACAAGACACAACTATTTAGACGAGTTTGCAGCAGCCTGTATTTGTTTGGAAAAATAGGTGGTTTTTGCTATCCTTATCTGCGCTATAAAATATCGTTGACACTGCTTACATTTATTTTTTTTGTTCTATTGTCTTTCCCTTACGCCATAATCGTTCGGCTCTACGTACCTGCTGTTTACATAATTTTAGGCCTGAGTGGTACCACGGCTGAGAATGTTTCATCCTTAGTTTGTGTTTTTTATGGGAGCAATGTTGTCAAGAGCTGCTGAAAGGACCTGATTCCAAATAGCAATCTGCTCCTCTAATGATGAATCGATAAAGATCAATGGAAAATTTTCTGACAAAGGGGGCAGGGTAGAGAGATCTATCTTTCATAGATCTCTGTGCCGGTCTTAAGAGTAATAATTTAGGGAGTAGAAATCCACAGGAGATGTATGTATTAGGCAGTGAGTGTCTGATATATACAGGCAGGGAAAGGGATCTTGGGGTGATAGTATCTGAGGATCTGAAGGCGATGAAACAGTGTGACAAGGCGGTGGCCATAGCCTGAAGGTTACTAGGCTGTATAGAGAGAGGTGTGACCAGCGGAAGAAAGGAGGTGTTGATACCCCTGTACAAGTCATTGGTGAGGCCCCACCTGGAGTATTGTGTTCAGTTTTGGAAGCCATTGGTTGCTAAGGATGTAAAAAGAATTGAAGCGGTGCAAAGAACAGCTACAAAAATGGTATGGGATTTGCGTTACAAGACCTATGAGGAGAGACTTGCTGACCTGAACATGTAAACCCTGGAGGAAAGGAGCAACAGGGGTGACATGATACAGATGTTCAAATATTTGAAAGGTATTAATCCACAAACTAACCTTTTCCGGAGAGGGGAAGGCGGTAGAACTAGAGGACATGAAATGTGGTTGAAGGGGGGCAGACTCAAGAAAAATGTCAGGAAGTATTTTTTCACTGAGAGGGTGGTGGATACCTGGAATGACCTCCTGAGGGAGGTGGTGGAGATGAAAACGGTAGCGGAATTCAAAAATGCGTGGGATAAACATAAAGGAATCCTGTTCAGAAGAAATGGATCATCAGAAGCTTAGTAGAGATTGGGTGGCAGCACCGGTAGTTAGGAGGTGGGGCTAGTGCTGGGCAGACTTCTACAGTCTGTCCCCTGAAAATGGTAGATACAAATCAAGGTCAGGTCTGTGCCAGAACCGGTGGTGGGAGGCGGAGATAGTGCTGGGCAGACTTATACGGTCTGTGCCCTGAAAAGAACAGGTACAAATCAAGGTAAGGTATACACAAAAAGTAGCACATATGAGTTTATCTTGTTGGGCAGACTGGATGGACCGTACAAGTCTTTTTCTGCCATCACCTACTATGTAGTATAACACCTGTTGCAGAAACGGCCAGTTTTTCATGTCGTGGGTCCATAAGCAGACTGAAAAAGTTACATGTTTGAACTTCTGTAACTTATTTTTGACATAAAAGGAGTTTGGACTGTTGTATTACAAAGTGTTTGCTCTAACAGAATTTATTAAAACCTCATTTTTTGTTTCTAGTGACTTTAGTCACCTTTTCCCAGAGATCCACACATTATTTTAAATACAAAAACAGTACTCCAGAGTTTGGGGGGGGGGGGGGTAGGGGGAGAAACACAGCCATAACTATTAAGTAGCATTTCTTGATGCTTGCTTGCATGCATCTCTCTCAAGTAGGCAGGCTTCTGTCCACCCACTCACTCAGTCACTCATCTAGCTGATTAGTATTTGACTTTTTCTCCCATGGGTGTCAGCAGAAACCGCCAATGGAATGAATCTTCGCTTGTGGGGTCAGATCGAACCCAGTGTGAGGGGCAGGGCATGGATGTTAAGTTTTTATGTTGCGGACGCTTCCTTCTCATGGGCATGTAGCCTTGCTTCCCTGTCTAGGTGCATGCTCGAGTGGCAGCTTCCCTCTACTCCCCACAGCTGTTCCACCAAGTCCAAGCTATTTTCCCTTAGGGCTGCATAGATTTGTTTACCAGTTTTGGGACATATGCTTATGACAGGTCTCCCACTGTCCGTGCGCTTCTACCTGGGTTCTTCCAGCACCATGAGGATGATGAGAAACCAGAGCCATCTGTCAAAAGGCAGGCCACTGAGGGAAAGAGGAGCTAGGACAGATACTAGGGTAGAAAAGGAAGTGGGGGTGACAGGTCACGGAAGAGGGAGGGAGGAAGGGGTCTCAAAGGGAAGGGAGAATTTGAAGTTGAAAATGATTAATGGTCAATGCCTGCCTGTGATTTCAAGGCCATTTTTTTTCTCCATTGCTTAATTAAGTGAAAGCATTCATCAAACCAGTCACAGAAAATATAAAAAAAATTCCCAGAATGTTTTCTAGCTTTGCTCTGGGGCGGAATGGGGGAAGGATAATTTTGGACAGGTTTTGTGTGTGTGCATGTGTATGGCTGTATTGGCTCATGGGAATTAAGCAAGAAATGTAACTTTTAACACAGAAGAAGTGTAGCAAAGAGGAGAATATTTGGAAGAGATCCTGGGCTCTGTGAGTGGAAGGAAACTAAGAGAGTTAACTAAGGAGGTTTAATGACAGGAGACAGCATGATGTCAAAAAGCTGAAGCCTGTAGCCCCAGCAGCTGCCATCTTGATATGTCCAAAACAAACTATCAACTGCTACATCCATGTTGACATTGTGCATTATTTTATCTCAGTTATATGTAGAAACACGTGGCTTGTGCAGCATAGGGGGATGTACACAGAAGAACTATATATAATCTTTCGAATAAATAAGAAGCTATCAAAGCACATGACACAATGAAAGGCTTCCAGGAGGAAGGGGGGATTCTGTGTGTGAGAGTGGCTGAGCAGAGTAGCTGAGAGAGAGGAAGATGGAAACTTGCCGGTCAATATTCAGCCTGCACCACAAATGATTTAACCGGGAGGGAGCCTTCCTGCCCAGTTAAATTGCTTTGCATCAGATGGTTGGAGTCTAATCCTGGGATAGATAGAGGCACCCAGGCCATGGGTTGCTGCTGTTGCTCGTCTTTTTGTGATGGAATAAATAAAGGAATATAATTCAGTACAGGTTAGCAGGAAAGTCCAGGAAAATAGTCCACAGCATTAAAAGCATCTAAAGGTATTTTAAAACAAACAAACAAACGGGAATATGTAAAAAGTCTGCATCTTAACAATTGTGGAACCAAAAAAAGTGAATTTTTAAAGGTTTACTAAGAAGATCTGGGAGAATCCCAAGGATCTTGCAGTATCTTTCGTTTGCCTTTTGCTGCTCTGGAGCACTGACAAAAACATTAACCCTCCCCCCTTTCACAGACCCTCAAACTCCCCAAACCAACCCCCCCAGCTCCTCTTACATTCCCCCCCCCCCCCAATCCCCTCCTAACAGAGAATGCAAACTCTAGGAGGTTTAATAAAAACAATAGAAATCTCTCAAGTTTGCTGTTGTTTTCAGTAGCGTTTGTTTTGGACAAATCAGTGTCCTGATCTAAGCTCTGCCCACTGGCTTCAGCTCAGATAGACTCAGGCTGTCTCCTGTTATTAATTAAACCTTCTCAGCATTAACAAACCCTCTGAAATGGGAGTTGAGGGCCACAAACCCGCATTTGCCTATTTTTCAGCTACCTGGGAACCAGACCTGCGTGCAGCCCTGGAATGAAAGGAGTCTAGATTCGAGAACCCTCACTTTAGACCAGGAGTTCTCAATCTAGCACTAGGTGCACATATGAGAAATTTTCACACACTGCTGTCATTATATTCAAATCTGTCTTTTATATATATGTTGTGGATTGTCCTCTCGCCTCAGTTCACACAGGCTGATTAGGCCATGTTTTGCCCCATTGCATGCAGGGATTTATAGTTCTGAGTTTTCACTGATGTCTTTAATATAGAATTATAAGACAAGAGCAGGACTAGATCAGCCTATTTGCTTGAGCTGGGGTGAAGTGTAACCATAGTGTTAATGTGTAGCTCTTGTATTGTGCAGGGGATTTGCCCTGTGACTGGGGGGGGGGGAAAGGGGGTCTGAAATTTGGAGTTCTTTACCTCTGGGCCCAGCCAGCCACATTTTTGAGTATGCCACAGAAGTGGTGTGCCCAGGAAGGGAATATGGAAGGACTAGCCATTAAGCCCGTAAAAACGGGCGAGTATTGCAGCCCTCCTCTCCCCTACCTCACCCCGTCCACCGATCCTCCCCCCCATGTCCAGTAACCCTCCTCTTTCCCTTGGCCTCCCCCCTCCCCCCAATGTCCAGCAACCATGCCCTCCCCCCATGTCCAGCTACCCTTCTCGCCGCCACTCCTTCCCCCCTCCATGCCGGGCCCCCTGCACTGACCTGACAGCGCCTTTCACCTCCATGTGAAAGCGCTACAGGCAGCAGCAGATCGCTCTGCTGCTGCCTGCAGCACTTCCACACGGAGGTGAAAGGCGCTGTCAGGTCAGTGCAGGGGGCCCGATACGGAGGGAGGCAGGAGCGGGGATGGGGGGGGGGGTGGAAGTTGGTTCGCGCGATGTTCGTTTCCAGGCGGCGGCCGACAGTCCAACTCCGTTTCCCTCTCTGTTCTTCCCTCTGACGTCATGACGTCTTGACACGAGGGCGGGACAGAGAGGGAAGTCTGTACTGCGCATTTGCAGGTGAGTCGGTCACTTGCCGTTTATATGTTTGTCTCCTGCTACTGTCTAACCTATTCCCCCCCCCCCCCCTCTAATGTCCCACAATAGTGTTTCTCAATCTGGCCTTCGGAAGCCCCCAGCCATTTGTCAGTATGCATGAAATAGATTTGCAGATTGCATGCACTGTGTGCAATGCATGCACATCTTTCTCATAAGTATTCATTGTGGTTGACTGAGGGATGCTCCAGGAATGAATTATGAACCCCTGAGAGTTTTGGATATTCTACCACAGTATGTTCTACATATTCATGCAGAGCAACAGCCATGGAAAAGGAACAGTTAATTTCTGTGCCCCCCCCCCCCAAACTGCCCAGAAGCAGTGTTTCCCAAGCCAGTACTTGAGCCTCTTAACCAGTTTGGCTTGGTAGATAACTACAATGTGCATGCAGATCTCTTTCATGCATATTCATTGTGGATATCCTGAAAACCAGGCCAGCTAGCGGATGACTGTAGATGTACGTGTTCAGGTCCTCTAGGCTAGTGTTCCTTGAGTTTTTGTGACGTTACCCGCTAGCCAGTATTCCTTCCATACCCTCCTTCCCCGAACCAGCAGAGTGGCCCTCCCCCCTTTCTAGAACCCAGTGGTTGCTTCCTCCCAGGCCTGCTGTACCATCCCAGTGGTCTAATGGTGGGTTGAGGAAAGAACAATCCCCACTCGCTCCTGCCCAAGATGTCTCTATAGTAAAAATGGCTGCTGCAACTTCCAGCAGCTTTGTGAGATTACTGCTCGAAGTCGCAGCAGCCATTTTTACTGTGGAGACGGCATAGGCAGGAGCAAGTGTGGATCGCTCCTTCCTCAATGTGCCGCTAGACACCACCAGGATGGATGATATGCTTGGAGGAGGGTGGGGAGGCAGAGCCTACCAGTGAGTCCAGGAGGGGGGTTTCTCTGGAGGAAGGAAGGAAGGGAGGGGGTAACTGCCTGTTCAGGGGGAGGTAATGGCAATGGTAATGAGGGAAGTGGGGGCAATGTTGGACACCTCAGAGAAAGGGAAGTAAGAATGGAATATAACTCTTGCTTTATATTAGAGTTAAAATTTTCTCCTAAAAAATGGTGGGGGGGATATCTGGGTTTATATTCAAGTATATACAGCAATTTTATTGAAGTTTCAAAAATGTTTATAGCAAAAACAGGTGTCAGGTGGCTAAATGTAAAGCTGGTCTTGAAGCACATTTTTTTCACAGGTTTTTGGGGCTGACTGATTTGAGCAGGTGGTGTGGGGAGTGCTGAAAGCAAGAGTAATTTTATCTAGTTTCTCTCTTTCCTCCAGACTTATTTTTTCACCCTTATGAAGAATCTGTTCCACCAGCTAGTGAGACTCTGAAACAGACTTATTCCCCTCGTTAACTTCAGCTTCTGAATTTGTAGCTTTATCTTTCAGAAAAGTTAGCTGAAAATGTTTTCCTCTGATAATTAAACAGGTTTGTGCCGCTTTATGGTAAAGCGGGGCACTAGCCAGATGGACACCCCGGAGTTATACAGTAAATATTTGATAAATGCATGTTCCCCTCGTGTATCTGATGCTTGGAGAAATATGGTGTAATGCTCTTGAAAGCAAGTACTATAGCAAAACTGAGAGAACTCCACAGGTAGGGGTTTATTTGGAGAATTAGTTCCTCGCGGAATGGTTTCTGGAGATGGCATGGAGCTAGAGATGAGAACAGAAAGCCAGGGATAAGCCCCAAAGATCGTTGTGAAGAAGTGTGAGGAAAATGAGAGATCAGCTAGGTTCTCTGAAACTGGGACAGGTCCTAGCTGCCTTAATCTGCCTTCACATCTGGATTTCTGTGTTAAGGTGTGGAGAGGAGGTTTAGCTGATACAGCACATTCCTGGACAGGCTCTCAGGCTCTGGTGACTTGACTTCATTGCTTTGGCCCATCCTCCCTCCCCACCCCCATCCTTTTGCTTTCTGTTTAGGCACTTAAAAGGTGGGGTCAGGCCTGTACAGGCTGCCAACCTCAAATTCCCTACCCAACAGCAGCTGGTGGGGGGGGGGGGGGGGGGGGTGGAGAGGGAATTCTTTGTTCCACCAGAAAAAAATTAATTTTGCTTTTATGGCCGACAGTCTTTGGTGATGTGAAAATCTGCAGATGGCAAGAGACGGGCCGGGGGGGGGGGGGGGCAGCAGGGATCTTGCCACATATCCAGGTCCTTGGAGAAAAAGAAATGTGCCAGAGACTCAGGAGCATCTGCTTGGGCATAGGCACCAGGCACTCGTATCAAACAGCCTCCTTCACTGTGTCCAGGGAGGGGTAATTTGTGTTGAATTTAAACAATTATAGTTGTTTTGAAAAGATAAGTAGTGTGGGGTTTTATTTTTTAATCTCCTGTAAAATTATAGGCTATTTCTTTATAAACTGCATATAAAAAGAAAAAATATGTTAAAAGGTTTTTAAAAATCCTTTTTGCTGTTCACACAGCAAAGGTTCCACTCTGCATCTGAGAAAAGCTTTGCTCTCTGCTAGGGAAGGAACTAACTGTTTAATGTTTTAAAAATGGCATGTTTCCAGAGAGGGATGTAAAAGAAAAATGTATATATAATGTAAAAACCCAGAAGCATCTCTCTCTCTCTCTTTCAAAGGGAAAAGCCTAGTTCAGCTCTAAATTGGGAGCAGTTCAAATTTGAGTCTCTCACCAGTTAAGCTCATTGTGAGAGAGGGAATTTGGAAGCCTCATTGAACCAACCCCCCCCCCCCCCCCCAGTGTAAGCTGCTAGGTAAAGGTTTCCAGAAAATACTGTACTTTCTGTGAACAGAAATGGAGAATTAATGTGGGCTTGCTGGGATTGCCAGGCGGTGGAAACAGTGCATATTTTAAGGTAGAGGTCTAAGAGCTTTTTTTTTCTAATGTGACCAGTCATTTAACCCTTTCTTCTCCCTGTCTGGTGATTGTACCGAGTGATCAGGGGTCCATTTGTCTTCTCTTTGAGTTGAACAACCCAATGGCGTAGCCACAGGTGGGCCTGGGTGGGCCAGGGCCCACCCACTTAGGGCTCAGGCCCACCCAACAGTAGCACACGTTTAGCTGTAGCTGGTAGGAATCCCAAGTTCGGCCAGCTCAAGATTTCCCCCTGATGGTAACGAAAACGCTAATCTCCACGATAACGGCACCTGCGCATGCTCAGTTTTCAGTGCATGCCTGCTGCAGACTGCAAAGATGGAAAGAAGCATTTTCTCACTAGCTGAGATATTTTTTGGGTGGTGGTTGGGGTGGGGGGGAAGAACACTTGGTGACCACCTACTTCTTGCCTAGGCCCACCCAAAATCTGTTGTTTGGCTACGCCCCAATAACCAACTTGAAAATGAGGTGGTGGTAAGAGTGATCAGTGAATGTGATATATGAACTCTTTTCATCTCCCATCCTTTGGGATCCCTTGTCTCAGAATACCACAGGATTAGGTCACGGAAAGCCATGCTCTTTAGAAAGGTCCCGATGATCAGAACCCCCACGCTGTTCCAAACAGCACGGTAAAAATACCTCCGGAACAGCATGGGGAATGAACTCCCTAATGATCAACGCTAATGACATGTAAATTTAAGCGCAGTCTTAGCATTGATCATGAGCTAGTTTTTGGAGCATGCTCAGGCACAATTCTCAAGCAGAAGAAGTTTAACAGGTTCTGGCTTTTCTCCTGTGGGAGAAAGGCCCAGATCTGTCAAAAGCCCTGGGAATCCAGTGGACCCTCAGACCCCCCACCTTCCCCAAAGCATGCAAGGGCCTGGAGGTCCAGTGGACCCCAGACACATAAACCCCTCCCCCCCTCCAAAAATAATAAAACCCTAGTGGTCCTTAGCCAAGACCCTGACCTCCCCCACAAAGGCTAGCTCTGGTGGTCTAGCGGTGGCTCTCCCCCACCTTGAAGAAAGCAGAGGGGACTAGGACCTCCTGCCAGGCACCGCCTCAAAATGGCGGCACCGTGCCCAGTGCATCCTGCAATGCTCTAGGTGGGGCTTAACTGGTAGTTAAGCCCCACCCAGTGCATCCCAGGATGCACCAGGCAGGGCACCGCCATTTTGGGCGTCAGTTAACCCTTCAGTACCCCTGGTACGTAATAAGTACCTGTATATAGTAGGTAAACTGTTTTGATTGTAACCATAGAAAGGCGGTATAGATGAAATCCCATTTCCCCCCTCCCACCCCACCCAGGGTTGCATGTCCTAGTACAGATGTGCTACATCAGCCCATGCTCCCTTGTGCATTTTTTAGCCTCGGTTCTGTAATACTACTCCACTGAAAATCGAGGCATGTCAATGTGGAGGTTTTTTTTCTTCTTTTTGCAGGGGTCAGAATATGTACATAATTAGAATGTAATCCACCTTGTTTAAAAAAAAAAAACACACACACCTTTATTCTGAGAGTGGAGTGGAGGTTTAAAAAATTGTTAAAAAATCTTTTTTTGTTTTTTTGCCGTCACCTTTTGAAGTCAAGGGTCCAGAACAGATAAGTACATAAGTGTTGCCATACTGGGAAAGACCAAAGGTCCATCAAGCCCAGCATCCTGTTTCCAACAGTGGCCAATCCAGGTCACAAGTACCTGGCAAGATCCCCCAAAAATACAAAACGTTCTATACTGCTTATCCCAGAAATAGTGGGTTTTCCCCAAGTCCATTTAATAATGGTCTATGGACTTTTCTTTAGGAAGCCGTCCAAACCTTTTCTAAACTCCGCTAAGCTAACCGCCTTTACCAGATTCTCTGGCAGCAAATTCCAGAGTTTAATTACACGTTGAGGGAAGAAAAGTTTTGTCTGATTCGTATTTAAATTTACTACATTGTAGCTTCATCACGTGCCCCCTAGTCCTAGTATTTTTGGAAAGTGTAAACAGACGCTTCACATGTACCCGTTCCTCTCCACTCATTATTTTATAGACCTCTATCATATCTCCCCTCAGCCGCCTTTTCTCCAAGCTGAAGAGCCCTAGCCGCTTTAGCCTTTCCTCATAGGGAAGTCGTCGCATCCCCTTTATCATTTTCATCGTCCTCTGCACCTTTTCTAATTCCACTATATCTTTTTTGAGATACGGTGACCAGAATTGAACACAATATTCGAGGTGCGGTCGCACCAAGGTGCGATACAAAGGCAGTATAACATCCTCATTTTTGTTTTCCATTCCTTTCCTAATAATACTTAACATTCTATTTGCTTTCTTAGCCACAGCAGTACACTGAGCAGAAGGTTTCAACGTATCATCAATGATGACACCTAGACCCCTTTCTTGGTATGTGACTCCTAACGTGGAACCTTGCATGACGTAGCTATAATTCGGGTTCCTCTTTCCCATATGCATCACTTTGCAGTTGCTCACATTAAACGTCATCTGCCATTTAGACGCCCAGTCTCGTAAGGTCATCTTGTAATTTTTCACAATCCTCACGCGATTTAACGACTTTGAATAACTTTGTGTCATCAGCAAATTTAATTACCTCACTAGTTACTCCCATCTCTAAGTCATTTATAAATACGTTAAAAAAAGCAGCAGTCCCAGCACAGACCCATGGGGAACCCCACTAACTACCCTTCTCCATTGAGAATACTGACCATTTAACCCTACTCTCTGTTTTCTATCTTATGTTTCAACGGTTTTTATTGATAACAAACCAAACAGGTACAAATTCTCCCCATCACCACATTTCCCATGTCAAAATACATTTCTTAAAACAGTAGTTTAACGAACAATTTACATTATGCACAGTTATCACTTTTTCGATTTTTATCCCCCCCCCCCCCCATCTCCCATTTACATTAGTCCGAAACATTTTGTTGGAGTCACCAATATAAGGTTTTGCCTAATATTGTCCCATTCAACAGATCAACTGAACATCCAAGATGACAATAATTCCATATCGACTCTTCTTCCGTCTGAAGATAATAGCCCCCCACCTCCCCGTCCCACAGGACATGGGCCTAGGAGGCCCATACCACATCTATATCAACATTTGTAATTAAGGAATCTCTTGGAGTAATGTATAGTTCTCCTTGGTGACCCCTTACCACATGTAACTCTACCTTCTCTTCATACCCCCCCCCCCCCCCATGTATTATAGAACAACCATATTGGTTCCTTGTGTCCTCCCCTACTAATCTGTCCGCTAAAGCTTTGTCTTCCCTGATCGCCCCTTTTACTCCTTGGTCATCTAGCGGTCCAACCGATTCTTTTGCCTGCTTCCTGCTTTTAATATACCTAAAAAAATTGTACTATGTGTTTTGGCCTCCAACGCAATTTTTTTTTTTTTTTTTTTGAAGTCCCCCTTAGCCTTCCTTATCAATGCTTTGCATTTGACTTGACATTTTTTATGCTGTTTCTTATTATTTTCATTCAGTTCCTTCTTCCATTTTGTGAAGGATTTTCTTTTAGCTCTAATAGCTTCCTTCACCTCACTTTTTAACCATGCTGGCTGTCGTTTGATCTTCCGTCCTCCTTTTTTAATACGCGGAATATATTTGGCCTGGGCTTTCAGGATGATGTTTTTGAACAGCATCCAGGCCTGATGTAAATTTTTGACCCTCACAGCTGCTCCTCTAAGTTTTTTTTTTTCACCGTTCTTCACATTTTATCATAGTCTCCTTTTTTTAAAGTTAAACGCTAACGTATTTGATTTCCTGTGTATACTTATTTAAAGCTAATATCAAATCCGATCATATTATGATCACTGTTATCAAGTGGCCCCAGCACCATTACCTCCCGCACCAGATCATGCACTCCACTAAGGACTAGGTCTAGAATTTTTCTTCTCTCGTCGGCTCCTGTACCAGCTGCTCCATAAAGCAGTCCTTGATTTCATCAAGGAATTTTACCTCCCTAGCGTGCCCTGATGTTGCATTTACCCAGTCAATATCGGGGTGATTGAAATTATCTATTATTATTGTGTTGCCCAGTTTGTTTGCGTCTCTAATTTCCTGTTGAATTTTTAGATTAAATAATCTACATGTTATTAAATAATCTAAGGGTGGATGTGTCTGTTAGCATTGGTATTCTGGAACCCAGGTTTCTTGGCTAACTGGCAGCAAGGTGGTAATCTAAATGTTTCTAAAGGAGAGTTTGAGTTAGATGGATTTAAACAGTTACACACACGGGATGAAGCGGATGCGCACAAGCATTGGGAACGACTCGCTGTGGACTTCCCTACTAACTAAAGGGCTCACCTTACTGCTGTCAGAGTGTTGAAGAGTTCCTGTGCTGTGCAGATCCAGTTTGGGGATTCTGGCCTTATAAGCATTCATTGGAAACTAGCCAAAAATGTTTCCCCTGTTCCTAGTCTGGTCACTGCCGCAACAGTCCAAAAACCATGCACCAGGGCTTTCTCTGCAACCTTGTAGCATGGACTCCAAGTCTAGTCAGCCGGCGTTCATTTTAGCGCCGACCGCGACTGCCTTTCCTGCACCAGGGGCTGTGGACTAGTGTCCTGTTTGATCTGGGAATGGAAGCGGTGACTTACCAGTGCATGTTGCCACTGGGCCAGCCCCCAACCCCCCCCCCCCCCCCCCCAATTTAAGAGCATTTCAGATTTCCATTCTTGATGGATTTGTAATGAGCAGTTTGTGGTTTGGAGGGGGAGGGAAATCGACAAACCTGAGGCAGCTGTGGGTGACTTATTTTTACGTATCCTACCACAAATTAGAGTACATTTTCAAAGTACGTTGGGGTGAAAGAGTGCATGTGTGTAATTTTAGAAGAATATATGAGGCTTTCTTTTTTTTCTTCTTCTTCTTCTTCTTTAAGTAAGTGGAAACTGGTTTCAGAAAAAGACGTAAGGAAGAAGTTGGCTGTTGCACTGTCACTTCTGTAACTTGCTGACTTTGTACAGTCTGTATGGGTTGTTGCCAGGAGTTGATACCCACACACCATTTCCCCTGTGCTAATGCTTCCCAAACCTTTATCCAGTATGCAGGGCCGTAGCAAGCTATGTGCAGCCGCACAGGGCACAAAGGAAGTCATCCATTGGTTTCCCTTTTCCTGATATCACCAAAGTGGGCATGGTAGGCGTGTACCACGTCACTAGGTAGCGTCGCACAGGGCCATTTGGCCCTTGCAACACTCCTGCCAATATGATCCCCATTTTAACACTTGAAACATTCCAGTGGCCCCAGATAATGAAGAAAACAACATGGCAGACATCCACCCTGTCTTGTCTATTTATCTACTCCCCCTCCCTTCCACACTTATCCAAAGCAACAGTTAGCACAGGACCCTGCCCGCCAGTGCATTCACAGACCCCAGTGCTGCGCATGGGTTTCCATTGTACATGCAGGAGGGGACAGAGCCAATGAATGTTCACTGACTCGCAGGCCCAAGGGGAGCAACTCTATTTCTGTGACCCCAATCTGCTGACAGCGTGACGCCATTTGGGGTCCCAACCCACAATTACATATTGTCCATGTTGTCCACAGCTGTGTCTCAAAAACTCATACTAGAAGCAGCTGCCTTACTTGCATGAACCTGAAGAGGGTGATCCAGAGTGCTGGTTGTGCTTTGTGCCTCCACCGCACTGCATGCAGAGAGTCGTCATCTTGATTCTCTGAAAAATCAGAACTACGAATCCCTGCATGCAATGGGGTGCAGGTGGAAGAATATAAAAGAGCAAACAGCAGGAGAGTGCCTGTGTGGTATCTTCTTTCATATACTCCCAGAGCTGATACTTCTGGTGTCTTCTTTACTTTTTTTTTTTTTATGTTGATTGAGGAAGAATATAAAAACCTGGACTGGATCAAGCTTTAGTTGACCAGGAATAAGGGGGCAGTCCTGAAGTAGAGTGTGACAGCCTGAGGACCTACCTCTGTCGGGTGCCATGTCACTTTTCTTTTTGTAACTTTGTGCCTGTCCCCTGACTTCCCTCTTCTTGTGCTTAGATAGGAAATGAGATGGGGGAGGGTATTTAAGCCGTTGAGTGGTGGTCTACAGTGGCTCTATATTAACTGGCAGCTTCAAGCTCTCTCCCCCCCCCCCCCCCCAAATCAAGGACAGGTGGTGATGTACTTAAGCAGTGACACGACCCCAGACCCCACGTTTGATTTTCTCTGAGAGAATTTTGTCGCCTCTTTTTTCATGGTGCGAGTAATACAACATATGTGCCACTTAATTAATAGGGGTGGGGTTGGGGGTATTAAATCCAGTTGTGTTTAAGATACCTTTATCTAACAGTTCCAGCCATTTCAACTTCCTCTGTCCAACACCCAAATTCCACCCTATTGCACCCAGTTTACACCCCCTACTGCCCTGGATTTAGACATGGATTACAAATCACACATGCACTCTTGTAAGCTTACTTTTTTTTTCTATTCATTTTTTTTCCCCTTTATAACTTCTTTCCCAAATCAAGTAGGAGGGTTCATAAAAGCACAGTTGCTTTTTGAGCAGAGCTGTGCTGTGGGTTTGATGGATTTTGTTGGAGGGAGGGGACTGGCTCTCATTCCTTGTACAGTCCTCTTTTAAAAAGTCTAAAGAGAACAGTATGAAGGGGGGGGGGGGGGAATGGGAGTCTACAGGGGGCTGCTTGCCAGCATTCAAGACTTGTTTAAACTTATGTTTGGAGATTCCCCCCCCCCCCCCCCCCCCCCGCCACTGCTACCTCCCACCCTTGCTAAGGATTTCATATACACACAATCCCAGGGTGCCTGGTAACTGCCCCTTTTGAAGAAAGTACACTTCTGTCTTCTCCAGCATAGTGCAGATGGATTCTCAGCCTTTTTTTTTTTTTTTTTTTTTGCTTGGATCCAAAAGCAGGAATTGAGCCAGAAACGCAGGATAGGCTTAGAGTTTGCACAGTTTTTGGCATGTGGGGTACTAACACCCTGGCACCCCAAGCCACCACGGAGACAAAAGTGTGGTGACCATGGCCAAAGCAGGAAAATTAAAAATAGTGTGTTTTTGATAATTGCTGAGTATCTGCAGAGGCCAGCGTTGCTGACTCGAAGATCGTGTGCAGTGAAAATGCTCTTGCACTGCGTAGTTTGAGGACTGGCTTCCATGTTTAACCAGCAGTTTGAGGTGGGAGGAATTTGCTGACCATGCACTGTCAGGAGTCTGAGGATTAATAACCCGGCTGTGCTTCTGAGTGCTCTTCCCCACCCCCTCACCTTCCACTTCCCCTCCCCCTCTGCTGCCACAGGCTCAGCCAAACGTTTTTTTATTTATCTAATTTTTTTATTTTTTTTAGCTTTTTAAAGAGTGTGCCCCCTGGAGTTCAACACTGAAAAGTTAAAAAAAAAAAAAAAAAAAAAAGCAAACAAAAATCTGAGATGTCCAGTGGCATGTCCAAATTCCACTTATACCTACCTCTTGCATCTTATTTTTAATCTTAAATCTTAGCTCTCCCTGATTCTGGCTTTGTGGATTTTTAATCATGTTTTCTATAATAAATTTCCTAAAATATTTTATCTTGTCTGGATAGCTTCATTAAATTATAAACTCCGCAGTGTGGGAACTGTCTCTTACAGATAGCTGTACAGTACATTCTCCGAGGACAAGCAGGCTGCTTGTTCTCACGACTGGGTGACGTCCGCGGCAGCCCCCACCAACCGGAAAGAAGCTTCGCGGGACGGTCGGCACGCAGGGCACGCCCACCGCGCATGCGCGGCCGTCTTCCCGCCCGTGCGCGACCGCTCCCGCCAGTTCCTTTTTTTCCGCGCCTGGAGAGAGTCGTGCTTTGCCGCTCTCTCTACTTCAGCCGCCGGATTCTTGTGATCGCGTATACGCGGATCGCGCTTCGTTTAATTAATTTCCTTTTAGTATTTTTCTGTTACAAAAAAAAAAAAAAAAAAAAGACTGCGCGTGTGGAGCACGCGCTCCCCTTTTCCCTCGCTTCCAGCGGGGACGCCTCGTTGCGGCCTAGTGGCCGCTCGGTCGGCTAGTTTTTTCGTGGTGTGATTTTAGCCACCATTGCCGACTTTGACTTCGCCGACGCGATTTTTCCGTCGATGTCCTCGAAGGTCCCGAGTGGATTTAAAAAGTGTGGTCGCTGCGGCCGGCCGATCTCGCAGACCGACACCCACGCTTGGTGCCTCCAGTGCCTCGGGCCGGAGCACAATCTCAAGTCGTGTGCGCTGTGTCTCGGTCTCCGGAAACGGGCTCAGGTTGCGAGGCAAGTTCTGCGGGACCGTCTTTTTGGAACTTGCGCCGGCCCCTCGACGTCGACCTCGACGGCATCGGTATCGAAGGCCGGATCTTCGGTACCGGTATCGATGCCCGAGACATCGGCACCGATGGCAGCGACCCCAGGAGAACAGGTCCCGTCGGCCCGCCGGTCCGCCGGTGAGAGTGGGGTTGAGAGGCCGCGTGGGCTGTCGGCCCCCGTCACTCCCTCAGCTCGTGAGCCACGGGACCGAACCCTGTCGGACCCGGTACCTCGAGACCGAGGGGGATCGACCTCCTCCTCCTCCATGCCCTCCGGCGCCGGTGACGTGCACCGGAAAAAGGACAAGAAGCGCCGTCACCGGGAGCCCTCGGTGCACCCTGAAGGGGAGTCGACGCCGAAGCGTCATCGTAGAGAGGAGAGATCTCCGTCGGTGGTGGAGGTACCGACGCGTCGGGGTTCCGGCACCTCGGTGCCGTCTCCTGGCCCCCAGCAGCTTCTGGCACCGACACCCTTACCGGCCCCACCGCCTTTCCTGGCAGCGGGCCTGGACGAGTGCCTCAGAGCCATCCTTCCGGGGATCCTGGAAGGGCTGATGCGCCAGGCTGTGCCGGCGTCGGGGGTGCTTGCGCCCCCGGCGCCGATGACTGTGGCGCCGGCGAGCTCTAGCCCGGCGCCGGGGCTGTCGACACCGCCGCCGCTTGCGGTGCCGGTCTCGACCGCCACGCAGGTGGAGTCCCCGTCGACGTCGATGGAGGGAGCTCCGTCCCCCGCCGGCGCGGGAGTCCACCGCTCGACGACACCGAGGCCTCGGTGCCTCGACGTCGAGCCGGGCCCGGTACCGGACTCAGCTACATGAGCTAATGTCCGATACCGAGGATGAGGACTCGTGGGGGGAAGAGGAAGACCCGAGATATTTCTCCTCAGAGGAGTCTACGGGCCTTCCCTCGGACCCCACGCCGTCACCGGAGAGGAAGCTCTCACCTCCTGAGAGTCTCTCCTTTGCCTCCTTTGTGCGGGATATGTCCATAAGCATTCCCTTTCCCGTGGTCTCTGTGGAAGAGCCGAGGGCCGAGATGCTCGAGGTCCTCGACTATCCATCACCACCTAGAGAGCCCTCCACGGTACCGCTGCACAATGTCCTGAAGGAGACGCTGCTTCGGAACTGGGTGCGACCACTAACTAACCCCACCATTCCCAAGAAAGCAGAGTCCCAGTACAGGATCCACTCTGACCCAGAGCTCATGCGGCCCCAGTTGCCCCATGACTCAGCGGTCGTGGATTCTGCTCTCCAGAGGGCACGGAGTTCGAGGGATACCGCCTCGGCGCCCCCGGGGCGGGAGTCTCGCACTCTGGACTCATTTGGGAGGAAGGCCTACCAATCCTCCATGCTCGTGACCCGCATCCAATCTTACCTGCTCTATATGAGCATCCACATGCGGACCAATGTGCAACAGCTGGCGGACCTGGTCGATAAGCTCCCGCCGGAGCAGTCCAGGCCTTATCAGGAGGTGGTCAGGCAGCTGAAGGCGTGCAGAAAGTTCCTGTCCAGGGGGATTTTTGACACCTGTGACGTGGCATCTCGTGCTGCGGCCCAAGGTATAGTGATGCGCAGGCTCTCATGGCTGCGTGCCTCTGACCTGGACAACCGCACCCAGCAGAGACTGGCTGACGTCCCTTGCCGGGGGGATAATATTTTTGGCGAGAAGGTCGAGCAGATGGTTGACCAACTGCATCAGCGGGAAACCGCTCTCGACAAGCTCTCCCACCGGGCGCCTTCAGCACCCGCCCCCGCGGGCGGGGCGTTTTTCCCGGGCCCGGCAGGCTGCACCCTATTCTTTTGCGAAGCGTAGGTACAACCAGCCGGCCCGAAGGCCTCGTCAGGCACAGGGACAGCCCCAGCGCGCTCGTTCCCGTCAACAGCGTGCGCCTAAGCAGCCCCCTGCGCCTCCACAGCAAAAGCCGGGGACGGGCTTTTGACTGGATCCATGGGAACATAGCCGCCCTACAAGTGTCCGTACCGGACGACCTGCCGGTCGGAGGGAGGTTAAAATTTTTTCACCAAAGGTGGCCTCTCATAACCTCCGACCAGTGGGTTCTCCAAATAGTGCGGTACGGATACGCCCTGAATTTGGCCTCCCTGCCTCCAAATTGTCCTCCGGGAGCTCAGTCTTTCAGCTCCCATCACAAGCAGGTACTTGCAGAGGAACTCTCCGCCCTTCTCAGCGCCAATGCGGTCGAGCCCGTACCACCCGGGCAGGAAGGGCAGGGATTCTATTCCAGGTACTTCCTTGTGGAAAAGAAAACAGGGGGGATGCGTCCCATCCTAGACCTGAGAGGCCTGAACAAATTCCTGGTCAAAGAAAAGTTCAGGATGCTTTCCTTGGGCACCCTTCTGCCAATGATTCAGAAAAACGATTGGCTATGTTCCCTGGATTTAAAGGACGCATACACTCACATCCCGATACTGCCAGCTCACAGACAGTATCTCAGATTCCGCCTGGGCGCACGGCACTTTCAGTATTGTGTGCTGCCCTTTGGGCTCGCCTCTGCCCCACGAGTGTTTACAAAGTGCCTCGTGGTGGTAGCGGCCTACCTACGCAAGCTGGGAGTGCACGTGTTCCCTTATCTCGACGATTGGCTGGTCAAGAACACCTCGGAGGCAGGAGCCCTCCGGTCCATGCAGTGCACTATTCAACTTCTGGAGCTGCTGGGGTTTGTGATAAATTACCCAAAGTCCCATCTCCAGCCAACTCAGTCTCTGGAATTCATAGGAGCGCTGCTGAATTCCCAGATGGCTCAGGCCTACCTTCCCGAAGCGAGGGCCACCAATCTCTTGGCCCTGGCTTCGCGGACCAGAGCGTCTCAGCAGATCACAGCTCGGCAGATGTTGAGACTTCTGGGTCATATGGCCTCCACAGTTCATGTGACTCCCATGGCTCGTCTTCATATGAGATCTGCTCAATGGACCCTAGCTTCCCAGTGGTTCCAAGCCACCGGGAATCTAGAGGATGTCATCCGCCTCTCCACCAGTTGCCGCACTTCACTGCTCTGGTGGACCATACGGACCAATTTGACCCTGGGACGTCCATTCCAAATTCCGCAGCCCACGAAAGTGCTGACGACGGATGCATCTCGCCTGGGGTGGGGAGCCCATGTCGATGGGCTTCACACCCAGGGTCTGTGGTCCCTCCAGGAAAAGGATCTGCAGATCAACCTCCTGGAGCTCCGAGCGATCTGGAACGCACTGAAGGCTTTCAGAGATCGGCTGTCCTGCCAAATTATCCAAATTCGGACAGACAATCAGGTTGCAATGTATTACGTCAACAAGCAGGGGGGCACCGGATCTCGCCCCCTGTGTCAGGAAGCCGTCGGTATGTGGCGTTGGGCGTGTCGGTTCGGCATGCTTCTCCAAGCCACGTACCTGGCAGGCGTAAACAACAGTCTGGCCGACAGACTGAGCAGAGTCATGCAACCGCACGAGTGGTCGCTCCATTCCAGAGTGGTACGCAAGATCTTCCGAGAGTGGGGCACCCCCTCGGTGGATCTTTTCGCCTCTCAGACCAACCACAAGCTGCCTCTGTTCTGTTCCAGACTTCAGACACACGGCAGGCTAGCGTCAGATGCCTTTCTCCTTCATTGGGGACCGGCCTCCTGTATGCTCATCCTCCCATACCTTTGGTGGGGAAGACCTTACTGAAGCTCAAGCAAGACCGCGGCACCATGATTCTGATAGCGCCCTTTGGCCCCGTCAGATCTGGTTCCCTCTTCTTCTGGAGTTGTCCTCAGAAGAACCGTGGAGATTGGAGTGTTTTCCGACTCTCATTTCGCAGAACGACGGAGCGTTGCTGCACCCCAACCTTCAATCCCTGGCTCTCACGGCCTGGATGTTGAGGGCGTAGACTTCGCTGCGTTGGGTCTGTCTGAGGGTGTCTCCAGGGTCTTGCTTGCCTCTAGGAAGGATTCCACTAAAAAGAGTTACTTTTTCAAGTGGAGGAGGTTTGTCGTTTGGTGTGAGAGCAAGGCCCTAGAACCTCGTTCTTGCCCTGCACAGAACCTGCTTGAATACCTTCTGCACTTATCAGAGTCTGGCCTCAAGACCAACTCAGTAAGGAATCACCTTAGTGCGATTAGTGCTTACCATTATCGTGTGGAAGGTAAAGCCATCTCTGGAGAGCCTTTAGTCGTTCGATTCATGAGAGGCTTGCTTTTGTCAAAGCCCCCTATCAAGCCTCCTACTGTGTCATGGGATCTCAACGTCGTCCTCACCCAGCTGATGAAACCTCCTTTTGAGCCACTGAATACCTGCCATCTGAAGTACTTGACCTGGAAGGTCATTTTCTTGGTGGCAGTTACTTCAGCTCGTAGGGTCAGTGAGCTTCAAGCCCTAGTAGCTCATGCTCCATATACTAAATTTCATCACAACAGAGTAGTGCTCCGCACTCACCCAAAGTTCCTGCCGAAGGTGGTGTCGGAGTTCCATCTTAACCAGTCAATTGTCTTGCCAACATTCTTCCCCAGGCCGCATACCCGCCCTGCTGAACGTCAGTTGCACACATTGGACTGCAAGAGAGCATTGGCCTTCTACTTGGAGCGGACACAGCCCAACAGACAGTCCGCCCAATTGTTTATTTCTTTCGACCCTAACAGGCTAGGGGTCGCTGTCGGGAAACGCACCATCTCCAATTGGCTAGCAGATTGCATTTCCTTCACTTACGCCCAGGCTGGGCTGACTCTTGAGGGTCATGTCACGGCTCATAGTGTCAGAGCCATGGCAGCGTCAGTGGCCCACTTGAAGTCAGCCACTATTGAAGAGATTTGCAAGGCTGCGACGTGGTCATCTGTCCACACATTCACATCACATTACTGCCTCCAGCAGGATACCCGACGCGACAGTCGGTTCGGGCAGTCGGTGCTGCAGAATCTGTTTGGGGTGTAAATCCAACTCCACCCTCCAGGACCCGAATTTATTCTGGTCAGGCTGCACTCTCAGTTAGTTGTTCTTCGTAGGTCAATTCCTGTTGTTTCCTCGCCGTTGCGAGGTTCCATTGACCTGGGTTCTTGTTTTGAGTGAGCCTGAGAGCTAGGGATACCCCAGTCGTGAGAACAAGCAGCCTGCTTGTCCTCGGAGAAAGGGTATGATACATACCTGTAGCAGTTGTTCTCCGAGGACAGCAGGCTGATTGTTCTCACCTACCCTCCCTCCTCCCCTTTGGAGTTGTGTGTTTCATCTTTTGCTAGTCATTCAACTGGCGGGAGCGGTCGCGCACGGGCGGGAAGACGGCCGCGCATGCGCGGTGGGCGTGCCCTGCGTGCCGACCGTCCCGCGAAGCTTCTTTCCGGTTGGTGGGGGCTGCCGCGGACGTCACCCAGTCGTGAGAACAATCAGCCTGCTGTCCTCGGAGAACAACTGCTACAGGTATGTATCATACCCTATCTACATTTACTAGAGCCATAGAAATGATGGTAGAAACTGTGTTCTGGACAGTTTGAGAAGTTGGAGGAGGGAGGTTTGGCAATGTGCTTAATTTCCTACTCATTAATTTTTAGCTAGACATTCTGCAGCAGGAGGGGTAGAATGGAGGGGAAGGACCTATGGGTAAATCGACAGATAAAATCCAGACATGGATTCCTTGGTGGAAAGTACTTTCTCCAAGGACAAGCAGGCCTTCGTATTCTCACAGTTGGATGATGTCCATGCAACAGAGCCTGGTATGGACACTGACTAGCGAAACTGACAAATTTCTAGTAGCGTCCCACCATGTATGCACTGGTGCCTTCCTGCCTGCCACGCAAGCATGGGTCCTTCAGTCTCATTTTTTCTGTAGAGCAGGGAAGGCGCGTTTTGTGTTCTCACAGCGCGCACTCTTTTGCAGTGCCTTCCCGTGCAAGCATTTTTCCTTTTCAAGGCTACTTTTTATTCTTTTTCCTTTCCTACTTTCCCCTCCCCTATTTTCTATCATTGTAGTTCCGTAGCGTAGCAGCAAATTAATCCAGAAACTGGTGGGTTGTGTCCATCTGTCAGCAGGTGGAGATTGAGTTCAGTACAGTGATCTCTGTCTTATAGGATGGCCAGCTCCTCCACCATCAATCAGTATATCTCTATCTCCAGCAGGCGGTAGATGGCTTCAAACCAGCTCATGGATTATTTTTCTTGGCGAACCTCCTCTCCTGTCTAGCTTAGTTGAGCCTGGGGTGATTCATTGAGAGGTGCCATCTGGGGAGGGGCATACCTGGTGGTCTCAGGTCCCTACCTCCTCAGTAGCCAATGCCTCTCTCCTGTCAATTTGGCCATTTCCTGTGCAGGACTGCATGGCAGATCAGTTTTATCTTCCCAACGGCGCAGCTTCTCAGCAGGAACCCACAGTTTGCATATAGCAGGCCCATTTGGACCCAGTTTCCATCCCAGACTCGCTGTCACCGTGGAAGTTAACTGGTGGCCTAGTTCTGTGCAGGCTCCTTGGGGAGACAAGATGCGTGGACCCTCAGGGGTCTGTGAGCTTTTCTCTCCAGAGTTTGCCCTTTTATTACATCAGGCCTACTTATTGAAGTAGTCTTTCCCAGTGGCTGGGGGGGGGGGGGGGGGAGCTGCGGGGAGTCTGGAACCTTCAAAGCTGCCATCTTCTGCGGACCCCGCACAGAAGTGGCGGTGAGTGGCAGCTGCGTCTGAGGTGAGGTCATTGGGGCCCCCTCCTCCACTTCCTTGCAGGTACTGTCAGTGGTCTCCCCATGTCCATCCAGGCTGAACAAGCTGGAAGAGGGGGAACTGGTTCCAGAGGAGCTAGATGACCCTTCCGCGGTCCGCATTTTTTATGGGGAGGAGTTGTTTTCACTTATTTCTAGGGCCCTGGAGGCCCTCAGTGTTTCTGATTCTGAGGCTCGGGTCTCTTCTGCAGTTAAGCTGAAGATGGCAACTACATGTAAGCTGTCCAGGCCCTTCCTGTTCACGAGTCCATCCAGGAGCTTATTACGTGACAATGTACTACCCCGGGCTCGGGCCTCAAGGTAGCTAAGGCGATGTCTTACCTATACTCCATGGCAGCGGAGTCTCTGGAGAAGTTTGCCATCCTAGGGTGAATGCCTTGGTGGCGGCTGTCACCAAGAAGACCACTCTTCCAGTCAAGGGTGGCATGGCCCTAAAGGACGTGCAGGATAGGAAGTTGGAGGCTTCGTTGAAACACTCCTTTGAGGTCTCAGCTCTCGCCCTCAAGGCCTTGATTTGTAGTTCCTATGCGGCTTGGCCGTGCCTTATCTGTGTACAGCAGGTGGCAGAACAGGATGAAGAGATGTTTCCAGCCTTATCCGCTCTTCTGTAGATGGAATCTGCTCTTGCGTATTTGGTGGACTCGTATGTTTTGGTGCATACTTTGGCCAAACAGATGGCGTAGGTGGTCACTTCCTGTCAGTTGTGGCTTTGCGAATGGGCGGCGGATGCTGCTTCTAAGCAACATCTTGCCAAGTTGCCCTTTCCAGGTAAGTGCTTTCGGGAGGATTTGGAGAAGCTGGTGAAGGACTTTGGTGGACACCAACGGGCTCATTTTCGACAGAGAAGGACGCCCATCTTTCAACACAAATCGGAAAATGGACATCCTCCCAGGGTCATCCAAATCGGTATAATCGAAAGCCAATTTTGGACGTCCCCAGGGACGGCCAAAGTTCAAGGGGGCATAGCGGAGGCGGGACTTGGGCGTGCCTAACACATGGATGTCCTCCACCCATAATGGAAAAAAAAAGGACATCCCTGACAAGCACTTGGACGACTTTACCTGGTCATGTTTTTCTTACGACCAAAGCACAAAAAGGTGCCCGAAATAACCAGATGACCACCGGAGAGAATCAGGGATGACCTCCCCTTACTCCCCCAGTGGTCACTAACCCCCTCCCACCCTCAAAAAATATCTTTAAAAATATTTTTTGCCAGCCTCAGATGTGAAACTCAGGTCCATGACAGTAGTATGCAGGTCCCTGGAGCAGTTTTAGTGGGTGCAGTGCACTTCAGGCAGGCGGACCAGGCCCATACCCCCCCCCCCCCCCCCCACCTGTTAAGTTTGTGGAGGAAACAGCGAGCCCTCCAAACCCCACCACAAACCCGCTGTACCCACATCTAGGTGCCCCCCTTCACCTGTAAGGGCTTTGGTAGTGGTGTACAGTTGTGGGTAGTGGGTTTTAGGGGGGGTTTGGGGGGCTCAGCAGACAAGGTAAGGGAGCTATGTTTCTGGGAGCAATTTATGAAGTCCACTGCAGTGCCCCTAGGGTGCCCGGTTGGTGTCCTGGCATGTTAGGGAGACCAGTGCACTACAAATGCTGGCTCCTCCCATGACCAAAGAGCTTGCATTTGGTCGTTTCTGAGATGGATGTCCTTGGTTTCCATTATCACCGAAAATCAGAAACAACCAAGTCTAGGGACGACCATCTCTAAGGACGATCAAAATTTCAAGATTTGGCTGACCATATTATCGAAACGAAAGATGGACGTCCATCTTGTTTCAATAATACGGGTTTCCCCCACCCCTCCATTAGGATGTTTAGCGAGGACGTCCTCAACAAAACTTGAACGTCCCTTTCGATTATGCCCCGCTACGTCACATCGGCTCCCGGAGGACAAGCCTAAACCTTCAATTAGGTCAGGGTTGTTGAGACTGCCCATGTGAAAAGACAAGGGAACATTAGGGGCGCCACCACCGTTGCATGAGATAGTGGTGGCGCCCCTGATGTTCGCTTGTCTTTTCACACTGTGCATTGAGAGCAGTGTCCAGTTTATGTTTATATTAAGTGAGAAATATCTGGCTGTTGCACCATTCTCCGAGGACAAGCAGGCTGCTTGTTCTCACGACTGGGTTGACGTCCACAGCAGCCCCCACCAACCGGAAGAAAACTTCGCGAGCGGTCCCGCACGCAGGGGACGCCCACCGCGCATGCACTGCTGTCTTCCCGCCCGTGCGCGACCGTTCCCGCTCAGTTTTTTTCTATTCCACGCTGGAGAGAGACGTGTTATCGTCTCTCTCTGTGTCAGCCCCGGAAACCGGATTGTGGCCTTGCCGCGGTTTTTCTTTCTCTGCGTACGCGTTCGCGTATTTTCTTTTTTCAATTGTTTAAAAAAAAAAGGGAAAGTGTCCTCGTCGTTCTTAGCCACGAGGGCGCTTCGTTGCGCGCGGTCGTTTTCTTTTTCGGGTGTGCCTTTTCACCGCCACCATCGACGACTTTAACTTTGCCGAAGCGATTTTTCCGTCGATGTCCTTGAAGGTCCCCGAGCGGATTCAAGAAGTGTGGTCGGTGCGGCCGGCAGATCTCGCAAACCGATACCCACGCTTGGTGCCTCCAGTGCCTCGGGCCGGAGCATAATACCAAGACGTGCACCTTGTGTCTCGGCTTAAGGAAGCGGACACAGGTGGCGAGGCAAGTTCTTCGGGACCGTCTTTTTGGAACTTGCGCCGGCCCTTCGACTTCAACGGCATCGGTGTCGACGGCCGGATCTTCGGTACCGATGTCGACGAAATCGGCGCCGACTCTGGCACCGACCCCAGGAGTACAGGTACCGTTGGCCTGCCAACCTGCCGGTGACAGCGGGGGTGAGCGGCCGCGAGGGCAGTCGGCCCCGGCCACTCCCTCTACCCATGGCCATCGGGACCGAATCCTGTCGGATCAGATTCCTCGAGGCCGGGGGGGGGGGGGTTCTACCTCCTCTTCGTCTCTGCCGCTGAGCGCCGATGACGGGCATCGAAAGAAAACCAAGAAGCACCGTCATTGGTCGCCCACGGCGCACGGGACTGCCAGCTCCAGCACCTCGAGGGAGGACTCGACGCCCAGGAAGCGGCAGTGCCGAGTGGAGCGTTCCCCCTCAGTCGAAGAGGTGTCGCTGCGTCAGTCCGCGGGTGCTTCGGTACCGTCTCCTGGACCCGAGCAGCTTCCGGCACCGACACCCACACCGGCCCCCCTGCCTTTCCCGACAGCGGGCCTGGACGAGTGCCTCCAAGCCATCCTTCCGGGGATTCTGGAAGGGCTGATGCGCCAGGCTCTGCCGGCACCCCCGGTGCCGTTGATGGAGGCGCTGGTGTGCTCTAGCCCGATGCCGAGGCCTCCGATGCCGATGCCGCTTGCGGCACCGGTGTCGACCGCCACGCAGGTGGAGTCGATGGAGGGAGCTTCATCCCCGCCGGCGCGGGAGTCCACCGCTCGACGCCATCACCGAGGACGTGGTTCCTCGCAGTCGAGACGGGCCCGGTTGAGGTCTGAGCTGCAAGAGCTCATGTCTGACACCAAGGAAGAGGCCTCGTGGGGGGAGGAGGAGGACCCCAGATATTTCTCCTCAGAGGAGTCTGTGGGCCTTCCCTCCGACCCTACTCCTTCACCGGAGAGGAAGCTCTCGCCCCCTGAGAGCCTCTCATTTGCCTCCTTCGTTAGGGATATGTCTATTTGCATTCCCTTCCCCGTGGTCACCGTGGATGAGCCGAGGGCTGAGATGCTCGAGGTCCTCGACTATCCATCACCACCTAGAGAGTCTTCCACGGTTCCGTTGCACAATGTCCTCAAAGAGACACTGCTTCGGAACTGGCTGAAGCCATTATCTAACCCCACCATCCCCCAAAAAGCGGAGTCCCAATACAGGATCCACTCTGACCCAGAGTTGATGCGGCCTCAATTGCCTCATGACTCGGCGGTCGTGGACTCTGCTCTCAAGAGAGCACGGAGTTCGAGGGATACCGCCTCGGCGCCCCCGGGGCGGGAGTCTCGCACTCTGGACTCGTTTGGGAGGAAGGCCTACCAATCTTCCATGCTCGTGACCTGCATCCAGTCATACCAGCTCTACACGAGCATTCACATGCGGAACAATGTGAGGCAACTGGCGGACCTGGTTGACAAGCTCCCTCCGGAGCAGTCCTGGCCTTTTCAGGAGGTGGTCAGGCAGCTGAAAGCGTGCAGAAAGTTCCTGTCCAAGGGTATCTACGACACCTGTGATGTGGCATCTCGAGCTGCGGCCCAAGGTATAGTGATGCGCAGACTCTCATGGCTGCGTGCCTCTGACCTGGACAACCGCACCCAGCAGCGAATGGCGGATGTCCCTTGCCAGGGGGGGATAACATTTTCGGCGAGAAGGTCGAGCAGTTAGTGGACCAACTACACCAGCAGGAAACCGCTCTCGACAAGCTCTCCCACCGGGCGCCTTCAGCATCCACCTCTGCAGGTGGATGTTTTTCCCAGGCCCGGCAGGCTGCTCCCTACGCCTACAGCAAGCGTAGGTACACCCAGCTAGCCCGAAGGCCTCCTCAGGCACAGGGACAGTCCCAGCACGCTCGTTCCCGTCAACAGCGTGCGCCTCCACAGCAAAAGCCGGGGACGGGCTTTTGACTGGATCCATGGGAACATAGCCGCCATCAAAGTGTCTGTACCGGACGACCTGCCGGTCGGAGGGAGGTTGAAATTTTTCACCAGAGGTGGCCTCTGATAACCTCCGACCAGTGGGTTCTCCAAATAGTGCGGTGCGGATACACCCTGAATTTGGCCTCCACTCCACCAAATTGCCCACCGGGAGCCCAATCATTCAGCTCCCATCACAGGCAGGTACTTGCAGAGGAACTCTCCGCCCTTCTCAGCGCCAATGCGGTCGAGCCCATGCCACCCGGGCAGGAAGGGCAGGGATTCTATTCCAGGTACTTCCTTGTGGAAAAGAAAACAGGGGGGATGCGCCCCATCCTAGACCTGAGAGACCTGAACAAATACCTGGTCAAAGAGAAGTTCAGGATGCTTTCCTTGGGCACCCTTCTACCAATGATTCAGAAAGACGATTGGCTATGTTCCCTGGATTTAAAGGACACTTACACTCACATCCCGATACTGCCAGCTCACAGACAGTATCTCCGATTCCGTCTGGGGACACGGCATTTTCAGTATTGTGTGCTGCCCTTTGGGCTCGCCTCTGCACCGCGGGTGTTCACGAAGTGTCTCATGGTGGTTGCGGTGTATCTACGCAAGCTGGGAGTGCACGTGTTCCCGTACCTCGACGATTGGCTGGTCAAGAGCACCTCAGAGGCAGGAGCTCTTCGGTCCATGCAGTGCACTATCCACCTTCTGGAGCTACTGGGGTTTGTGATAAACTACCCGAAGTCCCATCTCCAGCCAGTCCAATCTCTGGAATTCATAGGAGCGCTGCTGAATTCTCAGACGGCTCAGGCCTTTCTCCCCGAAGCAAGGGCGCAGAACCTTCTATCCCTTGCCTCTCAGACCAGAGCGTCTCAGCAGGTCACAGCTCGGCAGATGTTGAGACTCCTGGGTCATATGGCCTCCACAGTTCATGTGACTCCCATGGCTCGCCTTCACATGAGACCTGCTCAATGGACCCTAGCTTCCCAGTGGTGTCAAGCTACCGGGAATCTAGAAGATGTCATCCGCCTGTCCATCAGTTGCCGCAATTCGCTGCACTGGTGGACCATTCGGACCAATTTGACCCTGGGACGTCCATTCCAAATTCCGCAGCCCACGAAAGTGCTGATGACGGATGCATCTCGCCTGGAGTGGGGAGCTCATGTCGATGGACTCCACACCCAGGGACTGTGGTCCCTCCAGGAATAAGATCTCCAGATCAACCTCCTGGAGCTCCGAGCGGTCTGGAACGCGCTGAAGGCCTTCAGAGATCGGCTGTCCTACCAAATCATCCAAATTCGGACAGACAATCAGGTTGCAATGTATTACATCAACAAGCAGGGGGGCAGCGGATCTCGCTCCCTGTGTCAGGAAGCCGTTGGAATGTGGAGTTGGGCTTGCCAGTTCGGCATGCTTCTCCAAGCCACATACCTGGCAGGCGTAAACAACAGTCTGGCCGACAGACTGAGCAGAGTCATGCAACCGCACGAGTGGTCGCTCCATTCCAGAGTGGTACGCAAGATCTTCCGAGAGTGGGGCACTTCCTCAGTGGACCTGTTCGCCTCTCAGACCAACCACAAGCTGCCTCTGTTCTGTTCCAGACTACAGGCACACGGCAGACTGGCGTCGGATGCCTTTCTCCTCCATTGGGGGACCGGCCTCCTGTATGCTTATCCTCCCATACCTTTGGTGGGGAAGACCTTACTGAAGCTCAAGCAAGACCACGGCACCATGATTCTGATAGCGCCTTTTTGGCCCCGTCAGATCTGGTTCCCTCTACTTCTGGAGTTGTCCTCCAAAGAACCGTGGAGATTGGAGTGTTTTCCGACTCTCATTTCTCAGAACGACTGAGTGCTTCTGCACCCCAACCTTCAGTCTCTGGCTCTCATGGCCTGGATGTTGAGGGCGTAGACTTTGCTTCGTTGGGTCTGTCTGAGGGTGTCTCCCGTGTCTTGCTTGCCTCTAGAAAGGATTCCACTAAAAAGAGTTACTTTTTCAAGTGGAGGAGGTTTGTCGTCTGGTTTGAGAGCAAGGCCCTAGAACCTCGTTCTTGTCCTGCACAGAACCTGCTTGAATACCTTCTGCACTTATCAGAGTCTGGTTTCAAGACCAACTCAGTAAGGAATCACCTTAGTGCGATTAGTGCTTACCATGATCGTGTAGAGGGTAATGCCATCTCTGGAGAGCCTTTAGTCGTTCGATTCATGAGAGGCTTGCTTTTGTCAAGGCCCTCTGTCAAGCCTCCTGCAGTGTCATGGGATCTCAACGTCGTCCTCACCCAGCTGATGAAACCTCCTTTTGAGCCACTGAATTCATGCCATCTGAAGTACTTGACCTGGAAGGTCATTTTCTTGGTGGCAGTTACTTCAGCTCGTAGAGTCAGTGAGCTTCAAGCCCTGGTAGCTCATGCTCCTTATACCAAATTTCATCATAACAGGGTAGTACTCCGCACTCACCCTAAGTTCCTGCCAAAGGTGGTGTCGGAGTTCCATCTTAACCAGTCAGTTGTCTTGCCAACATTCTTTCCAAGACCACATACCCGCCCTGCTGAACGTCAGTTGCACACATTGGACTGCAAGCGAGCGTTGGCCTTCTATCTGGAGCGGACACAGCCCCACAGACTGTTCGCCCAATTGTTTATTTCTTTCAACCCCAATAGGAAGGGGGTCGCTGTCGGGAAATGCACCATCTCTAATTGGCTAGCAGATTGCATTTCCTTCACTTACGCCCAGGCTGGGCTGACTCTTGAGGGTCATGTCACGGCTCATAGTGTTAGAGCCATGGCAGCGTCAGTGGCCCACTTGAAGTCAGCCACTATTGAAGAGATTTGCAAGGCTGCGACGTGGTCGTCTGTCCACACATTCACCTCACATTACTGCCTCCAGCAGGATACCCGACGCAACAGTCGGTTCGAGCAGTCGGTGCTGCAGAATCTGTTTGGGGTTTGAATCCAACTCCACCATCCAAGACCTGATTTTATTCTGGTCAGGCTACACATTCTGTTAGTTGTTCTTCGTAGGTCAATTTCTGTTATGCCCTCGCCGTTGCGAGGTTCAATTGACCTGGGTTCTTGTTTTGAGTGAGCCTGAAAGCTAGGGATACCCCAGTCGTGAGAACAAGCAGCCTGCTTGTCCTCGGAGAAAGCGAATGATACATACCTGTAGCAGGTGTTCTCCGAGGACAGCAGGCTGATGGTTCTCACCTACCCTCCCTCCTCCCCTTTGGAGTTGCGTTTTGCTCATTCCTTTGCTTGTCATTCAACTGAGCGGGAACGGTCGTGCACGGGCGGGAAGACGGCTGCGCATGCGCGGTGGGCGTCCCCTGCGTGCGGGACCGCCCGCGACGTTTTCTTCCGGTTGGTGGGGGCTGCCGTGGACGTCAACCCAGTCGTGAGAACAATCAGCCTGCTGTCCTTGGAGAACACCTGCTACAGGTATGTATCATTCGCTGTCTCCACTCGTAGTGCTGTGTTCTTTAGTGTGTTTACTTGTGATCCCTGAAGCAGGCGTCTGCCGAAACACGGCCCCGTGTCGGGTCATTTCCTGGTGCTTCAATAAAGAATTCTTGACTATATTCTCCTGGTTTGGAAGTCGCTTTGTCATCTTCTACTGAATTGGCGCTGGCCAAAAAAGCAAATAGGATGCTAGGAATTATTAGGAAAGGGATAGTGAATAAAAACGAAAATACTATAATGCCTTTGTTTCGCTCCATGGTGCGTCCGCACCTTGAGTATTGTGTTCAATTTTGGTCACCATATCTCAAAAAAGATATAGCAGAATTAGAAAAGAAAAAGATATAGCGGAATTAGAAAAGGTTCAAAGAGCGATCAAAATGATAAAGGGGATGGAACTCCTCTCGTTTGAGGAAAGGCTAAAGAGGTTAGGGCTCTTCAGCTTGGAAAAGAGATGGATGAGGGGAGATATGATTGAGGTCTACAAAATCCTGAGTGCTGTAGAATGAGTAGAAGTAAATCGATTTTTTACTCATTCCAAAGGTACAAAGACTAGGGGACACTCGAAGTTATATGGAAATACTTTTAAAACAAATAGGAAGAAATATTTTTTCACTCAATGAATAGTTAAGCTCTGGAACTCTTTGCTGGAGGATGTGGTAACAGTGGTTAGTGTATCTGGGTTTTAAAAAGGTTTGGACAAATTCCTGGAGGAAAAGTCCATAGTCTGCTATTGAGACAGACATGGGAAGCTACTGCTTGCCCTGGGATTTATAGCATGGAATGTTGTCATGATTTAGGTTTCTGCCAGGTACGTGTGACCTGGCTTGACCACTGTTTGGAAAACAGGATACTGGGCTAGGTGGACCATTGGTCTGACCCCATTATGGCTACTCCTATATCGCCTTCAGGGGACATAAGAATATAGATGTCCCCTGAAGGCGATAAGATCTGAGGAGGGAAGCAGCAGGTATAGGTGGCATTTCATATCTACCTGTGATGTTTCATGTGAGAAAAGTACCCTCCCTGCAGAAGAAGCATATGGATGTGTCTGTGGGCAGATTTTAGGGTGAAAAGACACGTATGGAAAGTCCCTGAGTTAAAAGTACCTCCAGACTTTTGTCCCATTGTGGATAGTTTGAAAATTGCCTGTTTTAGTGGTGATTTTTATGAATCTTTTTTTGCACATCATGCGTTAAATTCAGAAAAGGCCCTTTCAAAACTATGTGGCCAAAGGTGCATTTAAGTCCATGCGCTGACAAAAATAGCACAAGTGCATTTGCAGGGGTGGAATTTGGGTGGAGTAGGATCCTAGCTATTCGTTTTATTTTATTAAAATACACTTGTACACACCTACACACGCTTGCTCCTTCTTTGGAACAGGAGTAAAATGTGAGAGCATTTGTGTGCTACTGGGGATTCATCGTATGAGCCTGTTTTATAAAGGCACGGAGACAACTTGATAAAATAGGTGCAGCTTTGAATTTCTCACATATGCATCCTGTTGTAATTTCATGCAAGTTTCAAAATAAAGCGGTTGGCGTTCCCTTAAGAAGCTCGCCTCATCCTCACCTGACAAGTTTTTCTTTTCCAGAAACTTTTTCTCTGGGCAAGGAACACATGGGGGCCTCTCAAACAATGGGGGTAGTGTCTGCTTTTCTTTTGTCCAAAACCACATAGGTGGTAATTATAAAGGGATGTGGCAAAATCTCTGTAGGTTGCATGGGCAAGGCATCATCACAAGAGAGCTTGGGACAAGTACATGGGATCTCTGAGGGCGTGATAGGGAGAATAGATAACATGGATGGGGAGACTGGATAGGCCATATGGTCTTTATCTGCCTATGTTTTTTTCTGTTTCTTTTGTCATTGCAGTTTATTGTAAGTGTCTGTATGTGTGTGCGTGTCATTTCTACTGCTTTTAGTTCCTTTGGTGTTAACTAGATGTACTCAGTGCTCAGTAGAGCTTACAGTTTAATCAGAACACACAGACAAGACCAAGAAAAGCAAATATACATTGGTGGTAAATGCTACTTGTCTTTTCACTGTGGTACGTACAGGTTTTATGTTTAAACACAAGGAGGATAGGTTGAAATTTGGGATGTCTGCATTGATAAATTTTGAACCACTGAATATCTGGGAGATTACAACTTGTTAATGTTTTTCACCCCCTTTCCCATCTTTTAACAGGATCTCTTTTACCAGATCTGACAGAGCAGTTCTTGCCTCCTGAAAATGCACCTCCAATATTGTCAAAGTTAGTGGAAGCCATCGAGAAGAAAGGTAAGGGGCTAGAAACCATTTGGGTTGTGTTTTGGTACTCCTTCAGATATCCATTTTTGATATTCTTTGACTTGAAACCCTCCTCATCCCACTATTCTCTTATCGTGGGAAGATTATCAACTATCTCAGATAGATACAGACAAGACATCCAATTGATTTTCCACAATTGTTTTGTGACAGTGGGGGCTAAATATGTACCAATTTTTCAAATCAATAACAAATTTCAGAACTTTTTTTAACAAATGATACATTATTCATATTTTGTAGAGTACGAGGCTCAAATCAATACAGCCATAAACTCAACCGTCCACCAAAATGGTATGAATGAGTAATTTGAACTAAATCATTGTTGCCTGAGAACAAAGTCCTGAAAATAAACAGTTAAAATGTCTCATTCGAAGCAACGTACAACACAAAGTAATCAGGGTGTACAATAATACATGTAATCACATAAGCTAATACATTACATACAAAATCATCATAAAATTAATACAGTATGGTGGGTTGCCAGGAACCATAAATGATGACAACAATACAGTTACTGTCCACTGCTGATCCCATCATAATTGAAATAACCAAGCGTTACATGCCTGATATGTTTTGGCATGATACCTGCTTCAGAGGCTTCATAAAAACTAGGTGCAATAATATCAGGTCAGTATATATGGTCTATGCCAGAGCCAGTGGTGGAAGGTGGGACTGGTGGTTGGGAGGCGGGGATAGTGCTGGGCAGACTTATACGGTCTGTGCCAGAGCCGGTGGTGGGAGGCAGAGATAGTGCTGGGCAGATTTATACGGTCTGTGCCCTAAAGAGGACAGGTACAAATCAAGGTAGGGTATACACAAAAAGTAGCACATATGAGTTTATCTTGTTGGGCAGACTGGATGGACCATGCAGGTCTTTTTCTGCTATCATCTACTATGTTATGTTACTATGTATATTGTCTAGCAGCAAAATGGGAACGACCCTACAAGCAAAGAAAAAAGTGTTTAAACTTTTTAAAAATTCACTAGAAATTCAAGAAAACAATACAGGCAGTGGCGTACTGAGGTCAGGGTGGTCCGCCCCAGATGCACGCTGCAGAAGGGGTGCAAAGAGCAGTCGCATGGCTGTCGGCTCCGCCGTTTCCCTGCTCCCTCTGCTGTTACTTCCTGTTCTGGGGCAGAGGGAGCAGGGAACCTGCGGAGCTGACAGTCGTGCAGCTTCTCCCAGCACCCCAGCAGGTAAGAAGAATGCAACCTTGGGGGGGGGGGGCTTGGAGATGATGCGCCAGGGGGACGCTGCACCCGGGGGGGGGGGGGGACGACGCAGCACCCGGGGGAGGGGGGTGTACAGCGGCAAACCGCCCCGGGTGGCAGCTGACCAAGGAACTCCACTGCATGCAGGACCAAATTAGTAAATGGTGCCCAAATTTGGGTGCTGGAAAAAAATTGATGCAGAGCACTATACTGTAAAGGGTGCTCTGAAGTGAGTTCTCTTTATAGAACAGCGGTTAGAGCACATTCCCAGGTCCAGATTTGGGCACCGGTATTTACACCAGCTGAAAAGTGGTATAAATGGCAGTGCCCAACTCTTGGCATTTGGGTGGGGGAATGGTGCTAGTCTTATAACTTTGCATGCAATTTTTTGGAACTCCCCCATAGGCGCCGACTCCGTGGGTGCTGTGGGTGCTCGAGCACCCCCAATATTTCACCCACCGGAAGTTCCCTTCACCAGCCCAGAATTTTAAAAGTCCCTCCCTTCGAGTTCCAGGCCCCCTCCCTCCAAATTTTAAAAGTCATCTTACCTTGTCAGGGTTAGGCCGGCAGCAGCAGTGAAAAGTGTGCAGGCTGGACGCTTCAGCCTTCCCTTCTCTCTCTCTCAGCTCTGGTCTCGCCCTTGCGGAAACAGGAAATGAGGGCGGGACCAGAGCTGAGAGAGAAGGGAAGGCTGAACTGCCGAGCCTGCACACTTTTCACTGCTGCTGCCGCCGCCGTAACCCTGACAAGATAAGATGACTTTAAAAATTTGCAGGGAGGAGACCTGGAACTCTTAGGGAGGAGGGGGGGGCCCTGGAACTCGGAGGGAGGGAGGGAGGGAAAGGAGAGAGAGAGGGGAGGGAGGGGGGCCTGGAACTCGAAGGGAAGGAGGGGGCCTGGAACTGGGAGGGACTGGAACTGGGAGGGAGGAGGGGCCTGGAACTCGAAGGAAGGGTGGGAGGGGGGGACTGGAACTTGGAGGGAGGGGGACAGGGGGAGGGGGAATACACCACCTGTAAAAGAAAAAAAAGAATTTCAGGACCTCCAGTCATTTTGAAAAGTTGGCTCCTGTGAACTCCCCTGCTACGCCCCCTTTTGAGTTGCACGCTAGGGGATTTAGGTGTGCAGGGTTATAGAGTAGCGCCCAGGAAGGTGTGCATGCAAATATTTAATATTGCCAGTTAACGGCAATAATTAACATTAATTTATTGCAATTAATTGGTTTGTAAGCCAAGTGATTTGTGCCCAAATTTGGGTGCCAAATATAGAATCTGGGGGATGAAGGAGAAAACTGCTAGTTTCTTCCTTTTATGTGTTTGAATTTCTAGTACTATTTATGCTGATATTTTTTTTGTTCATAGAGTCGTTCTCATTTGCTGCTAGACAATATACTGACCTGATGTCATTGTTACACCTAGTTTTTATGTTGAGCTTTTAATGCCGGATGATGTCAATTACAAGAGATCAGATCAGTAGTGGACCGTGATGTCCCACTCATGGCAGGCTCAATGCGGCTTACATGGGGCAATGGAGGGTTAAGTGACTTACCCAGAGTCACAAGGAGCTGCCTGTGCCTGAAGTGGGAATCGAACTCAGTTCCTCAGTTCACCAGGACCAAAGTCCACTACCCTAACCACTAGGCCACTCCTCCACTCACTGTGTTGATTCAAAGTAATGTGTGAAATTTTCATATAAAAAGAGGAAAATCAAAAGTATAGTAGTAATATTGTCATGGAAGTTTCTATTAGTCCCACCTACAACCCGACTGGTAGTTTTATCCTACTGGGATTTCTCAAAGAATGCATAATATAAAGAGCTGTTCACAATTTATAACTAATTCTTCATAAACCCTGATCAGAATCCTCCTCATCTTTCCAAAAATGCCAGTGCCCCTACTATATCGCCAGTACACCAGGTGACAACATACCCAAGCTTCTCTGGCTGTGCATAGTGGTATGCACACTCTGCATCCCTTTATGAAGGATGATTTTGGTTTTAGTGTGCATAAAAAATTATATAATGCATATTAATGTGCTTTAGCACATACTAATTATTCAAGGAAATAGCCCATATCTAGTACCCAGCACCCCAGTAGAGGCTGGTAGGCTCCCTTTTATATACTGGGGTGCTGGGTACTAGATATGGGCTGTTTCCTTGAATAATTAGTGTGTGCTAAATCACATTAATATGCATTATATAATTTTTTATGCACACCAAAACCAATATATATATATATATTAGTGCCCACCCATATTAGCTCTGGGCCCAGCCAAAATGTCAGGTCTGGCTACGCCACTGGTCCTTTTCCCTTTTATACATGGAATTTCAACCCACAATGATTCAAAGGTATAATTTGTGTCCTGCTGAATTTGTAATCTATCTGAGTCAAGGCTCTCGTTAATATACAATGCTACCCCCTCCACCAGTCCACCAGTGTATATATATATATATATATATATATACACACACACACACACACACACACACACATGAGTAGTGCGCCCTACTTCTAGCAGTTTTCCTCTCTCTCCCTCCTTTCATCCAGCATTTCTCCTGTTTCTCTCTCCATCTGACCAACCAAGGTCTCCCCCTTGTTCCCCTTCCTTCTCCCCAACAGCTTGTCTCTCTCCTGCCCTTTTCCATGTCCCCTCTTTCCATTCATCTTTCTCTCTGTACCCCTCTTCTATCCAGCATCCCAACTCTTTCTTTCCATCCAGCATGTCCCCTTTCTCTCTCTCACTTCCACCAACATCTTCTCTCGCTCTCCACCTTCTGTCCAGTGTCTCCCTCCTTTCATCCATCTCCTCTCTCTTCCTCCTTTCATCCAGTGTCTCCTCTTTTTCTGTCCCCATCCAACATCTTTGATCTCTCTCTCCCCCCCCCCATGCAACATACACCCTGGCACACTATCTTCCTCCTCCCCTTCCAAACAAAATATTTTTCCTCTACCCCAGCATCCAAGTACCTTAGTTCCCCAGGCACCCAAACGGCTGCTGAGATCAGCTCAACTGCATCCCTTCTACACGCTGCCACTGTGAGCAGCCTCAACAAAAGAAGAAAATGAAGCGAGTGGCCGCAGCAGCCTTCAGGCATGCGCTGTCGGTCTGCCGGTCCTCAGCCCTCGTCGGAACAGGAAATTGTCGTCAGCGGGGGCAGAGGACGGCAGAGCCAACAGCACATGCCTGAAGGCTGCTGCGGCCCCGCGCTTCATTTTCTTCTTTTGCTGAGGCTGCTCACAGAGAAGCGGCGGAGGATCATCGCAGCGGCAGCAGGAGACTTTCCCGCTTTGGCGGGAGTGCGGAAGATGACCTGCCAAAGCGGGAGTCTCCCACTGAATGTGGGAGACTTGGCAGGCGGGTGGGCGGGCCTGAGCCAAGATTGGGCGGGCATAGGCCCACCCGTAGCTACGCCCCTGAAAAGGACGGTGATACGAGTGTACTACCGTCCGCCTCGCCAGGATGAGCAGGTAGACGCAGAAATGATAAAAGAAATCAGAGATGCAAACAAAATGGGCAATGTGATAATAATGGGTGACTTCAATTATCCAAATATAGACTGGGTAAATGTAACATCGGGACACGCTAGAGAGGTACAATTCCTTGATGAAATCAAGAACAGCTTTATGGAGCAGCTGGTGCAGGAGCCGACGAGAGAAGGAAAAATTCTAGACTTGGTCCTTAGTGGCGCGCATGATCTGGTGAGTGACATTATGGTACTGGGGCCGCTTGATAACAGTAATCATAATATGATCAGTTTTAATATCAACCTCGAAGTAACTATACACAGGAAGTCAAATATGTTAGCGTTTAACTTTAAAAAAGGAGACTATGATAAAATGAGAAGAACAGTGGAAAAAAAAACTTAGGGGGACAACTGAGAGGGTAAAAACTGTACAACAGGCATGGACGCTGTTCAAAAATACCATCCTGGAGGCCCAGGCCAAACATATTCCACTAATTAGAAAAGAAAGACGGAACTCCAAAAGACAGCCGGCTTGGTTGAAAAGTGAGGTGAAGGAAGCTATTAGGGCTAAAACAAATGCCTTCAGAAAATGGAAGAAGGAACCGTCTGAAAATAACAAGAAGCAGCATAAGGAGTGTCAAAGCAAATGCAAGGCACAGATAAAGAAGGCCAAGAAGGATTACGAAAAAAAGATAGCATTAGAGGCAAGAAAACATAGTAAAAAAAAATTTCGGTATATTAAAAGCAGGAAGCCGTCAAAAGAATCGGTTGGGCCGCTGGATGACCGAGGGGTAAAAGGGGCGATCAAGGAAGACAAGGACGTAGTGGAGAGATTGAATGAATTCTTTGCTTCGGTCTTCACCGAGGAAGATTTGGGTGGGATACCGGTGTCGGAAATGATATTTCAAGTGGACGAGCCGGAGAAACTTACTGACCATGGTAAACCTGGAGGACGTAATGGGGCAGTTCAGCAAACTGAAGAGTAGCAAATCTCCTGGACCGGATGGTATTCATCCTAGAGTACTGATAGAACTGAAAAATGAGCTTGCGGAGCTACTGCTAGTGATATGCAATTTATCCTTAAAATCGAGCGTGGTACCGGAAGATTGGAGGGTGGCCAATGTAACACCCATTTTTAAAAAAGGTTCCAGGGGAGATCCGGGAAATTATAGACCGGTGAGTCTGACGTCGATGCTGGGGAAAATGGTAGAGGCTATTATTAAAAACAAAATTACAGAGCATATCTGAAGACATGGATTACTGAGACCGAGTCAGCACGGCTTTTGTGTGGGGAAATCTTGCCTGACCAATTTACTTCAATTCTTTGAAGGAGTAAACAAACATGTGGACAAAGGGCGGTTGATATTGTGTATCTGGATTTTCAAAAGGCATTTGACGAGGTACCTCATGAAAGGCTATAGAGGAAATTGGAGGGTCATGGGATAGGAGGAAAAGTCCTATTGTGGATTAAAAACTGGTTGAAGGATAGGAAACAGAGAGTGGGGTTGAATGGGCAGTATTCACAATGGAGAAGGGTAGTTAGTGGGGTTCCTCAGGGGTCTGTGCTAGGACCGCTGCTTTTTAATATATTTATAAATGATTTAGAGATGGGAGTACCTGAACTGTATTAAGATTCCGTGGCCGGGCACCGCCCACAGCCTCTGTGGTGTGACCCCATGCTATACGGGCTTAGATCCCAGCATGAGGTGCCCCACAAATGGGCAGTGTTAATTGTGGTCCTTGTCTGTAAAGTGCTTGGAGAGTAAGCACAGGAATTAATAATCTGCTTCAATAATTGCGAAATGTATTTATCTAGTAATTCCTCCACAGTAGCTAATGGATGACCTCTAAAGTAGAAGCAACTCATGGCACTGTGCTAGTATCTACCTACTTGTTAAAGTTGAACTCTGTTGCTTTCTATTTATGTGACCCTTCTTCTGGGGTTTACAAAATCTCCTGTGTTAAAATGGTGATTAGTTATATTGCAGAAATCAACAAATCTTGAAGCCGATATTCAGAGTATTTCCTCTGACCGCCTCATTGCTGTTCAGACCGTGCCAGGGTGGATCTTGGGAGGAACTGGAGATTAATTAGCTAGCTGCAATATTTGGACCACTAACTGGATAAAGTTAGGATAGGGTAGCAAAAAGGCTGCCCTAACTTTTATCCAGTTAGCGGTCTAAATATCGCCGCTAACAGAATGGCATTTCTGGGCCTATGCTTAAATGTTCAGTGCCAACCAGTTTCCAGCCACCAACACTGAATATCCAGTTTCGTTTTAACTGTGGTGGCTGATGTTTTGCTTAATTGACTGCCACGGCTAAATATTGGCCCTCTCATTTTGTTTGAGTTGTTTAAGGTTGGGGAGGGGGGATAAAATGCCCTTCCTTCTCTGCCCCCTGAGCCAAAGATTTACTAGTCCAGGAGACCATGTTGGATACAGTCGGAGAACAGATTTCTAACCTCCTGATTTTTTTTCCCCCCACAGGTTTGGACAGTGAGATGCTGTACCGCACATCAGGCTCATCCATTACTGGCTCAAAACTGAGACAGGCTCTGAAAACCGGTAAGAACCAGATCTCTGTTGAGATGAGGGTGGGGGGTAGGGAGGTAGTTGAAAAGATTCCAAGCCCCTTTCAGATGGAGAAGATTTAAGACAGCTTCTCTGCTCCTCTTCCAAGGCTAGCCATAATTGTGTCCAGGGCAGGCCTGGGAATTTTCATTTGAGTCAGGAGCCTATGCACCCATGTCATTAAATCCCAGGTAAAAACAGCCCTTGTGTGAGAATTGCTTTCACATCTTTTTAGCAGCTTGTGATTTATCATTGAGGGTGGAGTAGAGAAAGAAAAACATACCTTTGCTGAGCACTGTACAAATACAGAAATACACGATGGGTAGGAGAGAGGAGTCTTTGAAAGAACATGGGGTATTTTGGAGCGGTTGACTGTGGTCTTGTTTTGTGAAATGGGCTGTGGCTCTATAAAAAAAGCATGTGATGTTTTGGGGAAGTGGGGGGCCCACTGTGGAAAATGCAAAGTCATTTCTGTTCCCGCAAGGGGTCCGTTGCCTCAAACACAAAATTACTGACTGTATAGACAAATGCATCTGAATGGGAATCAGCATGGGTTCAGCAAAGGCGAGTTTTGCTTTGCCAGTTACTTTTTGGAAGGTGTAAACAAACAGTTGGCTAATGGTGAATCTATTATAAAGCCTTTTCTTTGGCTAGTATTATCAACCCCAGCCCTCTCCTCTAAACACTTTTTTAATCACTTAACTATTCTTCAAAAGAAATTTAAAGAACCTAATCAAATGCTGTGTATCTTGGACAATTTGGTGTCTGCAGATAGAACACACCCAAGGGAGCAAAACTGATGATTCTCAACCTTCTGAATTAATTGGTGATCCCTGATCTCCAGCAGTGGGCATGAACCCCTTTCTTGCTCCCATTTTGTTTACTTTATGCTTAAAAAAAAAATCCACTCTACCATCTTCTCCCAGCTTTAGAATAGTTTGGGGAATGAGATCTACAGCTTCAGTGGAAGAATCGCTCACACCCATATTAACTGAAGATTTTGATTAAATTCAAGGACACTAGTTATGTATGTTGGCAAGATACAGAGCTGCCATAGTGGAAACAAAAACAGAAGTGCATTCTCGCACCCCAAGGGTGGTGAGGGTGAGTTATTGGGGCTTTTATTCTCCCAAGAATGGAGTGGAAAAACATAAGAACATAAGTGTTGCAATACTGGGACAGACCAGAGGTCCATCAAGCCCAGTATCCTGTTTTCAACAGTGGCCAATCCAGGTCACAAGTACCTGGCAAGATCCTAGAAGTAAGCAGTGAAGTTTTCCTAAGTTCAACTTAATGATGGCTTATGGCCTTTTCTTTTAGGAAATTATACAAACCTTTTGTAAACCCTGCTAAGCTAATTGCTGTTACCACATTCTCTGGCAATGAATTCCAAAGTTTAATTATACGTCGAGTAAAGAAATATTTTCTCTGATTTGTTTTAAATTTACTACTTAATAGCTTCATTTCGTGCCTCCTAGTCCTTGCATTTTTTGGAAAGAGTAAACAAGCAATTTACGACTACCTGTTCCACTCCACTCAATATTTTATAGACCTCTATTCTCCGAGGACAAGCAGGCTGCTTGTTCTCACTGATGGGTGACGTCCACGGCAGCCCCTCCAATCGGAAACCACTAGCAAAGTCCTTTGCTAGCCCTCGCGCGCCCGCGCGCACCGCGCATGCGCGGCCGTCTTCCCGCCCGAAACCGGCTCGAGCCGGCCAGTCTTCTTTTGTCTGCACTCGGTACGGTCGTGTTTTCGCCGTGTCGAGCCCCGGAAAGTCGACCTCGCGCGTCCAAATTATTTTTGAGCGTGTTTTTTCCTTCGGGAAAGCTTTGTTTAAGTCGGGAAGTGCTCCGGAAACCCTCCGCCGGGTTTCGTGTCAATCCTCCCCGTACTTCCAGCTTTTTGCCCCGGTAAGTTTTCTTTCGTCGTCGGGGTAGGCCTCTTTCGGCCTCGGTCGAGATTTTTTCTCCCTCTAAATTTTTGGTGCTTCAAATTTCGCCATTTCGGCTTTTGATTTCGCCGGCGTGATTTTTCCGCCCATGACATCGAAGCCTTCCAGCGGCTTCAAGAAGTGCACCCAGTGCGCCCGGGTTATCTCGCTCACTGATCGACACTCGTCGTGTCTTCAGTGTCTGGGGGCCGAGCACCGCCCTCAGAACTGCAGTCTGTGTTCCCTGCTTCAAAGGCGGACTCAGGTAGCGAGACTAGCCCAGTGGAACGTGTTGTTTTCGGGCTCTTCGTCGGCATCGGCACCGGGATCTTCGAGTGCATCGACGTCGTCAGCGTCCAGACCATCTTCCTCGGCCGCCCCTGCATCGAGTGCATCGAGGCATCGGGCCTCTGCATCGGCGCCGAGACATCGGATAGCTGCATCGACGTCGGTGGTACCAGGACCTCGTCTGCTGATGTCGTCGGAGTGCAGGTGAGGGCTGTCCATTCCCCTGCTGGTGGCGGTGAGCCTTCGGGTGGGTCTCCTCCTACCCTGAGGGCTCCTGCGGTACAGCCCCCCCGAGATCGACCTTCTTCGGTCTCGGCCCCGAGGAAGCGACGGATGGATTCGACGTCCTCCTCGTCGGTGCCGGGGAGCTCCGGTGACATGCTTCGGAAGAAATCGAAGAAGCATCGACACCGGTCTCCTCCCCGTGTCGGCACCGAGAGCTCTGGGTCGCCGAGGGATTCGGCACCCAGCAGGCATCGGCACCGAGAGGACCGCTCACCCTCTGTTCAGGAGGTGTCGATGCGCTCCGCTCTGGACAGCCCGGAACAGCCTCCACGCCCGGAACAGGTACTGACGTCGACGCCTGCATCGACCTCCATGCCTTTCTCTGCAGCCGCTCTGAACGAGAGCCTCCGGGCCGTTCTCCCAGAGATTCTGGGGGAGCTGTTGCGCCCTACCCCTCCGGTACCGGCGGTGCTTGCGCCTCCGGTACCGTCGAGCGTGGCGCCGGCTGGCCCATCGCCCGGGGTGAGGTCCCCGACGTCGGTACCGCGTGCGGTGCCGACTGCGGCCACCTCCCAGGAAGGCTCCCCGACTACGTCGGCGGAGGGAGCTTTGCCGATGCGGGCGAGGGAGTCTACCTCTCGACGCCCCCATCGTGGACGTGGCTCCACAGAGTCGAGCCGGGCGCGGTTGCAGACGCAGGTCCGTGAACTTGTGTCTGACACCGAGGGTGAGGCCTCGTGGGAAGAAGAAGAAGATCCCAGATATTTTTCTGACGAGGAGTCTGAGGGTCTTCCTTCTGATCCCACTCCCTCTCCTGAAAGACAGCTTTCTCCTCCCGAGAGTCTGTCTTTTGCTTCCTTTGTCCGGGAGATGTCTACGGCCATCCCCTTCCCGGTGGTTGTGGAGGACGAGCCCAGGGCTGAAATGTTTGAGCTCCTGGACTATTCTTCTCCACCTAAGGAAGCGTCCACGGTTCCCTTGCATCATGTCCTAAAAAAGACATTGCTTGCGAACTGGACGAAACCGCTAACTAATCCCCACATCCCCAAGAAGATCGAGTCCCAGTACCGGATCCATGGGGACCCAGAGCTGATGCGCACCCAGTTGCCTCACGACTCTGGAGTTGTGGATCTGGCCCTAAAGAAGGCTAAGAGCTCTAGAGAGCATGCTTCGGCGCCCCCGGGCAAAGACTCTAGAACCTTAGACTCCTTTGGGAGGAAGGCCTACCATTCCTCTATGCTCGTGGCCAAAATTCAGTCTTACCAGCTCTACACGAGCATACACATGCGGAATAATGTGCGGCAGTTGGCGGGCTTGGTTGATGCTCTTCCCCCTGAGCAAGCCAAGCCTTTTCAGGAGGTGGTCAGGCAGCTGAAGGCGTGCAGAAAATTCCTGGCCAGAGGAGTTTATGACACTTTGATGTTGCGTCCAGGGCCGCTGCTCAAGGTGTGGTGATGCGCAGGCTCTCATGGCTGCGTGCCGCCGACCTGGAGAATAGACTCCAGCAGCGGATTGCGGACTCGCCTTGCCGTGCGGATAACATTTTTGGCGAAAAAGTCGAACAGGTGGTAGAGTCTCTCCACCAGCGGGACACCGCATTCGACAAGTTCGCCCGCCGGCAGCCTTCAGCCTCTACCTCTACAGGTAGACGATTTTTCGGGGGAAGGAAGACTGTTCCCTATACTTCTGGCAAGCGTAGGTACAATCCTCCTTCCCGACAGCCTGCGGCTCAGGCTAAGCCCCAGCGCGCTCGCTCTCGTCAGCAGCGTGCGCCTCAGCAAGGCCCCGCGGCTCCCCAGCAAAAGCAAGGGGCGAGCTTTTGACTGGCTCCAGCAGAGCATAGCCGACATCCAAGTGTCAGTGCCGGGCGACCTGCCAGTCGGAGGGAGGTTGAAAGCTTTTCACCAAAGGTGGCCTCTCATAACCTCCGATCAGTGGGTTCTCCAAATAGTCCGGCAAGGATACACCCTCAATTTGGCCTCCAAACCTCCAAATTGTCCACCGGGAGCTCAGTCCTACAGCTTCCAGCACAAGCAGGTACTTGCAGAGGAACTCTCCGCCCTTCTCAGCGCCAATGCGGTCGAGCCCGTGCCATCCGGGCAAGAAGGGCTGGGATTCTATTCCAGGTACTTCCTTGTGGAAAAGAAAACAGGGGGGATGCGTCCCATCCTAGACCTAAGGGCCCTGAACAAATATCTCGTAAAAGAAAAGTTCAGGATGCTTTCCCTGGGCACCCTTCTCCCCATGATTCAGCAAAACGATTGGCTATGCTCTCTGGACTTGAAGGATGCCTATACACACATCCCGATACTGCCAGCTCACAGACAGTATCTGCGATTTCAGCTGGGCACACGCCACTTCCAGTACTGTGTGCTACCCTTTGGGCTCGCCTCTGCGCCCAGGGTGTTCACAAAGTGCCTAGCTGTGGTAGCAGCGGCGCTTCGCAGGCTGGGAGTGCACGTGTTCCCATATCTCGACGATTGGCTGGTGAAGAACACATCCGAGGCAGGAGCCCTGCAGTCCATGCAGATGACTATTCGCCTCCTGGAGCTACTGGGGTTTGTGATAAATTACCCAAAGTCCCATCTTCTCCCAGTGCAGAAACTCGAATTCATCGGAGCCCTGCTGGATTCTCGGACGGCTCGTGCCTATCTCCCAGAGACGAGGGCCAACAACCTGTTGTCCCTCGTCTCACGGGTGCGAGCGTCCCAGCAGATCACAGCTCGGCAGATGTTGAGATTGCTGGGCCATATGGCCTCCACAGTTCATGTGACTCCCATGGCCCGCCTTCACATGAGATCTGCTCAATGGACCCTAGCCTCCCAGTGGTATCAGGCCGCTGGGGGTCTAGAGGACGTGATCCACCTGTCCACGAGTTTTCTCGAATCCCTGTTGTGGTGGACGATTTGCTCCAATTTGACTCTGGGACGTCCCTTCCAAATTCCTCAGCCACAAAAAGTGCTGACCACGGATGCGTCTCTCCTGGGATGGGGAGCTCATGTCGATGGGCTTCACACCCAAGGAAGGTGGTCCCTCCAAGAACGCGATCTACAGATCAATCTTCTGGAGTTGCGAGCGATCTGGAACGCTCTGAAGGCTTTCAGAGATCGGCTGTCCCACCAAATTATCCAAATTCAGACAGACAATCAGGTTGCCATGTACTATGTCAACAAGCAGGGGGGCACCGGATCTCGCCCCCTGTGTCAGGAAGCCGTCAGCATGTGGCTCTGGGCTCGCCGTCAAGGCATGGTGCTCCAAGCCACATATCTGGCAGGCGTAAACAACAGTCTGGCCGACAGGTTGAGCAGGATTATGCAACCTCACGAGTGGTCGCTCAATTCCCGTGTGGTGCGACAGATCTTCCAGGCGTGGGGCACCCCCCTGGTGGATCTCTTCGCATCTCAAGTGAACCACAAGATCCCTCAGTTCTGTTCCAGGCTTCAGGCCCACGGCAGACTGGCGTCGGATGCCTTCCTCCTGGATTGGGGGGAAGGTCTGCTGTATGCTTATCCTCCCATCCCTCTGGTGGGGAAGACTTTGTTGAAACTCAAGCAAGACCGAGGCACCATGATTCTGATTGCTCCTTTTTGGCCGCGTCAGATCTGGTTCCCTCTTCTTCTGGAGTTATCCTCCGAAGAACCGTGGAGATTGGAGTGTTTTCCGACCCTCATCACGCAGGACGAGGGGGCTCTTCTGCATCCCAACCTCCAGTCTCTGGCTCTCATGGCCTGGATGTTGAGAGCGTAGACTTTGCCTCTTTGGGTCTGTCAGAGGGTGTCTCCCGTGTCTTGCTTGCTTCCAGAAAAGATTCCACTAAGAGGAGTTACTTCTTTTTATGGAGGAGGTTTGCCGTCTGGTGTGACAGCAAGGCCTTAGATCCTCGCTCTTGTCCTACAGAGACCCTGCTTGACTACCTTCTGCACTTGTCTGAGTCTGGTCTCAAGACCAACTCTGTAAGGGTTCACCTTAGCGCAATCAGTGCATACCATTACCGTGTGGAAGGTAAGCCGATCTCAGGACAGTCTTTAGTTGTTCGCTTCATGAGAGGTTTGCTTTTGTCAAAGCCCCCCGTCAAACCTCCTACAGTGTCATGGGATCTCAATGTCGTTCTCACCCAGCTGATGAAACCTCCTTTTGAGCCACTGAACTCCTGCCATCTGAAGTACTTGACCTGGAAGGTCATTTTCTTGGTGGCAGTTACTTCAGCTCGTAGAGTCAGTGAGCTTCAGGCCCTGGTAGCCCAAGCCCCTTACACCAGATTTCATCATAATAGAGTAGTCCTCCGCACTCACCCTAAGTTCTTGCCAAAGGTTGTGTCGGAGTTCCATCTGAACCAGTCAATTGTCTTGCCAACATTTTTTCCCCGTCCTCATTCCTGCCCTGCTGAACGTCAGCTGCACACATTGGACTGCAAGAGAGCATTGGCCTTCTATCTGGAGCGGACACAGCCCAAAAGACAGTCCGCCCAATTGTTTGTTTCTTTTGATCCCAACAGGAGGGGAGTGGCTGTGGGGAAACGCACTATATCCAATTGGCTAGCAGATTGCATTTCCTTCACTTACGCCCAGGCGGGGCTGGCTCTTGAGGGTCATGTCACGGCTCATAATGTTAGAGCCATGGCTGCGTCGGTAGCCCACTTGAAGTCAGCCTCCATTGAAGAAATTTGCAAAGCTGCGACGTGGTCATCTGTCCACACATTCACATCTCATTACTGCCTGCAGCAGGATACCCGACGCGACAGTCAGTTCGGGCAGTCAGTTCTTCAGAACCTGTTTGGGCTTTAGGATCCAACTCCACCCCCCGAGGGCCCTGTTTGTTCTGTTCCAGGCTACACTCTCAGTTAGTTGGTAAATTTTTTAGGTCAATCTCAGTTATGTCCTCGCCGTTGCGAGGCCCAATTGACCAATGTTGTTGTTTTGAGTGAGCCTGGGGGCTAGGGATACCCCATCAGTGAGAACAAGCAGCCTGCTTGTCCTCGGAGAAAGCGAATGCTACATACCTGTAGAGGGTATTCTCCGAGGACAGCAGGCTGATTGTTCTCACAAACCCGCCCGCCTCCCCTTTGGAGTTGTGTCTTCCCTTGAAGTGTATTGTCTTGCTACATACTGGACTGGCCGGCTCGAGCCGGTTTCGGGCGGGAAGACGGCCGCGCATGCGCGGTGCGCGCGGGCGCGCGAGGGCTAGCAAAGGACTTTGCTAGTGAAGTTTCCGATTGGAGGGGCTGCCGTGGACGTCACCCATCAGTGAGAACAATCAGCCTGCTGTCCTCGGAGAATACCCTCTACAGGTATGTAGCATTCGCTTTATATCTCCCCCCTAGCTTCTTTAACCTTTCCTCATAGGGAAATCGTCCCGTACCCTTTATCATTTTTAGCAGCCTTCTCTGATGCATTCTCAGGTTAGGGATGCAGCACCTCTGTAGCCACCATCCCTCTCCCCTCCAACTCAGAACCTGAATGGGAAGCTTCTATTTAAATTCTGAACCAGGGAACAGGTGCATTCTATTTTCTGTCCAAGGCCTAGAGCTCTGGAATATGCTACCCCAACATCTAAGATTGCAGGCGTCTCTTGAGCACTTGAAAACAGACCTTAAGGCTTTTCTTTTTGCTAGTGCTTTTCGCTAGCCTCACTATTCACACCACCTCTTTTTGGTTGCACTGGATGTAAGTCTTAATCACAGTTTCCATCCTTATGTATTTTCCTGTCTGCTATCCTGTATAAAATATTTTGTACTTTTTTGGGATCTTGCCAGGTATTTGTGACCTGGATTGGCCACTGTTGGAAACAGGATGCTGGGCTTGATGGACCTTTGTTCTTTCCCAGTATGGCAATACTTATGTACTGTTCCGAATTCTGTAGTCGTCCCTCTTTCCCTATTCGTTTATCCATTACATTACTTCCCCTTTTTAGCCTGTAAGCTGCCCAGATAGCTTGGTTGAAGGATGGGATAGAAAGTACTGAATAAACTCTTAAATGGGTTTGAATCACTTCTATACGATTTCTCATATTAAAGGAGCATGGAGGGATGAGGGAGATTAAAAACAAAAATCAGGTAGTGTTGAGGCAGTCTTTAAAAAAAATAAATAAATAAAATTTCTGTCAGGTTTGCTGGAGGCCTGTCCAGGTGTGAAAATTGAATCATTTGTGTCTGTGAAATGTACTAACGACGGTTTGGGTTGTTGGGTAATATTTCTAGTAGGGGTGCTAGCTGCATAATGCAGAATAAATTTCCCTTCAGAAACTGGAAGCCAGAAGCTGACTTTTGGATGACACCTTATTTCTTATCCCCCCCCCCCCCCCCCTCACACCCCCAGATGTGGTTTTGGGAGACCTGACGCAGTTTGACATGCATTCCCTGGCAGAAGCACTAAAGGGCTACTTGCAGGACCTGCCGAAGCCAGTGATCCCTGCCTCGGTGCACAGCGAAATCCTTCACACACTACAAGGTGAGTAGAGGCACCTCTCGGAGTTTTCTAAGGCTTTCAGTCAGGGCTTTGGATGAGATGGTTGCACTTGTTTGTAAGCATGACATCATAGGAACAGTGGAACTCTGTAGCATTTGGAAGTGTGTGGGCCAACAACTTAGTGATTGATGATTCCAAAATATAAATTGATGTACCTGCTTGGTGGCAGGATGTAACTTGGAACTGTGCTGCTGTTATAGTGGGGATCACTGATAGATAGGTACTACATAGAGCAGAGCTCCCCAGATGGGGTCATGAAACCCAAGTTTGGGGTCATGAACTGGGCAGGCCCTCCAAAGACGATCAGCCTATGCCTCTGGGGGTTGTTTGCTTTCTGTGGCCATGATAAATAGGATCACAGCCACAGAATGTTTGATGTGCTGGTGTAGAGTATAACAGCCGTATAAATTTAGTGGCCAGTTAAGTTGCACTATCTGTCTGGTTTCCTGTCTGGTGCATGGATGCTGTGGGTAGCCTCACTAATGGCGGTAAATGTATTATTTTCCATTGCACCTGAATAAAAATGCTTGCATTAGAAGAATATACAGTCAACATATTCGCTAGGCATATATAAGATTTTAGTGGTGAAGGGAGTAGTTAATCAATTATCTTACTATACTCAGCTTCAACTTCACATTGATTATATCATATTCCAAACATCATGGTCTAGTTAAACAAAGACACTTTAATAGGATCATCAGACCCGCGTAGCTACCTCTATAATGGCTAATGTGAGCCAAGCATATTTCAGAGGCAGTACTGCAGTCCTCATTGATCCTAGTTTTTCTTTATGATTTCTTTTTAAACTTTTTTTACTTTCATTAGTTATTTAACTTGATATCTATATAATTTATTACTTAGCTTTTTAGCTTTAATTAACATGCATAGTGGAGACTCGGATTCAGAAGAGAGGAAATTATTTCTACTCAAGATATGGGTGCATACTCCACCAGTTTCTACTAACCGCTAGTGTAGCCTAGAAAAAACACTGTAAAGCTTTGGTGTCTTGAGGTGAGGAAGCAACTTCCCTTCTTAATTATATTTAAGCCCCTTTCAAGGGAAGAAAGAAAACAAGGGAGGGAAGGAGAAGAACTTAAGTATCATCTCTGCTCCAGATTAAATTAAATTTGCTATATGTCTTTTTGTTGTTGTTGTTGTGGACTTTAAATCCTCAAGTGTGATACCCCTCGGCTCAACTGACGCCTAATTTTCCAGCTGGCTGCGTGGTGCCCTTATTGGGCAAAGTATGCAGAACTTCATATTTTTTCTCCATCCGCTTTCTGATGGGCACAACCCACAGGTTCTGAACTGGTCTGGTGACGGCACTAAGGAAGTATCCGTTTACCATCCAATGTGCATATTTCTATCTCCCCACATGTGGTGGTGGGGTAATTTTCAGACCCTGTTTTTGCAGATAAGCATGCGTTTGTCATAAAAATGGTTGATTATTGTCCCTTGAAAATAGGAATGTCTAACTTGAGTGTGTTTTTGTTTAATTACCTTTGTTCTTCCAATCCAGAAGTTTCTCAGCGGGAAAACTGCAGGCAGCAACTCATGCAGCTTCTCAAGTCCTCTGCTGTCCCTCTTCAGAACTTATTAACCCTCCAGTACCTGTTCACACATTTTAGCAAAGTGTGTCTACAGTCGGAGAAAAATGGTCTGACCCCAAGAGCACTTGGTGAAATATTTGGCCCCCTGCTTCTCAGACCATCTGGTGCTGGGTATGTGCAAAAATATGTTTTTAACAGTGATTTAATTTCTCTGATTTGTGTTTGTTATATTTTTAAGTGACCCTTATAGTGGGGTGTGTAAATCCATGTCAGTTTCTGTGGTGTCTTGAAGCCCTTGAGGTTGATTATTTTTTGTATGTGCATTTGCAGAGACTCATTGTCTGTATTTAAAAAGGTTTCTGTAAAGTTCATTTCTATTAAGAGTTTCTCTTTTATCATTTTTATCCACTTCTCTTCACAGCCCTGAACTGGGTCCAGATTGCTCAGCATTGGTGCTAGAGATGCTGGTTTCAACCTGGGAGTCCCAGCAAGAGCAGCCTCCTCCAGGTAGTGTGAGCTGGGCTGGTGCGGAATGGATGATGATGAATATGCTCAGAAGCGAGGGTGCCCTCTAGGGGCAGTTTTTAACCTGTCCACCTGGGGCAAAGTCTGTATGTTACTTTACCCGACTTTGCACCAGTTTCAAAAAAAAAAAAAAAAAGCACATGCATACTTTCACTTGGATTTTAAACGTGAGGATGTTTTCACCTCTTTATTCTGTGAGTAAGGTTCTTTGATATATTTTCCACATGGAACGTAGAGTTGAAATGCAGTATAGCTTGTTTTATAAGCTTGGCTTTTATCCACCTTTAGGGATTGCAATTTGCTGGAAAAAACTGGCTTTGAAAATTGTCCCAAATTTTATTATGTATCCCAGTGTAATCGATTTTGAGAAGGTCAGAGTGAATGTGTTATCAGGTTATGGCAGCCCCGCACATTGTGCCATGATCTCTGTGAAAGAGGATTTGAGACTTGCTGCTGCTACTTGAGCTGAAGGGGAGGGGGAGGGAGTGGTGCATAATATCTGTGACAGAATTTGTCAAGTGTGAGCGTGATGGAAGTGATTTTGGGACATGGATAACTCCAAGCTGGGTAAAAGTAATCTTGCATCTGTCCTCTCTGCCTGATGCTCAGTGTGCAGGTGGATAACAGATATTCGTGCAGGCTGAAAGATGATAGAACAGGTGACAGAAAGCCTTTGTTAATAAAATCACATCACAAACAGAAGTTATAAAGTCAGGTACTTGTAATTTTCTTAGCGTCAGCTTACACTGTTGTGAACCAGTGGTGTTATCCCTTCTCACCAGCAGATGGAGGTAAAGAACTGAAATCAGTGGAACATCGCCAGCTATAATCTGTGGTGCTCTCTGGAACAAACCAGTATTTTTCTTTACCTTCCAACAGGTGGTAGTTTGTGCTGTGGTGCTCTGTCCCTGGCCTCACTCGCCACTCTGCTGGCCAGGGCTGTACAGCATGGTCAAGCCTAACAGTCGCGCCTAGGTCAAGATCTCAGGACCGTGCCTGGTTGAGCTTGGGAGCTTGGCTTTGCAGCCTCCAGTCAAACTCCTTAGCTGAAGGGGGGGGGGGGATTTGCCTGAGAGGTGCGGGACCCCATCCCCCCACAGGTCCCTCTGAAGTTTCCAGGGCTTAAATTCCCCCCAAAATTGCCCTAGGCAGCCTTGCTTTTTTGCTGCTCCTGACTCTTTAAGAGCATCCCTGAACAGGGAAATCTCCTACCTTGCAGTTGAGGGATTTCTCTGTAATTAAGGGAATTCCCTTAATTAGCACCCCTAGAGAGCCCAGGATGGAGGAGTGTCTGATTACCTGGGTCGAGGCAGGTTTGGGCAGCGTGGCAGGGCCCACGCCTGCCTGACACGTGGCCGGGATGCCCTCTGGGAAGTGCTGCTCTGTATGCAGGAACTGGCGCCTGTGCTGAGCTACTGGTTCTGTCCACACACAGTGAAATGGGCTGTTTATGACTCTGGGCATAGATCGGGGAGCCTCCAGTGTTGATGGTCCTGTACTGTCCCCCCCCTCCCGCTGAGGCATTAGGACTTTCAGCAGGCACGTCGGCCATTTTGTCTCCCTTGGGGATTTCATATCCTGCTGCTTCTCAGCAGCAGGTTTGTCCTTGCACATTGGGTGGTTAGGGCCTACCCCCTTGGGTCTGTTTGTGGGTGGGGGTCACTTGGGGCCCCTGGAGCTTTTTGACTCCAGACTTGGTACAGTTGGTCCAACAGCAGTTGCAGTTGGACAGAGGTCCTCCTCTTCCCCCCCCCCCCTCGCTGCCTCGGTTTGGGTTCTAAGTGGCGTAGGACCGAAAGAAGGATGGCCTACTTGCAGCTTCTGGACTCCATGGCGGTGACTCTGGAGATGGTGCCTTGTGCAAGAGCTTATATGCTCCCTCTTCAGTGGGCTCTGTTGTCATGGTGGGCTCTGGCCTCTCAGGACTTCAGTTTTCCGCTTACACCCAGAGCCAGGCTCAGTCAGGCCTGGTGAGACAGTCTAGTGAACATATTGAGGGGGGGGGGGGGTTCATCGAGATCTCCTCAGTGAGTGCTGGTCACCACAGATGTGAGTCTTCTTGGCTGGGGAGCTCACTGTCTGGGGTGAGTAGCGCAGGGCACCTGGTCTAGCCAGAAGGTGATCCATCAACCGTCTAGAAACCCACGCAGTCCGATTGACTGTACTTGAGTATCAGCCACTTCTGGAAGGGAAAGCGGTCAGAGTGATGCGGACAACCTGAGGGTGGTGGCATACATCAACAGGCAGGGCGGAACCCGGACTGAGGTAGTGGGTGGCCCTGGAGGCAGCGAGCCTCTGCCATTGGGCGGAAGTGCATCTGCAGGCTTTTTCAGCGGTTCATATTGCGGGCAAAAACAGTTCTGCACAAGTGGACTTTCTCAGTTGCTGTCTTCAGGATCCGGGAGAGTGGGAGTTAGGGCAGCAGGGCCTGGCGGAGTGGCTCGCCTTAGCTCCCTGAGGAGCCATGTGGCAGTGCTTTCCAGCTTTCAGGGAAAGGTGAAGGGCACCTGTCTGGCTTTGCATGGGGAGGCGATTCATTTTCTGAAGGGAGTGGCATATTTGCACCCTCTGCTTCATCCTTCCTTCCATTTGTGGGACCTCAGTTTGGTTCTCTGGTTGTGTTTGAGCCTTTGTGCTCGGCTTCTATCAAGGACCTCACACTTAAGATGGTATTTCTGGTAGCAATCACCTCTGCTCAGAGGGTCTTGGAAATTCAGGCCTTAACATGCTGGGACCCATATCTGTCCTTTGTGGAGGATTCGGTGTCCTTGCATAGGGTTCCATCCTTTTTGTTGAAGGTGGTGTCTCCGTTCCATGTGAATCAGGAGGTGCGTTCACCTTCTGGGACCAGGAGATGGTTCTGCAGACTGTAGGCTCCACAAACTGGATGTCCAGAGGGCACTTCTTCAGTATCTGGAGGAGAAACATGAATTTTGTGTCTCTGATCACCTATTTATGCTCTCTCATAGCCCTCGTAAGGATCAGGCAGCCTCCAAGGTGTCTTGCGAGGTGGATTAAGGCGACTATTGAGTCCACCTACATTGATCGTCTGGTACCTCAAGGACTGGAGGCCACTCAACCAGAGCTCAGGCACCATCTTGGGCAGAAGCGTGGGCAGTTTCACATGAGGAGATTTGCAGGGCAGTGACATGATCTTTGCTCTATTCCTTCGCTAAGCACTACCAGTTGTATTTTCTGGCCAGGGTCTGTTTGGCCAGGGTCTGTTCAAACTTTGGCAGAGCAGTCATTCAGGGGCCTTGTCTTCCCCTGCCCATTAGATTTACTTCAGTACATTCTGGTGGTTCAGTGATAAGCTGACGCTAAGAAAGGAGAAATTATCTTGATTTTTTTTTAGTCAGCATCACTGTTCCTTCCTTTGGAAGACCTCAGCCCAGGGTTCTAGATATGCACTAGAAGTAGTTGAAGAAGAATAAGATCTGATTCTAATTGGCAGCCATATGGGATTCACGTGATATGGCTATTCCCTGGTATAAGGTGTTTTGCTCACTCATAGTCATCACCAAAAATCTTTTGCATCCCCAGTGAAAATTGCACAAGAAAGTTCCTGGACCTACCCAAACAGTTCAAGTAGGTCGGGGGACTTGGGGCTTTGCCCAATTAATGGGAAGGGGCTTTGGTGTTGGTTGGGCATCAGCAATCCTCCATTCACTGCTGCCCGTGCTGGCTCCGAGAATCAAAATGTTGGCCACGAACTCTCGTGAGACTACTGTGAGAGGTAGCAGCCACCATTTTGATTCTCGGAGCCAGCTCGGGCAGCAGCAACTGTGGATCGCTGCTGCTCGAGGGAGAGAGGTGCTGCATTGGGGGCAAGGAGGGGGAGGTGCTACATGATTGGAAGGGAGAGGGGAAAAGGCTGCATTTGGATAGGAGGGAAAGGCTGCATATAAAGGGAAGGGGGAAGTTGCTGCACTTGGATAGGAGGGCAGTGAAGGGGAGAAGGCTGCATATGAAGGAAGGAAGAGGGGGAAATATAAAGGGAAGGGGGGAGACTGCACTTGGGGAAAATGCACATGAATGGAAGGGAGAAGGGGGTAAATGCGGCACTTGGATAGGAGGGCAAGGAAGGGAGAGGGGGAAGGCTATATATGAATGGAAGGAAGGGGGAAGGCTGCACATGAAGGGAAGGGAGGGAAATGCACATGAAGGGAAGGGAGGGGGAAGCTGTAAATGAATGGGAGGGGGAAATGCACTTGGAGGGAAGGGAGAGGGAAATATGCTGCACTTGGATAGGGCAGGGAGAGGGGGAATGCTGCACATGAAGGGAAGAGGGGAGACAGGCTGCAAATTGAAGGGAAGGGAAAGCTAGAGAAGGAGGCAGAAAAACTGAAGAAAGCTGAATGTGAAAGGTCAGTGTCAGACATAAGGCAGGAAATGAAGAAGAAAGGAGGTGAGAAGAGAAATAACAAATGAAAGGAGGCCCTAGAAACAGTGTTAAGAGCACAGACAGAGGAAAGCAGAACCAGAGATTGGGAACAAGATGATTAGAATAATAAAATCACTGGACAACAAAGGTAGGAAAATGATTTTCTTTTCAGTTTAGTGATTGAATTGTGTCAGTGTTGAGAGTTTACATCTGTTGGCTTTATTTTGCACCGTACAGGAGGAGGACATGCATTTCTTTCTATTTCTCTGGTGTTGCACAGCATGCAGATAGTATCTTTCTGCTTTCAGTTTGTCTGCATGTTTTTTGTGGTTCCCTATTTGTATCAATTGAGAGTCATGTTCTGCATATGCAACTGAGGTGAAGGATTCTTTTTCCTGGCATGTGGTGTCTGTGTAGGATTATGTAACACTAGTAAAAAAGGCCCGTTTCTGACACAAATGAAACGGGCGCTAGCAAGGTTTTCCTCGGAGTGTGTATGTTTGGGAGAGAGTGACTGTTTGAGAGTCAGAGTGAAAGTGTGAGTGTGTGTGCGTGAGAGAGAGAGCGAGTCTGGGTGTGAGTGTGTTTGTGAGAGTGTGTATGTGAGCCGTGCCCTCCCAATCCATGCCCATCTGTCCCCTGCCCCCTCCATTCATCTTTTTCCAGCAATTCCCCTCTTTCCCTGAGCCCTGCCCTCCCAATCCATGGCCATCCATGCTCCTCTGTCACCTGTCCCCTCCATCCCTATCCAGCAATTCCCCTTTCTCCCTGCCCTGCAATCCATATCCATCCATGCCCATCTGTCCCCTCCGTTCATCCCTATCCAGCAATTCCCCTCTCTCCCTGAGCCCTGCCCTCCCAATCCATGCCCATCCATGCTTCTCTGTCACCTGCCCCCTCCATTCATCCCTATCCAGCAATTCCCCTCTCTCCCTGAGCTCTGCCCTGCAATCCATATCCATCCATGCTCCTCTGTCACCTGCCCCCTCCATTCATCCCTATCCAGCAATTCCCCTTTCTCCCTGCCCTGCAATCCATATCCATCCATGCCCATCTGTCCCCTCCATTCATCCCTATCCAGCAATTCCCCTCTCCCTGAGCCCTGCCCTCCCAATACATGGCCATCCATGCTCCTCTGTCACTTGCCCCCTCCATTCATCCCTATCCAGCAATTCCCCTCTCTCCCTGAGCCCTGCTGTGCAATCCATATCCATCCATGCTCATCTGTCCCCTCCATTCATCCCTATCCAGCAATTCCCCTCTCCCTGAGCCCTGCCCTCCCAATCCATGCCCTTCCATGCTCCTCTGTCACCTGCCCCCTCCATTCATCCCTTTTCAGCAATTCCCCTCTCTCCCTGAGGCCTGCCCTCCCAATCCATGTCCATCCATGCTCCTCTGTCCCCTGTCGCCTCCATTCATCCTTTTCCTGCAAGTCCCCTCTCTCCCTTCCATGACCCCCCCTCGCATCCATGCTCCTCTTTCTCCCATGTCCCAGCCTGGCCCGCCCTCTTCTCCCCCCACTTCGCATCCTTGCCCTCCCCCTTCGCATCCATGCTGTCGTTTCTCCCCTGCCCTCCCGCTCCCATTGTTCTTCTTTACTGGCCATCCTCTTCTCTTTCCCTTTTTTTTTTTTTTTTTCTTCTTCTTTTTAAATTTACCTCCGTGGCGGTTCCGGCAGCGCAGCGTCAGGGAAGGAGGCGGCGTTCCCGACGTCTAGCCTTTCCTTCGCTGTGTTCCGCCTTCTTCTGACGTCATCTTTGACGTCAGAAGAAGGCGGATCTCAGCGAAGGGAAGGCTGGAGACGTCGGGAGCGCCGCCTCCTTCCCTGACGCTGCGCTGACGGATTTGTTTGTTCTTGTTTCCGCTCCGCCCTCGACGTCATGACGTTTGACGCGAGGGCGGGGCAGAGACGGCTGGGTGGCTTCACACCACGAACGCCACGAACCCTTCAGGGAGTGTTTTAGTGACTTCAGAACGTTGTCCTCATTAGAACGTTCACGGTGCGTTTTATTATATTAGATTCCATCCTGTCCAGTTTCCCATTAGCAGGTTATTTTGTTGCTCTGGGGCCTGTCTTCATAGGTGGGTTAGGGCTATTATGATTTATTAAGTTTTCTATATAGGTTTTGAGTGCCTTTTTTGCAGGGTTTTGTGTTACCTTTCAAAGTGTCTGGCCTGTTTGAAAAATAAAAGTGCTCAGGACTAGTGGGGTCTCCACTTCTGGTAGAGCAGTGCTGGGTGCACCCACCAGTTGGGTTTTCTGGCTATCTACAAGAATATACATAAGAGAGATTTTCATACAATATTTTATTTATTTATTTGTTACATTTGTATCCCACATTTTCCCACCTATTTGCAGGCTCAATGTGGCTTACATAGTACCGTAAAGGCATTCGCCAATTCCGGTATGAACAAATACAGTAATGTTGTGGTAGAATAAGGTTCGTGTGTACAGACACATTAGGGAATCGTAGAGAGGAAGAGTTATTATATGTCCATTACGAGCTTTGGTTTAGTTGTGTTGCAGGGTACAGGCATTTAAGTTGGGTCGGTAGGGTATGCCTTTTTGAACAGGTTAGTTTTTAATGATTTCCGGAAGTTTAGGAGATCATTAGTTGTTTTCACGGCTTTTGGTAATGCGTTCCATAGTTGTGTGCTTATGTAGGAAAAGCTGGATGCATAGGTTGATTTGTATTTGAGTCCTTTGCAGCTTGGGTAGTGGAGATTTAGGTATATTCGTGTTGATCCTGTTGTGTTTCTGGTTGGTAGGTCTGTGAGGTCTGTCATGTATCCCGGGGCTTCGCCGTAGATAATTTTTTGAACCAGAGTGCAGATTTTGAAAGCAATACGTTCTTTGATTGGGACCCAGTGCAGTTTTTCTCGGAGGGGTTTGGTGCTTTCAAATCGCGTTTTTCCAAATACAAGCCTGGCTGCCGTGTTTTGAACAGTCTGAAGTTTCTTTATAATTTGTTCTTAGCATCCCGCATAAATTCCGTTGCAGTAGTCTACATGGCTTAGTACCATTGATTGTATCAAGTTGCGAAATGTTTCCCTTGGGAAGAATGGTTTCACGCGTTTGAGTTTCCACATTAAGTGGAACATTTTCTTTGTTGTAGATATCTCTTTGGTATACAGACTTCTCATGCGTCTTCATTGTAGATATCCCAAAAACCCAACTGGCTGAGGGTGCCCCAAGGACTGGGTTGAGAAACACTGCGGTAGAGTCATCATACTGAGCCCCTGTCATGTACTTTGAACAAAGTATTTGGCAATGGAAGGAGCATATGCTGTTTCTGAGTTGATTTGTCATAATTTGAATATTTTTTTGTGTGGCCAGTTTAAGGGGGGGTAGCTTCATTGTTTGGGAATATGTGATACAGCACTGGAGCTTCAGGGTTTATATTGAGATTCTGACCAATCCTGTGGAGAATCCAAACTTCACGCCCACATAGCATCATTCAACAAATTGATGGTTTTACTGGGTAGTTTAAACAGGCTGGAGGGGGAGGGAAGAGGATTATGTATGGAAATATACCTTTGACTCTTCCCACACACACACACATAACTAGTTTTCCCCCCTGTTGCCACCCCAGACAGTTGTCTATAGATGTCACTGTTCTCGCTTGCTTATCATTGCATGGGTATGTTACAAAGGGACGTTTTGCTTGGGCAGATGCATTCTGGATTGTTCTAGAGAGCACCACAGATTATTGCTGGTGATGTCACTAGTTTAATTCATTTTTCTCTACCTCCATCTGCTGGTGGGAAGGGATAACAGCTGCTGGTTCAGAGCAGTGACACTGACTAAAGAAAAGAAAATTATCAGTTAAGACATAATTTCTCCATGGTAACTGCAAAAGAGGTTGAAATAGACAAATCTTGATAGCATATCTTCTGTAATCCTGTTAGCTACACTCTTAACAAGTGCTTTTCTGCAGTATCAGATGTGGACTTTCAGTGAGCTGATCTTTCCGTTCCCCAGTTCTATTTTATGAGGCTTTTTAGGCTTTTGTGAAGTTTTTTGTTTTGCCAGAGAAGCCAGTCACTTAATTTTTAAACATTTGTATCTGTTTTGGGATTTTCAGCCTAGCCATCCAAATCATTTTCCAGATGGCGTACAGATTTATTTAAAGTTAGATGGAATATATAACGGAACAGAGGGCTCCCATGCTTTGTGATCTGTATTTGCTCCCCATGTCACCCTATCCCTTCAGGGTATTACCCTTGGTTGGCCAGCAGGTGGTGTTTGACCTCTGCATTCTAGCTGTAACAGAGATCTGTTTTCTTTTTAGCTACATTCCCCAAAATGGAAAATTAACCTGCAGTGTCGTTGGTCCTTAGTGCTAATGCTTTGTGCCCTGATCAGCCCTGAAGCCAAAGATGTAGCCCAGAATGTGCTAAAACTTTTTAGTCTCAGTTGGGAGTGTGGAGGGAGTAGACCTCTGCGCTGAGGCCATGTTCAATTCCTGTGAGCAGTTTCTTTTTCCTGACCTTCCCAGATACTACTTATGTAGTAAAAAGTGTTCAGCTAGATTTAAGACCAAATCCTTGTTATTTTACCTGTTTGTTTGCTGTTTAAACTTTTACTGTTCACTGTTCTACTTTTTTTGATAATAAACCTATTAGTTTGTTAGCTCTGTTGTCCTGGACTGAATCTGGCCAGTTTGCATTCTCAATCTGTGGGTGTATTCTAGGAACTGTGGGACCCCTAGGATTGTGGCACTAGAAACCACCGGGGAAATAACTTGCGGGTGGGAGAACTTGTCCAGAGGCAAGCAGGACCCAGCAGGCGGGTGGAGGGTATGCCACTTAAGGAGCACATTCACAGGTACAGACGGGCCTGAGCCAGACCCTCCAGGTGGCCACAGGGTTAACCCCAGGTGGGTACTAGAAGTAACGCTAAGGTGTTACATGACAGAATAATTAAAAATTGGTAGAAAAGAATGCAACTTCCTAAAGCAGGCTGGCAGTGGATAGTGTGTTGCCATCCACCCAAAGGTTATTCTGCTTAAAGCACCTGCTAATGGAGTAGAAAGCATAGGATTAAATAGAAGCTGGAGGGAACATGCAAGATGTCACAAACTCAGCATACTACCTAATCCTTTCCCTCTTTTTACTTACAGCTCTCCCTCCTAAGCCATCCAAGCCAAAGCCATCATCAAACAGCCTGAGTAGCATCAATGGCAGTCACCCCAGTTCCAGCACATCACTCCAGGAAGCTGAATGGTACTGGGGTGATATTTCCAGGTAACTTGGGTTCAGTGGCTGGCAGATCAAATTAGTGCTTAATAATGTCTCCAGAGGGCTTCCCCCCCCCCCCCAAAAAAAAAAGCTTCTGTCAACCCAAGGGGCCAGGGAACAGCTACACTAATTCAGATGAAAGCAATTTACAGCTGCTCCTTAAGACCTGGGTTAAGGTGCCAGGAATATTTTTTTTTTCAATCCTGAAAATTTCCATCTGCTCCCTTTGAGCTTTTTTTTCATTTTCAGCTACTTGATGATTTACCCTTTATTTTATATCCTCCAACTAGCTTTAGTCCAGTCTTTGTTAGAGGCTATGTACCAGGATTCCTTTTAAATCCCTGGAATCGTCAACCCCCTCCCCCCCCCCAAGTCTGGCCACTAGGTGTCACCATTGTACAGTGAGTTGGACTCTCCCTTCCCGGGAACTATGAGTGCAGCTTCTGTAGTATTCCCGGCAGACTTGGAAACAACTGACCCAGGAATTGAACCCTGACTCTACTGATCTGCTCATGGGCATAACATTTATTTAAAAATCTTTCACATGGATTTTAGTTTTCTAGTTTGGATATAGATATCTTGAGATTACGCCTATTTGAAATTTATAACAGTTTTTGAAGGTGTTTATTGAAATGAAAAACAGATTTAGGATAGAGTCCAAATAATGTAGGAGAATCCACTGGAGCATGGATATATTGCAGCCAGATGCAGTGTGCCTTTTTTGGGCAAGAAGCTTCATTGGTTAGCAATAGCTGGGATCTCATTAACATCAACTGGAATTGAAGGAGTCTGCTTTAGTCTAATCTAATCTGGACATTTCTATTCTGCTTTACCTAAATAGGCTCTAGGCGGATCACAATCAAAATAAAAATTGGACAGATCCCGTTGAGTTACATTAACTTACATATACCTGACTGTAACTCACTTTGAGCTACTACTGAAAAAGGTGTGAGCAAAAATCCAAATAAAATATAACAAATACTCCTCGCTCCATATTCAAGGGCACTTCATATCTTGGGCAAACGAATACTTGTCCCAAGCTCTCTTGACTTTAGATACTGTTTTCATATCCACCAGTTCCACCGGGAGGCAGTTCCATGAACTCACCACCCTTTCCTTGAAGAAATATTTCCACAGGTTACTTCTGAGTCTGTGTTCTTTCACCTTTAGTTTAGCCAGCTCCTCATGAACACAGTTCTCTGAAAATCGTTCCGGGACTTCCTCCTATCCATTCCTATTTGTATTTGTCTTCTGCAGTCCTGCTCCCGTCCCTTCAGCTGTGAACACAGAACATAAATACTTGTAGTTTATAAAGGCTAACCTCTTTCCTTACCTTTTCATCTACCACTTTTGAGAAACAAAGCGGCCTCCTTTTCCTCTCACTTTTATTTACTTTCCTTAGAAAAAGGTTTGTTGCCCTTATAATAGCTCCTTTCAATTTTGCCTACTGCTTTCCAACTTTTTCCAGATGTTCCCTTCTAGACAGCAGTTCCTTGAGGTAATCCCCCATCTGAATAGAATGTGGAGGGGTTTTTTGTTTTTTTGAATGAACCCTCTCCACACCTATCCTAATATTAAACCACACCATCTAGTGATCACTGAATGCCAGATGTTCACCTGCTATAACATCAGTAACACTCTCCCCATGTATAAGTACTAAGTCCAGTATGGTCCCCAATTGCTGGAATAGTTTCCCTTGTAGAGAATCCCAGAATGTCCCTGCTTCTAAAAGACCCTACAATAGAGATATCTCAATCAACATCTGGCAAATACAATCACCTATTAGTAGTACTTCCCCTTTCTTCAGTTAAATGTCTGTCTACTTCATCTGTCTGTGAAGGAGGCCTGTATATCACCCCAACGTAAATACATTTGCCATTCCCTCTTTCTAGATTGACCCACAGTGTCTTTTCCTTACCCTGTAGGTCTTGCAATTGTATAGCTTTAAATATTATCTTTAACATATAATTACACTCCCCCCTCTCCTTCTTCCCACCCTGTCTTTCCTAAGCAGATTATAGCCCAGTATAACTACATCCTAGTCGTAGTTCTCTATGAACCATGGCTGTGATTGCCACTAAATCCAAATCAGTCTCTTCATCACAGCCTCAAGATCTAAAACCTTATTTCCATACTTCAGGCATTAGTATATAGAGCTTTTCAGACGTTGCCCCTTTTCCCCATTTATGTAGAGGTATTTGGTAATTTGTTCCATAGCTCCAGACCTCTTTCTACTAAAGATGTATGCCTAGACTGAGGGTATATTCAACCTCATTTCCTGAATGAAATGGAGTGTTGTAGTTGCTGAATAGAGAAGACCATGTTATGGAGATTAGTCAGGAGCTAATCCATACAAAATTTTGAAAACATCAATAGCTTAAATTCTCACCTGGACCGGCAGCCAGTGCAATTTAATCAAAAGTGAGATGGCATGATCAATGGAGAATTTAAATTAGTGTGGGGCTGGTTGCTTTTTCCCCCCCTCCCTCCCTCTTAGCCCTCTGTTCAGATCGGTGTAGTGCAGCTTCAGATGTGTGTGTGTTCTTTGATTGTAGGGAGGAGGTGAATGAGAAACTGCGTGACACACCAGATGGAACCTTCCTGGTCAGAGATGCATCCAGCAAGATTCATGGAGAATATACCCTCACCCTTAGGTAAATATAATTGGGCGACACTGACCTTTGGGGTTGGGCAGTGGTGTTAGAGGCTTGAGAGTTTAGAGGGGAGATGTGTGGGGCTGAGCCCTATTAAATATATTCCAGTATTATATGTACTGCCTGCTTTCTTACATGGATAAAACCTGGTAGAAAAGTAATTGTGGAATGGAGTTCAAGAAAATGCACCTACTACATAGAATGTTTATTAGCTAAATAGTAAAGTATCCACTTGAAGAGTTAAACAACCCTACTTGGCTGTGTTAGAGCTCATGCCTTCATCGGGGAGTCACAACACCTTTCTCACTCGTGGTTTAGAAAAATTTTTAAAAACCCAGTCGTGTTAATATCAAGTCACTCCTCTCTCCTCTGTTTGAAAAATGTGCTGATGACCTGTGTCTTAAAGATGGTGATTGGGCTGTGCAGCAGTAAGTTGTTGTGTTGGACATTAAGATTGTTAAAAAAATTGACACACATATGTTTGTCACAAATACTGTCAATTTTTGTGACAAGGTGACTAAAGTAGTGGATCCAAAATATTGAGACTGTCCAGTTTTTCATGTTGCGGGTCCATAAGCAGTCTGCAAAAGTCAAGTATTTGAACTTCTGCAACTTTTTTGGGTTTTTTTTCACATAAAAGGGTGGGGTTTGGACTGTTGTATTACAAAGTGTTTGCTCTAACAATTTATTAATCCTCATTTTTGTTGCTGGTGACTTTGTCACTTTTTCCCAGAGATGATCACATTTAGTGCCTTGGCAGAATCAGAATACAGAAAGTCCTATTTCCTTGGTTGCACCACCCCATACAGTGGCCTGTTGTGTCCTCCCTCACAGGGAACCCAACTTTCCGTATGGCCTGAGTACCTTGCACCAGAGGTCAGTGCAGGGGAGGTGAAAGAAGTAGAGCAAGATAGGATCCAAGATGGGCACCAGACCAGAAATGCTGTGGAAAGTGGCTGCTAGTTCCTCCTAGCAGAGTAGCTTCACAGTGCCAGGTCCTATTGAGAAATGTATGATGAAGTTCAGTGCTGAAACAGCAACATCCTCAAAGAACACTGAGAGCCTACTTGGGGAGTTTATGACAAGTGGAGGTTCGGCTACTCCCGCTCTGAATGTCGCCCTCAGCCCGGATTCTAGACTGCCACCTCCTCAGCCTGTGGCACCAGCTCTGTCAGATCAGCTGTTGCAAGTGCTCTTCTTTGGAGAGAGCAGTGACACTACTCTCTGGGAGGAGAAACAACATATTTCCGGAGAGACAGTGAGTACCTTGGTGAGACTCAATCATGTGGCGAGGCTCTGCAGCCTGAGCAGTTGTCAGAAGCAGGATTAGGTGAGCATTCCTTTGAACTTGATTCATTAGAGATGAAGCCCTCTTTCTTGACTGTGACCCCCTCTGAATTTACCCTTAAGGTAATATGGAAGACTCTAGTAGACTTGGGGAAATCTGTGTTGTCTCGGAACGTTTCAATCTATGGAAGGGTGACCTCTAACTAATGAGAGAGAGCTGAAAGATGTCCAAGTGACTTGAATAACCAACCTAACTAATTTGAGAAGAAAAAATGAAGTGCTGGAGAACTTGGCAAGGAGTGATAATTTGCTGTTTTTAAATTTTCCGCGGTGTTCTGTACTGGCGCCTAGGGAAATGATGAAAAAATATTCAGTGGAAGTGCTGCAGATTCTGGAGGATAAAGTTCCACCTTTTACTCATGTATATTATTTGCCTGTAATGAAACGTTCTGAAAGAAAGTAGAAGCTTCACAAGATATTGATGAACCTTTGGATGTTTCAGCTATTTTAGAGTCATCTAATAACTGAGATTCACTAGTTCTGCTCTGATTGCCACTCTTGCTGTATCCCCTGATAAACAATGGCTGTTGAATATGTTCTTTAGGTGCACAGATGAATTGTTTATAGTATTTACCTGGTCGTTCTTCTTATTTAGTTTTGCTTATTTAAATACCTTCTATGTCTTAATCTTGGATCCTATAATTGTGGACTTATGGATTTCTCATCTAATTTTTTTTCTCCTTTTTTAAAAATGTTTAAACAGTTTTATTGAAAATAAAGCAGAACAGCAGTGACGTGTAACATATTCTATAAATACAAAACATTTTCGTTCCCTTAGCCTCCCATATTATTCATTTACCACTATAACCACAAAAGTAATACAATAAAAGCCTCTTCCACCTCTTCCCCTTATCCAAAAGAAGTACAACTTCAGCTATAGGAGACTTGTGTTCTTATTACCACCATAGTCATGACCACCAATTAAAGGCAGGGGTTCCGCAATCTATATCTCTCTGTGATTCTTTGAGCAAGGGATGAGATCGGGCCTTCAAGATAATACAGCCAGACAAGGCAAGCACTTTATTCCGTTAATCCTGAAGCCTATTATTACTTCACAGGGTCAGGTAAAGTCACTTTAATTCTATGAAAAGTCTCAACATGGTCCTGTGGCTGACAAGGCCCAAACCACAATTTGTGGCATGTGACTACCATTCCCCAGAAAGTCTGTAAGCTTCCCTTCCTGTCCCAGTCCCAAAATCGAAGTCTCCTTTCTTTTTAATTTCAGCACACCGTATTACATTTCTGTACAAGTGTTTAATGCTTGGATATATAAAAAATAGAACAAGGTTTTTTAGTTGCTGCCATTTGGGTGCCCAAAAGTCTGGCATCAGTGTATATAGGCGCTCAGATGGCAGCACCTGTGCTTCAATTCTGTTTACATTTTTGACCGACACTGCACACTGAGAAGATGAGTATTGTCCACAATGACACTTAAATCGTTTTCATCCGTGGTGATTCCTAATTATAGCATTCTGTTGCTATCATTTGAGTTATTCTTGTTACATACAATTTGCACTTGTGTACATTAAATTTCATTTGCCATTTGGATGCCCAGTCTTCCAAGGACCTAATGCAATTTCTCACAAAACTATCGTCATTCCATGTCAAGTGGTCTGGTGGTCCGTGCGCGAAGGCTGCAGTATGGGGTCAAACAGATTACTATATCTCAGCAAGTATTGCATCGGCGAACGTAAAACTTTACCAATGTTCATTGGGGACATGTATGAATGTTCACAGAAAATTTCATCGAAATCCGTGATGGTCACGCAGGGACCACCGGACCACTTGACATGGAATGCTAAATCGCATTCGGGCTCACCTTATTCATTGTTCCTGTTTCCAGATCATTTATAAATGTTAAAAAGCACCGATCCCAATATAGATCCCTGTGGCATTTCTCTATTCACACTCTTCCATGTAGAGGATTGACTGTTTAATCGTACTCTTGTTTTCTATCTTTTTTTTTTTAATAGGTTCCAATCCGCAACAAAACATTGTCTCATATCCCATGGCTTTTTAATTTTCTCAGGGTTGTTTCATGAAGGATTTTGTCAAAAACGTTCTGAAAATCTGGTTACATTACATCAACTGACTCACCTTTATTCACATGTTTGATCATGCCTTCAAAAAAAAGTAGCAAATTGGTGAGGCAAGATTTCCCTTGGCAGAATCTGTTTGGATTGTCCCATTAAACCCATTCAGAGTGTAGGTTGTTAAACCATGTGCCACCACCTGGCCAAGTTATATCCTACTGAGATCTGAAGATGGAATCCATGAGGCATTTTTGGCCAAGTTTTGGATGGGGCAGTAAAAGATATTGCTTCCCTCCAAGACTCGTCATGTAGTGGTGTGTGATTTTTGGTCATTTAAATCCGTTAACACCATATAAGTGGGCCAAATAACTGTTGCCATCACAGTTTGTGTTCTTCAATGTCTCTTGTGGTGATGTGGTTTTTGGTTTCTTTTCTCTCCCCCCAACCCTTTAATGACCAATAGGAAGGGCGGCAACAACAAACTGATCAAGATTTTCCATCGTGATGAATGTTATGGATTTTCCGAACCGCTGACCTTCACCTCGGTTGTAGAGCTGATTAACCATTACCGGCATGAGTCTTTGGCCCAGTATAATGCCAAACTGGACACCAAACTTCTCTACCCCATATCCAAGTACCAGCAGGTAAGACCGGTACAGATGGGGAATGGGGATTGCTGAAAGAAACTATCTCCTGCCATATTGGAGCGGTTGGGTTTTTTTGGTTCCACAATTTTAATGCAGGCTTCAGACAGAGCTCAAGATGGTACCTGAAGTGTTACGCATGTGTGTGTTCTCTTCATCTTTAAGTAGAGTCTGATGTTCTAAAGACATGGAGCTCTTGGCTTAGTTGTCCTCTTTTTAGGTGTGTAAGTTTTAGGCTGAAACTTTGTCAAACTTAGAGTCTGAATTTAGGCCTGTTCATTTATCTGATCGTCAGTGTTGGAAATCAGTGTTGAATATCTAACTTATTTTCCCGGCCCTGTAGCCACTCATTTCTTAGCCTAAATCTAGGTGCTTGACTCCTGTCAACTTTTAAGGGATCTAAATTGTTTGAAAATGGAAAGCAGTACCTTTAAATATTTGATTTGTCAAAATGTTTTTTTTTCTCTCTCTCTCTATAGGACCAGATTGTGAAGGAGAACAGCATAGAGGCAGTGGGGGAACAATTAAAGGTTTACCACCAGCAGTACCAGGAGAAAAATCGTGAATATGATATATTGTATGATGAATACACAAGAACGTTGCAGGTACCATTGGTCACTTCTCTTCTTGTTAAATGCTTGTTATGACTGCTGCTGGCTGATCCTTTAAGTGTTAGGGTTACCCTCTAGTATTGGTTCCTGTTCATCAGCTGTAGTGGTGTTCCCCATGTTCACAACTCCCATCCCTCCAGTTCCTCTAAGTGTATTTCTCCACCTCCCCGACCATGCACCACAGAGGGACTTGTCCAAACTGTTCAAAACACATTAGCACCAAGGGTCTCGGTGGCTTCAGGTAGGTATGGTAGGCAACCACCAAAACCCCTCATAGAGCTGCTTCCCATTGGAGCTGGTAAAGACAGAAACCAAACAGAATTCAGGAAAACCTTGGGCAGACTGGATGGATTGTACAGGTCTTTATCTGCCGTCATTTACTATGTTACTATGATTGCAGAGGATCCCTATCCACAAGGGAGATCCAGAGGTCACCTGACATCTATTTCATTCTACCATGTGTGAAACTGGACAGCCTATGGGTCTTTTAACTGCGCTTGTATTGTACATTTCTTTGAACACTTTAGCATCTAAGTATTTTTTACTCTAGCACAGAGCCATATCACGAAGGCAAGCTTGTTTGGTGCTGCTTTTGAGCGACTGTACAAAAGACTTCTGTGAGAGAAATCAGTTGACACAAAATGTGTACAAACAGGTGTGCAGATGATAGCACTGTCTAGGGAGAAGGTGCATCTGATCACGGATCCCAAAGCCCAAAATTTCTTCTTAGTTACTGTTGAGAAATATGGACCATCAGAAGTATATTAAAAGTATATATGTATTTTTAAAAAGGGATAGTTTATTTAGCAAAGCACTAGCAAGCAGCATACAAGATTTCTAGGACAATTTCTGAGAATCTCTAATATTAATTCTTTTTAATTCCTAATAATAATACTTAATGGCTAATGAAAAATAGTTCTGTGCCCTTGATTTAACACACACTCCAATTTCTGGTTAAACCCAACCCACATGTAAGTGTGATCACAGAACTTAAAACATACGACCTGTAGTTGTCAATAGTCTTCTTTTCTATGATGGTTAGAGTCGAGGTAAAACAGTGGCTGGAGATGGAAATCTTGGCTGAATCCTTGCATAGCTTTATATGCTGTTAGTCATGTCCTTCCAGTAATAATAGCACAGCATATGATTGGCTGGTTGATTTGTTGATGTTATGTACCCAATCACAGGGGTGCTCTCCACATCAGCTCCAGATACTCTAGAATAGAATGGAATTCCCCTTTTTTCAGGGTTGTCATACATTGCACAGATCCTTGGCTGATGAAATGTAGTACAGGTCTTTGTTATAGAAGATCCGAGTTGTTGTTTAGTTTGTTTTTTTTCAAGAGAGGTCTCTTCTGCTTTAGTTTTTCCTCATTGGTCAAATTAAGGCCTGTGATACACACATTAAGTTGTGGTAGGGGCTATACTCCTTACAGATCCACGCATGTCTCGCATCCTCCCCCGCCCCCAAACCACTGGTAAAAGACAGACTGATATAAAGTGTCTCTTTACATACAGACATGGATGTGGAATGTGGAAAGTAATAGGGTTGGCTGGCTTCCCTGCTTTTCCAACTGAATTGTACTTCTCCAGTGAGTAAACTAGGTCAGGACCTTTCAGCCCTAGTCTTTGAGGGCTTCCACAGGTCAGGTTTTTAGAATATCCCTAATGGGAATGTGCACAAGAGAGATTTGCATATGTTAATGATATCCTAAAAACCTGTCCCGTTGGCAGCTCTTGACAGGGAGTGAATACCACAGAATTAGGTCTACAGACCCCTTTGCACTTGTGACTTACAGTAGGAAGGAAGGACAGATGCGGAATGGTGAGATTAAAGAATGATGTAAGAGCCACCTGAAGGGCAGTTCTATAAACTGGACACTAACGTTTACATGTATGTGCCCTTCACGTGTGTAAATGTTGAGAATACTAGCATAGGTGCGTCCTTATGCGTGTGTGTATATTAGCATATTGCCTAAGCGCTATTCTGTAAATACCTAACTGTTACCTATGTCCCTGTTGCATTTAGGCAGCCACATTTAAGCCAGCTCTATGGCTGGTGAAAATGCATGCACATAAATGTTAGATGCTCCAATAACAGGTTATGCTGGATTCTTTAATAGATCCTAGGCACCCAGTTAGACTTACTTACCCCCCCCCCCCCCCCCCCCCCACTACCACCACCGTGACCTTGGCAGTGGGAGGAGGGGGGACCAGGGAGTGGTGGTAAAGGAATTAAATGAATGGATCTAGAACTGAAATAACAAAGTACATCATTTTAAAATTGAACCCTACAAAGATGGAGGTGATATGGTTTGGTTATGGACAAGCCTGAAATTGGAGGGACAAAAGTATGTCCAAAAGAAATGATGAAGAGCCTTGGGGTATGCTTGAATGGCCATTTGACTTTGAAAAGCAAATAATGACGGCAATATATTCAGCTTTCTGTAGTTAGATAAATAAGACAGTTGCATCCATTCTTGGATTAAAATGCTGTGTGTATGTTCATTGGCCATAATGTTCTTGATCACAGCCTTTCTAGAAATAATTGTCTTCAGTTGTGATGAAATACACGGAGGTATTTTGTTTTATTTTTTATTTTATTTCTTACCAATGGGTTTATACCAGACCATATGGCTGGTTTTGTTAACAAGGTTTTTGGGGTTTTTTGTATGTTCTTTGTTTTAAATTGTAATCCACCTAGTGCTCATTTTTAGAAATATTTTGTGATATAAATATATTTTTTAAGAGATGCACAAATATAAACATTGTACACCTACTTTGCATGTTCTCCATTTCCTCCCCATTAAATGGAGAATTGATTTCAAGGTTTTGAATGATTATATTTAGAGGTTTCATTCTAGTCAACCATCTTATTTGGCATCTCACGCCTGAGGTGGTTGATCCAATTGTCCATGTGCCCAATAAGGATAGTCCATTTGATCACATGCAGAAATCTGCAAAATTCATAACTCTTAGCTTAGTCCATTTGTCCATAGATTAATTATTGATGTCTCCACTAGATCCAAAAAGCTGCAAATCGGCAAAATTGTTGGCTCACTTGGCTGTAAGATCATCCAAATGTCCTTGTACTATGAATTTGGCATTTTGTTATTGTGGGTCCTGTGTTGTGAAATTCTTTGCCCTTGGAATTGCATATGGAGCAGGAATAGTTATGTTTTTGTAAGAAATTAAGAACTTGGCTTTTTCTCAAAGCATTGGATTGAAGTGCTGATTTTGAAAAACATTTTAGCTATTATTTCAGGGTATTGTATTTAAAGGTTGATTTTGGTTGAATCCACCTAAATATGAAAATGTTAGGAGGGAAGGGAAATGTAAATATGGCAGATGAATTAAATTTGTGATTGCATAGCAGGTAGTGGGATTTGGTCAGTCTGGCTTAGCTAACATCGTCCTTCCGAACGTCGTGTTGTAATCCGCTTCCTTCACTCTTCCAGGAGCTGCAGATGAAACGAACAGCAGTCGAGGCTTTCAATGAAACCATCAAGATCTTTGAGGAGCAGTGTGAGACACAGGAGAAATGCAGCAAGGAATACATTGAAAAATTCAAGCGGGAGGGCAATGACAAAGAGATACAGCGGTAAGGCACAACATGCTAAGTTGATCCGTCTGTGCTTGGATGCTCGTTTCTGTCGGCTCCTCAGGGTGCAAATGTGTACATTTCTCTTCATAATTCTTTGCTTTTCTTTTTCTGGCCTTGGTTAGAATACTGATGAACTCGGAGAAGCTGAAGTTCCGGATCGCTGAAATCCACGACAGCAAACTGAAGCTGGAGCAAGACCTGAAGAAACAGGCCTCCGACAACCGAGAAATTGACAAGCGGATGAACAGCCTTAAGCCAGACTTGATGCAGCTGCGCAAAATCCGCGACCAGTATCTCGTGTACGTATTTTCCCATACCTTCTACCTTCTTGAAGCATCTCTGGGTCCTTCTGTTTTGTGGTGTTGGTGGTTCGAGGCCTAGCTGGGCGTACTTCCCAAACCAGAGGATTTTAAGATTTTCTTTCCAATCCTGGCCTGTTTGTTATCCAGTGTAAGGGAACTTGTGTTCCAGAATCACCAGCTGTTCAAATTGGGGGGAGGAGGGAGTTGAACAGATTCTTTTCAAACTTTTCCTGCCTGATTTGTATTGACGGGTAGAACCTTCATGTTTACAATGATGGACAGTGTATATCACCTGGAGGTGTTAAGGATCTTTAATAAAACTGGAGACATGTTGGTTGATACTGTTTTGGGGAGGGGAGAAAGTTTAGACTTTATATGAAAAATGGGTGATGGTTCTTATGCGCTTCACTTTGTGGTTTCTTTGTTGAATTCTACTGTCAATAAAAATGTTCCAAATTACAATGATGAACAGGAAGGTGTCACTGGCAGATATTTACAATGATGGATTTCACAAAATGGCTCTATATACCGTAGTTCTTACCACGCTGTGTTTAGAAGCAGGACTACTGGCAGCTGGTCTACAGGGTGGTGGCAAGTGTGCTGGAATGCAGTGAAGAGATTCCAGAGGTCTTGGGGATGGGGTGCATGGGGCTGCTGGATCTATAATGGGTGTGCCTGCTTAGACATCTGAATGATAGTATATGCATTGGAATGTTACATTGTAGCAGGGGCGTAGCCAGACTTTGGCAGGAGGGGGGGTCCAGAGCCCGAGGTGAGGGCGCAAATTTTAGCTCCCCCCCCCCCCCCCGGTGCCATTGCCGACACCCCCCGCCGCAGCCAGCACCACCACCAACAACTTTGACCCTCCGCCAACGACCCTCTCAACCCCGCCCACCCGCCGTCGCCTACCTTTGCTGGCGGGGGATCCCAACCCCCGTCAGCCGAGGTCCTCTTCTTCCTTTGTTCTGTTTCTGACGTCCTGCGCGTACAACGTGCAGGACGTCAGACTCACAGAAACAGAACGAAGCCTTGCGATCTGCAGGGACCTTGTACCTAGACTTCCTGAGCCCCTACATCTTGCCCCATCCGTGACCATTTTAAAATCTAGATTGAAAGCCCACCTCTTTAACATTGCTTTTGACTTGTAACCACTCGCCTCCACCTACCCTCCTCTCTTCCTTCCTGTACACATTAATTGATTTGATTTGCTTACTTTATTTTTTGTCTATTAGATTGTAAGCTCTTTGAGCAGGGACTGTCTTTCTTCTATGTTTGTGCAGCGCTGCGTACGCCTTGTAGCGCTATAAAAATGCTAAATAGTAGTAGTAGTAGTAATGTAGAGAAATGGTTGGAAGTTAGAGAAATCCAGAAGTTCTTTATCTGTAAAGCCTTGTTCATGGCTAGGAAAGTGATTTCTGGAGTGTTGGGTGGAGGACAAGGGCTGAGCCTTTTTGCAGTAGAGGAATAGCTTACATTGAGGCATATTTTCAAAGCACTTAGCCTTCCAAAGTTCCATAGGTTTCTATGGAACTTTGGAAGGCTAAGTGCTTTGAAAATATGCCTGATTGTATGCTACAGATGGAGAAATTCATTGTGGGGGGGGGGAGGGGTTCTTACCCAGCACATTGTGGCAACCTGGAACCCGTATGTACAGTTTTTGCTCATGACCAATCCTGGGAGTGAGTGGTTGAGTGAGTCCCAAGATATGGGGAGGGTAAAATATTGTAATGGGGTGGCATGCTACTGTGTAGTTGCTGGAAAATTTGGAAGGGGAGGTTGGGGCTTTAAGGGTTGGTACAGAGAAAAAATTGTAATGAACTGGGAGAAATGGGCTGTACTTATGGTTTCAGCCTCCTTTAGAGAAAAACAAGCTATCACTTCCCTCCTTGGAAGAAGCCTTGATTGGTTATTAGCCTAAACCAGCCTTATTGTGTTTATTCCTGTTCTCTTCCACCTCACCACTAACTCTGGAAAGTATATTAGTAGTTAGAGCAGTGGGCTGAGAACAGAGAAGCCAGGGTTGAAATTTCACTTCTCCCCACTGACCCTGTCAGCCGGCTTGATTGTGACAGATGTCCACATAGCATACATCAGGTTGTGCTAAAGGAAAGGCTGCTGTTATAATGGCAAACTCCCTCCCCCCCCCCCCCCCAACATGTCTAAGACAAGCTTTAATGGCAGCGTTCGTTCCTTTTTTCAGGTGGCTGACACAGAAAGGTGCTCGTCAGAAGAAGATCAATGAATGGCTGGGCATACAGAATGAAACAGAGGAGTAAGTTTTCTAATCTGTGGGAGATCTGTACTGAATTAAAATATATATTGTCCTCTATAAAGAAAAAGCAAATTGAAGTGGGACTGTGCAGGCAATGGTAGGAGCAGGACAGCAGCAAGTGAGCCTGAATTAGGAAAAGTGACTGACTATTTTTTGCTATGTTCCAGGCTCACCCCCTCTCCTTCCCTACAGGCTGCTTTGGCGCCTTGAATTGAAGTGGCAGAATTGTGTTCCAGGCTGTTCCCTCAAATTATGCTCTGTGTGTGTGATAGATATCTGTCTAGATAAATAGATAGGGTTGCAAGTTAATTGCAGTTAACTCTGTGATTAATTATTAATCGCAATTTAAAGAAAATAATTCACATTGCAGCTCCGTCTCCTCCAAACATCTCTTCTACTCTCCTCCACTCCCAACTCCTGTCCTCAGCACGATCTGGCATTTTTCCCCTGCCTGTGATTCAACATCACCCCCTTCTCCCATTCTGCTTTACGGGAGTGGAGGGGAAGGAGGGAGGGAGGGAGGAAAGGAAGAGAAAGATAATGGGACCCCAGGAAAGAGAGAGAGATAATGGGCATGGGGGAAGAGGGAAGGAAGAAAGAGAAAGGAAGAGATGTTAAATGTGGTGGTGAGAGTGAGCGAGATTCAGTCCTTTAGGGAACAGAAGGAGGATGGGATTTGATACCATCTTTCTATGGTTACAGTCAAAGCAGTTTACATATTATATACAGGTACTTATTTTGTACCTGAAGCAATGGAGGGTTAAGTGACTTGCCCAGAGTCACAAGGAGCTGCAGTGGGAAATAAAATAAAATAAATATCTTTTATGGTGAAATATATTTATTGGTATATAACATATCATGAAACAGATTCAGCTAGCAAAAGTATAATAGCAATAAACTTACCTCCCCCCCCCCCCCCCCATTCTCACCCCAACCCCTGCGTAGTGTCCCATATCATTATATAGTCTCTGCCAAGTTTAATCCCGGATTCAAGGATCCTAACACCTCCCGGATTTAAGGAACCTAACACCCCAACATTAGTTGGAAGTATTCAAGAAGACAGACCACATATGGGCACTCAGTATTGTTAAATAAGGTATCCAAATTCAAAGGAAGTGCTTCTTAGCTTTACGACCTTTGAGATCTAGCGACAATCGCTCCATATTAAGAAGTTTGTGCATCTGATTATGCCACTGAAGAAGAATAGGCGGGTCAGTGTGAATCTGTTGAAGCAATAGCGCTTGCCAATGAGTTGCTTTACGAAGAAATAAACTGGAAACTTGAGTACCCTCCTCGATCGTGGACATATCATCCAAAAGGCAAAGTTGTGGAGTTGCATCCTAGGTTCGATGATGCATGCGACTCAAATGTGTCCATAATGTTCTCCAAAAAGCCTGAATACCAGGGCAATCCCAGATATAATGTCAAGTTCCTGATGCTTTGTATAAACATTTCTGACAGGCCCTATCTGAAGGGAGACCCATCTTCCTCGCTCTGTACATACACATGAGGAATTTATAGTACAATTTTTATTTTTAAAAAATCTTTTATTATGCAGTTAATGATGATTAAAAATTTTAATTGAAATGCAGCCCTTATTTGTTATATATATATATCTCCATCTGCATATGTTTCCTCTTGAAAATAAAGGGGATCCGTGCAATAAAGAGAAACGTTTTGGGTTTTTTTTTAAGATTTAATGTGGGTATAAAATCACTGTTGAATAGAGGGACTTTCTAGTTTTTGTGCCATCTCCTCAAAGTTTCTAAGTTCTACCATTTTCCTCTTTTATCCTACTTTCAGTCAGTACTCCATGATGGACGATGAAGAAGACCTGCCCCACCAGGAGGAGCGGACATGGTATGTGGGCAACATGAACCGTGTGCAGGCTGAGGAGATGTTGTGCGGAAAGCGTGACGGGACCTTCCTGATCCGGGAGAGCAGCCAGAAGGGCCGCTACGCTTGCTCAGTTGTGTGAGTGTTTGCACCTACGGAACATCTTTTTCTGTTTCACAGGAAGTCACATGGGTGGGGTGGGACGGAAATTGTTGAATGGTCGAGAGGATAGAAAACATGCATGATGGTCAGTGATATCACCAAAGCAGTCTGATAGGTAGAGTAAAATTGAAGCTCCTGGAATTGTTTGTGCTAGAAGTAATTCATGTTAAGCAAAATTATTTTTGACCATAACCTAACTAATATGCACTGTTAAATGCTATATTTAATGGGGTGCATACTGCATATATGGCTGTACAGCTGCTTGTTAAAAGGGATATGCATGTAGGGAGATGTAGTTCTTGTAATTCCTTATTGAGTTTCCTTAAGAAACAATTTCCCTGCATGCAGTGGGGTGGAACCAGGATTGGCTCAGCCTCTGTCCTTAGGTATGTGTACCACCAGGTTTAAGGCTTTCCTAGACCCATCCTGGTGACCCCCCAGAGCCAGTTGTATCTCCGCAGTGAATATGCACAAGATTGTATGACTGTCTTATTGTGCAGCCTTGAAATGTAGATGAGAAGATAGGTACTGGGGGTGGGAGAGCAATAATACAGCTTGCGGCAGTTAGACTGAATAAAACCTGGATGTTCAGTGCCAGGCCTTATCCAGGTATTGGCACTCAATATCTGGGGCTTTTCATGACCACCGGAAGTTAACCAGGTCTGCTAGGTTATTCAGTGCCAGTTCTCGGATCACTAACTGGGTATAATTAGGTCCGTTTTTTATGCTGTCCTGCTTGCCTGGTGAGTCAGCCAGGCACTGACACTGAGTATCGACAGTACACAGACAACTTCAAGGTCCACCCCAGCACCATCTGATTGGTGCCAAGGAGGTCAGATCTAATAACAGTAGCGCACACTGGTTAAGTGCCACTGAATATCTGCACCTATTTATTTATTTCAAAAATGTGTATACCACACAATCTACCATTCTTGGCGGTTTACAACAAAAACATACATAATAGAACCCTGTCGGCGCTATTAAACCAGGTAGGAACCTCTTCCACCCAGGTAAAAAGAGTGGAGGAGTAGCCTAGTGGTTAGTGCAGCGGACTCTGATCCTGGGGAACTGGGTTTGATTCCCACTGCAGCTCCTTGTGACTCTGGGCAAGTCACTAAACCCTCCATTGCCCCTGGTACAAAATAAGTGCCTGAATATATGTAAACCGCTTTGAATGTAGTTGCAAAAACCTCAGAAAGGTGGTATATCAAGTCCCATTTCCCTTTCCCTATTGGAGATTCTAGATGGAATGTTGCTACTATTTGAGATTCTACATGGAATGTTAATGTTGCTATTCCACTAGCAACATTCCATGTAGAAGCTTTCCCTTGCAGATCAGCCACGCAGGCTTCTGTTTCTGTGAGTCTGACGTCCTGCACATACATGCAGGACATCAGACTCACAGAAATAGAAGCCTGCGCGGCTGCATTGCTGATCTGCAAGGGCAGGCTTCTACATGGAATGTTGCTAGTGGAGGAGTAGCCTAGTGGTTAGTGCAGCAGACTCTGATCCTGGGGAACTGGGTTCGATTCTCACTGCAGCTCCTTGTGACTCTGGGCAAGTCACTTAACCCTCCATTGTCCCAGGTACAAAGAAGTACCTGTATATAATATGTAAACCGCTTTGAATGTAGTTGGAAAAACCACAGAAAGGCGGTACATAAGTTCCATTCCCTTTCCCTTTTTCTCCATGTTTGACAATTGGACGTTGAGTTAATTTATAAAAATGGGGACAGGCATCTGGTACTGGTGGGGCTTTTGAGAATTGTTGACTTGAGTACTTCTCTCACTCCCTCACTATAATTTGAGACCCTGAACAAAAATGTGCCAAATCCACTTAGTTACAAGGGGATATATTGGACATTTCAGTTGTGAGATATACATTTTAGTGAAAAAAAAAACAAGCAGTGACTGAATCAGCTTTCATCTGTACGTATGTAGGTACGGATAGGCCCAATTTTTCTTCAAAGTCTTTAGGCCATAGAGGCTATGAATCAGTTCATAGCTGAAATAGTGCAAAAAGTGAACATGGCCCACTTTTGCTCGGAAGGGTTCATTCAGGAGCTGTGTTCCTGTAACTCAGGACTTTATAAGAGGGCATGTGTACTGATCTGTGGTGTATAAAAGCAGCAAATGCCTGGATGTGCTGTTATAAAACAGGCTTCTAAAATCATTCCCAGTAGTGCACAGATGCTCTGCAGCAGGCACATGTATGTGTGTGTAAGCTCTTTGAGCAGGGACTGTCTCTCTTTGTTAAATTGTACAGCGCTGCGTAACCCTAGTAGCGCTCTAGAAATGTTAAGTAGTAGTAGTAGTAAACTGTGGGCACACACACTATTTTATTAAGGAAACACAAGATCTGATAACTCCACCCAAACGCCGCCTGTGGTGCCCACATTCTGATTGTCAGTACATAGGTACCAGTGTCATTTTATAAGAGACATTGAGGTTTAAAAGACGTTTAATGTGCAGAACCTGCTCTTCAAACTTCCTCCTAGTGTGTCTCAAATTGGGTGTGCATTTATGTGCATGCAGCTGTAAATTGGGGAAAGATTTTTGTCAGTGTGTGGAGGACATTGAAGTGGTTACTGCAGTTCATTCCAATTCACATGGATTTAAGCAGATGTTTATAAAAGTACCCTAGTGGGTTGAGGTTGGGGGGGGGGGGGGGGGTCTAATCGATGAACAGTTGCTCTGATGGTTTTTCTTTGTGTTGTGAATAAAGCTTTTAAGTTGGAAAAAAAAAAGCACCCTAGTGCAATTGCAAAACCTGGCCTTTTCTCCTTGGACCTGCTAGAGTTGGCAGCCTCAAGCCCCCTCTCCCCTTCCTCTTATATGAGGAGGAGTAGCAGTGCTTGCTGGCCAGACTGGGGGGGGGGGCAGGGTGCACATGTATGTGGTTTCTGGAGGGAGCCTTGGTCAGTAGGCCCCATCTGAGGACTATCACTGTGGTGGTTGACAGTGATAGTGAGGGGGATTTGAATGGGGAGAGAGATTGAGATGGGGATAACTCAGGGATAACAAAAGTAGTAAAAATAACTTTCCCTCCTTCCTTTAGGGTCGATGGTGACACAAAACACTGCATGATATACAAGACTGCGTCAGGATATGGCTTTGCTGAACCGTACAATCTCTACGCTTCCCTGAAAGACCTGGTCCTTCACTACAAACATGTCTCCCTGGTTCAGCACAATGACTCCCTCAACGTTACCCTCTCCTACCCTGTCCTGTCCCAGCCGGCCAGATGAGCAACCTGGCCTGCAACACGGTACTGCACAGCAAGATGGCATTGAGCTCGGGGAGAAAAAGTCTAACTCTGGGGGAGGAGAGCTGTTCCTATGTGGTGTCCAGCTTCCAGTACTCATATTGGACATGAATGTGGTATCTGTTCATCAAGGATCATTAGAGATACTTGTGATTTTATATATATATACATATATATATTTAAAATCTGCTTTGAGAGGTTTTCTCCCTCTCCTCCCATCCTTCTCCCCCATCGAGTTAAGATGGGTCGGTAGTTTCTGGGAAATACATGTGCTGTACAGATCACTGAAGCTATCCTCGAATCTTCCTAAATGGGGGATGGTTTTCTTTGCTTTGGAAGGAAGCGTTTGACCCCTTAGGAGCTCAGTTTAGAAAAACAAATCTTCAGCTGATAATTGTTGAATCTGCCCTCCCCTCTGTGCTTTTACCTGCCATGAGAAAACCGAAGGGAAAATGCAGTCCTACTGGGGAACTCTTATCGAAGAAATTTGAATGGGCCCAGGCCAGTTTGTGGCACTTTGCTGAAATTCATCTTTAGAAGATGGGAAATGTGAACTGGGGGGAAGGGGGATTCATTTTTAGCTCTTGTGCATTTTCTTTTTCATTCCTAGGCTGTGCTCCTTCCCCGGGAGGATTTGCCAGGCAGAATTTGCATCACCATAAAATTGGATTCCTGTGATTTGTGTATCATTGTGTAATGGTACCACCTTTCCCACCAGTGCCAATGCTGGCTGCTTTTGATGGGCCTTCACTGTATGAAAATGGGCTTTTAGTTACAGTTTCGCTCAGTACTTTTAAATCACGGTTGAGTAGAGTAGAGGATGGCTTTTCAGTAATCTTAAACATTGAATTTTTCTATAAACTAAATATATTATATACACATGCACAAGTTACAGCCATCTCTTCTGTTCAGGCAGCGCCATTTCAGAGATCTGTAAGGCTTTAATCCTTGTTAGAGTTGCTTTAATAGTGTATAAAAAGGTTTGATTGGGGGAGGGGGAAGGTATGAGCCCTCCCCCTGAAAAAAAATTAAGCTTGACATAATCACAGCTGTGGCAGGTGACTTCTCACTTTCACGCAGATGTAGTTGTTTGGGTTTTTTTTTAATCTAGTTGCTGCGTTGGGATTGGTGGAGCCATGTACAATTTTGGTGGGCACATCATTAAAATGGTTAGAATTGATATTAAGAAATACATTGGGGGGGGGGGGGATTCTATCAGCGGCGCTCAAAATTTGTAGCTCAACGGTATTCTATAATGAGCGTTATGGGATTGGCGTCCTTTTATAGAATAGTGTATTGTTCCGGGAGGAGCGCATGGAGTTACGCCAACCGAAACCAGGTGTATGTCCCGACACGCAAGTTGGGTGTGGATCCCTCAAATTCCTTAATGCTGTGCTCATTTTAAGGGAATGCATGGGACCCACCCATGCCCCTCCCCTTTGTAGATCCGCACGGAAACACTTAGACGCTATTCTACAAATGGGGGGGGTGTTTTCACAGGAATCTGCCGTTTCTGCCTCTTCTCAGTGCCTTGCATCTGTTAGAACACTTTTCCACACCAAATAACCAACACCATATATAGAATTACCCCTAAACATGTGTATGTATATATCTTTCTGGATGTGTACACAAACTGCTGTATCAGCCTGTAAGGAAATTTAGATAACACCATCCCACAGTGTATCTGGGATTACCTTTATTTGTGAGGTTGGGGGGTGGGGTAGGGAGGGTTTAAAATTGCATTTTATTTTGGAAATGGTTGATGTGCACGACATGAAAAAGGTTAATGATGACTCAAGATGTGTAGATATATTTTTTTAATCATTTACTAAGTAGGAAGTTAATAGATCAGTGGTTCCCAGACCTGATCCTGGAGGCACCCCAGCCAGTCAGGTTTTCAGGATACCCACAATGAATATTCATGTGAGAGATTTGCATTCACTACCTCCACAGCATGCAAATTTCTCATGAATATTCATTGTGGATATCCTGAAAACCTGACTGGCTGCGGTGCCTCCAGGACCAGGTTTGGGAACCACTGGAATCGATAATAGAAAGGAGGTGGTAATTGAGAACATGTAATTGCACAAAGATGCTTGTGATCGCGGTCATCTTCGACTCAGAAGAATGATTTGGTCCAACTTGTGGGTTTGAGCTTCCTTGTGTCACTTTGCCTGTTTAGGAGGTTAGAGGCTCTTTGCGTATCTCCTGTCGGTATTAATCTTTATCCCCTCCACTCCCACCCATGCCTCTATAAGTTGCAGATGTAAGAGAAAATTCATAACCTTCACCTTTTGCTTGGGACATCCCTACTGAGGACATCTCCCTGTGCCTCTGGTGCATGCTGCTGTCATATGAGATTTTGTGACCACAGGATTTCTGCTATGCAGACTTGTCACTTGTGGGGCAATAGGAACCATTTTTCAGTTTTGGGGTACTTTGAGGTCTGGGGTTTACTCCAGAGAGGCAGTAAAACAGATGCTTTAACCACAGTTGTCAGGGTCCTTTGACCCGGATAGAGGTGGCTGCATTGTTTTCCCCCTCGCTGCCTTTTCTCTTACTGTTCAAGCAGTGCTGGTGAACTAACAGCCCATCAGCACCTGCGCTTTCACACTGAAGGTGCTTTAATCCTACGCAGCCCCTCTTTGGCCTCAGGAGCAAAGTGAAAACCATGGGCTATTACATTGAATGCGTTTGTTTGTTTTGTGTTTTTTCATTTCATCACTGTATCAAAAGATGAAGTGTTAAGACCCAGGATGGTCAATGTTGCTTCTGGAGAGATGCAGAGGTAAACATATAGACTCTGATAAGTCATTCTGAATACGTTTACCGGATGCTAGTAAAACATACAAGTTCCGTGGTCTGCAGGTTTTCGCTGACACTGTATGGATACTCTGCCTGTTCAGCACGATCTGTACAGCCCCCTAATTCTGTAACTGGTAACCGGTGTTTCTGGGTCCCTTGGTGTGTATAAATTAGCACATGGTCACATAAGTACCAGAAGCATCTAGGGCAGTGTTTCCCAAGTCGAGTCCTGGAGTACCCCTTGCCAATCCACTTTTCAGGATATCCTCAATAAATATACATGAACTTCATTTGCATACACCGCCTCCATTATATGCAAATTTCTTTCATGGATATTCAGTGTGGATATCCTGAAAACCTGAGTGACGAGGGATACTCCAGGACCGGACTTGGGAAACATTGGGCCAGGGTACATGCAAGCAACATAGTGCATAATTGCAAGGGGGCAGGGCTCCCACATATGAATATTGTAAGTTCCCCCCCCCCCCCCCCCCAATGTTGCATTTAGCTGCCTACAGTTCCGCCATGTCTATGTAACATAGTAGGTGACGGCGGATAACGACCTGAATGGTCCATCCAGTCTGCCAACTATCACGCTCATTATCAATTCATGATTAAATTAACAATGAATGTGATAGTATATACTTTATCACGAGTCTTTCTTTAGCATTTCTGGGACATAGACCGTAGAAGTCCACCCATCTCTATCCTTATGTTCCACTTACTGGAGTTGCCGTCAAAGCCCACTCCAACCTATCCAAATCTGTCTTGTCATTTGTGGGACCCAGACCATAAAAGTCTGCCCATCACTGTCCTCGGTTCTAGCTACTGACCACAGAGTCTGCCTGGCACCAGCCTTAGTTCTTTACAACAGGAGTAGCCGTCCAAGCATCACTCACATATCCACCCCTTGCAGCCACTTAAGGTTTTTTTGTTTGTTTTTAAATTTTTTTTTGTTTTCTACCATCTGTTTTCTAAATAGAGTTCCTCTGTGTTCATCCCACGCCTTTTTTGAATTCCGTCACTGTTTTTGTCTCTACCACCTCCCTCAGTAGGGCATTCCAGGCATCAGCTACCCTCTCCAAGAACAGAATTTCCTGATATTATTCCTAAGTCTACCACCCTGCAGCTATGGCTGGTGTAAATGATAGGCGTGTCGGTGCTTAATAACACTAGTATTGTGTAATGGAACCCAGGTGCTGTTGTAGCATAAACTCTCGCCGTATAGCGTTGGGGTGCCTAAATGGTGGGGCCCGTTTGTCATTGCCCCCACGGTGCCTAGGTGTTAGGGCAGAGCTTGGTGGCTATCTGAATAGCTATTTGTTCGACTTTGGGCCACTGTATGTATAGCTGCCACCAATGAGTGCATTTTATGTGTAATGGTGCAGGATATTAGAGTTTTTTTAAAAATGTGAACTTCTGGGTCTGAATATTGACCTAATATAATCTCTAAATGAAACACACATTTTTCAAATAAGCACTTCTAATCATTAGTACTGTAAGACTTCCTTTTTCTTCAGTTTACTTATGTCCTTATGTGGCTTTGAAATTTTTATTTCCAGTTGTCACAAAAAGAAGCAATTTTATTATTAGGTTTTTGGTTTTTTTTAAATCATGTCATAATTGTATGTAGGCATCAATCTGTTTCCTGTTGAGAACAGTTAAAAAAAAATCTGTTCTATTTGCTAGCAGGATTTCGAGGCTGACAGGTGGGTGGGGGAAGGCGGTTAGTAAAACCCAGTCAACTGTAAAGTGTCATACTCTAAGCAAAGTACACTTTTTCAGACTGGACAGGAACACAGGACATTTATTCAGGGCATCCCAAACCTGTACTAGGGACTGCACAGACGGTTGTTTTTTTTTAGGATGTTCATAATGAGTACGCATGAGAGAAATTTGTGCACAGCGGTGCAATCAGATATCTCATTGTATATTTATTGTAGATATCCTAAAAAGCTGACGGGTTGGGTATATCCTGAGGACTGGGTTGAGAACTGCTGGGCTTGATGGATAGCTTGGTCTCTGGCCGCTGGTCCCATTTATTCTCACTGTATTGATATCCTCAGAAGCTGTAAACAAGAACTTGTATCAGGTTTATCAATAGTGATACACTTCTGGGTGCATAACTGTCTGGATACTGGGGTGCATAGAGATTGTATGTGATCAGCACTCTCCCTATGTATGCACCACCTGGCAGGAAGGGGTAAGGGATGACTTAGGTTTTTAATTAAATATAATTTGCTTGAAAAGCACTTGTACAGCTGTGTGAACGCCATTTACACACCTAGCTTTTCTCCCCTGTCCAAAATATGCTCCTGAGGACGCTACATTTCAACAAGGCTGAAAGTCCACCACACTTGGGCTTTCAGGCCCTCTTGAGAGAGGGGTTAGTTATCAGACCACTACATAAAAAGGACAAAATGTACATAAGTACATAAGTAATGCCACACTGGGAAAAGACCAAGGGTCCATTGAGCCCAGCATCCTGTCCACGACAGCGGCCAATCCAGGCCAAGGGCACCTGGTGAGCTTCCCAAACGTACAAACATTCTATACATGTTATTCCTGGAATTATGGATTTTTCCCAAGTCCATTTAGTATGGACTTGTCCTTTAGGAAACCGTCTAACCCCTTTTTAAACTCTGCTAAGCTAACCGCCTTCACCACGTTCTCATAATGCTCTGAACTCTTCTCTCCTTATCCCTCTTTTTATGCCATTGTATTTCACAGGTCTCTCTTTTTACTGCAGAAGGCACCAAGCTGTCCCATCCTATCTTGCACGTTACCAAAGTGCATTGGGCACTTAACACGTGGTTAACGTGTTAAAACAGGCTAATGCACTACAGAGTTAAGGCGCCTGTTACCACAAAGTAAACTTCGCATTAATTAATTTCTTCTACTACTGCTAGTAATCATTTCTGTAGCGCTACTAGATGTACACATTGCGGGTACACATTATATGCAGGTACTTTTTCTGTCCCAGGAGGGCTCATAATCTAAGTTTTAGCACCTGGGGCAATAGAGGGTTAAGTGACTTGCCCATGGTCACAAGGAGCTGCAGTAGAAATTGAACCCAGGTCACCAGGATCAAAGCCCGCTGCACTAACCATTTGGCTGCTACTCCACTCTCTCAGGTCACGGCATGGGTGGGGAACGGGCATGGAAATGTTATCCAGTTAGCTTGTCAGTTACCACACATGATAATACACAGTTAATGTGGGAGCACTTAGCACTCCTAAATAGGAAGCATTGAGCAGGAAATGCGTGACCAGAGGTACACTGGGTATTTCCCTGGAGGGCTCACAATCTAATTTTATACCTGAGGCAATGGAGGGTTAAGTGACTTGTCCAGGATCACAAGGAGCAGCAGTGGGATTTGAACCGGGCACCTCTGGATGGCAAGACTGGTGCTCTAACCGCTAGGCCACTCTTCTACTCCAAATGCCTCTGCTAATTGCTGCATTAGATTTGCAGTTAATGTGAGGTAAAATCCCGTGATAAGCCTAGTTAGCTGCAAATTTTAACGCACTTTAGCTGAATTAACTTTATTCTCTTTAAAATGATTTTATGTATATTACAGGTACAGGGCTTGTTCAGTAAACTGTTTTAAACATGGAGGAGGAGACTGTGAGGTGTATTTTCAAAGCACTTAGACTTACAAAGTTCCATAGTAACCTATGGAACTTTGTAAGTGTAAGTGCTTTGAAAATGAGCCCCTGTGTATAATTTGCTTAAATAGGTTCTACTGTAGTTTATTTGGGTTAGGGGCAATGGAGGATAATGGGGATCGTACAAAGCATGTCGTGGAAAATTTGAGACAGTTTGAAATCCCACAGTCTTGTTAACTTTTTTGCACATTCTAGACATTGTTGGTTTGGGGGCAGGGGGAGTTCATGTTCTGCAGGGCAAAGAGGATTGGGTGATGATAGTTAGGCAATGGTGAGCTGTTTTCTTTTGAAGCTGCTGGCCTGAGTTCACAGAAGCACCATTTACAGCTTCTGTACCATCTCCCCAGTTTGCTCCACCTTCCATCCTAAAGGCTGTATCAGCGCAGTAAGGATCCTTGGTTTAGTGACTTCCCTCCTGTGGTGACCAAAAATAGCTTTAGTTTACCAATTTGAGTTACAATTGAATTTTGAACGTAGGCGATAGATACCAGCTTGGCAGTGACTGTGCATACCACTAAATATATACATAGCTATTTGTGTATGTGTATATACATATATACAATTCTAATAAATTCAGAAGGCAATCTCCTCCTGCCTCTACTGTTTAAATAACAAATACAAAAATGAAGGAGATATAGGAGCACAACTAGCGTTGTTTCTGACCAAAAAATGAATAAATCTTTTAATCATTTAAACTTAGAGGTATTGCCTCAAAAACCCCCGGCTTCATAACAAGAAAGCTCACGGGGGCTGGGCTGTTTCATCACTGGCAAACACCTCATGTACAAGATTATTTCTGCTTTTTACATATATCTACTCATTTTAATTCTCTTATTATTTTTCTTACGATATGAGGACATATATATACTATGCAAAAATTCAAGATTTAGGAGCTACTTAGCTACTTAGCTTTATAGAAGTCCGGTAGTGTTTATTTTTTCTTTCTGATATGACGCTAAGCACGACCATGACCCAGGGTCACATGGTCTGCGTCAATCTCAGCTAGGAATCAAACAGCTCCATACATATATACATACATGTATGTGTATAAATGCCAGAATTTAGAATTATGTGCTTTCCACAGCCTTGGCCTGTTTTTACTGGACAGCCAGCATTCTGTGTGTCTTAAGCAGTCAGGAACCATGGACGTAAGAGCACGGCACTAATATAATAATTTAGGTAAGCGACAGCCTTTATGAATGAAAAGACAGTAATCCATACATTTCCAGCTGTGCCTTAACCCTGATGGCATGCCTGTGCATGAAACATTGCTTTTTAGTACGTGACATATATCCTGCAGTGAGTTGAGGCATGCAGAAGGAGCATCCTGCCCAAGGGAGATGGACATGATTTGCCTGTTTCCTGCACCCCTTACCTCATACAAACTTGGTCCAGACACTAACCTTTAGTAGGGTTAAGAGTCTGATAAGTTTTAGTTACTATACTTAGCAGTTCTAGTAGAGTAACCTTTGATAGGATTACCCATTCTGGTTTTATCCCATTTTCTCACTGGACTAGTAACTTCAATATTGGCTAGGGATAGTATCTTTTTGGTATGTTTGATAGTTATTGCTTAAACACCCAGATCAGCCAATTTGTAATTTGACTGCTCTGCTGAAGTGTTTCTGACTTCATGCTGAGTGATCCTACCCAGTCCCTGAGTTCTTTGCATCTGCATTAGGCCTTGTGGCTTATTTCCAACTGCAGGAAGGTTCTGGTGTAAATATTCCTTGCACTACTAAGTACTAAACAGAGAAAATTTCTGTGAGTAAAGCAAACAAAGTTAAGCTTTCTGCAAATAGAATGGATAGCTTTATTGATCAGCTGCTTTTAGGCCAAAATCCTTACTGAAACATCGGAGCTGGGGATGTTAATAACCAGTTTTCTTATTATCATTCATGTATTTGGTCATCTTGGGAGTTTTGAAGAGAAGTTAGTTGGAAGCAATTTTTTTTCTGTTTTGAGTCAAAATGAAGGGGGGATATAAAGTTAACTGTTTATGATAAGCAAAACATTTTGTAAAAAGAAAAAAGCCAAAGAACATGGTTTGTAAGTCAAAAGTTTAGAAGTTTTTTGTTTGTTTTTTTTTTACTAAAGAAGTTAAGATTGTGGGATAGCAGCCGTCTTGTGTTTTCGAGATGGCAGACCTTTTGAGATTCCTGTGGTGCTCAGTGATATAGTTAGCCAAAGGTTTGGAAGCGGTGGGCCATTTTATGATAGTATTTTTGGAATATCGATAATCGCAGCATAGTTTACCTAGCTACATTAATGGTAGCCCTAAGCCAGTCATCCACTCCTATGGCATGTGTCTGCATGATGCTGGGAGTTCAGATTTGCAATACTGGATGGTGTTCAGTTTTTGCCATGATAGTGGCCCCAACCTAGCCCAAAATATGAGAAACACTTCTGTTTTAGAGAGGTGTTCAGTTTCAAAGGCACGAAACAGTTGAAGTGACTTTAAAAAAATGTTTTTAACACTATTAGCAACGCAAAGGACATACTGGACACCATAAAACATTTCTACAGTCGATTGATAGAGGGTGTGCAGTGGTTTGTGTGGGTATAGACAAACTCATCAGAAACTAAAATATCTGTCTATATCCTGTTAAAAATGGTAAAAAGATGTTACCAGCAGGAAAAAAAAAAGCCTTTCATTCAGCAGTGAAACACAGCAGGACCCTGACTTTATGGGAGTGGGGGGGGTTACTGTAGATTCTGGCACTCACTTGGAAGCCATGGGGCCATAGATCAAGAGTCTTGAGCAGGCTGAGAGGCGTGACAGCCCTGTGGCATGCAAAGCTCTTGGTTATTGCTTTCAAGGGAAATATACAGAATTCTAATGGAAGCTATCTATGAATGTACTTGATGTGGTGGTTTTCTGATGCTTTTCTTTGCACTTAGTGCCCCAAAGCCATTTTATGACCTATGCAAAGCCATATTGTCAGACAGCTGAATGGTACAAATATTGTCTTTTGAAATGTGCATCGCATAAATCACATCTGCAAAGCCTGTTTGCCAAAGTTATTGTTCAACTTCCCTACCCTGTTCCCTCCCCTCCACCACCACCATGGATAGGGGTTAAGGCCCCTTGAGGTTGGGATAGACCTCATTTGAATCAAAAGATGCAGTGTGACATCCTAAGAGCTAGCTGTGACTTTCAGAATTGTGGATATTTCCCGAGTTTTATATTGTTTGTAATTGTTGATCGTGAACTTAAGGATTGAAATTTGAGAGCAAGGGCTTGAAATTACAGTTTACTTACAACTTATTATATTGCTATTAGGTAGTATCTGACATAGTGATTTACAACATTCTATAAAACTAAAATAAACTACACATGGCATGTAGTCATTTCATGTGCATATGTGTGTTTGCGTGTGTAGAGATATATATCTACACGTGTTATTTCTTTTGAAACTAGCATGCCTTTTTCTCAGCAGCTACATGACTGTGTCCATTGGCTTAATCTAGTCATACACAAAGCAAAAAAAAACTTTCTGGTTCACTTCTGAATTTGGAGCTCTGGTTTCACGGAGTCGCAGTTCTTTTATATGACATACAGGGGCCCTTTTATCAAGCCGCGTAGGTGCCTACACACGCCAAATTGGAGTTACCATGTGGCCCTTGCAGTAATTTCAATTTTGGCGCATGTCCGCAAAATATTTTTTATTTTCCGCACGTCAAGTGGAATTTGACGCACGTAGATCATTACTGCTCGGTTACTGCGTGAGACCTTACCGCTAGATCAGTGGCTTGTGGTAAGGTCTCGGACCCAAAATGGATGTGCGACAATTTTCATTTTACCGCACATCCATTTTCGACAAAAAGGCATTTTTTTTTGTAGGTGCACTAAAAAAAAATAATTCTGCATGCGCCCAAAACATGCGTCTACACTACCGCAGGCCATTTTTCAGCGCAGCTTAGTAAAAGGACCCCACAATGCGCTAACAAGCACACAGACTTTGATTTCTTGTTTCTTTTAGGAACTTTAATTTTGCCTGTATTAGCTACCCTTGCTAAGAGGAGCAGTTTGAGCATAATTTTTTTTTTTATTTTAAGAAATCATTAGCACTTTAAGACTATTCAAAATGTGTGTGTTCCTTTTGTTTTGTTTTTTTAACTCTGCTGTGCGCCGTTTTCAAATGTGCATTGCAGTACTATACCAGTTGAATACAAAATTTGGCCTAGGCCAGTGATGGCAAACCTATGGCATGCGTGCCAGAGCTGGTCCACCCACTCTCCCTCCGAGTACCAGGCCGGCCTCCCTCCCACCAAGCACCAGGGCCCCACTTCTCCTCTGAAATTTAAAAAGCGTACTGGGTTAAGGCGGCGTCGGCAGTGGCAGCAGCAACGAAAAGCATGTTCTTCACTCGGCGCGCCTTCCCTTCTGTCTCTCAAGCTCTGGTCCTGCCCTCATAGGCTGAAAGGTTCGCCATCACTGGCCTAGGCATATAAGGAAAATGGGGTACAGTATAGGCTGGTGGTTAGTGAGAACCTGCCTCTCCCCCAGTCTCAAAACACTGAACAAATATTATGAGTCTTACTGATACAATGGTACAAGCTATCATGGGGAGGGGGTGGCAGGTAGTCAGCTTTTGTAATATACCTTTGGGTAGCAGTGTCCCTAGACAGGCCACAGCCAGTCTGGTTTTCAAGATATATGAGGTAAGTTTACATATGCTGGAGACCTAGTGTATGTAAATTTAGCTTATTAATCTTTGTTGAAGACGAGGGGGGAGATTTTGAATTTAGTGAGTATCTCCCTGTCCCTGGAGGGCTTACAATCTAAGGTTGTAGCTGAGGCAATGGAGGGCAAAGTGGCTTGCCCTAAATCACAAGGAGTGGCAGTAGGATTTGAATCTGGCTTCCCTGGCTTTGGAAAGCCTGACTTCAATCTCCAGGCAGATTGGTATAGCAGCTTACGGTGTCTGTATCAATTTGGTTCAGTATTGGCCTTGAACAGGGAAGGATTTCTCCTGTCCTGGTATCAAAATCAAACAGCAGCATCACCACCATGAAAAAAATATCTGACTAAAAGCTAGAACTGGCCAACTGCCCACCCTTGTCTTTCTCCCACCCACCTCCACACACAAAATTGATACCTGTGCTTACATTCAACCTGCCTACAACACAGTTGGATTGATGAGAGTTTGGGGGAAGGGGAGGGCGGGCGTATGGTGACATGGCATCGAGTTTATCACTCAATTTGCTCTCATCTGCTTGTTCATTCTTGTGATTTGGCCTGCCTTCAGTGTGATGAGATGTGATTAATGGTGGGGTGGCTGTGTTAACTCTTCGATAAGCTGCATCTGGTGAATGCCTAGAACTTCCCTTCTCAGCATTAGAGTGAGGGAGCGTAAAATCAAACTTTCACGTGATGTTCTTAGGATACCAGTTTTGCAAAGCAATATCCCCTAGCAAACTGTGACACCATATCGGCATTTTTTTTTTTCATTGGACATGTGCAGGCCATTATAATTAACAAACTTGAGGGACACTTTTACTAAGTGATGGTAAGCCCACCGTGGGCTTACCGTGCATCAAACATGGACTACTGCAGCAGCCCAGTGCTAATTCCCACCCCCAGTGTGTGCCATTTTATTTTCTATTTTTGTAGCACCGGTGTTTACCCAGTGGTAATTGGGCAGTGCCGAGCACTGTCCGGTTAGCGCAGGAGCCCTTACTGCTACCACAATGTGTGGCGATAAGTGCACCCCTGAAACAACCGCGCAGTAAGTGATTCACTTACCGCACGCCCATTTCTTATTTTTTTTTTTTGTCTTTTTACCTGCTGCGTTAAAAGGGGTCCTCAGTGCACATCAAAAACACAAACTGATGCTAGCACAGGCCCCCTTTTACAGCAGCTTAGTAAAAGGACCCCTTAGTGATTGAAATTACATTTTAACATATTTTTGAAATAAAAAGCTGGGTGCTTCCTGTATGCATCATGCAGTATTTCAAGAGTCCAGTCCTGCTAAACCCAAGGAGGCTGATCTGGTCTTGGTTTTGGTGTCTATCCCTCCCTCCCCCCCCCCCCCCACACGCACTCACTCAAATTACAAGTCCATGTATGCAAAGAAGGGGGGGCAGTGGAGCTATAAAGATCAGCCCCTTTGTATTGCTCTAGTTGAAGTGAAACCCTACCTGTGACATGTAAATATATCCAAGCTTTAAAAAAAAAAATGAAAATGAAGACTCACCTGCCACATTATTTCTGGAATCCTTTGTTCACACCTGGGTTGGTTGGGGAGGGGTGATCTACAGTTGCATTTGGAAGAGAGTCACAAATGATCTTGCATAGAACAGCGCGAGATTAGTTTTGTGGTTCACTTTGCAGCATGGGCTGATAGGATCCATGCGGGAACAAAGGCAGATCACGTGTGGCTCAAACTGTAACATATGGCTTCCCCCGAAGACGTACAGGGGAGCAGGTTGAGTAAGTGGGTGGCGGTGGGGATTGTTTTCTTCCTTTTAAAACCAAACCTCTCCTAATGCAGGTGAGTATTGTGTGCAGTTTATTTTGCATGCAGAGAATAGCAACATTTTATTCAAGGGTGTGTGTGTGTGTCGAATTACGGTGAGAGACTAAGATTTCTCATCTAGCACTTCAGTTGTGCATTTGGAGATGTCCAGGTGCATGGGCAGGGGTGTAATCTCAGGGAAAACCAGAGCCCTGTATGTACATTGTCCAAAAGGTGAGTTGCCCCTCTTTCAGCTAATCTTGTACATAGCGAAGGAAAAAAATATTTTGATTTTGTTTAAAAAAAAACAAAAAGTGGCATGGGAGCTGCATTAGTCCACTCAAATTATGAAAATAAAGGTAAACAAACTTATTATGTGATATCTTCTACTGGTTAACTTAGCAGATTTGAGTTAACTTTTGGGAGTTATGCTCCCTTGCTGGGGTTATTTTATTTTAATGTGGTTAAATATAACTCCCAAAATCTAGTCTACAAATAGACCAATGGACAAGGTATGACATTATCTAATTTTTGTATGATTGATTGATCTTTACTTGTGTATTACAAAAATAACTACAAAGAAAATCCCCATTATGCAAGCTTTTAATATTTCCGCTCAAGACTGAGATGACCTGAGTTAGAATAGCTGCCACCAAGCCTCACCAGTGTGTGCCTTTTAGCACATGACACATTTAGAAGACAAGGTCTAACTTCTGTGCACCAAAAGTTATACTGTACATGTATGAAAAAAAAACCATGGTGAAAATTAGTACTGTTTTGAAAAGGGGACAGACTACATTAGACACACGAGAACTCACTTTCACATGTGGAGGAGATATTTTAAAGGATTGGTTGAATAGGTTTAATAGTTGGGTCAATTTTTACAACTTTATTTTTAACCACTGCAGATAACACATGGCATCCTGTGTCAGTGTTATAAAATAAGCTACATTAAACATGTGAATTTTTATTGATGTGTGAAATCCAAATATATAGTAAAAAATAATTTTTAAACCTGAAACTTCACTCTAGGTTTGACTGTCAGGGCCCTGCCCACAGTCATAAGTTGACAAATGTGTTTATAAAGGAATTTTTTTTAAGAAAATTAAAAAAAAAATCTAAAAGCATAAGATAACTTTATAAGCTATTATCATTTCTCCCTATTCTCTGGAACTGTGCTTTTAATTTTCAGGGCTTTCCCCATGTGTGATGGGTTGGGATGTTATCAGGGCTGGACCAAAGTTTGCATGGTACTGGAGGTCATCTTAACCCCGTCAGTACCATCCCATCATCCCCATCCCATCCCTCCTGTGCACTTTGGTCACATGGATACAAGCAGGTTCCTCTTGTGTCTGTAGGGTAGATATGTGCTCTGGGTAGAAATGGATGACTTCAAAAGATAACACAGCACTGTGGTTGCCATATTAGTCCATTGAAATATGTAGAAATTAGATCAACAGATGAGTCACAGGTGACACATGTCTATTGGACAGATGTATTAATCCAGTGCAAAGGGATCATCTGTAAATTTTGTTGCTGTTGAGATGAAAGTCCACAAAGCATACTTTGACATGCCATCGCCAGCATGATGATGTACAAGGTTTAAGGTGATGCCCAAGAGAAATTGGGATGGGATGTGTGCCCGGAAGCCCTGGGCTCATGGGCACAGTGGGGAAAAGTGTTCCCCTGTTTTTATTACATATGGAGAATGATTTTACTAAGGACAGAACATTGTTGTAAGCTCTGTTTAATTATTTTTCTATTACAGTATGGAGTTTTTTGGGGTGAGGGGAGGAAAATAGGGATTAGATCTGTTCTGTAAGTACTTCAACTTTTTGTCACAAATTAATTTTTTTATTCTTTTTTTTTTTGTTTGTTTAAAAGTTTACTAATGTAAACCTAGTATTTGTTTTAAAACTGGTACTTTAATGGAAAAAAAAAAAGAAAACACATTTTGTATGGTACTTTAAAAGTAATGAATAAAACAAAATTAACAGCAATGATGTGTGTATATTTTGAGGGGTTTATTTTATGTTACTTCCCAAAAACAGAGACGTGTCTTTGTCCCTTAACTTTTGTACTTGGTCTTCTACCAACAACAAATTTACAGGACCATGTCTTTAGAAACCTGGGAATGACGACAGAAAAAGACCATCTGCCATATCAATGTTTCTCCGAGGACAAGCAGGCTGCTTGTTCTCACGACTGGGTGACGTCCGCGGCAGCCCCCACCAACCGGAAATAAGCTTCGCGGGACGGTCGACACGCAGGGCACGCCCACCGCGCATGCGCGGCCGTCTTCCCGCCCGTGCGCGACCGCTCCCGCCAGTTACTTTTTTTCCGCGACTGAGAGAGTTGTGTTTTCCCCTCTCTCTCGTTTCAGCCGCCGGATTTTTTCGACCGCGTTTACGCGGATCGTCGCTTTTGGCCTGTTCGGCCTCTTCTTCTTCTTTTTCTCTTTATTAAAAAAAAAAAAAAAAAAAAAAAAAACTTTGCGCATGTGGAGCACGCGCTCCTTCTTTTCCCTCGCTTTCTAGCGGGGACGCCTCGTTGCGGCCTAGTGGCCGCTCGGTCGGTTTCAGTTTTCGTGGTGTGATTTTAGCCACCATTGCCGACTTTGACTTCGCCGACGCGATTTTTCCGTCGATGTCCTCGAAGGTCCCGAGTGGATTTAAAAAGTGTGGTCGCTGCGGCCGGCCGATCTCGCAGACCGACACCCACGCTTGGTGCCTCCAGTGCCTCGGGCCGGAGCACAATCTCAAGTCGTGCGTTTTGTGTCTCGGTCTCCGGAAACGGACTCAGGTTGCGAGGCAAGTTCTGCGGGACCGTCTTTTTGGAACTTGCGCCGGCCCCTCGACGTCGACCTCGACGGCATCGGTATCGAAGACCGGTTCTTCGGTACCGGTATCGATGCCCGAGACATCGGCACCGATGGCAGCGACCCCAGGAGAACAGGTCCCGTCGGCCCGCCGGTCCGCCGGCGAGAGTGGGGTAGAGAGACCGCGTGGGCAGTCGGCCCCGGTCACTCCCTCAACTCGTGAGCCACGGGACCGAACCCTGTCGGACCCGGTACCCCGAGACCGAGGGGGATCGACCTCCTCCTCCTCCATGCCCTCCGGCACCGGTGACGTGCACCGGAAAAAAGACAAGAAGCGCCGTCACCGGGAGCCCTCGGTGCACCCTGAAGAGGAGTCGACGCCGAAGCGTCATCGCAGAGAGGAGAGATCTCCGTCGGTGGTGGAGGTACCGACGCGTCGGGGTTCCGGCACCTCGGTGCCGTCTCCTGGCCCCCAGCAGCTTCCGGCACCGACACCCTTACCGGCCCCACCGCCTTTCCCGGCAGCGGGCCTGGACGAGTGCCTCAGAGCCATCCTTCCGGGGATCCTGGAAGGGCTGATGCGCCAGGCTGTGCCGGCGCCGGGGGTGCTTGCGCCCTCGGCGCCGATGACTGTGGCGCCGGCGAGCTCTAGCCCGGCGCCGGGGCAGTCGACACCGCCGCCGCTTGCGGTGCCGGTCTCGACAGCCACGCAGGTGGAGTCCCCGTCGATGGAGGGAGCTCCGTCCCCGCCGGCGCGGGAGTCCACCGCTCGACGACACCGAGACCTCGGTGCCTCGACGTCGAGCCGGGCCCGGTACCGGACGCAGCTACATGAGCTAATGTCCGATACCGAGGATGAGGACTCGTGGGGGGAAGAGGAGGACCCGAGATATTTCTCCTCAGAGGAGTCTACGGGCCTTCCCTCGGACCCCACGCCGTCACCGGAGAGGAAGCTCTCACCTCCTGAGAGTCTCTCCTTTGCCTCCTTTGTGCGGGATATGTCTATAAGCATTCCCTTTCCCGTGGTCTCTGTGGAAGAGCCGAGGGCCGAGATGCTCGAGGTCCTCGACTATCCATCACCACCTAGAGAGTCCTCCACGGTACCGCTGCACAATGTCCTGAAGGAGACGCTGCTCCGGAACTGGGTGCGACCACTAACTAATCCCACCATTCCCAAGAAAGCAGAGTCCCAGTACAGGATCCACTCTGACCCAGAGCTCATGCGGCCCCAGTTGCCCCATGACTCAGCGGTCGTGGATTCTGCTCTCAAGAGGGCACGGAGTTCGAGGGATACCGCCTCGGCGCCCCCGGGGCGGGAGTCTCGCACTCTGGACTCATTTGGGAGGAAGGCCTACCAATCCTCCATGCTCGTGACCCACATCCAATCTTACCTGCTCTATATGAGCATCCACATGCGGACCAATGTGCAACAGCTGGCGGACCTGGTCGATAAGCTCCCGCCGGAGCAGTCCAGGCCTTATCAGGAGGTGGTCAGGCAGCTGAAGGCGTGCAGAAAGTTCCTGTCCAGGGGGATTTTTGACACCTGTGACGTGGCATCTCGCGCTGCGGCCCAAGGTATAGTGATGCGCAGGCTCTCATGGCTGCGTGCCTCTGACCTGGACAACCGCACCCAGCAGAGACTGGCTGACGTCCCTTGCCGGGGGGATAACATTTTCGGTGAGAAGGTCGAGCAGATGGTGGACCAACTGCATCAGCGGGAAACCGCTCTCGACAAGCTCTCCCACCGGGCGCCTTCAGCACCCGCCCCCACGGGTGGGCGTTTTTCCCGGGCACGGCAGGCTGCACCCTATTCTTTTGCAAAGCGTAGGTACAACCAGCCGGCCCGAAGGCCTCGCCAGGCACAGGGACAGCCCCAGCGCGCTCGTTCTCGTCAACAGCGTGCGCCTAAGCAGCCCCCTGCGCCTCCACAGCAAAAGCCGGGGACGGGCTTTTGACTGGATCCACGGAAACATAGCCGCCCTACAAGTGTCCGTACCGGACGATCTGCCGGTCGGAGGGAGGTTAAAATTTTTTCACCAAAGGTGGCCTCTCATAACCTCCGACCAGTGGGTTCTCCAAATAGTGCGGTGCGGATACGCCCTGAATTTGGCCTCCCTGCCTCCAAATTGTCCTTCGGGAGCTCAGTCTTTCAGCTCCCTTCACAAGCAGGTACTTGCAGAGGAACTCTCCGCCCTTCTCAGCGCCAATGCGGTCGAGCCCGTACCACCCGGGCAGGAAGGGCAGGGATTCTATTCCAGGTACTTCCTTGTGGAAAAGAAAACAGGGGGGATGCGTCCCATCCTAGACCTGAGAGGCCTGAACAAATTCCTGGTCAAAGAAAGGTTCAGGATGCTTTCCTTGGGCACCCTTCTGCCAATGATTCAGAAAAACGATTGGCTATGTTCCCTGGATTTAAAGGACGCATACACTCACATCCCGATACTGCCAGCTCACAGACAGTATCTCAGATTCCGCCTGGGCGCACGGCACTTTCAGTATTGTGTGCTGCCCTTTGGGCTCGCCTCTGCCCCACGAGTGTTTACAAAGTGCCTCGTGGTGGTGGCGGCGTATCTACGCAAGCTGGGAGTGCACGTGTTCCCATATCTCGACGATTGGCTGGTCAAGAGCACCTCGGAGGCAGGAGCCCTCCGGTCCATGCAGTGCACTATTCAACTTCTGGAGCTGCTGGGGTTTGTGATAAATTACCCAAAGTCCCATCTCCAGCCTACTCAGTCTCTGGAATTCATAGGAGCGCTGCTGAATACCCAGACGGCTCAGGCCTACCTTCCCGAAGCGAGGGCTACCAATCTCTTGGCCCTGGCTTCGCAGACCAGAGCGTCTCAGCAGGTCACAGCTCGGCAGATGTTGAGACTTCTGGGTCATATGGCCTCCACAGTTCATGTGACTCCCATGGCTCGTCTTCACATGAGATCTGCTCAATGGACCCTAGCTTCCCAGTGGTTTCAAGCCACCGGGAATCTAGAAGATGTCATCCGCCTCTCCACCAGTTGCCGCACTTCACTGCTCTGGTGGACCATCCGGACCAATTTGACCCTGGGGCGTCCATTCCAAATTCCGCAGCCCACGAAAGTGCTGACGACGGATGCATCTCGCCTGGGGTGGGGAGCCCATGTCGATGGGCTCCACACTCAGGGTCTGTGGTCCCTCCAGGAAAAGGATCTGCAGATCAACCTCCTGGAGCTCCGAGCGATCTGGAACGCACTGAAGGCTTTCAGAGATCGGCTGTCCTGTCAAATTATCCAAATTCGGACAGACAATCAGGTTGCAATGTATTACGTCAACAAGCAGGGGGGCACCGGATCTCGCCCCCTGTGCCAGGAGGCCGTCGGGATGTGGCGTTGGGCGTGTCGGTTCGGCATGCTCCTCCAAGCCACGTACCTGGCAGGCGTAAACAACAGTCTGGCCGACAGACTGAGCAGAGTCATGCAACCGCACGAGTGGTCGCTCCATGCCAGAGTGGTACGCAAGATCTTCCGAGCGTGGGGCACCCCCTCGGTGGACCTTTTCGCCTCTCAGGCCAACCACAAGCTGCCTCTGTTCTGTTCCAGACTTCAGGCACACGGCAGGCTAGCGTCGGATGCCTTTCTCCTCCATTGGGGGACCGGCCTCCTGTATGCTTATCCTCCCATACCTTTGGTGGGGAAGACCTTACTGAAGCTCAAGCAAGACCGCGGCACCATGATTCTGATCGCGCCCTTTTGGCCCCGCCAGATCTGGTTCCCTCTTCTTCTGGAGTTGTCCTCCGAAGAACCGTGGAGATTGGAGTGTTTTCCGACTCTCATTTCGCAGAACGACGGAGCGTTGCTGCACCCCAACCTCCAGTCTCTGGCTCTCACGGCCTGGATGTTGAGGGCGTAGACTTCACTGCGTTGGGTCTGTCTGAGGGTGTCTCCCGGGTCTTGCTTGCCTCTAGGAAGGATTCCACTAAAAAGAGTTACTTTTTCAAGTGGAGGAGGTTTGTCGTGTGGTGTGAGAGCATGGCCCTAGAACCTCGTTCTTGCCCTGCACAGAACCTGCTTGAATACCTTCTGCACTTATCAGAGTCTGGCCTCAAGACCAACTCAGTAAGGAATCACCTTAGTGCGATCAGTGCTTACCATTATCGTGTGGAAGGAAAAGCCATCTCTGGAGAGCCTTTAGTCGTTCGATTCATGAGAGGCTTGCTTTTGTCAAAGCCCCCTATCAAGCCTCCTGTTGTGTCATGGGATCTCAACGTCGTCCTCACCCAGCTGATGAAACCTCCTTTTGAGCCACTGAATACCTGCCATCTGAAGTACTTGACCTGGAAGGTCATTTTCTTGGTGGCAGTTACTTCAGCTCGTAGGGTCAGTGAGCTTCAAGCCCTAGTAGCTCATGCTCCATATACCAAATTTCATCACAACAGAGTAGTGCTCCGCACCCACCCAAAGTTCCTGCCGAAGGTGGTGTCGGAGTTCCATCTTAACCAGTCAATTGTCTTGCCAACATTCTTCCCCAGGCCGCATACCCGCCCTGCTGAACGTCAGTTGCACACATTGGACTGCAAGAGAGCATTGGCCTTCTACGTGGAGCGGACACAGCCCCACAGACAGTCCGCCCAATTGTTTGTTTCTTTCGACCCTAACAGGCTAGGGGTCGCTGTCGGGAAACGCACCATCTCCAATTGGCTAGCAGATTGCATTTCCTTCACTTACGCCCAGGCTGGGCTGACTCTTGAGGGTCATGTCACGGCTCATAGTGTTAGAGCCATGGCAGCGTCAGTGGCCCACTTGAAGTCAGCCACTATTGAAGAGATTTGCAAGGCTGCGACGTGGTCATCTGTCCACACATTCACATCACATTACTGCCTCCAGCAGGATACCCGACGCGACAGTCGGTTCGGGCAGTCGGTGCTGCAGAATCTGTTTGGGGTGTAAATCCAACTCCACCCTCCAGGACCCGAATTTATTCTGGTCAGGCTGCACTCTCAGTTAGTTGTTCTTCGTAGGTCAATTTCTGTTGTTTCCTCGCCGTTGCGAGGTTCAATTGACCTGGGTTCTTGTTTTGAGTGAGCCTGAGAGCTAGGGATACCCCAGTCGTGAGAACAAGCAGCCTGCTTGTCCTCGGAGAAAGGGTATGATACATACCTGTAGCAGTTGTTCTCCGAGGACAGCAGGCTGATTGTTCTCACCTTCCCTCCCTCCTCCCCTTTGGAGTTGTGTATTTCATATTTTTTGCTAGTCATTCAACTGGCGGGAGCGGTCGCGCACGGGCGGGAAGACGGCCGCGCATGCGCGGTGGGCGTGCCCTGCGTGTCGACCGTCCCGCGAAGCTTATTTCCGGTTGGTGGGGGCTGCCGCGGACGTCACCCAGTCGTGAGAACAATCAGCCTGCTGTCCTCGGAGAACAACTGCTACAGGTATGTATCATACCCTATACAGCCAAACCAACAGTGCTTGTCCACTGTAAGGCTGTTCAAGGTACCCAGTAATTACGCTTTCTTTCTTTCTTTTTTTTTTTTTTTTTTTTAAGGTAATTGCTTAGATTACTCCTGAGGCTACTTCCTGTCGCTACCTTCCTCTGACCTCTTGAAGGACCTCCTGTACATTTATACCACAGAGATGTGTTTATTCTTTTTATTTTATGGAAATTTTTTGAAACAGAAAAACATAAACAGCAGGTATACAAAAAACAAATTCCCCAGAACCCTCCCATCTCCGAGATCCCCTCCCCAAGGCAGAAGGACACGGAGAAAACCACTGAACGGAAAAGTTCCAGTTACATCGGATTCGCTGGAGTAGACAGGTGCAATAACCATCCCAGATATTATAAAATTTGGTGAATTGGCTCATCCTAATAGTGATCAGATCCAACATCAAACAGAGATAATCCAATGTATGCAATATCACTGATAAAGCAGGAGCAGAGGAGTACTTCCATGCTGCTGCCAGTGCTAATTGAGCTGCAGTGAACAGTTTAATTGCCAATTTATGTTGTGGTGTTGTAATTCCAGCTGGTTTATGGTGAAGAAGGCAAGATTCTGCTCGTAAGAGATACCGAATCCCCAATGTACCGCGTTCCAATATGGTTGTATCATAGGACAAGTCTACCACAGAGTTATTTAGATGTCATATCTTCCCCTATTGCCTGCCTTCCAGAATACATATTGGGATCTTTGCTCCCATCTGCTTTATGACCTCATTTGGTGTACTGTGTACAAGTCTGGAGACTGCATCTTCTAAAGGATGCAACTGGGATCAAGTTGATCCAGAGGGCAGTCACTAAAATGGTAAGTGCATATGGGGCCAGACCTCAGTATGTATACTTTTGAAAGAAGGGGAGGGGAGAGATGATAAGAGACATTTAATACACCTATGGTATAAATGCATATGAGGGAGGCCTTTATCATTTGGAAGGAGGCTATAGAATGATGGGGGCCATAGGATGGAAGTGAAACAGGAGAGTAATCTAAGGAAATGTTTCTTTATGGAAAGCGTGGTGATAAGGACTATATCAATTCAAGAGAGCATGGGACAAGCTATAGGAACTCTAGGGGAGAGGAAGGGATAGTAGGTTGTGGGCAGACTGGATGGACCCTATGTTCTTTGCTGTAATTTTCTGTTTCTATGTACAGTTGTAAAACAAAAGTTTGACCACTTCCTTAAAGGATAGGTCCGTTATCAGTTACTAGCATGGTAGATTGGGGAGCACCACCACTTCTGGAATTAACCAATATGGAATGGATCTTCCCATTAGGATCTGTGGAGTGATTCTAAATTACTTAGATTGGCTGTAGTTGAAAACAGGATGCAGGGTTTTTAGGCAATGTGTATAACTTAGTACAATACATGTAATGGAAGTCTATGTATTTGTTATTTAGACTTAAGTCCGCCTGGGCATTAATAGGCTGCAGCAGTTTCCATCTCTTCCCAGTTGGTACCAAGATACTGATGATTTCTGTGAATGTGCTACACCAGGAGGGGCATTTTCGATATGATGTCTGACACCAACTGTAGATGTTTTGCTAAAAATGTCCAAAATTCAAGTAGGAAATATAGGCATTTTCAAAACAGAAAATGTCTATCTCTTTTCTTTTTTAAAAATGGCTAATTTGTTAGATGTTTTTGTGCATTCATCGTTTGGTCCATTTTTAAACAAAACAAAAAGTCCAAGTGAAAAATGCACAAAATCAAGCCATTGGGATGAAGGAGGAGCCAGCATTCTTCGTAGACTGGCCACACCGTGTGATAAGTAAGAGGCTGTCCTATCCGGGGTAGGCCACTAGAGGGCGCTAGTAGGAGAATAGCTGGCGGTCACTAGGACCGGGGAGAGCCCTGGGAGGTCCACAGGTGTAGGAGGTTATGGGCTGGGTCCTGTGTAGCTAATTAACTACTTCATACCCCACCTGAGTTGTGAAAGGAAGAGAAGTGAGCTGGCAGCAGAAGAGAGATCCCCCTGGAAGAAACTGGCTAACCTTATGGACTTGTGGTGGACTGGGTGTCCAAAGGAGACAAGTAGGCTGAAAATCCTGGGAAAGAAGTCCCTAAAGCATTAGTGTTGGACTGTGTGTCCTCAGTACTTATAGGAACTGTGCGTTCAAAGAAGGAAGGACTGTGTGTCCCAGTACTGAGAGAAGCAGGCTGCAAAGCCTGGGGTTGGGAGTCCCCAAAGTATTGAAGCTAGTACTGAGCCCATGTATCTGTGTGGGGCGGCTCAGTGTGAAGACCTATGAAAGCATAAAGTATTAAGCTAGAAGAAGTGTGCCCAAGGGCTGGAATAAAGAGTTGCCTGAGAAATATGCAGTTGGTGAGACCTGTTTAATTTGCTTAGTGGAAACCAGGTCACCCTGAGCGAGAAGGGGTAGCACACTAATTTGCATATGATCTGCATATTGAGAACCAGGTCACCCTGAGTGAGAAGGGGGGGGATATCACAACTGACATCACAGTAGAGCATTGGAGCACCCTAGGGTGCACTGCAGTGGACTTCAAATAAATGCTCACAGGGAGCACATCTCACCGTTATCTTGTCTGCAGAGTCCCCCAAAACCCACTACCCTCAACTGTGCACCACTACAATAGCCCTTATGGGTGAAGGGGGGGTACCTATATGTAGGTACAGTAGGTTTCTGGTGAGTTTTGGAGGGCTCACAGTTTCCACTACAAGTGTAACAGGTAGGGGGAAGTATGGGCCTGGGTCAACTAGACTACTGCAGGGACCTGCTTGCTGCTTAATGGACCTGAGTATTACATCTGGGGGGTGGCAGGGGGTCATCCCTGATTCCCTCCAGTGGTCATTTAGGGCACTTGTTTTCTTTTTTTGCCTTAACAGGTCTAACTGAAAATGTCTTAGTTTTAGTCCTGGATAGTTTTGTTTTGTTCCATTATGGCTGAAAAACATCCTGTGAGAAAAACATCTAAATGCAGAATTATGCCATTTTTTTTATGTTTTGAAAATGACCCCCCCCCCCCCCCCCCCCCCCCCCCAAGGTCTCCCTCTCTTCTTGCCTGTTGGTATCCATCGTTACAATTTTGGTATAGCAATATTTATGCAGTCTTAGAATATGTCCAGCCAGTTTGACCCTTACTACTACTACTTATCATTTCTAAAGTGCTACTAGATGTACACAGTGCTGTATACTTGAACATGAAGAGACAGTCCCTGCTCGACAGAGCTTACAATCTAATTAGGACCAACAAGAGATACAGGAATATTAAAGTGAGGATGATAAAATAAGGGTTCTGAACAAGTGAATAAGGGTTAGGAGTTAAAAGTAGCATCAAAAAGGTGGGCTTTTAGCTTAGATTTGAAGACGGTCAGAGATGGAGCTTGACGTACCGGCTCAGAAAGTCTTTTCCAGGCATATGGTGCAGCAAGATAAAAGGAACGGAGTCTGGAGTTAGCAGTGGAGAAGAAGGGTGCAGATAAGAGAGATTTACCCAGTGAACAGAGTTCCCTGGGAGGAATGTAAGGAGAGATGAGAGTGGAGAGGTACTGAGGAGCTGCAGAGTGAATGCACTTATCTAATATAATAAAACGCACCGTGAACGTTCTAATGAGGACAACGTTCTGAAGCCATCTGACGTCACTCCCTGGCTGTAGGGTTCGTGGCGTTCGTGGTGTGAAGCCACCCAGCCGTCTCTGCCCCGCCCTCGCGTCAAACGTCATGACGTCGAGGGCGGAAACAAAAACAAACAAATCCGGCAGCGTCAGGGAAGGAGGCGGCGCTCCCGACGTCTCCAGCCTTCCCTTCGCTGTGTTCCGCCTTCTTCTGACGTCATCCTTGATGTCAGAAGAAGGCGGAACACAGCGAAGGAAAGGCTGGAGACGTCGGGAGCGCCGCCTCCTTCCCTGACGCTGCGCTACCGGAACCGCCACGGAGGTAAATTTAAAAAGAAGAAGAAAAAAAAATAGAAATAGAGGAGAGAGAAGAGAATGGGCAGTAAAGTTGAACAATGGGAGCGGGAGGGCAGGGGAGAAACGACAGCATGGATGCGAAGGGGGGGGAGAAGAGGGCGGGCCAGGCTGGGATATGGGAGAGAGAGGAGCATGGATGCGAGGGGGGGTCATGGAAGGGAGAGAGGGGACTTGCTGGAAAAGGATGAATGGAGGCGGCAGGGGACAGAGGAGAATGGATGGGCATGGATTGGGAGGGCAGGGCTCAGGGAGAGAGGGGAATTGCTGGAAAGGGATGAATGGAGGGGGCAGGGGACAGAGGAGCATGGATGGGCATGGATTGGGAGGGCAGGGCTCAGGGAGAGAGGGGAATTGCTGGATAGGGATGAATGGAGGGGACAGATGGGCATGGATGGATATGGATTGCAGGGCAGGGCTCAGGGAGAGAGGGGAATTGCTGGATAGGGATGAATGGAGGGAGCAGGTGACAGAGGAGCATGGATGGGCATGGATTGGGAGGGCAGGGCTCAGGGAGAGAGGGGAATTGCTGGAAAGGGATGAATGGAGGGGGCAGGGGACAGAGGAGCATGGATGGGCATGGATTGGGAGGGCAGGGCTCAGGGAGAGAGAGGAATTGCTGGATAGGGATGAATGGAGGGGACAGATGGGCATGGATGGATATGGATTGCAGGGCAGGGCTCAGGGAGAGAGGGGAATTGCTGGATAGGGATGAATGGAGGGGATGGATGGATATGGATTGCAGGGCAGGGCTCAGGGAGAGAGGGGAATTGCTGGATAGGGATGAATGGAGGGGACAGGTGACAGATGGGCATGGATTGGGAGGGCAGGGCTCACACTCTCTCATATACAATGTCTTTCTGACTCTCACTCTCACACACTCTGTCTCACACTGTATCACATTCACACTCTATGTGCCACACAGTCACTCACACACTCGCTTGGTCTCATACACTCACTCTCACAGAGAATCTGTGTCTCACACACACTCTCTCTCTCGCCCACACACACACACTCTCTCTCACACTGTGTCTAACATACACACTTGCACACACTCACATTCTCACACACACACTCTCTCACAAACACACTCACACCCAAACTCACTCTCTCTCTCTCACACACACACACTCACACTTTCACTCTGACTCTCAAACAGTCACTCTCACATACACTCTCCCAAACATACACACTCCGAGGAAAACCTTGCTAGCGCCCGTTTCATTTGTGTCAGAAACGGGCCTTTTTTACTAGTAGGTCAATGAGAGGAGTTTGTATGCAGAAACGGATAGGAAGCCAGTGAAGTGACTTGAGGAGAGGGCTAATATGAGCATAATTACACTGGCGGAATATTAGTCGTGCAGCAGAATTTTGAACAGATTGACCTTTCACTTGATGAGTCACTTCTCAGGATCTCCTCATTGGTAATACGGTCATGATGAGCGACACCAATAATTATTTGCAGGCACTGTTGCTACATTCCTCTTTTGTGCTATTTTTGCACTATTTTTGCACTATTTTCCATGGTTCATAGATGGCAGTTGGTAGAACACTAGCTTTACAGAGCTTAATTTTTATCATAGTGTTTAGTTACGGTGCTTCTACTGATACCGATGCTGCCTATAATTGGCATTCCTCTTGATACTACCATCACTGGATATATTTACTACCAAGGTAAAAAAGTTGTCTATGTCTTTGACAGTTTGTTGGAAATTTGCTATCATAATCAAACCTTTGCATACAACAGAAAGGTCTCGGTTTTGCAAAGAAATTTTAATTGCCAGGGGGGCTGCTTTTCTTCATCGGAAGGTTCCCCCGCTGCTTATTTTCAAAGCTGGAGCCCAGCCATCACATCGAGTCACTAAGAGGGAGTATTCACAAAGCTTTCCATGCTTGCAGTGCGTGCTTTTGACTGGTTCTATCTGGTTTAGTGAACATGGTAGTCAGAGAGAAATGCACAAAGGGGCTCGGTGTGCTTTTTACCATTCACAGTAGCAGACAATGGGAATCATATGCAAATATATTAAAAATTAGCTGATTACTATTTAAATGTGCGTTCTGCACGATGCACAGAATGCAACCCCTGACTTTTTATGAGGAAACTTTTACAGGAGGTCAGGAGCTGTCATGGCATGATGGTGGCTGCTCAGCGGAGCAGTCTGCTGTGAGTATTACCAGTATTTCAAAAGGCAAACAATTGTGACCTTCATTAACTCATCTAACACAAGTGATTTCTCTTTTAATTAAGTAGAGAGATTTGGTAGCTGTGTTAGTCCACTTTTAAAGGTAATCAAACTATGCCAAAACATTTCACAAGACCCCACAGTTATTCACAAAGGAAAAATAGTCAACATAAAAGAATCCTTCACAGGCTCATCTTCTATTATGTAGTATATGTCATCCAGTGTGAAAAATGTTAGGAAGGGTGCTATATTGGAGAAACAAGCCAGATGCTGAAGAAGAGATTTAATTTACATAGACATTCATATGAAAAATGCCAGTGCCAACTAGGATGTTACCTCTGTGGGACAGCACTTTACAAAACCAGTACACTGTACCAGTGATTTTATGGTGAGAATATTGAAAGGAAACTTTTAAACCATACAGGAACACAAGACCTTTGAAGTCAAAATTATTAAATATTTTGACACCCACCAGCCAGAACTTAACAAAGATCTGGGTTTTCTAGCCCACTATAAACCATTAAATTTCACTGCTTTGTCACACTCTAATCACCATGCACCCTGTCCCTCATCCCTCCCTGTTTTTCACCTAGCCCACCCCTCCTTCATCCTTTCAGACTGTCACTGAAATACTTTGATGTTTCACTTATATATGCTGTTACTTATCAAAATTTGCTTATTTCTGATCTGATGAAGAAGGGCTACCTTTGAAAGCTAATCAAAAACATGTATTAAGTTAGTCCAATAAAAAAGGTATCATCTTATATTCCTTTCTATGTTTTATTTTATTCTATTTCTATTATCTTTTAATTAAGAGACCACACATTGTTTATTGATGTAGCCCATTCTTGAAAATGAAAAAGTGAAATAACTTGTAAGCCAGGGTAAACCAGCCATGATCAATATTCTCTCCCACAGTTGTCTTGGAACAAAAAAAAAAAGCACATAGTTTTGAAAAAAAAAAAAAAAAGCTACATGTAGGTTTTATACATACACGTTATTGCTTGTATGCGTGCATGAAAGCCGTGTGCAGACGTGAAATGCTGTGGAGGTGCGTCCATAGCACACACTGCTGTTCTATGATTGGCTGTTCTATGCATGCACTAGCTCTTTCCTTAACGAGATGCTTACTGTAATTGCTAGCAGTTCATTTGCATTAGCTTTCCTTTCAGCGTCACCTGCTATTTCTAAATCAACCGTTACCAGGGACAAGCAATGTTTGTTTTTTACCGGGACTTTTGTGCATGGGCCCTTAAGCCAGGATCTTCAGACTGGCCTGGAGCCATCATTGTTTTGTGATAGCTGGGGTCACCCCCAAGAATCTGTGAATGCCACCTCTGTAGCATCCCAGGCTCCCTCTTCCCAAGAGCAGAAGCCAAGCTCAGGTACCTGTCTGGTCTCTCCCACATCATGATTAGCGCAGCATACAGACGCTTAGTTATTGGCCAAGTGCAGAAAGGATCCTTAAAGTATGTTCGACATGAAAACGGCACCCCTTGGCTAGTTCTGTATCATTAAACATGGGCTAACAACCAGAACACCATCCTTTAGAAAACGAAATTGCTGCTTGATTTGATGTTTATGCAGTTTTCTTTTAAGGAGGGTGAAGGGGGGAAAGGTTGACTGCAGCATTTCTGTTGCTTGACTTTAGTTAAAATTGGAAAGTGGACAGTGTTGCTATGCCTGTAACTCAAGATGATTAGGAGGTGGGGACAAAAGCAGGATTTGTGTAGGCAGAGAAGAAGGCGTGCCAGGGGCGGGAGCTGGCTGCCTTCTGTCCTCCTCTTCCTTTTCGCTTTCACATTTGCTGCCTCGATTCTCAGCAGGCACCATGAAAGTTTTTCTACCCCTGCTGGGCTTGCTTGTTGGCCTTTGGGCTGCTTGTGATGCCTCTCGGCTGGCCTGCAACTACCCCCCAGAACAGTGGTGTAACTCCAGGGAGATAGCAGCTGCCTGCCAGGTAAGGGGAAGGGGATGAAACCTGATATACCACCTTTCTGTGCTTACAATCAAGTGGTTTATTTTTTTACCTGGGGCAATGGAAGGTTAAGTGATTTGCCCAAAGTCACAAGGAGCTGCAGTGGGAACTGCACTAACCATTAGGCTACTCCTCCACTCCAGGGAGAGACCCTTCTCAGGGGTGGGTGGGGGGGGGGGGGGGTTGCAGTTTCCCCAAGGGATACTCATCTTTTCAAACCTGGGGAGGCTGAAAGATGACCAAAGGTCCTGAGGTGCCCTTCCCCTCGCTCCTACTCCAGTTTCCACAGGGACAAGATTTATTTTCCAGTTTTCAGCTCCCATCCTAAAATTTTGGGAAATCAAGATGTATTTTTTTTGAGTGCAGACATGGATTAGTAAAAGCAGGGCTTGCTGCTCACACCGAGCATTGAGGGGCTGATGCACAAAGTTTACCATGTGTAATCCCCTGTTAGGTTGGGGATTACTTACAGAAAAAGTCCCTGTGGAGAGTCACTGGGTGGGAGGAAGCCCAGCTCCAGGGGAGTAGTTCTGAAATAAAATGCAGAGAAATAGTACCCCAAGACTGAAGAGTGACCGGGGGGGGGGGGGGGGGGGAGCAGAGATTGGAAAGTGATAAAGAGGAGTGTTTGCCCTTTGGGGTGGGTTGTTGTCTGATGGTCCCCTGCCACTGACCCGGAGGAGTAAAGGTGAATCCCAGTTAAGAGAAGTGTTGACCACTGGCTGTAAAGAAGAGTTGCCACTCAGCAAAGTGAACTATGAACGAGGAGAGCCACGGGTGGGCAGAGGAGAGACCCAGCCCGGGAGCGTGGAATCGCAGGCAGTGAGTACCCATCCCAAGACCAGGGTGGACCAAAGCAAAGGTCACCTTGGAGGGAGGTCAGACCAAAGGGAGTCTGGACCTGAGAATATGAGAGGAGCACAGCCGTTGGGATAGTATTCTCTGGGATAGGCATGGATAGGAGTCTGTAAATAGTCCTGCTGAAAAGTACCTGTAAATATATCCAAGGGAGGGGAATATAGGAATTCCCCTGCGGAACACCAGAAGGATTGGCGTTTTAAAAGCTGTGCATTCACTGTTGGAGAGTTGAATGGATTGATGTTCCTGCTGTTGCAGAGTTGAAGAATAAACAGTTTGAGTTTGCACAAGCTCCTGACTTCAGTGTGTTCATTGGACGTGAATACGAAAGTCTCCCAAGCCTGCCTAATCTAACAGCTAGCCTTGCTTTCCGCAGTTTGCATTGGGACTTGTTTTTTGGGTTTCCTGGGGGAGGATAGTCCCACCCGCTAACGCTTCTTTCCCCAGGTGGAGGCACCGAGTGCCAAGCAAGTAAGGGACTGACGGAAACTGCCCTCGGGAGGCTCCAACCAAGTCAGACCCCAAATCCAGGAGCGCCCAGGTCAGGGGTGTTACACATGCTTGCAACATTTGATAGTTTAATACACAAAGGAGTTCTGTGTCCCTTTTGTTGTTTGCTGTAGCAACTACCGATAACCCGATACAAATGTATTACAATAAGGTCATCAGTATTAAAGTGAGCACTCCATTCAATGCACGGAAAGGAGCGTGTTCTATCTTTAATGTGCTAATTTTTCCGGCAGGTCTTGAGCTGTCCTTGTATGACCCAACGATTTGCAATGAGGAGGAGAGGGTAAATTGGGATGCCTGTAAATGAGGTGACATAGTTATTGTAATTGCAGCCAGGTAGAAAACTGAGTTTCCTTCAATTCCTCTTTGCTGCCCCTCATTCTGGCCCTGTGTGAGAAAATGGCTTCCTGCCTCATAAATGAGCACCTAAGACTTCTCAGGGTGCATCATAGGTCTTTTTCACTCTATAGCAAAATCGTTCCACGGTAGCCCACCAGCAGAGCATGTGCAGAACATGGTCTCTTACCGAAAGACTGTTCTGCACATGTGCTCGGCGCTTTCCTGGGCATAATTTCCATGCATCTCATTTGCATTATTCCCTTTGTGCATCGATCACCGTTTACGAATCAGTATGTTCACCAAAGCTGTGCCGTATTTGTGCATCAGCCCCTGAGAGAAACTTTTTTGAGCACTCTCCTACCACTGGGACCTGAGTCCTGCATCTGATTAATACACAGTCCCAAAATAGATAGAGATAGGAGCTCAAAAGAGGAAGGAACATATGCATGACTCTGCGAGCGTCCTCAATCTGTGTGTCTGTGCCCAGGTTTGACTGGGGGTGTATTTCTGCTGCTCCATTTCTGGTTTTATCCCACTACATGCAATGGAGTGTGTGTGTGTGTCATATCCGATAGAGCCTGGGCTGGTTTAATCATTAAGCCAGCTAAGTGGTGACATAGGGTGGCAGTTTCTGGGGAAGAGCTGCAGTCAAAGCAAAGCAGTAGGTCCTGACAGACCTAAAAGTGTTAAAAAATGGAGGAAAAGCCTGAAAAGGTATTGGGGTCACTCCGTTGTCAATGGCTTCCAAGCTTATCATCCTTAGGGAGCCCCCTCACTCATCACTGGCATAAAAACCTCCAACTGTTCTTATGAATTACTTTTGCTTTAACAAAATTATCCAGACTTTTATTATTTTTCAATCAATCAATCAATCTGAACTTACCTCTGCAGTTGCACAGTCTTGTATAACTGTCCACGGCCAACTTTGGCCAAGGTTTGGGTTCCTGCTTCAGGGTCCGTGGCATACTCGACTGTCTTTTTACTGCTGTGTACTGTTCTCTTTGTCCGGTACACAGCAGTAAAAAGACAGTCGAGTACACCACGGACCCTGAAGCAGGAACCCAAACCTTGGCCAAAGTTGGCCGTGGACAGTTATACAAGACTGTGCAACTGCAGAGGTAAGTTCAGATTGATTGATTGAAAAATAATAAAAGTCTGGATAATTTTGATGAGTGAGGGGGCTCCCTAAGGTTGATAAGCTTGGAAGCTGTTGACAACGGAGTGACCCCAATACCTTTTCAGGCTTTTCCTCCATTTTTTAGCATCATCACACTGAGAAATAACTGAAGGATTAGATTGTGTTGATCTGGTTTGTACAATTATTGTGATCCTTTCCAGCTCTGTGTTTATATATAGAGTAAGACCTAAAAGTGTAACAGTATAGACTAATTATTTGAGTTTGTAGCTGTTTTTAAATTACAGAATAATTTTAGGAGTAACAATTCTGGAGTTTAACAAATAAAATCCCGGCAGGAGGAAGGAGTCCATAGGTCTAAAATGTAATAACTGACTGAGTGGGTTGCAAGGCTGTAAGTTCACTTAGGGCATCTAATATACTTGCACCAGCCCTGGATTAAGTGGTTTGTCTTCCTTAAAAGCTGGTAAATCAATTACTCCTTAAACTGCAACCAACTAAGTAGGAGGTATTACCAAACGATAATACATTAAGGGCCCTGTTTACTAAGCTGTGCTGTTGGCACACTACCATTTTTAGTAGCCCACCTTAGTAAACAGGGCCCTACATTTTTTTGTTTGATATCCTATCTAGAGCTCATTTTGCAGATGTGTTAGGAGGTCCAAATGATTGTGCAGGACCACCAGGTGTACTGCTTCACAGACATATCATAGACAGTCCCTGCTTTTAAAACTTAAAACGGACCAACATACAAAACACTAGGACAGGGGAAAGGGAAATGGGACTTGATCTACCGCCTTTCTGTGTTTTTTTGCAACTACATTCAAAGTGGTTTATATAGTATATACAGCTACAATGGAGAGTTAAGTGACTTGCCCAGAGTCATAAGGAGCTGCAGTGGGAATTGAGCCCAGTTCCCCAGGATCAAAGTCTGCTGCACTGACCACTAGGCGTGATGGGAAGGGATTCAAAAGTACGTGGATGCGATCCAAAAATGAAGCTTCATAAAATTCTGCAGGAAAGCTGGTGCATCGCTGTATATTTCTGAGCACCATCACATGGTGACCCTATTGTATAAAATCTATACCAGATCTCATCACAAAGGTAACAGTACAGAGAAAGTATGATAGTAAGGGGGGGGGGGGGGAGGAAATACATACTAACTGCACATTACCCAATAAAAGTGGCTTCTCAGAGCTGGTGCACTAAGGTTAATGAGGCTGATAGCAATAGTACAAACCCTTCGGGAGAAATCGTTTTCCCTGGTACAGGACATGCCATGGTGAATATGTTCATGTACTGCAGCAACAGATAAACCACAGAAAGGTGGACTGCTGAAGTCAAAAAGAAATAATGTACTGCTTTTGTGCCACAAACCCCATAGAAGTTACCTAGAGGACATCAACACCATCAGTTTCCCTCAGGGGCAATTTCTCCAAATAGGTTAGTTAGGGAGTGCCATTTTTTTCTGCATTTATAGTGTGGGGGGGGGGGGGGGAAGAGGTAGTTTTGGGGTTTTTTTGTTGGACAGCCACTGTGGTGTGTTGGGAATAGCTGGGGAAGTGTTTCCAGGCCAGTGTGTGTGTGTGCCAATGTTTCTAAGAGGGTTCTGGGTGCAGGATAAGAATGAGTGATGAGTGCTGCTCTCTTGCCCCTGGAGATCTCAGGATCATATTTATGGCAAGTCCCTCGCCGCCGCCACCCCCCTCCTCCAGTGTGGAGGTGATAGCAAGCACCACACATCATAAGGAATAACCTAATTCTTGAGTTTTTTTGTAAGTACAATTAAAGAAATGTGCCTTTCAAAAAAGTGAGTTGTCATTGAAGGGTTTGTTTTGTGTCTGGTGATTATTCTTAAAGTACCTGCAAACTTGAACCTTATAAAAGCTGTATATCAAATCCCTTTACTCCTTTGGTCATAAGAGAGAGAGAGATAATTACTGTCTGCTGGATGGAAAGTCAGAAGCTATTGAAGGAAGTGAAGAAAATTAAATTAACTCTTCATTACATCTGGTGTCATTATGAAAGCAGAAGTGAAACTGGAAAGTCCCTGTGATTTTTCTCACCAGTTCTGAAGAACCACCTCTGCTTGGCAGCCTTCTATGAGAAATGCTGGTTTAAAAGTTAACCAGCTGACTCCTGTTTTATCAGGACTGGGTAATTAGTGCTGGGTTTACTCTACTTTATGCAGGGCCTTATTGGTTTGATCCCTATTGCTATGGTTCTTAAAGTCGTTCCAGAAGGAGCACCAGCTAGTCAGGTTTTCTGGATATCCACTTTGAAAATGCATGAGAGAAATTTACATGCCACAGAGACAGTGTATAACAAATCTATTTTATGTAGATTCAAAGTGGATATCCTGAAAAACCTGACTAGCTGGTACACTCCTGGAATAGGTTTGAGAACAGTAACCCTATCGTATTCACTAAGTAAAAGCAAGACTGCAAGCCCACGCAGGCAGTAGAGTAAAACCAGGCCTGGATCAGCATATCCTGAAAATCTGGAGCTGGATTATAAACCTAATCTATGTGCCTTTTACAAAAGCTGTTGGGTGCAACTTTGTGTTTCCATGTTCTCTATCTAGGAAGGTCCTATCTCTCTCTCTTTATTATCCTTGTTGTTTGCAGGTGGAGCAGCAGTGTGTGGAATTCCAGAGCATCACTGCTGGGCAACCTGTAGACCTCTGGTTGTTCTATGAAAGTCTCTGTGGGGCCTGTCGCGGCTTCCTAGTAAATGAGCTCTTCCCCGTCTGGATCCTGTTGACTGACATTCTGAATGTCACTCTGGTCCCTTATGGAAACGCAGCGGTAGGTCGTCCCATTTACTGCCCTGCATAAGGGGCTGCACGGCTCTGGGTCAGAAGGAAAGAGGCAAGCCAATCCTGGTTTACCAGCTCCCATTTCAAAATGTTTTTTTTTGTGGAAAGGGAGCGTCTAGTTTGAGAAACCTGTAGAGTTGAAATTGAGAACGGAAGAGCTCCTTCATGAACTGGAACCATTAGGTCAGTAACTATAGAGCTGCCAGGTAACCAGATCCTTGGAGGGAAGACCATAGGCTGACCATAGGCCATTCCTGGCTTCGACAGCCCCCCCCCCCCATCCTTTCTGGTGTATTTTGGTACTTGTAGTAGTCAGCTTTCAATGAAAGGCCTTGGACTATAAATCCCACAATGCACTGGGCTATAAGTTTAAAAACAGAATGGGACTGACCAAAAGCCTCCATTTGAAAACTGGATTGGCTTTGTTGGTAGTTCTTAGTTTACTGTGCTGTCCAAACTCTTTTGTTTTTTATTCATATTCTTTCGCACACATCTCTTCATTGTGCCAAGTGCTGGCGGAAGCAGAGGGCAGAGTAATGGTACATTTTGTGCAATGATTTCTGGACTTTTTTCTGGCAGGAAAGAAACGACAGCGGTAAATGGGAGTTCAGATGCCAGCATGGGCCTGATGAATGTTTGGTGAACATGATAGAGGTGAGTTCTGTTTTGAAATGTGGTGAGAACTTATGCTCAGGAGATGTGGCAAGGTCAGGGAGGGTAAGCAAGGCAACTGTCCTGGGGGCCAAGCCAGATGAGGAATCAGCCTTTCGAGTCAGTCTGTGTGTGCACAAGCACATGAGCTCAAAAGGAAAGGGGAGGGGACACCAGATGGCATGACCAGCTCTTTCCTGGAATGTAATTTGAAATATGGAGCTTGATCAGTGCTTCCTGCAACAGGCAGATGCAGGCCCAGCATTTGAAAGATGCTGGTCTTTGTGAAGCTTCAGATTTGTGGAATAAGTTTATATATATATACTAGTAAAAGAGGCCCGTTTCAGAGCAAATGAAACAGGCAGTAGCAAGGTTTTCGTTGCCAACACCCCCCCCCTCCCTGGCCAACCCCTTCGTTGTTCTGCCATTGCTCCGTCCCCAACGTCATGACGTTTAACGCGAGGGCGGGGCCCGGAGCGATTTCCCCCCGCCTCCCTGCCTCCCTCCCTGCCAACTCCTTCGTTGTTCTGCCATTGCTCCGTCCCCAACGTCATGACGTTTGACGCGAGGGCAGGGCCCGGAGCGATTCCCCCCCCGCCTCCCTCCCTGCCAACCCCTTCGTCGTTCTGCCATTGCTCCGCCCTCGAGGGCGGGGTCTGGAGTGATTTTGGTGGCTTCACCACCACGAACCTTCGAACCTTTTTGAAGGAAGTCAGGGCTTGGCTTCACTGATGTCAGTGTCCTCAGAACGTTGAGGGTGAGTTTTATTATAGTAGATATTAAGAGAGTTTCTAATCTGCCCCATGGAAAGAGTACCATATAATATTTTTTACAATTTAAGCCTGAGTGAAAAGTTTAATCTGGACAAAGGCGGTAAATAAATCCTAATAAATAAATAAATAAAGGCATCTTAATTTAAAGTAAAAGATCCAGGCAAGAACAGCTTTAAACTGGGAAATGATGTCAACCAGTGAACAACAGCTGGATAAGTGTCATGTTTAGAACTACAGCCACCCAGCATTATGAAGGCGCCTCAGACAATCAAGTCTCGGATTTTAAGGCTTGTTTTGGTGACCCCTCTTCCCCAGCAGACTTTGCAGTAGTGGAATAATCCAATTTGGCCCCTGGACTACTTATGCTGTGATTGGCTATTTTTTTTTTCTGAGCTCTGTTGGACATCGCTAGGGTTACCATATGGCTCCAGAAAAAGGACAGATTGAGCCAGTCTGGGTTTTACTTCAATTGCTTTCAATGGAAGCAAAACCCGGACTGGATCAATTTGGAGCCATATAGATAACCCTAGACATCCTTTGGTATGGGGAGGGGAAATAAAAGTTTTTATATACTGCTTTTCTGTAGTAAAACTAAAGCAATATACATATTATGTATAGGTAGGGTTACCATATGTCCGGATTTACCCAGACATGTCCTGTTTTTGAGGACATGTCCGGGCAACCGGGCAGGTTTTGCCAATCTGCCCGTTTGTCCGGATTTCTGGACAAACAGGCAGGCTGGCGGGCGGGCCGTCCTATGCTAGCCTCTCAGCCCTCCCCTCCCCTTACTTACTACTGTACTGCCCTGGTGGTCTAGTGACCTCTTCCGCCTTTGGAGCAAGAAAGAGCCCCCTCTTTCCTTCCCGGAGAGCTGCCCTGCATCCTGTTGCTGATCTCGGCGCTGATTCAAAATGGCCGCCAAGAGTTGAAGCGACCTCACGAGACTTCAACTCTCGGCGGCCATTTTGAATCGGCGCTGAGATCAGGAACAGGATGCAGGGCAGCAAAGAGGGGGCTCTTTCCTGCCCCGAAGAGGTCACTAGACTACCAGGGCAGTACAGTAAGGGAAGGGGGGTGATGGGATGTGTGACAGGGGGCGGTGCGACAGTGTGAAAGGGGGCGGGACACGTGTCCTCTTTTTGGGGGGACCAAATATGGTAACCCTATGTATAGGTGCATTCTTCATGCTATCTGTTCTGCCTTTTCTTACTGCAGACCTGTGTGATGCATTACCTGGGTAACATCAAGGACTCTTTCCCAGTGATTTTCTGCATTGAATCATCAAACTTTGTGATAAATGCGACAGAAGCCGTAAGTAGAGGCAACCCAGATTCTGTGGAGAGTAGAAATGCTAAGCGAAAAGTATACTACAGTTGCATATCAAACCACTGTGAGGAGACTGTACAGAAGAAATGTAGTGAAACTAGTGACTTACAGATTTTTTGGCTAGATTGCCTCATCTTTTGTCTTGCTCCCATGTTTCTTTCATTTTGCCCTTATTAGTTCATATGTTTATTTGAATAAAATATATGTTTTTTTTTATTAGGACCATCTGGTTCATTAATTAATTACTTCCTAGAGTGTCCTAGCCTTAGGATTTAGTAGGAGGTATTGGGTCACTCTGGGGGGGGGGGGGGGGTCATTTCCTGCCAAATTGAATGGGACTATGGAACCCCAATGTTGGGGGCACAGGTATTGACTTACCATATTGTAAATTTCTCTACATCTCTCTGCTGCTCATAAAGAAAACAATACTGCAATATTGGGAGTCTGAGGAGTCTCTTCCACTAGCTTGCTGGGCACACAAGATGAGGGAGATGGTGCGTTTAAAAATTGCTTCATTTTACCAGAGATATAAATCAGAGCATAAATAATATGTAGCGCTATGGAGAAACTATTTGGTACAGTTTTCTTCATCTGGCGTAGGTTGAGTCTCTATGGGGGGAGGGGTATGATTGGGGGTCTAGCCTGTTTTGTTGATGCTGAGGGCTCTCGCTCTAACGTGTGGCAATGTACCCACACTGATTAGCGCAGGGCAAGCCTACTCTCCGCCCATAGTCACACCTCTCAGGGGCGTAGCTAGGTGGGGCCACTGGGGCATTGGCCCCCACAGATTAAGCCCTGGCCCCCTCTACTTTTGACCCCACTTCCCCTGCCATTGCCGCCAGGGGCTACATACAGGACGTGCACGCAGGATGTCAGGAGTTAGAAACAGATCATCAGCAAAGGCGCCAGTCGACCGGTGCTGAAGAACACTTCGGCTGGCAGAGGTTGGGGACCCCCACCAGCAAAGGTACCTGTTGGCTATGGCAGCGACAGGGGGGGGGAGGCGGGCTAAACTGTGCCCCCCACCTCGGGCTCTAGCCCCCCCTCCCGCCGAGGTCTGGCTACGTCCCGACGCCTCCTACACTGAAAAATAAAAAAATATTTTTCAGCATGGGATTATCGTGCGCTGATGGGAACACTACTGCAGGATGCCTCAGCGCATTCCGCTAAATCAACAGTCAATCCCTAATATTGGGTAAATCAATAAAAGTTTCCACACTCTCCAATGAAATGATAATAACTTATCACCAAAAATTGGTATTTATGTACTATAATATTTTAGTATTTAAATATTAAAGGGAAACACAAGGAGAGTTCAGTACAGGCTGATCCTTCAGCCGAGCTTGTTTATTAGTGAGACTAGCTGTAAAAACATCTCACTATCATGCTCTATACATCATCAATTGTCCTGAACTTTGAAACCCTTCAAAATTTGTTGTTGTGCTTATTAAATAACACACAATATGTGATATATCAAAAAATTCAAGTGTGGAAAGTTTTACTGAAAAGCCCTTACAAAAATTACAAAAGAGGAGCTCTGGAAACAAATTAGTTAAAAAATGTATGTGACACAAATGAGCCAAAATAATTCAAGACTGGCTAGCACTAGAACAGGAATCCCTGTTTCAAAGATTCTTTTTCAGGGACGCCGGTGCTATAGAAAAAAATCCCTTGAGGGATTCCTTAAGATAGTGACAGGGCTTTTTTTGAGAGGGTATGAGTAGTAGTAGTAGTAGTAGTAGGGTACTTGGGGGTACTGAGTACCGGCACCTTTTCCATTGTCTGCTAAAATTGACCCATGGACCTTAAGTTTTAATGAGCGGTCAGGCTCTACACGCCAATTTTGCCTTGTCATAGATTCTTGGGGGCCTGGCTATTATGGGGTGGGTCCCTCAGTGATCATCCCACCCCTGAAGGGTAGCCTGGCATTTGAGTACCGGCACCTCTTTCGCTAGAAAAAATGCACTGGATAGTGATCAGCGCATTCCGCGGCACTGCTTTTTGCCGCACAGTGGGCATGTGCTAGTGGCTGCCATGGCTTAGTAAAAGGGCCCCCTTAATCAGCTAAGTTTTACCTGGCTGTGTATGCCTTGATATTCAATGCCAGTGTCTGGACATAGCCCAGGCCATAAATTATTTTTCTGTATCTTTTTTTCATCATCTTGCTATTGATTCGAGAAGGTCTATGCACATAAATATATATAAAAAATCTGTCTTAGCCAGGGTCTTCTGCCTGGGAGGCTCTGGTATTGAACTTGTAGGGCAGTGGCGTAGCCACATGTGGGCCAGGGCCCACCCACTTAGGGTTCAGGCCCACCCAACAGAAGCACATGTTTAGTGGTAGCTGGTAGGGATCCCAAGCTTTGCCAGCTGAAGACTTCTCCCTGATGGTAACGAAAATGCTATTCTCCAAGATACTGGCACCTGCACACGCTCAGTTTTCAGCCCATGCCTGTTGCAGACTACCAAGGTGGAGGGAAGCATTTTCCCACCAACTGAGATATTTTTTTTTTGGGGGGGGGGGGGGGGGACAACATTTGGTGTCCACCCACTTCTTGCCTAGGCCCACCCAAAATCTGCTGTCTGGCTACGCCCTTGTTGTAGAGTATGTCTTTTGGCCCACTGAGGGCATTGTAAAAAGCAATGAGGAACTTATAATGACATCCTGATGTAGAAACCACAATCAACAGGGCTGAGAAGAAATTACATATATTTCAAATCCCACCTGAAGGGGCATATTGGATCTAGGCATGCCACTGAGGTAATGAGCTCACCCACCTTTAGTTAAAGGAGGAGATCCAGTCTTGGTTTTGCCCCATTGCATTCAGGGAAATCCACTGAGGACAAAACCAGGTCTGGACTGTTAAGATTGGTTTGTTGCATTGCAGAACCTTTGTCTTTTCCCGGTAGTCTAAAGAAAAGCAGCCAATTAGCTCTTTAAGAACAGTAGAAATTATGAGTCTATAGATGTAATTGGGAGGAGGGTAAAACCAGGACCAGCTCAGTCTGTCCCTGATGACGTGAAGCTATCTGGTCACCTTAAAAGCTATGCACACAGCTCGCCATCTTGTAACATGCTAAATGGAAGGAAAGAAAGTAGGGCCCAGTGTGTGGTGCTGGTCAGTTTGTAACCAAGCTTGTAGTGTAGATGGTTATCAGTTTTATGTACTTTCTTCTGGCTCTTTGCAGTGCCTTCAGATCTATGCGCCTGATCTTGCCATAGAGAAAGTCATGTCCTGCGTAAAAGGGGACCTTGGGAACCAGCTCATGCATCAAAATGCCCTTCTCACTGAAACCCTCAACCCCCCGCATCAGTATGTCCCTTGGATTGTCATCAATGGGGTAAGATGAAACTCAGCTGGCTACTGGTTTTCTTATGCGTTTTTCTTAGTAATTCCACTTCCTTTTCCTTTCCTCAGAGAAACAGTAGCTAATGCAGAAGTATGAGGTTCCATTAGACTTTCAAGAGTAAGAGGAAATCTTCAGTACAGCATGTGGTTAGGGAATTTACTGCACTCTTTTTCTGTGGAAAAAGTGATGGTGTCAGAAATGCTTTGTGGCGTGGATCCATGGCACAGGGAGTGGGCAGAGCTTCATAGTGCAGTTCTGGAGACCTGAGCTTGAGTCTTAAACCTGAAGCTTTCCTCATTGGGCCAGCAGGAGAGCGGAGGGAATTGTGATCTGCATCGCTTGGTCCAAGTTCATTACTGCAGTGACCAGGTTAAGACTGGGGACTAGAGAACTCTATGCCTTCCCCCTACCTCTAGCCCATTCCCCCAGTCTTGGACAGCCCTCCTTGCTATAAATGGCAGTAGACAGGGTTGGAGCAGATCAACAGAGTGGTGGGGGTCTTATCAGAGGAAACATGTCTGTTTATGTTTAAATCATCTTTATTGTCCCAACTGACAGCAAGAAACATATACAAACCAACTTCTAATAGTGGAACATTCATAAGTATATATCCATCAGAACCTGAACCCAGAACCACCCTCCCTGTCCCCTCCTCCAGACCCACACACTTCAGGGAGGCCCCGATACCATAACCTTGGCCAATGTATGCTTGCTCATAAGTTCAATAAACAACTGCATACTCAAGAAGGCAACCAGAAAGGTACCCAGGTCTCTCGAAACTAGCATCTAGGAAGATGCAAGTGTCTGTTGAAGCACCAATGAGTGAGTAGAGGAGTAGCCTAGTGGGCTAAGAACCTGACAAACTGGGTTTGATTCCCATTGCAGCTCCTTGTGACTCTGGGCAAGTCATTTTTTCAATACTGAGCTTCTGAGCCCACCTGCATATAATAATTCAAACAGCTTTGATTGTACCACAAAAAGGAAGTCAAATCTCATTAACCCTTACCATGGCCAGATCTAAAATGTGGGCATTTATAGGCAGGAGGATTACACCTCCCTGGAAAAAATTGGAAGATATAGGAGGTTTCCACTTCTCAGAAGTTAAAGCCTTGAAAACTACGAACAACCACCTAAACTTCCGGAAAACACTAAAAACTAACCTGTTCAAAAAGGCATTCCCTACCGATCCAACATAAATGCCTGATCTCCGCAACACGACAAACTAAAGAACGTAATGGACATAACACAACTCTTCCGTTGTATGATTCCCTAGTGTGGCTGTGCCACATGAACTTTATCTTACCACAATATCACTTTGTATTTGTTTACACCGGAGTCTGTAACACCTCTCCGGTACTATGTAAGCCACATTGAGCCTACAAATAGGTGGGAAAATGTGGGATATAAATGTAATAAATAAATATTCAGAGGTTACTCACATCCCCACCCCAGATTGCCACTGCTCCAGTCATCCCCTCTCCCATTGCTTTCTTCCAGAGTTGCTCCCCACTCCCACCCCACCCACACTTTTGAACCAGGAGATCTGTGGTTGTAGATGCCAGCAGTAATTCCCCAAAGAAAATTCAAAAGGGCATGTTGTCACAGGCCCTGCAGTGATTCAGCCTCTCTTCCTGCAGTCTTCCTGTTAAACATGGAAACCCATTTAAGAGGCAGGGCCATGCCAGAGCCTGTGGATACAGAAAGATGTTGGGAAGATGAATTGGGACTGTATTTGAGCTTGTATTGTTCATACTGTTCATTCAGCTTCTGTTATGCAGTCCATGTTCTTGTGTTTTTGTTTTGTTTTTAATCTTCTTAGAGCTTTTTGGACTCCTGATGAGGGTTGTAGAGCTAACAACTTAATTAACTGTTCATCTTGTAAAACTGAAAGGGGCACGTTTGCTCATACGTTATATTACTGTGGTACTTTAGCCTCCTATTGGGAGGGGGAGGGTTGGCAGGATATTCAGAATATATTTCATTTTAATCCTTTAACATATGATATAGTTATTTGTCATTCTATGGAGATGCCCAGTGTTTGTAAATTGTTGAGTTTCTTTCTTATATTAGCTCTAAAGCTGATCGTAAATAATTGGAAGGACGTTACTGGGTTATCTGTGCATTTAGGGTGGGGCTATGTTTGTCAGATTTATAAGTATGAAAAAGTAATCGCAGAGAGGGAAGGTTTGTTGGTCTGTTGAAGTTCTTGTGGGTCAGCTGCTTGTTAACTGATGCTTTTGTAATTTATTCTGCGTGTTGTTTTGCTTTATTATTTTGTTTATAAATCAGTAAAGTTTGTTTGGATATGTACAGCATCTCAGACCTTGCGTGATTTTTAAGGCATTTTGAGCTGCTGCTGCCGCAGGCACAGATGACACAAAGGCAGCTCTTCGTTGCCTAGGCCTGTAGGCCTTTGTTACACAGATGTCCCCTCCCTCATCCTATCACGAACCTAAATCACCGTCCTTCATGCTGCTTATAGCTTCCAAATAAAGTACTCATCTGAAGTTGGTGTTTTGGGGACATACATGAGGCACAAGTGTTTTGGGTGTGCAGTGTGCAACACATGCATATTTTAGTAAAGGCATCCGATGTCAGCTGTATAGATCTGTAATTTAATTAAATGACATGTCTCTCCCTTCAGGGTATCAACAATAAACAAGAGCGAACATAGTATATAAACCACAGTCTGAAGGAAAAAAATTAATAGCAAAAAATATTAATAATCCCACAGAACTACCGTCAAGCTAATGTGCTCATAAATATCATTTGACCATAGCAAGGAGAAGTTGAAAACATGGTCTGTGTCGAGACCCACTAAGGAAGGCCCAGTTTGTCACAATATTATAAAGTGAAGATTACAAAGCTAAGATAATTGTCTGAAGTATTATGATATCACTGTTGGCACACGAGTGTGTCATCATATTAAATGTGCGATGATTATATTATCATTTTGGACAAGCAATCAACCTGTTTGGTTTGTGATGGTCCAAAGATATTTATGAGTACATTTAACACTTAGGGCCCTGTTTACTAAGCCATGTTACTGTTTTTTTAATGTGCGTTAACTATGTACACGCCTACAATATCCATTTAGGCGCCTACACACTTATTGCACACGCTAATTATTATTATTAGCATTTGTACAGCGCTACCAGACGCATGCAGCGCTGAACACCTGACATAGAGAGATAGGCCCTGATCAATAGAGCTTACAATCTAAAATACAGACAGACAAGACAATAAGGGCGAGGGAGATACTGGGTGAGAAGGAACAAGGGGGAGGCAAATGAGTAGTGGCTAGGAGCCAAAAGCAGCAGTGAAAAGGTGGGTTCAGCATAGATTTGAAAACAGGTAGAGATGGAGCTAGACGTATAGACTCACGAAGTCTATTCCAGGCATAAGGTGCCGCGAGAGAAAAGGAACAAAGCCTGGAGTTAGCGGTGGAGGAGAAGGGGGGTGGCAAGAGAGATTTGTCCAGCGAGTGGAGGTCACGGGGAGGAATTGTAGGGGCATTAAAAATGCTAATGCGCCTCAGTAAATAGGGCCCTTAATATTTTGTTTGGCAGTAGTTCAAATGTTCAAAAACATTCTGCCATAATATCACAAACCTCTATGCGAATGATAACAAGAGACAAAAATACCAGCAATATTTTTTTATGGAAAATGTCTTACAAAGCAGTTAAAAAAGGTGGCTGTACTTTTCATCCCTGAAGGGCTGCACACGTGTCTGAAGCATTAACATTGTAGAAGACGTGATCCTGCTAGGCTGATGAAACGTATAGAAACACAAATCATTTCAGTATTGTCATGAGTGTGGCTAGGTAAATGCTAATTTTGCTTGTATGTAATACTTGGATTTTTTTCCATCTGCTCCTTGCAGAAACACACCGATGAGCTCCAGGAAGAGGCCATGGATATGCTGTATAACCTCATTTGCAAACTGTACACTGTAAGTGGAGACTGTCTTTGACTAGTGAGGACAGATTAGCTGATTCTCACACCTTCCAACCCCATTTCATGTCCTGTGGCGCTCAGATTGACCATTGGAAGCCCTTAACAGAGCATGGTCACTGTTATGCACAGTCTAAAACAAAATTTTTTTGTTTGTTTTTTCAAGTCAAATTTAGGGCTGTCGGATTCCGTTTTGTTTTAAATAATTTGTGGATACGGGTTTTCCAAAGCCAAACTTTAAAGTGAGTTACAGTTAGGTATAACAAGTGTTTCCCTGTTTATAGAAGGCTTACAGTCTAAAGCTAGATAGACTACAATGTGCTACTGCTTTAGTGCATCTTATCACTGTTTACACGTTATTAGTAAGCACTTCATAAAATGGGAGATGTGGTAAATAACCCTTGCTAGGCCCTACTTTCATACCTGAGGTAGTGGAGAGTGAAGTCAATTGTCCAAGGTCAAAAAGAGCATGAGTGGGAGGAGTGGAATTTGAACCCCAACATCCCTGACTCTGTCAGCTGCTCCCTGAGACCTACCTGGTCATCACTTATCTAAGTTGGTATGATGGGCATGAAATCATGAACCAACCCTTTGTGGAGATAATGTGGTACAAAATAAGTATCTGAAGTTAAAGCAGTCTGGGACAAACAGGTATTTGATAAAACCAGAGCTCAGGTAGGATGTGGAGTATCATAATAGGTAGGAGGGATTAAGTAACACTTGCCAGTCAATGTCTGCTTCTGTGTTTTTTTGATAGTTTATTTTCTTCTTACAGGGAGAAAAACCAGAGGCCTGTAAGAGTGGAAACACTGAAAGGAATTCATTTGCTATGAAAGCAAGAAGCCTGTGCTGGCATTAACCTTTCTAGTAGGCACTCTTCAGCAGCCTGAAGTCCTGCTCTTGTCATTCATATTTGAGAGACTTCCCTAGGGCAGAGGTTTCATCTCGCAGTACAGCTCAAGGAGGCTGATCAGTCCTGGTTTTGCACCATTGTGGGCCTGGAGACATGGATCTGCTTTCTTACAATATATAAGAATTTGTGTTGTGGGGAAAAAAAAACAGGACCAGATCATTGTGTCCAGAGTACGGGGGGGGGGGGGGGGGGGGGGGGTGGAGGCACATTTAGTCTTTGACTTTACACATCCACACTCATACCATTCTGAGGCACATAGTTCTGTACTTCCCATTAGGAACTTCTACAAACTCCAGAGTGCTTTGATGGTTTGAGAGAAGGAAGCTGGCCTAATGTCTGTGGGTAGTACAGAGATCCTCAGAGAGCTCAGCAGTTTAATTAGAGACTTGAGCAGAGGCAGCCAGTGAAAAACATTGGGTACACATGATCTGAGATCAGGGCTTGTCAGAGGAGAGGACCAGTTGGCCTGGGCCTTGCACAGAAAAGAGGCCTCTGCAAAAAAATACAATTAAAAACTTGTTTAATATTTTGTAAACTGAATAAGAAATTATTTGGCTGGATGACATTTATTCAGTTAGCTATTTTTATCTGATTATGAATGTCTGTAACAAAATAAGAGCCTATTAAACTAAATCTCTTCAGGCAAGGGAAAGCATTTTTTAAATAAGAACTTTTTACTACAAATAATTCAGGGATTACACATTTGCAATCTTTTAGGTAAGAAAATGAGATTTTAATTGAAATACATTTTGTAGGTTACTTCCACAGTTAATAATCTGCCTTAAGTGCTTCTGCATCTTTTTTAATTCTGAGTTTCAGAACACTGGGGTCTCCTAATTTGCACTTGGCCCCAGGCCTTGGAAAAGGCTTGGCTAAGACACACATTGCACATCTTTTGCATCTTTTCTTCTGATCCTACTGCACATATCATATCACTACAGAAATGTATTATTAATGACAAATGGCAGAGTTGTAATCGGGGGCGTCCCAAGGCAAGATGTCGCCTGAGGCAGGGCTGAGATGCCCCCCCCCCCCCCCCCCCGGGCCAAATTCTGGCATCTTCCCCCTATTCCCCAATTTGACCTTCTTTTTATGTTTTTTTTTAAAGCTGACCAAGGCAGCGATTCCCATACGCTGCCCTGCTGCTGGCACTGGCCTCTTCTCTTTTGCAGCTGCCTCTGAGGAAACAGGAAGCTACAGCAGAGATGCAGCCACAGTAAAGGGAAGAGGCGGGTGCTGGCGTCAGGGCACCATATGGGGATCACTGCCACTGCTGGCTTTAAAAAAAAACAACATAAAAAGAAGGTAAAATCGGGGAAGAGGGCAGAGGAAGGAAGGGGGGAGATGCCGCTCCTGAAAGAGTGCTGCCTGAGGCCTCCACTGCATGTGGCCTAATGGTTGAGCCACCCCTGGTTGTAATGTCTTGTCACCTGCTTTCACCATTAAATGTTTTCTATGGTGCAGTAGCTGCCTAATGGTTACTGCAGTGAGCTGAGATCCTGGGGAACTGGGTTTGATTCCCACTGCAGCTCCTTGTGACCCTGGGCAAGTCGCCTAACCCTTCATTGCCCAGGTACAAAAGCACCTTAGACTGTTTGAGCCCACTAGAGACAGAAAACGTACCTGCTTATAACATGTGTAGCACTATAAAAATAAGTAGCAGTAGTACTCAACTTGCTAGACCTTGAAAAGCCCCATTCCTCCTGAAAATGATGATTGAAGAAGTGTAATAGTTGTAGGCAAAGAAAAGAAATGTAGCGATGTTCAGCTAGCGGCTCTCAGCATTTGGCTGACTGCCACCAGCATTATGCCTGGAAGTTCAATGCTGGGACATGTCCGGGCTTTGGCATTAAATTTCCGGGTTTGTGGAGCTGGCTAAAGCACAGCCAATTAAGGGGCCCTCCAACCTGGAACTACCGCTGGCTAATGGCGGAGCCTGGCAGTAGTTCCCACCCCCAGCACTCTTTCCTATTTATGCGGTGACCTTGGTTGGTTTAGTGCTGAACATTTTTACTGCAAATAATTACAGGGATTAGATTGTCAACTTTAGGTAAGCAAATGCAATTTTAATTGAAATAAATTTTGAATGTTACTTCCACAGCTAATAATCTGCCTCAACTGCTTCTGTATCTTTTTAATTCTGAGTTTCAGAACTCAGAGGACTCCTAATGTGCCCTGGGTCCCAGGCTTCTGAAAAGCCTTGGTACATCTTTGCTGAATATTAGCACAAGCGGCCAAGGGCCGATTCCGCCCCCAGAATGCCCCCAAAATAGCCAGTTTTGCTTGCGGCACTAAATGGCCACCAAGACTCCAAGTAGTCATCTTGCATTATTACCATAGTACTGCGAGATGACTGCTGAAGTTCATGGTTGACTCCCAGCACAGTCCTATGTAGCAGAAGTGGGGCTTATTGCTGCTCGGGTGTACCCTTATACCAGCATGGATTCCCCTATTATGTTTTGGGGAAGGCCTGAGCTCAGGGGGCAGGGCTTCTTCACAAGGGACACCTGGATTTTGAAAAGGGGGATTGGTATGGTCAGGACTGTTAGGGGGGAAGGAAATCGGGACATACAACACTGTCGGGGGGGGGGGGGGGGATACAGTAGAGGAGTGCTGTTGCAGCCTCTCTTATTGGCCCTACTTGCTACGGCTTGCCGGTAGCACAGCTGCACGCACTTCCTCCTTTTGAGGTGGAAGTAAGTCTGGCTGAGCTGTTGGCATTTCTGACAGCTAGCACATAGTAACCACCTGTGTGCTAGCTGGCCAGCCCTCCCCTCACCCATATCATGCCCTGATTCTACTTTCTCCTGTGTTAAGCAGCTAACATAGGGATTTTAGCACAGCAGCTATTTTTAAAGCAGGAGACGGTAGCACTATTGTCAACCCCCAAGTTAACTGCTTAACACAGCTTAGTAAAAGGGCTCCTAAATGTGTTCAAAAAAAAAAGACTACAACTGGAATTGGTTAACAATATAATATTTAAGATGTTCCTTCCTGGTTTCCCAGAATTGTAGATGGTACAGACTATAAATATTTCAAATACAGAAGTTAGTGTATCCCCCTCAAGCAGCGTTGTAAGATGTTGAAGATTTTTCTAGCACAACAGTCTTGACACCAAAAAAACATCATAAATAGCTTACCATCCATCGTCATGATAATAAATCCACTTTACTGTACTCCATTCTCTTTAGATATACCAAATTTATTTAAATTTTTTAACAACCAAAAAAAAATTACATTTCCCAAGATTAGAAAATAACCTTAATCTATTGAGACAACTGGGAATAATCTCTTCCATCTGTACAATGACATGATTTTAAGTTATCTGTTTACATTAAATATATAATGCAGTCAATCCTGGCCAAATCGGTATTATCGAAAGCCGATTTTGGCCGGCTTCAACTGCTGTTTCGTTGCGGCGCCGGCCAACCTTCAAGGTGGCGTGAAGGCGGGACGAGGGGCGGGGGCGTGGGTACGAGATGGCCGGCTTCGCCTTATAATGGATAAAAAAGAGGCCGGCTCAAACGAGCATTTCGCCTGTCGGACTTGGTCCATTTATTTGGAGGACCAAGTCTGGAAAAAGTGCCCCAACTGACCAGATGACCACCGGAGGGAAGCAGGGATCACCTTCCCTTATTCCCCCAGTGGTCACCAACCCCCTCCCACACACACAAAAAAAAAACAAAAAAACTTTTTTTTGCCAGCCAGTATGCCAGCCTGAAATGTCATACCCATCTCCTTGACAGCAGTATGCAGGTCCCTGGAGCAGTTTTTAGTGGGTGCAGTGCACTTCAGACAGGTGGACCCAGGCCCATCCCCCCCTACCTGTTACACGTGCTGGTTAATGTAGAGCCTTCCAACCCCCCCAAAACCCACTGTACCCACATGTAGGTGCCCCCTTCACCCCTTAGGGCTATGGTAATGGTGTAGAGGTGTGGCGAGTGGGTTTTAGGGGGGATTTGGGGGGGCTAAGCACCTGGAAGCTATTTTTTATTTTTTTGTAAGTGCCCCCTAGGGTGCCAGGTTGGTGTCCTGGCATGTCAGGGGGGCCAGTGCACTACAAATGCTGGCTCCTCCCACGGCCAAATGCTTTGCATTTCGCCGGGTTTGAGATGGCTGGGTCCGGTTTCCATTATGGCTGAAAATCGGAGCCGGCCATCTATCTAAACCCGGCGAGCGATTTGGCTGGCACCAAGCGTATTTCAAAAATACGCTTGGCTCCACCCGCTTACACCGCCAGCCCCGAAGATGGCCGGCCATCGATTTCACTGGCGCCGTTTGATTATGCCCCACTATGCATCCCAGAGCTCTTTGAGGCCTTTTTCCTTCTCAATAAATCAAAAAATAATAAATAAGGAAACCCTTGAGGTCAAGATTTCAGGCTTTAGTCTATTTCTAACCTTTGGGATTTATTTAGTTACTTATATTCTAACGTTTTTATTGTGCCATGTTGGACGTTTTACTGTTTTTTTCTTGTTCTGTATGAAGCTTATCAACCAACATGTTTTACTTTTAACAAAGATGATTAAAACAAAAATAAGTTTTGGATGTTACTGAATTCTATTATTCTGTATTTCCAGTTTTGGCACAGTATAAGCCATCACAAGAACAAAATATAAGAAAATCAATGGACTGCATTAGGGGCGTATAGCCCATTTAGTTATGTTTCAACAAATGAGAGATCTGTTTCATAGAAAATATTTTGATTATTTTGACTTATAAACCACTTGTCCCTGAAACATGCTCAAACAACAGAATAATCCATTTGTGTATGTAAAAGGTAAACTTCTACAAAACAGATGAAGATGTGATTCCATGTGCCCCAATGAAAGGAGTGTTTAATTCTACTTTCATTTTAATTTCAGTATATTCCATCATATTTATAACACCAGGCTTCCCAAGGCAGATGACAACATTTAAGATGGAACCCATTAGGAAACAGGATATTCTCACTGAAATTTGGCCATCTGTATTGTATATAGTGTATTTATTTAGTTTTTAGTGTAGAAAAATGAGAAAATACAGTTTAAAATTGCTGTTTCTATTAGCTATAATATTTTAAAGCTGTTTTAGTGATATACAATTGTTATTTCATGATATTTAAACCTACATGTGGGAAGCTGTTAAATAAATTAAAAAGCTGTCCAATAAGTAAAAAAAACAAACAAATGGAAACACAACTTTTGTCCTCCACCTTTTAAGGCACTGCCTATCCAATTGAAACAGCTTTAGACTTCGGCCATTAATGGACCATTAAAAAAAACTGACAATGTGGATGCAGCAGTTCATAGGTTTCCTTGCTTTGTTTCGAGTGAACAGGGATGACGGCTGCGCTGGTAAGGGGAAACTTAGATTGTCCTACTTGGCTTCCTTGCTTACAGTGGAGTAGATGGCTCACATCCTCTCCTGCTTATTAAACCTCCTTGGGCAGAGCCGATAGCGCATGCCTGAAGGCTGCTGTGACCCCGCTTGCTAATTGCCAAGCCAACTAGTTTCCAATTCCCACCCAATTGGCCTGGTTTTAAGGTTGGTAGCGGGCGAATTTCAGAGTAGTTGCTGATTTTTGGACCCTTTTTTTTTTTTTTGGGGGGGGGGGGGGGGGGAAGAAGAAGGTATTCGAAGAAGTTTTCTAGCTGCACTTTAAGCCTCATTCTGGGGCTCCAATGGCTTCTCTCGTTGTATAATGGCATTCTTGGGCTCCATCCCAATAGGAGAGAGAAGAGAAACAATACTATTGGACAACCGGAATGAGGCTTGAATGGGCTAGGTAACAGCTGACGTCATGCTTAATTCTAACGCTAGCTTGCTTGTGCTACTGCTACTACTCTCGGGCAGGCTGGCCAATGAAACGACAGCGAACTCTAGACCAGGTCGATTGGAGCACGTGGGCCCTCCCTGCTCCTCTCAGCCGCTGGGAAACAGCAGCGGTAGTGGTAGTATGGGGAAAAGCAACCTAGTAGCGCTCTAGAAATGTTAAGTAGTAGTAGTATGGGGTAAAAAGCCTTAAAAGCGGTCACCTGACCCGGTGGCCCAGTGGGAGACTTTCCCGCTTTGATGGGAGTGCGGGAGATGACACGCTAAAAGCGGAAGACTTGGCAGGTCTGCTCCCAGCTTGAATGCTTCCGTCTGCTCACTGTTACTGGTGGTGTGTGTCTGGTTTCCGCCTCCTTAAATTAGTTTAATTCTGGCAGATGTGTGGGGGGTGGGGGTCACGTGAGATCTGAGCCGGCCGCTGGCCGGAAGTGGAATGCGAGAGGAGACTGGACTGGATGAGAGAAAAGCAGCGTTGTGTTAGGTAAGGCGGGATGGGGCTGTTGTACAGAGAAATGAATGATAAAGTAGCGCTTTTTCTTTATCAGACCAAGGTGAAGGTGATACGTTGCTAGAGCGGCCTCCAGGAATCAAAGCGGTCCTGTGATGTGACCGGCTTTCTTCTTATTAGACTAAGGTGATACATTTGTAGAACGGCTTTCGGGTGCTAACTCGTTTTTCTATGATGTGACCGAAGCTTTCTCTCTCTCCTGAAAAAAAAACGAGCTCCACCACAAATTTTGAATAACATTAAAAAAAAAAATTCTCTGTCAAACGTAGCATGACATTCAGGACCTCAGCTGAGCCCAGTTTTTATGATTTGATTCTTCTCTCTGGAAGCAGCGGCGTCTCTCGCCTGGTGTCAGGAACATCACCGTGTTGTCTTTTCTTTGGATGCGTCCCAGAGAATTGCTTTTTTCCCTCACAGACATTCTGGCTGAAATCCTGCTGCATGTGATGTCCTGAGCATAATGCTGTCAGCCTGGTTGACAGGAATTCAAGCCTCAAGGTGTTGAACTGTTTACGCCCCACACAGTGTTTTGCTAGCATGGGACATGTTACTGTACTTTTGAAAACAGATACCAGCCAGTTCTAGATAAATCAGATCTCTGTGTCCTGCCATTATACCCACCCAGAGCGTATGGTAAGTTTAAGATGGAATCGAAAGAGAGTTCGGTGCATTTTGTGTGTCAAGGCTCCTCAGTTCACCAGAGGCTTATGAGGGGATCTGCATCTGCCAGAAGATACTGTGCATGCATCCGACTGGAGCTCTCTGCGGCATGGCCCAGAGCAAAAATTTGCAACCCAGTGGGGATGAGGGGGCACGTTAATCATAGGAGAAAGGCATACAGTATTAAGATGGACTTGGGATAATCCACTTATTTCTAGGATAAGCAGCATAAAATCTGTTTTTACTGTTCTGGGATCTTGCCAGTTACTTGTGACCTGGATTGGCCACTGTTGGAAATAGGATATTGGGCTTGATGGACCTTCGGTCTATTCCAGTATGGCAACGCTTATGTTATGTTCTTAAATTCATACCATGTATTTGTTCAGACCAGAATCGGCTAACGCCGTTAACGGTTATATGTAAGCCACATTGAGCCTGCAAAAAGGTGGGAAAATGTGGGATACAAATGTAACAAATAAATAATAAATGTATTTTGCTAATTGAAATTTCACCCCTGGTTCTTCAAGCCCCTCCCCCCCCCCATTCCCCATAAGCTTCATGACCAGCCTGGGGGTGGGGTGGGCAATGCTATCCAGGGATTTCCAGCCCTTGTGCAATGGCAACATCTGGTGACTGGACAGTAGGTAGCGTTGCTGGCTGTGGCTTCCACTCCCTGTGGCTGCAGTGGGTTGGGGTTCTACCAGTATCAAGGACGAGACAGTGAAGGCTGATGGCCCTAAAACCTAAAAGGGAGCAGGAGGAGATACTTCGAAGTGACTTTACTAGCAGGTTTAACAACCTAGAAAGGAAAATAGGTAAAAATCAGATCCTCTACCTTAAGCTTAGGGATCAGCAAGTTTTTTGACTGCACATACAGCCTCATTGGATCAGTTCCTTTTTGTTTTAACTGTATGGAAGGTTTGGGTTGCCCAGTACCTGTTGCTCCCTTCATTACTGTGATCTTCCAGATCTCACGTTGCTGTCGCACACTAGTATTGCCAGAGGCTTATCTTTAGTAATTGTAGCTTGGGCCCTTGCTGTAAATCTGTTGACCTAATATTTTCCCATTTCACTTGTTCTGCAGGTAATCAGCTGCCTTTGCTAGTTTCTGCTGGTCAATGTGTTTTTGTGTCTCAAGCTATTTCAGTTGTGGCAAAGATGCTTCCCCAGGGTAGACTACTCATGACCCGTCTCTCTGTGTACTGGAAGCCCTTCTTTAAAGGCAGGTTTCTGCTAGTCACTAACACTCTAACCTGTGGAGCCCTCCTTGCCACCGGCGACACACTTCAGCAAACCAGGGAAATCAGGAAAAATCCAGGATGCAAACGGAATTTGATCCGGACAGGTAAACTTTTTTTTTTTGCCTGCGTTTACACTGGCATAGCTGGTAAAGGCTTTGAGTCCTGAATTTTGTAAAATCTTTTAAAATGTAAGAACACAGGTGTTCTAGGTATTGTCATATTTACTCTGATGTTTAACAAATTACTACATTTATAACCTACAACACATGGAAAAAAACCAAGCAATCACAGAGAGCAACAGGAACAAACAGGAGAGTGGGAATGACCAGAGCGATGAGCCAAGATGAACAAAGCAAGTTTTTATTATGTAAAATAGCGTTTGCCCGCACAAAAATTGGTGTAACAGGCTTCACTGGAACATGGACATTTTAAAAATATTTATTATGTATATTTATTATTTATTTTTATAAGGACTCCTGATGAAGGCTTAGGCCGAAACATGGACCGCTTTGAGTTCACGTTCCAGTGAAGCCTGTTACACCAATTTTTGAACAAGCAAGCGCTGTTTATTTTATATAATAAAAACTTGCTTTGTTCATCTTGGCTTATCACTCTGGTCATTCCCACTCTCCTGCTTGCTCCTGTGATTTGTTAAACTCTGTTGCTACTTCTGGCCAGTATTGTGATGGGGACAGCTATCTTACCTAAGCTAATGGAAAGAATCCTGATGCTTATTCAAGTTCTAAAATGTTTTTCATCCAGGTAGGAGTCTGTTTTTACCCTACCCCTAAATTGTCACCCCCCCCTAAGAAACCCATACAGTTACCTGTTTCCCCATATTGATGGTTTGACATGGAGAAAACAGACACTTGTAAAACAAGGGACTACTTATTCCTTCCTACACACCAGGAACACAAGCTTGGCATTAGTGTATAAAATATAACACCCAGTGTTTTTCACCACTCTGGCATAGTGTATTAGAACTCTATTTTTTTAAATTGGTGCAAGGGAATATGTTTAATTGAAGGGGCCATAGTCAAATGATTTGCATTAATTAATGATATTAATATCATACTTTTTTTTTAATGGCACATTACAAACTCATGAGTACCCATCGCTAAGCTGGAACTCACTTGGAAGGGCCACTTTTGCTAAGGTGCGCCGAAAAATGGGCTGCGGAAATGTAGGCGCATGTTTTGGACACACACAGATCCATTTTTCAGTGCGCCTGTAAAAAAAGGCCTTTTAAAAATTTTTGCCGAAAACAAACGTGTGACAAAATAAAAATTGGTGCGCGTCCATTTGGGGTCTGAGACCTTACCACCAGCCTATGTGCGTCAAGTTGGAGATATTGCCCAATTTTCGCTGCGTGCCAGAAAATAAAATAATTTTTTGGCATGTGTAGCGGTCGCGCATCAAAAATGAAATTACCGCATGGGCCATGTTGTAGCTGGGTGGTAATTCCAAATTGACGTGTGTTGGGCATACGTAGGCTCCTATGCAGCTTAGTTATAGGGCCCCTAAGTGTCTTGCACCATAAACATGAGAAAAATAGCTTAAATTGTTTCTGGGACCTGATTTGCCACACCTAGTGGATGAAGTAAAGGGCCAGTGACAGCATTTGTTTTTTTCATATATTCAGCGTCGGTTCAGCCCCAAATAGGTGTAACTTATTGGTAAAAGTTATGCAGAATAGCTGAATTTTGCTGTGTTCCATGTAACATTTCAGCTGTATCTCTATCCGCCCCCAAACTTGCTTCTTGGTTAATGTGTAATTATGCATATAGATGAAAAATGTAAAAAAAAAAAAAAAGTTTGTGTTTGGCATCAGTGCTAACACATAAGTTATATGTCAAGCACTTTACTTTTTACAAGTTTACAGGTAAGCAGTGGAGACCTTGTATGTTAAAGGGGCTCACCCTATGTAAAGTGTCTGTGAGAAACTCACAAATGGCTCTTGTACTAAAGTGCACTAAGCAGTTAGCACATGAAGTGTGCACTAATTCACATGCTGACTCAGCAGCCTGTTAATGGGCATGGACTATGAATTGTAATTGGTACATAGTACTTTACTGCATGCTGTCATCAACATATAACAGATCTACATACTGCACTTTCTTCATAGTTTTGTTTTATCCGAATGTTAAAGTAGAATGTAATTATGCCTTACTCTCTTTAAATCATTTTTTGTTCTTGTAGGGAGAATGTTTGCTATCGGTTGCTCAATGGGTCCATTTATGCACTTTTGGTACCTGTGGTTGGATGGATTATTTCCTGGAAGAGGGATAAAAACAGTTATGAAGAAAGTATTTATTGATCAGATTATATGTTCCCCAGCCTTGGGGGCATGGTATTTCCTGGGTAAGATTTTATATAAAATTTAGCAATCTTGCTTATATAAGGGACATTTTTTTAGATTAACTACAAGCCTGCAAGCTAACTTTAAAAAAAAAAAAAAAAAAATCAAAACTCATTGTAGACTTTGAAAACACAAGCTAATGGGGGGATATGGTTACTTTGAACTTGCTTTCATGAGAAGTAGACTTTTGAAAAGTCTGAATTGAGGGACGCAAGTGGACAGACATGGGAAAATTAGAAACTAGCAAATGTATGTATACATCATGCACACTTTTGCTTCTAAAGCTCAATTATTTAATATTTTTAAACAATAAAGAAGACATCTGATGCACAAAGCTATGTCAAACTATTGATGAACTTGAGATTTATATGAGAAATTCTTCACTTCCTTGGAGTAGAGGAGTAGCTTTCTGGTTGGGGCATTGGGCTGAGAACTAGGGAAGACAGTGCTTAAATCCTATTTCTCCCATTGACTCTCCTTGTGATTTTGGGCAAGTCACTTCACCTTTCTTAGCCTTGGGTACATGTGTAGATTGTAAGCCAGCTGTGACCAAATTGTATGTTGCTCTGAACACAAGGATGACTACATGTCTTGTAAGCAGGTTAAGTACTACACTAGCTAGAAACTTAATATTGAAAACTATACTGAAAATGACTATTGTAGGACAAGCAGCTTTTCCACCCTCTGGTATCACACACCTTCTCAAAGTGGAGAAAAAAAGATCTTGGCTACTGCTCAAAAGCCCCAAAGGCATATAGGCTACAGCACAAAGCAACCATCATAAGTCAGAAAACAAACATCCACTAAGAACAGTGTTCAGCCAGAAGATCAAAAAAGACTGCAGTGCCACTTCACTGGAAAAAAAACCCAAAATCATAGTAATGGCTATGCAATACACATTGGTACTTATCTTGGGCATAGCTCACTCTCATTAAGGAATCCTATTTTCGCTGCTTCAGGGGATCAATTCCTGTCTCACGGCCCCAGCAGATTGCCATGTGACATGGATGGCAGATCAACAATCAGTTGCTCAAGAACAGACATTCTTCAAAAATTCAAAGTCAGGATGTTTGTTTAATTTATATATTACAGTTGTCTTTACAGAAAGTGCCCAAAGCAATGTACTACTACTTAACATTTCTAAAGCGCTACTAGGGTTACGCAGCGCTGTACAATTTAACATAGAAGGACAGTCCCTGCTCAAAGGAGCTTACAATCTAAAGGACAAATGTACAGTCAGTCAAATAGGGGCAGTCTAGATTTCCTGAAAGGTATAAAGGTTAGGTGCCGAAAGCAATGTTGAACAGGTGGGCTTTGAGCAAGGATTGGAAGATGGGTAGGGAGGGGGGGCTTGGTGTAATGGCTCAGGAAGTTGATTCCAAGCATAGGGTGAGGCGAGGCAGAATGAGTGGAGCCTGGAGTTGGCGGCGGTGGAGAAGGGTACTGAGAGGAGGGATTCAGTAGAAATTCTAAACTCGTACATAAAATCCATGCTCACCTGCATAAAGAATCCGGACCTGCCAAGCTCAGGTTTTGGAACTACTTGCTACCCACCTCACTCTTTTCTTACCCACAGTGCTCTGGTTAAGTATAATGACTGTACACTCTTTTGTGGATTGTTTTTTTAATTCTTTATTTCCCTTGCCCTAACTGTTAGGCTTCCAGCTTGATCTGCACCAGTCTCTATTGGGCAGTGAGCCTTCAGTGGAACGACCTGTTTCGTGTACACATTTGAATTTCCCACCTCCCCACACAAGGGTAGCCTAGCCAATACAGAGGCATTCTAGGCTCAGGACCATGGATGGCTGCTCCTGTGACCTAGCTTTCTGCCCAGTTGTGTTGCCATTGTGAAATAGCTGTGAATTCTTTCTTTCCAGTATCCCTAGCAGGCAGAGTAGCCTGCTGCATGGCCAGTGGGGTTGCTTACTCTTTACTATCATAATGGCCATCATAAATATTCAGTACCAGCAGCTTTCAGGTATGCCTGTCTTTATTTTGAGGTCAGATGAGGGTGGGCATGCTCAGAGTGACATGCCCATAAGCACATATCTTCCTTTCTGTTTAATAAATGACTTGGGTTGCTTATCCCTGATGGTCTTGTATGAAGAATAATAGGGTGCAACTGTCTCTTTAAAATCCATCAGTGTATTCCAATGAATGTTCAATTTTTAGTTATTATAGTTGGTATTTTTTAAAAATATTTAATTTTGTTTATATTTAGGTATGGGATCAATGGAAGGACATACTGTGGAGGAGAGCTGGAAAGAATTCAAAGACAAGTTCTGGGAATTTTATAGGGTAAGGAATTAAAAACAATTTTCAAGGAGGAATTGAAAAGAGAAGAAAAGCTGTTTAAAAAGGTGGTTGCTGTTAAAGGTGTTCATCTCTTTCCTTTAGCTCCCAGATGAAGGTCCTGTGAACTTTATAAATCCATAACACAGAGCCAAGATGCAAAGATGTGGAAAGGATGCCCTCCTTCCCTCCCTCAAATAAAGTTCCCTTTGGTATACTTCTAAATTCAAGTGGCCTAAAGAAAGAGAAAATGACTAATAAAAAAAGCAACAACCAGAAGAAGCAGAGCAAGAGCAGAAAGTCAGCAACTGCCTCTTCCCCACCAATGTGCAAGTTGACCAGAAATCTTATGACAGTAGTAGTAGTGTGGTAATAGAGTTTTTCTTCTGCCTTTTGTTTCAAGGTTATATAGCCATATCTGCTCTGTTTGTCTCCCTTAGATCACAGGATATATGTAGTGAGTGTTCCATTTTAAGCACTCAACATTCAAACAGAGGTGGTAGGAGTTGCCTCTGGCTGGGCGATGTTAGTTCCAGGCCTGAGTGAATTGTAAGCCAGCTTACCTTTGACTAGACTCATTGTTGCACAAGCAATATTGATGTCAGCAAGTCACACTTGTGGGAGACTGAGGAATGCAGACATCGGTGACTGCTCTGCTGGTTGTACAAAGTGAAGACCTACAATGGTAGCAGCAGACAGCTCAGTTAAAGAGAATTTTCTTTCCCTACTCCCTCCCCCCCCCCCTAAAAAAAATAGCTAACAGCTTACCTTAGTAGGTAGCCAGGAAATGGCGCATATCCACTTGACTTTATAAATACTCCTTGAATTTTGAGCATGAGGTTATTGCATGACCCTTGCCTGAGCAGTGTCCAGACCTTGGGAGTTCAGAATAATCCATGAAAAGTATTATCATGTTTTGACATGTTTCTTAACATAGGAAAACATTTTAGCCCAATTTTCAAAGGGAGTTGTGCTTTGGCTGCTGGGTGGGCACAACTGCCCTGTCTGTAGAGCTCCAAAAATGATGTAGGCAGTATTCTGATTAATGTGGGCTGATTTGGGGAGGAGCAAAGGTGGTGCATGAAATATCCATTTAGATGTGGTATTCAGCTGCTAAATGGATAATCTATCCATATAGCAGGCCTAAACTAAATGGATACTGGTGCAGCTGCTTAACTCAATGACCATACCAACTGAAAAATCAGCCATTTTTTTCAGCCTTGATATTGTGCCTAACAAAATGTCCCTTGGTGGATTACAATTTTAAATGTCACAGTAAAACAAAATTATACATAAAGGGATCAAAATATCATCATAAAAAAACATTTCATGATGAATTCTTAAAAACCCCTCTTAACTAACCAGTTGCAAAAGCCTTCTCGAAACACTATGCTTTCTATTTTTTATCTCTTCCTGCAAAAAACAATATAGTGGAAGTGAATTCCTCAAAAATGTGGCCACACAGCTAAAAGCTGGATTCCAGTTGGTGGTATATTATTTTGGATTTTGTCACACCCTTTTCAGTAGCTGCTCAAGATGAGTATTTCCCTGTCCTACAGTGCATACCCGAGGCAATCAAGGGTTAAGGGACTTACTCAAGGTCACAGAAAGCCACAATGTGATATGAGCTAGGCTTCCCTTGTTGTCAGCCCTCTGTTATAATCACAAGGCTATTCCTTCCATTACTTCAGGCCAAACTGCTGATAACGTTTAAATAACCAAAAGTATTTTACATTTCACGGTCCGTTGGACAACTGGTTCAGGTCCTGAAGTATAGGGAACACATAATTGCAGGGTTTGGTCTTAGTATAGTTCTTGCATCAGCATTTGGTATGCATTCTCTTATTTCATTCGGCTAATTTTGTTTCTTTTTTCAAAAAGCAAAGATTTTTGCAAGCTCGGTAATATGATGCGTTTTGAACGCTGTAGAAGCACTAATATCCTTTTGTTTGTCTCCTCCTTGTTTCCAGGCAGATTGTTGTGTATGGCCGGTTGCCCAGATGATTAATTTCTACTTCCTTGCACCCAACTATCGTGTGGTATATGTGAATCTTGTTACTGTCGGCTGGGATACCTACCTCTCTTACCTCAAGCACAGGGTGCGTGCTTCACAGATAAGTCTGAGAACGCCTCCTAATCTGATTTGGAGGTCTAAAGTCATTAATGTTTCCAAGAATAGGTCCAGCTGGGAGATGTTTGGATAGTGTTTTTTATGATATGGTCTCAGTGTTTGTATTCTCTGATGACAGATGGGGGGGAGGGGAGGAGGAATGGAGACACACAGCTAGGAGCTGCCATTCTGATATTTATTTTTCAATTATTTTTATTTTGTTTCAAAAGAGAAACAAAAGGAAATTAAGAGCATAATACAATTGATGAAATATCTAGAACATATGGGAAATAATACAAACATCCATGAGCCCACATCAGCAGGAGCATGGAGTATTAAATCCCAACAAAATCAAAAAGAAAAAAAACTATTCAAAACCAGTACATTTCAGCTGCAGTGATAGTCTTTTAGGGGCCTTTTTACCAAACGGCAGTAAAAGGTGGCCTGTATTGGCGTGTGAGTTTGCCGCATGCCAAGGCTACCTTTTACCACTGTTGGTAAAAGGGCCTTTTTTCAGACGGACTGGTAAATGGCCATGCGGTAAGCAAAATATTGTTGCGTGGACATTTAAAGCTGGAGCCCTTACTGCCTGCAACGGTAGAAAATAAAAATATATTTTCTAGCGCCGTGTGATAATGTGAACCATGGCAAGGCATGGAATCCTCATAAAATACAAACTGAGGCAGTGCACTGTCAAAAAAAAAAAAAGCAAAGGCTTTATTCTGTACAAAAAAAATACCCTGTACCCTCACAGGCTTTTCACTCTCAAAGTCTCTTAGGTTTCTATACAGTATCCACACACAGGTGCTGCTTCCAGCCAGACCCCAAGGACAGCATTCTTACGAGGCTTAAAGCTTAGCCTACCTTGTTTCGGGTCAGGTAGCTTCTACACACTGCTGTGGAGACCCGCACTCCAAGGCAGCTTCTCTCCTCCCGGGTCCTCCTTAACCTCTTCCCTGGGCCTCTATATTGGGCCTCCCTGAACAGTTCTGGCTAAGGGAATTTACCATCCTCCTAGCCTGAGCCCTGCCCCTCAGGCTCAGCCTCTGCTCTTCATTATACTAGTCACTCCCTCACACGCCAGAAGTGGCGCATAACAAAGGCGGAATTACCGCCGGGCTCCTGGGTCAGCCTGATAGAAGACCCAATTCACCGTGCACGAAGCCCACTCTACCTCTTCTGCCCTTTAGTAAAAGGGTCCCTTAATTTCTAACCCTTCCCAGTGGTCTTTGTCCCTACTATTTCTTTATCTAACAGAAGACTTCCCAACTAAGTTAAAGAAAACACAACTTTTCCCTTTTTACATGGAAACTATTAAAAAAAAAAAAAAAAGGCTTCTAATGCAGGTATTTGGGTTTTTAATTCAAGAAATGACTACGTTTCACCTAGCCATGCTGTTGGCGTGGGTGAATAGCACATCCCTTTTCTATAACAAGTCATCTAAAGTACTAATTGCATGCGTATATTACAGAATAGATAGCACTTCATCCTGTGAATGTCATAGTTACATATGTAAGTTCAGCAGTAAAATTAGTTTATCTTGTTGGGCAGACTGCCTTCAAATACCCCCACCTTCAAAGACAGAAATGAACCAATCTCATTCCAGGAAAAAAGATTTTGAGTTTTATATGTTAAAGAGCATTTTTAATTTTGTGTCATGTGATGTTAAGTTGTTTATCTAAGGTCCTTAAAATGGTTTTTTTTTCTGTTCCAAATGTGTTTGTTCATAACCGAGTGACTTGATACAAAAACATCTTGGGAGTCTAGAGGATAGATCTGTCTGCTTATATGTGTGATTGCTTACCAATTACCATTGATAAGTTTTGGCATTTCTCTTTCCCTGGCTCCTTTTCTGGGGGGGGGTGGGGGTGGAGAAAGTGGCCTGAGAACCGGCTGCCTTTCAGGTGCTGTGGAGGACTTGCAGCTCATCTGCATATCCTTACAGCCTTCTCCGGGGTGACACCCAGGTCCACTCCGATCCACTCAGGGCCTCCGCTCTAGGTGCCGCGCGCGTTTTTCTCTTTACATCTAATCTTCTTCCCAGTTGCTAAAGTACCTCAGTTGTTTATGGCCCCTATTCACATTCTCTTCCTAGCCCTGTCCCCTCCTTATCTTTTCCCTCACCCCCTACCTCTCTCCGCTACAGGAACTCACTGCCCATCCATCGACTTCATCACCTCACCTTCTCTCCTACCCTCTTCCTCCCTCTTGGCTTTTAATCTCCGTCTCTTTCTTCCCTCTATTTTGCCTTCCCCATTCCACCTAAATACCTCTCACCTTCGATGCCTTCGTGGCCACGCCTCTCCTACTCTCCTCCGCTCTTTTACTCCTTCTCTTACTCTCAGCCGGTGACATCAATCCCAATCCTGGCCCTCCTCACCAACTATTTTCCCAACTCTACAGATCTCACCGCGACCTCTCTAACCTCATCTCTATTCCTCTACTCCCCTCCTCTTCTCTGCCCTTCTCTTGCACCCTATGGAATGCCCGCTCTATCTGTAACAAACTCCCCTATATCCAGGACCTCTTTATCTCGCGTCACCTCCATCTGCTCGCCATAACAGAAACATGGCTCTGCCCTGATGACTCTGCTTCAGTTGCAGCCCTCTGCCATGGCGGTTATCTTTTTTCACATACTCCTCACCCTGCTGGTTGCGGGGCCGGTGTTGGACTACTTCTCTCTCCCTCCTCCAGATTTCAACCCCTTCTTCCACCTCAATCTCACTGTTTTTCCTCATTTGAAGTCCACTCTATCTGCCTTTTCTCTCCTCTGCCTCTTTGACTAGCGGTCATTTATCGTCCCCCTGATAAGTCCCTTTCATCCTTTCTCAGTGACTTTAAAGTCCCCCTCTCTCATCCTTGGTGACTTTAATATTCCTGCTAATGATCCTTCCAACTCTTATATTTCCAAGTTACTCGCTTTAACATCCTCCTTTAATCTCCAACTATGCTCCACCTCCTCCACTCATCAAAATGGTCACTGTCTTGATCTCATCTTCTCCTCTGTTCACCCTCTAGTTTCCTTGCCTCTGATCTTCCCCTCTCTGATCACCATCTTATAACTTTCACTCTTAAATCTCCTCCCTCCCAGTCCCGTCCTATCTTATCTAATTTATCTAGGAATCTTCAAGATATTGACCCTTCATCTCTATCCTCCCATGTTTCAAATCTCCTCTCTACTGTGGCACCATCCACGTCTGTCAATGAGGCTGTTTCTTCTTACAACAATACTCTATCCTCTGCCTTAGACACTCTTGCACCTTTGATGACCTGCCCTATAAGGCGTACAAAACCCCAACCTTGGCTTACTTCTAATATCCGCTACCTACGTTCCTGTACCCGCTCCGCCGAACGCCTCTGGCGGAAATCTCGGGCCCTTGCTGATTTCTTACACTTTAAGTTCATGCTGACCTCCTTCCAATCTGCTCTTTTACGCGCCAAACAGGATTATTATATCCAACTGACCAACTCTCTTGGCTCTAACCCTCAACTTCTCTTCACCACATTGAACTCTCTCCTCAAGGTGCCCCCTCCCCCAACTCCCCCTTCATTATCTCCTCAGACCCTTGCTGAATTCTTTCACGACAAGGTTCAAAAGATAAACCTTGAATTCTCTACCTCGCCACCTCTCCCTCCACTAGTCCGTTCCCCTCTCTCTCCTTCCCCTCATTCCTTTTCCTCCTTTCCTGAAGTTACTATGGAGGAAACTACACTTCTCCTTTCTTCCTCAAAATGTACCACCTGTGCCTCTGATCCCATTCCCACTCACCTTCTTAATGCCATCTCACCTGCTCTTATTACTTTTATCTGTCACATTCTCAACCTTTCACTTTCCACTGCAACTGTCCCTACTGCCTTTAAACATGCTGTGGTCACACCTCTCCTTAAGAAGCCTTCACTCGACCCTACTTGTCCCTCTAATTATTGACCCATCTCCCTCCTCCCTTTTCTCTCCAAATTACTTGAGCATGCTGTTCACCACCGCTGCCTTGATTTTCTCTCCTCACATGCTATTTTTGACCCACTACAATCTGGTTTTCGCCCTCTCCACTCAACCAAAACTGCACTTACTAAAGTCTCCAATGACCTACTACTGGCTAAATCCAGAGGTCTCTATTCCATCCTCATTCTTCTTGATCTTTCTGCTGCTTTTGACACTGTCGATCACAGCATACTCCTCGATACCCTGTCCTCACTTGGATTCCAGGGCTCTGTCCTTTCCTGGTTCTCTTCCTACCTCTCCCTCCGCACCTTCAGTGTTCACTCTGGTGGATCCTCTTCTACTTCTATCCCTCTGCCTGTCGGCGTACCTCAGGGTTCTGTTTTTGGTCCCCTCCTCTTTTCTATCTACACTTCTTCCCTTGGTTCATTAATCTCATCCCATGGCTTTTCCTACCATCTCTATGCTGATGACTCCCAAATCTACCTTTCTACCCCTGATACCTCACCTTGCATCCAAACCAAAGTTTCAGCATGCTTGTCTGACATTGCTGTCTGGATGTCTCAACGCCACCTGAAATTAAACATGACCAAAACCGAGCTTCTCATTTTCCCCCCAAACCCACCTCCCCACTCCCCCCGTTTTCTATTTCTGTTGATGGCTTTCTCATTCTCCCTGTCTCCTCAGCTCAAAACCTTGGGGTCATCTTTGACTCTTCTTCTCTGCTCATATCCAGCAGATCGCCAAGACCTGTCGTTTCTTTCTTTACAACATCCGTAAAATCCGCCCCTTTCATTCCGAGCACTCTACCAAAACCCTCATCCACACCCTTGTCACCTCTCGTTTAGACTACTGCAATCTGTTTCTTGCTGGCCTCCCACTTAGTCACCTCTCCCCTCTCCAATCGGTTCAAAACTCTGCTGCCCGTCTCGTCTTCCGCCAGGGTCGCTTTATTCAAACTACCCCTCTTCTCAAGTCGCTTCACTGGCTCCCTATCCGTTTTCGCATCCTGTTCAAACTTCTTCTACTAACCTATAAATGTACTCACTCTGCTGCTCCCCAGTATCTCTCCACACTCGTCCTTCCCTACACTCCTTCCCGTGTACTCCGCTTCATGGATAAATCCTTTTTATCTGTTCCCTTCTCCACTACTGCCAACTCCAGACTTCGCGCCTTCTGTCTTGCTGCACCCTACGCCTGGAATAAACTTCCTGAGCCCCTACGTCTTGCCCCATCCTTGGCCACCTTTAAATCTAGACTGAAAGCCCACCTCTTTAACATTGCTTTTGACTCGTAACCACTTGTAACCACTCGCCTCCACCTACCCTCCTCCTTCCTGTACACATTAATTGATTTGATTTGCTTACTTTATTTTTATTGTATTTTATTTTATTTTTTTGTCTATTAGATTGTAAGCTCTTTGAGCAGGGACTGTCTTTCTTCTATGTTTGTGCAGAGCTGCGTACGCCTTGTAGCGCTATAGAAATGCTAAATAGTAGTAGAGAACAGCTGGTCAGCTTGCGATTCCCGACCACATTGCATTCACAGAGGAAGGCACAGTAGAGCAATGTTAGCATTTCCTCTATTCAGGCTCATAGATGGGGCAGCTAGGCCCAAGGTTTCCACCAAAACAGTCAGTTTCGGCTGAAACCATGGCTGTAGCCTTTCAGCCAAAACGGGGCAGAAAAAGGGTTTTGGCCAGTTTCAGTACCAAAACCGAAATTCGGTCAGCCTCTACACTGTCACGTAATGCCTGTGCACTACCCCTAGTACCCACCTAAAGTTAACCCTGTGGCCACCTGTAATGTGCTACTCAGCACTGCCCAGGCCTGCCTTCACCTGCATGTGTGCCCCTACACTGGCATACCCTCTACCCACCACTGGGTCCTGTTTGCCTCTGGAAGAGTCTCCCACCCGCAAGTTATTCCCCGGTGGTTTCTAGGGACACTTGGAGCTGCAATCCTGGGGCCTCACAGTTCTTAGAAAACACTCGCAGACCGAGAATACAAACTGCCAGGATTGTTAGTTGGTCCAGGACAACAGAGCTAATAAACTAATAGGTTTATTATCATAAAAAAAAATAAAGCAGTGAATGGTAAAAGTGCTAAACAGAAACCGGTAAAATAGCAAGGACTCAGTAGTAAAGCTAACTAAACACTTTTTCTTACTACCTGGGGAGATAGGAAAAGAAACTGCTCACAGGAATTGAACAGGGCCTCAGTGCAGAGGTCTACTTCCTCCCCACTCCCAACTGAGATTGAGGAATTCTAGCACATTCTGGTCTAGGTCTTTGGCACTAAGGGTGTTTGGCCAATGGCACTACAAATTACTTTTCCCCTCGGGGATTTTCCTCTGTTTCTTTGGGGAAGGTAAGCTAAAAAGAAAACTGACCTCTGCTACAGCTGTATCGTAGAGGTCAAGCCTCCTGCTGGCCAAAGGAAATACACTCGAGAAGAAAGGTGTCAGGGCAACGTTACAAATCACAAGCATGAAAGTCTCCTGTTTCGCCACAGTACTACTACTACTACTACTACTACTTAACATTTCTAGAGTGCTACTAGGGTTATGCAGCGCTGTACAATTTAACAAAGAGAGACAGTCCCTGCTCAAAGAGCTTACAATCTAATAGACAAGTGAACAGTCGGTCCGATAGGGGCAGTCAATTGGGGCAGTCTGGATTCACTGAACGGTAAGGGTTAGGTGCCGAACGCAGCATTGAAGAGGTGGGCTTTAAGCAAAGACTTGAAGACGGGCAGGGAGGGGGCTTGGCGTACCTATTCTTAAATCAACAATCTTAAACTTAAGTGGTTGGAGATTTTATGAATATAAAAATGTATTTGGTAATTTGTTGCAAGCCCCTTCTATCTAGAATTTCTCTTGATAATGTAATCTGCTTTGCACTATTCAGTTAAAAGCGGAATAAAAATTGTACAGTACAATTAAAGACCCAACAGTAAGAGCTCATCAAGACCACAGTGTATGATTTTGCTGTGTCTGATGTTCTGCAGACTTAAATTGTTAAACATTGTTTTTGTAAATCCTTATTCTCCCCCTCTCCAAAGTTATTCACAGATTATTTTCTTATTTACAGGTGGATGAGGTGACAGATGACCTTGATGCAGAGTCCAGAAGTGGCATTTCTGTTGATCATCATGCCAGCATACCACCATCCTTACCTAAACAGCTGGATGATCAATTCTAGTGATTTATTTTAAAATGTACCAAAAAATTAAAAGCATGGATATGTTCAGAGACTATAGGAAAGCAGTGATACTTCAAGCACTTCTTTTGCGATATTGGATTTATTTTTGTGTTTTGACTTCTACCAACAAACATGGAAAAGTTCTCTTCCATACCAGTTCTCGGACCCCAACTGATTTTGGAGCTGCCAAAACCCTTGATCACTGAATTAAGGCAGGAGGCCTAAGGCTAACGTACCAGCAGGCTGGCATACCCGACCTTTTGTCTGTGGTTTTCCTTGGGGACATATCTGCCTCATATGTGGTTCAAGCTTTTATTCAATAATGGATCTTAGACCTAGAGCACCATGAACATAGGTATGCTGTGAGGCATGAACTAAGGCCCAAATAACTGACTTTTACCTATCACTGTAGAATAACTTAAAGCTCCACGTAATGTCCCGTTCCCATCTCATTGTTTTGTGTGTTCTCCTTCATCCTTGGGTAAGTCGCTGTGGGTCATGATGAATGTTCTTCTCACCTTGATCACCTTTTATGTGAATAACTGATACATATCTATCTCTTTCAGAGTAAGATGGTTGAGTGTTTGTAGAAGTCTTTTATAAACCATATAGCTATGCCTCCCAGCGCCAAGTGTAAAATTGGGTAAAATGACCTTATATTTGGTTTTGCTCATGACGATGTCCTGACATCTGTACAGGAACAGGGGACTACAGGTAGATTTAACATGGACCTCTAAATTTCTTCTGTCAGGTAACAGTTCGAAGTAGTACCAGTAGCTTTCTTTACTCTTATTTTTTCTAATCTTGGGAATTTTTTGTGATTCAGAGGCAGTCTGCTATATTCTGTTCTGTTTGTTGAAATCTGCTGGTTAATGTGCAGCAATCTCATTTCTTAAAAATAACTACTTTTATAAAAAAAATGGAGGAAAATAATTTAAGAACTTAGTTTGGTATTGAAAAATAAAACCATATTCTAGTGATCCGATTCACTGTATAAATTTGGTGAGTTTGCATTGATCTTGTATCTTGCTAAACTTATTTAGAGCAAAAGCTGTTTATTAATATCAGTAACAGTAACATGCGGCACCTGCAGAATCCTCAGGTAAGTCAACAAACAGCCATAAAATAAAAAGCTCTCCAGCCCCTAGTAATAGCCCCTCCATAGTATATATTCCTGATCCCCCATTTCCTACCTACCCAATAGAGAATGTGGTATTAAGGACCTTTGTTCTTATAGCCCCCAATAATGAATAGTGCCAAGAAAATGTACCATATACTTAATTTCTACTCAACCTCCCTTTTTCCCAATATATATGCTTAGGGAAGTCTATATCTGTTTTTCTCAGAAGAACACTCAGTGGAGAGAGAACTATATTTTGGCACAATAATTGTGGAAAGTATTGGTTAAATGTTCTCCAAAACTGTGTAATGGCTCTGTAGTACCACAATGCATGAATATAGGTGTTATCACTTTCTGTGCATTTCAGGCCCACAGGGGAATCTACTTGGCCTGCCTTGTGAGCCCTTACTTCTGAAAAGTACACTTGATGCAATATACAGAATTGGCATTCATGCAAATTTGCATTATATACAACTGAAGGGATCTGTTTAATGTGCTGGGAAAGGAGTGGTGTACTACCTGAGTGCCCAAGACTAGCACTTCACTTTGCAGCCAACATGCTATAATTTTTAGAGGACACCAGCTGATTAGTCATTCAATTAAGGTGGGATACGGAGAGCCTGTAACTTAGCCCCTAAACATGACTGCCATCCTGTAGGGTCCGAGGACTGAGTGTAGTAAAGCAGTTGCTGATAAGTTGTGGGGAAAAAAAGTCCCCTGGATGATTAATTCCCAAGTCAAGTTTTTAAGTTCTCATATAGGATAAGCTTATTATCTCTCCCCAAGACATGTTCCAAATCTCAGCCCAACTCAGTAACACCAAATGCGGGGAAAATGTAACATTTCCACAAATGGGTAAAAGCTCACTAACCTGAGGATTTCAATTCAGAAGTTTCACCATTCTTTCCACCCCTCAAGCTTTTGAGGATGTGGCAAGGAGCATCTAGGCGCGTGTAATAGATAATGTAATTGCCAAGGGGAGAATTAAGCAGCATCACTTTTAGTTCAAGTAAAGACTTCCCTCTCAAACAGTCAGTCATGTTGAGACAAACAAGCCAAATTATATTTCTTTAAATCTGGCAACTCCAGGCCTCCCACTGACCAATTACCATATAAAAAAAATCCAATTTTATCTTAGACTTTTTCCCGCTCCAACAAAATTTAGGGCCCCTTTTCCTAAGCAGTAAGCCCAGCACGGGCTTACTGCTTGCTAAACAGGAAGTACCTCTGGGCTACCGCAGCAGCCCTGCAGTAGTTCCCACCCTTAGCACGCTACAAAAATAAATATACCCGATTACCTCCGGATACACTCTAGCGCTACAAAATATATTTAAATGTACCCAGTGGTAATCGGGTTATGACCGGGTTAGCGCAGGAGCCCTTACCACGACAATGGGTTGGCGGTAATGGCTCTCCCCCCCCCCCCCACCTGAAATAGCCACGTGGCAAGTGCTTTACTTGCTGCACGACCATTTCCTGCAGGAAGGAGACTTCCCTTTTACCCCCTGCGGTAAAAAGGGGCCTCGGCATGTGTGTAAAAACACGTGCCGATGCCAGTTCAGGCCCCCCTTTTGCTGCGGCTTGGTAAAAGGGGCCCTTAGTGACCTATGCAAGTTCTTCAAATCTTGCTGCAATAGCCAGATAGGAAGTTGCAAGACATATAACTAGTTTAGGTAGAGCATCATCTCGCTGAATTTATTTTAAATGGGAAGGTATGTAGGAAGGAGGTAATTATTAGTGGAGGACAAAGCTTAGTAAAGCAGGCATTACAACCATCTGCTCTGCTAGCAGGAGGAGGAGGGCAGGGGAAACTTTGTTTTTGTTGACAAGCTCTATGGCTTCTGTTGTAGCTTTTTAAGTTTTCACCATTCATCAAAATGGTGCTACCTAATCACCTAGTAGTGTGAGAACTGAGAGATTGTTCTTAGTATTGCCCTAATGTCAAGCAAACTGGGGTAACCCAATGAGGAGGGCATTGCTAGGTCAAAAAAAAGCAATGCCCTGAATTCATTACATTCTACTTTTAAAGCAGTCTTAATGTCCTAGCTGCTTAACCCCTATAACCTGGTTTCTAATTTACTGAAATTCATTTGAAAAACAATTTAGTCACTACAGAAGGAAGTCGGTGTAGCATATAAAACAGAGACCTTGACATGCAGCTTAACTGTATACAATAGGTACATTACATACATGGAGTTTGGAACAGGGTCTCCTTTCTTCTGAAAAGAGCTGAATTTGATGACCTCCTTCACCTAAGCTAGGAATACAAGCATTTAAAAAATAATAATAATAATAAAAAAAAAAAAAAAAGCTCCTTTACAACAGGCCCTTGGAGCCAATGAGTGTTTCTCTGTGTGGTCTGTAATATAATAAAACCCTCCATATGCTATCAAGCCATCTATAATCACTTCACTTCAAGTGGGCTGGTTTCAAACTCCCAAAAGAGCTTGCAGACTGGTCAGGCCTGGTCTGTAAGAAAAAGTACATGCACAGAGACCTGAACCCATACTCCCCATGCATACTTTAATTCCCCTCATCCCCTATCAGAACATTACTTTTACCATAGTAATGCTGGTAAAAAAAAAATTTTAACATGGAAAAACAAATGTTTCTTCATGTAAAATTGTCAGTATGTAGCAGCAGCAGCAGCACTTGCCTACAGACAAACAGGTTTTTAATCTTAGACATAAACCACTAACTGAAAACCAGTCATCGTATCTGCTTGTTGACGCAGCCTGAAAATACAGTTTTTACCATCCTTGGATTAAGAATTATAGGGGGTCAAGTTAATATGGGCATCACAGCCTAAACAATAAAGGACAAGGTACATATGTTCCTGGTTCACACAAGTGCAACACAGTGACGTAGCTATGGGTGGGCTTGAGTGGGCACAGGCCACCCAGCGGTGGCACCCCACATCAACATCTCTCCTCTGTAACACATATTTTTTTTTTTTGGGGGGTGGGGAGTGGTGGGGGGGGGAGGGTAGGAAAGCAAGTCTCTCCACTAGCTGGATGTGTTCCTCAATTCCCAGGATACCAAAGGGCTCAGCGGCTTAAAAGGACAAAGGGAAACAGTCTACTATGATCCAGCCAACAGAATATTCCCTCTTTCAAGAAAAAGCAAAATTAACAACAAATATATATATATATATATATAATGAATCATTCAGGAGGTTTATGGATGAGGTAAAGAAAACTGCACATCCAATAAGGTAAATATGTATGTTTTTTATACATTGAATTCATTTATGGAAGTCCATTCCTTTTGCACACAGGTTGCCTTAATAGATATAAAGTATTAATCACTCATCCAACACATTAAGTAATAAAAGCTATGTGACTTCCATTTCTAACTGCAGAAAGTATGACAGATTGTGTTTGCTGTGTTAGTCCACTTGGACATATGCAAATAAAAGCATACTGGCGTACCTGTTTCGGAAGTTCTCCCTAGACAGCAGAGAAATGCAGCCACATTATGCATGACGGGCCCAGGGAAACATCCCAGAGCGATGAATAAATGTGTCCAGGAGCATTTATGTCACTTAACCACAGATTCATAGACAATGGAATGGTAGGGTAGCCAGGAGTGGTCATGGCCCGGGGTTTGTGCCCTTTATATTCAAGTTCCAGATGCCAAAAAGGTGGGCTGGGCTGAGAGGCTTCTGCCATGTATTCATTTGTAGAGCTCGAAGGACTGGTGCATGAGTACTGTGTACATACTTTAGACTTCCTGCAAGCTTTGAGCATTACTACGGCTTTAGTGAGTTTCCTAGGAACTGGAGATAAGAGCAACACCTCTGGTGTTATATTGTTGGGAGGAGGCAGAGGCAGGGGACTATCTGCTTCTTCCCAGAATGTTCCCTCACCTCCCTGCAGGGATAAGCAGGAACAGGACTAAGTCTCAGACTGGTATTGAGACTGCGGGAGGTAGACTGGCTAACTCCCGCAGTTGCCAGCAAACCTGGAAATTCAATGCCAGGGCCATATCTGGCCACCAGCATTGAATTTTCAGATTATTATTTTTTTTGGAGGGGGGGGGGGGCACCGCAAACATAGCAGGTTAAGCCAATATTCATCAGCTGACTGGCTAAGCTACAGTGGCCAAAGATAGACTTGCTAGTTAGATGGGTCTATCTAGTCGCTAAACTTTACCACCGATTTTCATCAGTTGACCGGTTATCGGCTATGTCCTGCAACATAGCTGCTGACCAATCTATTAAGTAGGAGATAGCTGGCTATCTCCCACAGAATACTGGTGGATAGACGGCTTGAGGGTATTTAACCAGCTAGGTACTGTTCCTGGCCAATTATATACTTTTGAATAGCGGCCGGAGTTTGAAAGAAAGCGGATGGTGCCCCCCCCCCCCCCCCCCGAGACAGGTGAGGGGGGAATGGCCAACCTGCAAGGGTGTGCCAAAAAGGAAGGATGCAATGTCCTGAACAAATTTCTATAGCAGGGAAAGGAGGGCTTTGCATGTCAGGCCCCCTGCAGCTGGTAAGAGGAGGGGCATGGTGCACAGTGCCTTGGAGAAAGAGGCCCCTTCAGTACAGCAGTTGTGTTTGGCCTCTGCATGCATTTTCCCTTTATCCTTGGGTTTCTTGTAGGCCACTGACCTCCATTGGGTGCTGCATAGAAGCTTCCAATGCAGGCTGTGGAGCTTTTGCAGCTGAGTGGGTGGAGGTGTGGTGTTCACAGGCTGACCATATGTAATGTGAAATGAGTCCCTTGGGCTGTGTGAGTCTTGGGCTGCTGCTGCACCCTGTCACTTGGAGAGGGGAAACTGCCTCTGGTTGGGCAAGAGAGGAGCTGGAAACACTGTGGCCTTTGGAGTTGATGGAGGATGCCAGTAATGGGCCTGATGCAGCAGTGGCAGCTATGCTGAAGGTTGGAGGCATGCAGTAGTGGAGGATAAAATGGTACAGGAGTATTGTTAGGGCTGTCACTGCAGTGAATTAGGCGGTGGGGGGGGGGGGGGGGGGCCAGAGATTTACAAGTAAAGCTGTGAACGTTGTGCAGAGGAGAGCTGCCATCTTTGTGGAGCATGGACAATTCATATGGGAGAGGGAGGGAGGGAGAGCTACTAACACAGGAAGGTTGGCGCATGTTCAAACGGAGCCATAAAGCTTCGGCAGAATGGATCTGTCATGAATGACATCACCCCAAGTATGTGTGCAGAGAAGGGTCAGTCAATAAACAAACTGAAGATGAGACCTGTCTCTTTTGGCCTAATTTAATATATCTGACAAGCTTTCAGGAGTTAACGTCTCTTCATCAAGTCAGCAATGCAGAGAAGGTGATTTGTTTGTTCAGCCTTATTTTCCTATTTCATTCTAGCTGTTCTGACCCCAGCAGCCTGCTCTGTTTTCCTGGGTAATGTTTTATATACATCAGCTGATGAGGTTTTATAGTTTCAAAAGTTAACACTTCATGCCTTCAATTTAGACTAGTGTTAGCAGTGTGTGTGTGTGAATTTTAACACCAAATGCAAAAGCGTGAAGTGCATTTACAGTGCTGTTAACCACTCCAACTCCCTCCCACTGAATTATTGGGCTGTAGAAAGGTATATTACAATAGCTTACAAAGTAGGCAAACCAAGGATGAAGCTCATTGGTTGATACAAGTTACCACAACATTTCTAAGACACTTTTCCTTCACACCAAGTATGAAAAGATTGGGAATTGCATTTTCTTATTTATATTATAAAACAGAAGTGGACAGACTGAGTGAAAAACAGGATCAGACACTTAAAAACTTAAAAAAAAAAAAAAGGGCTTCCATGCAAGTGGGAACAAACCACTTTGCACTTAGGTCATAAAAGGGTGGCTTAGGATCCTTTACTGCGGGCTCTTTTACTAAGCTGCAGTAAAATTTTCAGTTATGGCAGCATAATGCAGGATTTTACTGAGTGATAGCTGCAAATTTAGTGTAGGAATTATTGGGAGATGTTCCCAGTATTTGCCTTAACGGATGCTGCATCGCACTTGCAGATACTGCATAGCACTGTGCTTGGAGTAACGGTTCGCCTGCTAACTGCAAAACTGTTGATTAGCACTCATTTGCAGCGGGCTAGGTCACAAAAGGCCTCTCGCCCATTCCTCGCCCCACAAACTCAAACTCCATTCCCACCCTGTTCCTGCAACTGTACAAAATCTCATTTGTACAAAGAGTTATTTTATCAAATGATGGAACTGGTGCAGTTGAGTTTGAGTTTGCAGGGACAGGGTGAGGATGGGGATAAAATCTGTCCCTGTGTCATTCTCTACCGTGTGAATACTGCAAAGCCCCTTAACGTGTGCTAGTCATTACCTCCAGTAAACCACACGTTAAATGCTTGACATAATTTAGGAAAAGGGGCCCGTTTCCCTACGCCCTTTCCACTCCTTTCCTTGCTCATCCCTTGTACTTGCCACTTCTCCCTCCTCAGCAGCTTATGATAAAATCATGAATCAGCTTCCATTTCACACATTCTTGCTGGATATTAACACAGATTACAAGCACTGTTCTCCCTTAAAAATGCAACTTTTAAAATAAAGTCACATACAATCTGAATTGAGACATTCCACCTAATAAAAGCTGCATTACTACAATATTAGAAAATCCTAGCACGTTAGAAAAGTATAAAATAATTCAACAGAACACACAGTTCCAACAATAGGGTTCAAAGAACCATGAAAGAGAAGGATGCTACAGACATGCCTGCTGATAGTTCTTCTATCACAGAACAATATGTCTGCAGGAGGAAAACCCTATCTTTGACCAAACCATCTTCCCTTCCACCAGAATCAGTTCTGCAACATACGAAAGACTTAAAAGGTTCCTTAAAAAGCTACAACAGATCATGTAACAACAGGCCGTCTCAGGGTCTCCTGGGTTGGAGGAGGGGTTTGGGAATCATAAGCACGCTCATCTCAATAAGCTGGCCTGGAGTCATAAGAGTCCAGACAACGGGCCATCACAGTAGTATTTTCAAAGGATAAGAGTCATGGGGATGGTGGAAGCGGGTTGTTCACAAAAATTGGGATCATAAGTTTCTTTTGTCTCATGCTTTTTGGTGCTTTGCTTAATGTTATATCATTTCTTCATATCACGTAATTGACTATTACTACTTAACATTTCTAAAGCGCTACTCGGGTTACGCAGCGCTGTACAGTTTTACAAATAAGGGTAGTCCCTGCTCAAAGGAGCTTACAATCTAAAGGACGAAATGTCAAGTTGGGGCAGTCTAGATTTCTTGAATAGAGGTATAATGGTTAGGTGCCGAATGCGACATTGAAGAGGTGGGTTTTGAGTAGGGATTTGAAGATGAGTAGGGAGGGGGCTTGGCGTATGGGCTCAGGGAGTTTATTCCAAGCATAGGGAGAGGCGAGGCAGAAAGGGCGGAGCCTGGAGTTGGCAGTGGTGGAGAAGGGATTTGGCAATGCATTATTCCTCCACGACCCTCCAGACCGGTCAAGACGCATTATTGTTCAGCAGTTTGCTGTATGGTTCTTTTGATCCTGAATAAAAACCGTGAAAACTTAAAAAGCTACAACAGAAGCCATAGAGCTTGTCAACAAAAACAAAGTTTCCCCTGCCCTCCTCCTCCTGCTAGCAGAGCAGATGGTTGTAATGCCTGCTTTACTAAGCTTTGTCCTCCACTAATAATTACCTCCTTCCATATCATCAAGCTGATCAATCCATAGACTGGTGGGTTGTGTCCATCTACCAGCAGGTGGAGATAGAGAGCAAACTTTTGCCTCCCTATATGTGGTCATGTGCTGCCGGAAACTCCTCAGTATGTTCTCTATCTCAGCAGGTGGTGGTCACACACAGCAGCAGCTCTGGCTAGGCCTCCAAGCCTAATTTTTAGGTTTTGTTGAGTGCCTGGGGTTGAGGGCTCTTTTGAGCAAGTGCAAACCTGGTGGTGCCAGGTCCCTCCTTTTCTCCCCCCTCCCGCTGGCTCCGTTTAAAAAAAAAAAAAAAAAAGAATTTTTAAACGTCCTTAAAGGCGTTTATTTCGACGTTTATTTAAACGTTCATTGCAGCTACTCACTGGGACACCAGTTCGTTACAGCTCGGAGCGGACAGCAGGTAATTTTTACCTTTTTATAGCGGGCAGGGGGTTCCCCGATTCTTCTCCTCGTGGCATATGGCGTCGGAGGGCGAGGGCGCAAAGGGTCGCTCCCCAGATCGCTTGAGCGCTTCTAGAGGGGATGCGGGGGTCTTACAGCCTGATTCGCCCTTGTTGGGTGACAGTTTCGTGACCGATGAATGTCCCGGTCCTTCCTCCGGCGTGGCGGTTTTTCCCGCCATAAACGCCCATCCCCCGCTCCTCGCCTCCGCCATCTTGGCCGGCCACGCGGCTCGGACGGCTTCTTCGTGGGCCGCCCTTGAGGTTGGAGACATTAATGCCATGAACGCCCTTAATTTGGGCGACGGCACAAAAGCGGCTAAAGTTAAGCGCCGTTCTTCCCGCGCGGCTCCTTCGCGGAGTGTCGCGCCGGACGCCATTTTGGATGCGCAGCATGTCTCTCCCCCGCTCTTGCGAGCGCCGGTTGAGGGTGCGTCTAGGGCTGTTGCCCAGGCTGCGGAAGTGCACAGTCTGGGGGGTTTTTCCCCCGTGTTTGTTTTGCTGCTGCATCAGGCTTCCTCATGCAAAACGCTGCCCCTGCTCCCTCGTCTGGTAAAGAGGTTGAGGTTCCCAGAGGTAAACGCCCTCGGGTTGATTCCCAGGCCTTGGAGGACTTTGTCTCCTCCGATGTAGATGAGGGCAGCGTGTCTGAGGTCTCCCAACGGTCCTTTGCGGATTCCTTGGAGGAGACGGATCCCCGCTCGCATGGAGCGGATGACCCCTCTGCAGCGGCTCTTTAGCTCAGAGGTTTTGCCCAACCTGTTAGTGCAGGCCATGGGCATTTTGAAGATTTCCTCTCCGGAGGACGTCTCTCCCTCAGCCCCTGTTGGCTCTGCCATTATGCTGGGGACGAAGCGCCCGCCTAGAACCTTCCACATGCATGATGCCATGCACTCCTTAATTTCGGCTCAATGGGATGTCCCGGAAGCGAGCCTTAAAGTGGCTAGGGCTATGTCCCGCCTCTATCCTTTGGCTGTGAGTGAACGTGAGGCCTATCTGTGGCCTACCGTGGATTCTTTAATCACTGCGGTGACTAAGAAAACGGCGTTGCCGGTGGAAGGTGGCACGGCCCTAAAGGACGCCCAAGACAGAAGATTGGAGGCGGCCTTAAGGTCGTCCTTTGAGGCGGCTGCTTTAAGTTTGCAGGCCTCAGTTTGCGGCTCCTATGTGGCCAGGGCGTGCCTGACTATGGTGCAGCGGGCTTCCCCCTCGGATCATTCCTTGAGGGCTGTTTGGCCGGCCCTGGAATCGGGCTTAGCCTATTTGGCAGTCTTGCTGTATGATGTCTTGAGAGCCTCAGCTAAAGGCATGGCTCAGACAATCTCTGCGCGGCGGTGGCTTTGGCTGAAACATTGGTCTGCTGACCATGCCTCTAAATCCCGCCTGGCTAGATTGCCTTTTAAAGGCAAGCTGCTCTTTGGGGTCGAGCTGGACAAAATCGTGACCGATCTCGGCACGTCTAAGGGCAAGAAGTTACCAGAGGTCAGGGCTCGGGCTAGTACTCGCCCTGGTACCTCCAGAGGACGGGCTCAGGAAGCCCGTCGGTACCGCCCGGGCAGGTCGGGCTCCTCTGCCCTCTCTTCCTTCAAGAGGAACTTCTCCCCCAAGCAGCATTCCTTTCGCAGAGACCGCCGTCCCGGAGGTGCTCCCTCCGGTCCTCCCCCAGGGTCTCGTACCCAATGACGGGGCCTTGGTCCACGCCTCAGTGCAGATTGGAGGACGGCTGTCCTCGTTTATGGGCGAGTGGACCACAATAACTTCAGACGCTTGAGTGCTGGAAGTCATCAGAGACGGCTACAAGCTAGAGTTCTGCCGACCCTTAAAAGACGGGTTTGTACTCTCTCCCTGCAAGTCTCCGGTCAAGCTGTGGCAGTGCAGCAGACCTTGGACAATCTGTTCCGCCTGGGAGCGGTCGTTCCGGTGCCAGAGAATCAGCCTGGCAAGGGACGTTACTCCTTTTTCTTTGTGATTCCAAAGAAAGGAGGTTCTGTACGGCCTATCCTCGACCTCAAGGGGTCCATTGGGCCTTGAAAGTTCGGCACTTTCGCATGGAGACCCTCCGCTCTGTTATAGCGGCAGTGAAGGCAGGAGAGTTCCTGGCATCCTTGGACTTCAAGGACGCGTACTTGCATATTCCCATCTGGCCTCCTCATCAACGCTTTTTGCGTTTTGCAGTACTGGTCGACACTTCCAGTTCAGAGCCCTCCCGTTCGGGTTGGCTACTGCTCCGCGGACCTTCTCCAAAGTAATGGTGGTCATCGCGGCCTTCCTGTGGAAGGAAGGAGTTCAAGTCCATTTTTATCTGGACGACTGGTTGATCCAAGCCCCTCTTATGCAGAGTGCGGCAAAGCTGTGAACCGGGTGGTTGCTCTTTCGAGCTCCCTGAGGTGGATCATCAACCGGGAGAAAAGCCAGCTGCGCCCGACTCAGTCCCTGGAGCATCTGGGAGTTCGATTCGACACCCAAGTGGGCAGAGTGTTCCTGCCAGACAATTGGATTGTCAAGCTTCAGGCTCAGGTGGACTAGTTCCTAGTAGCCTCTCCTATTCGGACTTGGGACTATGTGCAGCTGTTGGGCTCTATGTCGGCCACGATGGATGTAGTGCCCTGGGCCAGGGCTCATATGAGACCACTTCGACAATCTCTGCTGCTGCGCTGGACTCCGATGTCGGAGGATTATGCTGTGCGCCTTCCCTTGGACCCAGCAGTGCGCAAGGCGCTGAGCTGGTGGACGCAGACAGACAAGTTGTCTGCAGGAATGCCTCTGGTGACCCCGGAGTGGATTGTCGTCACGACGGACGCCTCTTTGTCGGGCTGGGGAGCCCTCTTCTTGGGAAGGACAGCGCAGGGGCTCTGGTCTCCTGCAGAGGCAAAGTGGTCTATCAACCTCCTGGAACTCAGAGCCATTCGGTTGGCGTTTTTGGAGTTCATCCCGGTACTGGCGTTGAAGCCAGTACGGGTCCTGTTGGACAATGCCACGGCTGTGGTCTATGTCAACCGCCAGGGAGGTACCAAGAGCGCCCCTCTAGCCAAGGCAGCCGTGAATCTATGCCAGTGGGCGGTAGCGAGCCTGGAGCAGCTGTCAGCAGCCCACATTGCCGGAGTCATGAATGTCAAGGCGGACTTTCTCAGTCGCCATACCTTGGATCCCGGAGAGTGGCAGTTATCGGCTCAGGCGTTCTTGGATATCACGAAGCGCTGGGGCCAGCCGAGCCTAGATCTATTGGCGTCATCGGCCAGTTGCCAAGTGCCGCGTTTTTTCAGCAGAGGACGGGACCCTCGATCTCTGGGAGTCGATGCTCTCCTCTAACAGTGGCCAACACAAGAGCTTCTCTATGTGTTCCCGCCCTGGCCCATGTTGGGCAGGGTGCTAGACCGATTGGCAAAGCATCCGGGCTGGATAATCCTGGTGGGGCTGCCAGTGGAGCAGGGTCTGTTACATCAGGGTCCCGTGGTGATGGAGGATCCCTCCCCCTTTGGGCTTACGGCCTGGCTATTGAGCGGCAGCGTCTGAGGAAGAAGGACTTCCCAGACAAGGTCATCGCCACTATGCTGAGAGCGAGGAAGCGCTCTACTTTTACTGCTTACGCCAGGGTTTGGCGTACCTTTGCAGCGTGGCGAAGCAGGCTCATTTTCTTCATTCACTGCTCCAATTTCTTCAGTGTTGGCATTCCTGCAAGAAGGTCTGGAGAAAGGCCTGTCGCTCAGTTCCCTTTAAGTCCAGGTAGCGGCCCTGGCTTGCTTCAGGGACCGCCTGAAGGGTGCTTCCCTGGCTTCGTAGCCAGATGTGGTGCGTTTTCTCAAGGGAGTTAAGCACCTGCGCCCTCCTCTGCACTCAATGGTGCCTGCGTGGAATTTTAACCTGGTGCTCAGAGCATTACAGAAGCCGCCTTTTGAACCCTTGTTGAGGGCATCTCTGAAAGACCTGACGTTGAAAGCAGTCTTTTTGGTGGCTATCCTTCAGCCAGAAGAGTTTCTGAGCTCCAGGCACTATCATGTCGAGAGTCTTTTCTGCAGTTCACTGAGGCAGGAGTGACTATTCGCACAGTGCCTTCCTTCCTGCCCAAGATTGTTTCTCGCTTCCATGTGAATCAGCAGCTCAGTCTCCCTTCCTTTCGTAGGGAGGACTACCCAGAGGAGTACTCTGCTCTTAAATATCTGGATGTGAGACGAGTCATCATCAGATACTTGGAAGTGACCAATGATTTCCGGAAGTCGGATCATCTGTTTGTCCTGTTGGCAGGTCCTCGTAAGGGTCTGCAGGCTGCTAAGCCTCCAGTGGCAAGATGGGTCAAGGAAGTCATTGCCGCGGCTTATGTGGCCGCGGGGAAGGTGCCGCCTATCCAGCTGAAGGCTCACTCCACTAGAGCTCAGGCGGCCTCGATGGCAGAGGCCGGGTCCGTCTCCTTGGAAGAGATATGCAAGGCGGCAACTTGGGCATCGGCCCATACATTCTCCAAGCATTACCGCTTGACTGTGGCGGCACGGGCGGAGGCCCGGTGTGGAGCTTCAGTGTTGAGTTCAGGGATTTCTATGTCCCGCCCTGGGTGAGTACTGCTTCGGTACATCCCACCAGTCTATGGATTGATCAGCTTGATGATATGGAAGGTAAAATTATGTATAATCATACCTGATAATTTTCTTTCCATTAATCATAGCTGATCAATCCATAGCCCCGCCCAGATATTTGTATGGTTTCTATTCTGGTTGCATTTCAGGTTCAAGTTTAGTCTTCAGTTGCTTCAGGAAGACTTCGGGTTCAAGTTTTTTCACTTGGATTCTTCAAGAGTTGAGACGAGTTTGTGTATCAGTGAGCTGCTGCATTCCTCTCCCCTCCGTTTTACGGGGCTGGATTGAGACATAAATTCTACCGGCACTCCCTCCCGCTTCGTGCGGTTGTAGGGCAGTTTTGTACCCCTCCCGCTTCGGCGGTGCTAGGGTCAGTCAGCTCCTCCCGCGGTTGCGGTTGCAGGATAAGCCAGATCCCCCCGCATCGGCGGGTGTGGTGTCCCTCCCCCGCTCCACGGGGATGAGCTGGACGGATTCCCCTCCCCCACTTGTGTGGGGATGAGCTGGGTTAATTCCCCTCCCCCACTTGTGTGGGGATGAGCTGGGTTAATTCCCCTCCCCCGTTTCGGCGGTGGTGAGCTGGGCAGAGTGTCCCTTTGTGGGTGTAATTCTCTAAGTGCTGAGTCCTGCAGATGGAGCTTTGATATCGACATACTGAGGAGTTTCCGGCAGCACATGACCACATATAGGGAGGCAAAAGTTTGCTCTCTATCTCCACCTGCTGGTAGATGGACACAACCCACCAGTCTATGGATTGATCAGCTATGATTAATGGAAAGAAAATTATCAGGTATGATTATACATAATTTTACCTTCCTACATACCTTCCCATTTAAAATAAATTCAGCGAGATGATGCTCTACCTAAACTGGTTATATGTCTTGCAACTTCCTATCTGGCTATTGCAGCAAGATTTGAAGAACTTGTATAGGTCACTAAGGGCCCTTTTTACCAAGCTGCAGCAAAAGGGGGCCTGAACTGGCATCGGCACGTGTTTTTACACACACGCCGAGGCCACCTCCCAGGGCAGGTGCAACTGAGAATCATTCTTGCTTCCCCCTAATTATCCTTGGGACTCAGAAGTGTAGGTAGGATCAGGGGGAAGGGGGACACTTACAGTTACCCAGGGGTATTCCCCCTTGGTTCTACCCCCCAATATACCTAGTCCAGTCGTTGCAATGATGGTCCAGGGCTAGGAGACAGGCATCAGGCTGGAATCCTGCAGTCATAGGTTCTGAATCTGGCTCCTAAATACTGCCCTTAAGCAATGGCCACCTCCACTCTTTTGCTCTGGAATTGAATTGGGGACCTTTTGCATGGCAATGGCAGTGCCCTGGACCAGCCTGGATTTGAGTGCTTTTTAAAATGCACTGACTGTTTTAGAAAAAGGAATGTAAAAACACCCTTTGTACAACAGGACTCTGGAGTGTCTAGCATAAATAGCCCTGTTTTTGAAAGTAATGCGCCTGGAGCTACTATTGAATTACTATTCAAGCTAAATCCAACTCCCCTCCACCTTGTAATCTGCTGGTTTTGGTCTCCTGCTCCTTTTGGGCTTCTGACTGAACCAGGAGCAGCTTCTGGCTTCATTTGAAAGAGCCCAAGGCTCCTGTCCTCCCCTCCCCCCTTAGCCCACCATTGCTGTTATTGGTTTGGGTTCAATTCCCACTGCAGCTCCTTGTGAACTTGGGCAAGTCACTTAACATCCCCATTGCCCCAGGCACAGAAACTTAGATTTCATCTCTCTAGGAACAGAAAAATTACCTGCATACAATGTGTACAGCTCTGCGTACATCTAGTAGTGCTATAGAAATGATTATTATTATTAGTAGTAGTAGTACTATTAAACCAATGGTCCATCTAGCCCAGCATACTGTTTCCAACAGTGACCAATGCAGGAAAAATGTCAGGAAATATTTTTTCACGGAGAGTAGTGGATGCTTGGAATGCCCTCCCGCGGGAAGTGGTGGAAATGAAAACGGTAACAGAATTCAAACATGCGTGGGATAAACATAAAGGAATCCTGTTCAGAAGGAATGGATCCTAAGGAGCTTAGCCGAGATTGGGTGGCAGAGCCGGTGGCGGGAGGCGGGGATAGTGCTGGGCAGACTTATACGGTCTGTGCCCTGAAGAGGACAGGTACAAATCAAAGTAGGGTATACACAAAAAGTAGCACATGTGAGTTTATCTTGTTGGGCAGACTGGATGGACCATGCAGGTCTTTTTCTGCCGTCATTTACTATGTTACTATGTATGTTACTAGCTTGGCTCCCTCCATATCATTTAAGTGTGTACCCCTGAGGGTAGGGAACCTCTTGTCCTTCAACGCTGCAAACTTGTTGAATTTTCAGGATATTCCTAACAAATATGCAGGGAAGAGAGGTGGACACTTATTGCCTCACGCACTTTCATTATGAATTTATCCTGAGAATTGGACTGGAGGATGCCCAGCTAGCCTGTGGAATTAGAGACCTGGACCCTGGCTCTAGCTGTCTGTATGGCAGCACTTGCTACTGCGAGGCACCAGGTTGGCTCAAATTGAAATTCACTCCAGTAGATTATGCTCCAGACAAGACTTGTGATAAATCTTCTGATAAGCACAGAATTTATTTGCACAACATATCTTTAATACAGTCATATTTTTTTTCTTAAGGAAATTTGTATGTTTGACACTTGTTTAACAGAACAGCATATAATGTATTCCCATTTATGTGTATATATTTTTATTAGATATAGTTATCAGTAAACCACAAAAATAAGAGGTATCAATATTTCATGTTGGGTGTCTGTACGTGAAAACACACTGCTTTAATGAAATGGGAGTAAGAAATGTCTCCTATGTGCAGAAGAATCCTGAAAGCAAACTGGGTGTAAGGTCTGTAGCACATTGAGTACAGAGTTCTGTTTTCTCTTCCCCACCCACCTACCCACCTTATAGTTAAAGAGAAAGTTTGGGCTTTCACCCCCCCCCCCCCCCCCCTCATTTTGAGGCTGTGTAGTCCATTGTGTACTTTGTAGGAAGGGTCTGGTGAATCAGTTTAGTTCCTGTGCTTAGGGTACAACTTATCTCGTTAGAACTGGGCATATGATTGTGGTAGTCTCTCTTCAAGGAAGCATCAAACAGTCACGTATGTAGGTGGGGGTGGCCTAGCTGATGTGGGATCCTGGAAATAGTCTTGGCCCCCTATACATCACAGAACTGAAATGTGGGGTGGAGGAGGGCAAGGCGGTAAAAGTCTCAAGGAACAAGACTGACAGGCCTGGCTTTCATAAGTTAGTTGCACTTAACCCAAACTAACATTTTGGTGTGTAGAAAAAAACAGTCCACCATATTTGTTCTTTTAATCAGCTGTGCTTTGTGGAAGGAGCTAAACCAACCTACCTAAGGAGTGTACAGACAGTGCTGCTACAGAACTTGCTGACCTGGCTTGTATTCCTCTGAGTAATAACTCATAAGCAGTTTTAACACCACATGGTACAATCACAACACAGTGTGTTACTCATATTTACAGGTCCATGTACAAGAAAGGAAGACAGCAGCAGAAAGGGAAGGTAGGATTATTTCTACAGTGAAACTCAGGGGATTTAAGCATCTGTGTTGGACATGTAATGTAATAGCAGATCACACAGAAACCTAAGTACCACAGTGTTCTAGTGAAGGAAATTTGACATGCACAGGAAAGAGAGTATGCCTCAACTCCTCCCATCCACATACCAGATGTATGGATTGTGCACGCCTGTCACACCTTTTACCACCCTTGTGATTCACATAGCTGACTGTGTTTCCAGGCTATCCCTAAAGGATGTGTACAAGAATTATATGCGTGTAAATATCTGACCTATAGAGAGATCCTGACCAATGCACTTCCCTCTCCCAGCCTGGCCTGATAAGGACCTGAAGACTGGTTTGAACCCCACTGCTCCTTGCTTTTTGCTCAGATTTGGTGAGTTTGTGGGCTTAGTTTCCCTTTACAGTCTAATGTAATCTAATCACGCTGCAGGTGGCACGAACAGTGTTAGGTGGAAGGGGCAGCTTATACTTGAAGCACTGGTCCTTGGCTTTGAAACTGGTACATTGTTTTCCATGCTTCTGAGCACTCCTTAAAACTACTGCACTTTTCACACACAGTTTGAAGAATAACCCTACTGAACCCAGCTAAGTTTTTACTGAGGGGAGTAATTTCATACAGGGTTCTTTGTGCACCTAAAAGAGCTTTTATAAAAATTATCCCAGGGATTACGCATGTACAAGTATGTGTGGTGACAAGGTGGTGTGTATTTTTACACAACCTACATGCAAGTATGTTCAGCAACGGAGTTCATGTACAGCATGACCAGAATTGTAATTTATAAGTGAACATTTACACCCACTCCAGCGTGCCTATGTGTGTTCAGAAAATAGACTGGAAATCGGTTCCTACTTAGCTTTCACACATAAGCAACATCTTAGAAACAAAGAGCATAATTTTGTAATGGGTTTGTTGAAAAACCTTCCCTTTTTGTGTGTGTGTGTTTTTGTTTTTTAGCATCTTGAAATGAGAATTAAATAGCACAGAGTTAAAGTACTAATTGGCTATGGAGAGCCCCTGCACCAAAGTAGGTTAAAGCAGATTTTGTCCATCACTACAATATTTTGTTCTGTTTTGGAACCAGAGAGAAGGGGAAATGTACATTCTACAAAGCTAGACCTGTACATAGGAGGAGCACAGAGGCAAAACCCAACTTCAAAAGTGCTTAAAAGATGCTTCCTACAGACAGAAGAGTTAACCTAGCACTGCTAAGTAATTCCAGTCTGAATTTTTAAATTAACATGTTGAACCCTGTTTACAAAGTTAGATGTTATGAGATGCTCTTAAGAGCATGTTTGTTTTTGCCCCTATGCTAAGAGGTTTATTGTATATTTTATTTAAATACTAAATAAATAAGATGCATTCAGCAGTAAAGTTTTGTAGGTCACAACAACAATAATAAAAAAAAATCCTTTCAAATACACACATCTTCTCCTATTCAACAACAAGGTCGGCTATTGGTGGGGGGGGGGGGGGGGGGGGCTGTTTTTGTACTGTACTCTTCAGAATGAGTGACTCTCACAGTTTTTATAAACATTTTAAAGTCCTCTAATGCTAGATGTGGTCTCACTCACTACAGCTGACTTAACTACAGGTTACAGAACCAGCTAAGTGGGGTGGGAAGGGGAACAATGTTGGGTAAATTTAGAACTACTTGACTGGCCTGGAAGATGCGAGGGGGGGGTGAGGGGGGCTTCAGCAGGCACAATCCTGATGGGGTGGAGCCTGCTGGTCAGTCAACTGTGGTCCTTGTTTAACTCCTGTGACAGCTGGGTCTGCGGTGTCCAGGCTTTCTGACATCTTTTCACAGATGACGTCCACAAGTCGTTCAAAAGTTTGCTTCACGTTAATATTGTCCTTGGCGCTGGCTTCAAAAAATTCAAAACCTAAGGGTGGGGCAAAATAAGCATTAGCCTGTCAGAGAAGCACAGCTGATTGCTTTTGGGGCAGAGTTGTTTCCTGAACATATCTTTCTACCCCCCCCCCCCCACCCCAAGGAAAACCATACCAATGCTTTTAATGTTTAGTAAGGCACTTATATAAGGAGACTGGAATTTTGAAAATTACTTTGTTTTTTAATGATGCTACTTTGTGTGGATAGCTGTACAAGTAGTGGAATTAATGCCAGCTCTTTTAGAACCGGGGAAATAAACCCACCTTTTATTCTCTCCATTAAAAGAAATTAGAATACACTTTTACAAAATGGTGGCTCTTAGCATCACCTTCACCAGGCTTGGTTAGTACTTTGTAGCCACAGTCTTCTTAGTAAAAAATAGAATTTCCTCCTACTCCTCTGTTTGGCTTCAAGGTGGGGGAAAGCGGTCCTTTGGCTTAGGCAGGGAATATGGCATATTATCAAATTCATTGAATAAGTGGTTCATAAAACAATGCAATCATCATAAAATACAGCCATAGGAACAGCTGCTAGGATTCACCACCGGGGGGGGGGGGGGGGGGGGGGGGGGTTGAAGAAGCAACTGGGCCATAGAAGTGGGGGTGGGGCACTGTTCAAACACCATTTCTGCACATCCAAAGGGTAGAGAGTAGGATCTTGGAACAGAACTAGGGCACCAGGGATTAGCAGTGGGAGTGGGGGAGGACGGAAAAATTAATTCCTACCTGATAATTTTCTTTCCATTAGTCCCAACAGATCAATCCAGAGACTTGTGGGTTGTGTCCCTCTACCAGCAGGTGGAGATATAGCAAACCTCAGAGGTTCTCTCTATGTGGACCTGTGCAGCCAGCTGAACCTCAGTATGAACGATACCAAAGCAGTGGAATGGAAACAATAGAAAACTAGCCTGACATTGTCAGACCAATTGCCGAACATACTTCCACCTATACTTATTTTATTTTTTTAATCAAACGAAGGAACATTCAGAACAACAGAACCTGAAAAAAACTAACCAACCGCAACAAAACTGCAGACAGTAAACCCAGAGGGGGTGGCCTCTGGATTGATCTGTTGGGACTAATGGAAAGAAAATTATCAGGTAAGAATTAATTTTTCCTTCCATAGCGTCCCACAGATCAATCCAGAGACTTGTGGGATGTACCCAATCAGTCCTCAAGTAGGGCGGGCCATCCCCAACCCGGCAGAAATCACCGACGAGCCAAACACCTCATCTTGACGAGCTGCCACATCCACCCGATAATGACAAGTGAATGTATGGACCGAAGCCCATGTAGCTGCCCTGCAGATACCTTCCAGAGAAACCAAATGGAACTCTGCATAGGAGGAAGCTTGAGCTCGCGTAGAATGAGCACGAACTTGTAAGGGGCTTGCTTGCCCAATGCCACGTATGCCGAAGAGAAGGCCTCCTGCAATCAACGGGCTATGATGTCCTTGGACGCCATATGACCCTTCTTACTGCCTCCAAAAAGGACGAAGAGATGGTCAGAAAGACGAAATTCATTCATCACCTCCAAATACCTGAGAAGAGCCCGTCTCATGTTGAGGCAGCGAAGAGCCCGGAATTGCTCAGGGTAATCTTCCTGGCGGAAGGCTAGCAAATGCAGGGACTGGCCCAAGTGGAAACGAGAAACCACCTTGGGCAAAAATGAAGGAACTGTCCTAATCGATACCCCCAACTCCATAAAATGCAGGAAGGGGTCTCTGCAAGAAAAGGCCTACAACTCAAATTCTCCGAGTGGAAGTAATGGCTACTAGGAAAATCGCCTTCAAGGTGAGATCCTTAATCGTAATCCCCGATAAGGGTTCAAAAGGAGGACGCTGAAGCGCTTTGAGAACTAGATTAAGGTTCCAGGATGGCAGAACTGGTACGTGAGGAGGGCGCAAATGATTTATGCCCCTCAAGAAACAAACTAAAGTCCAAACAAAAAAACAGCACCACGGGCCTTTAAAATGGAACAAAGTTCTTTAATGAATGAGCCTTGACCCGACACGGGCCGTGTTTCGGTGACTAGCACCTGCGTCAGGGGTCTACATAAAATACAAAACATAGAAATAATATATTTTTAAAAATTGTTAACATATAATGAATAAAACCAAGAATTAAAAATAATATTTAGACTCATCAAGCATACATATATAAGCCTATATAAACACCTAAAGCATTTAATATTTTAACATTGCATTTAATAATTTAACATTCTCATATATTATTATATAGTAATTTGAAAATAAATGGATAATTAATCAAAACAAAAATGGTAATGGTAACTCACCACAGTGATGACGTGGAAAACTTGGGGAATAACTCGAATATTTTCATCTACAATATTCCTTACTTTTGGACAAAAAATTTTTCATATATTAATATATGTTTAAAATGCTTATTTTAATTATTAATAATATATTTTATAGAAAGGCCATATTATATAATACTGGCTATAACTGAATTTAAAAATAATTTTTTTAAAACATTTTAAAATATACAACAAATTTCAAACATTACACTGATAATATCATGAGCCTTCAAAAACATTCAAATCAGCACAGAATCAATAGATATATACATCTTCAAATATAAAAGCCAAAAATATAATATCTAGTGGCATTACTTGATCTTAATTTTGAAAAAACAGCATTTTGTCACTATATGTGTATATATATATACATATATATATATGCATATATATACATATGTATCTGTGTATATGTATATCTATATATTATAGCATAAACAGGGCTTCTATTATCTTTTGAAGCTCTGGGTATATTTATTTGGTTATCTGCCAATTGCAATTAATTATGTAAACTTTATTTGTAACTGCTATAATGGTATTTTAGCTAATGACAAAATACCTTAAAAATTTGCATTTATTTTGTTATCTACCAGTCACAATTAATTATACAAATGGCATCTTGAATAGTGGCAAAGGATTAACAGGGCTTTAATTCACATATATATGTTTCTCACATCAGCATTCATTTAATAAAATGTCTTCAATATATCTTTTAAAACATAGCAAAGATGATTTTCATAAACAATAAAATACTGACTTTCATTTTAACTCAAGTGTCAAAAGAAAAAAATCTGTATACCTCAAACTATATTGCCAAACAGAAGGGTTTCAATGAGTATAACAAACCATAATGCCACAGACATTACCAAAAAGATTGTGCAATTGATAAAAGTTGTTAAATCATGAGGCAGCAAATACTATAGTGCCTAACTTAGAAACTTCCTACAATTTATTGTCATGACAAAAAACTTACTCCCACGTCTCACGTAGCAAAAGTTATAAAGCACCAAGGCACCTTCACTTTCTGTATCCAAATGGATGAAAAGCTGTGCTCTCAAAAGGCTCTGCTTTTAATACCACGTCACACAGGGTGGAGACATTTTTTGATTAACTTAAGTGAAAACACCTAATCTTCATAAAGCATTAACCTTTATCCTATCAAATGAATTTAGGTGGTTACTGGGTCTAAAAGCCTGCCAGATATGCAGGAATCATTTACTGGGTCCTAAAGCCTACATTATTAAAATGGCCATTTGTTTAAAATATATATAAAATAACAGGATATTGAGTAATTATCAAAACAATTAACTAACTATATTGCAATTTTAATCTATTTAGCAAATCTATAAATTGTATCTTCAATTAACTCTTCATATTCCAATTTGTTATCTACTCTTAAAATGAATATTTATCAAATATTAAATGACCAAATTTAAAAAGATTTTCTGAACAAATATGAACTTACCATACCCCAATTTTAATTTACTAAGTCTATTAATTATATTTTAAATTTAACTGTTCATATACTATTTTATTATGTCATTAAAAAGCTTGTAAATGCTAAAATTGAGTTTAAACAGCACTTCATTCTTATAATTGTATGTTTATATTGTGCCATTATTATCTACCTTGTGAGTCTATAAATTACATTTATAATTAATCATTAAATTCTAAATATAAACTTAAATAATATTACAAACATATGGTTTTATCATTAAATGTACCAATATATTCTAATGTATTTACTATATAAAATGATTATTAAAAAATGAATTAAAATTAATTAAAAAATTAATGAAAAACATTTTTTGAAACCTTAAAAACTAGAATGAAACGTGAGTGGCATTACAAATCTGTAGTTTTATCATAATGTTATGTTGAATATACCCATGCAATCAGATGTTAAACTTAAATAAGTACATGTGTGAATCATTTGTTCATAAATACATGACATCAAACAATCAAAAATATGCTTTGAACCAAGCATATCATACATCCATTAGTCACATATATAAATGTTCCTTAAAGTGAACTGCAAAGAACATCCTTCCAATGTTTGAAAAGAAAGAAAACAACATAGTTTAAATATTCATTGAAAAACAGACAAGTCTATCTCTAGATTAAGTCCTGCAGGAGTTACTGTATTGAATTCAAAAATAGTTCTTTGTTCTCGTTGTAACAAAAGCAGATCAAGGTCACCACCACGCCACGGCTTTTTAACCACTTGATAGACAAAAAAACGGAGATCAGACGGGGAATGCGATTGTTCCATATATTATATTAGTGACCTTTGACATTGAAAGTCTGTATACAAATATCCCTCAGGATAAGGCCCTTAATATTTTAAAGGATATTCTTGATAATCGCACAGACAACATGCGGATTCCAACATCCTTTATTATTGAATTAGCAACACTAGCATTAAAAGAAAATTTTTTATGCTTTCAAGGAAAATTCTACAAACAGATAAAGGGAACTGCAATGGGTGCAACTATGGCCCCAGACATCGCTATTCTCTATGTAGCGCAATTTGAAAAAGAATTTTTGGAAACAAATCCATTTCAAGATGAAATTAAACTGTGGAAACGCTATATCGATGATATTTTGATGTTTTGGAAGGGAGATCTTGAAAGATTGCAAACCTTTTATACCTGGCTCAATTCCCTAGATCCTAATCTCAGATTTACAATGCAACTCCATCAGAATTCTATTGCTTTTTTGGATATAAATATCATTAAAAATATGGACAGGTTTGATACAACAATTTTTAAGAAACCGATTGGCCAAAACCAGTTTTTGCACTTTGACAGTTTCCATAGTAGAAGTCTCAAGGAGAATCTTCCACGATCACAGTTCCTACGGCTCCGGAGACTGTGTAGCCAAATAAATGATTTTGAAGAACAATCCAAACCTCTACAGAAAAAATTCCAGGATCGAGGTTATCCTTCAAAATGTATTACTAAAGGCTTTCAACAGGCTAGAACATCTGACAGAGAAAAATTACTCAAACCACGAGATGATAGAAAAACACCAGATATTGTTTGCAGCCTACAGTTCTCAAACTATTCAAGAGACATTCAGAAAATTATATATAACAACTGGCATATCCTTGAAGAACACAGTTGCTTTCAAGATAAAAAAAGTCACAATCGCACACACTAGAGGAAGGAATTTAAAAGAAATTATTGCCCCATCATCACTGCCTCAAACTAACAATGATCAACGATTAGAACTGGATCATTTTGCTATTGGCCATCATCCATGCAAGAGTTGTTCGGTATGTCAGTTGTCAATGGATATTGTATCCTTTGAACATCCGCAGACTGGCAAAATTTATAAACTGCTGAACCACACTAACTGCAATACCACACATGTCGTATATGTTATTATGTGCCCTTGCTCATTACTTTACGTGGGTAAAACAAAGAGAAAAATCAAGACGCGCATAATTGAGCATAGGAGTAATATCAATCGGGGTAATCTTACTGCCCCACTTGTGCAACATTATATGGAACAATCGCATTCCCCGTCTGATCTCCGTTTTTTTGTCTATCAAGTGGTTAAAAAGCCGTGGCGTGGTGGTGACCTTGATCTGCTTTTGTTACAACGAGAACAAAGAACTATTTTTGAATTCAATACAGTAACTCCTGCAGGACTTAATCTAGAGATAGACTTGTCTGTTTTTCAATGAATATTTAAACTATGTTGTTTTCTTTCTTTTCAAACAATGGAAGGATGTTCTTTGCAGTTCACTTTAAGGAACATTTATATATGTGACTAATGGATGTATGATATGCTTGGTTCAAAGCATATTTTTGATTGTTTGATGTCATGTATTTATGAACAAATGATTCACACATGTACTTATTTAAGTTTAACATCTGATTGCATGGGTATATTCAACATAACATTATGATAAAACTACAGATTTGTAATGCCACTCACGTTTCATTCTAGTTTTTAAGGTTTCAAAAAATGTTTTTCATTAATTTTTTAATTAATTTTAATTCATTTTTTAATAATCATTTTATATAGTAAATACATTAGAATATATTGGTACATTTAATGATAAAACCATATGTTTGTAATATTATTTAAGTTTATATTTAGAATTTAATGATTAATTATAAATGTAATTTATAGACTCACAAGGTAGATAATAATGGCACAATATAAACATACAATTATAAGAATGAAGTGCTGTTTAAACTCAATTTTAGCATTTACAAGCTTTTTTAATGACATAATAAAATAGTATATGAACAGTTAAATTTAAAATATAATTAATAGACTTAGTAAATTAAAATTGGGGTATGGTAAGTTCATATTTGTTCAGAAAATCTTTTTAAATTTGGTCATTTAATATTTGATAAATATTCATTTTAAGAGTAGATAACAAATTGGAATATGAAGAGTTAATTGAAGATACAATTTATAGATTTGCTAAATAGATTAAAATTGCAATATAGTTAGTTAATTGTTTTGATAATTACTCAATATCCTGTTATTTTATATATATTTTAAACAAATGGCCATTTTAATAATGTAGGCTTTAGGACCCAGTAAATGATTCCTGCATATCTGGCAGGCTTTTAGACCCAGTAACCACCTAAATTCATTTGATAGGATAAAGGTTAATGCTTTATGAAGATTAGGTGTTTTCACTTAAGTTAATCAAAAAATGTCTCCACCCTGTGTGACGTGGTATTAAAAGCAGAGCCTTTTGAGAGCACAGCTTTTCATCCATTTGGATACAGAAAGTGAAGGTGCCTTGGTGCTTTATAACTTTTGCTACGTGAGACGTGGGGGTAAGTTTTTTGTCATGACAATAAATTGTAGGAAGTTTCTAAGTTAGGCACTATAGTATTTGCTGCCTCATGATTTAACAACTTTTATCAATTGCACAATCTTTTTGGTAATGTCTGTGGCATTATGGTTTGTTATACTCATTGAAACCCTTCTGTTTGGCAATATAGTTTGAGGTATACAGATTTTTTTCTTTTGACACTTGAGTTAAAATGAAAGTCAGTATTTTATTGTTTATGAAAATCATCTTTGCTATGTTTTAAAAGATATATTGAAGACATTTTATTAAATGAATGCTGATGTGAGAAACATATATATGTGAATTAAAGCCCTGTTAATCCTTTGCCACTATTCAAGATGCCATTTGTATAATTAATTGTGACTGGTAGATAACAAAATAAATGCAAATTTTTAAGGTATTTTGTCATTAGCTAAAATACCATTATAGCAGTTACAAATAAAGTTTACATAATTAATTGCAATTGGCAGATAACCAAATAAATATACCCAGAGCTTCAAAAGATAATAGAAGCCCTGTTTATGCTATAATATATAGATATACATATACACAGATACATATGTATATATATGCATATATATATATGTATATATATATATACACATATAGTGACAAAATGCTGTTTTTTTCAAAATTAAGATCAAGTAATGCCACTAGATATTATATTTTTGGCTTTTATATTTGAAGATGTATATATCTATTGATTCTGTGCTGATTTGAATGTTTTTGAAGGCTCATGATATTATCAGTGTAATGTTTGAAATTTGTTGTATATTTTAAAATGTTTTAAAAAAATTATTTTTAAATTCAGTTATAGCCAGTATTATATAATATGGCCTTTCTATAAAATATATTATTAATAATTAAAATAAGCATTTTAAACATATATTAATATATGAAAAATTTTTTGTCCAAAAGTAAGGAATATTGTAGATGAAAATATTCGAGTTATTCCCCAAGTTTTCCACGTCATCACTGTGGTGAGTTACCATTACCATTTTTGTTTTGATTAATTATCCATTTATTTTCAAATTACTATATAATAATATATGAGAATGTTAAATTATTAAATGCAATGTTAAAATATTAAATGCTTTAGGTGTTTATATAGGCTTATATATGTATGCTTGATGAGTCTAAATATTATTTTTAATTCTTGGTTTTATTCATTATATGTTAACAATTTTTAAAAATATATTATTTCTATGTTTTGTATTTTATGTAGACCCCTGACGCAGGTGCTAGTCACCGAAACACGGCCCGTGTCGGGTCAAGGCTCATTCATTAAAGAACTTTGTTCCATTTTAAAGGCCCGTGGTGCTGTTTTTTTGTTTGGACTTTAGTTTGTACTTTGTTCCCTCTCTTTTGTTATACCTCAAGAAACAAACCACATCCGGGTGGGAGGCGATGGACACCCCCTGAAGCCGGCCTCTAAAACATGCCAGAGCTGCCACCTGCACCTTAAGAAAACTCAACAAGAGTGATTTTTGTACAGCCTCCTGAAGAAATGCGAGGACAACCGATACTGAAGCCGAAGCCGCTGACAATCCCGAACTCGCACACCACGAATCGAAGGTAACATAGTAGATGACGGCAGAAAAAGACCTGCACGGTCCATCTAGTCTGTCCAACAAGATAAACTCATATGTGTTACTTCTTGTGTATACCTTACCTTGATTTGTATCTGCCATTTTCAGGACACAGACCGTAGAAGTCTTGCCCAGAACTAGCCCCATTTTCAGGACACAGACCGTAGAAGTCTTGCCCAGAACTAGCCCCACCGAAGGTATGCCACACCCTAGCATAAGCTATCGAGGTGGATCTTTTCCAAGCCTACAGCATCGTACCGATAACCGCGCCCAGATACCCTTTTTTTTCAACCTCACCCTTTCAAGGGCCAGGCTGTAAGACCAAAGGGGAAGGGATCCTCCATTGTGACTGGCCCCTGCAGCAGGAGACTGTCTTGCCCCGGTAGCAGAAAATGACGATTGAAGAGAAGCCTGATCACATCTGCATACCAGGGTCGTCTGGGCCAATCTGGGGCCACTAGGATCACTCAACTGGGATGACTGGCAATTTGAGTCAGTAACCTGCCACGGTAATTGGCCATGGGGGAAAGGCATAGAGAAGGCCCCTGGGCCAAGGTTGAAGAATGGCATCGATGCCTTCTGAGCCCAGCTCTCGTCCCCTGCTGAAGAAACAGGGAACCTTCGCATTGAATGCGGTGGCCATTAAGTCCATCTCTGGCATCCCCCAACGGGCAGTTATCTGATTGAAGGCCAGAGGGGACAGCGTCCACTCCCTCGGCTCCAACTGGTGGAGACTGAAAAAGTCTGCTTGCACATTGTGACCCCACTATATGAGCCGCTGTCAAGAAAGAGAAATGAGTCTCTGCCCAACGGCAGATCAGGGCCGCCTCGCATGCTAGGGGTGCACTCCTGGTGCCCCCCTGACGGTTTACGAAGGCGACTGCCGTCGCATTGTCCGAAAGAACTCAAACTGAGCAACCGCGGAGAAGAGACAGAAACTCCCGAAGGGCCAGACAAATCGCCCGTAACTCCAAGCGGTTGATGGACCATGATGCCTCCGTCGAAGTCCAAATGCCCTGGGCCATCTGTTGCAGGCAATGAGCCCCCCAGCCAGACAGTGACACATCCGTGGTCACTATCTTCCAGTCCGGGGTTGTCAGAGGAATGCCCGACACCAGATTCTTTTCAATGAAGCACCAGTGCATGATTGTGTGAAGACGGGCCGAACATGGCTCCCGAACCTCATAATCCTCCGAAAGCCACTGGAGGGGGCGCATATGAGCTCTGGCCCACTTTACCATGTCCAAGGTGGAGTCATGGAACCTAGAACTTGTACATAGTCCCAAGCCCGTGGGTTCTGAGTTTGAAACAGCGCTCGTAACTAGGGTTACCATATTTTGTCCTCTGAAAAAGAGGACACATGTCCCGCCCCTTGCCCGCCCACACCCCGCCCCTTGCCCTGCCCCCGCCCTGACCCCTGTCACATATTCCCCTCCCCTGCCCCCCCGTCACCTCCCCTCCCCTTACTTACTATCTACTGCCCTGGTGGTCTAGAGGTGTATTTTCAAAGCACTTAGACTTACAAAGTTTCATAGTAACCTATAGAACTTTGTAAGTCTAAGTGCTTTGAAAATGATCCCCCTAGTAACCTCTTCGGGGCAGGAAAGAGCCCCCTCTTTCCTGTCCGGAGCTCTGTCCTTGCCCTGCATCCTGTTGCTGTGACGGTCTTGGAATTCAAAATGGCCGCTGAGAGTTGAAGTCTCGCGAGGCCGCTTCAACTTTCGGCAGCCATTTTGAATCCCCAGACCGTCACAGCAACAGGATGAAGGGCAAGGACAGAGTTCTGGACAGGAAAGAGGGGGCTCTTTCCTGCCCCGAAGAGGTCACTAGACCACCAGGGCAGTAGATAGTAGGGAAGGAGAGGGGAGGCTAGGATAGGCCCGCCGCCCACCCAGAAATCCGGACAAACGGGCAGACTGGCAAAACCCATCCGGACGTATGGTAACCCTACTCGTAACTGAGCCTGTAACCGCTGTGCTCGAGCTGAAGGAATAGAAACTATCCCTGTTCAGGTATCGAAGCACAGCCCCAAGTATTCCAGCGTTTGTGAAGGCCTGTTAGGCTGCACTTCAGGAAGCTGATCACCCAACCAAGTGACTGAAGCAACCCGACCACTTTGTCGGTTGCCCGCCAACTCTCCTCGAAAGAAGATGCCCGCACAAGCCAGTCGTCTAGATAGGGATGGACTTGAATCCCTTCCTTCCTGAGATAGGCCGCCACTACTACCAGGACCTTGGAAAAGGTCTGAGGCGCTGTGGCTAGGCCGAAGGGCATCACTTTGAATTGAAAATGACGACCGAGCACTGCAAAGCGAAGAAAGCGCCGGTGGGGAGGCCAGATTGGAATGTGTAAAAAGGCCTCTTTGAGATCGAGAGAGATCAAAAACTCCCCTGGCTGTACTGCTGCAATCACCGATCGGAGGGTTTCCATGCGGAAAAGCTGAACCCATAAGGACCTGTTGACGCACTTCAGATCTAAGACGGGTTGCCAAGATCCACCCTTTTTTGGCACCGCACCCTCTTTCTGCTGGGGGTACAGGCTGTACGGCACCCAGCCGTTGTAAGTTGAGGAGGGTGTGTCGAACGTTCCCCACCTTGGCGGGACATTTGCAAGGAGATTCCAGAAAAGAGTCTACTATCGGATGAGCCAATTCTAACTTGTAGCCGTCTCCGATAACCTCAGATGTTACCCAGGTCCACTCCACAAGGAATAGGGACAGTCTGCCCCCAATAACTGGCTGGATATGGGTGGACCTGGCTGCGGGCTGGTTTCTGTCACCTCAAAAGGGCTGAGGTCTCTGAGATGACCTTGCTCTCTGAAAAGAGGCCCAGCGACCTGGATGGTAACGTCGTGTATCCGTAAACTTAAGTCTAGGTCCCGCCGGTCATACAAACTTGGACCTGCCCTCCGGGAGGCGCTGGCCCTTAGTCACTGAGGTCCTTCACAATCTGTTCTAAGTCTGTTCCAAACAAAAGCTTTCCCCTAAAAGGAAGCCTTGCTAAATGTGACTTAGAGGCCACGTCTGCAGCCTAATGCTGCAACCACAGCCAGTGACGCGCGGTGACCACTAGGGAAACCTCCTTCACCGAAGCCCTCAAAAGATCATAAAGATCCACAAGGAAGGCTACACCAGACTCCAAGGCTGGCAAAACAGACACGAGATCATCCGGAGAGGAAGCTTTCTGTACCCATGATAAGAATGCCCACACCGCATAGGAACCACAAATTGAGGCCTGCAGGGAAAGGACCGCTACTTCAAGGACAGCTTCAAGCAAGTCTCCAAATTACGATCCTGAGGGTCCTTGAGTGCCTTGCCACCCTCCATGGGGAGAGTGGTTTTCTTAGTGACCGCTGTGATTAAGGAATCCACCGTAGCGACTTTCAGCAAGTCTAAGTCAGGAGCAGTTAGCGTGTAAAGACGCGACATAGCTCTAAGCAACCTTAAGCCCACTGTCTGGCGTATCCCACTGCGCCAAAATAAGGATCTTCATGGCCTCATGCACATGAAAGGAACGAGGTGGGCATTTGGTGCCAGACATAATAGAGGGCACCGGACCTGTTCCCCCTGACGATTCAGGGGGTGAAATGGCCAAAACCTCAAAAGCTCTAACAGTCAGGTAGGCAAGCTCTTCCCTGCGAAAAAGGCGGGCAGCCGTCGGATTATCCCCCTCCTCAGATGGCAGGGTGACCTCATCTGTGCCAAATCCAAAGATTCTGAGGGAGAGCCCAGAGACAAAACCGGGTCATGTGTGTCAGATAGCTCCTTGGGATCTTAAATCTCCACTCGGGGAAGTTTTCGCAGGAAAGACTGAGAGGCTGCAGCAACCGAAGTTTGCTGAGGAAGAGACAGGGCTGCCTGAAGAGAAGCTCCAGACTTCTTCAAAAGAAAGGAATTGTGTATTAATAAAACAAAATCTGGGGAAAAAGGAAATGCAAGGGACTCCCCTGCTCCCTGTACATCACTTCCCTCCATCGGAGCCTGTGCACGCTGCGCCTCTTGTCTATCAACCACCATGTGCAGAGTGGGTCGTGCCTGAGAGGAAAAAATGGCGCCCGCCAACGCGCACTGCACTAACTGCTCCGAGGAAACCGCCAAAACTATCCCCTGCGCTTCCGACTCACCGGACGCCTGAGGGGAACCCCCGTTGCGCTGAACACCCACTGCGGGCTGATGGCGGCAGGACTCACATTCCCCTGATGCTGTTCTCCGGCCCCCACACCGGGAGCAGCGCTTAGCCACCTTAGAAGGCACTAACATGCTCTACAAACGCATGCCCGAAAACTGACTCGGCAGAACGTCTAGTTCCTCCGTATGATTAAACAAAAACAAAGTCTCTTACCTTTTTGTTTGTTTTTTTTTAGTCAGGAGAGAAAGGAAACATCCGATCAGGCCAACAGCCCTGGGCAACGGAGGAAAGGTAGGAGGAGACCGGGAGGGACCTAGCACCACCAGGTATACACCACAAGCTGCAAATAGCCACTCAACCCCTGTCTGTGCTAAACTAGGCCCAAAGGACACCAGTAGCCAGATCAAACCAGCGCTGCACAGAGATGTCCCTCCACCTGCTTTTGTGAGCATAGGACTATGCAGGTCCTTGGATCATGGTAGCATCCATAGAGCTTGTTCCATGGACTCGTGCTCACATGAGATTTCCGCACATGGCTTCGGGAGGGGGGGGGGGCTTACCGCCACCCATTCGAGTTGCAGTAGAGGCTCCTGCGCTAACCTAGTGGTAAAAATACGTAAATTTCCATAGTGCCGGAAATGGCGAGCAGCTGGGGGTGGAATCTATATTTATTTAGATTTTGCTCACACCTTTTTCAGTAGTAGCTCAAGGTGAGTTACATTCAGGTACACTGGATATTTTTCTGTCCCAGGAGGGCTCACAATCTAAGTTTGTACCTGAGGCAATGGAGGGTTAAGTGACTTGCCCAAGATCACAAGGAGCAGCAGTGGGATTTGAATCGGCCACCTCTGGATTGCAAGACCGGTGCTCTAACCACTAGGCCACTCCTCCATAATTACCACCGGGCTGCTGCAGTAGTTCCAGATTGGCATACAGCAAGCCTATTGCCACATGCCAACCCTTTAGTAAAAAAGCCCCTTCATTTGTTGGATGTTGGACGGTTCTTTTTAGATATCTCAAAGTCACTAACAAATTTAGGCATTCAGATTGTTTGTTCTCCTTGGTGGTCCAAAGACAGGAAAAGTGACCTGTAAAGCTACTGTAGCTTGCTGGCTTAAATAAATTATTTCTTCAGCATCTTAAAAGGGAGGCAACCTCCAATATATTTGAAGGCACATTCTATAAAAGGTGTTTCAGGGTCATGGGCAGGTATCTCCCTTTGACATTTGTAGAGCAGTAACTTGGTCATCTTGGGACTTGATGTGGCTGTTTGGTTGGACATAGCTTTTGGGGCACAAGTTCTTAGAGCAGGACTTTTGCATCCCACCCTTAAGGCGTGTTTTGCTATATCCCACTAGCTCTAGATTGGTCTGGTAAGGACACTAAGGGGCCCTAAGTGTTGGCATGCGGCAATCCAGAACTACTGCCGGGTTACCATAGCAGGCTGGTGGTAATTCTGCCCCCAGCATGTGCCATTTCCAGTGCTATGGAAATTTCCATATTTCCCCCCAGCGGTAATTGGGCAGTGCTGTGTGCTGCTGGTTAGAGAGGGAACCCGTATTGCCACTTTAAATGGGTGGCGGTAAGTGCTCCCCCCCCTCCTGAAATGGCCACATGGCAAGTGCAAATTACCACATGGCCATTTCTTTTTTTGGCTTTTTATCCTCTGCAGTATAAGGGGCCTCGGCGTTCAGCAAAAACAAGTGCTACCACTACCACAGAACCGCCTTTAAAGGGAACCCTAAGGAAGGAGAAATGCTTACCTGTGTGTTTTCTATCCTTTATTCCTATCAGACCAGTCCAGACTCCCTCCCAGTCTTAATGTATATTTAGGTGTTTTCCATTACTTTTATTAATTTCAGGAGCTGGTTCTCCTCAATTTAATAAGAATATAGTTTCTTCTTGTTTTTCAAAGTTTAGCTAGTTAAGTTCTTTCAATATTGGCTGAAATTATCTTCAGAAGAAAGGGAAAGTATCTTTTCACCATTGCTTTGCTATTTGAAAAACTGAAGACCTCAGGCTGCACAGTAGCCTTAGATGGGCAAAGCACACAAGTCTTCAGTCTCCCTCTTCATCTGCTGGCTGACAGGCACAACCCATAAGTAAAATTTTGTGCCTGCCCAGACCACACTCCCTTGCCGTCTGCAAGTTCTTCTGTTTTAGACATCCATAGCCCAGCTTTGTAAAATCAGGACTTAAGATGTCTATGCATGATCAATGTCTTAAGTGCTGGTTTATGAACATCCAAAATGCAAATAGCCCTTCTAAAATAAGCACCATAGGAAATTACAGCAAATCTCAATGTCCGCTCTAGCACAGACATTTGCCACCTGCATGCTTGCCTTTGGGCCTGCGATAGCAGTTTTATACTTTTAATTGCATGGAGCAGGGGCCCCATGCTCCCTGCCTACCCCAGAGCAGTACAGTAGCGATGACCAGAAGCAATCAATGGTGTCATGTAGAATTTATTAAACACTTGCAAAACGACTCAACCAGGCCGTGTTTCGGCTTGTAGGGCCTGCCTCAGGAGTCTATTAAATACATAAGCAAAATATAATTAACATCAAAAAAAAAATTAGATTAAAAAAACCTCATAATGAAACCTATAGGTACACCAATAAAAAAAAAGACATAATTTTTTTATATAAACAACAAATTATAAGAAATATAGCAATGCAGTTACTCAATGACATTATAATAAATCTAAAAACAATATAAAAATATGAAACATTAGAATTAAAATAAATTCACAATAAACTTGCACTAAGACAACAGATTATATATAGAGTATGGTGAAATTAGATCTTACCTGCTAATTTTCTTTCCTCTAGACCCTCCAGACCGGTCAAGACGCGTGGGTTATGTCCTCCTACCAGCAGAGGGAGACTGAGAAAACACTAAGCTTTTGAAGCCTGTATATATAACCTGTGCAGAACCTCCACTAGCCAGTATAACCCTGACAAAGCAGAGAAACAAAAAAACACTAACAACAACTAGCAACCCTGTACGTGGTCACAGTAAACTGCAAAAACAAGAAACATCTTCCGCTTGCTCTTACGGAAACATGTTCCTTTGCCTTTGATAAAACAGTTGGGCTTCTACAGGTGGACTATCAAAGAAGAGCCCTACCTGTCCCGGACTCCTATCACAAAACAGAAATAAACAGTCTGCAATTAGAGAAACAACAATCTACAGCAGCCAAGAATTATCCAACAAACACACCTCCTGGCCTCCAATACAGACAGGGCGGGCTCTTGACCGGTCTGGAGGGTCTAGAGGAAAGAAAATTAGCAGGTAAGATCTAATTTCACCTTCCTCAGCGACCCTCCAGACCGGTCAAGACGCGTGGGACGTACCAGAGCAGTAACTAACTTACGGGAGGGACCTACTAAGGCCAGAGGTCAAAACTGCTGCCCCAAAGCGCACCTCGTCCTTTGCATGCACAGGAATCCTATAATGCTTCACAAAGGAATGCAACGAAAACCAAACCACAGCCCAACAAATATCTAACAGAGAAATCATACTATTCTCCGCCCACGAGGCTGCCATTCCCCTAGTGGAATGAGCAGACCAGCCCCTAGGCACCACAGGACTCTTCACCAAGTAAGCAGATGCAACCGCCTCCTTCAACCACCGTGCTATGGTCACCTTAGGAGCCGCTGCACCCTTCTTTGGCTCACCATGAAGAACGAACAAACGGTCAGAGGCTCTGAAGTCCTGAGTTCCAGAGAGATAACAACTCAAAACTCTCCTGACATCCAGCTTGGCAATACCACGCTGCTCCGAATCTCCAGCCATATCACCCAACACTGGCAGAGAGATGACCTGATTAACATGGAACTCGGAAACCACCTTGGGCAAAAAAGGAAAGCACCGTCCGCAACGAAACCTTTCCCTCAGAAAGGACAAAAATGGTTCCCTACAAGACAAAGCCTGAAGCTCTGAAACACTCCGTGCTGAAGTAATTGCCACCAACAAGACCGTCTTTAAAGATAAATCCTTACAAGATGCCGATACCAGTGGCACAAACGGAGGCCTGATCAAAGCATCCAAAACTAGCTTCAAATCCCACGGAGGCACCATCCGTCACTGAGGTGGACGCAGCAACTTAACACCCTTCAAAAAACGCACTACCTCAGGCACAGACGCGAAGGACTTTCACTGAAGCTTCCCACGAAAACATGACAAAGCTGCCACCTGAACCTTCAGTGTAGACAAGGCCAGACCCCTATCAACACCATCGTGCAAAAATTCCAAAACTTCCGCCACCGAAGAGCGAAACGGCCAAACTCGATGGTCTTCACACCAGTGCTCAAAGATTCTCCAAACCCGGACATACGCCAAGGAAGTGGATCGTCTACGGCAACTCAACATCGTAGCAAAGCCACTGGACGAAAGCCCCTTCTTCTTCAACTTGTGCCGCTCAAGAGCCAAGCCATAAGCGAAAACCGAGCCGGATCCGGCATGATTATCGGGCCTTGACACAGAACTGATCCCAACAAAGGCAGGGCCGCCGCCCCTGCCAACCGCACCAGGTCTCCGTACCATGGTCGATGCTGCCAATCCGGAGCTACCAGAATCACCCGACCGAAGTGATGTTCGATGCGCTATATTACTCGACCGACTAACAGCCACGGAGGAAACACATACAGTCACTCCCGAGGCCAAGGCAACAGAAGAGCGTCGATTCCCTCCGCTCAAGGGTCTCTTCAGCGACTGAAAAAAAAAAATCTCTGAACTTGCGCATAGCGAGCCGTTGCCCTAAGATCACCGAAAGTCCCCAGACCGACACAACTCACTGGAACACTGACCGAAGAAAAGACCACTCTCTGGGATCTAGAGTGTGCCTGCTGAGATAATCTGCATCTATGTGACCTACCCGGCCACATGCGCTGCCAAAAGAGCCTGAAGATGAGTTCAACTGCGCCGCCAAGGCTCTTCGTCCCCCCTTGACAGTTGACATATGCTACTGCCATGGCATTGTCACAGAGCACTCGGACTGCCTTGTGGCGAACCACCGACGTCAAGGCCTGGAGCACCACCCGAATGGCCCGAGTTTCCAGCCGGTTGATGGACCACTCTGCTTCTGCCCGAGACCACCGGCCTTGAGCTACCTGACCGAGACAATGTGCCCCCCAACCTTGCAGACTGGCATCCGTGACCATTACCAGCCCCTGTGGGGACTCCAACGGCATTCCTGTTCCCAAATTGCGCGGGTTGAGCCACCAGCGAAGACTGAGACGAGGGGCCACAGACAGCGGACAACACATTTCCAAGTCCTGCGACAGAGGGGACCAACGACTGAACAGAGCTGACTGTACCTGACGCATGTGCGCCCTGGCCCACGGAACTACCTCTATGGTCGCCGCCATCAGGCCCAGGACCTGACGATAAGTACGGGCCGTCGGCGCCTTCTCTGCAAGGAACCGACAAATCGGACCCTGTAACTTGGAACCAAAAGGCTGCACGAAGGAAAGTGAAGATAAGCTTCCGTCAAATCCAGGGAAGTGAGAAACTCTCCTTTCCGGACCGCACCAGTGACCGACCGCAACGTCTCCATCCGGAAAGAGGGCACCTTGAGTGCCGCATTGACCCTTTTGAGATCTAAAATGGGACGAAAAGTGTCCTCTTTCTTGTGGACCACAAAATAGATCAAATAGCACCCTGAGCGTTGCTGATCTGAAGGAACAGGAACCACGGCTCCCAACGCGAGCAGCCACCGCAGAGTGTCCCTCACTGCTGCCCTCTTGCTCCAAGACCGACAGAGGGATTCCAGAAACACTTCGGGAGAACAGCTTTCGAATTCCAGCGCATATCCGCCTCGAAACACCTTGAGAACCCACTGATCTGACCTGATTTGGGCCCAGCTCTGGTAAAACAGACTCAGCCGAGCCCCAACATGCACCAGAGCCTGAGCCCGCACACCTTCATTGGGAATTGCGGCGTGAATACTAACCTCCTGCGGAAAAGCCACGCCCTCCGCGACGATTCTCACGAAAGAACTGTGCGCGCTGGAAAAACCGACCCCTAGAGGTCCTACTACTATTAAACATTTCTATAGCACTACTAGACTTATACAGCATTGTCCAAATTAACATGAAAAGACAGTCCCTGCTCAACAGAGCTTACAATCTAAATTGGACAGACAAACAGACAGCTAGGGGTAGGTCCCACTCGATCTGCCCGGCCTATACCGCTGAGCCTCCCTAAACCGTCCTCGAGAGGAACTAGTTCTGGCCCCTGCCTTGAACCGAAAATCTGGAAGCCATAGAACCTTGGTATCACTAAGACCTCACACTAACTTGTCCAAATCTTCTCCAAAGAGCATAGCTCCCTTAAGTGGCAGAGACCCACAACCATAGCCATATTTTTTGTCTGAAGTAGGCAACAAATCATAAAAGCCTCAGACAAAAAGGATGAACCCATGTCCAAGTCGGCTAACTCCTGACCCCCAGAAGAACCAACATCTACCGAATCATCCAGGAGCTTTTCGGCCCAACGAAAACATGCCCGAGCTACCAGGCCCCCACAAACCGAGGCCTGCAGGGCTAGAGCCGACAAAACAAAACTACGCTTGAGAAAAGATCCCAACTTCCTATCCTGAGGATCACGGAGGGCCGTTCCTCCATCAACCGGGATAGCCGTAGCTATAATTACTGCCGTCACTACTGCATCTACCGTGGGAGCCTTAAAGGAATCCCTATCGTCCTGAGGGAGGGGATAAAGCCTCGCCATTGCCTTTGCCACCTTACACGGCAAATCCCATTCCTGACAAATCATCTCCCGGAGATCCTTGTTCATAGGGAAGGATCACGCCTGACGCTGAATGCCCTTCACCAACGGATCCTGGACAGTTTCCCCCAAAGCCACCTCAGGACCAAACTGAAGGGTGGACGACACCTGATCTATGAGTTCTGACAGCTCATCTCTATGGAAAATCCGCACTATTGAAGGATCCTCTCCAGGAATCCACCAATCCTGCTCCTGAGAGCCGTCAATTCCATCTGACTCCCCCAGATCACTAAGCACAGCTTCTGCAGCTACAGGAGAAAAACATTGCCTGTCCTCTGACCACTCTAACCGTGGTCTCTCAGCCAAGACGGAAATAGCCCCCTCTTCCAATTAGGGGGGGGGGGGTCCCGATCTCCAGGCCTGATACCGCGTCCAGACAAAATCTGGAGGAAAGCCCACCATTCCTGGACCGTCATTAGGCCCTTTTGTGCCAAAAACGGAGGCCGCAGGCCCAAAAACAGCTGGCTCCACGGGCCGCGTCAGACTCAAGATGGCGGCTGTTCCCGCCGAAACTGTTCCCGCTGACAGCGGCCCTGCCTACGCTCCCGCTGACCCGGAGACTCCCGACACCATCGATCCCTCCGCGGTCAAGTCGGGGGGAGCCACAGCCACTTTTATAGGTGCACCGCAAAGCTACACTGAGCGCCCGGTGCCTCTACCCCTCGCCACGAGCACGCGCGACATCGGAGGAGCTGGGCCGCCATAAACCATGAGGGACGGGAAAAGCTGTTCAGCAAACGCGCCAAACCAAAATCTCACTCACACTGCAAAAGCACTGAAGAAAGCGCTGCTCCCTCGTTCCAGCAAGGAATCTAAACCCCCGTTCGGTCCGCTGAAAATAAAGAAATAAATGACCTTAAAGGCACAGTACTCCAACTCTGGCAGCTGGAAATTGTAAGGCACTCAAGGCTACAATACTGAGAAAGCAGCCGAGGCACAAAGCTGCCAAGCAAAACGAAATAGAATAACTGACCTTAAAGGCACAGTACTCTAATTCTGGCATCTGGAAATTGTAAGGCACTCAAGGCTACAATACTGAGAAAGCAGCCGAGGCACAAAGCTGGCAAGCAAAACGAAATAGAATAACTGACCTTAAAGGCACAGTACTCTAATTCTGGCATCTGGAAATTGTAAGGCACTCAAGGCTACAATACTGAGAAAGCAGCCGAGGCACAAAGCTGCCAAGCAAACAGAAATAGAGAGCAGCACAGGGGGAGGGACCCAAACATAGGTGTAACACCCCAGGGGGAAAAACTGGGCCCCACCAGACCCAGGGCCCCAAAGCACTTTTTTTTTTTTTTTTTTTCACACACACGTTCAGGGTACTGCAACAGAATAAAGTTTGGAAGGAAAAAAATCCTACGACCCAATGACAAACTACCTCACCAGATTATTGGAGACTGCACAGGCTGTCAACTGCTACCTCTGCTGAGACTGAGAAAATACTGGCTAGTGGAGGTTCTGCACAGGTTATATATACAGGCTTCAAAAGCTTAGTGTTTTCTCAGTCTCCCTCTGCTGGTAGGAGGACATAACCCACGCGTCTTGACCGGTCTGGAGGGTCGCTGAGGAAGAAACACTATTATAAATGCAAGTGTAAATATAACAACAGACATACCTGCATATATGTCACAGCATACAATGAGCAACAAATGATATCCACATGAACTACTGAGGTGTTCAAAGATGATTTGATATGGAGGAAAAGCCTCAAATGCTAAGGGAACACTCAGTTGTTGATTTTCACAACATAAGGGAGGTCCCTTAGATCATCACGGGCAAAAACCTCCTGTATCAGAAAGTTCAGCTATAGTAACCGTGTATTTCTACTGAACGGTTCTGAAGAAATGCACTTATCTTTAAACCTTGCAGTCAAAATGACACCTTCCACGGCCCAAGTTTTGAATTCTGCCTCAGGGTCCATGGTGTCCGACTGAAGAGATAATATGCATGTTGTCTGTTGTATGTGACAACAGACAAATGCATATTATCTCTTCAGTGCTTAAAATGAGACATTTAAACATGTCCTCTACTGTATGCAAAGGAGAAGACACTAGCAAGTACTGTAAAATGATTAGAAAATAAAATAAGCTAAACTACCATAACAGCACTAGAAACACTATGGGGTCCTTACTGCGCACTAAAAACGCTAGCGTGCCTTTGTAAAAGACCCTCTATATCACTATAGCAAAATAACAAACTATCAAGTGAGTGGACACTGAAAGGTTATCTAACACAAACGCAGTCACATGGACAGCTTAACAAAACAAAAAGCAGCTTACAATACTGCTTCTAAACAAACATGGTTGCATCAAAAATGACATCCTCATCCCATCCATTTTAACTTGCCAAACGAAGGGGCCCTTTTACTAAGCCGCGTAAGCGTCTACGCACACCCAATGCGTGCCAAAATGGAGTTACCGCCTGAGTGTGTGGCTCTTGTGGTAATTTCATTTTTGGTGCATGTCAGATACGCGCGTCTGAAAAATATTTTTTATTTTCGGGCGCACATAACGGACACGCGCCAAGTGGCATTTGACGCGTATAGGTCATTTCCGCCCGGATTCTTTACCGCTAGGTCAATGGCTGGCGGTAAGGTCTTAGACCCAAAATGGATGCACGGCAATTTTCATTTTGCTGCACATCCGTTTTCGGCAAAAAAAGAAAAAACATTATTTGTAGGTGTGCTAAAATATAATTCTGCGTGTGCCCAAACACACGTCTACAGTACCGCAGGCCATTTTTCAGCGCACCTTTGTAAAAAAAACCCCTAATTTAGCCATTAACCATTGCATGTGCAAGAATGAACATATATGACAGATGATCATGTAGTGTCTAAAAATACAAATAAATGACAAGGGAAATGCTGCGGCTAAGAAAGCAAATAGAATGTTAGGTATTATTAGGAAAGGAATGGAAAACAAAAATGAGGACATTATAATGCCTTTGTATCGCTCCATGGTGCGACCGCACCTCGAATATTGTGTTTAATTCTGGTCGCCGCATCTGAATAAAGATATAGTGGGATTAGAAAAGGTGCAGAGAAGGGCGACGAAAATGATAAAGGGGATGGGATGATTTACCTATGAGGAAAGGCTAAAGCCCCTAGAGCTCTTCAGCTTGGAGAAAAGGCGGCTGAGGGGAGATAAAATAGAGGTCTATAAAATAATGAGTGGAGTGGAAGGGGTAGATGTGAAGCGTCTGTTTACGCTTTCCAAAAATACTAGGACTAGGGGGCATGCGATGAAGCTACAATGTAGTAAATTTAAAACGAACTGGAGAAAATATTTCTTCACTCAACGTGTAACTAAACTCTGGAATTCGTTGCCAGAGAATGTGGTAAAGGCGGTTAGCTTAGCAGAGTTTAGAAAAGGTTTGGACGGCTTCCTAAAGGAAAAGTCCATAGAACATTATTAAATGGACTTGGGGAAAATCCACTATTTCTGGGATAAGCAGTATAAAATGTTTTGTACTTTTTTGGGATCTTGCCAGGTATTTGTGACCTGGATTGGCCACTGTTGGAAACAGGATGCTGGGCTTGATGGACCTTTGGTCTTTCCCAGTATGGCAATACTTATGTACTTATGAAAACAAAATAAGTTAAAGTGATCCAGTAGCACTCTAAAGCACTGCAAAAATTCCAAAATATAACAAACTCGCAAGTATATATTCACTAAAAAGTTGTCTTCAATCGCAGTTACGTGGACAGAACAATGATGAAGAAAGTCAGTTTATCAAACTGCTTTTAATAAATACAGGGGTCCTTTTACCAAGCTGTGGTAAGAAGGGCTCTGCGCTGGAAGGCAATATGCAGTAAAAAAAACCACATGCGTGATCAGGAACAGAATGCCACCGCTATTCTAATGAATCACTGCATAGATAATTGCAGAAGAAACCAATGAAAAAATTAAATTACTAACATAAAAGATTAAGAACAACCTTATCACGTAAACACAACCCTGCTTTATATATTGAAATGACTGCAATATCCAATGAAAAAAAGTATATATGATATCAAGAAGCATAAAACAAGGGGCAAAATATATCTATACATACGTCCTGCAGGACGTCAGACTCAGAAACAGAATGAAGGAAGAAGAGGACCTCGGCTGGCGGGGGTTGGGGTCCCCCCCCCAGCAAAGGTAGGCGACGGTGGGAGGGGGGGAGGGTCGAGAGGGTCGGCGGCGGCGGGGGGGGGGGGGGGGGGGTCAAAGTTGTTGGTGGTGGTGGTGGGGCTAAAATGTGCCCCCTTACCTTGTGCTCTGGACCCCCCTCCCGCCGAAGTCTGGCTACGCCCCTGATTCAGACCCTGTGGTATAACTGTACTCAGCAATTGTTAATGGCTAAATTAGTTTGGCAAGTTAAAATGGATTGGATGAGGATGTCATTTTTGATGCAGCTGTGTTTGTTTTGAAGCAGTATGGTAAGTTGGTTTTTCTTTTAAGCTGTCCATGTGACTGTGTTTGTGGTAGATAACCTTTCAGTGTCCACTCACTTGATAGTCTGTTGTTCTGCGATAGTGATATAGTGTTCCTAGTGCTGTTACGGTATTTTAGCTTATTTTATTTTGTAATCATTTTTCAGTACTTGCGCCTTCTCCTTTGCCTACAATGGAGGACACATTTGAATTCTGTCCCATTTTAAGTAAGCAAATGTGTCAATTTTCACGTCTAGCTTTATGGAGTAGCCTGTTTTATTAGGTTTTTTTTTTCTTTTTCTGTTGGTGCAATTCTCCATTGTATCTTGGGTGGTAGTTTATATCAAACTTTAATTCTGGCTTTTGTGTACCCAGCGTTTGTATTCTGTTGATTCTGTTATATACTACTACTACAAATCATTTCTATAGCACTACCAGTCGTACGCAGCGCTTCACAATTGAACATGAAGAAGAGACAGTCCCTGCTCAAGAAAGCTTACAATCTAAATCAGGACAGACAGGACAAATAAGGGATAAGGGTAGGACAGAGACAGATAGGACACGTGGAGGGGCATAATCAAACGGAAACGCCTATCTCCATGGGCATTTATCTCCGAGAACGGGTCCGTGAAGCGGCGGACCGAAGCGTATTTTTGAAAAACATTGGACGTTTATCTTTTTTTGAGCTGGGCGTTTTTGTTTTTCAGCGATAATGGAAACCAAAAGCGCCCAGCTCAAAAACGAATAACTCCAAGACATTTATTCGTGGGAGGGGCCAGGATTCATAGTGCACTGGTCCCCCTCACATGCCAGGACACCAACCGGGCACCCTAGGGGGCTCTTAAAAAAAAAAAAAAAAAAAGGTAAAACAGCTCCCAGGTGCATAGCACCCTTCCCTTGGGAGTTGAGCCCCCCAAATCCCCCTCAAAACCCACTGCCCACAAGTCTACACCATTACTATAGCCCTAAGGGGTGAAGGGGGGCACCTACATGTGGGTACAGTGGGTTTAGGGGGCGGTTTGGAGGGCTCCCATTTACCAGTACAAGTTTAACAGGTGGGGGGGGATGGGCCTGGGTCCACCTGCCTGAAGTCCACTGCACCCCCTAATAACTGCTCCAGTGACCTGCATACTGCTGCCAGGGAGGTGGGTATGACATTTGAGGGTGAAAATAAAAAGTTGTGAAACGGCATATTTTGTGGTGGGAGGGGGTTTGTGACCACTGGGGGAGTCAGGGGAGGTCATCCCCGATTCCCTCCAGTGGTCATCTGGTCATTTAGGGCACTTTTTGGGGCCTTATTCGTGGAAAAACAGGGTCCAGGAAAAGTGCCCTAAATTCTCGCTAAAAACGCATATTGTTTTTCCATTATCGGCGAAAGGCGCCCATCTCTGATCGCCCGATAACCACGCCCCAGTTCCGCCTTCACCACGCCTTCGACACGCCCCCATCAACTTTGTCCGCATCCGCGACGGAGTGCAGTTGAAAACGTCCAAATTCGGCTTTCGATTATACCGCTTTATTCGTTTTTGTGAGATAAGGTGAAATTAGATCTTACCTGCTAATTTTCTTTCCTCTAGACCCTCCAGACCGGTCAAGACGCGTGGGTTATGTCCTCCTACCAGCAGAGGGAGACTGAGAAAACACTAAGCTTTTGAAGCCTGTATATATAACCTGTGCAGAACCTCCACTAGCCAGTATAACCCTGACAAAGCAGTGAAACAAAAAACACTAACAACAACTAGCAACCCTGTACGTGATCACAGTAAACTGCAAAAACAAGAAACATCTTCCGCTTGCTCTTACGGAAACATGTTCCTTTGCCTTTGAAAAAACAAACAGTTGGGCTTCTACAGGTGGACTATCAAAGAAGAGCCCCACCTGTCCCAGACTCCTATCACAAAACAGAAATAAACAGAGTCTGCAATTAGAGAAACAACAATCTACAACAGCCAAGAATTATCCAACAAACACACCTCCTGGCCTCCAATACAGACAGGGCGGGCTCTTGACCGGTCTGGAGGGTCTAGAGGAAAGAAAATTAGCAGGTAAGATCTAATTTCACCTTCCTCAGCGACCCTCCAGACCGGTCAAGACGCGTGGGACGTACCAGAGCAGTAACTAACTTACGGGAGGGACCTACTAAGGCCAGAGGTCAAAACTGCTGCCCCAAAGCGCACCTCGTCCTTTGCATGCACAGGAATCCTATAATGCTTCACAAAGGAATGCAACGAAAACCAAACCGCAGCCCGACAAATATCTAACGGAGAAATCATACTATTCTCCGCCCACGAGGCTGCCATTCCCCTAGTGGAATGAGCAGACCAGCCCCTAGGCACCACAGGACCCTTCACCAAGTAAGCATATGCAACCGCCTCCTTCAACCACCATGCTATTGTCACCTTAGGAGCCGCTGTACCCTTCTTTGGGCCACCATGAAGAACGAACAAACGGTCAGAGGCTCTGAAGTCCTGAGTTCCAGAGAGATAACAACTCAAAACTCTCCGGACATCCAGCTTGGCAATACCACGCTGCTCCAAATCTCCAGCCATATCACCCAACACTGGCAGAGAGATGACCTGATTAACATGGAACTCGGAAACCACCTTGGGCAAAAAAGGAAAGCACCGTCCGCAACGAAACCTTTCCCTCAGAAAGGACAAAAATGGCTCCCTACAAGACAAAGCCTGAAGCTCTGAAACCCTCCGTGCTGAAGTAATCGCCACCAACAAGACCGTCTTTAAAGATAAATCCTTACAAGATGCCGATACCGGAGGCCCAAACGGAGGCATGATCAAAGCATCCAAAACTAGCTTCAAATCCCACGGAGGCACCATCCGTCACTGAGGCGGACGCAGCAACTTAACACCCTTCAAAAAACGCACTACCTCAGGCACAGAAGCGAAGGACTTTCACTGAAGCTTCCCACGAAAACATGACAAAGCTGCCACCTGAACCTTCGGTGTAGACAACGCCAGACCCCTATCAACACCATCGTGCAAAAATTCCAAAACTTCCGCCACCGAAGAGCGAAACGGCAGAACTCGATGGTCTTCACACCAGTGCTCAAAGATTCTCCAAACCCGGACATACGCCAAGGAAGTGGATCGTGTACGGGAACTCAACATCGTAGCAAAGCCACTGGACGAAAGCCCCTTCTTCTTCAACTTGTGCCGCTCAAGAGCCAAGCCGTAAGCGAAAACCGAGCCGGATCCGGCATGATTATCGGGCCTTGACTCAGAACTGATCCCAACAAAGGCAGGGCCGCCGTCCCTGCCAACCGCACCAGGTCTCTGTACCATGGTTGACGCTGTCAATCCGGAGCCACCAGAATCACCCGACCGGAGTGATGTTCGATGCGCTATATTACACGACCGACTAACAGCCACGGAGGAAACACATACAGCCACTCCCGAGGCCAAGGCAACAGAAGAGCGTCGATTCCCTCCGCTCGAGGGTCTCTTCAGCGACTGAAAAAAAAAATCTCTGAACTTGCGCATAGCGAGCCGTTGCCCTAAGATCTATCACCAAAAGTCCCCAGACCGACACAACTCGCTGAAACACTGACCGAAAGAAAAGACCACTCCCTGGGATCTAGCGTGTGCCTGCTGAGATAATCTGCATCTATGTGACCTACCCCGGCCACATGCGCTGCCAAGAGAGCCTGAAGATGAGTTCAACTGCGCCGCCAAGGCTCTTCGTCCCCCCTTGACGGTTGACATACGCTACTGCCATGGCGTTGTCGCAGAGCACTCGTACTGCCTTGTGGCGAACCACCGACGGCAAGGCCTGGAGCGCCACCCAAATGGCCCGAGTTTCCAGCCGGTTGATGGACCACTCTGTTTCTGCCCGAGACCACCGGCCTTGAGCTACCTGACCGAGACAATGTGCCCCCCAACCTTGCAGACTGGCATCTGTGACCATTACCAGCCCCTGTGGGGACTCCAACGGCATTCCTTTTCCCAAATTGCGCGGGTTGAGCCACCAGCAGAGACTGAGACGAAGGGCCACCGACAGCGGACAACACATCTCCAAGTCCTGCGACAGAGGGGACCAACGACTGAGCAGAGCTGACTGTACCTGACGCATGTGTGCCCTGGCCCACGGAACTACGGTCGCCGCCATCAGGCCCAGGACCTGACGATATGTACAAGCCATCGGCGCCTTCTCTGCAAGGTGCTGATGAATCGGACCCTGCAACTTGGAACCAAAAGGCCGCACGAAGGAAAGTGCAGATAAGCTTCCGTCAAATCCAGGGAAGTGAGAAACTCTCCTTTCCGGACCGCACCAGTGACCGACCGCAACGTCTCCATCCGGAAAGAGGGCACCTTGAGTGCCGCATTGACCCTTTTGAGATCTAAAATGGGACGAAAAGTGTCCTCTTTCTTGTGGACCACAAAATAGATCAAATAGCACCCCGAGCGTTGCTGATCTGAAGGAACAGGAACCACGGCTCCCAACGCGAGCAGCCACCGCAGAGTGTCCCTCACTGCTGCCCTCTTGCTCCAAGACCGACAGAGGGATTCCAGAAACACTTCGGGAGAACAGCTTTCGAATTCCAGCGCATATCCGCCTCGAAACACCTCGAGAACCCACTGATCTGACCTGATTTGGGCCCAGCTCTGGTAAAACAGACTCAGCTGAGCCCCAACATGCACCAGAGCCTCAGCCCGCACACCTTCATTGGGAATTGCGGCCTGAATACTAACCTCCCGCGGAAAAGCCACGCCCTCCGCGACGACTCTCACGAAAGAACTGTGTGCGCTGGAAAAACCGACCCCTAGAGGTCCTACTACTACTACTATTAAACCTTTCTATAGCGCTACTAGACTTACGCAGCGCTGTACAAATTAACATGAAAAGACAGTCCCTGCTCAACAGAGCTTACAATCTAAATTGGACAGACGAACAGACAGCTAGGGGTAGGTCCCACTCGATCTGCCCGGCCTATACCGCTGAGCCTCCCTAAACCGTCCCCGAGAGGAACTAGTTCTGGCCCCTGCCTTGAACCGAAAATCTGGAAGCCATAGAACCTTGGAATCACTAAGACCTCACACTAACTTGTCCAAATCTTCTCCAAAGAGCATAGCTCCCTTAAGTGGCAGAGACCCACAACCATAGCCATATTTTTTGTCTGAAGTACGCAACAAATCATAAAATGCCTCAGACAAAAAGGATGAACCCATGTCCAAGTTGGCTAATTCCTGACCCCCAGAAGAACCAACATCTACCGAATCATCCAGGAGCTTCTCGTCCCGACGAAAACATGCCCGAGCTACCAGACCCCCACAAACCGAGGCCTGCAGGGCTAGAGCCGACAAAACAAAACTACGCTTGAGAAAAGATCCCAACCTCCTATCCTGAGGATCACGGAGGGCCGTTCCTCCATCAACCGGGATAGCCGTAGCTATAATTACTGCCGTCACTACTGCATCTACCGTGGGAGCCTTAAAGGAATCCCTATCGTCCTGAGGGAGGGGATAAAGCCTCGCCATTGCCTTTGCCACCTTACACGGCAAATCCCATTCCTGACAAATCATCTCCCGGAGATCCTTGTTCATAGGGAAGGATCACGCCTGACGCTGAATGCCCTTCACCAACGGATCCTGGACAGTTTCCCCCAAAGCCACCTCAGGACCAAACTGAAGGGTGGACGACACCCGATCTATGAGTTCTGACAGCTCATCTCTATGGAAAATCTGCACTACTGAAGGATCCTCTCCAGGAATCCAACAATCCTGCTCCTGAGAGCCGTCAATTCCATCTGACTCCCCCAGATCACTAAGCGCAGCTTCTGCAGCTACAGGAGAAAAACATTGCCTGTCCTCTGACCACTCTAACCGTGGTCTCTCAGCCAAGACGGAAACAGCCCCCTCTTCCAATTGGGGGGGGGGGGGGGTCCCGATCTCCAGGCCTGATACCGCGTCCAGACAAAATCTGGAGGAAAGCCCACCATTCCTGGACCGTCACTAGGCCCTTTTGTGCCAAAAACGGAGGCCGCAGGCCCAAAAACAGCTGGCTCCATGGGCCGCGTCGGACTCAAGATGGTGGCCGTTCCCGCCGAAACTGTTCCCGCTGACAGCAGCCCTGCCTACGCTCCCGCTGACCCGGAGACTCCCGACACCATCGATCTCTCCGCGGTCAAGTCGGGGGAAGCTGCAGCCACCTTTATAGGCGCACCGCAAAGCTACACTGAGCGCCCGGCGCCTCTACCCCTCGCCACGAGCATGCGCGACTTCGGAGGAGCTGGGCCGCCATAAACCACGAGGGAAGGGAAAAGCTGTTCCGCAAACGCGCCAAACCAAAAACTCACTCACACTGCAAAAGCACTGAAGAAAGCGCTGCTCCCTCGTTCCAGCAAGGAATCGAAACCCCCGTTCGGTCCGCTGAAAATAAAGAAATAAATGCCCTTAAAGGCACAGTACTCCAACTCTGGCAGCTGGAAATTGTAAGGCACTCAAGGCTACAATACTGAGAAAGCAGCCGAGGCACAAAGCTGCCAAGCAAAGCGAAATAGAATAACTGACCTTAAAGGCACAGTACTCTAATTCTGGCATCTGGAAATTGTAAGGCACTTAAGGCTACAATACTGAGAAAGCAGCCGAGGCACAAAGCTGGCAAGCAAAATGAAATAGAATAACTGACCTTAAAGGCACAGTACTCTAATTCTGGCATCTGGAAATTGTAAGGCACTCAAGGCTACAATACTGAGAAAGCAGCCGAGGCACAAAGCTGCCAAGCAAACAGAAATAGAGAGCAGCACAGGGGGAGGGACCCAAACATAGGTGTAACACCCCAGGGGGAAAAACTGGGCCCCACCGGACCCAGGGCCCCAAAGCACTTTTTTTTTTTTTTTTTTTACACACACGTATAGGGTACTGCAACAGAATAAAGTTTGGAAGGAAAAAATCCTACGACCCAATGACAAACTACCTCACCAGACTATTGGAGACTGCACAGGCTGTCAACTGCTACCTCTGCTGAGACTGAGAAAATACTGGCTAGTGGAGGTTCTGCACAGGTTATATATACAGGCTTCAAAAGCTTAGTGTTTTCTCAGTCTCCCTCTGCTGGTAGGAGGACATAACCCACGCGTCTTGACCGGTCTGGAGGGTCGCTGAGGAAACGTCTATCTCCCAATTTGGGTCACAATATAGGCGTTTTTCTATTTCGATTATAAGCAGGATAGGGATAAAAAGGATGGGACAGAAGGAGGAGAGATTAATTAGCAGCAGAGCAAGCGGGCTGAGTAAAGAGATGAGCTTTCAATAGTTTTTTTGTTAATCAATAGAAATAAAACAAAATAAAACATGAAAAAGAAAATAAGATGATACCTTTTTTTTATTGGACATAACTTAGTATATTTCTTGATTAGCTTTTGAAGGTTGCCGTTCTTCGGCAGATCGGAAATAAGCAAATCTTGGTAGATGACAGTATATATAAGTGAGACATCAAAGAAGGGTGGGTTGATGCCAGATATGGAGGGAAAAATTAATTCCATAACTTAAGAATAAATAGGAATAAGTAGTGGAAGAATTTCATGTGATGAAGTGAGGTGTAGTTCTGATAATGAAGGTAACGACAAAAAGGTTATTACGTGTGGAGCAAAGGAACTGGAGAGGAATGTAGGGAATGAGAAGCTTTTGGAGTAGGAGGGAGCAGAGGGTAATTGTGATTTGTTGACCATAGTGAGAAGTTTAGATTTGAGGTGTGCAGTGACAGGAGGGGTGATGTGATTAAAGTAATGTACTGCACATTGTTAGTAGTTTAACAGCTGTAGACTGGATGAGCTGTAAGCGGTTGAAGGAGAAAAAGGTAATGCCGGCATACAGGGGAATTGCTGTAGTCTAAATGTGAAATTACCAAAGCCAGGATAAGTGGACAAAGGAGCGAGACTGGAAGAAAAGGTCGGACTGAGCAAATACAATGGAGAAAAAGTGGAAATGTGAGTCAATTTGAGGCTTAAAAGTAAGCTTACAATCAAAAAATGACATCTAAGACCTTATTGAGTAAAGTTATTAGGATACGTCTCCAATAACTTTACACACCTAGATCTGTCAATGTTAGACCATTGTTATATGTGGTGGTGTTTTACATTTTGTTTTGTATTTGGTTCTTAGGTTACCTTGGGTATTAGTATTTTTTCTATTTATCTTTATATTCTTTTCTATAGATTATCAATTACTTCTTTTTCCACACAGTATTTATTTTTTTTCTTGTTCTCTCATTGTCCTATGTGGTTGGGGTAGAAACTGACACCTTGGTATTTAATATAATGACATATTTATGTTTTTATAGGACAATTTGAGTCTATAAGGCTTTCATGGTGTTTCACTGTGTGACATATATGCAAATATGTCTGTTATATTCACATTTATAATGTTTCACACTCTCTATACATAATCTATTGTCTAAGTGCAAGTTTACTGCAAATTTATTTTTATTTTAATGCTTCATATTTTTATATTGTTTTTAGATTTATTATACATCATTGAGTAATAGTAGATATCATGCTGCATTGCTTTATTTGTTACAATTCGTTGTTTGTAAAAAAAAAAAAAAAAGCCTTTTTTGGACTGGTGTAACCTATTGGTTTCATTGTGAGGTACTTTTATCTTGATTTTTATTATGTTAATTATATTTTCCTTATGCACTTAACTGACTCCTGAGGCAGGCCCTACAAGCCGAAACACGACATGTTGAGTCGTTTTGCAAGTCTTTATGGTTCAACATTTTATTAACGAAGGTACACGTATTCATTTCTTCATCAACCAACACTAAATGTAACTCACAGTGTCACAACTGGTAAACAATAAGTCCAGCTAATCATGCAACCAATTGCAACTTTCCTGTTTCCTCCCTTTCTCCCTCCTATCCAACTCCCCCCTCTTCCCCTCCCACAACCCTAGTTTTGCAAGTCTTTAATAAATTCTAAATGACACCATTGATTGCTTCTGATCATCTCTACTGTACTCTTCTGTTCTCGTTGTGGAGATTGGTTCTTCTTCTCTTTGACCCTGCCTACCCCGCCACATTGCTGACAGGTGCCAGATTCCCACGTAATTAGAAGAACACTGGTAGGGTTTTAATTTAATTCAGTAATGTACCAGCTGCTTAATGTATAATCATTAGAATCTATAAACCTGAGTGTTTTCAACTTTTGGAAAACAGGACTGACTTACCAAGGTGGTCTGCAAGTTGCCTCCCCCTCTCCGATGACACAACTCTTTCATCTTCCATGTCGCATTTGTTCCCGACCAGCAGCACTTGTGCATTGTCCCATGAGTATGTCTTGATCTGGGTTGACCTTTCATATAATTGGATTAAAGGAAGATAATAAAGTAATTACATTGATTAAAGGTGACTGACAAAGATGTTTCAATAAGATTAATAAATTATTCTCTATGGACAAGCAGGATGAGTCAGCCTCCATGGGTGACATCCGCCTGATGGCGCCATGGCCAGACTAGCTCTCCTAAAGGTCTGAAAAATCTAGAAGGCATCCCTCACCACAAATGGCCACCTGATACCATCTCAGTCTTGTCTTTCTACCCAGTCAGATGGATGAATTCCACTTCTTTCCCTTTATTATTTTACTTATTGATTTCTTTTTTTTTTGTTCACTTTGGGATCCTTTAACCAAAAGCGCGCTAAAAACGTTAGTGCACCTTTGTAAAATGACCCCTTTATTTGTATTCAAATTTTCTTAAACATATACAACTTTATAGGTAGAAAACAAACAATACTAAATTGTTTCCTGCCCCTTGACCCCCTCTCCCCCACAGTCCTCCAGGGTGACTAACCAAATCCAACAATATTAGTAAAACAAAATCACATCTGTAGAATGAATATACTGAATAAGCATTGATTATATATATATATATATATATATATATATATATATATATACACACACACACACACACACACACAGTGCACTCCATTTAAGTGCACGTCGGATAAGCACATGCTCTGTTTAACTGCATGCCGAACTTTGGTCCCATTTTTGGTGCCATCAATTTCTATGGGGACAAACTGCGGTTTAGCGCACCGATAAGTGCAAGATTCGCTTATACGCATGGTTTAAGACCACTCCTCTGCAGGAAAGACTCCTCATAAGCACACGCACAGAATATGGAAGCCGATTGGCACGTGACAAAGGGGCGATAAATTTGAAATCTCGTTGGTTAACTGCCACAGGCAGAATAAGCGAAAGAAAGTTGTTAGAGTGTACACTGGAGTTCTCGTCATCATCGCGCAACTGTAAGACTAACATTGGCTGAACGAATAGAAGTTCTTTAAAAAATTAGAAAACAAACAAAGTCAAGCATCTATTGCTAAAGAATATGGTGTCAATCCCAGTCAAATTTCACGTGTCTTGAAGCAGAAAGACCAGCTTCTGGAAGACTGGCAAAACAATACAAATCCACAACGGAAACGAAAACGGGCGGGAAAAGCAGAGGTTGTAGAAGATGCTCTTCTTTGGTGGTTTTCTCAAGTCAGGAGCAGACAGTTTCCTGTCAGTGGTCCACTGCTTATGCAGAAAGCTAATCAGCTAGCTGAAAGGCTTGGACTAACTGAATTCAAAGCCACTGTTGGATGGTTGGAAAGATGGAAGGAGAGGAGCAACATCAAATTCAAGAAACAGCATGGTGAGAAACAAGACGCTGATGACTTTGGTGCTGAAAATTGGGTTGTTTCAGGAACCCATCTTGAACCTAAATATATGTAAACCGCTTTGAATCAGTGGCGTAGCTAGGTGGGGCGCAGGGGGAGTGGTCGCTCCCCCAAATGGATTTCTGAAAAAAATGGCGCCTATGTGCATGCGATGCTGCCTTCCTGTTTGCATGTGTGGCGGTACCACAACAAATATGTGCCGGTCCATGTCTTCTTGTCGCCTGCCAGACGCCAGTGCCTGCTCTAAACAGCAGCAGGTCCGGGCGAGACTGAGAACAGACTGCACACTGCTCGCTGCTGCTTTATACAAAGAAGGGAGCTGGTTGGCCGCTGCAGCGCTGATTGTGTGCATGGAGTGGACAACCCGCTCTCGACGACGTTCTCCTAGACCAGTCCTCTCAGCTTCAGCACTGCGGGGGCAGAGCCAGGCCAAGGGGTCCTCCTTAGGCATGGCTGAGAGGCGCCGGGCTGCGGTGTGGTGTAGGCTAGACGCTGTAGCCTAACTGTTCGGTGCTTGGACTCTGGAGCCTCGGCCTCAGCTGTGTGACCTGAGCTCTTCTCTGACTGCTGCTGGCTGGGGTAAGGGACTGCTCGCGCTGTGCTGGCTGACTGTGTTTGTGGGCTGGGGATGGAAATTGGAAGGGTTCCACCTCCGCGACACTAGCTGTTTCAGTTCAGCTAAAATGTCTGGGAAGGGGGCAGGGGGGGTTACAGAAGTCGATCAATGGACAGTCTTCTTAACCTTAGCCCATGCAGCAGGAAAACAGGGGGGGGTTAGGGAGGAGAGGTACACATACTCATAGAAGCACACACACAGTCTTCTTTTGCAGCCCATAAAATAAAAAAGGGGAGGGGGCGCACACACACCAAAGGGGGATAGAGGGTGAGGGAGGTACACACAGAACCCTTTTGTTTTCAGCCCATAAAATAAATTTAAAAAGGGGACATGCTGGTAATAAAATACACTCTGTGTGTGTGGGGGGGGGGGGGGGGGAGCAAGATGGAGGGGAAGATCGAGGTAAGAAAGAGGGAGATTTCAGAGGCGGGGGAGGGAAGCAAGGGGAGATGTCCAAGGAGGTTAAAGAGAACAAGAGATGAGGTGTTCCTATCTAGTCCATTATACGGGCTTTAGTTCACCAAAACAATAGCACATGCTAAAGCAATAGCAAAAGATTATTTAAAAAATAAAGGTGTGGTCTAAAGCTGCTCCAGTTGGATAGGCAGTTTCTTAAAAGGTGCAGGACAAAAGATTTTCTTTCCTTTTTTACTTATGTGATAGCTTTTTAATTTATTTGAAAGCTTCCCATATGTAGATATAAATATCATGATCATCACTAAAACAGCTTAAAAAGTATTATAGATGGTAGAAACCGCAGTTATAATCTCTGTATTTTGTGCTCATTTTTCTACACTGTTCTATACTATACAGATGGCAAACTTTTAGTGAGAATATCCTGTTTCTTGATCTTAACTGTTTATCATAACTGTTGCTGTAATCTGCCTTTGGGAAGCCTGGCATTATAAAGATGGAATATACTAAAATGGAAGTAAAATTAAACTCTTCTTTTATTGGGACACACGGAATCACATCTACATCTGATGTCTGGTTTGGTGACCCATTACTAAGTGAAAACATCTCTGTACAAATACAGGGGGGTGAGGGGGAGTCCAGCCCCAACTGATAATGTTGCAGGTCTGCTATCCATATTTGCAGGTTTTTGTGATGCTTCATACAGTACCTGGCAGTGGAAGGATTTTGTGTTGCTGTTAGTGAGGCTCATGCATTCTATTACAATTGTACTAAGGATAGTGAAAAGAAAACTAGGCAGGCAAAAGGAAAAATGGGAGGGGAGAAGAGCAAGGCAATCGAAATACCCAGAGATGGGAATAACTCTCAATAAAGAGCATAAATCATTTGAATATTGAATTCATAATTGATACTTTTTGCTGGGTTTTCTGTATTTATTTGAATTCAGCCTTGTTTATTTAACTTTGTTTTTTCTCTGTTTTAAGAGGCATAATACAAAACTTGTAAGTTCATTAAAGTGTCTTAGGTTTCAGTAAAAAGGTATCAGTGTATACATTTGCTTTGTATTATTAACCTGTACTTCTGTGCATTCAGATTCAGTACTGTACCAGCACTGCCTATTGTATGAAAATTTCACAGTACACAAATTCCAACGTCTTGCCATGCTAATATAGTCTGCAAGTCTAAAAAATATTTCTTCGGTCTATGTATTTGTGTTTGCACTTGACTGCCACATGGCAGTACAGTGTAAAAGGTCAGAGAAGTTCCTGTTTGGTTGTTACCTTTATAGGAAAGTCAGAGCCTAGGTAGGGTTACCATATGTCCGGATTTACCCAAACATGTCCTCTTTTTGAGGACAAGTCCGGGCGTCTGGATGGATTTGGCCAGCCTGCCCGTTTCTCCGGATTTCTGGACAAATGGGCTGGCTGGCGGGGCGGGCACGGGACTCCCCTCCCCTTACTCTACTATCCCTGGTGGTCTAGAGGTACCTCTTTGTCTTCGGGGCAGGAAAGAGCCCCCTCTTTCCTGCCCGGAGCGCTGCTGCTAGCTGCCCTGCATACTGTCTGTGAGTCCGGCTCTTGGCGTTTCAAAATGGCCGCCAACTCTCGGCGGCCATTTTGAAACACCGAGAGCTGGACTCATCACAGGATGCAGGGCAGCTGGCAGCAGCACTCCGGGCAGGAAAGAGGGGGCTCTTTCCTGCCCCAAAGAGGTACCTCTAGACCACCAAGGATAGTAGAGTAAGGGGAGGGGAGGTGACGGGGGGGGGGGGAGTGGAGATGACAGAGGGGAGGCAAGGTGATTGGGGGAGGAGGGGAATACGCAAAAGGGGTGGGGCGATGGCATGAAAGGGGCGGGGCAAGTGTCCTCTTTTTATGAGGACAAAAAATGGTAACCCTAAGCCTAGGTACATTCCCCTTGGAAAGTGCTAATCCCAATGAGACTCCAAAGCAGCCACCAGTGTCCCCTAGGCTAGGGGTGCATTAGCAGTGCCTTGTCTTTTCCAAGAATGTTTAGTTACACCTTCTGCTGTGGGATGCTATGGCCAGCCTACCCTCCTGGCGCCTATTTTACAAAAGTCTGCTCCCCCAGGCGTCAAAACCTAGCTACGCCTCTGCTTTGAATGTAGTTGCAAAAACCTCAGGCGGTATATCAAGTCCCATTTTCCTTTCTCTTCATGCATATTCATTGTGGATATCCTGAAAAGCTGTCTGGGAAGGGGTATTCCAGGACCAGTCTTGGAAAACACTGTTGAAGAATACTAGCACATATGTATGGAAGTGGTATTCTTTAAAATACATACATAGCTGCAAGAAAGTGTACATGTGAGCGGAGCATGGGTGGGACATGGGGCTGTTTCCCACTTATGAACACAACTTACATACACAAAACTTCCAGTATTCTGTAAGTGCCTCACTTAAGTGCACCTGCCGACACCTGCCATAGACCTGATGAAAGTGAATGCACCTAAATGTATGTTCACTTCTGCCGACTTAAAGAATACTATAAGAATGGAATCTGTGTGCCACGATCACGTCTCCAAAAAAAATTCAAAAATCAGCACACATTTCATTTTTTTGTGCAGAATTCCCCCATAAAGGTGCAAATCCTCCCCCCCCCACCTTTTTCTAGCCCTCTACCCCATGGCACACACACAATCCACCTTTCTCCAGCACCCCCTCCCATGGCACATGCCACTCCATCCAACATCCTTCAGGACCCTTCCCCCAATGACATTCACAACCACATACCTTCCTTCCCATGACACACACACAATCTGCCTTTTATCTCGCCCTCCCCCACCCTTTTCCACAAACACTATTTATCTTTTTTTCCAGGCACCCCTCCCTCTCTCTCTGCCTACCTGCAAACGCACCACTACGCCGCCCTGAAAAGCCATAACACAGTAACTCAGATTTTTGACAAAACTAAGCTAACTCAGCAAATGGAGTGGAGGAGTGGCCTAGTGGTTAGGGTGGTGGACTTTGGTCCTGGGGAACTGAGGACATAGGCGCCGACTCCGTGGGTGCTCGAGCACCCCCAATATTTTACCCACCGGAAGTTCGGTGTCCGGCGGGGCTGACAGATTAAAAAAAAAATTGTACTTTCTCCCATTCCACCGTACCGTACTAGTACCATCCCCCCCCCCCCCCCCCCCCCCGCGACACTTCGACTGAAGCCTACTTCGTTTAATATCTTCAGACTCCTGCTGCAGCAACAGCAAACTATTTGATTGAGCCCCGGTGTCAGATCCTTCCCTCTGCAGCTGCTGCTTGTGTCACGAGTCCCACTCCCACTCTCGCGCAGACAGGAAGTGACAGTCTGAGAGCAAGACAAGGTAGGGAAGGATCTGACATCGGCTCTAGTGGCAACGTGCTATCGCAGTGCAGGGGCTGTTAAACAAATACGGTCCGGACTCCAGAAGGGACACAGAAAGGAGTGCTGGACTTCGGAGGGGTGAAGGGTAAGAGAGATAGAAGGAGGTTTGACGGTCCGGTCCAGAGGGGACACAGAAAGGAGCGCTGGACGTCACTTCGGAGGGGTGAGGGACAAGAGAAAGAGAAGGACTCTGGAGGGAGAAGCGGTGCTGGACTCGGGAGGGAGGAAGAGGGGGAAACAAAGTAGTGCTGGACTTGGGGGGGGGGGGTGGAGACAGAGAGGGGGAAACGGAAAGTGGTGCTGGACTCGGGGAGGGGGGTTGAAGGCAAGAAGGTTAGATAAAGCAGGAGACGAGAAAGGCTATCTAGACCTGGCTTTGACCCAAAACAATAATAAACGCTATTGAAATCAATAGCCAAAGATCATTAGAAATAAGGGACTGCCTATGCGTGCTTCTAGTTGGGTAGGCAGTGCCTTAAAAGGTGGAGGATAAAAATATTTTATTTTTTTATAGCTTTTTCAATTTATTTGAAAGCTTCCCATTTGTAGATATAAATATAATGAAATAACAATTGAATATCACTAAAATAGCTTAAAAATTATCGTAGCTGGTAGAAACAGTACTAATAAACACTGTATTTTGTGCTCATTTTCTACACTGTTCTATATAATACAGATGTACAAATTTCAGTGAGGATATCCTGTTTCTTGATGGGTTCATGTTAACTGTTGCAATCTGCCTTGGGAAGCCTGGTGTTATAAATATGGAAAGCAGGAAGAGAGGAGGAAGATGGCGGACCATAGGAGGAGGAGGGAAAGTGAGTAAGACAAGGGGAGACATGCTGGACTCACAGATGCAGCCACTCAAACCCTGATGGCTTGCTCCTTCCCAGATTGTAGACACAGTAAACCACACTTAGCAGGCTTTCACTTCTGGTGTGCAGTTTGCTGCCTATACAAACTGAAAGGCTCACGGCATTAGGGATTTGTGTAGCCATGTCTCCTGTCACAATAAGGAGTAAAGGGGGAGAGAGGCGGCAGGAAATTGCTGAACCATAGGGGTGGAGGGGACAGGGAGAAGGGGATAGGGAAATGCTGGACCATAGGAGAGAGAGAGGATGGGGGAACATTGAGATGCTGGGCTACAAGGATGTAAGGGAGAGGGAGGGGAGATATTTGCATGTTGGAACAATGTGGGGAAAGACAACGGCAGCTCTCAAGGAGAGATGAGTGAGAGGAGGATGGTAAGTACAGAATTATATAATGGGAAGTGGGTGAAAGAGAAGGGATTATGAGGCCAGGGAAGGAGTGAGACGGAAGAGGTAGGGGTGAGAGGAGAAGATGGAAAGTTGATAGGTACTGGTAAGTGAAATATAGGTGGAGGACTGAACAGTGAGAAGACGAAATCTGAGGGTGAGAGAAAACAAAGAGGAAATGTCAGAGACTGATATAGTGAGGAAGTAGAAGAGAAGAGGAAAGTGGAGAAAGGACAAATAGACCGCACCCATGGAAAGAGAGCAGAAGACAGGAAAACAAAAGAAGAAACTGGGACCAACATGCTTGAAAAAATAAAATACCCAGACAACAAAGGTAGAAAAAAGTGTTTTATTTTGAATTTATTTGTTGGAATATGTTATCTTTGGAAAATGTGCAACACTGATGTCTTTGTAATTTTTTTTTCAGTACAAGAGGAAATACATTTGTGTTTTCATTTCTCATATGTTGTGGAACATGCCTAGTTTGAATTCTTGGGGTTCCCAATTCAATTTTTATCTTTATATTTCTAAATTTGTGATCACTCGTTCTGTATTTGGTGTGTGACCAAGGTGTGGTATTCTGTGGGCAAGTAGTTTCTGCGTACAACTCTGTAGCAGTCCCACTTATTATGTTTTACCAGTAGTAGATGTATTGGTGTTGTAGGGCCACGTAAAATATTTGTAGTGCTGCATGTTAAGTAGGATTCTTGTTTAAATCAGTGCTACCGTTCTATAGCAGATTTGCAACATGTATGTCGAGTTAGGATTTTTTCAGGTTTTGTGTTATTTCACAATGTGCCTGACAGTGGACAGATTTATTTCACTATTATTGAGATGATGTGAGAATCATAATTTTTTTTATAACAACTTCCATGGAAAAATGTGCTAGTCATGATTTGCATCTGTTATTGTGGGGGAGGGAGATAAGGTTTTTGTGGACGCAGAGCATGTTTACATTTAATATATAAGAATTGATGTACTGTATCAGACCAAGGTCCATGAGGATTGTGTGTGCAGTGTGTAATGGATGCAAGCATAAGCCATCATGTGTGTCCTGACTGAACAAAAGTTGAGAACCACTGGCCTAGGCACAACACGCGATCCAGCATTTCTCCCTCTTTCCCCTGTCCTGCATAGTCCTATGTCTTGGCCTTTCCTCCTTGGCGGACCTCCATTGTTTCTATGCCTGCCAGCAACATCGGCAAGTAAAGCAAACTGCCTCAGGCTAGCCACGCAAGCGTTCCCTCTGCTGTGTCCCACCTACAATGACACAGGACGTTTATGTCAGAGGAGGTGAGACACAGCAGAAGAAACACTTGCAGGTCCAGCCAGAGGCAGTTTGCTTTACTTGCTGATGCTGCTGTTAGCCATAGAAACACTGGAGGATTAGCGAGAAGGAGGAAGAAGAAAGGATGATAAATACCAGACCCGGGGGAAAGGAAGAGTAAAAGATGCCAGACTATGAGTAAGGGAAGAGAGGATGAGAAATACCAGAATGCAGGGACAGAGGCACAGAGGGGAGATGCTTTATAGGAAAGATAGGGACATAGAGGGAACGATGGTGGACATGGAGTGAGAGAAAATGTCAACTGGAGAGGAGATCTAGAAACAGCAGAAGTTGAATGGCACTTGGTAGGGGGAGGAGATACAGAGTAGCAGATGGATGGCATTTGGGGAGGGGGAGAAGGGGAACAGAGCTGAAGATGGGGCGGGGGGGGGACAGATCAGAGAAGATGATGAATGGAACTAGGGGGTGGGAAGAAAGGGAACAGAGCAGAAGATGACTGGGACTTCTCAGTCGAATGAGGGTTGAGGAACAGAGCAGGGAATTATAGACAAAAAAAGATGAAGTGAGAATTTTGAGGGGATAGTGAGTACTTGGCAATTGGTAGTTATGAATAGGTATATGTTAATGGGTTGGGAGAATGAGTGAGATTGTAAAATAAGAGAAGAGGGGCAAGAAAAAGGGATGATGTTTGGAAAAGGTTGAGACAAAATATGAATGACCTGAAAGGCTGGAGTGGATGAGAGGCAATGAAAAGGGATGGGGATACTGGGGAGGGCTATGAGTCTCTGACATGGTTGAGTGAGGGTGGAAATGGGGATAAAAGATGCTGAAAGAGAGGCAATAGGACATGGGGAATAGGGTAAGAGATAGAAGAATAGTCTGGAGGCAAGGGAAGGAAAGAGACAGAAGAATGGTCTGGAGGAAAGGGAAGGAAAGAGAGATAGTGGTGCTGGTCAGGGGATCAGAGGGAGTGGAGGGTAGATGAGGATTCACAGGGTGCGTACAGAGAATGGGAGTGGGCAATGGGAATGTTGGAAAGAGAATGAGAAGAAGATAGGAAAATCCAATAGGTAGATGAGAAGTGAAAAGGAGACTAGAGGGTGAGAGGGAGTCTAATTAGAAAAATAAAATTCCCAGACAACAAAGGTAGAAAATACTTTAAGGACTGAGATGCTTTGTAAAATGTACAATTTTTTCTATTTTTATTTTGCAAACTACATGGGTCAATACATTTCTGTTTCTCTTTTACCAATATTGCCCTGCTTATAGTCTAGATTCCTTGAGGGGGGGGGGGTCTCCATTTCAGTTTTCTTCTGCATGTTTCTTTCTTGTGGTCCCCTATTTTGTATCAGGTGAGGGTCTGTCCATATTCTGAGGTGAAGGATTCTGCTAGTGTGTGGTGTCTGTGTAAGAATCTGTAACAGTCCACCTTGTTCCAGTTTCCCAGTAGCAGGTTCTCTAGGGCCAGTGGTATGCTGGAGCCGGCTCGCTCCGGCTTGCAAGATCCGGTTGTTAAATTTTGGCCGGACTTGCGAGCCGGTTGTTGGAAAGGGCGAGCTGGCTCTCCCTCCCTCCGCCCTCCAGATCCGGTCCCTCACCGATCCTACCTTGACTATCGAATTCTTCGGGGCAGGCAGTGTTGCCTGCCCGCTGCTATCACTGACTTTCCTCCGCCGCCTTTTGCGCTTTAAAAATGGCCACCGAGACTTCCAGAGGCGGCCTCGTGAGACTTCTGTAAGTCTCGGCGGCCATTTTGAAGCGCGATCGGGCGGCGGAGGAAAGTCAGCGATGGCAGCGGGCAGGCAACACTGCCTGCCCCGAAGAATTTGATGGCCAAGGTAGGGTCGGTGAGGGACCTGATCGGGAGGGAGGGAGGAAGCAGGAGAATTTGCGGAACAAGTCGGGAGGGGGTGGTAGGGGAGAGAAGGGAGCTGCTGGCCATGGGTGGATTGAGGGCAGGAGAGAGAAGGGAGCTGCTGGCCATGGGTGGATGGAGGGCAGGGGAGAGAAGGGAGCTGCTGGCCATGGTGGATGGAGGGCAGGGGAGAGAAGGGAGCTGCTGGCCATGGTGGATGGAGGGCAGGGGAGAGAAGGGAGCTGCTGGCCATGGGTGGATGGAGGGCAGGGGAGAGAAGGGAGCTGCTGGCCATGGGTGGATGGAGGGCAGGGGAGAGAAGGGAGCTGCTGGCCATGGTGGATGGAGGGCAGGGGAGAGAAGGGAGCTGCTGGCCATGGGTGGATGGAGGGCAGGGGAGAGAAGGGAGCTGCTGGCCATGGTGGATGGAGGGCAGGGGAGAGAAGGGAGCTGCTGGCCATGGGTGGATGGAGGGCAGGGGAGAGAAGGGTTGTTGGCCATGGGTTGATGGAGGGCAGGGGAGAGAAGGGTCGCTGGCCATGGGTGCATGCAGGGCAGGGGAGAGGAGGGTCACTGTTGGCCATGGGTGGATGGAGGGCAGGGGAGAGAAGGGTCGCTGGCCATGGGTGAATGGAGGGCAGGGGGAGAGGAGGGGAGAGAGAATAAATGCTGGACATAGATGGAGGGGAGGGAAGAGTGAGGAAGGAGATAAGATAAGGGAAAAGGAAGAAAGGAGAAAAACTGCACATGGATGAAGAAAATAGGCAGAAGCTGAGGACCAGAAATGAAGAAGAAAGGAGGAAAGTAAAAGAAATAAATGGAAAGGAAGCCCTGGAAACGGAGTTAGGAGGACAGATAGCAGCAGAATTGGATACTGGGCCAGCATGATCAGAAAAACAGTCACCAGACAACAAAGGTAGAAAAAATCATTTTATTTTCATTATAGAGTTTGGAATATGTTCAATTTGAGAATCAGGTGCTCAACATTAAAAGTTTATATTTATTTACTTATTTATGGCATTTTATCCCACATTAAACATGAATTAGATTGGAACCTGGGATCATTTAATTTTTTTTTTCCTGGAGAGAGTAATGCATTGCCCCCCCCCCCCCCACCCACTGGTTATAGCCAGCTCTGCAATTTTGGGGGGCGCCGAGGTGGACCAGGGAGAGAGCCTGTTGTTAAAAATTTACCAGCACACCACTGTCTAGGGCCCTGTGTAATATTTATAGTAGTAGCTTTTCATAGGTGGATTAGGATGCTATGGTGTATAGGTTTTAGTGTCTTTTTGCAGGGTTTTACGTTGTTAACTGTCTGGCCCTATTTGAAAGTAGGCTCTGGGGCAAGGGCTGCCTTTGGTGGCCCTTGTCACCAAAAATAAAAATGCTCAGGACTAATGGGCTCCACATCCTGTAGAGTCACCACACAAACAAAAGTCCATCTGATTTAAGCAAAGTTTCTACCGGTGAAAGGAGTATTCCTGAGGTGATGGTCACAATTTTATTAATTTTACTTGTAGTTAAGACAGGCTGCCTGCTGTGGTCGGTCCTGGGACCTCTGCTACCTCCCGCCTCCTGATGTAACTTCCAGTTTCCTTGTAGGTGGGATACAACAGAGGCAGCCTGTATTAATCGTTGCCAGCCACAGTCACTGCACCTGAGTAACAATACCGGCACTGCTGCCTGTCAAACACTGACCAGTGCCTAATTTACAAAAGTCTGCTCCTTCTAACAGCAAAACCTGGCTACACCTCTGACCGGAAGTTCGTTCCCTCCCTCCCTCCTCCCTTCGAGTTCCAGGCCTCCTCTCTCCGAATTTTAAAAGTCATCTATTTTACCCCGTCGGGGTTAGGGCGGCAGCAGCGGTAAAAAGCATGCAGGCTCGGCTCGGTGCTTAGTTCAGTTTTCCCTTCTCTCTCTCTCTCAGCTCTGGTCCCGCCCTCATTTCCTGTTTCCGCAAGGGTGGGACCAGAGCTGAGAGAGAGAGAGAAGGGAAAACTGAACTAAGCACCGAGCCGAGCCTGCATGCTTTTTACCGCTGCTGCCGCCCTAACCCCAATGAGGTAAGATAGATGACTTTTAAAATTTGGAGGGAGGGGGCCTGGAACTTGGAGGGAGGTGGAGAGGGGACGAGGGAGGGGGGAATGCACCACCTGTAAAAAAAAAAATTCAGCACCCCCAATCATTTTGAAAAGTTGGCTCCTATGACTGAGGAACTGAGTTCGATTCCCACTTCAGGCAAGTCACTTAACCCTCCATTGCCCCATGTAAGCCGCATTGAGCCTGCCATGAGTGGGAAAGCGCGGGGTACAAATGTAACAAAAAAAATGTCCTGTAGTTCCTGTGTATTTCTTAATCTGGAAGCCATTTAAACACGTGAATGCATTTTCAAGCCTGTAGCAAAAGTCCAAAACACAGTACCTTGACAAATGGGAGACATGTTAAGCCAGAACATAGTACTGGATTAAGTTTGATAAAAAATTACATCATGGGGATTTTTTTTCAAATAAATCAGTTTTGGGGAATTCTCAACAGTTACTGTGTTTTGGCTTTTCCAGGCAGTAAGTACAGTGCAGCAAGAGAGAGAGTTGCTTGCACAGTCACACAATAGGCTGCTTCCTCCTCCTCTGCCATGCCAGGCCTGACTGTTCCTCTGAGCCATACAAGCTCAGCTTATAGGAAACCACTGGGGACCCAGCCAGTGGAAGCAGTTCCTCTTTCTTGCCAGACTGTAGTAGTGCATGTACAGGTACGCAGAGAGGGGAGGGAGGGAGGGAGCCAGCTGGAAAGGAAGCATATTCAGCAGATTGCCTAGAATTCCGAGGGACTTCGAAGCAAATTCTGCAGTGTGCAGAATTCCCCCAGGAGTAAGAGTAGTGCTCCCTGCGCTGCATCCAGGTGTGCAAATAGAGGCGCCCAGTTATAGAATTGTTGCCGTAGCTCCTCGTTCTATAAGCTTGTGAACACATTTTCATGCTTAGCATGCAAAATTTTGCATACAGGTTACATAGTACTGTAAGTTACGCATATAAGTGTTAATTTGTACCTAATTACCTATCAATAATAGGCTTTAATTGACCTTAATGTGCAGTTATGCATGTTAATGCCTAAATGCTGGGGTGTGTAAATGCAAGAGAGGTGTGGATGTGGGAGGGACAGGGGTATACCAAGCACTTATGTGCTAACCTATAGCATGTAACTGCGAGAGGGGTGTGGACGGGGGAGGGACTGGGGTGGGCCAAGCACTTACACGCTAACCTGTAGCATGAACTGCGAGAGGGGTGTGGACATGGGCGTGACATGGATGGTCCAAGGACTTAGGAGCTAACCTATAGCATATAACAGGCGGATGTGGACAGGGGAGGAACATGGGTGCGTCAAGCACTTATGAGCCAACCTATAGCATGTAACTGTGAGAGGGGTGTGGACGGGGGAGGGACAGAGACAGGCTAAGCCCTTACAAGTTAACCTGTAGCGTGTAACTGGGAGAGGGGTGTGAATGGGGAGGTGTAAGCATGTACAAGCTAACCTGTAGCATGTAATTGTGAGAGGGGTGTGGACAGGGATGGGTTAAGCACTTAGGCACTAACCTTTTAGAACAGCATAATTTATTGGCTGCATTTAGAAGTGAGCATTTATACCAGCCTTTGACAAGGCATACGTAGTAATGCTTAAAATTCAGCATGTAAATGTTGACCTGCACTAGTATTATGCACGTAATTGTCAATATAGAATTTGCGCTTAGTACACATCATCCTAGCGCCTAACTTGAGCTGACTTTTTTTTTTAATAGAATTGCCTCATATGTGTCTACGTGTAGTATGTTAATAGAGCTGCCACGTTCTGGTACTTTATTAAAAGGGTGTGAGCGGGATTTGCTATTCTTTGGCCGGCAGTGCTTTGTTCGGTCTCCAGTGTGCACCAGCACCTTCCTCTTAAGTAATTTCCAAAAGGCTCCTTGAGAGACTAGTGCGGAACGCAGCCATTTCCGATCTGTTCTACTACAGCCCTTGGCATCTTTCCCAGAAGACTGAGAACTGATCCAGTGCCAGCGGCGCTGCCTAGCAACAGACAACACCCTGAGAAATTCCAGACAGCCACTAAGGGCAATTGGTTCTTTTGAAAGAAGAGTTTAGGACTAGTGTCTTAATCCACATAAATCAAACCCTGGAAGCTCTCTATCTGCCCCTGAAATGGCAAATATGTGTATTGTGTAGTAAGAGGGGTGCTTATGCTTTTCTCAGGAAAATATTGCAACTGTAAACCATGCTTTGTTATTTCTACAAATTTCAGATTGGTGCACAGAAGCAGGTACTTCATTTTAAGCTTCTGCAAATTCCTCAGAAAGGGCTGTCTTAAAATGTGAATAAAAAACATGCCCCTTCCTCAAAAACTGCAATGTTGAAAGATATAAAAAGCTACACTGGATGAATTTCTACACATGGACTATATGCTATACTGGGATTTCCATAAATTGTGTCATGATGTCTGTATAAATATTCAACGTCAAGTCCTTCAAAGTAAATTAGACCTAGAATTTTTTCGCAACCAAACAAATTGATGCAAATGTAACAACTAGATGTCTGCATTGCTTATGATACAATTTTTTTTTTATCTGAGACCTCAGTTTGGGGTTTCAAGCACACCAATTATTTACGGTATATGCTTAAAGGACACGTTGGTCCCTTTAATTTACTCGTGTTTGTAGTGAAACCAATTTTTTGGAAAATTTTTTGTTTTATTTTTTATTTTTAATTGTTAGTTTTCCTTTGTTTGAACTTTTAGTATGCTATAAATTGACTTAGCTTTTTCAGCGAAAGAGTAGTATTGGCTTCAGAGGGATGTTGTTCTGACATGAGTCATGTTTCACCGCCGAGCATTTTTTTCAAGGATACCCCCTCTTATTGCTGCTGTGCTAACATGCCGGCCAATCTGGGATTTGAAATATGCATATCTGGCACAAAGACTGAGTGAAGACCAAGATAGTTTGTGCATTTCAGAAATACACTGCCAGTAGAATGATGACGCAGTCAAGGTGGACATCTTTGCTTCTGCCAGACAGCAGGCTCATGTAAGATCAAACAATTTTAGGTGTTAAGAGGGAGGACACAGCTGTCTCAGACATGCTGCTTACAGAATGCCCTAAATTCAGTTCCTGGTCAAGAGAGATACAAGCGATCTCTGCTCAGTGCCTAGGCATGAGCTAGTACGCCTGGTTAGTATGCATAGCTAATTTGCTTTCACTTTGGCTGACGACATCCTGGAGAACATGAGAACTCAAAGCTACAATGGCTATAAGACAAGCTATGGTATTATTTTCTCTTCTCCACTGACTGCGATTAAAAATAGAAAAGCAAGAACCGTCCTCTTGACGACAAGAATGATACAGCTAAGGGGGGAGGGTACAAAGCAGAAACAGGGTGAATCATATCCATTAGGAAAGGGTCTATGAAATCCATACGCCAGACCAAGATGGTAAACCTTGTTCATGGGCCTCAGGAATCCAGAATGTTAAATGCAACCTTTTATGGACTTGAACAAGTCACTTTACTTGCCTATAACTCGGCCTACCCAGTTATAATAATATTCAGTGTCCCCTCTTTTCACTTCTTGGGAAGCTCCAAACCCCATTTGGTTTCACATCCTGCCAAATATTTAGAATTTACATAGCAAACTCTTTACCAGTCCTGCACGGCGTTGAAAGATTCTTCATTTGTGATGTCGTACATCAGGATGAAACCCATTGCTCCCCGGTAGTAGGCAGTGGTGATGGTTCTGTACCTCTCCTGACCTGCTGTGTCCTGTAAAAACAAGCATGTGATTCAACAGCAGGCATGGCAAAGAAATCCTGACAAATCAAACAGCCGGACAAGGGCAGGTGCCACATTCAACCCCTTATGGTAATTCTTCCTCTCAGTGCTAATTAAGATGTGAATGCAGCTCACCTCACTGGCAAGCAAGGTTAACGGAGTTTGGTTAACTGTAGAAGTATTTGGTGGGGGATAATATTGTGGTGCAAGTCATGTATCACAGTAACAGGGTGAGTAAAAGGCAACGGAGGTTAACATTTAAGGGGCATCCTTGTTCTTTTTCCATGATGCAGTCTGAGTATAGGGCATCAATGATGTGTGGGGAGGGTGTCCCCTCTGATACTGGAGCTGTACAGCACTTGATACAATCCAACGTCACACCATGGATATGTCTGCACCTCGTTGCAGACCTCTGGGGTGGGGAGGGGGGTAATGCTGCTTGCCCTACAAGAGGGCAAATATTGACTACTGCTTGAGAAACTAATCATACAAACATGAAAACTGTTATACCTTTAATAGGACAAACTCAAATTATCCCAAGGTGGTGATGCATCACAAGTGACAGTGAACCTGTTTTTCTTTTTCTGGAGCAACTCAAATAGTTTCCACCTTTCATTGAGGCCCAATACATAATGCATTCCCTGAAAGGCTTCGCTTAACACAAGACTATCTCTACTTCAGGACACAGGTGAAAACTTGGCTCTTCAACCAGGCCTTTAATGGAAGAAGTAAATGACACCAACTGCACATATTATAGGCAGGACATGTTTACCCACTCCTACCCTAGCTAAGATAATGTTCAAGCAATTTTCTTCAAACTGGTCCCTTATTTACTTACTCCTCTTACTCTGTTTTTACTCAATCTTTGCTTACACCCTGTGTTGTCTATTAAAATGTTTTACTGCATATTGTATTGATATTGACTTTCTATTGTTGTTTGAATATTTTGCTGCTGTAATTGTCCATTGTTTATGTTTGATTTATTCTTGCTGTACACCGCCCTGAGCAAGTTACTTCAAAAAGGTGGTAAATAAATCATAAGTACATAAGCGTTGCCATACTGGGACAGACCGCAGGTCCATCAGTGGCCAATCCAGGTCACAAGTACCTGGCAAGATCTCAAAACAGTACAATACATTTTAGGTGGTTATCCCAAAAATAAAGCACTGGATATTCCCAAGTCAATTTTAATAATGGCTTATGGACGTTTCTTTTAGGAAGCTAGCCAAACCTTTTTTTAAACCCTGCTAAGCTAACTGCTTTTACCACATTCTCTGGTAACGAATTCCAGAATAAATCCTAATCAATAAATAAATGAGCTCCTCCCCCCCTGACATGAAGGGCTAAATTCTATAAATGGTGCAGCAAAAGTTCGGCTATAAGCATTATTCTATACAGCATGCATGCTCTGTATAGAATGACGCATAAGCACAGACTTTGAGCCTACCTTTGGCCGTCAGACTTACACCTGCTGAAACCCAGTGTAAATGCTGGTACCCAAGTTGGGCATTCTGAGCCATTATTCCTTATGCCCCCCGACATGCCCGTGCCCCCTTTTGGGAGTCAGGCGCCCTACATTACAGAATAGCATGCAGACAGATGCATGCGCAAATTCTAACTGCAGCCAATTAGCATCGATAATTGGTTGTTGGCCCCAATTAATATCTTGATGAGCCATTAAAAAGCCCAAATTTTGGCACTCAACTTTGGATGCCATATATAGAATCTGGGAGAAAACATAATACAATTGGCCCCAACTTCAGTTTTGTACCCTGCAGAGAAATATAACAATTAGGAAGTACAGTGTTTTAAAAAATCAATAAGGAGCCAGAGTGGCATTAACTCTAATATCCCATCACTAACTGCACAGGATTACTACAAATGCAGGGCTCAGAGGCCAGATTAGGGACATTTTGGCAACTCCCAGTTCTAGAATCTCCTTTTCTTGAAAAAAGGGTTTGCTTTAAGGATGTAAATATTATTTTAAAAGTTATGTGCTAACAGTTTAAATGTTAGGGCAAGGTAGCTGGGTAACACCGCCCACCTTTCCTCCTAGCCTCCCTTCTGCCTCCACCTCCAGGTGACATTCATATACATCAGTGCGTTTTTTCTAACGAAAAAGGTGCCCGAACACGGTACTCAAATGCCAGCCCACCCTTCAGGGGTGAGGTGATCACTGAGGGACCCCACAATAGCCAGGCCCCCTGCAACCAGTCACAGAATCTATGGCAAAGGCAGAATTGGCGTGTAGAGCCTGAGCTCTTTCATTAAAACTTTGGGACCCATGGGCAATTTTAGCAGGCAATGGAAAAGGTGCCGGTACTCAGTACCCCCACGTACCCCCTCAAAAAAAGCTCCGATATATATATATAGGGTATGATACATACCTGTAGCAGTTGTTCTCCGAGGACAGCAGGCTGATTGTTCTCACGACTGGGGTTGACGTCCGCGGCAGCCCCCACCAACCGGAAAAAGCTTCGCGGGACGGTCGGCACGCAGGGCACGCCCACCGCGCATGCGCGGCCGTCTTCCCGCCCGTGCGCGACCGCTCCCGCCAGTTGAATGACAAGCAATAAAGTATGAAACACAACTCCAAAGGGGAGGAGGGAGGGAAGGTGAGAACAATCAGCCTGCTGTCCTCGGAGAACAACTGCTACAGGTATGTATCATACCCTTTCTCCGAGGACAAGCAGGCTGCTTGTTCTCACGACTGGGGTATCCCTAGCTCTCAGGCTCACTCAAAACAATAACCCAGGTCAATTGAACCTCGCAACGGCGAGGGTACAACAGAAATTGACCTACGAAGAACAACTAACTGAGAGTGCAGCCTGACCAGAATAAATTCGGGTCCTGGAGGGTGGAGTTGGATTTACACCCCAAACAGATTCTGCAGCACCGACTGCCCGAACCGACTGTCGCGTCGGGTATCCTGCTGGAGGCAGTAATGAGATGTGAATGTGTGGACAGATGACCACGTCGCAGCCTTGCAGATCTCTTCAATAGTGGCTGACTTCAAGTGGGCCACCGACGCTGCCATGGCTCTGACACTATGAGCCGTGACATGACCCTCAAGAGTCAGCCCAGCCTGGGCGTAAGTGAAGGAAATGCAATCTGCTAGCCAATTAGAGATGGTGCGTTTCCCGACAGCGACCCCTAGCCTGTTAGGGTCGAAAGAAATAAACAATTGGGCGGACTGTCTGTGGGGCTGTGTCCGCTCCAAGTAGAAGGCCAATGCTCTCTTGCAGTCCAATGTGTGCAACTGACGTTCAGCAGGGCGGGTATGCGGCCTGGGGAAGAATGTTGGCAAGACAATTGACTGGTTAAGATGGAACTCCGACACCACCTTCGGCAGGAACTTTGGGTGAGTGCGGAGCACTACTCTGTTGTGATGAAATTTGGTATATGGAGCATGAGCTACTAGGGCTTGAAGCTCACTGACCCTACGAGCGGAAGTAACTGCCACCAGGAAAATGACCTTCCAGGTCAAGTACTTCAGATGGCAGGTATTCAGTGGCTCAAAAGGAGGTTTCATCAGCTGGGTGAGGACGACGTTGAGATCCCATGACACAGTAGGAGGCTTGATAGGGGGCTTTGACAAAAGCAAGCCTCTCATGAATCGAACGACTAAAGGCTCTCCAGAGATGGCTTTACCTTCCACACGATAATGGTAAGCACTAATCGCACTAAGGTGATTCCTTACTGAGTTGGTCTTGAGGCCAGACTCTGATAAGTGCAGAAGGTATTCAAGCAGGTTCTGTGCAGGGCAAGAACGAGGTTCTAGGGCCATGCTCTCACACCACACGACAAACCTCCTCCACTTGAAAAGTAACTCTTTTTAGTGGAATCCTTCCTAGAGGCAAGCAAGACCCGGGAGACACCCTCAGACAGACCCAACGCAGTGAAGTCTACGCCCTCAACATCCAGGCCGTGAGAGCCAGAGACTGAAGGTTGGGGTGCAGCAACGCTCCGTCGTTCTGCGAAATGAGAGTCGGAAAACACTCCAATCTCCACGGTTCTTCGGAGGACAACTCCAGAAGAAGAGGGAACCAGATCTGACGGGGCCAAAAGGGCGCTATCAGAATCATGGTGCCGCGGTCTTGCTTGAGCTTCAGTAAGGTCTTCCCCACCAAAGGTATGGGAGGATAAGCATACAGGAGGCCGGTCCCCCAATGGAGGAGAAAGGCATCCGACGCTAGCCTGCCGTGTGCCTGAAGTCTGGAACAGAACAGAGGCAGCTTGTGGTTGGTCTGAGAGGCGAAAAGGTCCACCGAGGGGGTGCCCCACGCTCGGAAGATCTTGCGTACCACTCTGGCATGGAGCGACCACTCGTGCGGTTGCATGACTCTGCTCAGTCTGTCGGCCAGACTGTTGTTTACGCCTGCCAGGTATGTGGCTTGGAGGAGCATGCCGAACCGACACGCCCAACGCCACATCCCGACGGCCTCCTGGCACAGGGGGCGAGATCCGGTGCCCCCCTGCTTGTTGACGTAATACATTGCAACCTGATTGTCTGTCCGAATTTGGATAATTTGACAGGACAGCCGATCTCTGAAAGCCTTCAGTGCGTTCCAGATCGCTCGGAGCTCCAGGAGGTTGATCTGCAGATCCTTTTCCTGGAGGGACCACAGACCCTGAGTGTGGAGCCCATCGACATGGGCTCCCCACCCCAGGCGAGATGCATCCGTCGTCAGCACTTTCGTGGGCTGCGGAACTTGGAATGGACGTCCCAGGGTCAAATTGGTCCGGATGGTCCACCAGAGCAGTGAAGTGCGACAACTGGTGGAGAGGCGGATGACATCTTCTAGATTCCCGGTGGCTTGGAACCACTGGGAAGCTAGGGTCCATTGAGCAGATCTCATGTGAAGACGAGCCATGGGAGTCACATGAACTGTGGAGGCCATATGACCCAGAAGTCTCAACATCTGCCGAGCTGTGATCTGCTGAGACGCTCTGGTCTGCGAAGCCAGGGCCAAGAGATTGGTGGCCCTCGCTTCGGGAAGGTAGGCCTGAGCCGTCTGGGAATTCAGCAGCGCTCCTATGAATTCCAGAGACTGAGTTGGCTGGAGATGGGACTTTGGGTAATTTATCACAAACCCCAGCAGCTCCAGAAGTTGAATAGTGCACTGCATGGACCGGAGGGCTCCTGCCTCCGAGGTGTTCTTGACCAGCCAATCGTCGAGATATGGGAACACGTGCACTCCCAGCTTGCGTAGGTAGGCCGCTACCACCACGAGGCACTTTGTAAACACTCGTGGGGCAGAGGCGAGCCCAAAGGGCAGCACACAATACTGAAAGTGCCGTGCGCCCAGGCGGAATCTGAGATACTGTCTGTGAGCTGGCAGTATCGGGATGTGAGTGTATGCGTCCTTTAAATCCAGGGAACATAGCCAATCGTTTTTCTGAATCATTGGCAGAAGGGTGCCCAAGGAAAGCATCCTGAACTTTTCTTTGACCAGGAATTTGTTCAGGCCTCTCAGGTCTAGGATGGGACGCATCCCCCCTGTTTTCTTTTCCACAAGGAAGTACCTGGAATAGAATCCCTGCCCTTCCTGCCCGGGTGGTACGGGCTCGACCGCATTGGCGCTGAGAAGGGCGGAGAGTTCCTCTGCAAGTACCTGCTTGTGATGGGAGCTGAAAGACTGAGCTCCTGGAGGACAATTTGGAGGCAGGGAGGCCAAATTCAGGGCGTATCCGCACCGCACTATTTGGAGAACCCACTGGTCGGAGGTTATGAGAGGCCACCTTTGGTGAAAAAAATTTAACCTCCCTCCGACCGGCAGATCGTCCGGTACGGACACTTGTAGGGCGGCTATGTTCCCGTGGATCCAGTCAAAAGCCCGTCCCCGGCTTTTGCTGTGGAGGCGCAGGGGGCTGCTTAGGCGCACGCTGTTGACGAGAACGAGCGCGCTGGGGCTGTCCCTGTGCCTGACGAGGCCTTCGGGCCGGCTGGTTGTACCTACGCTTTGCAAAAGAATAGGGTGCAGCCTGCCGTGCCCGGGAAAAACGCCCACCCGTGGGGGCGGGTGCTGAAGGCGCCCGGTGGGAGAGCTTGTCGAGAGCGGTTTCCCGCTGATGCAGTTGGTCCACCATCTGCTCGACCTTCTCACCGAAAATGTTATCCCCCCGGCAAGGGACGTCGGCCAGTCTCTGCTGGGTGCGGTTGTCCAGGTCAGAGGCACGCAGCCATGAGAGCCTGCGCATCACTATACCTTGGGCCGCAGCACGAGATGCCACGTCACAGGTGTCAAAAATCCCCCTGGACAGGAACTTTCTGCACGCCTTCAGCTGCCTGACCACCTCCTGATAAGGCCTGGACTGCTCCGGCGGGAGCTTATCGACCAGGTCCGCCAGCTGTTGCACATTGGTCCGCATGTGGATGCTCATATAGAGCAGGTACGATTGGATGCGGGTCACGAGCATGGAGGACTGGTAGGCCTTCCTCCCAAATGAGTCCAGAGTGCGAGACTCCCGCCCCGGGGGCGCCGAGGCGGTATCCCTCGAACTCCGTGCCCTCTTGAGAGCAGAATCCACGACCGCTGAGTCATGGGGCAACTGGGGCCGCATGAGCTCTGGGTCAGAGTGGATCCTGTACTGGGACTCTGCTTTCTTGGGAATGGTGGGATTAGTTAATGGTCGCACCCAGTTCCGGAGCAGCGTCTCCTTCAGGACATTGTGCAGCGGTACCGTGGAGGACTCTCTAGGTGGTGATGGATAGTCGAGGACCTCGAGCATCTCGGCCCTCGGCTCTTCCACAGAGACCACGGGAAAGGGAATGCTTATAGACATATCCCGCACAAAGGAGGCAAAGGAGAGACTCTCAGGAGGTGAGAGCTTCCTCTCCGGTGACGGCGTGGGGTCCGAGGGAAGGCCCGTAGACTCCTCTGAGGAGAAATATCTCGGGTCCTCCTCTTCCCCCCACGAGTCCTCATCCTCGGTATCGGACATTAGCTCATGTAGCTGAGTCCGGTACCGGGCCCGGCTCGACGTCGAGGCACCGAGGCCTCGGTGTCGTCGAGCGGTGGACTCCCGCGCCGGCGGGGACGGAGCTCCCTCCATCGACGTCGACGGGGACTCCACCTGCGTGGCTGTCGAGACCGGCACCGCAAGCGGCGGCGGTGTCGACTGCCCCGGCGCCGGGCTAGAGCTCGCCGGCGCCACAGTCATCGGCGCCGAGGGCGCAAGCACCCCCGGCGCCGGCACAGCCTGGCGCATCAGCCCTTCCAGGAGCCCCGGAAGGATGGCTCTGAGGCACTCGTCCAGGCCCGCTGCCGAGAAAGGCGGTGGGGCCGGCAAGGGTGTCGGTGCCAGAAGCTGCTGGGGGCCAGGAGACGGCACCGAGGTGCCGGAACCCCGACGCGTCGGTACCTCCACCACCGACGGAGATCTCTCCTCTCTGTGATGCCGCTTCGGCGTCGACACCTCCTCAGGCACCGAGGGCTCCCGGTGACGGCGCTTCTTGTCCTTCTTCCGGTGCACGTCACCGGTGCCGGAGGGCATGGAGGAGGAGGAGGTCGATCCCCCTCGGTCTCGAGGTACCGGGTCCGACAGGGTTCGGTCCCGTGGCTCACGAGTTGAGGGAGTGACCGGGGCCGACTGCCCACGCGGTCTCTCTACCCCACTCTCGCCGGCGGACCGGCGGGCCGACGGGACCTGTTCTCCTGGGGTCGCTGCCATCGGTGCCGATGTCTCGGGCATCGATACCGGTACCGAAGAACCGGCCTTCGATACCGATGCCGTCGAGGTCGACGTCGAGGGGCCGGCGCAAGTTCCAAAAAGACGGTCCCGCAGAACTTGCCTCGCAACCTGAGTCCGTTTCCGGAGACCGAGACACAAAGCACACGACTTGAGATTGTGCTCCGGCCCGAGGCACTGGAGGCACCAAGCGTGGGTGTCGGTCTGCGAGATCGGCCGGCCGCAGCGACCACACTTTTTAAATCCACTCGGGACCTTCGAGGACATCGACGGAAAAATCGCGTCGGCGAAGTCAAAGTCGGCAATGGTGGCTAAAATCACACCACGAAAATTGAAACCGACCGAGCGGTCACTAGGCCGCAACGAGGCGTCCCCGCTAGAAAGCGAGGGAAAAAGGAGGAGCGCGTGCTCCACACGCGCAAAATTCTTTTTTTTTTTTTTTTTTTTTTTTGGATAACAACGAAACTGAAAGAAGAAGAGGCCAAAAGGGCCAAGAGCGACGACCCGCGTAAACGCGGTCGAAAATTCCGGCGGCTGAAACGAGAGAGTTGCAAAAACACGACTCTCTCAGTCGCGGGAAAAAAGTAACTGGCGGGAGCGGTCGCGCACGGGCGGGAAGACGGCCGCGCATGCGCGGTGGGCGTGCCCTGCGTGCCGACCGTCCCGCGAAGCTTTTTCCGGTTGGTGGGGGCTGCCGCGGACGTCAACCCCAGTCGTGAGAACAAGCAGCCTGCTTGTCCTCGGAGAAATATATATATATATACACACTCCTTTGGCTACTTCAATGTATGGGTAGGCCATACGAACCATGCAGCTAGCCACAAATCAGCAGTGGTGGCTAGGAATGGACTCACACTGTACTGCCCTGGCAGCTAACGTAAATATAGACTAAGTGCAACTTGTTTTCACTGTTTGAAATATTTTACATCCCTTATTTGCTTCTTGTGAATTAATACCTTTAAGATATTTGCATGTGCAGGGCCCTCTAATTGCCTCCTAATGCTGCTCTAACCATCTTGTGGTTTGAATTGGATGGGTTTCACATACAAGAGGAATTTGATATACCGCCTTGTTGTGGTTACAATCAAAGTGGTTTACGTATTTTGTACCTGGGGCAACGGAGGGTTACATGACTTGCCCATAGCCTGTGGATTATGCAGTGTAAATCAGAAAACAAACGGCCGGAGCAGCGCCAGACCGCCTCCGTGCACATTAATGAGAACATTAGCCCTTCCTGTTTCTAGGTCTTTACGTCTCATAACTTGGGGCCAGATGCTGAAAAGTTGCTATTAAATACTGTGTGCATCTATACCGGTGGTTGAACTTCCCGATTTTGAGCAATCAATGCTCAAAGGACAATCAGATGCAATTCTGCAAAGTGGCTTGGTAGGCAAAGGGCCTAGCACATGAGAACAGTATCGCGGTAAGCGACGATGTTATACGCACGTCCAGAGAAAAAAAGGCGACAAACAGCGTCATAGAGTTCCACAACTGTAGTAGTGCTATTACGGGCGAGACACACTCAAAGATATAGTACATGCACATAGCACATTTACGGATGAGACACACCCACCCACACATATAGTACATATAGAGTGGAGGAGTGGCCTAGTGGTTAGAGCACCGGTCTTGCAATCCAGAGGTGGCCGGTTCAAATCCCACTGCTGCTCCTTGTGATCTTGGGGAAGTCACCTAACCCTCCATTGTCTCAGGTGCAAACTTAGATTGTGAGTCCTCCTGGGACAGAGAAAGATCCAGTGTACCTGGCAACACGGCCGCGCAGGTTTCTGTGAGTCTGACGTCCTGCACGTATGTGCAGGACGTCAGACTCACAGAAACAGAAGCCTGCGCCTGCAGATCAGCAACGATTCTGGAATCCTAAAGAGTGACAAGACTCCATGCAGAATCTCAAAGAGTAGCAACATTCCATGTAGAACCCTAAAGAATAACAAGTGGAGGAGTGGCCTAGTGGTTAGAGCACTGGTATTGCAATCCAGAGGTGGCTGGTTCAAATCCCACTGCTGTTCCTTGTGATCTTGGGCAAATCATTTAACCCTCCATTGCCTCAGGTACAAGCTTAGATTGTGAGCCCTCCTGGGACACAGAAATATCCAGAGTACCTGAATGTAACTTACTTTGTGCTACTACTGAAAAAGGTGCGAGCAAAATCTAAATAAATAAATAATAAAATAATAATAATTTCACACACACGTGCAGATTCTATTAAAAAAATGCAAGCAGACTGCTCCGTCAAGAAGTCGCTCTCATGCAACGACAGCTCCAGACCTGCCGGAACACTTTGAATATTAAAGGTAGGTGTTCCTTTCTGGGTACTGCACAGAATGCTCATTTTAATACTAATGAGCTGCTTGTAAAACATTTGCATAGGATTATCAGTAGCTGTTACCGTGAACAGTAAAAGCGACACAGAATCCCTATGTGCATTAGATGCTGAATAACGTGTGGGCTAGACTGGCTACAATCAGTCTAAATGAAACGTTGCAAACACGGTAAGCTTTGAGCATTGAGGCCTTAGCGGTCAGGTTTTGCAGTGTTTTGATCTCTCTCTGCTTTAGGCTGTCACTACGATATCAGCAGAACGAATAGTGTAGGTAGCGGGCACTTCCACAAAGTAACAGAAGGATCAGAGATGTAATAAACAAAATTCCTCAAGACCCGACTCAGCACTGTGTTTCGGCATAAAGCCTACATCAGGGGTCTGTACATAGAATCACTGATGAATATTGGGTGTCAGGATAACAGTCTTTTTTTTTTTTTTTTTTTTAGACGCGATCCTTTTTGGCACTTCGCTCCTGCATGTTATACTGCATCTCTGCTCGGATCGCATCTTTTTAAAGACTGTTATCCTGACACCCAATATTCATCAGTGATTCTATGTGCAGACCCCTGATGTAGGCTTTACGCTGAAACACAGTGCTGTGTCGGGTCTTGAGGAATAAAGATTTTATTGATTACATCTCTTGTCCTTCTGTTATTTTGTGGAAGAGCCCTGCTACCTCCACTACTTCTTCTGCTGGTTCCCACTTACGTAGTGACACACGGTCCTCCGCTTTTGTGGTGTCCCGACTATGCCGTCTATGCCATTTTGGAGATGTGGCCTCTAGAATTAGGCATAATACACTAGTGACCTCTACAGAGGTGTTAGAAACCTGGGTGGTGATTCGGGCATAATCTTGTCCCTATAAACAAAAAAACCCCAGGCCCGTGCCAATGCGGTAAGCGGGGTAAGCACCGCAGGAGGGCGCCCACCTCTGGAGGGCGCCGCCGCAGTGCTTACCCTCGCCCCGCGACGCCGAGGCCTTTAAATCTTTTACTTGCAGTTGCAGCAGCGTCTGTGAAAACGGAGCGCTGCCGACGTCTCCCTTCCCTTCGCGCTCTTGGTTCCCTCAGTGTCCCGCCTTCTTCTGATGTCAGAAGAAGGCGGGACACTGAGGGAACCAACGAGTGCAAGGGAAGGGAGACGTTGGCAGCGCTCCGTTTTCACAGACGCTGCTGCGACTGCAAGTAAAAGATTTAAAGGCCCCCAGGGCGCGCAGCGATCTTCATGGGGGGAAGGGGGGGAGAGAGGCGCGCGCGTCAACTGTTCTTCTGCGGGGGGGGGGGGGGGGGGCGCCAACATTTCGTCTGCGGGGGGGCGGCATAGACCCTTGGCACGGGCCTGAAAAACCCCAAAGGCTGTAAAACACTGCTGATTCATGAGCTGTAGCCCCTACCAAGCAACTCAGAATAGGTTTCTGTGTATTCATTGTTCACTCCTCCTTTTGAACAATTTTAAATTTATATACAATCTAGTGAAGATGTTCTGCTGTACCTGCAAAAGACAGCTTGTAACTGTGAATTTTATTATTTTGAATTTCCATGGTACACTGCTAATTTCCAAGAGACAAATCTGCACTGCTAGCAGGCAAAGGAACTGTTCTTACAAAATATCAACGAATGACTGATCGGTGTGAAAAACATGTTTATAAGAACATGTCCCAGAAATGAGTCACCATACAGGCAACAGAGAGAGTGTGAGAGAACAAATCTTGAAACCAGTCTATAGTGAGTGGGCTAGAAATGCTACTTATTGGTTAGGGAAAGTCTTTTCCTACACCTCCCTAATCCCCTCTGACACTCATAGTGGAAACACAGAGAAAGGTGGTCATCCTCTTAATCAGCTTCATATACATTGTCTGATAAGCTTAGAGGTATAAGGTAGAGAATGACATGGGGACAAAGTCTGTTCCCGTCCCGTCCCTGTGGGTTGTGTCTCCATCCCTACCCCATCCCCACAGTTTGTATCTCCACCACTGCCCCATCCCCGCAGGTTCTGTCCCTGTCCCCGTGGATTCTGTCAGCAGAAGCCTCAAACACTTATGATTTTATATTTAAACCGAAGGAACAATATGCTGTGCAACTACTGTTTATAAATCACAAATAGAAAATAACAACGAGCAACTATAATAACCCCCCCCCACCACCACCCTCTACCCTTCCAACCCCAACAATAGCTAACTTCTACTACTACTACTACTACTACTATTTAACATTTCTAGAGCGCTACAAAGTGTACGCAGCGCTGTACAAACACAGAAGAAAGACAGTCCCTGCTCAAAGAGCTTACTACCTCAAAGAATCCTAATCCACCCTGTTAAAATGTCCAGGGGTACAAAATGTAACCCGTTCTGTATGTTCTATGAAGCACAGTTATGATTTTTAATCTGTGGATGAATAAGTGATCAACAATCTCAGGATTCAGTCTAGCTCTCTTGTCTTCCACGGTCCTTCCTGCAACAGAATATGTCTTCTTAGAAGATGTGATGGTAGAAGGAATGTACAGGATCCCCCATGCAAATTTTGCAGGTTCTGGCCAGCATGTTTGCTTGTTTTTCCAAAAAATCTAAATATTGTCGTCTGCATCATTCAAACATAAATAACAGTCCAGTTCATTAACAGGCTTCAAAGTAGAAAATGGCACGGGGACAAAGTTTGTCCCTGTCTCCATGGGCTCGTCCCCACCCTGTCCCCGTGGGCTCTGTCCCTGTCCCCATGTAATTGCCAATACACAGGTATACTGGAATGCCAGTTTTGTTCTTCAGTGTCTTTCATGTCATTGTTGGTAATGTTTGAAAAATAAAAAAGCTTTCAAGTAAAAAAAAAAAAAAAGAAAGTACTACACAACATTTTATTGACCTAAGCTACAACTTATTTTTCCAGTCACTTAACTTGAGGTGGTAACAATAAAATGCAGTATACATACAAAAGCGTTAAAAAAAGTCTGACACAAAAGTAATAAAACAAGTAAAAGTAAAATAAAATCAATCACTACTATAAACAGATAAAATTAAAGAGTAATAGAAAACAAAAGCAGAAAAAAAACCATAAATGTAAGGCCCGATATTCAAAAAGTTTTAACCCTGCTGCTGAGCTGGCCTTCCGCCAATATTCAGTGGTACTTAAGTGGGTAGTGCTGCTGACTGCCATGGACCTGTCCTGTTCGTGAAGCATAATCAGTCCACTAACTAAGCTGATAAATTTAGGACAGCAAAACGGTGGACCCAACTTTTACCTGCCAAGATAACCGGGCACCGGTCTAAATATTAGTAGCTGCCTTTTTAACTTGAGGTGACTGCACTTACCTGGATATTCAATGCTGGAGTCTAGACATGGCTCAACACTGAATATCTGGTCTTACTGCAGTCCATGGCTATCAGTGGCTTAAAAACTGTTGAACACTGTGGGCTGAATATTGGGCCTGTGCTCTTTAAAAGCCTTGGTAAAGAGCTAGGTATTAACCAAATGTGTAATGTAAACAGATCATAAGAAAGATATCACTTGGAAGAGAGTTCTAAAGTTTAGGACCAGCCCTAGAAAATATGTATAGGCAAGTCCCAAATAAGCTGAATTCCTTGACAGAAACTTCTGGAAACAGTGTAAAAACTCATTTAATAGATGTATAGCCAATGGACAATCACCTACATACTTAGGACCAATATTTCTAAGAGCTTTTAGTAGCAGCCATCTGGAGATGTAGGATGCCCAATTTGTGTATGAGCTCCTTCCCCTGCTGGAGGGGCCCAATGTGGCCGTCTTTGGATAACTTCTGTGGGTTCCATATAACTTATATGAAAGGTACCCTAGAACCCATCAAATCAAGGTTAGCACCCAGAAGAAAGGAAGAAGAGATGACAATGGAGGCAAGACTTGATAAAAGGGAGGGACTAGGTAAAAATAAGGGGTGATGATCTCATCTGAACCAAACAGCCAACATGAAAACAAATTTCACAGTGAAACACAATTTAAAAAATAATCAAACATACAAAAAAAAAACCCCAGATAAAATTTAGAAACCCCCCCCCCCAGCATAACCAATCTAAGAACAAGTGATAAAACCATACAACACTAACAGAAGGTACGCTTAAAAATAAGAGGCAAAAAAGCCATAGTACACAATCAAGTGGGAAAACAACAATAAACATCCAAGATTGACTGTGTTTATGAAATGAGCAGACCAGTGGCGTAGCCAAGGGTGGGCCCAGGCCCACCCACTATGGGCTCAGGCCCATCCAGTAGCAGTACACCTATGATGTGGCTGGCAGACATTCTTCCCAAGCCCCACCAGCCGAAAACTCCCAACTGTCCCTCCTGCATACCTTGTAAATAGATCTTCACCTGCAGCAAGTAGCGACTGATACATGCTGTAGGGCCAACATGAGCAATGTGTATTAGCTAACATAGTAGATGAAGGCAGAAAAAAGACCTGCACGGTCCATCCAGTCTGCCCAACAAGATAACTCATATTTGCTTACTTTTTGTGTATACCCTACTTTGATTTGTACCTGTGCTTTTCAGGGCACAGACCGTATAAGTCTGCCCAGCACTATCCCCACCTCCCAACCACCGGCTCTGGCACAGACCGTATAAGTCTGCCCAGCACTATCCCCGCCTCCTAACCACCAGCCCCGCCTCCTGATCTTGACTAAGCTCCTGAGGATCCATTCCTTCGGCACAGGATTCCTTTATGCTTATCCCACTCATGTTTGAATTCCGTTACCATTTTCATTTCCACCACCTCCCGCGGGAGGGCATTCCAAGCATCCACTACTCTCTCCGTGAAAAAATACTTCCTGACATTTTTCTTGAGTCTGCCCCCCTTCAATCTCATTTCATGTCCTCTCGTTCTATCATCTTCCCATCTCCGGAAAAGGTTAGTTTGCGGATTAATACCTTTCACATATTTGAACGTCTGTATCATATCACCCCTGTTTCTCCTTTCCTCCAGAGTATACATGTTTAGTTCAGCAAGTCTCTCCTCATACGTCTTGTAATGCAAATCCCATACCATTCTCGTAGCTTTTCTTTGCACCGCTTCGATTCTTTTTACATCCTTAACAAGATACGGCCTCCAAAACTGAACACAATACTCCAGGTGGGGCCTCACCAACGACTTATACAGGGGCATCAACACTTCCTGTCTTCTGCTGATCACACCTCTCTCTATACAGCCTAGCAACCTTCTCGCTACGGCCACCGCCTTGTCACACTGTTTCGTCACCTTCAAATCCTCAGATACTATCACCCCAAGATCCCTCTCTCCGCCCGTACCTATCAGACTCTCCCCGCCTAACACATACGTCTCGCTGCTCGCTGCAGGTGAAAATCTATTTAAAAGGTATGCGGAGGGGGGGATGTTTGAGAGACCATATGGTATGCAGGTGAGAGAGGGAGAGACCAAATCATTTGTGGGGCAAGGCGGAGTTCTTCTGCCCACCCATCTTGGGCCCAGGCCCACCCAAAATTGGGTGTCTGGCTACGCCCCTGGAGCAGACAGTCCTGCATTGCATCTATAGCACTTAGTAAACTTACTCTAATGTGCTGGAGCAATATAGGAAAATCTCTCACTTGTTTCCACAAACTTTACAGCTGGAAGACCTAAAAGCAACTTCCCTGATGACTGCGAAGATTGAACTGATAACCCTTCCCTCAAATGTTTAAGATACTCAGGATCAGAAACATATAAAGCCTTGAAAGTCAAAGACATCTTGAACTAAGTTTGGGCCATTACAAGACGACAATGAAGACTCTGAAAGGCAGGAGATACATGATCATAGGGTCTTAGATTCAGTAAAAACCTGACAGCAATGCTTTGAACCAACTTCAGATGGTAAACCTGATTTTGAGGTACTCTGAAATACAGGGAGTTAAAATAGTCAGTGTGGGAAAGAATGGGGAGCAGTGACAAGATCCTTTGGGTTTAGAAAAACAAGTTAATTGTACTCTGCATATTTTTTTAAAGTAATTCTCCTTTTGTTTTAGGATACCTTCTGTTCACCAATCTTGATCCTACACATTTAGAAGTAAGATGTAAACCAACCAGATTTTCTTCTTTCATCATGGAGCTTAGTAAGTCTCAGAAAACCCTCTAAAGTACCAAAGCACGACACATGGACTGGACCATGACGACTGATCGATTGTAGGGGCGTAGCCAGACCTTGGCGGGAGGGGGGTCCAGAGCCCAAAGTGTGGGGAGGGGGGCACATTTTAGCCCGCCTTCCCCAGCCACCACCTCTCCCCGCCACTTCCGCCCCTCCCGACCCCCCCTCCCCCGGACGCCGCAGGGTATCTTTGCTGGCAGGGGTCCCCAACCCCCACTAGCCAAAGCCTTCTTCAGCACCGGTCTTGTCACGCCGCGTTTGCTGATCTGTGCTGCTTTCTTGAGTCCTGATGTCCTGCACATTCCGTTAAGTGAAACTGAGCAGTTTCACTTAAAGGAACATGCAGGACGTCAGGACTCAAGAAAGCAGCACAGATCAGCTAACGCGGCGTGCCAGAGACCGGCGCTGAAGAAGGCTTCAACTAGCGGGGGTTGGGGACCCCTGCCAGGAAAATCAGGGGCTTGGACTAAATCTGTGGGGGGCTCATGCCCCCGTGGCCCCACCTAGCTACGCCCCTGATCGGTTGTGAATGCGAATGCCTGCTAAATCAAGTCTTCTTAACTGGTCTGAAATGTCAGCAAAGGTCACCAAGTATATGCAAAATCGTCAACCCAGCTGTATCGTCTTTAGTTCCTGTTTTACCATTCTTTAAATTCAGAAACGGGTTTAATTATACTCCAACCAACTCATTCATTAGAAAATCTCCATTGTTTATTATATAACTTTCCACATGTATGTTTTCACTTGTATGTTCAATGTGTATAAACACTTTAAAATCTTAAAGAATGGTAAAACAGGAACTAAAGACGATACAGCTGGATTGACGATTTTGCTAAATCAAAAGAGCATAAGTACTTACCCAGATTTGTAACTTGATCCTTTTGTCATTTCTGTAGATGGTTTTGACTTTGAAATCGATACCGACTGTGCTGACGAAAGCGGGCGTAAAGGAGTCATCGGCGTACCGGAAGAGAAAGGAGGTTTTCCCCACGCTGCTGTTCCCAATGATTAAGATTTTGAACATATAGTCAAAGTTTTGGTCAGAGGACTCCTTCTGTCCATAGCGGGAATCTGTTGCTGAAGCCATCTGAAAAAGGGGACAGAACAGCATGAGTTGTGTGTGTGGAAACGGGGAGGGCTGTGCACAAGAACTACACATACAAGCCTTTGGTTTAGAAAAAGCTTTCTAGTGGTAGGTAATGATGCAGCCGTTGTTAGACCTACTACTACTACTAGATCACCCAATGAAGATAAGCTTGCAGGAGATTGGGGATCAGTTCTTTAACTAATACAGAAATCAAGTCTGGTGCTGCAGGTGAGCTTCCTTCCTTCTGCATTCTATTCTCAATAGTGGGACAATCCCACTTACAACTCTTAACTTGCTCAGGTCGACTCCAAGGGGACAATGCAGTCCTGATTTCTGCCCCATTGTAGGTCTGTCCTTTATTTGAGAAACCAGAATTACAACTTCATGTAGGCAATGGGGGTACCAGCAGGACCTGATCTGCTTTCCTGGGTTGACTAAGGTGGTGGCCAATCTACACCCTGCAAACTACAGAAACAAGGTAATAACTGCAAAACACTCTACATGAGACCTACAGAAACATACTGAAGACATCCAACTGGACGTTCACCAGTAGAACAATCAAACTGGGATCTGAAGGCATTCAGATATGTTTAAAAGCTCTGTATTATTTGCATGAGCAGGGGCAAGACCAGAAGCCTGCTCTGGGTCATCCAGTATTAATGTTCAGGTTTTGGTCACTGCTAGGAAATCACTGAATTGCAATTGCCAGGCAATGATCTCTTAGAAGGCTACATAGATATTAATAAGGTAGTTGGGTAAGGTCAGTCTTAAAAAACACCAGGTTGCTGACTAGGACAACACATTTGAAGTGGAGGAGTGGCCTAGTAGTTAGCGTGGTGGACTTTGGTCCTGGGGAACTGGGTTTGATTCCCACAGCAGGCACAGGCAGCTCCTTGTGACTCTGGGCAAGTTACTTAACCCTCCATTGCCCCAGGTACAAATACGTACCTGTATATAATATGTAAGCCGCATTGAACCTGCTATGAGTGGGAAAGCGCGGGGTACAAATGTAACAAAATAAAATTTCCTGTCTATATTTCAGCTAACATTAATGAAGGCTGCAGGGGTCACAGTGGATTAGTACATCACTTGGATAGTTCAATGGTAGACTATGAGAGATCCTTTTCCTTCACCACATTTTAGAATTAAACAGTGGAAACTCTGGAATTCGTTGCCAGAGAACGTGGTGAAGGCGGTTAGCTTGGCAGAGTTTAAAAGGGAGTTAGACGGTTTCCTAAAGGACAAGTCCATAAACCACTACTAAATGGACTTGGGAAAAATCCACAATTCCAGGAATAACATGTATAGAATGTTTGTACGTTTGGGAAGCTTGCCAGGTGCCCTTGGCCTGGATTGGCCACTGTCGTGGACAGGATGCTGGGCTCGATGGACCCTTGGTCTTGTCCCAGTGTGGCATTACTTATGTACAGTGAGAGACACCAGCAGCAACACCTGTGCCTTGAGAAAATACAAATACATAGTGCTATATAATCTTTTAAGACCTCCTTTAGCTTACCTCACAGTCATGGCGAGACCTGCTTGGAGGAGACATTCTTATGCAATAACAGACAATGGCCAGCAATGTCTGCAATACTGAGGCCAATGCAATTCAGTGTGTTTTATTTGAGTACTTGATATTCTGCCTTTCAATAAGGAAAATCAAAGTGATTATAACAATCTAAAAATTCTACAACTGGGAGTATATGAAAATTCAATTGTCATTGGACAGCTGAAAGATTATGGAACCCTTTACCTCCATTTCACTAGTTCAAATCTTGCTTGGGGTTTGCAAGGATTTGTAAGAAGGTGGGCTACCTGAAATGGGCTGGCAAGTCCTAGTCAGTTCTAACTATGCATAGCAAAGAAACAAAAACAAAAAAAGGGCCTTCAGGAGCGGAATAAGCAGCCTTTATTCACAAAGACCTGACATGGCCCGTGTTTTGGCGCTCATGCGTCAGGGGTCAAATGGAGATCAAATCTCAAACAAAACTTTGGATGCTATCGAAAGAACATAAAAACCGCATCTCCGGTAATCAATGCCTCACAAAACCACCAAGTATTAGTTTTTTGACGGTTTTGCAAGGCATTGATTACCAAAGAAGTGTCTGTTTGAGATGCAGTTTTTATGTTCTTTCAATAGCATCCAAAATTTTGTTTGAAATCTGATTTCCATTTGAACCCGAAGCAGGCACATAAGTGCTGAAACACGGCCTGTGTCGGGTCTTTGCGAATAAAGGCTGATTATGCTACTCCTGAAAGCCCTTTTTTGCTTTTGTTTGCAATTTTGGACCCTCTCTTTTTGCTACTAACTAGGCATAGCCCAGGCTGCTAAAATCATATCTGCAAAAAAAAAAAAAAACAGTACATAGCAAAATGCAAATCTGTATCAAAGATCTCTAAAGTCAAGACAGAATGGGATAATCACAGAGGATATTTGAGGGAAAGTGGTTGGTCTGGATAGGCTGTATGGTCTTTATGACTTCAGGATATGACCCGAAAGCTTTAATTGCTACAAAAGACAAGAGCTTTATTTAAGACATTGAGGACTAAATTCAATATATGGTGCCTACAAAACCCAGGCTCAGCATCATTCTATAAACTGCGTTTAAAAGTTAGGCACAGTTTACAGAATAGCACTTATGCCCGGGAACTGCAGCTACATTAAGGCACAGCCATTTACACCAATGGAAACGTGGTGTGAATGCTCGCGCCTAAATTAGGTGTAGATCTCATCTTATTCTATAATTATGTGCGTAACTGAAAAGAACAGCCCCGATCTGTCAATGACCCTCCCTATTGCCATACCTAAATTTATGCATATAATGGGTCTTTAACTACGGTGAACTAATATTTAGAGCACACTAAATGTTAGTGGCGTCCATATATTCCTATAGATGTCACCAACGTTTAGCACACGCTAAAAACACTAGTGCACCTTACTAAAAGAGGCCCATACAATTTAATTATTTCTAATTAGTGCCAATAACTGCTTGTTAAAGCCAGTCGGTGCTAATTAGCTCATTATTCAATTAAATTGCACGTGCAAATTGGGCATATGCCCAAATCTGCACATACAATTTTTAGCACTTTTTCTAGAATTGGGGGGTAAAAGTTGAACTACCAACAGTTTTATTTTCTCTGTTTAAGGAAGGTTTATTTTTTTGCGTATGATTAGAATATTATGTATAGAGCTTAAAGAAGTAAAAGTTCTACCCTGCTCACTGAGGCTTTTTTTTCCTTCCTCAATTAACATATGCCGTGATATTTAAGTGACAGTGTATGATGAAGGTATTTTGTGGTGACTTGTGGTCTTTATTTGCCGTCATTTTCTCTGTTTCTCTCTCAAATGGAACCAAAAGTACTGTCTCTGGGAGGCTGGACAGGGTTAACAAGTTAAATACACAAATACTGTTTTTTGTAATTTTATGGGAAAAAATGAATTACTGTTCAATGCCACCAGATTTCAACAAACCAAAGTCCCCTGAAGGATATAAATTAGTTCTTAGATGCAGAAACCACTAAAACCTCCTTTCTGAGTGGTAAGTTAAAAGGCTTTTTTTTTTTTAACAATCTACCAAGCCAATGCTACGACTATTTTCTCATTTACAGAATTTGTTGAAACAAGGTTGTTGAGTATAGGGACAAGTAATATTTTTTTTTTTAAAGAAGCTTATCCTAGACTCCCTCTAATTCCATTAACTGCAAAGATCTTACACTGTGTGTACTGTGGATGAAAAGGAGAATGTGAAAAATATCACACAAAAACTTAGGAACTGTGATATGCCTCAAAAATTTTTTTTAGCTCAAAAAAGGTTCGCTGAGCAACCCAAAGATCAATGGCAAAAACTCACCCCTCATCCATACCCAACTCCATCGCCCCCTCCCCCCCCCAAACAAAATCCAGCATCCAGCAAGAACCATGTCACAACGCAGCTGATGTGCAGAAATCCAAAAAGGATTTGCAAGGGACTCCCTTCATCCTAGAAACACCAACTAGTGTTCCCTCTCTCAATCTCTCTCTTCCCTCACATTCACCCATTAACAGATGGTGCGCTGCAGTGGAATCTGTAATCTACCATCATGCTCTAACACACTATATTTCAGGAGCCAGCGTTCATCCATCCTCAATGTCCATCTGTTGACTAGATAACAGGGACTTTTTCTTCCATATATACTGTGTACACCTTATAGCACTAGCTCCTGACGTTACTCCTGAGTGTACAATCCCCCTTACAGCCTCGTGACCTCTCATTTCAGATAAGTGGCCCATGGAGCAGAATCCATGTCTCCCATGTGGCAACACTGCCAATGCACCAAGCCTAAAAAAGGTGTAAGAAGAACTTTCTCAGGCCTTAGGTTATTAATTCTGCATGCAGAGCATTTCTTGTTTTGTTTGCTGAATATACCCAGGGAACAAACTCTCTTCCTACCATCCTGCGTTCAGGTAATATTTATTGCTCTCCCTTGTGTTCTCTTGGAGATTTTCAAAGGCCGATGCCTGTCTCCTGGTGGCAAATGTGTCCTTTAGTCCAGGACTGATGTTATGGATCCACAGCTCTTTAGTTCCAGCTGAAAGAGTGCAAAATGCTGCCAGGCCATGCACCCCAGAAGAGGCTGCATCAATAAATCTGTCATTCACGTGTGTGTACGGGGTCAGTTCTGCTACATTTTAAGGCCAGATAATATCTGGCAACTTAATTCTATATAAGATGCTAAACTTTGCATAACAAGCTAATTAGCTTTGATAATTGGCACTAATTAGAATTGAAATATATGTGCATAAACGTACGCGCGGGATTCACGCCTAAATTTTATGCTCAATTTCAAAAGGAGATGCAGAAATGGGAGGGTCATGGACGGAACAGGGGCGTTTCTAATATTTACGCATGTTATAGAATGAGGGTGATATGCACCTAATTTAGGTACGTACATTTGCACCACATTTCAGTTGGTGCAAAAGGCTCCAAGTTAGCTGCGATTCCCGAGTGTAAGCATTACTCTATAAACCACGCCTAACTTTAAGCGTGGTTTATAGAATAGCACTTTTTTGGCGCCATATATAGAATTCACACCTTGATGTGTTTTACAGATGGGCTCTGCCCAGTGCCTGAAGGGGGTTAAGATTGCCCATATAGTTTCTCTTCTTTCCTTCTATTGTATTTCTACACAGCACTCATCACTGCAATCACGTGAGAAATCATTAGGTTTTGGGATATAGCAGACCTTCAATAACCAGGCAGCCCATCAGATACTAAGGCAGGTGAGAGAGCTGACCCAAGCTAGCTCTCCAGGTGTTGAAAGCGAAGGATGACGCTAATCTCTTTATTATCCTACAGTATATTTGAAAAAGCTGGTCATGGGTCTCAGTAATCCCAAAAGCCTGAAGCAATCATTTGCTTTCTAAAGGGAGTTATCAGTATTCAGCTTCTTGAATTACATTTCTTTTATCACCAAGACCTCTTCTGGAGTAACATAAGAATAGCCATACTGGGTCAGATCAATGGTCAATCTAGCCCAGTATCCTGCTTCCAACAGTGGCCAATCCAGGTTACAAGTACAGAAACCCAATTAGTAGCAACATTCCACACTGCTAATCCTGGGGCAAGTAGTGGCTTTCCCCATGTCCATTTCAATAACAGACTATGGACCTTTCCTCCAGGAACTTGCTCAAACCCTTATAAAACCCAGATGTGGTACCACATGCTCCGACAGCAAGTTCCAGAGTTTAACTGTTCTTTGAGTGAAAAAAAGTATTTCCTCCTAATTGTTTTAAAAGTATTTCCATGTAATTTTATAGAGTAACCCCTGGTCTTTGTACTTTTTAAGAGTGAAAAATCTAATACTTCTTACTTGTTCTACACTACTCAGGATTCTATAGGCCGCAATCATATCCCCCCTCAGCCATCTCTTTTCCAAGCTGAAGAGGCCTAACCTCTTTAGTCTTTCCTCATATGGGAGGAGTTCCATTCCCGCTCTTCTTTGAACCTTTTCTAATTCTGTTATATCTACTTTGAGATACGGCGACCAGAATTGAAAGCAATACTCAAGGTGAGGTCGCACCATGGAGCGATACAGAGGCATTATAATACTCTGTCTTATTTTGCATCGCTTTCCTAACAATTTCTAGCATCCTTTATGCTTTTTTTTTGGCTGCCACCCACACTGGGCAGATTTCAGTGTATTGTCTACGATGACATCTAAATCTTTTTCTTGAGTGCTGATTCCTAAGCTGGACCCCTAGCATTGGGTAACTATGATTTGAATTGTTCTTCCGAAAGTGCATCACTTTGCATTTGTCCACATTAAATTTCATCTGGAATTTGGATGCCCAGTCAGTCTTCCAGTTTCCAAAGGTCTTCCTGCAATTTTTCACAATCCGCATGTATTTTGACAATTTTGAATAGTTTTGTGTCATCCGTGAATTTAATCACCTCATTCGTTATTCTGTTTTCCAGATCATTTATAAATATGTTAAATAGCTCTGGTCCCAGTACAGATCCCTGCGGCACTCCAACTGTTCACCCTTCTCCATTGAGAAAATGGCCATTTAACTCTACTACTACTACTATTTATAATTTCTATAGTGCTACAACTCTATCCTCTGTTTTCTGTCCAATAACCAATTCCTAATCCACAGAAGGATGTTGCCTCCTACCCCATGACTTTTTAATTTTCTCAGGAGTCTCTCATGATGAGCTTTGTCAAAATCTTTCTGAAAATCTAGATACACTACATCAACCGGCTCACCTTTATCCACATGTTTATTTACACCTTCAAAGAAATTAAGCAAATTGGTGAGGCAAGACTTCCCTTGGCTGAACTCATGCTAACTCTGTCCCATTAAACTATGTTTGTCTATGTGTTCCATAATTTTATTCTTTATAATAGTTTCCACTACTTTCCCCGGTACTGAAGTCAGGCTTACTGGTCTGTCATTTCTCATTCACCCCTGGAACCCTTTTGGCGTTACACTGGCCACCCTCCAATCTTCAGGCACCACAGACGATTTTAACGACAGCAGATCAGCAATTTAATGTTTAAGATCTTTCAGTACCCTGGGGTGTATGCCATCCAGTCCAGGTGAATTATCACTCTTCAACTTGTCAATTTGGCTCAGTACATCTTCCAGGTTCACAGAGATTTCTTTCAGTTCCTCCGCACTGTCAGCCTTAAAAACCATTTCTGGTACAGGTAGACCTTGCATCTTCTTCTGTAAAGACTGAAGCAAAGAAAGAATTCATTCAATCTCTCTGCTAAGGCCTTTTCCTCCCTGATTGCCCCTTTTGCTCCTTCATGATCTAATAGTCCCACAGAATCCCTCACAGGCTTCTGATGTACCTGGTAAAGGTGTTGCTATGAGTTTTTGTCTCCACGTCAAGTTTTTCTTCATATTCTCTTTTAGACTTCTTTATCAGTGCTTTGCATCTAGCTTTATCAGTGTTTAAGTTGCTTCTTATTTTCTTCATTCAGATCCTTTTTCCATTCTATGAAGGTTGCTCTTTTGGCAATTGAAGAGTGGCAAATTGCCTGGACTGGATGGTATTTATACCAGAGTACTGATGGAATTGAAAAATTAACTTGCAGAACTATTGCTAGTAATATGTAATTTATCTTTAAAATCAATCATGGTACGGGAAGATTGAAGGGTGGCTAATGTAACGCCGATTTTTACAAAAAGGTTCCAGACGTGATCCGGGAAATTATAGACCGGTAAGCCTGATGTAGGTGCCGGGCAAAATGGTAGAGTAATATAAAGAACAAAATTACGGAGCATATTCAAAAGCATGGATTAAAGAGACAAAGCCAACATGGATCAGTGAAGGGAAATCTTGCCTCACCAATCTATTACATTTATTTGAAGGAGTGAACAAATATGTGGATAAAAGGTGAGCTGGTTGATATTGTGTATCTGGATTTTCAAAAGGCATTTGACAAAGTACCTCATGAAAGACTCCAGAGAAAATTGGAGAGTCATGGGATATGAGGTAGTATTCTATTGTGGATTAAAAACTGGTTAAAAGATAGAAAAGAGAGAGAAGGGTTAAATGGGCAGTATTTTCAATGGAGAAGGGTAGATAGTGGGGTTCCACAGGGGTCTGTGCTGGGACCGTTGCTTTTTAACATATTTATAAATGACCTAGAGATGGGAGTAACTAGTGAGGTAATTAAATTTGCTGATGACACAAAGGTATTCAAAGTTGTTAAATCAAAAGAGGATTGTGAAAAATTACAAGGGGACCTTATGAGACTGGGCATCCAAATGTAGATGACGTTTAAGGTAAGCAAGTGCAAAGTGAAGCATGCGGGAAAGAGAAACCAGAATTATAGCTACGTATAATCCTGGAGTCTCTGACCAGGAAAGAGATCTAGGTGTCATCGTTGATGAAACGTTGAAACCCTCTCCTCAGTGTGTGGTGGCAGCTAAGAAAGCAAATAGAATGTTAAGTATTATTAGGAAAGGAGTGGAAAGCAAAAATGAGAACGTCATAATACCCTTGTATCGTTCCACGGTGACACCGCACCTTGAATATTGTGTGCAGTTCTGGTCACTGAATCTCAAAAAATGATATGGTGGAATTAGAGAATGTACAGAGAAGGACGACAAAAATGATAAAGGGTATGGGACGACTTCCCTATGAGGAAAGGCTAAAATGGTTAGGGCTCTTCAGCTTGGAGAAGAGACTGCTGAGGTGTGATATGATAGAGGTCTATAAAATAATGAGTGGACTAGAATGGGTAGACGTGAATCGATTGTTTACGCTTTCCAAAAATACTAGGACTAGGGGGTACGCAATGAAGCTACAAAGTAGTAAATTTAAAACGAATCGGAGAAACATTTCTTCATTCAATGTGAAATTAAACTCTGGAATTCGTTGCCAGAGAATGTAGTAAAAGTGGTTAGCTTAGTAGGGTATAAAAAGGTTTGAATAGCTTCCTAAAAGAAAAGTCCATAAGCCATTATTAAGATGGACTTGCATAAAATCCACTGCTTATTTCTAGGATAAGCAGCATAAAATGTATTGTACTGTTTTGGGATCTTGTCAGATACTTGTGACCTGGACTGGCCATTGGGCTTGATGGAACTTTGGTCTGTCCCAGTATGGCAATACTTATGTACTTACTTATGACTCTAATAGCCTCTTTCACTTCAACTTTTAACCACGCTGGCTGTTTGCTCTTCTTTCCACTTTTGTTAATATGTGGAATACATCTGGTCTGGGCTTCCACGATATTTTTTAAACAATGTCCATGCCCGATTTAAAGTCCTAACCTTTGTGGCCAACCCTTTCAGCTTCCTTTTAACCATTTTCCTCATTTTGTCATAGTCACCCTTTTGAAAATTGAATACTGCTACAGCTCAAATTTGATCATGTTATGAACACTATTTCTCAGCAGATCCAACATCATTACCTCTCGTATCATGCCCTGAATTCCACTAAGGGCTAGATCTAAAATAACTCCACTTCTTGTCGGTTCTTGGACCAGTTGCTCCAAAGAACAGTCATTTATTACATCTAAGAATTTTACCTCTCCAGCGTTCCCTGATTTAGCATTCATCCAGTCAATACTGGTAAATAAATCCTAACAAATACATTCTGGGGTAATTGATATCACCCATTATTATGATGTTGCCCGATTTGTCAGCTTTCCTAATTTCTATAAACATTTGTTCATCCATCTGTTCATTCTGTCCTGGAGGACGTAATACAGCCCTTACCAGTATACTCTTTCCCTTCACACATGGAATTTCTATCCACAAGGATTCCATGCTGCTGTTTCATGCAGAATATTTATTTTGTTTGACTCAATTCCCTCTTTAACATATAGCGCAACCCCCCCCCTCCAATTTTGTACCCTGACAAGACAGTGTCCCGTTCCACCAGGTCTCTGAAATGTTTATTATATCTACCTCTTCATTTAGTGCTGGATTCTCCAACTCTCCCATCTTATTTTTTTAGGCTTCTAGCAGTTGTATATAGACACTTCAAACTGTGTTTTTTCCTAGCATTTACAAGCTGCTTTGAACTTGAGGATAATTTGCATTCTTTATTCTGTTCTCTCATTCAACATTCTTGTCTTTCTTTCACCATTATTGAAACCTCTCTATTAGGATTTCCTAAAATACTCCACATTGAACCATGTGATCCTGGGCAACTGTTGCCCCCCCCCCCCCCCCCCCCACTCATTTAAGTTTAAAAGCTGCTCTATCTCCTTTTTAAAAGTTAACTCCAGCAGCCTGGTTCCATCACAGTTAAGGTGGCGTCCATCCTTTTGGAACAGACTCCCCCTTCCCCAGAATGTTGTCCAATTCCTAACAAATCTAAATCCCTCATCCTTGCACCATCATCTCATCCATGCATTGAGATTGCGGAGCTCTGTCTGCCTCTTGAGTCCTGCACATGGAATGAGAAGCATTTCCGAAAATGCTACCCTGGAGGATCTGGATTTCAGCTTTCTACCCGAGCCTAATTTTGGCTTCCAGAACTTCCCTCCCACATTTTCTTATGTCATTGGTACCCAAATGTACTAAGACAGCAGGCTCCTCTCCAGCTTATCTAGGCGATGCATGAGGTCCACCACTTTCGTGCCAGGCAGGCAAGGAACCAGGTGATCCTCACGCCCACCAGCCACCTTGCTATCTACATGCCTAATGATCGAATCATCAACTACAACAGCTGTCCTAACCCTTCCCTCCTGGGAAGAAGGTCCTGAGACACATCCCTTGGTGGACAGGTCCTGGGTAAAGGATTGCTTCCTACTTCACCCTCCCTCCTCAAAGGCAGCACAGGGGCTGCCAGACTGGAAATGGGACTTCTCTATAACATCCTTGTAGGCCTCCTCTATGTACCACTCTGTTTCTCTCAGCTTCTCCAAGTTTGCTACTCTAGCCTCAAAAGAACGGACTCGTTCTCTGAGAGCTAGGAGCTCTTTGCATTGAGTACACACTTATAACCTCTCGCCAACTAGGAGATAATCAAACATGTGACACTCAATGCAAAAGATTAGATAACACCCCTCTTGCTGCTGGACTGCTGTCTGCATCTTAGTATTTTTGTGTTGTTAATTAGGGATATTAGATTAATATAAAGAATCTTAAGATTATATTGTATATTGCATGATTTATTTAGTGTTAACTTCTAAGAAAGTAATTACATGTAATTAAAACTCTAATGAAAATTCCCCTTGTTATCCTAATTAGAATAACTGACTATTAGTTTAGACTATAAATGAAGAGATATGCTAGAGGTGGGTGGGAATAAAGACTGAACTAGGCCCTGCTGTGCCTTCTAGAGGCTGTTAATGCTGTATGTTGTGGTTTAATTTTTAAAAACTATGGGGAAAAGGGTAGGAAGACTAGTTAATAAAGTTTGCTTTTTCAAATTCTAACTGTCTTTATCAGTAAACCTATCTTACCTTTTTTAAAACCCAACCTTTAATTCACCAAAACATAGACTATAAAAAGTGTTCACTTACCTAGAGAAATGTTTTCTTCTCTCAGAGAGAAAGAAAATTTCCTGGGACCTTTCCTCTCTAACAGACCCTTTGAAGCTAACACAGTAATCAGATTGCCCTAGTAACATTTGCAGCTATTACACCTGCCTCACACCTTAACACCTAATTCAGATCAGTAGCACTGCTACCTCACTTCCAGGCAAGAACAGAAACAACTACAGTGATGGCGAACCTTTCAGAGACAGAGTGCCCAAACAGCAACCCAAAATCTAATTATTTATCGCAAAGTGCCGGTACTCATTATGGGCGGGGTCACCACATATGACTCCACCCCTATGATAGCCACACCTCTTACACCAGCCATGGCGCATATAAACCGACATCATTGAAAATATTATACTAGTATAGGAGAAAAAAATAACATGATTTTCTTTCATTATAAATCATTTCTGTAAGCTGTCACAGCTCCAGTATACCCAGTGCAAAATAAGACAACAGATGTAAATTCTCAAATTGGACATATTCCAAACACTAAAATGAAAATAAAATGATTTTTTCTACCTTTGTTGTCTGGTGATTTTGTTTTTCTATCCATATTGGTCCTTGTCGCTGATTCTGCTGCTCTCTCTCTGTTTTCTTAACTCCGTTTCCAGGGCTTCCTTTCCATTTATTTCTTTCCTTTCCTCCTTTCTTCTTCATTTCTTGCCCTCCATCCATGTCCAGCAACCCTCCTCTCCCCTCCAGCCACAAATATCCATCCACCCTCCTCTCCCCCCTGCCTGCCCTCCCTCCCACCAAGCACCAGGCCGCCCTCCCACCCAGCACGCAGCAGCAGCAGCACCCAGCAGCAGGCCTCCCTCCCTCCCTCCCACCCAGCATGCAGCAGCAGCACCCAGCATCAGGCCTCCCTTCCACCCAGCACGCAGCAGCAGCACCCAGCATCAGGCCTCCCTCCCTCCCTCCCTCCCACCAAACAAGCATCAGGCTACCCGCCTGTCCTCTCTCCCTCCCAGCACCAGGGCCCCCCCTCTCTGAAATTTAAAAGGCGTACCTCGGGGTTAAGGCGGCATCGGCAGAGAAAAGCGTGTTCTTCGCTCGGCGTCCCTTCGGGCCTTCCCTTCTGTCTCTCAAGCTCTGGTCCCGCCTATGAGGGCAGGACTAGAGCTTCAGAGACAGAAGGGAAGGCCGAAGGCGCGCCGAGCGAAGAACACGCTTTTCGCTGCCGACGCCACCTTAACCCCGAGGTACGCCTTTTAAATTTCGGAGGAGGGGGGGCCCTGGTGCTGGGATGGAGGGCGGGCGGCCTGATGCTTGTTTGTTTGGTTGGTTGGGAGGGCAGGCAGCTTGGTGGGAGGGAGGGAGGGCAGACCAGCAATGGAACGGACGGGCGGGCAGACCAGGCGCGCGTGCCAACAGAGAGGGATCTAAATGCCCTCTCTGGCACGCGTGCCATAGGTTCGCCATCACTGGTTTAAGACAAAGTTTATGCCCTGAAACTATCCTTTTCAATGCTCTTGACTGTTACAGTTGAGTTTCTAACTCTAGAAGAAAGTTTCAGTTTAAAACTATGGGGAAAAGGGTTGTACACTATGGAAACTAGTTAATAAAGCTTGCTTCTTTTTTAAATGAAGACTGAACTAGGCCCTGCTGTGCCTTCCAGACGATATCTGTTAATGCTGTTTGCTGTAGTATTGTGTCTAGTTCTGGAGGTGATACCTGGAGAGATTGGGGAGGGGGGCAAAGAAGGGCTATCAAAGTGTAGTGGGGTTTGCACCTGAAGCTTTATAAGATGTAATTTGCGAATCTAAATATGTATAAAGTGCTGTTAAGTTACCCAGTTCCAGGACAGAGACTTTATGGCCAGTCTTGGTTTTAAACTTATATCCCATGGAGAACTCTAAACCCTCTGGAGAGAGACTACATACATCTCTCAAGGGTGCACATCACCATGTCTAGAATAGATTATTTTTTGCTATCGAGAAATATTTTCAATAGTGTTGGGGGGGCCTGAGGTGTCAGAAATTGGGCTGATTAAGATCTCCAACCATGCCATAATATGGGTGAAGTTGACACTAGGAACTCTTTCAGCAGGTGTGCTAGTTTGGAGATTCCCAGCCTCTTTGTATACCTTCCAGGAATATTTGGTAGCAAAATGGAACCTTTATAAAGAATGTAATCAGGCCCATGAGGATGAATAGATCTTGTTTTGGGAGGCGGCCAAAGCATTTTTAAGAGGAGAGATTTGCTATCAAGAAGTATTTTCAATAGTGTTTATGTGTGTGTGTATGGGGTGGAGGTGTTAGAAATTGGGCTGATTAAGATCTCCAACCATGCCACGATATGGGTGGAGTTGAAACTAGGCACTCTTTCAGTAGGTGGGCTAGTTTGGAGATTCCCAACCTCTCTGTATAGGGATGGTACCTTCCAGGAATATTTGGTAGCAAAATGGAAGCTTTATAAAGAATGTAATCAGGCCCATGAGGATGAATAGATTTTGTTTTGGGAGGCAGCCAAAGCATTTTTAAAGAGGAGAGATGTTATCTTTTGCAAGCAATAAAAAGAAAATAAGAGATAATGAATTGAAGAGACTGGAAAAGCAGTCACTAGACAGCATCACATTTATAGCAGAAACCCCATCATACAAGAACAAAAGAAAAAAAAAAACTAGGCTCCTGGAATTACAACAGGCCCTAAATAAACCGCTACACTTAAATTCCTCAAAATCAACTATAATAAACATCAGTTGTACAAATTCACTAACCAGAGCAATAGATTGTTAGCAGGACTAGCAAATCAATGACTGAGATTACTAATTTGCAAAGTGATAACGAAGTATTGAAACACACTGACCAAGGCATTAATAAGATTTTCAAAAAAGTATCATGACGCACTGTACTCTTTGCCAGACATGCCGCCTTTAAACAGCGAGATGTACTTTGCAAACTTAGATTTACCACAGGTAGTTAGAGACGATCAAGATGCTGAATGCCAGAGCCCGGTTTTCGGAGTGAGTTCTATAAATTGAGAGAAGAAATTGTAGGGTCTAACAAAGGTGTTTAATGCTATCATCAAGCTGGGGGAATTGCCAAGGTCCTTTAATAGAACTCAATTAATAGTATTACCGAAGCCTGGGAAAGACTTGACATTGCTAGAGTCTTAAAGACCAATATCTTTGCTGAATTATGAAACCAAATTGCTTGTTAAGGTTCTGGCCAACAGACTATCAGAACCCCAGGTAGGATTTGTGAGAAGGAGATGTATAGTTAAAAATATATGACAAGTTATAGCAACTTTACAACTAACGCGTCTAAACACAAGTGCCATCGATGCTCATTAGCTCTGATGCGGAAAAAGCGTTCGACAAGGTCATATGGGAATTTCTATATGGAACTTAGATGCTTATGGGATCCAGGGTTTTTATCATGCTCCAGTGGCACAAGTGTGGATCAGTGGGGTTCTTTCAGGATTTTTCATTATTTTGCAGAGGGATTCGGCAGGGCTGCCCCCTTTCTCATTTGCTGTTTGTTCTAACATTAGATCCTTTAATTAGAGACATACAACAAAACCCAGATATCAGAGGCTTCATTGTGGGTCAGTCCAGCTTCAAGAGAGTGGCTTTTAATAATGACCTTTTAGTTCACATAATGAAGCCCAGGATGTCTTTCCCCGACACTACTGACAGTTTTAGAGCATTAGGGGACTTTTCAGGGTTTAAGTTAAACTTAGCTAACTCTGCATGGAGTGAATCATTCCTGTTGAAATGCTATTTTGGGATAATTCTAGCTATGGACATATTCCATTTATATTGATTAAATGTTTATAATCAATGTAGAAGAGACTAGAAGACAATTAGATAGCTGGGACAACTTTTCCACTGTCTTTATCTGGGAGATAAGTTTGTATAGAAGAATGATGGTGTCCTCATGAAGGCTTAATGTGTGACAGACTTTGCCAGTATCTCTGTTATGTGGAGATTTATTAGCTCTTCGGTATATTCTTAGGCAGTTTTGCAGAGGAAGGAAAAATAATCTAAACTGAAATGGGAATATATGCAGGGTAAGTGGGAACAGGAAGGCTTTGGGATACCCAATATGAGGTTATATAATATAACAAGGCTTGTCTATTGCGTGACTGGTTGAAGGGGAGTTCTGATTTTACTCCACTGGAATTTGAGCATGCTTATTTTAAGTCGTTGTACTTAAATTTTTTGTTGCATGCTAGGGGAAGAAAGGTGCACTTAGAGGTGATGAATAGTATTCTTCTGAAGCCTTTGTGGCACTTGTGGAAAGAAAGTTTTGATTTATGGGGGTGTAATTTTAGTTGTAGTGCCTTCAGATTTTTGCTGATTTAGATAAAGCTTTTTGTCTGTTGGAAAGCGTAGTGGGTAACATTACTTCTCCATTTAAATTAGGGAAGATGGCACAATTATATCCTTTGAAGAATTGCAGCAAAAGATTACATGTAGGACTTGAGACTTCTTTGCTTATAGACAGCTATGTCATTACTTCTCCTCACTGGACTCAGAAGGGTTGCCCGAGATCAGAGTTATTTTGTGGTTTTATAAGATTCTTAGAACTTATATGCCCAAGGAGGATTATGGTCCCATTCTGGAGTAATGGAGTAGGAATTAGGTGAACCTTTCAGAGATTTAAATGTGCACAGTTTGATTTCTCAGATTACAAGTATAGTGTTTGGTGCAGAGTTGCAAGAGTACCAATATTGCGTTCAACACAGGGCATATTTTTCTCAAAAACAAGCCTATAAGGCAGGGTGTTCTGCCACTCTGTTCCAAGTGTCATTTATATGATAATACGTTTGCTCATGCTTCATGGCAATGCAATAAGATACATATGTTTTGGACAAAAATGAACAAATATCTGAGGAACTTATTAGGCAGATTAATTGTACTTAAATCCATGGGGATACTATTTAATTAGTCCACATTATGGGGGTCTCTGGAAAAGATACTCAATTATTCCTTAGCAAAGCATTTTTGGAAAGATTAAACAAGTGATTCACGTCTACCCGTTCCATTCCACTCATTATTTTATAGACCTCTATCATATCTCCCCTCAGTCGTCTTTTCTCCAAGCTGAAGAGCCCTAGCCACTTTAGCCTTTCCTCATAGGGAAGTCGTCCCATCCCCTTTATCATTTTCATCACCCTTCTCTGCACCTTTTCTAATTCCACCATATCTTTTTTGAGATGCGGTGACGAGAATTGAACACAGTATTCGAGGTGTGGTTGCACAATGGAGCAATACAAAGGCATTATAACATCCTCATTTTTGTTTTCCATTCCTTTCCTAATAATACCTAACATTCTACTTGCTTTCTTAGCCGCCGCCACACACTGAGCAGAGGGTTTCAACGTATCATCAACGATGACACTTAGATCCCTTTCCTGGTTGGTGACTCCTAATGTGGAACCTTGCATGACGTAGCTATAATTCGGGTTCCTCTTTCCCACATGCATCACTTTGCACTTGCTCACATTAAACGTCATTTGCCATTTGGATGTCTAGTCTCCCAGTTTTGTAAGGTCCTCTTGTAATTTTTCACAATCCTCTTCCGATCTAACAACTTTGAATAACTTTGTGTCCCCAACAAATTTAATTACCTCACTAGTTACTCCCATCTCTAGATCATTTATAAATATGTTAAAAAGCAGCAGTCCCAGCACAGACCCACTATCTACCCTTCTCCAATGAGAAAACTGACCATTTAACCCTACTCTTCGTTTTCTATCTTTTAACCAGTTTTTAATCCACAATAGAACACTACCTCCTATCTCATTACTCTCCAATTTCCTCTGGAAATATCAACCGACTCACCTTTATCCACATGTTTGTTCACCCCTTCAAAGAAATGTAGTAGATTGGTGAGGCAAGATTTCCATTCACTAAATCCATGTTGGCTTTGTCTCTTTAATTCATGCTTTTGAATATGCTCTGTAATTTTGTTCTTTATAACAGTCTCTACCATTTTGCCCGGCACTGACGTCAGGCTCAACAGTCTATAATTTCCCGGATCACCTCTGAAACCTTTTTTAAAAAATCGCATTACATTGGCCACTAATCTTCATGCTTGATTTTAAAGATAAATTACATATTACTACCAATAGTTTTGCAAGTTCATTTTTCAATTCTATCAGTAATCAGGGATGAATACCATCCGGTCCAGGTGATTTGCTACTCTTCAATTTGTTCAGTTGCACCATTACATTTTCCAGGTTTATAGAAATTTCCTTCCGTTTCTCCAACTTGTTAGCTTTGAATACCATTTCTGGCAACAGTATCTCTCCCAAATCTTCCTTGGTGAAGACCGAAGAAAAGAATTAATTTAACCTCTCAGCTATGGCTTTGTCTTCCCCGAGTGCTCCTTTTACCCCTTGGTCATCTAGCAGTTCAACTGATTCTTTTGCTGGCTTCTTGATTTTAATATACTTAAAAAGGTTTTAACAATGTATTTTTACCTCCAACGCAATCTTTTTTTCAAAGCCTCTCTTTGCCTTCCTTATTAGTGCTTTGCATTTGACTTGCCATGCCTTATGCCGTTTCTTATTATTTTCAGTTGGATCCTTCTTCCATTTTCTGAAGGATTTTCTTTTAGCTCCAATAGCTTCCTTCACCTCACTTTTTAACCATGCCGGCTGTCATTAGGTCTTCCTTCCTCCTTTTTTAATACATGGAATACATTTGGCCTGGGCTTCCAGGATGGTATTTTTGAACAGCATCCACACCTGATGTAAATTTTTGACCTTTGCAGCTGCTTCTATAAGGTTTTTTTTTTTCACCGTTCTTCTCATTTTATCATAGTCTCCGTTTTTAAAGTTAAATGCTAATGTATTGGATTTCCTGTGTGTACTTACTCCAGAGCCAATATCAAATGTAATCATATTATGATCACTTATCAAGCGGCCCCAACACCATGACCTCCTGCACCTGATCATGCGCTTCATTAAGGACTAGGTCTAGAATTTTTCCTCCTCTTGTTGGCTCCTGTACCAGCTGCTCCATAAAGCCCTTTTCAGAGCAGACCCAACCCACCCCACTCCCGTTATATACTACGACTGCCCCAGCCACTCCATACTGATGCACACTCCCACACATCACACCACCACTGTGCCACTGAAATACCCATGCCTCCACTCCCAGATAGCAGATATTTCACCCACAGCAGACACTCACCACACACTCTTAAGTACCTCCCTACACTCTCCAAATGTATCCCCCTGCCACCACACAAAGACTCCAGCCCCATATACAACTACCCACCTACCCCTCAGTTTCCACACATACTGCCATCTCTCACTCCCTGATTGTAGCTCTGAGGGGGTCACCCCCTGCTTTGGGAGAAATGGTGTTATAGGGGGCCCCATCTTAATTTTTCTACCGAAGCCCATTCAATCGTAGTCATGGCACGTGCTGGTCCGCAGCACTTATCTGGATGGTAGGCAGTGCTGTCTGAATAAATGCATTTGAATAGTGGGTCCTTGGATTCCTAGAGGACCTTGTGGCTGGAAACAGGAAGGAAGGGTGCTTGGAATGTTTGGAGAGAGTGAAAGCTCAGGTATTGATAAAGACGTAGTACAGAAACAGCCTGCCGCAAACTATGCCCTGCAGCTTGGATATATTTATACAACTTATCTGCTCTTGCAAGCATGTAAACATAAAGTGAGGCACAAAAGACTCAAACTGGATACGAGCCTACCTTAGCAGTGTGGACAGGAATGCCTGCGCACAATGACTAGGATCGACTGCCATCATATTTGTTATTAAATTACATTTCTTAATAGAATTTTAGTTCATATTGGGGTAAATACTGTGAACTGTTCTAAAATTACCTCATGTAAATGCCAGTTTTACAATACTGCTATGTTAGATGCATACACTCTGAAGTGTTCCCAGTTTTGCATGGGTGTATAAGTTTTCTTTTTGTCTGCTTGTATGCCTCTTCCAACACAAGCTTAACTAGCAGTGCACTGCTCATCTTAGATAGGGATTTAGAAAAGTAATTCAGGGGGCAAATTATATTTAAAATGTACTTATAAATATAAAAAAAATTGGGAGGGCTGCAAGTCATGTTGTAAATACAGAGAGATGCACAGTGTCAACAGGAGTACTGGCGCAGTTGAGACAGCTTCTGGTGTGAGGAAGGACCCCCTTGCTGATGTCATCTGGCGTGGTGGCCAGAGAGTTTTAAAAACTGCTGATGGTTGTAGGTGTGTGCCTGAAGGGGCATGCAATACTCCTTTGGAACCACACTGGAGCCATGATGGGAAGTACCCTTGCTGGATAGAAGAACAAGTTTGGTGTTTAACTCATTTTCTCCTTGGACTACAAATTGTGACTATTTCTCCTTTTCACTTATAAAATGGAAACAGAAGATTAAAGTGAAATAAACACCAGGGGCGTCGCTGTCCATATCTGTTTTTAGGTTCAGTCCAGGAAAGAAAAGTATGAGGGGGGAGGGAGGGTAGTGATAAGCGCTGCTGGGTAGCCTAATGGAATGTGTGCCTGCCTTTTAATAGAAAGGTTATAGATTCAAATCCACTAAAATTGGGCTGTCTCTATCTGTATTACAACTGTGTCTAGGAAAGACAGGTATAAGGGGAATGAAAAGTAAGCAATCATTGACTGGTTGGCAGCTCAGCAGCCAGCCTAGGGGGTTTTGATCCAATATAGGTCACAGGTTCCAGTCTAGTTTAGCCAGTGCAAGTGGGTGGAGGGGGAAAAAGGTGTTTTTGTTCCAAGTATACTTGGTAAAAACTTAATAATGATTAAGGACACCAGCAGCCAGGTTATGCTCATCTCCATTGTAAAAAATGACCATCATATTATTAAAACTACTCCTTTTTCTTCAATTGCAAGCAGGGGCATAGCCAGACTTCGTCAGGAAGGGGGTCCAGAGCCCGAGGTAAGGGGGCACATTTTAGCCCCCCCCCCCCCCCCCGGTGCCGCTGACTCCCCTGCCACTTCTGACCTCCCCCCCCCACTGCTGCCCCTCCCACCGCCGCCAATATTCCCACGCCACCGCCAGGTACCTTTGCTGCCGGGGGTCCCCAACCTCCGCCAGCCGAAGTCCCCTTCAGCGTTGGTCTCCGAGTCCGGCATGTTAGTTGATCTGGATTCTGTTTCTGTAAGTCCTGACGTCCTGTATGTTCCTATGTGCAGGATGTCAGGACTCACAGAAACAGAATCCAGATCAGCGACGCACCAGAGACCGGCGCTGCAGAGGACTTCGGCTGACGGGGGTTGGGGACCCCCGCGAGCAAAGGTACCTGATGGCGGTGGCGGGTTGGCAGCGGCAGGAGTCGAATGTGGCGGGAGAGGGTCGGCGGCGGGGGAGTGAAAGCAGGGGGCCAGGGCTAAATCTGCGGGGGACCATGCCCCCGTGGCCCCACCTAGCTACGCCCCTGATTGCAAGTTACTTCTTGACTCAGTGAGACTCATACCCACAACCTTGGTGGCTTTCATGCTAGGAGGAGTTGGGAACTTCTCTTTCCCCTTGTCTGGACTCTGTCCGGAGCAGAAGTGGAGCCAGGTTGACGGCGCGGGGGGAGCGAAAGCGGCATGAGAGCGGACTTCTGCCAGCGCTGGTACACATTTTCAATGCAACACGTTGAGAAAAAAAAATAGGCACTGGTACCGGCAGAACTCTGTTTGGGGGAGCAGCCGCTCCCCTGGCACCCCCCCTAGCTACGCCACTGGTCCGGAGCACTTCTCTCTCACACAGGGGGTCTTTTACTAAGCTGCGGCTGCATTTTTAGCTCATAGTAGAAATCAGCTGGCAGTAAAGGCTGAGGCACCCATTATATTCCTATGGGCGTCTTGGCATTTACCACCAGCTGATTTCTACCATGGCTTAGTAAAAAAAACCAAAACCATAGTCCAGCTTAGAGGAATGCCAAAAGGCAGTTGCTCAAGATGTTAAAGTTGATATTGTTAAAGGGATTGTACACCCCCTCCCTAAAGAAGCAATAAAGCGAAACACAGCTTGTGCTGGGGAATACAGAATTTTGCACATTGGACAGCAGGAGGAGCAATCATCAATGGAGAATTATTGAGATTACAGATAAGTCTAAAACCATTTTTCAAACGGAGGGTTAAGTCTTGTACTGCACCAAGTTCATTTTTTGGGATCTGCATTTTACGAATGCCTTGGGGATTACAAGTGGCTTTAAATACAATTCAGTACGAAACGTTTGTATCAGCAGTTTTCATCATCAGTTCTCATCTGTTTTAGTGAATGGGACGTTTGAAGAGAATTTGCTTTTTCAGTATGCGATGATGGGAATGGTGGTTGCTGCCTTTTTGGTTAGCACTAGGTTCTTCCCAGCACTCTTCATTTAACTTTAGTTTCATTTTTTAATATAGTTATTATTTAGCTTATCAGACAACTGGATTTTTTCTTTTTTTCACACAGAACTGATAACACCCACCAACTAATGTATTTGTAGCCAGCAATTCACATCACAACTTTAAACAGTCTGGCTTATTTTTTGTAGTACTTTCAAAAATTACAGTCTCACACTTCAATGTCATTTTCCAGCAATTAATGGTAAGTTTTCTAAAACTTAATTAGTTTAATTAGGGCTAAAATCATTAGAGCAGAGTTATGTACTGTGTTAAGAGATGTATGATACAGCAGTGCTCTATCAAAAGCCCTTGATCTCCTCTAATGTCTCTTCCCTTCAATACGGAGCTGCAGTCAAACATCTAATTTCTGTCCAGTGGATTCGGAAGAAGGGGCCAATGTAATCTCCTATCCAGTGTCAGTTTGGTTTTTTTTAATGAGACAATAGAAGGTCCCTGCTTTCTTCAGAACTATCCCTGCAACCAGATCTCTGCAGCATTGACTCTGCTGGAGATTCTGACACGTTAGACTAGACCTGAATAGAGAAGAGACTTTAGCTGTAGGACAGGCACTGGGAATCCAAAAGGGATAGATTATATTATCACCCTCCTGTGATCTCATGACAGAAAGGAAAAGAATTAGAGGGGGTTGGCAAGACTGAACTTTCACCTTCGACATCTAATACCATTACATGGACTCCACCTTTTGGGCCCAAAAACCCCACTGAAATTTTGATAATTAAACTCAACAGTCATAGCACCCCAGCACTACCACTCTTTGGAACAATCAGAAGCTTAGCCGAAATTGGGCGGCAGAGCTGGTGGGGGGAGGAGGGGCTGATGGTTGGGAGGCAGGGCTAGTGCTGGGCAGAGCTTCTACGGTCTGTGCCCTGAAAATGGCAGATACAAATCAAGGTAAGGTATACACGAAAAGTAGCACATATGAGTTTATCTTATTGGGCAGACTGGATGGACCGTGCAGGTCTTTTTCTGCCACCATCTACTATGTTACTATGTTAAATGCTTAATTAGGCAAATTCCAAAACCTATTTATCTGGGTAAATAGGCTATTCAATATTTCTTACCATACACTGTGTACAAAGTATATTCTGATGGTTCATGACTATTTCTCTTTCACTGCAGTTGTTCTTTGCCATCTCCTGGACACTGCTGCCCTAAGTAGGCACCTAATCTGATGGTTAAACCGACCCTGTCCAATGCATGCAGCCTCCTCTCAACACACTTGACACACTGCATACAAATAAACCGCACACATCCATTTTATTCTGTGCAAAGGTCTGCCATGTTCAACTTCTGTTGTCCCCTGCAGACACTGATCCACCTCCTGATCTTTTCACCTGAGAATGATCAAAGTACAATCTCAGGGCCTGATCTTTAAACATGAATTCTACACCTCTCTTGGTCTATTTTTTTTTTTTTTCCTGAAGGCTGCCAATATCCTCAGAACACAAACTGGAAGTACGTGCACAAGGTGGGAAAAGAAAATCCCATTACAAAAGAACAGTCGATAACAGTGTAATACTATAATTTCTGCCTTATAAATAAATGATTGACCTGGTTTATTTTTATTCATTTTATTACTAGAGAGAAGGGAAAGAGGGAAGCGAAACAGTAGCGAGGATTTTTCTTTCCTCTTTTTGGCTGCCTCCCAGGATGAACAAATGGATGCTGATCATTGGATCGACGCTTTTTTTTTTTTTCCCTTCCTGCACAGATGGATCCCTGGGCCGTGTCCAATAACTAGTGCACCTAACGCCCTGCTTTTAAAAAGCCCCAGCATTAATCCGTCTTGTACAATACTGCCATCCATATACCAGCTCCTTCTTCCAGACACGTAGCTTCATTACAGCCTCCCTTATTATTCTGGCATCTTCATATGTCAAATGAAGGTTACTACCCCCCTTTAAAAAGGGATGCTATAACAAATCAACATTGTTCAGCACCATGAAAGAGAATCAAAAGAAGAACGTTATATTTTAGAAGACAGCAAAGCATATCAACGGGATCTGTTTTACGCATTAAACAGCAGATTACAAAGCAACAAATAATAGCATGTCTTACCTCGGAGACGTATTAATTTCTCCCTTCCTAAGCTCCTATTGCATCAATGCAGTAACAGCGGCGCTCGCGCACCTGCAGCACCAAGGAGGTTGGATGAACCTACGCTGACGTCACTCTGATTGACGGCTGCAGAGCGCAAGGCGGAGCTTCGACGGACCACGATTGAAGGACACCGAGGGCGGGCCGGGCGGAGGGGAGCCGCGCCCCCTCCTTAGTTTTTAAAAATCGAATTTTTACATAACCTAGTAGTTGGCGTCTCTCTCTGTCCTCTTTCGCCAGTCGTCATCCGGTTGACTTACTTACTCACTGGATGTGCATGTGCCGGTAGAGCTGAGGAAAGGCAGTTGGGGGTTGGGAGAGTTAGCGCGTAAACACCGACCGCCGTGACGTGCTCTCCGCCCCATTGCACTCTGGGAATTGTAGTTATTTCCAGAGACTACAATTCCCGATATCGCTTGGGACCTGGCTTCCACTTAGGCTGCAGGGAACAGCTTTTCCCTGTTCCACTTTACTCAGTGTGAATTGGGCTGAACTGGACCCAGTTCCAAATGGGAGACTTTTTGCATACTTTTGGACACACTAGACCAGGGTCCCTGCCAATCTGATTAGAACTTTGCATTCTGCTCCCATAACATTTTTCGACCTAATCTTTCTTGCTAACATTATTTTAAGTATTGAAGAAAAAAAAGCTGTAGAATGTAGTTCTTGGCATTCGCTATTGGTCTTTCGAGGAAAAAGTAGCATCACTTGAAGAGGGAAGGGAAGTACGATCAATGTCCAAAAATTTTAATTCAGAGAAAAATTATTCCAAAGTTTTAAAGACCCTATTATGTATTTTAAAAGGGTATTTTAATGTTCATCCTCAGAACGTTTGTCGTCAGTATTGTCATTAGTAGTAAGCAGCGCATCAAAATTTTCTTTTGCAGTCTGTCTAGTGATGTAGTAAGGTAAGATAGCGCCCGGGAGAGTTGCCTCCCCCTTTACAACGCTACACCTGTGATGCATTCCTTATTCCTATATCCTCGTCATCACCAGATCCTTACCTGCTGCTGCTGCCACTGGATCATATAGCTGCAGCGGGATAGTCAGCATTAAAAGGTAGCAGGACCTCCCAGCCGCTGGCTGATGACTCTGATTCGTCCCGCGACCTTTCAGAAGTCGGTGGGGGGTGGGCAGCAGGACGCTGCAGAGTCATCCAGAAGCACGCGGCTGGGAGATCTGATGACTGTAGGATCCTGAGAGGCTGGATGCACGCTGCAGCAACAGTTGAGGTAGGCGGCAGTGCACCCTGCGTCCGATGGTTGTCATTAAAACCGGCATTTGTGTGTCAGCCGAAGTCGGTGTCGCTGCTTGCTAAGACAGCACCTGGGGTGATCCGCCCCTCCCCACTTCCCTCTTACTGTGGTACTAACTAGACTGTCCACAAAATCGAAAAATATGGACCATGTTCGTTTTTCCATCTGAGTTTTCATTTGTCAACATCTTTGAAAATATAAAAGATCTTTTGTATTTAAAACTTTATGTATTACTAATACATTCAATACATTTATATATTACTATATATTCAAGTCCAATAGTCTACATACCTGGGGAAATGGTGTCGGGTTTATAATTTACAGGCAGTATTTCACTTCCATGCCAAATTACTTCTGATGGCTGGAGGTGGGGTAGGACCAAAGCTGAAAGCTTGGTCTTATGACTTTTTAGCAGGTCAAACGTTTAAATCCCTTAATAGGTCTCGTTGAAGGCACATTTTATTCACATTATCCGAAGTTTCCTGAGACATCAGAAATATATTATTCAGACCTGGATATCACATGTACATTACACTCCATTTAAGTGCACGTCGGATAAGCACATGCTCTGTTTAACTGCATGCCGTACTTCGGTCCCGTTTTTGGCACCATAAATTTCTATGGGGACAACCTTCGGTTTAGCGCACCACTGATAAGTGCAAGATACGCTTATATGCATGGTTTAAGACCGCTCCTCTGAAGGAAAGCTGCGCACGGAATATGGTAGCTGATTGGCACGTGACAACCAACGAGATTTCAAATTTACTGCCCCTTTAACTGCCACAGGCAGAATAAGCGAAAGAATTTTGTTAGAGTGTACACTGGAGTCGTCATCGCGCAACTGTAAGACTTTAACACTGGCTGAACGAATAGAAGTTCTTAAAAAATCAGAAAACAAACAAAGTCAAGCATCTATTGCTAAAGAATATGGTGTCAATCCCATTTAAATTTCACATATCTTGAAGCAGAAAGACCAGCTTCTGGAAGACTGGCAAAACAATACAAATCCACACCGGAAATTAAAACGGGCGGGAAAAGCTGAGAAGGTAGAAGATGCTCTTTGGTGGTTTTCTCAAGTCAGGAGCAGACAGTTTCCTGTCAGTGGTCCACTGCTTATGGAGAAAGCTAATCAGCTAGCTGAAAGTCTTGGACTAACTGAATTCAAAGGCACTGTTGGATGGTTGGAAAGATGGAAGGAGAGGAACAACATAAAATTCAAGAAACAGCATGGTGAGAAACAAGATGCTGATGATTTTGGTGCTGAAAATTGAGTTGTTTCAGTTCTTCCTATCATCTTGAATGAGTTTGCACCTCGTGGCATTTTCAATGCTGACGAAAACGGTCTCTACTGGCGAGTGATTCCTGATGGAACACTTGCATTCAAACAAGTCAAAACTACAGGAGGGAAAAAAGTCAAAGGAAAGACTGACGATCCTCCTTTTCTGCAATATGGATGGGAGTGAGAAGTTAGAACCACTCATCATTGGAAAGAGCAAACAGCCCCGTTGCTTCAAGACTGTTAAGCGACTTCCTGTGTCATACGAGGCTAACGCAAATTCATGGATGACTGAGGAAATTTGGAAGCAATGGCTAAAGAAGTTAGAATGCGGGCACATAATCAGATTTTGTTGCTTTGTGATAATTATGCTGTACACAGTGATGATGTCAGGCTGTCTAACGTCAAGGTGGTCTTCCTGCCACCAAACACTACCTCTCTGATCCAACCTGTGGATCAGGGCATAATAGCCAATTTCAAACAACATTATCGGGATCTTGTGCTACGTCGTCTGATGAGCATTATGGATGACCAGACTGGCAAGGATAAACGTGCTGTTGAACTGGCTCGTAATCTATCACTGTTGGATTCCCTACATATGCAGAAAGAAGCCTGGGATCATGTTACACAGGCAGCCATTGTGAACTGCTACAAGCAGGCAAGCTTTGTTAGGGATGTGGAGAGGGACAAAACCGATGCAGCTGTTGCAAACGCGTCAGATGAACAGGCTATTGACATCCCAGCCGGTGTTACTGAAGAGGAGTTTCATCACTACGTAGCTGTTGATTATGATCTACAAACAGCTGACGACAGCACTGATGTCGAGATATGCGCCTACACGCAGGCAACGGCTGATGATGAAACAGATGATGAAATGAGCAGCGAGGCACATGCTGACGAAATTCAAGAACCTCCTGTCACTTTTGCAAGAGCGCTGGAAATTCTCCACACCGTGTGGGCCTATCTGGAGGCCACTGGATGTCAGTGCTATGACAGTTTTTACCGTCTGGCAGACACAATAGTGTAAAGAGGACTATGACTGATTACTTCAAGTAAGCCTAACATCAGTTAACGGAGACTGTATACTGTACGTATAATAATAAACAGTACTGTACATATGTTTATCAGATGTCAAGCTTCTTTGGGTCACAACAGTTAAATGCACGCTCCGGTTAACTGCATGTATTTCTTTGGTCCCAGACCCTTGCACTTAAGTGGATTGCACTGCATTAGTTGTTATTCCTCTGACCACAGAGAAAACATTGGGCAGAAGTGTCCACACTATTCCTTGACTCCATCTCATGAATGAATTATAGTGAAATAGACTGCTAGGCATTACATAGTTATCTGCCACCTTCCAATAGGAAAAAAAATCCCCCCATAATTCTCAAATAATACTGTCCCTTACTTGCTTCCTACCAGAATTTCTACATCCACAGCTGATACTTTAATGGCACTTTAGTTGCTGCCCATGTGTCCTGCTGCTATGGCAACTCCATGTTGCTGTAGTGCAGAAATCTTGTACCACAGCTGCTTCCTCCTTATTCAAGTGCTGTCAGTATTGTTCTTTTTCTGGTTCTATGTAACATTGTGTTTCTTAGGTTGTTGTCCATTTTTTAAACCAAAACCTGTATAAGGAAGTTTTTGACTTAATTGTTTCCTAGGGAGTTAGTGTAAATGAGACTCAGTGGATTGACATCCATAGAAACAGGAACCTTCCACTTCTTCACAGAACAGGCACAGAATGAACACATGGCTCTCTGTTGCCAGGTAGTTGTGGAAAAATAAGCATGTTTTCCTTCAAAAACAAGTACAAAACAAGCAATATCAGTTACGTAAGTACATAAGTATTGCCATACTGGGACAGACCAAAGGTCGATCAAGCCCAGCATCCTGTTTCCAACATTGGCCAATCCAGGTCACAAATACCTGGCAAGATCCCAAAGAAGTACAAAACATTTTATACTGCTTATTCCATAAATAGTGGATTTTCCCCAAGTCCAATTTAATAATGGTCTATGGACTTTTCCTATTAGGAAGCCGTCCAAACCTTTTTTAAACTCTGCTAAGCTAACCGCCTTTACCACATTGTCTGGCAATGAATTCCAGAGTTTAATTACACGAGTGAAGAAACATTTTCTCCAATTCGTTTTAAATTTACTACTTTGTAGCTTTATTGCATGCCCCCTAGACCTAGTATTTTTTGGAAAGCGTAAACAGACGCTTCACGTCTACCCCTTCCACTCCACTCATTATTTTATAGACCTCTCATATCTCCCCTCAGATGCCTTTTCTCCAAGCTGAAGAGCCCCAGATGCTTTAGCCTTTCCTCATAGGGAAGTCGTCCTATCTCCTTTATCATTTTCGTTGCCCTTCTCGGCACCTTTTCTAATTCCACTATAAGGCTTATTTTCGAAAGAGAAGGGCACCCATCTTTCGACACAAATCGGAAGATGGGCGTCCTTCTCCCAGGGTCGCCCAATTCAGCATAATCAAAAGCCAATTTTGGGCCTCACCAACTGTCCATTGTGGGGATCACCAAAGTTCTCGGAGGCATAGCGAAGGCGGGACTTGGGCGTCCCTAACACATGGGCATCCTCAACCCATAATGGAAAAAAGAAGGGCGTCCCTGACGAACACTTGGCCGACTTTACTTGGTCCCTTTTTCTTATGACCAAGCCTCAAAAAGTTGCTCGAACTGACCAGATGACCATCGGAGGGAATCGGGGATGACTTCCTCTTACTCCCCCAATGGTCACTAACCCCCTTCCACCCTCAAAAAACAACTTTAAAAATATTTTGTGCCAGCCTCAAATGTCATACTCGGCTCCATTGCAGCAGTATGCAGGTCTGGACCCAGCCCCCCCCCCCCCCACACCTGTTACACTTGTGGTGGTAAATGTGAGCCCTCCAAAACCCCCCCGAAACCCACTGTACCCACATCTAGGTGCCCCCTTCACCCATAAGGGCTGTGGTAGTGGTGTACAGTTGTGGGTAGTGGGTTTGAGGGGCTCAGAACACAAGGTAAGGGAGCTATGCACTTGGGAGCAATTTGTGAAGTCCACTGCAGTGTCCCCTAGGGTGCCCGGTTGGTGTCTGGCATGTCAGGGGGACCAGTGCACTACGAGTGCTGGCTCCTTCCACGACCAAATGGCTGTCCTGCGAGGATGTCCCTAGGAAAACTTGGACGTCCCTTTCGATTATGCCCCTCCATATCTTTTTTGAGATGCGGTGACCAGAATTGAACAAAATATTTGAGGTGCGGTTGCACCATGGAGCGATACAAAAGCATTATAACGTTTGTTTTCCATTCCTTTCCTAATAATACCTAACATTCTATTTGCTTTCATAGCCGCAGCAGCACACTGAGCAGAAGGTTTAAACGTATCATCAACAACGACACCTAGATCCCTTTCTTGGTCAGTGACTCCTAACGTGGAACCTTGCATGATGTAGCTATAATTCGGGTTCCTCTTTCCCACATGCATCACTTTGCACTTGCTCACATTAAACGTCATCTGCCATTTAGACACCCAGTCTCGTAAGGTCCTCTTGTAATTTTTCACAATCCTCTTCCGATCTAACAACTTTGAATAACTTTGTGTCATCAGCAAATTTAATTACCTCACTAGTTACTCCCATCTCTAGGTCATTTATAAATATGTTAAAAAGTATTCCTAGCACAGACCCCTGGGGAACCCCACTAACTACCCTTCTCCTAAAAATAAGCCCAGTTTTTTTATGTGTCTTATAAAGTATGCCCTGGGTGTCAGAAGGCAGCCCTAATACAGGGGTTGTTCATGTTGTGATTAACTCCTTCCATAGCCAATGAGAAAACGAAAGAGGACAGGAAAAGGCGGGACTAAGCGCTGGCTGACACACTTACTTGCAATGTTATCACGGCGACAATTGTAGGCAATCAGCGGCAGGGCTGCGGAGGGGGGGGGGGGGACAAAATTCCCTGGGCCCAGGCCTCCAAGGGGAGCCCAGCGCCAGGGTCAGGCCGCCGGCGCTGCAGTTCCCGGTCTCACCTGCCTGCCTCCTTGGCTCCGGGTCCCCTGCATTCGAAGCGACAGTCACGGATCGCCTCTCTTCGGGCCTTCCCTCCCTGTGTCCCGCCCTCGCGGAAACTGGAAGTTACATCAGATGAGGGCAGGACACGGGGAGGGAAGGCCCGAAGAGAGGCAATCTGCGACTGCCACCTTGAATGCAGGGGGCCCGGAGCCACGGAGGCAGGCAGGTGAGACCGCGGACTGCAGCGGCAGGGGAAGCGACAGGAGGTGGCAGCGGGGTGGCCTTGCCACGGGCCCGGCCTAGTCTCTTGGCGGCCCTGATCAGCGGTATATCAAGGGAAATAAAAGAAAAAAGAACAAACCTAAAAACAAGCCACCCGCAAGTTCAGAACCACAACGTTAAAACATTACAAGCCTAAACTCGCGGGAAATAAGCTAGGTTGGCAACACTGAATTGGCTCTGCTTTAATTCTTATTGTACACCAGTGCTTTTCAATCTTCTCCTTTAAGTAGAACTACCCAGTTAGGTTTTCAGGCTTACCATAGTTAATATATGGTGATTTGCATACAATAGCTAGTCTATCTCTCACATATTCATTGTGGTAGTCCTTAGTCCTGAAAAACAGACTGACTTGGCCTGCCACCAAGCGAGGGTTGAGAATCATTGTTGTAAGGGGAGCATGTGACTGTAGGAGGAATTTAATCTTTTGTGCCAGCTCAGAGGCAGGCCTCCAGGCCTCGCTGAAATGCTGTGACTTTTTTTAAATGTGTGATGCCACACCTAGTCACTGGAGGCTTACAAAGGACTGCCAAGTTCTACATAGAAGATGGCATTCTTGTACATGGAAAGTTTGCCATGGAAAGAAATCCTGTCAGCTCTTTCAGAGATTTTATACAACAGTTCAGTCACTGCTTTTGATTTGAGCTAGTGATTTCTTTTCTAAACCAAGCTAAATTGGGGAAAAATTCAACAACCTGGATTATAACATTGCAATGTAATGTTTGCAATTTCCCCCCAAAATGCAGCTTTATAAAACAATAGCCTGTGTTTGAAGACTGTTTTTTTGGTGCAGGCTGTGCACTTAGCATGAAACATGCTCCCTGTTATTGGTCTGATAGGTCACTGCACTCTTTTTAGACCTATTGTTAGTATGATTCCTGTCACCACTGTAACTTTTAGGTGAATCCCCCTCACTGCTACTTATTTTAAATAATACATACATCTAGAAGTAGATTGATGAGAATATCATGGAGGACCATGTCTGGGACAACATTTGTTATGGGTTGTTGGAGTTAGCCGGAGGCCTTTGGTGAATGGATGTGTATTATGTTATTAAAAAAAAACAAAGTTCATCTGAAGACAGTTTACAAAGTAATCACATGTACAAAAAACATAATGTAGTCCAAGTGACAAGAAAGCAAACAGTAATTGCCAATACAACATGGTGTGAGGAGTCCAGGAACACCAATCGTTGAAGAACAAAAACTGTAGGCAGCTGCATAGCATGATGAGGATATTTTATTGGTGAAACACAAACCCGACATGGCCACGTTTCGGCAAATGCCTGCGTCAGTGGGCACAATGTCTAAAATGAGGCATAATACATAAATATCGAATACTTAATAATAAAGAATAACACCATACTGGTGCCTACAGTTTTTGTTCTTCCACTGTTTGGTGTTCCTTGACTTCTTATACTAGGTAAAATAATATAATGTTACAGCACTGCCCTTGCACGTCTTTATTGCTTAATTGTATTAGGACCTCCTTGTAAGCAGAGATGTGAACAACTCACGGGCAAGTCTGAAGAATGGGGCTTGAGAAAGAAGACCTCTCAATCTGTTACCAAGGTAGCCCGTTCTTTTGAAGGTGTTATCACAATCTGACTTGCTGTTGAAATTACTGGATGATTACACTGGCCAGCTTAAAAAAGAAATTTCAAGCCCTCTTTGCAATGTTGCCTGTGTATAATGCACTATATAAACTCCAGTAGGTAGTTCTTTATGGAAGAATGCAAGTATTGAGCCCAGCATTAGCAGTGATTCTGAGAGAGACAGATAATCTCCAAAATACCCTGGCATAGGTGTGAAGCTCATTTATCTCATGATATGCACAAAATTAACCCATTTTAAGGCATAATCCTTTGAGCCTTAACTGTATATCCAACAATGCCTAGATATGAAGCAGTCAGCTTTGGGGACTGGAAGCTTGCATGCACAGTTTGCTTTGGAGAAATCTCACATTAGTTAAACCAAGGGTATCAGATGCTCTGATAGAGGGGGCTGTAAAAAAGGTGGATAGATGGAGAAAGGGATGAATGGAGGGATCAGCCTGGAAAAAAAGATTAGTGATGGGGGACACACATGGAAGGGGGGAAGGGAAATGGGGGAAATACAGCACATGATTTAAGCACTATATTAGGGACTGTCATACTCTTGTTCATGACTTGGGTTACTGCCCTGCTGTATGCACATATTGATTTGTGTCTTGTATTGCAAAATGTTACCTGGCTCACGCTGCAACACTGACTCTTGATCTGTTTCCTGCCTGCCTGCCCAAGCAAATCACGTGACCCGTAAGACATCCCGCTCCAGAAACTCCTTTGATTTAAGCACTATGGACCCCATTTACTAAGCCACGTTATAGGCGCGTTAGCATTTTAAATGCGCTTTAACTGTGTACGTGCCTACAATATCCCTATAGGTGCCTACATGGTTAGCACATGCTCTAATTGTATCGCGCCTTAGTAAGCAGGGTCCTATTTTATGGATTCTTGCACTACTTGGGCTTGAGTGTGCCAAAATCGTTTTCTTTCTAGTTTTTTGTTTTAGTTACTTTAACTCTTACCGACATTATGCCTTTTCTCATGCATGAGCTTTTGCTGCTGAGCATTTTAGCCGTTTCCTGTATTTTTTTTCACGCAAGCAATGAAGCCCCCTGTTTCCCTATCCCAGTCTTTTGGGGTTATTGACCCATCCTTCCAAGTCACAATTACTGCTTTCCCCCCTTAGTTATTCCACTTCCCTCTGTTAAGGATACTTCAATTCCCATCCCCTCCACTTTCTCTCCCAATTAGGCTCTTGAATTGTAGATCAGTTCATTCTAAGTCCTGGCTAATTTGCGACCACATTTTAACCAGTCACTGTTCATTATTCTGTGTCACTGAATCATTGATTAGATCTGGTGAGGAAGCTAACCTTTATGCCTGCCTCCCAGAGAACTATGATGTTTTCTGTGTCTCTTGAGGTTCTAAGGTGGTGGTGGTGGTGCTATTACTTACGCTAAGGATTTAAAGGTTTCTGAGGTTCCCTCTCCTTTTTCTTATCTTGAACTGTTGATTGTCAAGGTAGATTTGGCTTGTCCTTTATATATCACTAGTAAATAAGGCCCGTTTCTGACAGAAATGAAACGGGCGCTAGCAAGGTTTTCCTCGGAGTGTGTATGTTTGAGACAGTGTGTGTGAGAGTGACTGTGTGAGAGAGAGAGAGAGAGAGTGAATGTGCGAGTGTGTGTGAGAGAGATCTACATATTGTTCTATTGAACCTTTTCCCGCGGAACCACACAATCAAACCGACCTATGCTTTCCCTTCTTGTACATACTTGTAACCCTGGTGGTCTAGTGGCTTGCTTCGGGGCAGGAAAAATCCCCACTCTTTCCTGCCCTCTGCCGCTGATACATCTTGCTGCCACAGCTTGTTTAAAATGGCTGCCGAGACTTCAGCAGATATCTTGTGAGGCCACCGCTTGAAGTCTTGGCAGCCATTTTAAACAAGTTGTGCGCTGGCAGCGAGCCGGATCAACGGAAGCAGGCAGGAAAGAGGGGCATCTTTCCTGCCCCGAAGCAAGCCACTAGACCACCAGGGTGGCTTCAGGTATGTGCGGGGAGGGCAGCCAGGGCTGGAGGGGAAGTTAATGCAGAGTGTGGGTGAAGGGAGGAGGGGAAAAATGGGGCAAGGAGGTTAGATTGAGAACAGGAGACGGTATAAGGCTATATAGCCCAATGGGTTGAAGCCTAAATTATAACCTTGATCAAATGCTCAGGCTCTAATTGAATTTTCTGCTTAGTTGCCTTACTAGGCAATAACAAGAATAATTTGAATGTATACAACTTTCATTAAAAAGAGAGTGGAGGAGTGGCCTAGTGGTTAGGGTGGTGGACTTTGGTCCTGTGGAACTGAGTTCAATTCCCACTTCAGGCACAGGCAGCTCCTTGTGACTCTGGGCAAGTCACTTAACCCTCCATTGCCCCATGTAAGCTGCATTGAGCCTGCCATGAGTGGGAAAGTGCAGGGTACAAATGTAACAAAAAAAAAATAAGGAACTGCCTATGCATGGTCCATCTGTAAAAAGTCAAAAGCTGTTCCAGTGATAGGCAGTGTCTTAAAAGGTGGAGGACAAAAGATTTGTTTGTTTTTTATTTATTTGACAGCTTATAGAATCTGGCTTTTTTGTGGGGTTGGGGTGACGGTGGGGTGGGAGGCAGGGCTGGTAGCGGAGCAGCATTTATTTTTTTTTGTGTCCTCTTTTTTTGGTCTCTGTAAATATGATAACTCTAATCAGAGCCAAAAAAATAAATCCAAAATGGATTCCTAATTCCTGATCTCTGTGGAAGATCATTCAGAAATGGGTACCAGGGCTTTCACTTCAATGAAGGCTTCAAATATGTTATGTGGTGGTTTACATTGCTCAAGTACCAAACTGTAACATGCTTTTGGAACCTCAAATGAAAGATGTTATATACATTCAAATTATTCTTGTTATTGCCTAGTAAGGCAACTAAGCAGAAAATTCAATTAGAGCCTGAGCATTTGATCAAGGTTATAATTTAGTAGAGACACCAAGGAGCTCATGCAATTTGGTGGATTCACTTAATACCAGCAAAACTCATTTGCTGAAACTTCTTCCAATTCAGCTATAAATAGCAAAGAAGTACTTCCAGATTTCCTTCTCAATTCACCACTTGCTAGTACTACTGAGTCCATTTGATAGGCAGGGCCAGCATTAGAGGGTTGCAAACAGGGCAGTTTCTCTGGGCCCTCATGCTGCTGGTGGCCCATAAACCTGTCTAAATTTGAAGGAGATACAGCCTGCTGGTGGGCTTTTGGCCCTCCTTCTAAATTTCTGCCCTGGGCACTAGCATGTTTAACCCAAGCTCTACTGGTAGGAAAAACAGATATAAAAAAGGGGGGGGGGTGTCAAGATGGCGGCACGCTGCTGATCGTGGTTGAGCTCTCTTGTTGGTTGCTCTGTATTAAAACTTATTCCTCATCTCAGATTCCTCATACTAAATACAAAGGGACAGTTAAGGCTGGCTCCTCGACAGTCAGAACCTCCTCTCCACAGCAGCAAAGGTTTGCCACAAGAACTTCTGCCCCAAATACCGGGAGGAGCCCTGCTGTTGCTCTAGGAGGAGGAGACTCTGGAGACTTAGGGCTGGATATTACTCTCTCTCTCCTGGCTTTCAACCCACCGCCTCTCCCCGAAGGACGCTTATCTCAACGGAGGCCTCCTAAATCCGAATGTGTTGAAGGTAGGCCTCTGGATTGAGGTATTGAGAAGGTGGGTCCCGACGGAGGTTTGAGGCCTATTTGTGCCTCAACTGAGCACGTGGCGCCAACAAAAAAGCCAGAGACGGTAACGTTGGAGAGCATATGGGAAGCTCTCCAACAATTGGATATTACAGTGGCCAAATCTATCAGCTGAAGTTTCGACCTTAGTGATTACTGTTGATAATTTATCTCTTTGGAAGGCATTAAGACAGAATTTAATACTCAAGTGACTACAATTAAAGAAGATGTAAAGAAATTACAAGATTTTTCAGCTATGATGATAAAAGATAACATTATAATTCATCGAAAAATTGAACAGATAGAAAATTATAATCGCCGATTAAATCCTCGTTTTCTGAACTTTCCAAAATCTCCGGGTATTACTCCTTTGGAAGCGTTTAAGAAATATTTGTTCGAAATGTTGAAATTCACCCCGGAAACTATTCCCCCGATAAATTGGATATACTATATACCTAATAAAAAAGCCATGGAGGAATCTTTGGAAATGATTAATCAAGAAAAAAAGAAAGATTTACTGAAAATATCTGAATTTTTAGAAGCATCATTATCTGAACATTCTGAATGACTTTTTGGTTTCATTTGTATTTGAGCAAGATTTGGAGGCAGTGAAGTGTTTATCCCTTTGAAATGTGCAAACTTTGTTCTATGGTAAAAAAAAGTCTGGATTTTTCTGGACGTTACAAAGCAAACACAAGAAAGGAGGAAGGCTTTTTTGGCTTTGAGAACGGATACTTTAGCAATCGGTGCATCTTTCTATCTTAATTATCCATGTAAATGTGTTGTTAAATACACTAGGTTAAAATATGTTTTTTTTTCTTCCAGAGCAATTACGTGCCTTTATAGATTTAAAAAGGGTGACTACTGGTAATATCCACGTTGAGAATATGTAATGGCCAGGGTGGGGTTACAGCGTGTTAAGCATTTCTGAAAACTATTTCCTTAAGCTTGTCTCCTAAACTATGTAATGTACACGCCACCTCAAATGTGGTCTAAAGAGGAATAATAATTTTTCTTTATGTGATATGTAATAATTTACTTTTCCGTATTTTTTCCTGTTCAAGTATTTGACTTGTAAAATAGTTTGTAAAATAATAAATAAACAAATAAAAAAAGAAGGAACAGATATAATTTTCCAGCCAGTGGCGTAGCCAAGGGTGGGCCCAGGCCCGCCCACTTTGGGCTTAGGCCCACCCAGTAGCAGCACACCTATGATGTGGCTGGCAGGGATCCCCGAGCCCCACCAGCTGAAAACTCCCAACAACTGTCCCTCCTGCATACCTTGTAAGTAACAAATCTTCGCCTGCAGAGAGCAGAGACTGATACATATTGCTCGCACCAGCCCCAAAGCCTTCTCTGTGATATATTCCCGCCTATGCAGAAACAGGAAGTTGCATCAGAGGGAAGGCTGTGGGGCCAACATGCAGTGTGCATTAGTTGCTGTTCGCTGCTGGTGAAAATCTGCTATTCAAAAGGTATGCAGGGGAGAGGGATGCATGTTTGAGAGACCATATGGCATGCAGGCGAGAGAGGGAGAGACCAAATCACTTGTGGAACAGAGCGGATTCTTCTGCCGACCCATCTTGGGCCCAGGCCCACCCAAAATTGGGTATCTGGCTACGCCCCTGTTCCCAACACGTCACAATGACTGTTGACTTTTATTTCTGAGACATGGCAAACTAGAGGACAACTGGAATTTTGGTTTTGTTGCCAAAACTGGCCTGAAATTCAAATTCGGCTTTGTTTCAGTTGCAGGTGAAAATGCTAGTGCATTTTTGGCTGAAACCAAAACTCCTCTGACCAAACAAAAGCGTCCCCCACCCCCCGCCTAACCTACAGACCTTGGTGGTCTAGTGGCCTAGTTGGAGCAGAAATGATCGGCAGTCGCTTGCACCCATGCCAGCTCTGCAGTCAGAATGGCTGCCACAACTTCCCACTGAAGCTGGCATGGTCAAGAGCTACTGGGGATCGTTTCTGCCCTAAGTCAGCACTAGGGTTTTTTGAGGTAGGCCTGGGGGGGGGGGGGGGGGGGGGGGCTACAGGTGAGAGACTAATTTTGTTTGGCAGGGGGCTATGCGTAGGATGGCTAATTTATGTTCAGGTGGATCAGGAGCGAGGCCTGCTTTTTGTAATGCCTATTTAAAAAAAAGGATCCAAGGGATTCCACAGGTTTTCGATTGGTCTGGTATGGATGCTGAGGAAGGAAAAAAAATGTCGTCTTACACCTGTAAGTTTTCCTTTCTTTAGTCCTACCAGACCAGTCCAGAAACCCGCTTATATTCCTGCTTTTCTTTATGGATTATTTTCCTGCTTTTTCTGTTATAGGATTTCTCTGCTGTTCTACAATCAAATCCACCGTTGGTTCAGCAACTGTTTCTTACTGCTCTGCAGGAGCTCCTATGTCAGGTGGAGAGCTTTCAGCGCCTGCTTCATTTGGTGACACGTCTGTCAGTAGTCTACAATAGCTTTTTCTGCAGTTACAGAATTCTATATCACTAGAGTTTGATAGCACCTGGTAAACTATGTGGCAGCGCTATTGAATAGCGCCTGCTTCAGCTGGAGATCTTTAGGACAGTTGAGATTGTTAGTATCTTCTCGCAAGAGGTAATGCATGATTGTGCTTGCTTTGCCTTTCGAAATACCAAGAGGCAGATGACCAGAAGCCCCACGCTGTTCCAAACAGCGCTCTAAAATTAGCACCGGAACAACACGGGGCTATACCGTCCCTATGATCAGAGCTAATAGCATGCAAATATAGGCACGCTATTAGCTTTGATCATAGGGGTATTTCTGTGGGAGGATTGTGCCTGGGTATCATCAAAGATATGGGGGGGGGGGTGAGGGGGCTGCTAGACTACCAGGTTGGACCTCCAGCCCTTTTCCTCTGTTGGGGGGATCGGGTCAGGGTAAGGGGGGCTAGACCACCAGGGAGGTCTTTTCTGTCAGGGGGGTGGGGGTCATCAGTTCGTCTTCGATTGGGGGTTTTGTTGGATCGGTTCTGTCCGTGCTAGGTGGATCTGCTCTGTCGGGGTGGGAGGCCTGGAGTTTGTATTATTTAAGTTGATGGAATATCTAGGTGCAGATTTTTATCTGGACACACAATGATTGGTAGTGCTTACCTACCTCTGTTAAGTACTCAATGTGTAGCCTTCCTGGTGTGGAGGAGTAGCGTAATGGTTGGAGCTGGGGTTTGTAAACCAGGAAAACTAGGGTTCAAATCTTGCTTGCTCCTTGTAATCCTGGCCAAATTGTTTTAACCCTCTATTGCCTCAGACTGTAAGCCTTCTGGGGAGAGGAAAATAACTACTATACTTGAATGTAACTCAATCTTGAACTACAACTTCTGTTATTGGTTCATTCTGTCCAGCAATAGCTTTAGTTGACACACTGAGAACAGCTAAGCCAGGAATACAGGACCAGCCATGTAAATTGCATTGATCCAAATTCACGTAAAACCGATGGAAACATTGGAAATCCACTTAGTTGATGATCTCAACTAGAGTCTGCCATGCCATACGTAAGTGCCAATCGAGTTTGCTGATTACAAGAAAAAGCTGGAATAATTTCTACTGATTTTCAATATTAAGAGGCAGACGAAATTTAATGTGGACAAATGCAAAGTGATGAATGTTGGGAAGAATAATCCAAATCATAGTTACCTGATCCTAGGGTCCACCTTAGGAGTCAGCACCCAAGAAAAAGATCTAGTTGTCATTGTAGACAACACATTGAAATCTTCTGCCCAGTGTGCGGCGGTTGCCAAAAAAGCAAACAGGAAAACAGGATCCTAGGAATTATTAGGAAAGGGATGGTAAATAAGAAAGAATATTATAATGTCTCTGTATCACTCCATGGTGCAACTTCACCTTGAATATTCAATTCTAGTCACTGTATCTCAAAAAAGATATAGCAGAATTAGAAAAGGTTCAAAGAAGAGCGACCAAAATGATAAAGGGGATGGAACTCCTCTAATATGAGGAAAGGCTAAAGAGGTTAGGGCTCTTCAGCTTGGAAAAGAGACAGCTGAGGGGGGATATGATAGAGGTCTACAAAATCCTGAGTGGTGTAGAGCAGGTGACACACAATGAAACTACATGGAAATACTTTTAAAACAAATGGGAGGAAATATTTTTTCACTCAAAGAATAGTTAAGCTCTGGAACTCATTGCTGGAGGATGTTGTAATAGTGGTTAATGTATCTGGGTTAAAAAAAAGGTTTGGACAAGTTCCTGGAGGAAAAGTCCATAGTCTGCTATTGCAGTAGACAAGGGGGAAGCCACTACTTGCCCTAGGATTGGTAGCATGGAATGTTGCCACTATTTGGGTTTATGCCAGGTATGTGTGACCTGGATTAGCCACTGTTGGAAGCAGGATACTGGGCTAGATGGACCACTGGTCTGACCCCAGCATGGCTTTTCTTATATTCTTAACTTCTTAATTAAGTCAGGGAGAAATAAAGTTTAATGTTGACTCAGATTGTGAGTACTCTAGGGACAGAAATATACTTATTGTACCAGCATGTAAACTGCTTCAATAGCTTTAGGGCTTGCAGGTGGTATTAAAAAACAAACAAAACAAGAAACCCCAAAACCAAAACTTTTATGTTGACATGTGCTGCCTGTAATAAATGTAGTAGACCACTAGGTGACACTGTTGACTAATGTTAAATCCACAAGTCTGCTGCTGTGTGAGTTCGTGCCTGACAATTTAATCTCTCTCTTTTTTAATATATATATTAGAGAAGTTACAACATTTGTGAGCTTTACAAACTTTGGGGTCAGAAATTAGAAAAATGCGAACAGACTGAATAGACATAAAGAATTGGACTGAAACAAAACCCTAAAAAAATGTTACGTATGCTTTGGTTACAGTACACAAATTATTCCTGCTGGGAACAGTCTTCCAGTGAGCTCCAAAGGCTGCGGTCTGTGTTCTACTTTACATTTCATTTGGACTATAGAGTCACACTGTTCTGCTATTTCAATATGGGCTTTTGCTTTGTTCTGGTTAGAAAGTCAGCTGCAGCTTCTCTTTGCACAATGTAAGCAATTGGTTAGACTAGGGGTAGGTAACCTTACACAGAGGGAGACATGAATGTGTGTCCCTCTGTGTAAGGTCCCTAGACAGGCACTCACATAAAATCCCCCCCCCCTCCCCAATGGTCTCCCACATTTCTCTTCTTCCCGCATTTCTCTTTTCCCCCCATTTCTCTTTTTTCTTATTTCCCTTTCTCACCCCCATGGTCTCCAGCATCTCTTCTTTATACCCTCCCCCCCCCCCCCCCCCCCCCCCGGGCTCTAGCATCTCTCTCCTATCTTCTATCCATTTCCTCCTCATATATTTTAATCCCATACCTCTCTTGCTTGGAGTGGCAAATCTACAACTGCTCTAACAGGCATCAGGTGGCCAGCCGGTATGGAGGCTGCTCAAGGCCTGCCGGCTTCCATCTCCTCCAAAACAGAAAATTCAGAGAGGGAGCCAGCAGGCCTTGATCATGCACATTTGCTTAAGGCCTCATGTCAGCCGGCTGCGCAATATATTTTATACGATTGTAGATTCACCCTGGGGGAGGTAGGTAAGGGATTAAAACAGCTCGTGGGTGAGGGTGAGGGTGAGATAGAAGGTTTCAATGCTTGTGGTCTCGCGGGTCACAAAAATGTCCAAGGCAGGTTTAGACTATTGTAATATTTTAAACCTGGAAACTACAATTAATACAGAATGTGCTTATAGGGTAACATTGTCACCGGTCTTTTTAAATGTTATTTTTTTCATGAACTTCTTAGCAATTCAAAATATTAATTTGCTAAATATTAATTTGCTTGCTTGTATTACTTAACATTTCAAATGTGTACTTAACTTTGTCGGCTCAGGAGCAGCAGTCCGACATGGCACATGTTTCGCATGAAGCTGTTTCAAGGACATACCCTCTAAAAACCAAGGAAAGCTGCTAATTCCTTCATAGTTAATGTACAAGTTAATGTGTTTACAATCTATACTAATAATTCTTACGATATAGAACCCCGCCCCCTTAAAAAAAGAGGCTGTGCTCCTTCTCTTGCTGACCAGCAATAATCCATTAACATGGTGCCACAGAATGAAAATTCTTGAAGCACTACAGGATATTCAGTACATAATTTTGCATAGAGTGCACATCACCAAACAAAAGGGGGAAGTCATGGGCCTATGGGAAGATGACACCTGTGTTAAGTGTAAGACGAATGCGGGCACTTTTTTACACTCCTTCATGGAGTCCCCTACTTTGTTCCCATTATGGACTGGTGCGTTGTGCACCATCGAGAATAAATTGCAGCGTTCAGTTGACTGGTCGTATGCAGCTGTGCTGATGTGCAGTGCGACCTCCCTTCGGGAACAAGGATTGGGAGAGGCGCAGTGTAAAATTCATCCTGCTAGCCACTTTACTAATTAAAAAATGCATTTTACAATCCTGGGCAGATAATGTGCCCCCCCCCCCCCCTCTATAGTCACCTGGCACAGTGTTATGTGAGAGATGGCCAGTTGGGTGCTCACCTCTCTTAAGTTTTCCACCTCAATAGGGCAACGCCAATATCGTGATTTATGGAGCAGGGTGCTCTCTTCACTCTCGACAGGGCACCTAGCAGATGATAATGCTCCATGAAAGTTATTATGGATGGACAGTGTGTGTGTGTGTGTGTGTGTGGGGGGGGGGGGGGGGGGGTGTTCTCATTTCAAGTAAAAACTGAGGTACAGGCGAATTGACTCTGTACCAGTTCTGTGCATAGTTCTCTGTATGTGTCTGTTACCCTACATTTTGCTTGTGGGTTCTTTCTTGCATTTATGTAATGTGGGGATATGATATGTTTTTCTTATATTTCACTGTATTTGTCTCTGTGACTCAATAAAGATATCATTAAAAAAACAAACATGGTGCCAGCGTTTTTTTGTGTGCTATTTAAATCATCAGCTGATTCAGTTCGCAAATCACAGAACCCCACTTGGATGCTGTCATAGTAAAGACGCCCACTTCATTGGATGATTATAAAAATCAAGCATTATTGCTAACTCAACGTTTTCGAGATAGAGGATGTCCATGGAAAGCAATATCAGAAGCTCATCTGAGAGCACAGATTGCAAATAGAGATCTGCTACTGAAGGAGAGCCCTCCAATATCAGATGCTGATATATTAACGTGCGTATTACCGTTTTCAAGCATGGCACATTCATTGGTTTGCATTTTAAGAATGCACTGGCATGTTCTATAATTATATCCCTGTTTTGAAAAACTCCCTATTATATCCTATAAACAGGGACGCAGGATTGGCGAGATGCTGTCCAGAGATATGATACTATCACAGCAATCGAACAGAGAGAGGGACATTCCGCTTGTGGACATTGCCAATGGTGTGAATTGGCCCCAACGGGTCCAGATTGGACAGATTATTAGACAGGATGGACTATTCAAGCATGGTTCAACACAGATTGCGATAGTGCCAATGTGGTGTACTTAATACAATGCCTGTGTCGACTGATTATATATAGGACGTAGCAGCAGACTGGTGCATTTACGACTAAATGAACATGTCAAAAATTACTACTGTCAACATGGAGGCACCATTAATCTCACGCTGGATGAAGAAACAACATACTGTGAGAAATTAGATGGCGGATATTACATCAAGTAAAAGAGGGGTGGGAGGATGGTAATTATGAAAGTAGACTAAATTATAAAGAACAAAATTGGATATTTTTGTTGCAGTCAATCCTACAGGTTTGAATGCTGAGATTGAATGGGCATCTTTACTATGACAGCGTCTGAGCAGGGCTCTGTGATTGGCGGATTAAAGTCAGCTGATGATTTAAATAACACAAAAAACGCCAGTGCCATGTTAATGGATTATTTCTGGTTGGCAAGAGGAGGAGCACAGCTTTGCTGGTACATATTTGAAATGTTAAGTAATACACTTAATTGAGAGCAAGCAAGCAAATTAATATTTTCAATCGCTAAAAAGTTAATGAAAAAAACTATTTAAAAAAACGGTGACATTTGAATGCTTGATTCTTGAAGCTAGAATTTTCAGCTTTGAGTTGCACTGCTGAGGTCTTGTAAAGATGTATAACATACTGCATTTGTGGAAGATCAGTTTGGACTCTAGTACTTATTTCTAGTACTTATTTCTCTGTTATGATACCATCACTAGGATTAAGAATAATCGGTTGCCATAGCTGAATGAGTTTACAGGGTAATATTGTGCATGTAATTACATCCTGATAGTATCCAGGCAAAGAATTACACTGGTTATCGATCAAGTTTTGATGGCAGTTTTCATCATTGGTTTGGCCTTTAAAGAATTCAGTGGCTTAAAACATTTATTGAAGAGCCTGATTAGTCATATACAGACTTCCCTGGACCCCAAGATTGTTCCAGGAGATGTATTTGTATATCCTATCGCTGTTAGAGCAGAGTAGTAGCCTAATGATTAGAACAGTGGGATGAGAACCAGGGACCCCAGTGTTCAAATCTCACTGTTGCTCGTGATCTTGGGTGAGATCACTTAACCCACCATTGCTTCAGGTAGAATATTTGTAAACCCTCTGGGAACAGGGAAATACCTATTGTACCTGAATGTAACTTGCCTTAAGCTCCTGAAAAAGGCATGAGCCAGTGGCATAGCCACAGGGAGGCCTGGGCCCCCTCACTTATAGCTGGAGCCCCCTCTACTTTAATGGCTGGTGGGGATGCCACACTGCCAGTTGAAGAGGTCTCCTATGTGAGTCCTTCCTGTGCTGTCTGATCAGCACTTAAGTCAGCAGGCGTGTTTCAGCAACCAATGCCGGCACTGTCACGCATGCTCAGTTCAGCAATTGAACTGAGCATGTGTGGGAAGGCCATCGGCGGCTAAAGTGCATCACCAATGTGTGCATTGTTTTGGCAGAATGTGCAGAAATTCATGCAGGAGACCTCTTTGGCTGGGGGGAGAGAATACCTGGCCCCCTCAGTCCACCTTGGGGCTCCTCCTCCCCAGAAAATGGACTTTGGCTATGCCCCTGGTATGAGCTAAATCCAAAATCCCCTTGTAGAGTTCAGGCTAGTGGGATACATAAGCAAGTGTTTTAAAATTCAGTCCTGTGACCTTGAATTCACTCATATAGCAATAAAGTAAAGCAAAGTTACTTACCTGTAACAGGTGTTCTCCAAGGATTGAAGGATAAATAGCCTTACATGTGGATGAAGTCAAATGGTAGAACCCAAATGGGAACACTCTCCAACCTGTTTACATTTTAGAACATTGCAGTGCACATGCGGGCGTGTCTTCCCGTTGTCACGCGACTACACAAACTTCACTCACGCTTGCTTTTGTCTTACTTCTGGGTCTTGGCAAGCAGAGTAAGGGCTTGGGAGCAAGCTCCACTCAATTCCTAGACAATAGTTGAGCATGGGAGCAAGCTCCGCCCACCCTCCTGTGACAAAAGACACCGTGGGAGTGTCATGTGGGCAGCAAGCGGCGAGCTGCTGCTCAGCACACAGCCTAAGGTGCAAACCTTAGTGCAAGCCCTTGTGCAGAGGCATTGGGCAGAGCTCTGACTCTATTCGTCATCCTCATCCTTGAGAACTGCAGCTAGATATCCTCTCTATGATCACCACAGAACACAGTTTTATTGCAAAATGTGTTGGCTCTACACTGTTTTTATACTGAGCTTGGCTGGACTGGCGGGGTCACTCAATGAGGAGATGAGTACTGCTAATTTGTTTCCTGTCCCTATACTTATCAATCGGTCATGGAGGCCCAACCTAAGTACACCTTCAAAAACCGGAAAACTCGATAGCCTGCTTTCATGCCCCAGAGACATACCAGTCCATATTGGGGTCAGAAGGGATAAATCAAGACGAAGTGTGTACAGACAAGTTTTCAAAATCTTGTTAGGATTCCATGCAGGCACACTGAAGATGTCCCATTGGAATATGAGGTCACTGGATGTGTGTATTTCAATGCTAGGTCAGTGTGCGGGAAGGCCCATATAGTCAGAGAATTTATAGCAGACACATCCTCGGGTCTGGTTTTCATAGCAGAGACATGGATTCCTGATCTCAACTCGCCCTACATTCTGTCTATCTGTCCTAATAGCTACAAGGCTATAAACTGCCCAAGACAAGAAGGAAGGGGGGGGGGGGGGGGAGTGCCTTGATCTACAGAGCTTTTGTTTACATCAAGCTCATGGAAAGCCACTGACATGACAACTTAGAACTCATGATTTGCCAATTTATGAATGTCTGTAAGAAGGGCACTACAGACCACCTAAATTCTGGCAAGCTACCCATCAAATGTTATTTGAAAGAATTACACACTGTACCACACAATTTACAGAATTGCTACTACTTGGGGATCTGAATCTAAATTTAGAAGATGCCTCTAACAATTTAAACTTAACAGACTGTAAACAAAGCTGCTGCAGTTGCTTATAGTCACAAAAGAAACCTTTGTTGAACGAAGAGTCCAAAGTAGTCCATTTCTTTATTCTGGCTGGTAGACCACAGGCATGAAAATGAAAAGCTTGTTCATAGTTTTGTACGAAAGGATCCAATTCCACCAAATGTAGATGTTAAGCTGAGTATTATCCTTCCAATGAGAAATAATCAGTTTCATAGCAATGGTGATTAAAAAATAAAATAATAATTTGTCTTCATCAGAAAGTGGAACTGAAATGGATAATGATTTCCATATTATATATTTGGTAGTAATGGTGATTTGAACTTAAGGATGTCTTCTAATGTGTTCCAGACATCCTGCCAGAAAAGTATTAGGGCATTCGTAGATACATCAGAGTTCCTTTTTGTGACTTACATGACCAACATAGTTCTGACTTCGATGGATCAATTGCTTTACAATTACAGGGAGTCAACAAAGCTGTATGATACATAAAAAACATAGATTGAGTAATGGCTGCTGATAAAGACACTCTGGGATCCATGAACCAAATCTGAGACCATTGAACATCTGATAAAGAAGCATGAAGGTTTCTCTCATACGTTTACATGAATAGTTGTTATAATTTTGAAAAGTTTTATAGAACATTGAAGTGCGATGATTCAAAATACATGGACCGTCAATAAATGCATTAACATTGGATATTTGATGAAGACAAGCTAAATCCAGTTATTCGATTTAATAATGCATTGTAGCTGATAATATTGTCAAAAATGAGAGTCAGGAATGTCAAAATCCTTTTTCAATTTATGCAAATGATTTCATTTGGCCTTCTGATAGTAATTGGCTTAAAAACTAGATATTACATTTTTGTCAAATTGACAAAGGTAGTGGTGGTTGGTGATTCCCTTCTGAGAGGTACAGAGGCGTCAATCTGCCAACCAGACACAATGTCTTGGGAGATATGTTATCCACCAGGTGCCAAGATTCGAGATATTACAGAGAACTTGCCAAGAGTCATCAAACCTATTGTGTAATCTGATGCTGTTCATCTATGTTGACACAAATAACACTGCTAGGTACCTCTCCGAATATATAAAAAGTGACTTTCTAGCTCATTTTCGAAAGTGATTGCCGGCCATCTTCCGACATAAATTGGGAGATGGCCGGCGATCTCTCAAAAGCAGTGAAATCGGTATAATCGAAAGGTGACCATCGCCGCTTTCCCGTCGCCGAGCCGGCAAAAGTTCAAGGGGGCGTGTCGGCGGTGTAGCGAAGGAGGGACATGGGCGGGCATGGGCGTGGCTACCAGATGGCCGGCTTCAGCGCATAATGGAAAAAAACAAAAGCGGCATTGAGTATTTCGCAGCTTTTACTTGGTCCTTTTATTTTCATGACCAACCCTCAAAAAGGTGCCCCAACTCACCAGATGACCACTGGAGGGAATGGGGGATGACCTCCCTGTACTCCCTCAGTGGTCATCAACCCCCTCCCACACTAAAAAAATAAAAATAAATACCTTTTTTGCCAGCCTGTATGCCAGCCTCAAATGTCATACCCAGCAGTATGCAAGTCCCTGGAACAGTTTTTGTTGGTTGCAGTGGACGTCAGGCAGGTGGACCCAGGCCCATCCCCCCCTACCTGTTACATTTGTGGTGGTAAGTGTTGAGCCCTCCAACCCCCCCCCCCAAACCCACTCTACCCACATGTAGGTGCCCCCCTTCACCCATAAGGGCTATGGTAGTGGTGTAGAGTTGTGGGGAGTGGGTTTTAGGGGGGATTTGGGGGGCTCAGCACCCAAGGTAAGGGAGCTATTTGTATATATTTTTTTAATATTTAGAAGTGCCCCTTAGGGTGCCCGGTTGGTGTCCTGGCATGTGAGGTGGACCAGTGCACTACAAATGCTGGCTCCTCCCATGACCAAATGCCTTGGATTTAGCTGGGGTTGAGATGGCTGCTTTTAGTTTCCATTATCGCTGAAAAACAAAAGCGGCCATCTCAAACCCGGCGAACTCTGGCATTTGGCCGGTCCAAACCATATTATCGAAAGAAAAGATGGCCGGCCATTTTTTTCGATAATACGGCTCCGGCCAGCTGTTTGCGGCGCCGCCAAAATAGATCGCCTGCAGTCCATTTCGCCGGCGCTGTTCGATTATTCCCTTCCACATGACTCTGCGATAGGTGCACAGGTGGTATTCTCATCAATCCTCCCTGTTGAGGGTAAAGGCCAAGAAAGAGAAGCTTACATCCTGGAGATGAATGCATGGCTGTGCAGATGCTGGCATCCAGAGCATTTCAGCTTTCTGGACCTTGGGATGATTTTCCAAGGGCTGCTTAGCAGAGATGGTGTCCATCTATTAGAGAAGAGAAGAAGTGTCTTTAGCAGCAAACTGACTAACATACTGAACAGGGTTTTAAACTAGAATCGTTGGGACTGGGTGATGAAAGCCCTCCGGTATCTGAAGTATTAAATCCCTCTACACAAATGGGAAAAAAGGGGCAGTATCTGGAAGGCAGTATATACTAATGCTTGTAGTATGGGAAATAAGGTTCTGGTTCTAGAGGCTGCGATGGAAGAGGCTGATTTGGATTTAGTGGTGGTCACAGAGATGATAGATATACTGGGCTATAATCTGTTCAGGAAAGACAGGGTAGGAAGAAAGGGAGGGGTGGGGCATTATATGTTAAAGATAATATTAAAAGAGCAAAAGGGAGTGGGAAATGGACAAATGACTCCAGAGACTGGGACAGTAGGATCAATTATGAACAATTTTATTACAGACTCGACACAGATCTGTGTTTCGGCCACAGGCCTGCCTCAGGAGTCTCTGTGACGTTTGTAAAAAAAATGGGACTGCCACAGGGAAAACAAGATAATATTAAAGCAACAGAATTGCAGGATATATGAGGTGATGAAGAGACACTGTGGGTCGATCTGGAAAGAAGAAATGGTCACCACATCTCAAAAAAGATATAGTGGAATTAGGAAAGGTACAGAGAAGGGTGACAAAAATGATAAAGGGGATGGAACGACTTCCCTATGAGGAAAGGCTAAAGCAGCTAGGGCTCTAAAGCTTGGAGAAAAGACGGCTGAGGGGAGATATGATAGATATCTATAAAATAACGAGTGGAGCGGAACAGGTAGATGTGAATTTGTTTACTCTTTCCAAAAATACTAGAACTAGGGGGCATGCAATGAAGCTACAAAGTGGTACATTTAAAACAAATCGGAGAAAATATTTCTTCACTCAATGTGTAATTAAACTCTGGAATTCGTTTATCCCTTTTGCGGGGTCATGTAGAAGTTGGGAGATCCTGGATTCTCCACAGGAAGAACTGTTTCAGTAGTTAGTAATGTAACCCATGGGGGATGTGGCCATACTGGACTTAGTTCTTACAGATGGGGAGAGAGTTTCTGGAATCAGGATACATAAGGTGAAGGTGAAAGGGGTCAGACTCAGGAGTAACCAAACACTTTTTCACAGAAAGGATGGTGAATTCTTGGAATGGCCTCCTGGTGGAGATGAAGACTGTATCTACATAGGATCAAGTACAAGTACATAGGATCTCTCTGATGGCATGGATGAGCAGGAGGTTAGGCCATATAAGTCTTTATCTGCCTTCATTTTTCTGTGTTTCTAGGTGGTTGAGAAAAAAGCTCTTAGAGACTGCATCTTGACCTTTTTCACCAAATAGGCTGTCCTCTAGACAGAGAGCTTCTGTTAGTCTGTCATAAAGATCCTTTCTGAGCCCTGAGGCTCTCAACCAGGCCGTGCATCACGTAAAATAGCTGTTGCTGTTCTTGCTGCAGTGTAATATGAATTGAAGGCAGAACATATTAGGTGATATGCAAACTCTTGAAGGTTTAAATGAAGACTGGCAATCTTGCCTTGAGGTATAAGAGTAGAGCTATAAAGATCTTCCAGCTGCTGTAAGTTAGCATGCTGACAGTGCAACATCTGCAAACGATGAGCTATGATCTTAAGATTTAGCATAATAATTGGCTAAACTTTTTTCCTTATGGCATCTCCCTACCCATCTTCAAATCCTTGCTCAAAGCCCACCTCTTCAATGTTGCTTTCGGCACCTAACCTTTATACCTTTCAGGAAATCTAGACTGCCCCTACTTGACTGACTGTACATTTGTCCTTTAGATTGTAAGCTCCTTTGAGCAGGGACTGTCCTTCTATGTTAAATTGTACAGCGCTGCGTCACGCTAGTAGCGGTTTAGAAATGTCAAGTAGTAGTAGTATCTAGAATCCTATTATCCTTTCCTTGAGGACCATTTATATGAGCTCTGGAGGTTTTGCTTCACTTTAGAGCTGCTTCAGATACTACTGATTGGTAGAGGAGATGGAGTTGATCATGCCCAGGTGCTGATAACACTTTGCTTCTAAGTTCCAGATATCTAGAAGTGGAACTGAATATAGAGAGGGGTCTTCCATATAGTTAACTGAAGCTCCTAGAGCAGCTCGTGTACTGACAAAGCTACAACTTCATTAGTTGCCGTGCAAGACTGAAGAATGGATCTGAAGGTCTTTTTATTATCTGGGATTTGAGATGGCCCTACGGAAAGAGTGTTGAACTTTTTTTTAAAATAAATTTTGTGTAAGAGAATTCCTCAGGCGGATCTTGTTCTTGGTGCTGCTATGGTGGAAATGGAGAAGGATTTGGACTAGAGACAATTTCTTTATGGGAATTAGGACACAGTGGTAGGAACATGTCACATTTTGAGGTGAACATACACCCCGTGATGTCGAAGAGGCCTGTGGAGGAGACCAGATAGGTTGCGGGAAAGGAGAACGCTGGTTATGATTAAGGCTGCTCTGCATTGATTGTTGCTGCTGCAGAAATATTGAAGTTTCTGAGGCTTGAAGAATGATGGCACTATCTTGGACAAAGCATTTAAAGAGCTGAACTTAAAGCGGCATTTGCTTCAATTTGAGAAGCAGCACTTGGAGATATACGTGGCCACTGGACTGAAGAGGGACATATTACCTACAACAAGTTCAGAGGGGGATTCCTTTTCGAAGAATATAGAGGAGTTTTTTGTTTCAGAGGAGCCTTGAGGCTGATTGAGTCTCTCTCTATGGATAGTTCTCACTGTTTTATTGCTGGAGATAGAGGCAGCGTCTTTTTGTTTTATTAATGAAGGCTGGGTGGCCTTAGATAAAGAGTGCTTCTTTTTCTTTTTGTGCTTGACAACATACGGTCTGTGCCCTGAAGAGCACAGGTACAAATCAAAGTAGGGTATACACAAAAAGCAGCAAATATGAGTTATCTTGTTGGGCAGACTGGATGGACCGTGCAGGTCTTTTTCTGCCGTCATCTACTATGTTACTTACAATATCATTGTAAGCCCATGGCTGAGGAGGTGGGAAGTCAACTGCATTTGTAGGGGTTTGATGGTTAGAGCTACGGTCCTGGTTCTGTGGGCCTTGTGCTCAAGAGCCCCCACCACAGAGGGCAAGATAATTGCTTGATGTATGGTGTTTTTATTTACTCCTTTGCAGTTTTCTGCAGCATCTGATGTTGAAACTTGAAACGGGGAGTGGAGCATTGGAGACGTTGTTGTTAGCTAAAATGCAGACATAATGCAAAAACAAAAGTGAAATTAAAAGCAAAATTTCCTATGGTACTGGGCGAGAGCTGGCAGAAGGAACGAGTAATTAAAACATTAAACTTTGGCTAAGAAACGTTTTGTCAAAGAACCTGGGGAACTACTGAGGAGAACTACTTGACACATCATACAGCTGAAAAAGACTAAAGGGGGAGGGCACCACGGCACTGCAGGAACCCCTGTACATGCTCTCAGAGGTCTAATTTTAGATTTCTTTGAGCCGAGGAGAGCTCTAGTATACAAAGCTCCATTGGATGACATCACCTTAGAAGATGCCTTCATCTTCCTGCTTATCTGTGGAGAATCTACTACTACTCTCTCAACATCTAAGCCTTGAGGGCTAGGGACTGGAGATTGGGATGTAGTAGCATCCCCGACCCTGAGTTGTTAGTGCTGGAAAAATGTACAGGCTCCATGGATCTCTGGAGGAAAGCCTCAGAAGAAGGAACTATGAGGTCAATATTCAGCCGTTGATGGTGGGCGTTTTTTCCCGGATATTCAAAGCCAAGACCTATGTGGGCTTCGGCTTTGAATATCTAGTCATTTTTAAGCCAGGTAACACTTTAGCCGGTAAGTCGATATTCATCACTTGGCTATGGGTTACTGCATAAAAATAGAACAGACATTTATGCGCTAACCTTGGCTGCTTAAGTGCTGAATATTCAATACAAACAGCCACATGCTGACTGCGCCCCAGAACGCCCCCAAGATGGCCAGCTTTGTGTTTGGCACCAACTGCGATATTCAGCGGCATTTAGCCGGTATAGTGTTGCTGAATATTAATGGCTAGCTCCAACTAAGTGATTTAACCAGTCAGTGGCCAGCTAAAGCGATTTGAATATCGGGCCCTATGTTTTCCTTGTTCAGTAAGGGGTGACCAGAATTATGGTTCCTTGATCCTGCATGAGTTTCAGAAGACTTCATTGAGAGATTCTGTAGGATATATGTGCAGAAGACTCTCCCACAATGAATGAGAAAGGCATCCGAGGCTAGTCTGCTGTGTGACCCTAGTCTGGAGCAGAACTGAGGAATCTTGTTGTAAAGAATGGCAAAAAGATCTATTGAGGGGATGCCTCAATCTCAAAAGATTTTCTAGGCTATGCCTTCATGCATCAGGCGAGTGGTGGTGTTTTGTGCCATTTGAAGTTTTTTTTAAATACTAGAATCTTTGCAGCTGGCATAGACGCCGTTACAGTAGTCAATGTGTGCAAGGGTTAGGATCTGTACAAGGAGTCAGAAGATTTTTCTTGGAAAGTAGCTTCTGATACACCTCAGTTTCCACAGTGTGTGGAATGGTGAGGAAATTGCATCTATTCAAATCCTGGAGCCTTTTGAACTCCATACATGGAATTGACCTTCTTGTTCACCTGCTGTACAATGTGGGGGGGGGGGGGGGGGGGGGGGAGGGAGGGATCTCCCACATCTTCATCTGCACTTGCCTCAGGATTCCGTGAATGAGCACTGTCACAGCTTCCTTGGAGGGTCATTGAGCTGGAGGATGATCAAAGTTTCTGCCCTGGGCTCATCCTTTATCTCCAAATCTGTCCAGTCATGATCAGGGCACTGACTGTAGAAGTCTGCCCAGCACTGGCCTCGTTCTTCAGCTACTGAGGCTGAATCTGGCCACCCACAATTAGGGCACTGACCGTAGAAGTCTGCCCAGCACTGGCTTTGCTTCCCAATTACTGGTGTTGCCATCTAATCACCACTAAGCTTCTTTGGATCCATACCTTCTATACAGGATTCCTTTGTGTTTATCCCATGCATTTATGAATTTTGTTACCGTTTTCATCTGCACCATCTCCCAAGGGAGGGCATTCCAAGTATCTATCACTTTCTCCATGAAAAAATACTTCCTGACATTATTCCTTAGTTGGACCCCCTGCAACCTCAATTCATGTCCTCTAGTTCTGCTACCTTTCCGTCTCTGGAAAAGGTTTATTTGTAGATTTGTACCTTTCAAATATTTGAATGTCTATATCATATCACCCCTGTCTTTTCTTTCCTCTAGTGTATACATGTTCAAGTCATCAACTCTCCTCATATGTCTTGTGACACCATAGTAACATAGTAAATGACAGCAGATAAAGACCTGAACGGTCCATCCAGTCTGCCCAACAAGATAAATTCATTTTACATGGTATGTGCTACTTTAAATGTATACCCGAGTTTGATTTGTCCTTGCCTTTCTCAGGGCACAGACCGTAAAAACTGCCCAGCACTGTTCCTGTACTAAAAGTTCTGAAGTTAACGTCGAAGCCCCTTAAAATTTACACTCCAGCCCATCCATATCTATTCAGCCATGATCAGGGCGCAGACTGTAGAAGTCTGCCTAGCATTGGTTTTACTCTCCAATTACCGGTGTTGCCACCCAATCTCTGCTAAGATTCTGTAGATCCATTCCTTCTAAACAGGATTCCTTTGTATTTATCCCACGCATGTTTGAATTCCATTACCGTTTTCATCTCCACCACCTCCCGCGGTAGGGCATTCCACATACCTACCACCCTTTCCGTGAAAAAATACTTCCTGACATTACTCCTGAGTCAGCCCCCCTCCAACCTCAATTCATGTCCTCTAGTTTTACCACCTTCCCGTGTCCCGTTTGTGGATTAATACCTTTCAAAAATTTGAATGACTGCATCATATCACCCGTTTCTCCTTTCTTCCAAGGTATACATGTTCAGGTTGGCAAGTCTCTCCTCATACGGTTTGCAACGCAAATCTCAAACCATTTTTGTAGCTTTTCTTTGCACCGCTTCCAGTCTTTTTACATATTTAGCAAGATACCTCGAAAACTGAACACAATACTCCAAGTGGGGCCTCACCAACGACTTGTAGAGGGCCATCAACACCTTCTTTCTTCTGCTGATTATACCCCTTTCTATGCAGCCTAGCATCCTTCTGGCTACGGCCGTCGCCTTGTCACATTGTTTCTTCACCTTCAGATCCTTGGACACCAACACCCCAAGGTCTCTCTCTTGTAAGTCAAGCTTACTAAACTCTCCCCTCCTATTCGGTATCTCTCTTTTGGGTTTCTGCACCCCAAATGCATCAATCTGCACTTCTTGGCAGTCATTTTGGAATTTTGTTTGAACCCAATGCATGGAAAGAGCATTTCATAACACCATCAAAAGTAAAGTTTGTTGATAATATATGTACATATATTGGCAATAATTAAAGTGTTAATGTTTAAGTAACATTGGAGTACTTTTGTGGTAGATTGTATTAAATTTTAACTGCCAGACCCTCGACCATTCTTCTAACTTTTGGAGATCCCTTCTACCAACCCCATACCATTTTTGTCGCTTTTCTTTGAACCGCTTCAAGTCTTTTTATGTCCTTAGCAAAATACAGCCTCCAAAACTGAACACAATACTCCAAGTGGGGCCTCACGATGACTCGAGCTAAGGGGAGCAAGAAACGTTTTGAGGAAAAATAGCAACTAGCTAGGTTCCACACAATAGTGGCAGATGGGAAGATGTGTGTGCATATGCAGTGCATTCTTGTGTGGGCTCTGTTGGATGACATCACCCGCATGTAAGGCTATTATATCCCATTTGTCTCGTACAAATGATAGTAGATGAGGACCAAAATTGCTCACCCCACTTGCCAAGCCATAAAGGTGCATGTATAAAAACTCCTTGAACTATGACTTTAAGGTGAATGTGAAGATGTGTCAACAAGCCTCTAATGTATGCTATTTTTATAGAGGCCCCTCTGAATTTCCATTTATTGATATTAGATGTTCTATTTAATCATGTTTAGTAAATGCTTTTATCTAATTAGATTTTACTTATTATTCTGTTGTATACTGCTTTGAACAGTTCCATAAATTGCAGTTTATACATGTGAAATGAATTTACATTCAACAATTACACATATTTTTTCCAGTTTCTATTCATTTACCAGGATGTAAGAACTCTAAAATTTGTAAAGCTGTTTCTAATTTATACATTTTTGAATATACTGCTTACTTTGACTTTCCATATCCATCCTGGAGTGCCAGGACCTGTGCTGCTATCATATATGTGCACCTACAGCAGGACTACAGTTGTAAAGTGGTACATGATGAATGGGCTGTGATGTACTATTTTGGAACTTAGCTATTCTAGACCATTTCTATTTAAGGACACTGATTCCTGCTCTTTATAATCTTAACATTCTTCGCTCAGTGTTACCTTTGTGTTAACAGAAATCTGTATAATTTCTACAGAGGAGAAAAGGCCAATTTTTCAAGTGAAAATATAGAGAAAGGACAAAGCATTACAGTAAGGGTGAAATACAGGAGCAGTACACATGAAATGCCAAATTCTGTAGAAACACAAACTAGCAGTGACCTTTTAATTAATTTATAAGTAGATACAGGGCTAGACTTAAATATCACCTGCTTCTAGGAGAGAGGGAGTGGGTTTCTCTCCAAAGTTTATAGCATGGGGAAGAGCACCAGGACCTTCATACAACACAGACTCTACTAGATCATCAACATCTCCCTATGCTGCCCTCTCTCAGCTAGTCATCTAAGTGGTACCCTGCACAGCAACAAATGCTTATCACAACGGCAGTCTCTGTGGGGCAGGCACCCTTAAGCACATGCCCGTGCTTCCTAATAGGAAACACAGTACATAGGTGTAACATTCCTGAGGAACACTATAGTCTTTATAGGCTGCAATACCTTTCAAAGGTCCAATGTGAAAATGTCCTTGAGCTGTAGAGGCCACATAGGTCCGTTCTTTAGGTGCCATCTGATTGGTATTCAAATCTCACTTACTACCATAGCATTACTACTACTCCATTCAAAGGTATCACAGATTAGTTTACTTCCACAAGAACAGTGCTGGTCAGTAGATGGGGTCACAGAGACAGGGTTGTTCCCCTTCTCTCTGGACCTTAAGGGTAAATTAATTCTTACCTGATCATTATCTTTCCTTGAGTCCCAGTTCAGATATTTGGGCTTGTGCTGTCCTGCTAACAGATGGAGACTGAAAACTACTGAGCTGTGATATCATCACTTTAGAATCTTGTGCCCCCCCTGGCCAGTCAGTATTTATCACAACAAAGCAGAAGGAATAATGAACTAGCCAAAACCAAAATATTTATGCTTCAGGAGATTGAAAACAAACTGATGCTAAGAACCATGGGTGAATTCTGGAGGGACTCAAAGAAAGAAAATTAGCAGGTAAGAACTAATTTACCCTTCCTTTATTATTATTTGTTACATTTGTATCCCACATTTTCCCACCTATTTGAAGGCTCAATGTGGCTTACATAGTACTGTAAAGGCATTCGCCAAGTCCGGTAGAGAAACAAATACAAGGTGATAATGTGGTCGGATAAGGTATATGTGTTTCAGGTAGAATGGGGGTTGAGGAGGGGTAAGGTTATATAGTGTCCATTATGAGCTTTGGTTTTGCTGTGTTGCAGGGTGTAGGTAGTTTATGTTGGGTCGGTGGGGTATGCCTTTTTGAACAGGTTGGTTTTTAGTAATTTCCATAGTTGGGTGCTTATATAGGAGAAGCTGGATGCATAGGTTGCTTTGTATTTAAGGCCTTTGCAGTTTGGGTAGTGGGATGTACCAAAGCAGTACTTACTGAAGATGGGACACTGAAATCCCTGCCAGTAACACTTTGGTCCACAAGGGCTGCATCAACATGAACTTGAACATTCAAGTGGTGATGGACAAAAGAATGCACAGATTTCCAGGTTGCCACTTTGCAAATATCATGTGAAGGACTAAGGAGTGCTCCACCCAATAAGCAGAGTGACCCTTGTAGAATGAGCCTTTTGGAACTGGATGACCATGGAGAATACATCCAAAAGCAATAGCCTCTTTAACCCATTGAGCAATTGTCACTTTTAATGTTGCTTCCCCTTTACAGGCTCCACCAAAAATAATAAAGAGCTTATCTGATTTCCTCAGGTAATGATGAAACTTCTTATGGGGATGTGTAAAGTGTCCATTAAATCTACAGAAGTTAAAAAAAAAACTCTCTTTGCTGCACTGCCACAATCACCAATCTTAAAAGTTTCCATTTGAAATCTTGGAACTTTGAGAAATTTGTTGACCACTTTGAGGTCGACAGTTGGATGGTTGGTAGCTTCTTTCTTTTCAACCAGAAAATAGATTGAGTAATGTCCTGTTCTCTAGTCTGGAGGCAGAACTGGAACCACCGCTTCTAATAGAAGTAACCTGAATAAGGTCTGTTAGACTGCTGCCACTTTTATGCGAGAACAACAAAGTGATTCCAGACACCTCATGAAGAGCCAAGCAAACTCCAGACCATAACTGTTCCAAATAAATTCTAGTAACCAAAGAGCTGTGGTTATCTGGGCCCATTTCTGGTAAAATGACTTTAGTTGACCTCCTAACGAGGCACCAGAGAGCAGGCCCTCAAACCTTCATTCTGAATTCTTGGTACTACTGTCCTTCCTGTGGAAGAATCTCAGCCTCCTTTACAGCTACCTCTAAAGGACTGATCTCTGAAAGGAAATATACTGTGCTAAGTAGCACTCACTCTTCCTAGTCTAGATCTCCTGGAACACCCTAGACAAAAAAACCCCTAAAAGAAGCCTGGGAACACTGGATTCAGAAAGTCTGCCTAGCATTGGTTTTACTCTCCAATTACCGGTGTTGCCACCCAATCTCTGCTAAGATTCTGTAGATCCATTCCTTCTAAACAGGATTCCTTTGTATTTATCCCACGCATGTTTGAATTCCATTACCGTTTTCATCTCCACCACCTCCCACGGTAGGGCATTCCACATACCTACCACCCTTTCCGTGAAAAAATACTTCCTGACATTACTCCTGAGTCAGCCCCCCTCCAACCTCAATTCATGTCCTCTAGTTTTACCACCTTCCCGTGTCCCGTTTGTGGATTAATACCTTTCAAAAATTTGAATGACTGCATCATATCACCCGTTTCTCCTTTCTTCCAAGGTATACATGTTCAGGTTGGCAAGTCTCTCCTCATACGGTTTGCAAGTAACCTGAATAAGGTCTGTTAGACTGCTGCCACTTTTATGCGAGAACAACAAAGTGATTCCAGACACCTCAGGAAGAGCCAAGCAAACTCCAGACCATAACTGTTCCAAATAAATTCTAGTAACCAGGTAACTTAATTCAGAATTTATATACAGCAATCTACAAATAACACCTTTATAGTAGTTGGCATATGATGCCCAGTGGGTGAGAGGGATTTTTCTTTCTACCAAAGGGAAATAACGTATTTGAAGATAACAAAGTTGTCTAAGCTTCCAAGACGGTGTTTAAATCCATTTTCAAAGGCAATAATGAAACTACTTTTAGGACTCTTGGTCTCAGATTCTTTTGTTCTCAGCAATCAATGTGGTTTTCCTGATGGTGATCTGTTTGATAAATGTGAGGAAGCTGTAGGCACAGTCTTCCATTTTGCTTTCTTTAAGCCTATAGTAAATATGGCAGTTTTTAGGACAGTTCCAAGGTTAGTTCCAAAGGTGAATCAGTGTTTCATTAATTCCAGAGTTTGTCTTACCTGCCTTATGCCTAGAGCCCAAGTTTCCTTTAAAAGAAAATGCTTATGCTCTCTGGTTTTTTAGGTGTTTTACCATTTTATTGCAGAGGGAAATCAGACAGTTCTTTGTTTTCTTTGATGTAGGTAACTTTACTGCCAGTGCCAAGCAGCAGTAGCTGCCAGCCCAGCAGCAGGTAATAAAATTGTAAATGCTTTTTGGTTTTTACATCATAATTTTATCATGTAATTTTTTTTCTTAAATTAAGCTAGCTGGGGCCTGGTGGGCACTATTAAAATTTTTTTCACATTAAGTAAGTGGTTTATGTTGATGCAGGGCAGCTGTTGGGCAGAATACTTAGAAATCCATCATCAAGTGCATTCTAAGGCATTATTTTGTAGTATCCCAAGAAACACTACTTATGTCTCTCTCTATATATCTATCTATCTATAGTGCCCACCCATATTAGCTCTGGGCCCACCCAAAATGTCAGGTCTGGCTACGCCACTGCTTCAGCCAGATTAACTGCTGGCTGTACATAGCTTGAAGATCCAAAGTGCTGCTCAATCAAAGGTCCTTTAGCACTGAGAGAAAAGAAAACAGCAGTTTTCTCCTCATTCTGTCAGCATTTTCCCATTGCTGCGGTAGCTGATCTTTTGCACCCATAAACGGAAAACTGTTTTTAGCTTGCAGTGCTGTCACAATGAAAACACACCAGCAACCCTGCATTGAGGCTAGTCTGACAAAGAAAAACAATGGAGTCAAAAACGAAAGCCTTTCCAGAGCAGCTTTTTTTTTTGTTCTTTTTTTCTAGGTAAACCACAATGGGTAAATAAAGAGCAAAACAGCATTGATTCAGACAACTGCTTGTCAAACTGTCTGTGAAGCAGCAATTAGGTTTGGGCACTCAAGATTTTCTCCTGAGGACAACAGCACATGAAATACATACTCCCTTAAGAAAAGGGTTGTTTGGAGAGGGACCTGGGCCAGAACTTTGCCCTTTTATATATATAAAAATAATATGTATGACTGACTGACCACAGAAATGCACTCATACTAGACCAGCAGCGCTTGCATGGGAAGCCCGCCATCTGCTGGAGACTACTGGTTCTTAAGTGATGACAACAGCTCAGTAGTTCTCACTCTCTGCCTGCTTGGTCATCACCCACTGAAGTGTCTGGACTGGTCTGGTGGGATGATAAGGAAATGTGATTTATGTCTATTAGCTGCAGTCTGCTTGGGACTAGTGAGTCATTGAACAGTCACATGCCATGCCCCCTCCTTCTGTGTGGCTTTGCTGTGGAACCCAGATTATTGGAGTCTGTGAGATCACACTGACACACAAAGCTCTGAACTGACTGCTGCATTCATGCTTTGGATAAGAGGAAGGAAGGGGTCTGCTATTTTGTTTTCATCAATGTGGGTCATGTGAATGCTAAAATGGGGTCATAGTAAGTTTAAGAAGCACTATTTTAGAAGATTTCATAAAATAACACTATACACACCTATCTATTGGTTAGTGACTGAAATGGTTCTAGTGAAGACACCTTTGTGTTCTGGACAAATGCTTGAGCCTCTGACTGTTCTAAATACACAGGCAGTAATTATTTCTTTTAAAAAATACACATTTGTATTTAAACCATTTTCCTTTAGGAACCTTGAAACATTATGAGCAAATGCTTCAGAAGCAACATCCCTCACATAAATCACCTTGCAAAAAAAGATATTAACTTTTTATTAAAAAAACAAACAAAAAAACATTTTTTCTTTTCTGTGATATCTGCAAGAAAGCAGGACATACCCATGATAACAGAACACCAACGTCTGAGCAGCACATCAGCCACCAGAGAAGTGCCTGACTGGTGCTGCCAAAAGTGCAGAAGAGGGGTATGTGGCAAGTCAAGTGCCAGCCACAGTAAGAGCAACTGCTAAGAAGAAAACATGAAAAACAAAACACACGTGGCATCCTGTGAAAGGTATTATTTGGAAAGTGAACTACAAAATTAAAAAAAAAATGAAAAAAGTGAACCTGTATTCAGAATAAATTAAATAGTGTAATTATGAGGTATCCCTAATTATCACATGCTTTTGGACTTATTTTCATATCATTCAACTTGAAGGGATGCTCCCAGGCCAACCATCCGGCTCATAAAATACTCTTCCACCTTTTTAAAAAAATCTGTGTGTTTTGCATGCATATGTGTTATGGTTATACTTTGCAATGGCACGTTAGAACATATGCAATCATCTGTGTTTGTTTATGATGGCACAAGGGCTTCATGGTTTCATGCCACTGCACATAGTATTCCTATGCCTGTACAAAGACTGGAATCTCAAGTTAAAATATGCAGAAGATGGGCAGAATCGGGCTTTGCTCAGCCTCTTTCATAGGACCTGAGTCATCTGGTGAACCTGTTCAGAGAAGAAACTCAAAAGGGACTGTAGGATTACACACGCTCAGGAAAGCTATACTACAAATGATGTGAAAGGTAAGTTCTCATCTTTCTTTTGAAATTTCACTTTCTATGGTGGAAATAATCCATCTAAAGTGGTAAAACAGAAAGCAGAGCAGGACTCATATTTCCACCCATTGGAGCTAGTTACCAGAGGGGTTCCAGATCATTAGGTATAGGCTGAGCCAGTTCTGGTTTCACATCTATTGATTGCAATAGAGGTAAAATCAAGATTGGCTCAGCCTGTACCCAGTGGGTAGCTACGGGGGGGGGGGGGCACAGATGCCAGGCCCCCCCAATTCTCTGGGGCCCCCTGCTTGGCTGGCGGGGGTCCCCAACCCCTGCCAGCTAAAGCGTTTGTCCCACGCTGGTCTCACATTGCCTGGTGCTCTGTCCTGTTTTCAGTTGCTGTCCACACTCGTTTTAATGAATGACTGAAAACAGAACAGGGCGCCAGGCAATGTGAGACAAGCGTGGGACAAACGCTTTAGCTGGCGGGGGTTGGGGACCCCCACCAGCCAAGGTACCTTCGCATTAGCAGTGGGAGGGGAGCATTGGCGGGGGGGGGGGCAGAAGCCGCAGCAGGGAGGCGGTAGCGATTGTGGGGGAGGCGGGCCAAAATGTGCCCCCCCCACCTTGGGCTCTGGCCCTCCCCTCCTGTCGAGGTCTGGCTACACCCCTGCCTGTACCTGATGACCTGGAACCATCAGGTATCTCAAACTGGAACCCACATGATGGTGATCTGAGCACAGAGACAAGACTGAAAGTCCTGCCAATGCCATGCAGTCACAAACCGGTGCTGCTGAGTTTTCTTCCTCCCTCCCTTCAACCTTAAGCTAGACTGATCCAGTTCTGTTTTTACTCTATAACATACAAGGAAATCGGAACTTCAAGTCCATGCATGCAGTAAGAAGACCAGATAAATCTATGCTGAAAGAAAACCTAGCAAAAGTGAAACGAAAACTGTGTTTTGTGACAAGTGTGACAAAGAACCATTTTCATTTTAAACATAACCAGTTACCATGGTTTTCCGTAAAGGAGGATCTGATCTTTATTTTAAAATTGTATCTGGAGAAAGGTTTGGCTCTCATAGACTGGTGCAAAAGTTTCCAGAAAAGAGGTGGAAAAAGGGTAAGTGTAGAATATAGGCAACAGGCGTGGAGCAGCAGGCAGGGGCTGTGCTCTTAGAAGCTGCAGATCTCGGGTCCAGAAACTCCCATTTTGGCTCCATAGAGCGCTTCCAGCGCAGGACGGGCAGCAGATACTCGGCTGGTTCTGTGATATCTGAGGATCGCTTTCTATCAAGTGCATACAAAACAATCACTGGTAAGTTTGAAACTGACTATTGCAATTAAGAGCCTAACTGAAGTGTCTTAACTATCCTGGTATGAGGAAACATGAAATCTGTGTTTGTAAGTCCTCTCTCTGCCATAAGTACGTAAGTGATGCAAGTTTCTACATTAGGAGTCACCAACCAGGAAAAGGATCTAGGTGTCATTGTTGATGATATGTTGAAACCCTCTGCTCAGTGTGCAGCGGCGGATAAGCAAACAGAATGTCAGGTGTTATTGGGAAAGGAATGGAAAGCAAAAATGAGGATGTTTTAATGCCTTTGTATTGCTCCATGGTGCAACCTCACCTCGAATACTGTGTGCAGTTCTGGCCACTGCATCTCAAAAAACATATAGTGGAATTAGAAAGGTACAGAGAAGGGTGACAGAAATGATAAAGGGGATAGGACAACTTCCTTATGAGGAAAGGCTAAAGAAGATGGGACGACTTTCCTGTGAGGAAAGGCTAAAGTGTCTAGGGCTCTTCAGCTTGGAGAAAAGACGGCTGAGGGGAGATACGATAGAGGTTTATAAAATAATGACTGAAGTGGAACAGGTAGACCTGAATCGTTTGTTTACTCTTTCCAAAAATACTAGGACTAGGGGGCATGCAATGAAGCTACAAAGTAGTAAATTTAAAACAAATTGGAGAAAACATTTCTTCACTCAACGTGTAATTAAACTCTGGAATTTGTTGCCAGAGAATGTAGTAAAAGCAGTTAGCAGTGTTTAGAAAAGGTTTGGATAGTTTCCTAAAAGAAAAGTCCATAAGCCATTATTAAAAGGGAGTTGGGGAAAAACCTCTGCTTATTTCTAGGATAATCAGCATAAAATGCATTGTACTGTTTTGGGATCTTGCCAGGTACTTGTAACTTGGATTGGCCATTGTTGGAAACAGGATGCTGGACTTGATGGACCTTTCGGTCTGTCCCAGTATGGCAAAACTTATGTACTTATATGTTTGAAGAAATTGTGAGAAATGGGCTGAACAGAAATTGTGAGAAATGGGCTCAACTGATCGCCAGTCAGGAAGCACCAGGGTCCCATCAGTTTGTACGGAAGAAAATATTGTGACAGTTGAAGAACCAGGTAGTGCAGTGATGTTGTTTAGGTGAGGTGGCTGGCATGAGTGTAGGCTTATTGAAAATTTATTCAGGATGATATATCCCAAAGTCAAGTTTTGATAAGAGTTATGCAGAAAACAAGCTTTGTACAGATTTTCTTATGTATGTAGCGAAGATACTTACCTGTGTATTCTCTGAGGACAGCATTTGCCACAGTAAAAGAGAGAGCTTTGTGGAGTGCGAGCCGTGCTCTACCTCGCATATGCGAGTGCCTTCCAACCTGCGAACATGGTCTCAGTTTAATACTAAAGCAAAAAATAAAGTAAAAATAACCAAGGAGACAACTCCAAGGGGAGGTGGGAAGGATTGTGAGAATATAAAGCCTGCTGTTCTCGGAGAATACCTGCTATAAGTATCTTCGCTTTCTCCGAGGACAAGCAGGCTTCTATCTTCTCACAAGTGGGGAATCCCTAGCATCCAGGCTCACTGAAAATAATAAACATTGGTCAACTGGGCTTTGTAATAGCAAGGGCATTACACAGATTAACTTGAAACTATATACAATCTGAGTGAGAGTGCAGCCTGGAACAGAATAAAATGGGCCAAGGAGGGTGGAGTTACATTCTAGACCCCAAACAGATTCTGCAACACTGACTGCCCAAACCATCTGTCACATCGGGTTTCCTGCTCAAGAAAGTAGTGAGATGTGAATGTGTGGACTGAAGACCACATTGCAGCCTTGCAAATTTCTTCAATAGAGGCTGACTTCAAGTGGGCTACCGACGTGGCCATGGCTCTGACATTATGAGCTGTGACATGACCCTCCAAGGACAGTCCAACCTGGTCATGTGGAGGAAATGCAATCTGCCAGACAAATTGAAATGGTGTGTTTCCTGATGGTGACCCCCATCCTGTTGGGATCAAAAGAAACAAAAAGCTGGGTGGACTGTCTGTGGGGCCTTGTCCGCTCCATGTAGTAGGCCAGTGCTCTCTTGCAATCCAAGTTGTGCAAACTGCTTTCGCCAGGATGGGCATAATGTCGGGGAAAGAATGTTGGAAAGACAATTGACTGGTTCAGATGGATCTCCGACACTACCTTCGGCAGGAAATTAGGGTGCGTGTGGAGGACTACTCTGTTGTGACGAAACTTAGTATAAGGTGCATGTACTACTAAGGCCTGAAGCTAACTGACCCTATGAGCTGAAGTAACAGCCACCAAGAAAATGACCTTCCAGGTCAAGTACTCTAGATGGCAGGAATTCAGTGGCTCAAAAGGAGCTTTCATCAGCCAGGTGAGTACGATATTGAGAACCCATGACACTGGTGGAGGTTTTACAGGGGGCTTAGACAAAAGCAAACCTCTCATGAAGCAAACAACTAGAGGCTGTCCAGAGATGGGCTTACTTTCTACATGTTGATGATAAGAACTAATTGCACTAAGGTAAACCCTTATGGAGTTGGTCTTCAGACCAGACTCTGATAAGTGTAGAAGCTATTCAAGCAGGGTCTGTGTAGGGCAAGAAAGCGAAGATACTTACCTGTAGCAGGTATTCTCCGAGGACAGCAGGCTGATTGTTCTCACATGTGGGTCGACGTCCGCGGCCCAGGAATCGGCATTTTGCAAGCAAAATATAAAAAAGGTTTTGCCAGAGTCTTCCCATCCATCACGTGAACGCGTTCCTCAGTTAAATCAAAAAGCATAAAAAGAAACAAATAACAACTCCAAAGGGGAGGTGGGCGGGTTTGTGAGAACAATCAGCCTGCTGTCCTCATAGAATACCTGCTACAGGTAAGTATCTTCGCTTTCTCCGAGGACAAGCAGGCTGCTTGTTCTCACATGTGGGGTATCCATAGCAACCAGGCTCACTCAAAACAACGAACATTGGTCAACTGGGCCTCTCAACAGTGAGGACATAACTTAGATTGACCTGAAACCATAAACAACTAACTGAGAGTGCAGCCTGGAACAGAACAAAAATGGGTCTAGGGGGGTGGAGTTGGATTCTAAACCCTGAACAGATTCTGCAGCACCGACTGCCCAAACCGACTCTCACGTCGGGTATCCTGCTGAAGGCAGTAGTGAGAAGTGAATGTGTACTGATGACCACGTTGCAGCCTTGCAAATCTCTTCAATGGAGGCTGACTTTAAGTGAGCCACTGAGGCAGCCATGGCTCTGACATTGTGAGCCATGACATGGCCCTCTAGAGTCAACCCAGCTTGGGCATAAGTGAAGGAAATGCAATCTGCTAGCCAATTTGAGATTGTGCATTTTCTGATGGCGACTCCCCTCCTGTTGGGATCGAAAGAAACAAACAGCTGGGCGGACTGTCTAAAGGGCTTTGTCTGCTCCACGTAAAAGGCCAGTGCTCTCTTGCAGTCCAAGGTGTGCAAACTGCTTTCGCCAGGGCAGGAATGAGGACGGGGAAAGAATGTTGGCAAGACAATTGACTGGTTCAATGGAACTCCGACACCACCTTTGTCAGGAACTTAGGGTGCGTGCAGAGGACTACTCTGTTGTGATGAAACTTGATATCAGGTGCATGTACTACTAAGGCCTGAAGTTCACTGACCCTACGAGCTGAAGTAACTGCCACCAAGAAAATGACCTTCCAGGTCAAGTACTTCAGATGGCAGGAATTCAGTGGCTCAAAAGGAGCTTTCATCAGCTGGCTGAGAACGACGTTGAGATCCCATGGCACTGGTGGAGGTTTGAAAAGGGGCTTTGACAAAAGCAAACCTCTTATGAAGCGAACAACTAAAGACTGTCCAGAGATAGGCTTACCCTCTACACGGCAATGATAAGCACTAATCGCACTAAGGTGAACTCTTCCGGAGTTAGTCTTGAGACCAGACTCTGACAAGTGTAGAAGGTATTCAAGCAGGATCTGTGTAGGTCAAGAAACAGGATCTAGGGCCTTGCTGTCACACCAGATGGCAAACCTCCTCCATTTGAAAAAGTAACACTTCTTCGTGGAATCTTTTCTAGAAGCAAGCAAGACTCGGGAGACATCCTCTGAAAGACCCAAGGAGGCGAATTCTAAGCTCTCAACATCCAGGCCGTGAGAACCAGAGACAGGAGGCTGGGATGCAGAAGCAACCCTACATTCTGAGTGTTGGAAAACAGTCCAATCTCCACGGTTCTTCATACGAAGACACAGACTACAAGCAGCTGGGCTACGGCCGGGCCCAAGGCACTGGATACACCAGGCATGGGTATCGGTACCTGAGATGGTCCGGTTGCACCGAGTACAACGTTTGAAGCCGCTGGGTGTCTTCGATGACATGGAAGGAAAAACGGCTTCGGCGAAATCAAAAGACACGATTGTGCCTGTTAAAAGAAAAAAGGGCACAAAAATAAGGGAACCCGAATGCGCGGCCAGAAAACAAAGGAAACTTTAAAAGGTGGACAAAAGTAAAGGAAACTATGGGAACCTTTTTTTTTTTCTTTTTAACTGTACAATTGAAAATAAAATAAAGAAAAACAAGGCAAAGAGCCAAAAAACTGTCAAAGACTCTTTCCCGGGCCTGAGAGGAGCGCAGAAAAACTCTACCGCACCTCAACGCGGAAAAAAGAAAACTGAGGAATGCGTTCACACGAAGGGTGGGAAATCGGTCCGCGCATACGTGGTGCGCACTGAACACGCGCCAGAAGACTGTGGGAAAACGTTTTTTATATTTTGCTTGCAAAATGCCAATTCCTGGGTCGACATCCGCGTCCAATTGCATCGGGTACAGCGCTTGAAGCCACTGGGAATCTTCGTGGACATGGACGGAAAAACTTTGTCAGCTAAATTAAATGACTCAATGGTGCATGAAAAAGGGGTAAGGCACAGAGAAAAACAAAGGGTGAGAGCTGACTGAAGTCAAGGCCTAAAAGCGGCCCAATGACGATGGAAAAGATCCTTGTTAAGTCCTTTCTGTTGGGTGTTAAAATATTCAATCATTCTGACTTCAAAGGGTTCCTAGCCCATTATAAACCATAAAGCTGTATGTCTCTGTTGATCACCCTCCCCTCACCTATCCACACCCATCCTGTTAGAATATCAACGATATGCTTTGATGTTCCCATGCATACCTCCTACCCACCCCCATCCTCCCACCCTGTCAGACTGTCATAGTAATGCTTGAATGTTTTCACTTATATACACTGTCAGCTAGCACATTTGCTTATTTCCGATCTGAGGAAGAAGGGCGACCTTCGAAAGCTAATCAAGAAATGTATTAAGTTATGTCCAATAAAAAAGGTATCATCTTATTTTCTTTTCCATGTTTTATTTTGTTTGATTTCTAAGGAAATTAAAGGAAGGGTAAAAAGGGTTCAATAAGCGGAGTCAAAGAGAAGATGTAGAAAAATAGCTGTAAAGGCATAAAATAGCTCTCAAAAAAACGGGCGAGTGAGGAGAGGGCAAAAAACCAGCTTCTTCTCATGTGGAAAAAAGAAGAGACAGTGTTCATGCGACCGGCAGGATGGCACCTGCACATGTGCAGTGGAGCGTGGCACAAAGCTCTCTCTTTTACTGTGGCAAATGGTGGACTGGGCGACATGGATCGGCGTCACCCACTTGTGAGAAGATAGAAGCCTGCTTGTCCTCGGAGATATGTATCTATCTATCTATCTATCTCTCTATAGATAGATAGATATAGATATACACATCCACAAAATGGAGAGCCTCTCAAAATCCTGTAAAAGCCAATAAACAAATGTATTTCAGCCTTTATTAACAGCTAATGTAAGATGAGCTGTGGCACGAGGAAGAAGCACCAGAGCCAATTTTGGCACTATATGAAAGCAGTAGTGATACCTTCTAGTTTGTGCGATATTGCTCCCCAGCCCCTGAGGAAGTCTTCATGAAAATCTGCATAGAGTTGGATAATAGGGGACTGTAACAAGCGACTGTTAAAGATAAGTGCACCAAGATTTATATTAAGGAGAAAGCATTTGCTGTCTTGTTTTGAAAAAGCTTTGCTGCATTTTAAGTACATCTGGTTGTGAATATTGTAGCACCTTTTATTAAGCACACACAGGTTGCTACTGGAATTCAATAATGGGACACATGAAGAGCATCTATGATTAAAATCTTGCATTAGCAGCAATTGAAGCACAATTGTTTAATTGTTCTGAGGGGCTCTCCTTCATTAGATATAAATAATTTACGTGATGAGAGTTTGTCACAGAAAACTGCTTTTGTTTCACTTTTGACAAGTTTGCTCTGTTCCTTTGAGTATTTGAGAAAAGAAAACCTTTGGCAATTGTGTATGTGTGTGTACCTAAAGAAAGTAGGGAAACAAGCCAAAAGATGGCCTACAGAGCAAGATTACAGTTCAGAAGGTGTAATTACATGTCTCCTACTAACCCCCAGTCAATCAGTAAGCTTGAATCAGTAACATATCCATAAGCAACACAGAAGTGTATCTGAGTTTACACAACATTAATGATTGTGGGTGGCTAAATGGAAATATAGCTTTGGGTTTTAGAATCAAAACTTTCCAGTACTGTAGAAACCAAGGCTAAGCAAAACTGACTTTGCAGTATTGCTCCTTTAAAAAAGGACATTTCAAAAGATTGAACTAAATTGACTGGAAAGCTTGCTATAGTGTAGCCATCAGATGTCACTGGTGTATCACCAGTGACACATTTCAGCAGAAATCACTGCTGTACCTATAAAGGCAACAGCCAAGTTCATGTGGCCTTTATGAGGTCATGACAACTGCTCCTTACACATTAACCAGATCTGGCATCAATTATTTCTAATCTAACCTGGACCATTTCAACACCTTGCTGAAAATGAGCCTTATAACCATATGAGATGAAAGGGAAAGAACAAGGAACAGAATTTAGGGCATGTTCCTCACCACACAACTTCTTACTGTACCCCAGTTAAGGCATTTCCAAGCCGATCTATTATTCAGCAAACTAGCTTACAGGAAGCCACCTGAGTACGTGAATTAAGGAACAGCTTTGGAGAGTCTGGTAAACAAGTAATCGTCATCAGAACAGCCAGAAACATACAGGGTCACTCATTCTGGATGGAAAAAATTGGCTTGTTGAGCACTGCATTCTCTGTTCATTTGAAAATCATACAGAACAAGATCAGTAAGAGAAACCAAATTAGTCAGACCCTCAGTGTCTTTTGACTGCTTCTGGAAATGTGAGGCGTTTATACTAGATCTGTCTCTCTATAATCTAGAAAGCTGATGTGAAGCGGCATTTTAGAAAGGATGTACAAATATGAATTGAGATGTCCAGGTCAGGAGGTCCCAAGTTCCACTAGGATCTTAAAACAAGTACTGCTGACATAGATCCTGTTCTAAAATATAAGGAGCAATAGATGTTTATCACCGGCTATCTATGGCATGAACATCCATTTTAGAAAACAGAACATCTAAACTATCAATGGGGCAAACAGGAACATTAACATCTATACCGTAAAATGGCAACATGAATATTTATGTGCCGAATGGGAGCCGTTTTACAAACATAAACTGTATATCTCTGGCAGCTATCAGAGCCCGGTATCTCTTGCCAGTTTCACTTGGGGGGGGGGGGGGGGGGGGGGGGGAAGAGACATTCTCAAAGGGCAAGCAGGCCTATAATTCTCACATGTGGGTAATGCGGGTCCGTGTTGCCAGTCCGAAGTTTGTAACAAGCTTTAAACAGGTCTTTGAGCAAGAGATGTGCTCCACTGCACATGCGCGAGTGCCTTCCTGCCTGCTGTGAGAGCGCGGGACCAGTAGTTCTCTTTTTTCTGCAGTGAGGAAAGGATGCGTTTTTTTCCCACTCCTCACAGCTGGTTCAGCCTTTGGTGTTTTTTGTGCGTTCTTGTTTTTTTTCCTTTTGTTTTTTTTATATACCTCTCAGGGTTTTCTTCATTTTATTCCTTCCCCGTATTTTCTTAGATTTTTTTCCTCTTTTTAACGTTTTCTTTCTTTTATAGGCTGCGTTTAAGCCTGAGCTTTAGTTGGGTTTTTCCCTCTTCCTTTTCCTAGTGCTTTGCCCTTCGCCATGGCTGTTTTTCCTTTTATGTCATCAAAGGTTCACCGTGGTTTCAAGTGCTGCTTTTGGTGCAATAGGATCATCTCTTGGAAAGACACTCATTCTTGGTGTCTGCAGTGTTTGAGGCCTGATCATACCCTTGCAAACTGTATTCTCTGTCTTCGTATAAAGAAGAGAACACAGTTTGCCAGAGAGGCTTAGAGAAAAAAGATTTTTGGAGACAGGTTCAAAGCCTCGATGTCAGTGTCGGCATCAGTGTCTTTGGTGTCAACATCAGCTTCGGGTGCGTCGGTCCATATGGCTGCGAGACCCTTGCACACTGGGGAGTGACCGTGCATTGAGTGGATCTCCACTTGCCTTGACACTAGCCGCTATGCAGGCCCCCTGGGACCAATCAGTGTCGGACCAAAGTGAGAACTCAATGTCATCCTCTTTGGCCCCGGGAAGTGGCCCTTTGTAACTTCCGACCAGTGAGTGGGTTCTTCAAATAGGCTGTCTCGGTTACACCCTGCACTGGCTACAGAGACCATCAGATTGCCCACCAAGAGCACATCACTTCAGCTTTCAGCACAAGCAGGTGTTTGCAGAGGAACTCTCCGCCCTTCTCAAGGCCCATGTGTTTGAACCTGTTCCACCAGGGGAAGAAAGGAAAGGATTCCATTCCAGGTACTTCTTTGTGCAAAAGAAAACAGGGGGATGCATCCCATCCTAGGCCTAAGAGGCCTGAACAAATTCCTGGTCAAAGAAAAGTTCAGGATTGTTTCCCTAGGCACCCTTCTTTCCATGCTTCAGGAAAACGATTGGCTATGCTCTCTGGACTTAAAAGATGCTTATACTCATATCTTGATACTTCCAGCTCTCAGGAAGTATCTTCGGTTTTGGCTGAGAACACTTCACTTCCAGTATCACATGTTGCCTTTCTGGCCTCATATTGGCTTCCAGGGTTTTCACCAACTGTCTTGAAATAGTTGCAGCTTCACTACTCAGACTGGGAGTCCATGTGTACCCCTATCTTGACAACTGGCTGGTGAAGAGGCAGAGGACTATTCGGGTGTTAGAGCTATTAGGGCTCTTTCTAAAGTACCCCGTCCCATCTGCTCCCTGTCCAGTGACTGGAGTTCATTGGAGCCATGCTAGACACTCAGCTGGCTCAGGATTTCTCCTTGTGGCATAGGCACACACTCGTCGCCTTTGCCATTTGAGTCCGAGCAGGTCACAGCCCAGGAGATGTTGAGGTTGTTGTGCCACATGGCCTCTACTGTTCAAGTGACACCCATGGCATTTCTTCACATGAGAATTGCCCAGTGGACCCTAGCTGCTCAGTGGAGTCAGGCTATGGGGAACCTAGAGGATGTTATCCGAGTTCCCCCAGAGTTGGTTCTGGTGGCTAATTCAATCCAATTTGACTCTGGGACTCATATTCCAAATTCCACAGCCCACGAAGATGCTGACGACGGATGCACAGTGGCGTTCCTAGGGGGGGGGCGGTGGGTGCGGTCCGCCCTGGGTGCATGCTGCTGGGGGGGTGCCATGCGCCTGTTAGCTCCGCTTGTTCCTTGCTCCCTCTGCCCCGGAACAGGTTACTTCCTGTTCCGGGGCAGAGGGAGCATGGAACAAGCGAAGCCGACAGGCGCGTGGCACCCCCCCCCCCAAGCAGGTAAAAATGCACCCGGGGGGGGGGTGTCCTTTCGCCGGGAGGGGGGGGGCTGCACCGGCGATCCGCCCCGGGTGTCAGCCACCCTAGGAACGCCACTGCGGATTCATCCAGGGTGGGGAGCTTACTTACATGGGTTTCACACTCAAGGTGCCTGGTCAGCCCAGGAAACAGATCTCCACATCAACCTTCTGGAGCTCCAGGTGATCTGGAACACTCTAAAGGCTTTCACAGATTGGCTGAAAAACCAAATTGTACTCATTCAAACAGAGGCCCATGACAGACTAGCGTCAGATGCCTTCATCCTTCATTGGGGGGACAAGATTTCTGTATGCATATCCTTCCATTCCTCTTGTAGGGAAGACTTTGCTGAAACTCATGCAAGAGTGCGGGACCATGATCCTGATTGCTCCCTACTGGTCCCAGCAGATCTGATTCCTGCTTCTTTTGGAGATATCCTCCGAAGAACTGTGGAGATTGGAGTGTTTTCCAACCCTCATCAGGCAGAACGAGGAATCTTTTCTGCATCCCAACCTCCTGTATCTGGCTCTCAGGGCCTGGATGTTGAGAGCTTAGAATTTGCTTTCTTTCATCTTCCTGAGGTTGATTCCAAAGTCTTGTTCGCTTCCAGGAAAGATTCCACTAAGAGATGTTATTTTTTCAAATGGAGGAGGTTTGTCGTCCGGTATAAGGTCACGGCCCTAGATCCTGTTTTCTGCCCTACCCAGACCCTGCTTGAATACCTTCTGCACCTCTCAAAGTCTGGTCTCAAGATCAACTCTGTAAGGGTTCACCTCAGTGCTATTAGTGCTTATCATCAACATGTAGAGGGTAAACCTGTCTCTGGACAGCCTCTAGCTGTTCGCTTCACAAGAGGTTACCTGTTGACAAAGCCTCCCTGTCATACTTCCACCTGTATCATGGGTCCTCAACATCATTCTCATCCAGCTGATGAAAGCTCCTTTTGAGCCACTTGATTCCTGTTACCTGTAGTACTTGACCTGGAAGATCATATTTTTGGTGGCTGTTACTTCAGCTTGCAGGGTCAGTGAGCTTCAGGCCTTAGTGGTGGATACACCTTATACGAAGTTTCATCATAACACAGTAGTCCTCCACACGCACCCTAAGTTCCTACCTAAGGTTGTGTCGGACTTCTATCTGAACCAGTCGACTGTTTTGTCAACATTCTTCCCCTGACCTTATGCCCATCCTGGTGAAAGCGCACTGCACACCTTGGACTGCAAGTGAGCATTGGCCTTTTACTTGGAGTGAACTAGGCCCTGCAGACAGTCCACCCAACTTTTCAGTTCTTTTGATCCCAACGGGATGGGGGTCGCCACTGGGAAATACACCATTTCCAATTGGCTGGCAGATTGCTTTTCTTTCACTTATGTCCAGTCTGGGCTGACCCTTGAGGGTCATGTCAGGGCTCACAATGTCAGGGCCACAGCTGCATCGGTAGCCCACGTGAGAAGAGCGTCCATTGAAGAAATTTGCAAGGCTGCGACATGGTCTTCACTCTACACATTCACATCTCATTACTGCCTTGAGCAGGATACCAGACGCGACAGTCGGTTTGGACAGACAGTTATGCAGAATTTGTTTGGGGTCTAGTGTTGAACTCCACCCTCATAGGCTCATTTTGTTCTGTTCCAGGCTGCACTCTCACTCAGATTGTATATAGTTTAAGGCTAATTACTTTTTTGTCCTCTCTGCTGCAAGGTCTAATTGACTACTGGTTTGTTGTTTTCAGTGAGCCTGGTAGCTAGGGATTCCCACATGTAAGAATTATAGGCCTGCTTGTCCTCAAAGAAAGCAAATATACTTACCTGTAGCAGGCAGGTGGGAAGGCACTCACACATGCACAGTGAAGCACATCTCATGCTCAAAGACCCGTTTAAAGCTTGTTACAAGCTCTGGACCGGCAATGCAAACCCGCGTTACCCACATGTGAGAATATAAGGCCTGCTGTCCTCTGAGAAATCCTGCTACAGGTAAGTATCTTCGCTTCAACCACTGGGTGATTAAAGAAGTGACCTCCACTAATCCCTCTAGTGCAGTGCTGCTCAATAGGAGCACATCCTTGTCATTCTCCTTCTGAAATGGAGAAAGAATGTCTGTCTTTTGGGCCAACACTAGCACTGCCCAAAATATGCCCAGATCATGCCTCTTTGCATGAACATGGATATTCTTCAGTTTAGACATTCATATCCTGGCTTTGTCAATTTAGAATTTAGACATTCATGCAATATGACCCTCTAAATGCTGGTTTATGGATGTCTGAACACAAATGGGGCTTCTAAAATAAGCACCTTTGTGTATTACACCATGAAACTCAAATATGAAGACAAAAGCACTTATAAGTTCCATAAGGTTGTGCTGCAGTTTGCAGTATATTCTTGTGAATTTTGTTTCAAATGAAAGGCATACCAACTGCTACAGAGATGTTGGCCATTATTCTTTTTACCCTGGTTCTGGGAGCATCCAGAGGCCCGGGACCACCTCCTATGCAGAGCCTCAGCTGTGAGAAGTAAGGATACCCTCAAATTTACTGCTACATGTAAATCTGTGCCTGCCAGCACCCATGCGGGGTGTCCCACACACCCTGAGGTTTACATAAAAATTGCCTTCTCTCAGTGTTTGCTTCTTTTTTTTTCAGTACTTTACATATTTGGCAGTTGCAAGTTTATGTAGTGAATTCAACATTTTTTTTTTTTTAAAAGAACACACTTTAAGAACCCCTTCCTGCCCAGAAGGGTTCACTAGAACTGGCTGGGTACCACTGACCATGTCCAAAAAGTGCTATATAAAGGGATGGGAAATGATGTGCTTATCGAGTGTGGAGGGGCAACAAGATCTGTTTTGTGAAAGCCCAGTTAATTTAATACTTTCAGGCTCAGTGCCAGGGTTAATTAGGTCACAGGCCTGTGTACTTGTAAGGGTCTCCTAAGATTTATATTGGTCTTCAGGGAAAGGCTGACTGGCCATTTTCTTGATAGCATACTGAGAATAAAGTGTCCACTTCCACCACAACTTCCAAGAAGTGCATTAAAACAAAAATATACCCTCTATATATTAACAGCAGAAATGACAGTCTTAAAAAACCCCATGGAGAACCCATCAGTGGAGCAGTAATGTTATCCACGCCAATAACTTCCTTTCTGCCTTGGCCATTGGAAGACATTTTCTCACCACTTCCCTGCCTTCTCCCTATCCTAATTCAGGTTACCACCCCCCACCCCAGCCCTGAATTTCCATTCCCCTATACATTGCAGTCTTAGTTGTATTCTTTTTTTTTTTTTGGGGGGGGGGGGGGGAGGAAGTGAGTGGAGCAAAGGGGAATTTCCCTCCTCTCACAAAAAAATATCCAAAGCAAAACAAATTCAACAGAAAATACAAAATCTGCTTGCATTCAGAAGAGTAACTGTAGGTTCCGAAACCCCTTTATAATAACCCTTGCTGTTGCATGGGTAGGTGCTCTACAGCACATTCACAACTGCAGCACTGCTCTTAACGAACCCATCTTTTAAGATTTCCTGCAGCCAGAGGTTTCCTATAAAGGGGGACATCGCTGAGTTGTCCGGTTTTCTTAGTGGCATGCTAACTCCAGCAGGATGGGTTGGGGCGAGAGCAGTGAATGACAGCAGATTCTACTCCCCTCCAATATGCTATACCCTTACGAAACGGAACATTCCATGGCAAAGTTTGTGGTTTAAAATACATACATTCTGTCTCCATTTTCTTTATTCTATTTTTTTTAAATATTCTAAAGCAATCAGCCAAGTGTGAGGTTAAGAGAGAGAAATCCATGGTGACTGGTGCTACGTGTTAGGTGTTGAATATGTGATGTTGCCTTCTTGGTCAATGTAGTATGTTTTGACTGCTCCGTGTTTTGTGTGGTCTGGGTCTCTCTCTACATGCTGGTTATTCGTGTCTGCTTGGGGCAGCGTCCGCTCCATGGAAGTTCTGCTTTCTATGTTCAAATCTTTATTTTGCTTGCCCGTGCTGCCATTAGATGGGCTGCCCTGAACTTCAACCCTGTGACCTAATGACTCATCTGTAACACTCCTGTAGGTGTCAGTGGACAAGTGTTGATCTGGACCTTTGTTACTCCTTGTAACATCAGGTGTCTTGGAGTCATCTGTGGTGAGGGTATTTAAATCATTTCCAGCATTATCCTCCTCCGTGGGACTTGCAGTCTCCTCCTGCTCTGCCTCCGACTCTCCCTCTTCCTCCTCCAAGGTCAATTCAAATTGGAACTTCTCAGAGCCAGAGCCCCTGTCCGCATCGGATGCCTCCGGCTGTGGGGATGGGCTGCGTGGGAGCATGCTCTGGTACCACTCACGATTGTCTTCCAGAGTGTCCAGGATCTCCTGCGCATCTGGGTGCACCAGGTCTGCCCAAGCCTCCCACAGAGGATGTACAATATAATCAATGAAGCCCACCTAGAAAGAAAGGAACAAGTGAATTAAACTCTGCAGCATGGCAGTCACAAACAAATATGCAGGGGAGCACTGGAAAGCATTCCGCCTTCATCATTTTAATTCTATAACACATGGAGGGGTATAATCGAACGGGGTGCCCAAGTTTTCATGAGGGTGTCCTCGCAGGACATCCCTGCGAAGCGGCGGGGAAACCCGTATTATTGAAACAAGATGGGCGTCCATCTTTCGTTTCGATTATACAGTCGGGGACGCCCAAATCTCAACATTTAGGTCTACCTTAGAGATGGTCGTCCCTGGTTTTCAGCCATAATGGAAACCAAGGATGCCCATCTCAAAAACGACCAAATCCAAGCCCTTTGTTCGTGGGAGGAGCCAGAATTCGTAGTGCACTGGTCCCCCTGACATGCCAGGACACCAACTGGGCACCCTGGGGGGCACTGCAGTGGACTTCACAAATTGCTCCCAGGTGCATAGCTCCCTTACCTTGGGTGCTGAGCCCCCCAAAACCCACTCCCCACAACTGTACACCACTACCATAGCCCTAAGGGGTGAAGGGGGCACCTACATGTGGGAACAGTGGGTTTCTGGTGGGTTTTGGAGGGCTTACATTTACCAGCACAAGTGTAACAGGTAGGTGGGGGATGGGCCTGGGTCCGCCTGCCTGAAGTGCACTGCACCCACTAAAACTGCTCCAGGGACCTGCATACTGCTGTCATGGAGCTGGGTATGACATTTGAGGCTGGCAAAACATTTTTTTGAAGTTTTTTTTTAGGGTAGGAGGGGGTTGGTGACTACTGGGGAAGTAAGGGGAAGTCACCCCCGATACCCTCTGGTGGTCATCTGGTCAGTTCAGGCACCTTTTCATGGCTTGGTTGCAAGAAAAAATGGACCAAGTAAAGTCAGCCAAGTGCTTGTCAGGGATGCCCTTCTTTTTTTTTTTTGTCGTTATATTTGTACCCTGTGCTTTCCCACTCATGGCAGGCTCAAAGCGGCTTACATATACAGGTACTTATTTGTACCTGGGGCAATGGAGGGTTAAGTGACTTGCCCAGAGTCACAAGGAGCTGCCTGTGCCTGAAGTGGGAATTGAACTCAGTTCCCCAGGACCAGAGTCCACCACCCTAACCACTAGGCCACTCCTCCACTCCATTAGCGGCTGAAGACACCCATCTCTTAATCACGCTACAGTCCCGCCTTCGCTACGGTGCCAACATGCCCCCGTGAACTTTGGTCATCCCCGTGACTGGAAGCAGTTCAGGACGCCCAAAATCGGCTTTCGATTATGCCGATTTGGGCGACCCTGAGAGAAGGACGCCCATCTCCCAATTTGTGTCAGAAGATGGGTGTCCTTCTCTTTCGAAAATAAGCCTGATAGAGGCATATTTTAAAAGCACTTAGTTACAAGAGACATCTTTATATTAAAAGTACAATTCCAGAGAATGCATGGCAGTGAATGACAGACCCCCCCCCCAAGAATGTAAGGGATAGAATGAGAGGCTTTGAGCCTTAGATGTCAAAGAGGGCTAAAGCGGAACAAATTCATACAGAAACACATACTACTTGCTAGAGCCCAGCCCCGTCTCCCCATCTCACACACAGTCACTGACCTGTGATTTCTCAACAGATGCGTTGTGTTTATCACACATAGGACTGATCTCCATCCCCTTCTCCCGCTCTCGATCACCCTGCTGGAAGAACTCCACCACGATGCGATCAGTCCACTGTCGATAAAGCTCCAGGGGCTTGGTGGGGTTGCTTAGATCAGAACAATGCACCATGTTCTGTAAAACCTGCCACAGAAACCTCACTGTTAGTACACGTGGAGGGGCATAATTGAACGAAAACGTCTATCTCTATGGGCGTTTATCTCCGAGAACGGGTCCGTGAAGGGGCGGACCGAACCGTTTTTTCGAAAAAAATAGACGTCCATGTTTTATTCGACAATTTGTGAGCTGGCCGTTTTTGTTTTTCAGTGATAATGGAAAATGAAAGCGCCCAGCTCAAAAACAAATAAATCCAAGGCATTTGTTCGTGGGAGGGGCCAGGAGTCTTAGTGCACTGGTCCCCCTAACATGCCAGGACACCAACCTGGCACCCTAGGGGGCACTTTTACAAAAACAAAAAAAAGGTAAAAGAGCTCCCAGGTGCATAGCACCCTTCCCTTGTGTGTTGAGCCCCCCAAATCCCCCTCAAAACCCACTGCCCACAAGTCTACACCATTACTATAGCCCTAAGGGGTGAAGGGGGGCACCTACATGTGGGTACAGTGGGTTTGGGGGGGTTGGACGACTAAGTATTAAGCAGCACAATTGTAACAGGTAGGGGAGGGATGGGCCTGGGTCCACCTGCCTGAAGTCCACTGCACCCCCTAACAACTGCTCCAGGGACCTGCATACTGCTGCCAGGGAGGTGGGTATGACATTTGAGGGTGAAAATAAAAAGTTGTGAAACATCATGTTTTGTGGTGGGAGGGGGTTAGTGACCACTAGGGGAGTCAGGGGAGGTCATCCCCGATTCCCTCTGGTGGTAATCTAGTCATTTAGGGCACTTTTTGGGGCCTTGTTCGTGAAAAAACAGGGTCCAGGAAAGGTGCCCTAAATTCTAGCTACAAACGCATACTTTTTTTCCATTATCGGCGAAAGGCGCCCATCTCTCCTCGGCCGATAACCACGCCCCAGTTCCACCTTCACCACGCCTCCGACATGCCCCCATCAACTTTGTACGCTTCCGCGATGGAGTGCAGTTGAAAACGTCCAAAATCGGCTTTCCATTATACCGATTTATTCGTTTTTGTGAGATAAACGTCTATCTCCCGATTTGGGTCGAAATCTAGGCGTTTTTCTCTTTCAATTATAAGGTGGACAGTGTTTTTCTAATTTTTAAAAAATTTGATTATTCAGTTTGTTAGAAACCTCAGTAAAACTGTTCTATAAAAAGAAATCTGAGTTTTTCATCCAGAGAGAATTTTGAAGTGCAATGCAATTTCTAAAAGAAGATGAGCAGGTGCCCTAACTGCATTCAAAGCAATCATCAGTGTCAGAAGTCCAAGGCAATCGACATTAGGACAGCAAAGTTTCTCTTTCAGATTTTTCATGTCACTACCTCACCTGGATGCGATCAGAATAATTGTCCAGCAGTAGAACACCTAAACTTGTCACTTTCTTTGTCTCTACCATGGTCTTCAGATCAGCCAGGAGGTTCATATGTTTGGACATGTCTGTGGCTAGCACCTGTTAGGCAAGAAAGCTCAAAATTAAGGCCTATAGCAATAAAGGAAAACCAGTCCCTGCAGTTCCTACCACTCCAACGTTATGTGGTAAACAGGCACATTGTATCACTGGACTTGTCAAAATGTTTTAAAGAACTTCAACCTCAACAAGATCTAAATGCCAGCAGGGAAGGAAATTTTCTTATAATCTTACCTGGATATAATCGGAGGATCAAAAACTGCCCTCTCCCTCTGCAGATAACTGTACCCCTGCACTCAAAGGAGCAGTGCTGGAGGATGGCAGCAAAAACACGTGGGGATTTCATTTTGAAATCTTTGTATATGCTTTCAGAACTAGATTAAAGATTATGGTGCCCACCGATAGGACTGGAGGATAAGGGTACAGATCCTCCCTTATAGCATGAAGAGCTGGAGGGGGGGGGGGGGGGGGTCTTCTGGAGACTGGAAAGCAGAAGTCAGGGCACTGGGCTACAATGCCCTGGTGATGCCTCTTTGAAGTGGCACCAGTGGACATCCCTTAAGGAACTAGAAGGTTACTTTTTTGACCTAGCTACTTGCCCATGCCTAAAAAGCAATAAATAGTGGCCACTTGTGCTTTAGAGAATTCAGAGCTAAGCCTTTCTTAAGCAATTTTTGAAGAAAGGTGGAGGCAAAACTGCCTCATTGAGGCTTAATAGTCTGGACTGGTCTAACAGGATAAGGAGGAAAAACTTGTTAAGCTACCTTTTGGCCCTATATTTTAAAACTGCCAGCAATGGTCCTACTTTGTGGTGACAGATTTTTTTTTAGTGATGATGTGGATATTTTTCCATCATTAACTACTGTGTCACCACCACTTCATTTTATATAGGCCATTACACACATTTTAACTGGTGATGTCTTTTAGTTATTATTAGAACTGGTGACCTAAAGTTAGAAGGCTCTGTAACCTTACAAAACCCCTTGAGATATCCAATCCATCTAAAAACAACAAAACAAATTATGCAGTTTTTTCCCTTATTAACCTCTGTTGCCAACAAAGGTACGGGAATAAGGCCAATCTGAGTGGCAGCAAATCTCCCCCAAGCTCCTGGACATCTGACTCCTGAAGGACCTCTCAATTCTATATTCAGCTCTTCTGCATCCTGCCTTCTAGCAAGTCACCCAAAAGCTGGGGTGCCCTGTGACTCACCATGTCAATGACCATCTTCCTGAGGGACTGTCGCTGTTTCTTGGTCACGTTCTGGAAGATGTCACAGTTCTCTTCCTGAAGAAGCTTGAAGCCAACTGCTAGGTGATGATTTTCTAGAACTGACACATCATTGTACATCAAAGCCAACTCAGAGTCTGGAAAGAAGAACACAGACAGGGTTGGCATGAACATAAGCTGCTGGCCTTCAGGTTTAGGCAATGTTCTTATCTCAATCCATCAACCCCCATGAAGAACAAACATTAACTTTAGTGTCTTTCATACAAAGTCACAACCATTGAGCTATAGACAGCAGAACCGGGTGGGTTACAGGGACCTTGGCCTGACCAGCTTTCCACACAGTATCAGCAACTAGGGAGCTGAGGGGTGGAGGTCATAGGTTGCTAGGTTTGGGTCCTCCCAAATTATAAAGATGTTCCACTGCCCCTGCATTGGGCATCAGCGGTACCTCCTGGTAGGCACCGGAGTATACCTGTGCCAGGTTTTGAATGGTATTGCTTTTTGTGCTTCTCAGCCAATGGACAGCCATTGAACTAGCAAGGCTAGACAGGAGGTGGGTTGAATTCAAAAACTCCTATCACATAACTGTTTCATATTGAATCACACTGTGGAATGTGATACCTAGTAAATCTGTATTAACTGCACAATTTGAAGAAATAACGTACAATTTGATGATGCATCTGAGTGTAGGATTTCACACAGATGCACCCAGGAACAGAAGAACCAATGGCCACAATTCTTTGGCACTGTTAGACCATCCACCCCAGAAGTGGCTGAATGCCTTTGCCTGACATTATAAATTATTAAGTGCGTTAGCATACCATTTGGATGAAAACACAAGGGAGAAATTCATACAGAATAGTGGATGGAGTTATACAGATGAAAAGATTATGAACTTACTAGTGTTGATCAGAAACTGGTTTGACACTCCAGGGTGATCAACGTCATGGATGGCACTCGCAAAAATTGCAGCCATAATCTCCAGATCCGTGAAAACAGCCTGAGAAACAAAAGGGGAGGGGCTAGTAACAGGTAAAAAGAAGGTTTCATTGCATTACGAGGACTGCTCGAAGGGTGGTGAAATCGTGAAACACTCTGCCAAAAGCCGCCATGGCTAGAGCACCGAATACCAAAAGAAAACTTGAGGAAAAGAAAAGTGTCATGATAATGGTAGCTTAAGTCTAGAGACAAGAGTTGATCCAGGTAGTAAAAACGATGAGAAGGATTTTGTCATTACAGATGCCCTGAAGTTTCCCCTTGGATTATCCTGTACTTGTGGCTAGACTTGATAAGACTTCTGGTCTTTTAATATAAATCAACCTAGGACTATAGGCACTGTGGCTTGTTATAAGACGAGGGTGCACAGTTTCAGTCCTTGAGGGTTACAGACAGGCCAGGTTATCAGGATATATCTCATGAATATGTATGAAATAGATTTACATACAATGAAAGTTCTATACATGCAGATCTGCTAATACATATTCATTAGGGACCTGTTTTCAATGTACCCTTGCTGGTAATCTATTTTCAAGGTCGCCGACCTATTGTTCCAATTCTGCTACTCGTTTCAGGAGCTGGGTTTGAGTCTGTGTAATAGTTTGGGCTTGATCTTCCAAGTCTCCTGTCTGATGCAAATGTGCATCCAGCTCCAACCCAAAGGTATCAAGGTGTTTGTGAGCTTCCTCAGCCTGGTCAAATATTTGCTGTAGTTTCTTGTCTAGTGCAACCTCCAGCACTGCAGTGACTTCCGCTGTAATCTTGGAGGACCAGGCCAAGATGATGGCAGGACTTGGAGGGGAACGCTGGGCAGCCATCTTGCCCTCCGGAGCATGATGTTTGTCCTTGTCCTTTTTCGGTGATTTTGAGGTCATCATGCTGACAAAAACATTTGCTGAAGCTTCCTGATGATAACAGCTGACATCTGCTTCAAATGCTCTAGACTGGTAGGGGAATTCTTATGATCAATGCAGATTAAGAGCTGATTGAAGGGAGGCATGGAGGAGCAGCAAGATTCAGTGACCACTCTATTCCATCGTGTCCAAATTTTTTGAGTCTATAAATTAACCTAATTGAAGTGTTCTGTATAAGTTGCAAATTATTCAGTAATTTCGATGGAAGGCCCAAATACAGCACATTACAACAATCTAAATGTTATACTACCAGCATCTGCACCAACTTAGCAAAGGAAGTTTGGTCAAAATATGATCTTATCAATTGTAGTTGTCTTAACTTAAAGAATGTCCTGTGCCATAGGTGATTTACTTGAGGTTCAAAGGATAAAGAGGAGTCAAGAATTACCTTTAAAACACGAGAACTATCCTCAACAGGAAAAGAACCCCCTGATAGAAGCACAACAGAGCTTGGAGTAACCATTCCAGAGTTTTTAAACCATAGGATTTTTTATTATTGTTTTATTGTTAATAAACTATGGCAATCCAATCCCTCTCAGAGATTCTGTTTCTATCGATAATACTCTCAATTTGATACTCATGTCATTCTTCACCTTGCAACAACTTTGTTCTATTTGGCCACTTTTAGAAACCACAGAACTGAGACTCTTAATTCACTTCCTTGTCCTCTGCAGATTGGTCTATATTAATTCTCTACTCTCAGACCTGAAGTAATCTTGACTGTGCCAACTGCAGTTAGTTCAAAGCATTGCTATAAAGCTTATTTTAGGCAAGAAGAAACTTGATTGAGTCATCCCTTTACCCCATAGTGAACACTGGCTACCCATCTCATATCATATCCCTTATAAGATGCTTATGACAGCCCATCAAGTTTTTACATGGATAGTCCTTTATTTCTTGCTTCTATTCCCTATACTCCAGCCTATACCCTACATTCAGCTCAACACAATCTTCCTCTTATTCCCTCTTATTTTGAAGTTGTTTGAGATAAAACATGCCTCTTGTGTTAAAGTAATTATCCAATTTGTTCTCAATATTAGACTTGAAACTTCCTTTAAAAAATTTAAGCAGGCACTAAAAACATTATTTCATAAAGTCATTTCCTCTTGGTTAAGAAACTATACTGATAATCCATTCACAACTAATCCACTGTCAACTCTGAGTCTTTTCTCTGCTCTCCACCCTTCCCTTCTTTTTGTATCATAATCTATTAATTGCACCTTGTGTCCTTTTCCCTCCATTATTTGATTCAGTATTGTAACCTAAATCAATTCCATCTCTTCCTACCCTTTTTCATTCATTTTCTATTATACTTTACTTTGTAAACTGCCTAGATATCCATTATTGATTGGTGATATATCAAATAAATGCGAATAATGAACTATGCAGGCACCATGAATAGGAACTTTTTTTCTGGGACATACCCAGAAAAATAACTGACAACTTGATGGTGAAAATCTACCCAGCCAGGTGGTCAAGGCCTAAGACTGAAGTGAGCCATGGAAAATAAAACAAATTTTAAATGGTCGAAAAATCAACTGAGAAGTTTAACGGGAATCAAAAGGGCCCCTGCACAACAACCACTTACACAGTAAAATGGCATAAAAACAGTGAAATCGATCCTGGTGCCTAATCTCCCCTTCCATTCTCCCCATTACGCTTTATTATTGAATTCTTTATATATTTACAATTCTTTCCTTATTGAGATGTGTGGGTTTATGTATTTTGTTTCATATTTTGTAATGACTTCTTTTTAGCTTGTTAGCCACATTGAACTCAAAATTGTATGGGGAAATGTGGGGTATAAATGTCTTAAATAAACAAAAATTTTCATTAGCACAATATTAAGGCAAACTGAGGGGGAATACTGGGATAGTGCAACCATTTAGCGCCGCTGAGATTTGGTGACTGGCTAGGTTCCACACAACAGCGGCAGGCAGGAAGACATACGCACATGTGCAGTGCAATGTTCTCTAGCTTTTGTGTAAACAAGCACCCATACAAGCTCCACCAGTGGCGTAGCCAGAAGTCAATTTTTGGGTGGGCCAACAGGTTGGATGGGTGGGCACTAGACAGTGGTGTGCTGGTAAATGTTTAACAACAGGCTCTCTCCCTGGTCCACCTGTGCACCCCCCCCCCCCCCCCGTCCACCTGTGCACCTCTCCTCAAAATTGCAGAGCTGGCTATAGCCGGGGAGAGAGCCTGGGGGGGGGGGGGGGGGCAATGCATTACTCTCTCCAGGAAAAAAAAATTAAATGATCCCAGGTTCCAATTTAATTCATGTTTAATGTGGGATAAAATGCCATAAATAAGTAAATAAATATAAACTTTTAATGTTGAGCAACTGATTCTCAAAGTGGACATATTCCAAACACTATAATGAAAATAAAATGATTTTTTTCTACCTTTGTCGTCTGGTGACTGTTTTTCTGATCATGCTGGCCCAGTATCCGATTCTGCTGCTATCTGTCCTCTTAACTCCGTTTCCAGGGCTTCCTTTCCATTTATTTCTTTACTTTCCTCCTTTCTTCTTCATTTCTTGCTCTATATCCATAAGTAAAAGCTGGGTCCTCCGCAGACTTGACTGTCCAGTGGATCCAGCTTCTGCCTATTTTCTTCATCCATGTGCAGTTTTTCTCCTCTCTTCCTTTTCCCTCATCTCCTTCCTCACTCTTCCATCCCCTCCATCCATGTCCAGCATTTGTTCTCTCTCCTTTCCCTCTCTTTCATCCATGTCCAGCAACCCTCCTCTCCCCTGTCCTTCCCTCCATCCATGTCCAGCAACCCTCCTCTCCCCTGCCCTCCCCTTCATACACCCATGTCCAGCAACCTTCCTATCTCCTCTTTCCTCCCCTCCATCCACGCATGTCCAGCAACTCTCCTCTCCCCTCCAGCCATCCATACCTAGCAATTCTTTTCTCTCCCCTGCCCCCCTCTATCCATCCATCCCCAGCAATTCTCTTCTCTCTCCCCTTGTCCCCTCCATCCATCCATCCCCAGCAATTCTCTTCCCTCCCCTGCCCCCCTCCATTCATCCATCCCCAGCAATTCTCTTCCCTCCCCTGCCCCCCTCCATTCATCCATCCCCAGCAATTCTCCTCTCTGCCCTGCCCCTATCCAGCCATACCCAGCAATTCTGTTCTTGCCCCTGCCCCCCTCTATCCATCTATACCAGCAATTCTCTTTTCTCCCCTGTCCCCTCCCTCCAGCCATCAGCGATTCTCCTCTTGCCCCTCCTGCTCCCATCCATGTCCTGCGATTCCACCTGCCCGCCCGGAGCCCTCTTCTCCCCCCCAAAAAAATTTACAGTGCAGGCTGAGCTCCGTTCCCGCATCTGCCTCCCTCACTCTCACGGCAGCGCTTCCCAAACGCTGCCCACCGCCCCCACGATCGCGGGATTTACCTCCCTCTGTCTCAGCACTCAGCAGCAGCGGTAGCGAATCATACACGCTGCCTCCTTCTAACCCGGAAGCGGAGACGCTTCCGGGTTAGAAGGAGGCAGCGTGTATGATTCGCTACCGCTGCTGCTGAGTGCTGAGAGGAGGGAGGTAAATCCCGCGATCGTGGCGGCGGTGGGCAGCATTTGGGAAGCACTGCCGAGAGAGTGAGGGAGGCAGATGCGGGAACGGAGCTCAGCCTGCTCCCTCCGCTCCGCTGCCTCCACTGCTGGGTGGGCCTGAACCAAAACTGGGTGGGCCTGGGCCCACCCAGGCCCACCTGTGGCTACGTCCCTGAGCTCCACTGGGATGAAATCACTCATATATAAGACTTCTATCACTTGGGTGATGTCATTCCAACGGAGCCCACATATTAAACTATTCTATCCTGTTTATACTCTGAGAATTATCATTCCCTTCATACTCTGGATTCATTTTGTTATCAAGCAGTTTGAAAACATGGTTTGTTAAGTGATGGTATTAACTAAATTCAAGGCTTCCAAAAGCTTCCTTCTTTCAGGTAAATGCCTCTATAGATATGAAATACAAAGCCCAGAATGCTTTAGGGACTGGAGTTAAGAAAAAGCTCTTCCAAGTTGAACAGATCATCTCAGGCCAGTTGGTGAGTAGGATGGTCCCAGGATGGCTCCCCCCCTCCTTAAACTGTGTGCTTCTCACCTCCAGAGCTGGTGTAGACAGTAGTATATGAGTTGACTGGGCCACATCAGCAGCATGGATGTTGTTGTGGTAGGCCACATCTGGGCGGTAGTGGTCCTCCAGGGTCATCATGTATGTAATAAAAGTGTCCACAGGGATCTGGAATGTTTTCAGTAGGTCCCGCTCCTAGCATATAAAGGGAGCAGATAGCTCAATTAAACCACAGTGTGTGCTGGGCATACCACAATCATTTACAAGTCTCTAGGTTACACCAGTAAAAGCATGTGGTCTTTTCAGTGACCTTAAAAAGTAGACAGGGGAAAGAGTACAAAGAAATGATATCATGAGAACTAAGTCTAGTATTCAGTATATTTATGAAACACATTGCTACCTTACAATTTCCATTTCATGCCAACAGAAGTATATTCTAGATCAGGGGATGGTAACCTTTATACACAGAGGTCCACGTGTATGCCAGTACTACCTCTAGCAGGCCACAACATTACATAATGTTGGAACCAGAAATGCATAGATCTCCATAGCCCTTCTGTGATAAATAAATACATAAGTAAAAATGTAACTAAAAATGATGGAAATAAACTGCTAGAGTGGCTATTCTGAAAATATTTGCAAAATATAAAATCACCAAAATTCTTAATGACATTTTCTGTGTATACCTTCCATGGTCTCAGGGGCCACATAAAATTCAACAGTGGGCCGCATTTGGCCCACGGGCTACAGGTTGCTCACCCATGTTCTAGGTCAACAATTAATTTCACATTTTGTTTGCAAGGATTGATAATCCCTCTTATTTTCTCCTGCCATAATAATAATGCTTTTTGCCATACTGAGCATTGGCTAATTCTCATGAAACTATTTGCCCAGAAATGTATGCATATTCTTTCTCATATTACAAGGAGATAAGTCTCAAAAAAGCACAAAACACATAAGTAATATCCATTACATTTAACACAGATTTCAAATGCATTCTGTTCTGGACTCATTAAAAGCCTACAAAAGCTGAGACACGAACAGAGTGTGGACCTCATTGGTGGGGGGCGGTCAGAAGCAGAGAAGATCTGTGCTGATGGGGAAGTAAGGCTAAAACCTGAGGACATGTTAAGGTTCATGCTAGTGCAGTGTGGTGGGAAGGGAAACTGGGTAGTATGGGTGGGTTTTATGGTATCCGTCTGTTCCCAGGTTCTACTCTTCCAGGTGCCACAGCAAGGCTCCTGGACTGTGGATTTTAAATAGGCCTGCCAGTATGGTATGTGCAAACTGAAAATTGGCATTCACATGCCTGAAAGGCTGCTGGTGAGAAAACCATTAGCCTCTACCAGAAAGAAAGTGAAAAAGGGTTTGCTTACCTGGAAGATAGTGTACATAGTGACCGTCAGTGGCCGATTTGTAGAGTACTCCGCTATTTTAAACATGTCGGGGCCCCATTTGTTGATATTTTCCAATTCCTAGAGGTGACCAAACATAACAGTTGGTTATTAACATAGAGGCATGTTATGCAGGAACCCTTCACTAGATCCAGTCCTTGGGGAAAGTTGTCTTGGGACATATTGAAGACAATAAGAGTTCATAACCTGCCGAACTGAATCAACTTCCAGGGGTAATCTGATGACAAGTTTGCCACATTATAAACACTTTCTCCAAGGATAAGCAGGACACAATCAGTCACATGAGAGTATCACACATGGTTGATTTCATCCCTAAGAGTGCCAGGTCAGATCCACTCTCTCAGAGCCCAGAAGTGTCTAACAAAATTCTCTGGACATGTCTAGTGCTCCCTCTTGTATGACTGCTGCTCTTCCCCTTTAGTCTATTCTGTAACTTAGACAACTACAACGATAAGGGGAGGTAGGAAGGATTTTCTAGCTGATTTATCCTGCTGTCCACGAAAAACAACCTTCCTTTCCCACCCATCAGACAGACAGTGTAATGATGACCAGTATGTGCAAAGTGACCATCGGATGGTGCCAGGTTCTGAGGGATAGGCTGAGTCACTTTAGTTTCACTTTTGTTACTCAGAAGGAACTGGTATTCTGAACATGCTAAGTGATCATACATACAACAGACCAAAATCAGGCTCCTTACGACCAGGAGCTATGTGGCATTTTTAACGTCTATCCTCTAGTCATGGCTGAAGAACTTTGCACTGAATTGAAATCTATAAGCAGCAACACCTACCTGGGCCAGATGTTAATTTGCACCCACTGGGGACAATTTCCAGCAACTCATATTGAGGCATGTTTACTTAAGCTTTACATTTTTGCACTTAAGGCAGTTAACATAATTAATCCGCATTAGGCACAACAGCTCTGTGGTTACTGTTGGGGGCGTGTCCAGCATTCCCCCTGCAGTTTCTGCAAGGACATGTTCTCTAATGCGCCTGACATTCAGGTGACATGAAGGCGTATACACCTAATGCCACCTCAATACGCCTTCATAGCACCTGAATGTCAGGCGCATTAGAGAACATGTCCTTGCAGAAACTGCAGGGGGAATGCTGGACACGCCCCCAACACCTATTGAGGTGGCATTATCTGAAGCAGTGTTAACTGCACATTTGCCAGTTAGTGGACAATACCCACTGCACGTGGACTGCAATGTACACTCTGACCAGTTTATACCTCATCCTGTGTGTTTGACATTTATCGCACTGGCTGTTTTAAGGCATGCTACCTGTTAGCGAATTCTAGCTCTACCAGATAGGGCGTGTTAAAACTAGAGCTGTACTCAATAGCATATTTTACTATTCTGCTGAATATGAATAATGAAAAATATTATTTGGTCAAATATGAATATCGAATATGAATAATGGGCATTGAGCTTTCACATAATAAATAATAGAAGAAGCAATGTGAAATCAGAGATCAAGTGTTTATTGCAGTAGGAATTAGCACAGTAGAGCCCCAGATTATTCATATTCAAATTTAAATCACTATTCGGCCCAATATGAATATATTCAGGGCACTATTCGGGACCGAATTGAATGAAATACAAATATTCGGTACAGCCCTAGTTAAAACTCATGCTAACTGCTTAGTGTGCTTTGGTAAATATGCCACATTGTTTGTAATGTAAATGGGCACTTTTAGTCTGAATATAATGCAACCAGTTTACCCAGCAGTGAGTCTTTTCAGGAGTAGCCCCTATAATCTGGAACTTATTCCCAGAGGGGCTACATCTAACTCAAGACTACCTCTATTTCCAGAAGTGGGGGAAAGTCTGGCTCTTCTCCAAAGCCTTTAATACATGTAGTGACTGACTATCTACTCACTCCACACCTAGACTAGGCTGCTACACACCCTGTAACTTAGTTCCTCAAATCTTATTTAACTGAACATATTACTTACCTTCACTTTAGCCACCCATCTATTTATCTCAATTGATTTTGTACTACCCATTTTGTCCTGCCTGCATATCTTGACTGCACTTGCCCCCTGGGCTACATATTAAGATGTTTCATTGTATTGTACAAACAATGTTATTTGAATGCTCTAATCCATGCCTAATCAGTGTTTCATTGATATTGTGCTGACATTATGAGTATCATAACTGTTATTTGAAAGTTCTTCCATGTTGCCTTTTATGGTATTATTTGTATTCTGCTGGCATCTATCGTATTTGTATATCATATTATATATTTATGACTGATTCTTATTAATTGCAACTTTATTCTGTATATTGTCAACGTAATTGAGTTCCATTAAATGTAAGCCACATTGAACCGAAATTAATTTTTGAGTAATGTGGGATATAGGAATAAATAAATAAATTTACCTCATTGATTGTATTAATGCTTTTATTTGGCCTTTTCACTATTGTTATGCTGCTAACAAGTTATGCCAAGCTGTACTTGCTGTACACTGCCTTGGGTGAAATCTCTTCATAAAGACGGTAAATAAATCCCAATAAATAAATATAAATAAAAGGAAATCACACACATTCTTTGATAATTAGGAGCTGTTCAGCATATGCTGTAAAATTGTCCACAAACTTTGCACCAGTTCATATGAGCAGCAGAGTTCATGTATTTTACTTCCCTGACCTAAACATACACCCAGGAATTAATCTTTACAACCTGGCTACAAGTGCGCCATGGAAGCGTGTGCATATTAGAAAAGGAGAGAAGAGCAACCTTCAGCTCAGCTATTTTGCGTGTGTAAATACCAATGTTCCCACTTTTCTTATGAGAAGAACTTACAAGTCCCTAGAGGCAATGGGTAAAACCCAGAATGACTCAGCCAGTCGGAGATAAGTATAGTAGGTATGGCAAACCCCAGGTGTTGAAATTAAAGTTACTAAACTACTCCACGAGGCATGCTTACTAAGCTGCGTTAAGCAACTAGTGTGGGTTTTGCCGTACCTTAAAAGTTACTATCAGCCTGTGCTAACAGCTAACACATGTTAAAAACAGGCCACTGCAGTAAAAATCCAGCACTAGCTGCTTAATGCCTAAATGAGCGGAGAGTAGGAATGACGGGTGGAGGAGTGACTGTCATTGACAGCTAGTGCATGGGTGTCATGTCCCCTACCTCAACTCAAGCGGCGTCCTCAGGCTGCGCGGGGTCCCGTCGACACACACACTTGACTGGCACAGCCCTGAGCCATGTGTGTGTAGTTCTTCTCTGGATGCAGGCTCCTTGATTGCTTTGCTTCCACCCACCTGGGTCTGCTCTTCCTCTGCCTGGCTTCCCTTGCTTCTCTCCTATTGGTCTTCCGGTTCCTCCTTCCCCTGCTCTTATCCTATGGCTGTGCCCCTTCTCCCTGCTGATGTCAGACGCCAGCCCTTTATCAGCTGAGCTCTCCCTTGACTCCATGCTTCGGCTTCTACTTTGGTAGGTGTTTCTAACTCTGTAGTCTGCTTCTTATCTACTGGTCCTTCGCTACTGACTTGCCTGTACCTGGATTACTCTCTTGCCTGCCGCCTGCCTACTGACTTTCGCCTGTACCTGGATTACTCTCTTGCCTGCCACCTGCCTACTGACTTTCGCCTGTACCTGGATTACTCTCTTGCCTGCCGCCTGCCTACTTACTGCCGCTTGTACCTGGATTACTCTCTTGACTTGCTGCCTGCCTGGCCGATACAGTCATCACCCCGCTTCCAGCTCCGTCCCGTAAGTCCTGCAGGCTGCCCGCACCTAGGGGCTCAACCTCTGGGGAACGGCGGTCAGAGCAGGTGACCCGGGGTTGTCCAGCTGCCAATTAGAACCTGGTCCGAGTACCGGGCTCAGCAGCGCTCTACTTGGTACAAGAACTCACAAGTCTGACAATGGGTCATGACCGTGCACTAGCTGTCACGACTGCCCATAGGATTGATGCAAATAATACCACCTCAAGAGGAGGTGGTAGGTGCAGCAGACCTATTGCCCGTCTGATAGCAAAGCTGCCTCAGGCTACTCTTCCATTCCACTGCCCCCATCCAGCCCCACTGAACATGAACTCCCCTCCCAACTCACCCAATGCACACAATCACCCGTCCTTCCCTTTCTGGTTCCTAATGTGCACAATCACCTGATCCCTCCACCCAACCCTCTGCTGTAGATCATTAAGAGCCCCCCTACACCCGATGCCTACCTAATCCTCCTTCCACCCCAAAGCCCCCCCTCCCGAGACCCCTGGGACTTACCCAGGGGCCATCCATAGTCGGCTAATGGGGCTGGGCAAGAGCACTCCCCTTCTGCTCCCATCCAGCCTGGCTTCAGGTTCAAAATGGTGGCCACTGCTTTTAACAGTAGTCTTTTGCAATTAAGGTGTGGTAAATGCAGAAACTAGTAAACATGCTCCCTTGCAGTCTAGATGCAGTGGGGTAAAACCCAGACTAGCTCAGCCTGCCCAAATGATGAAGTCTGTTTGCAACCCTAGTCAGGATGTACAATGGCCAACATTTCCCCCTGCTACCATCACCTGACTCTTGCCATCAGAACAACTGTGTGCGCACCTTTGACAGAAGTGCCTCGTGCTCTGTTTTAACGCCAAAACGTGGGATGCTGCAGTTTGTCAAACTGGAGCTGTGCATCAGTTTTTTCACCCCACTGATCTGGGACATGGGGCGCTTCTTTTTCTCCTTCTCCTTTGACATGGGGGGTGGAATTTCCACTTCATGTTGTTTATCTAGAAAGGCAGAGCAAAAAATCAATGAAAAGGGAGAAAAGATTCTGCAGGCCATTTATCACTCAGTTGCCATAAAAGAAATCCCTCAGAAATACCAACAGCCACACTCTCTATTAGAATATCAAAATTCAGAATTTTTTTTAATGCTTAGAGAAATATTCAGGAACTTATACTACCTCCCCCTCCCCCCACCCCATACACATATACACTTTTCTGAATTTGAAAGACTATCTTTCAATTTAAAAAAAAGAAAAGTCTTTGAACTTGCTTTTGGTCAGACTTTCTAATTTCTACCCATTCATGTAATTTGGACCTTCTTCGCCGCTGACAGAGGCCAGCACCCTTTCCTTCCTTATGTTTCAATTCATGTTTTAATTTGTACTTATGATGCAATTTTTAAACTTCCTTTCATATTCTGTCCTTATTGCCTTTTTTGGTTTTAACCTTTGTAAACCAGTATATCAAATAAAGGTGAACTATGACCTCCAAATAAATTATTCAGAAATCTAAAGTAAGGTCACAAATTTGAATTTGCCAGAGACTGCGTGAGGCTCACCAAGGGTCTCTTTTCCAAAGCTGTGCTAGCAATTCCTGAGCAGTAAATGAGAGGAAGATCATTCAATTCCTATGGGTTTCCTCTTATTTACCACGTAGGAATCGCCAGCACAGCTTTGTAAAAGAGACCCTCAAGTCTATTTCTGGGTCAGCAACATGTTACAGTCCATTACTCCTTAGCATCTCACAATTAAATAAAACAAAGAAGAAACATTTTACAGATCTTCTTTAAATATATCCACCAGTTTGCACCCAAGCTCCACATGCTTTGACAAGGAAATGCAATTGTGCTTATTAGGGGGGTAAGTGTCCTTGGGCTTCTAGCTTGGCTGTTTACTAAGCCATGCTAGTGGCTGCCATGCGCTAATGCCGACACAGCCCATCACTTTGAATGGGCTGTGTCAGCACTGCCACGCAGCAGCCGCTAGCACAGCTTAGTAAACAGGGGGTTATCCTGCAGACACCTGGAAAGATGTGGGAATGCAAGAGGAGGGGAGAGCGTCTAATAGAAAAATGCAGGTAAACATCACAAAAGGGAACGAGAGTTGGCGGAGGGAGTTTGGGTGGGGAAGACCTGCATGCCTTGTTGACTGTGCATGCTTGTCCATGGAAGGAACTATTGTGGTCGGATAAGTTTTTAAATACTTTTTGGTGTTCTAAATTTTAAAAAATTATTTTAAAAATGCAGGTAAAATTAAGGAGTGAGAAATAGAGAAACCACTTTTTTGATAACAGCGAGGAGATCTGCACAGTTTCTTACTTTTGAATCTGCTGTTGGTAATTTCTTGATCCTAGTTTACTTGCAGTAAAGGGATGGCTAAAAATTAACAGGATTGCACAGAAGGGGTACATTTACATCATTTTGGAATATCTGAGGTCAGAATTAAGACTAACCTCCACGAGCTTGCTACAGTCCACTGAATTACTGGCATTTTCAGATCTTGCAGTCAGGGCTGCATTTATGCATGTTGTGGCCCTTAAGCTGTAACATTTAAGAGGCCCCCTCGATTGTATGAAGCAAAAATTATTTTTAATAGACAATAATTATTATTATTATTTTTATTATTATTAACAATAAAAAACAATAGTCAATGATAAAAACAAAAATGATGGTTATTATTTTGTAATTTTCATTATTTACAAATGCCTTTTTTTTTTAGTGCAGCGTGAGGGCTCTTTTAATGTATGGCCCTAAGGAGCAGCTTGTCTAGCTTATATGTAAATCTGGTCTTGCTTGTAGTATAGATTTTGCTGGACTTGTAGGCATTTTCTGTACTTGTTTTCCGCAGAAGTATTCTCTGTGCTGTTCTCCTTCAGCTGTCTAGGAACTTGTCAATCTGCAGAAGGCTCTCCCTGATCTTCCAGAAACCTAGCTAGCACCCTGTGGGATGTCCCCCCCTCCTCCTGGGACCCACAACCTGTTTGCACCTCCAGTAAGGATTTGCATAATGAATGTTTGAAAGCACCTAAACAATACGTTTACATTATTTGAAACTACAGCAAAATTAGCAGCTCTTCAGTCTCAACTCCAAGTGCAACTCTGGAAGTCTCAGAAGAGCATGATGAGCAAGGCTTTGTTGCTTACTGAAAGAAATTCTCTCTAATCACATCATCACCAAGTAAAATTAATGAAAAAACAAAATAAGAATTTTGACAGCCAGCCCTAAGCACCCACTTAAGATTAAATCTCCAACTTTCTCCTGTTACCAAAAAGCATGCTTATTCATCATGTTTCCTGTGCATTTCCAGTACACTGCAAAGTCTTGTATGTATTTTTTCACCTCCGCCTTGCAGCCTCCCTTTGCCTAAAGACTAAAGCCCCCTATAATATTATTTAAAACACAGAGAACTGACGCAGGTTGAATCTAATAATATTTCCACTGCCATAGCAACCAGAGACAATATGCTCAGGAATGTCTGTCCTTCCCTTAAATTGATGTTTCAAAGACCAAAAGCCTGCCATGTGATTTTTATTTCAATTCACTGATTGGTTTGTGAAAAATAAAAAATATGTGTGTGTGTATATATACATACATACATACTTGTATATATGCTCACCTGAAAATCATTGCCTTACAAGACACATTGGTTAAATGGTTATCGAAATCATGATGTTTTTTCCAAAAAGCAAAAAAAAAAAAAAATTAATTAAAATTTCCTTTTCAACCATTCAGTTGCCTATTTTACCATGAAAATTCTGACTTAGAAGTCTGAGGTGTTCCAGGTTAGGTATGTATAGGGCCTCTTTTACCAAGAGTGGAGTGGCCTAGTGGTTAGGGTGGTGGACTTTGGTCCTGAGGAACTGAGTTTGATTCCTGGCACAGACAGCTCCTTGTGATTCTGGGCAAGTCACTTAACCCTCCATTGCCCGCTGCATAGAGCCTGCCATGAGTGGGAAAGCACGGGGTACAAATGTAACAAAAAAAAAAAAAAGATGCAGCAAAAGGGGGCTGTTGCCGGCATTGGCATGTGTTTTACACGCACGCCGAGGCCCCCTTTTACCGCAGCTGGTAAAAGGGAAATCTTGCTTTCGGACAGGAAATGGCTGGGCAGCAAGTAAAGCACTTGCCGCATGGCCATTTCGGGGGGGAGGGGGAGCCCTTACCACCATCCGATTACCACCGGGTACACTCTGGTGCTACAAAATAAATTAATTTTTGTAGCACTGGAAACGATGGCGTGCCAGGGGTGGGAAGTACTGCTGGGCTGCTGTGGTAGGCCGGCGGTACTTCCTGTATAGCGAGCGGTAAGCCCGCGTTGGGCTTACCGCCACTTAGTAAAAGGAGCCCATAGATCCCTGTACCTGCTTCCTCCACCCTGCCTCAGGCTAAAGTCATAGTAAAATTGGAAATAGATGAAATGCTATGCAGTGGGAATTTTTTTCATATTCCCGATTAAACGGCTACTACTTTCCCAAACCAGAAAAACCTGGCATTGTTTTTCAAAAACTCAGTGGGACACATTGAAAGTGGAAAGCCTTCTGCCCTTTCATTGATGCTTTATACATTTTTCATGTATTGTTGCATTTTATTCATGCACTGTCTTATGATTCTGGTGATTTATTTGATCATTTACTGCTGTAAATCGCTTTGGGTTGAACTTTTTTTCAAAGAAGGCATTATAAAAGTGTAACATAACATCCTGAACTGAAGAAGATTGATATTTAAAAGCACTTAAACTGAAGGTATTCACCCAGGGCCTGATATTCAAAACTATTTAACTGGTTATCTCCCACTGAATATCCGTGGTTAGCTATATCGTGTGACATAGCTGGTTAGACACAGATATTCAGTGCCAAACCAGCTATGTTTAGTGGTTAAAATAGGCCACATAAATAGCAGGCCTGTCTTTAACCACTAAGCACTTAACCAGTTAGCGCTGAATATCAGAATCCGCAATGGTTGTGTAAGATGGGGGGGGGGGGGGGGGGGGTGTAGGCCGGGCGCCCTTCTCCCTTGTCTTTATAAATTTAGGTTGTCGAGCATACTGATCTCCTTGGGTTTGGGGGGGGGGGGTATGGTTAAACTGTTGTCTTGGAATATTGGTGGCATCACCTCACCTATTAAAATCTTAGGGGTTTTAAACAGGCAAAAAACTGAAGTGATGATGCTTAAAAAACCCCACATTTGAACTCCTTGGAATATAAGAAACTGTGTTGTTGGTGGGTTGGGGACAATATGGAGGGGCCCACACAAAATAGGGAGGCAAGGGTTGTTATTTTGTTTTGCAAGGGTCTGCTGTTGGACAAAAAACGATCACTAGTTGATCCGTCAGGGAGATATAGCTCATGTTATTTTGAATCAAGAGTCCATGTTATTGATGAATGTATATGCACCTAACCAATACGATAAATGTTTTTTTCAGAACTATTATTAGATATCTACACACTTTTGATAATATTCAGTCATCCCTAGAGAATTGTATTATGATCTTAAATGCCATACTTATATACTGTTTTACTAAGTACTCTGTTCTTTTTTGGGAAGCCACAAAAGCAGTGCTGAGGGTAGATATAATATCTTATTCGGTGCATAAGAAGAGAGCTAGGTAGGCTGAACTCATTCATTTAAAAGCTCAAGTTTAAAAATATAGGCAGATTTTCAGCAGTCACCCCAGTGCATCCACCAAGGCACTTTTATTGGCTTTCCAATCTGCATTAAATCAACTGATCCACTGCAAAACTCAAAAGTCTTATGCATATTATCGTTATCAGTTGTACAAACATGCTAATAAACATGGACGCCTACAGGCTTGCTTGGTGATGCAAACTGGAAGTCCGTATTGGGTGGTTCAGTTACAAGATAGCATGGGACGTTGTGTTAGATCTAAGGAAGGGAATTTGTATCATCTTTAGGGACTTTTTTGCCCCCCGGAGGATGTTGGTTTGGAGATCTCATCCTATCTTTCTGGTCAATTGTTACCTCACTTGACTGATTTGCAGAGGGCCTTGCTCAGTGCACCTATTTCAGAAGATGAAATGAGATGGGCCATTATAGCCAGTCCATTGCACAAAGCTCCTAGATTGGATGGTCTGTCTTCAGAGTTTTATAAACTTTTGGTTCCAGAGATTGTTTCTTGTGTGACTACAGTGTTTAATTCCGTTATAAGTAGTGGTGTTTTACCAGACACATTGCACGAGGTCCAGATTGTGGTGTCACCGTGCTGATTCCTATTGGCCCATCTCACTCATAATGTATGAGACTAAACTCTTTGCTAAGGTCCTGGAGGATCGTCAGGCTCAGATTCTTCCTCAACTGTTAGTGAATTCCCAGGTGGGATTTGTGAGATCTCACTCAGTGGTGAAGAATGTGAGGATTTTGGCTTCTTTAGAGATGGTGGGCCGTCGCGCCACACCTTCCTTGCTTATCAGTTTTGATGCAGAGAAGGCATTTGACCGGGTCCACTGGTCTTTTATGTTTGAGGTGCTGAGTATCTATGGTTTTACGGGATCCTTTCTGGAAGTTATTAGGGCCTTATACCATGATCTAATCAAACAAGTCAGGGTAAATGGGATGTCTTCTGCTTTTTTCACTATAGCATGGAGGATGAGATAGGGATGCCCTCTTTCTCCACTCTTATTTGTACTGGTCTTGGACCCTTTGATCAGAGATATATTGGGCACTGAAAACATAAGTGGGGGTGTGGATTGGCTTGGAATGTTTTAAAAATTCTGCATTTGCCGATGATCTCTTAGTTCTTCTTAGAGACCCTCAGACATCATTGCCAGCTTTGTTAGACATCTTCTTAGAGTATGGGGACTTCTCTGGGTTTTGCCTCAATCTTGCTAAATCCACTTGTGCAAACAGAAGTTGGCACCTACTTTTGTTTATAGAATAGGTTTAATGAACACCTATAGTAGAGGCCCTGTTATAGGATTACCCTCATAAATTATTATATGGCCAAAATTGGGGACAGGATTTGGCACATTCTGAGCACAATGACACCTAAATGGATAACACACCTCTATATGGCAATATTAATCTATTAAACATATATGGGTCGATATTCAAGTAATTTAACTGGCCAGAAACAGCTCCTGTGGGCTAACCAGTTATTTTCAGTGGCACTTAACTGATTAGTGCCTATCTCAAAACTGGCTAGTTTGGGGGCATTCCGGGGGTGGAGTCAGCACTTAACTGGCCATGGTAACTGTATAAACAGGACCACAAAAAAGTCAGCTCTATGTTTATGTGGTAACCCATAGCCAGTTAAAGTGTGGAATATTGCACTTAACCGGCTACGCTTCAGCCGGCTCCACAAACCCAGATATTCAATACCGAAGACATGGCCCAACATTGAATTTCTGGGCATAATGCCGGTGGCAGTCAGCAAAACACTGAACATCACCAGCTGAATATCAACCCCATAAAGTATGAGGTCAGTTTTGAAATAGCACTTAGACATTTGGCACTGATACTGGGTACCTATGTGTTTAGCATTTATGTGTGGGCTGGACGTGACATAACCAGATACAACCTGGCGCACTTATCCCAAATGTATATGCTAGACAGTGGTGTTCCTAGGTCGGCTGCCACCTGGGGCGGATTGCACATCATACCCCTCTTGCGAATCATGACACTCCCCAGTGCATCACCTCCACCTCCTCCTCCCCAAGTGCATCGCTCTTACCTCCTGGGGGTGCAGGGAGCAGTCGCGCGGCTGTCGGGTCTGTTGGTTCCCTGCCCCGGAAGAGGAAGTAACATCAGAGGGAACAGGGAACCGATGGAGCCGACAGCCGCAAGGCTGCTCCCTGCATCCCCTTGCAGCACGCACTCAGGATGGACCGACCCCACTGCCCCACCCTTGGTATGCCACTGATTTTAGATGTATAGCTGCCTGATATCAGCACCTACACATGTAGGGGGCAATTCTCTGTTATGCAGGTTCCAGCCAATATTCAGTGCTGGCACCTGCATAGCTAAGCGATCAAAGTTAGAACAGCCTTTTGTATGGTCCTACGTGGTCAATCAACTAAGTGTGCACCAGCACTGAATATCGTTGGTTCTCACATAATTGCCAGATCCTTCATGACTCTGCCTGGACCACCCTTCCACTTCCTAGTTTCAAAATGGGCGGTTAGAGCTGGTATTCAGCAGCAGTGCCTGGTTAAGTGCCACTGAATGAGCCTCTCCTGCCTGGTTAAACCTCTTTGAATGTGGAGGTTCTACACATGCTACTAAAAATAAAAAATAAACAGCTATGAGCTGTTTTTACTCAAATAGGACAGGAGGGCTGTGGCCACACAAGACAGCCCCATTGGCAGGTGACATGGAAGCTCTGATCCACCAGCATGTACAGTCATACTACCAAGTTGATAAACACCACAAAAGTGGAGTGGAGGCGTGGCCTAGTGGTTAGAGCACTGGTCTTGAATTTAGATGTGGCCAGTTCAAATCCCACTGCTGCTCTTTGTGATCTTGGGCAAGTCACTTAACCCTCCATTACCTCAGGTATAAACTTAGATTGTGAGCCCTCCTGGGACAGAGAAATATCCAGTGTACCTGAATGTAACTCACCTTGAGCTACTACTGAAAACAGTGTGAGCAAAATCTAAATAAATAAAAGGGGGGACTGGGACTTGATATACTTCCTTTCTGTGGTCATTGGAGCCGACTCTGTGGGTGCTGTGGGTGCTTGAGCACCCCCAATATTGAGAAAATTCCTTGTATGTGTCCAGGGAGGGGTTATTTTCATTGGGCTTAGCACCCCCAATAATTTTGAAAAGCTGGCACCTATGTCTGTGGTTACAATCAAAGTGGTTTACATACTATATACAGGTATTTATTTTGTATCTGGGGCAATGGAGGGTTAAGTGACTTGCCCAGGATCAATGTCCATTGCACTAACCACTAGGCTACTCTTCGGAGCAGAATACTGTACAGTATCAAGACAAGTCGATACCCTTGTTGAAGAACTTTGCTGTATGGAATATTCATTATGTACAAAGCTACTCACCTAGGAAAGTGTTTGCTATGTATTCTGATACCTGGTTCCCAGAGCGGCTGGTTTCTGATAAATGGGTCAGTTCTCTATTCAACATTCTTTTGAACTGCAAGAGGAAACAAAATCTTAGTTATAACAATTGATTTTCAGGGTTCTGTGGATAGAGCAGAGAACCTGCCGTTTGAGTCCCTCTGTGAACACCAAAGCAGAAGTCCACTAGTGGTTAGAGGATTAGATGTAATCCAAAGCTTCCTCTCCTCCCCCTAAGTGCGCAACCTTGGGGGAAGTCATGGAGAAGGACATTTTCAAAAGCTGTTTACTTATGTAAATGGCTACATCCATCAGTAGAAGGCTATTTGAAAACTGCCCACCCTATACGTGAGTAAAAATACATGTGTTTACTTTTACCTGTATTTTGTGCTGGCGTTCCCAGGACTGGGACAGGCAGGGAAGTCGATAATGTGTGCAGTTTTGCACATTCAGTACTTTGGGGTTGACTTTATAAAGCCTGTTCCATGTGTAAAACCTGCATAACAGAACTGTATAGTCCACATATGTGCATAAAAATTTGGCACACTGAAACAATCTGCGTGTAGGTGTTCCCAGTCATAGCTTGGGTACAACAGAGGCAGAGTCACAATGTGCATACATATTTTATAAACTATGTGGGTACATATATGAAGTATAGGCGCACCTTTACATCCTTTTCAGAGCAGGTATAGATTTGTGTGTGGGCATTTGCACACATTTGAGGCAGGTTCTAGGTACCTATTTTATAAATAAGCATCCTTTTGCTTGTCTCACATTGCCGTCCTCAAATCACAAGCCAGGAACCTTGAAATACAGCTATACTCAACAATCATGCTGATCCCCTAAATCTAAGTAACCTTCAAGAGCTGCTTCTATCATTTGCAACAGCTACACTGCCTCTCTTCTTACATCAAGAAGGCAAGTTTTGTCATATTTTGCATACCATGATAACATCAAGACTGGATTACTGTAATGCAATCTACAATGGCCTGACTACAAAGAGTTTGCACCAGCTCCAATTGATTCAGAACGTTGTAGCAAGACTAATAGAAGGTTGTAAGCTATGTGACTGACCACATCACACCATATTTGCAAAACCTTCACTGGCTACCAGTAAAGGGTTATGGATTTGATATACCACCTTTCTGTGATACAACCAAAGCGGTATACATACATTACATGCAACTACAATACAGGGCTAAATTTAAAACTTGATGTCTGATCTTCAAGGCCCTTAAAGGAACTGGCCCACAGTACTTGAAGAACAGGATCTCCTTCTACACATCTCCATGGTCACTGAGGTCCTCTCAAGGAGTATCCCTAACCACACCCTCTGCAAAGGACATCAAAAGATGTGATACCAGTGAGCCTTCCCCAGAGTGGCCCCCACACTCTGGAATGCACTCCCTGAAAGGCTTTGCTTAACACAAGACTATCTCTACTTCAGGAAACAGGTGAAACCCTGGCTCTTCAATCAGGTCTTTAATGGAAAAGTAACTAACTTGCTAGTCACACACAAGGTGTGACACTGGATGCACATATTCTACAAGACATGTTTATCCACTCCTATCGTAGCTGAGATTATATTCATGCACCTTTCTGACTTTGCGTGTAACATTCTTTAAATTAGTCCATTATCTAACTCCTGTTATTCTATCTGTTTCATCTTTGTTTATACATCTTATGCTGTCTATTAAAATTTACTGCTGTAATTGCCTATGTTTGACCTACTCTTGCTGTATACCGCCTTGAGTGAAATTCCTTCAAAAAGGTGGTAAATAAATCCTAATAAATAAATAAATAAAAAGAGCCCCTAAATGTTGCAACAATATGCAGACTCACTGTGCTGGTTTCCGCTAACTCTTACAATCCTATGGAGAGATAGATGGGGCAGGCTGGGAAAGGATTTATTAAAAGTATTTTTAAGGTTCAAGATGGGGATTTTACCTGTGATTCAAAGGAGCCTGGACACTGCAGTCACAAATTCATAATAATGGGGTAACTACCACAGACGGAAAAATTGTTCACTGTTAATCTTACTTCACTGTTTACTATTAAGAAATCCTGTTCCGTGAATCATGGGAGTAACACAAATGAATCCTAGATCTCATTTCATGGGATAGGAAAATGTATTATTGGTATATCAAATCAATAAACCATAAACTTTCTGTAATTTTGAGCTAGTCCACATCTAATAAAGGTAGTAGAATAGTTTCTACCCTCTCCCTGGGGGGTGGTGGTGGTGGTGGTTGTCTCTCTGTTGTGTTCTTAAACTGTGCTGCATCTCCTCTGACATATATTTCACACTTAATTCAAGCAAGTTTCTTTCTGCTTTAATTTGCAGAAAGTGGTTTCCAAGCAGATCTAAGTAAAAGGTCCCTACATTGGCTTCTCACTTATTTCTGAAGTCCTAGATACCATTCTAAATATTCTTGAATTTCTTTATCAAACTAAGTTATTCTTATATATTAGTGCACCAATTTAAGCAGAAAAGAAAGAGCAAGAAAAACCTCAAAGCTTGGTGAGTCCGTGTGGGAGACTTAGAAGGCCAGCCCTCAGGGACTTTTTCAACAGAAACACATGTTTCCAAGCAAGCATAGTACATGCTGCATATGTGCAGCACAATGGCGCATCAGTAGTTTATGAGCTGATTATGAGCATATGTTCTCTGTATATCATTTTCAGATGCACTCTGGTCTAGCTTCAATGCGGCACCGTGATGTGTGTGAGACTGGGGCTCTAGGATTTTCTGGTAAAGAGAGATGGAATTAGAGGTTTTATTTTTTAATTTGTACCCTGCACTTTCCCACTCATGGCAGGCTCAATGTGGCTTAGGTACTTATTTGTACCTGGGGCAATGGAGGGTTAAGTGACTTGCCCAGAGTCACAAGGAGCTGCCTGTGCCTGCAGTGGGAATTGAACCCAGTTCCCCAGGACCAAAGTCCACCACTCTAACCACTAGGCCACTCCTGCTCTTTTATAACTTTTCAAGGCACTCACCTGAAATTGAGCTCACTGTTCAGATGTTTGACTATGACCGAGCATTTTAAATATGCCTTTGGAACTTTGGTGGACTATACATTCATTATCTAAGATTTCCTTAGTCTTACCATTCTGTTTCTGCAATTATGGTTTTATTATTAAGGAGGTAAATTTCTAACTGCCCGGAATGAGGACTTCCTACCTGTGGGCTTTGCCCCAGTTTGTACTTTCATTTTTAAAAATTATCTCAGGAAACCTATGTGCACGCATTCATACCTGCTAATTTGCGTGCCTTTCCTCACTTTCTGTAAAGTTCCATGATTCTCAATAGATCACCTAAACATAGGTGCCAGGTTGATGTGTGCTAAACACAGATGCTATAATGGCATTTGCGCATGCGACTGCTGTTATAAATACTAGAGTAAGTCTGCATTTACGCACATATTAGACATGAGGACTTACACCAGAAATGCTAGTATTCTATAACCTGTGCGGGTAACTGCCTGACTTGCCCCTGACTCGCCCAGGCCCCTCCCAGGTCCACACCTTGGAGTTGTGTGCTCTGGAATTTGAGTGCACAACTTAGAGGCAGATGCAGCAACCAAACGTAAAAAAATCTAAATCGTTAAAGTCCCTAACGATTTTAAAATAACGAAAAATGCACCAAAAAAAAAAGTCACACATGCTGAGATCGGTATTGAAAAGTACAATGTACCAAAGAATCACAATACACATCGTTAATCGGCCCCCAAATCATGCGCAGAGCAGCCAAGCGTTATGTTAGCTGCTCTGCGCATGCCACAAACAGTCAAAACACAGTCAAATCACAAGCACATGGCTCCCAAATCAAATCAAAACAAAAATAAAAAAAAAGGGTCGGGAGGGGGCAAGGGCGCTCATCAGGAGCGTCCTGTACGGACGGCCTTGCCCCCCCCCCGCCACTTTCCGCCGCTCCCCCACCCCGAAAAAGCAAAATGCTAGCTGCCCCGGTCCCCCTCCCTTCCTCACTACTCTGTCACCTCAGCTCCGCCTCCCGACATCCTCCGTCCTGTGCCCCGCCCCCTTTTGGGGTCGTCGCCGCCATTCCCCTCTTCCATCGGGCCCCCCTCCCTCTTACCGGGCCCGTGCAGCGCCTCTCTCCTCTGTCCGAAGGCGCTGCACGGGCAAGAAGAAAGCTGATGGCTGCCTTCGCCCAGCTTCGATGGCGTGTCTTTCTCCTGCTGGGCCCGCCCCTGTCTGATGTCAGTAACCTACGTAGGTTACTGACGTCAGACAGGGGCGGGCCCAGCAGGAGAAAGACGCGCCATCGAAGCTGGGCGAAGGCAGCCATCAGCTTTCTTCTTGCCCGTGCAGCGCCTTCGGACAGAGGAGAGAGGCGCTGCACGGGCCCGGTAAGAGGGAGGGGGGGCCGATGGAAGAGGGGAATGGCGGCGACGACCCCAAAAGGGGGCGGGGCACAGGACGGAGGATGTCGGGAGGCGGAGCTGAGGTGAGAGAGTAGTGAGGAAGGGAGGGGGGCAGGGGCTGCTCGAATTTTGCTTTTTCGGGGTGGGGGGAGCGGCGGAAAGTGGGGAGCAGCAGGGGGGGGCAAGGCCGTCCGTACAGGACGCTCCTGATGAGCGCCCTTGCCCCCTCCCGATCCTTTTTTTATTTTTATTTATTTTTGTTTTTCTGACGTCCTTTGGACCAATCACAGCGCTTTTAGCTCTGCTAATGCGCTGGGATTGGCTCAAAGTTTGTTTATTTTTTCTCTTAATGATTTTTCCTGCCACAGAGCTGACCTAACGAGTGGTCCAGACCTCTCGTTAGTTTTCCTGCCTTTTTCCTGCGTAAAGGCAATCGGAAAAGGTTAGTGCATGTCGTTTCAATGGGGTTTTCACACTAATTGCTCATCTCCATTCCGTTTTCGTTAGCTGCTGGCTTCCTCGGTAAAAGCCCTTTGATGCATGCAACGGATCAAATTTTCCTCGTTGGAGAGTCATTAAAGGCTCATTTAGCTTTAGTGCATCTGTCTCTTAGAGAATACCGACTGCCATGCAACTGCTAATTAGAGCCAATTAACACTGATTATAGCCAATAATTGGTCATTAAGGCCAATTAGAATCTAATTAATCTATTAAGTTCTACAAATTGTGTGTGCAACTTTGTGTGCTAGTTGACAATTTGAACATGCAACTTTGTAGAATTAGGGTTATGTGTTTAGGTTTACCCACACAAAGGGAAAGAAATCTTTAAAAATCCATTTCCACATGTAAAAGACTGTTTTTCCTGTGGAAATGGCTCAGAAAATTGCTAGGGGTGTGCAAGGGAATGGTCTGGGGATGGTCTATATTTGTAAACAAAACATCAATCTTACATGCCTAAAACATTTACACACTCAGAGAAACAAGACTGAAACAACTGCACACCCCTAAAAATTATCTTATTAAAGGACAATAATCAAAACTCTCTCCACGGGTAAAACAGTATTTTATTGCCTATCTGTCTGGGGACAAAAGACAGTAATTCAACAACACACACATTTTTACCACTCCATAGTGAATAAGTGGTACCAGGGAGACAGAATGAGGACAGAGATTGAGGAGTAGCCTAGTGGTTAGGGTGGTGGACTTTGGTCTTGGGGAACTGAGTTCTATTCCCACTTCAGGCACAGGCAGCTCCTTGTGACTCTGGGCAAGTCACTCCATTGCCCCATGTAAGCCACATTGAGCCTGCCATGAGTGGGAAAGCACGGGGTACAAATGTAACAAAAAAAAACCCAAAGCATAGAGGGCCTTGCAAAAATCTTCAGACCCTTGTACATTTTGCTGTCTAAAAAATACAATTAAAAATACATTAAAGTAGAAGATGTATATGACATCCTCTACACTTTTAGTGTGAAAAAGCAATTACAGAAATATTCTAAAAGTAATTAAACTATGCAATCAAATAAAGACTTTTTGTTTGTTTTCAAGCTTTTACACTCCTTGACTCAATACTTGCTCGGATCCCCGTTTGCAGCAACAACTGTTGTGAAATCATTTAGGATAAGGGTCTACCTACTTTGCACAGCACGATGGTGCAATTTTGGCCATTCTTTATGGCAGAACAGCTCAGGCTCTTTCCAGCTGGCTGGGGATCATCAGTGGACTGCAGTCCTAAATCTTGAGATAGACTTTCTATTGGAATGAGGTTTGGGCTTTGACTGGGCCACTTGAGGACATTCCCTTTCTTCTTGCTAAATACTCTATTGTTCCTTTTTCTTAAGACCATCATCCTGCTAGAGGTTGAATGTTCTCTCCCTTGTCACAATTACAGCAGACTAGATCCGGTTTTCCTCTAGGATCCACCAATGCTTTGCACCATCTATCTTTCTCATGCCTGTCTCCACACCTGTAAAGCAACCCCACAACATAATACCACTGGTTTTTAGCAGAGTAATGTGCTATGTTTTGATTTATCCCCTATATCCATCACTTAGCACTGAGATCAGAAAGTTCTATTTGCATCCAGTATCTCCTAAGTGTTTCTTTGTGGCACATCACATGGCTTTTCTTCAGCAGCAGCTTTTATCTCAAAACCCTCCCATTCAGGCCACATTTATGGGATCATTTTGAAATTGTTCAACAGTCAACATTTTCCCTGATTTCAGTCAGCAATTTCTAAAGTTCTTTTAACAAAAACAAGAGGCACTGATCTGCTTACTGAGATACAAACAAAGTAAAAACAGATCACATACAAAACACAGAATCAAGTGAATAAAAAAAGAGAAGTGGTTTATTAAAACAGCTACCTGACGTGGCCACGTTTCACTCTCAGGCTGCGTCAGGGGTAAAAAGACTAAAAGGGGTTGATAACAGAGTCTACCCCTAATAGTAAAAAATCAAACCACTATTAGCCCATTTCTCTCCATGACCTGACCTGAAACGAGAGGGTCAGTTGTGGAGAGAAGTGGACTAAGTGGTTTGTTTTTTTACTATTAGGTTGCTGAATCCCATTTTAAAGGAATAAGGCTTGCAAGCTGTGTTAGTCCCTTAAAATGGGATTCAGCAACCTCTGGGACTAAGATCCTGCAGGTTGTTGAATCCTGTGTGAAATCAAAGTGCAATAAAAGGCAATCCTTTACTCCATCTTGATACCTTCCCCCCCTTGGTAACATTGTGCAGGCAAAAATGTTCATTCTGTTTGTTTCCTGTGTCATTTACAGCAATGCTTCTCAATCCAGACTTCAGGGCATACCCAGTCAGTTGGGTTTTCAGAATATCCACAATATGCATGAAATAAAGTTTGCATACACTGCCTTCTTGGCATGCAAATCTATCTCATACATATGCATTGTGGACATCCTGAAAACCTGATTGGCTCCAAGGACTGGGTTGAGAAGCACTGGTTTATAGGATATTTGTTTTGCTTTATTTAGATTTAAAAAATTTTTTATTTCAGGGCAATGCTATTTATAATGCACACACTTTGTGATAAATCACACATTAATGACACAAGAGAACAACAACATTTCTGGGTTATTCCTGTCATTATGACATGAAACAATTGCACATCCGTACTGTTCAGCTTGGCGGACTTTTACCTTGATTACTAGTGTAAAGCTGATGAGTAAAACTTTTGGGTGAGTTTGTGCCAATATGGGCTGTTTTGATTACGCCTCCTTAACAAATTAATTCTTTCAGTGATTTAAAGGAGGGATACCACAGTGGACAGGTGTGATAACTGAAAAGTCATAGATCCCTTTCCTCTCTGAACACACCACCCAAACTCCCATCCACTCTCTCATTACCTCTCGCCTTGACTACTGTAACCTACTCCTCACTGGTCTCCCACTTAGCCACCTATCCCCCCTTCAGTCCATTCAGAACTCTGCTGCACGTCTTATCTTCCGCCTGAACCGATACACTCATATCACCCCTCTCCTCAAGTCACTTCATTGGCTTCCGATCAGGTACCGCATTCAGTTCAAGCTTCTGCTACTAACCTACAAATGCACTCGATCTGCAGCCCCTCCTTAACTCTCAACCCTCATCTCCCCTTACGTTCCTACCCGTAACCTCTGCTCTCAAGACAAATTCCTCCTTTCAGTACCCTTCTCCACCATCGCCAACTCCAGGCTCCGCCCTTTCTGCCTCGCCTCACCCCATGCGTGGAACAAACTCCCCGAGCCCATACGCAAGGCCCCCTCCCTGCCCATCTTCAATTACTGCTTAAAGCCCACCTCTTCAATGTCGCTTTCGGCACCTAACCACTACACCTCTACTTAGGAAATCCAGACTGCCCCAACTTGACATTTCGTTCTTTAGATTGTAAGCTCCTTTGAGCAGGGACTCTTTGTTAATTGCATAACCCTAGTAGCGCTCTAGAAATGGTAAGTAGTAGTAGTAGTAGTAGTAACTGGGAGGGGGGTGAGAGTCCCATTATAATATAATGCGGAAGAGTGCTGAGGGCTCATATGACTAATAACCTACCATCTATTTCCTGAGGAAGTCCTTGCATTCACTAACCCAAAATTAATCAAAGGGAATCCCCCTAATGTTACAATAAGCATTTGAGGGGGGAATCCTCTCCTCCAAGCTATCCTCCTTCCAACCTACCTACATAAAAATCTACCATCACTTCCTTCCACATACACACACATCTTTTCATCCCCCCATCACCTACCCTATTAATTTTTTCCCCCATCCATGCCCAATTTATCTACAAAGGAAAGGAACTCTTCCACAGCTCAGATCACCACCTTGCTGTGCAGGTATTACATCAAAAGAAAAGACAGAGCTCTTCAACTTCTGAAAGAGCTCTTCAGCAACTACTGCACTTAACTGGTTGACCTGCATTTGTGAAAGTAAATCGGAAATGATTCCATCAGGTTGTGTTTTTCACAAGAGTTGATCACACTAAATAAATGCACAGATCTCCATCTGTCATCTGATCATACGCTTCATTTTTTCCCCAGACTGCCAGAGTTCTCATGTTCCCTTGACATTACAAGGTAAATGTTCAAATTCTAAGCTGGGAGAAAACAGGAGCTATACATTCAGATTGGCAGAGTCAGCTTAAGTGCATGTTCAGCTGTCTATAAGTGCATGTGAACGGTTTAGCCAAATTAAAATGGACTCACATATTTGATGCCTTTATTTGAAATGACTTCAAATACACGTGTGCCTAATATCTGCTTAACAACATAAGCTGTGCAAGCTGGAAGGCTGGGTGTATACTGGCAGTTGAGTGCCTTATTGTATATATACACCTATAACAACGGAGTTTTGCCTTCTGCCTAGACCCAAGTTAATGGGTGATACCTCTTGTTCTTGGATAAATGTAATACATTTATATCACATTAGTTCCTATATAAAGGTTTCATTGGCAACCTATTTCTATGCAATGTGTTGGGGACCTAAGATGACAACCAGACTGACTTTTAATGAACACAATTGTTTATTTCAATAGTACATGAGAAAGGACTGACTTTAAATTCTGTTGTGACAGACTGCAAGTTAAGGTGAATGCCACTTAACATCGTATGCAGTTATTAGTAAGAAAAAATAATTTTGCCTTTCACAATCATTAAGGGCCTCTGCAAAACGGACTTTTCTTTAGTATGTTATGATGCTAAATGGTGTGTGCTATAATAAGATCAACGCAATATTTGAGGGGCAGGCATCAACATTAATCTTACCCAGGACCCTCACTACAAAACAGAAAACAAATTTTAGCTTGATGGGTAAGCCAATGTTACGCCGATTTTTAAAAAAAGGTTCCAGAGGAGATCCGGAAAATTATAGACCGGTGAGTCTGACGTCAGTACCGGGCAAAATGGTAGAGGCTATTATTAAGAATAAAATTACAGAGCACATACAAAAACATGGGCTGATGAGACAAAGTCAGCACGGATTTAGTGAAGGGAAGTCTTGCCTCACCAATCTACTGCATTTTTGTGAAGGGGTGAACAAACATGTGGACAATGGGGAGCCGGTGGATATTGTGTATCTGGATTTTCAAAAGGCGTTTGACAAAGTGCCTCATGAAAGACTCCTGAGGAAACTGGAGAGTCATGGGATCGGAGGTAGGGTATTACTATGGATTAAGAACTGGTTGAAAGATAGGAAGCAAAGAGTAGGGTTGAATGGTCAGTATTCTCAGTGGAGAAGGGTAGTAAGTGGGGTCCCGCAGGGGTCTGTAATGGGACTGCTGCTTTTTAACATATTTATAAATGACCTAGAGATGGGAGTAAATAGTGAGGTAATTAAATTTGCAGATGACACAAAGTTATTCAGGGTCATCAGGTCGCAGGAGAAGTGTGAAAGATTACAGGAGGACCTCACGAGACTGGGGGATTGGGCGTGCAAGTGGCAGATGAAGTTCAATGTTGACAAGTGCAAAGTGATGCATGTGGGTAAGAGGAACCCAAATTACAGCTATGTCATGCAAGGTTCCGCGTTAGGAGTCACGGACCTAGAAAGGGATCTGGGAGTCATTGTTGATAAGACGTTAAAAACTTCTGCTCAATGTGCTGCGGCGGCTAAGAAAGCACACAGAATGTTGAGTATTATTAGGAAAGGGATGGAAAACAAACTTGTGGATGTTATAATGCCATTGTATCGCTCCATGGTGCGACCGCACCTCGAGTACTGTGTCCAATTCTGGTCGCCGCATCTCAAAAAACATATAAGGGAATTAGAGAAGGTGCAGAGAAGGGCGATGAAAATGATAAAGGGAATGGAACGACTTCCTTATGAGGAAAGGCTGAAAAGGTTAGGGCTCTTCAGCTTGGAGAAAAGGCGGCTGAGGGGTGATATGATAGATGTCTACAAGATAATGAGCGGATTAGAGCGGACAGATGTGAAGCGTTTGTTTACACTTTCAAACAACAACAAAACCAGGGGACACAAGATGAAGCAATAATATGGTAGATTTAAAACAAATAGGAGAAAGCTTTTCTTTACTCAGCGTGTAGTTAGACTCTGAAACTCGTTGCCGGAGAATGTAGTGACAGCAGCTGGCCTTACGGAATTTAAAGGGGGTTTGGACAGATTCCTGAAGGAAAAGTCCATTGAACATTATTAAAAAAAAATATATTTTTTTTTTTTGGGGGGGGGGGGGGGGGGGGGGGGGGGGGGGTTGCCGAGTTCTTGAAGCGTGGATTGGCCGCTGTCGGAGACAGGATCCTGGGCTTGATGGACCCTTGGCCTTTTCCCAGTATGGTGGTACTTATGTACTAATTTATGGATGTTTAATTTTATAAAGTTGTAAACCACCTTGAATGACTAGCCATTGTCATATTGTAGTATATAAGTTTTTACTAATGAATAAATTAACTTTAGTTTCCAAAATGTATTTTAGAATTCTTGTGTTTGTATAGGATAAAAAGGTTCAAATATTCTGAATATGCATTATATTTGAAACCTGGATCCCCCTGTATATAAATGACAAAACGTCTGATATCAGTGAAGTTCCCAACAAACAAGTAACGCACTGGTCCCTACTTTGAAAAGGATCCTTGTTATTTGTTGCTGGAAGTAAAAATAACTGGGTTGATATTCAGCTGCCATGGTCAGTGATTTTTTTAAACCCTTTCTTCAACAGTAAGAAAATATCTGGATACTGAGAGCCACTATCTGAATAAGGTGGCGGCCTATTGAAACTTATCTGGTTCATGGCAATATTCAGTCTGCTGTCCGGATAACTTAAGAAAGCCCCCTATCTGTTCTCTGGATAGTAGAATTAATTCTGCACTATCTAGATAAGTTCTGGGATTAATCTGACTCTGCCTTGGCACTATCTGCATTAGCAGGTGCTGTTATATGGATAAGTGATTTTAATATTGACTCTAACACTGATCTCACACTCAGGGCCAGTCTTAGCAACTGCGGGGCCCTGTGCAGATCAGTTCAGTGGGACCCCCGTCCCACCTAGCCCTGCCCCTTGTTGACAAGATGTATTTTAAACATTTTTTTATTTCAAATAAAGACAAATCAAGCAAAACTTGTACATAAAAACTAATTCAAATATGCACAATGCTATCATAGGAAACCTTTGGGTTTAAGAACCCTTTAGTGTCCAATGTTCCCGTAATAAGCCATATGGGAACAGATTGATGGGAACATTGGACACTAAAGGGTTAAAAAGCAAATCGATGTGCATGTAGGGACTGGATAAATAAATTAAAACAAATTCCCTTAATATGTAATACTTGGTAGCAATAAAGAAACAGTGATTGAATATTTACATAGCAAGCAGCCTGAGCCAACAGATTTATTTTCCACTGAATATAATTAACTTTGTATGAACTTGGCTGCTAATAGAGTGCTGAACTGGACAATGTTGGCACATTTAAACTGACTCTGGACAGTTCTGTACGAAGGAAACCCTTCCCTCATTAATCAATACCTTCTCTGTGAAATAGTAATAATAAAAAAAGGCAAGTGCATTTTTATAATATACCATTGCATTCCACAAAGCAAAAGAAGCAAGTTCCCACATGCCATCTTTTTTTCTTTTGATGTAGGCAAAGGGGAAAAAAAAAAAGATTTTATATGCTCCCAGGTTTCAATCTAATTCATGTTTAATATGGGATAAAATGCCATAAATAAGTAAATAAATAGATAGAAACTGAATGTTGAGCACCTGATTCTCTTAACATGATGTCTGTTTAGCGGCCCTTTACCAGGAGAAAAAAATCTCTGCATGAATATAATAGTACTAGGGTGTCCCTTTAACCAGCCCTCCAAAAGACATAGATATTACCTTGATTTTTTTTTTTACAGTATCTCCCTCCCTCCCACCCATCTATTCCAGACCTCCTCCCCACTCCCCCGAATCACAGGGTGCCCTCCTGGCACATACCTGAAGCCACCCTGGTGGCCTAGTGGAGTCTTTGAGGTAGGAAAGATCCTCAGTCTTTCCTGCCTGCTGCCGGCGCTGACCCTCTTGCTGCCGCATCTTCTTTAAAATGTCTGCCGAGACTTCCACCAGCAGCCTCGCAAGACTTCAGAGGAAGTCTCACGAGGCTGTCACTGGAAGTCTCAGCAGCCATTTTTAAACAGCGATGTGGCAGCAAGAGGGTCAGCACCGGTAGTGGGCAGGAAAGACTTGGATCAGGTATTACTTTCCCATAATTTAGCAAATAAAGCTTTTTCAAATCTGCTGGTATCTTTACCCCAAAATATTAAATACAAGCTGAGGCCCAAGCAAAAGGGAATTGACTTTTCAAAATCAGGATCAGAGCAGGGGATAAATGTATGTTTAAGAGACTTAGTAGAAATTCATCTTAAAGCCTGACATACTCCCATATCTAGTGGGTAGCGTTGTTAAGGCTGTGAGTCCTGCGGTTGCGTAAGAGTAAGCAGGATGTCATCAGCAAATAGAGATATTTTAAATTCCGCATTCCCGACTGGGACACCATGTAACCATGCAACTTATCCTTAAAATCGAGCTTGGTACCGGAAGATGTGATATGCAACTTATCCTTAAAATCGAGCGTGGTACCGGAAGATTGGAGGGTGGCCAATGTAACGCCCATTTTTAAAAAAGGCTCCAGGGGAGATCCGGGAAATTATAGACCGGTGAGTCTGACGTCGGTGCCGGGGAAAATGGTAGAGGCTATTATTAAAAACAAAATTACAGAGCACATCCGAGGACATGGATTACTGAGACCGAGTCAGCACGGCTTTTGTGTGGGGAAATCTTGCCTGACCAATTCAATTCTTTGAAGGAGTAAACAAACATGTGGAAAAATGGGAGCCGGTTGATATTGTGTATCTGGATTTTCAAAAGGCGTTTGACAAGGTACCTCATGAAAGGCTACAGAGGAAATTGGAGGGTCATGGGATAGGAGGAAATGTCCTATTGTGGATTAAAAACTGGTTGAAGGATAGGAAACAGAGAGTGGGGTTAAATGGGCAGTATTCACAATGGAGAAGGGTAGTTAGTGGGGTTCCTCAGGGGTCTGTGCTAGGACCGCTGCTTTTTAATATATTTATAAATGATTTAGAGATGGGAGTAACTAGCGAGGTAATTAAATTTGCTGATGACACAAAGTTATTCAAAGTCGTTAACTCGCGACAGGATTGTGAAAAATTACAAGAGGACCTTACGAGACTGGGCGGCTAAATGGCAGATGACGTTTAATGTGAGCAAGTGCAAGGTGATGCATGTGGGAAAAAAGAACCCGAATTATAGCTACATCATGCAAGGTTCCACGTTAGGAGTTACGGACCAAGAAAGGGATCTGGGTGTCGTCGTCGATAACACACTGAAATTTCTGCTCAGTGTGCTGCTGCGGCTAGGAAAGCGAATAGAATGTTGGCTATTATTAGGAAAGGTATGGAAAACAGGTGTGAGGATGTTATAATGCTGTTGTATTGCTCCATGGTGCGACCGCACCTTGAGTATTGTGTTCAATTCTGGTCGCTGCATCTCAAGAAAGATATAGTAGAATTGGAAAAGGTGCAGCGAAGGGCGACTAAAATGATAGCGGGGATGGGACGACTTCCCTATGAAGAAAGACTAAGGAGGCTAGGGCTATTCAGCTTAGAGAAGAGATGGCTGAGGGGAGACATGATAGAGGTATATAAAATAATGAGTGGAGTGGAACAGGTGGATGTGAAGCGTCTGTTCATGCTTTCCAAAAATACTAGGACTAGGGGGCATGCGATTAAACTACAGTGTAGTAAATTTAAAACAAATCTGAGAACATTTTTCTTCACCCAACGTGTAATTAAACTCTGGAATTCATTGCCGGAAAATGTGGTGAAGGCGGTTAGCTTAGCAGAGTTTAAAAAGGGGTTGGACGGTTTCCTAAAGGACAAGTCCATAAACCGCTACTAAATGGACTTGGAAAAATCCAAAATCCCAGGAATAACATGTATAGAATGTTTGTACGTTTGGGAAGCTTGCCAGGTGCCCTTGGCCTGGATTGGCCGCTGTCGTGGACAAGATGCTGGGCTCGATGGACCCTTGGTCTTTTCCCAGTATGGCATTACTTATGTACTTATGTACTTATATGTACTTATGTATGTCGGGACTACATTGTATAAAGGCAGCCAGAGGCTCTACCACTAAGGCAAATAAAAGAGGTGATAGAGGACACCCCTGATGTGCATCCCTCCCCGTAGGGAAGGAATCAAGAGTACCCCCTCCCCCGATTTACCCTCCTATGGGCCCGTGGTGCACTATAAAGTGCCTGTGGGGCCAAAGTCCATATGTTTGAGGACCACATGCAAAAACAACCATTCGACCTGATCAAAGACCTTCTCGGTGTCAATAGTGAGTAATACCAATGGGATCTGGCTACTCCAAGCAGTGCACATCAGGTCTAGAGCTAAGATAGCAGAAAACTTCTTATAAAATTTTGAGGATAGGCCATCCAGTCCTGGGGACTTCCCTGGCTTCAAAGAGGATATAGCTGTCTGTACCTCCTCTACCATGATATCTCCATCAAGAAATTCATGCTGGAGTTATGTAATCTGTGGTAAACAGCAGCCTCAGTCAGGAATGCCTCTATATCTCTGTCAGTAGGGTGTACTTCTGAGGTATAAAGAGCCTGATAGAACCTTAAGAAAGAGGAGATGATATTTGGGCCTGTGCCTTTTTACCCTTCAATTGTGCATTCAGCAAAAAAGACACTATTAGTTAATTGCATATCATAGATAACTTGTTCTGGCCAAAGACTCCGCTACTTTTCCTTAAGGGTTGTCAACTAAATCTGCTTAGCTGCTGTAGGGGCCCCAAAATAATCGCTTTCACATGCCTGAATCTCCAACTGCAAAGCAGCATCCTGCTCGTCTCTTTCCCTTAAGTCTACTAGCCCATTTGATCAGATAACCTCTAATACAGACTTTAAAACTATCCCAAAGCATTCCTAAAGAAACCAAGGGGGAAGAATAATAAGTAAAATAGTCAAGGATATGCTGGCGGATACCAGCCACTACCTCACCTTCTCCCAGAATGCTCTCATTGAGTCTCCAAAATTGTAACTTAGCTTCCCGAATACCAACTTGGACCACAGCCCAAACTGATGTATGATAGGACCAAACTACAGCCTATCAAGGAAGATATAATCAATTTGTGAGCGGGTTCTATGCACCTGAGAATAAGAAGTGAATTGTCTAGATTTTGGATGTTGCTCCCTCCACCCATCTACCACACCCAACCCACTCATCAATGTCTGCAGCCTATGTCTATTCCTGGTACCATACCTAACCAGTGAAGAATTATCCAGGTGAGGGTTCATAGTCATATTGAAGTGTCCCCCCCCCATGACCCACTTGCCCACACTCCAGTGTAGGGAAGCAGGATTCCAGCATAGTAAGAAATTCCTCCTGGCCCTGATTAGGAGTATAGACCAAGGCTAAGTTGTAGACCGTCCCTGCAATTACAGCCTGCACCATCAAAAATCTCCCCTGTAGGTCAGCTAGTGTGTGAAGGTGGTTAACCAATAAGTCTTTATAAATCAGGATCACCACGCCACAGGATTTCTTTTTTAGCTGTGATGCAAACCATTATTGAGTATACTGCGAATGGGACAAGCAATTTTCATCTTTACGAACCAAATGTGTTTCCTGAAGGAAGCAGGTTGTGGCAAATAATTTGAGTGCTTCCTTGAAGAGACACCTCTGTTTAAATGGGGAGTTCAGCTCTTTCACATTTAATGACAAAAATTTAAAGTCTGCCATAAAGGATTCCCAAACATCAATCGCGAATTACCCCTGGCAACCCCTGTCTAGACTTAAATTGACCACCAAAGAATTCCCAAGACTCCCTCCCCACCAGTCCCCAGTCCATCCAACACTCATTCCCCCCCCCCCCCCCCACATGGACCTCCCTTCCATTCGCGAAAGACAAATGGAAAGAAACTCCATAAAAGACACCCCCCCTGGAAAACCAGACATCCAGTTCTCAAAGAACAGTACAAATACACACGCACACGCTGCAATCCAAACAAACTAGAAATATCCACAAGTACAAGAAGGAGCAAAATTGGCAAGCAGGGGCCAACTGAGTGGCTATTCTATGATGAAGCAAATCCATCACAGGGAGTAGACAGTAAATGTCACTAGGCTACCAAGATCTGCACCAGTCTGACATAGTAAAATACTAAAAATCCAAAAGACCACAATGCTCCTAATTTGACGGAACTATGTAAGCCACATTGAGCCTGCAAATAGGTGGGAAAATGTGGGGTACAAATGCAATAAATAAATAAATTTCATACCCCGTTGGTCCTTTCTGGGAGAAGAATAGAAATGTAAAAACAACCCAAAAAAAGACCTATACTCAATCATTAAGTGAATCTTCTGAGGACCATAAAGGAAAACAGGTTTAATCCAACGTGAGAATCAAGGCAACAATTGACAACAATTTAAATGCGTAAAGAGGAAATTTTCAACAATCTACCCCCAAGAATACTAGCAAACTCATTCAGGAGAAAAGACAAGCAAGACAACCGCCTTAGTACAGCAAAATGTGTTTAATTTATGTAAGCATGTTCTCTCACCCAATGAATTGGCTGTTTTACAGCGAGGAATGTAATTTGTACCCCATATTACATACAACTCCTGAGCCTTTCAGTCCTGCAGCTGACAGGCTCTGTATCCCTGCACCCATCCCCTAAGCTCTGCAGAGGAATGTGTGTTTTCTTCCTCTATAAAATGAATATTTCCACTCAAATAAGTACTGCCATACTGGGAAAGACCAAAGGTCCATCGAGGCCAGCATCCTGTTTCCAACAGTGGCCAATCCAGGTCACAAATACCTGGCAAGATCCCCCAAAAGTACAAAACATTTTATACTGCTTATCCCAGAAATAGTGGATTTTCCCCAAGTCCATTTAATAACGGTCTATGGACTTTTCCTTTAGGAAGGCGTTCAAACCTTTTTAAAACTCCGCTAAGCTAACCGCCTTTACCACATTCTCTGGCAACGAATTCCAGAGTTTAATTACACGTTGAGTGAAGAAATATTTTCTCCGATTCGTTTTAAATTTACTACATTGTAGCTTCATCGCATGCCCCCTAGTCCTAGTATTTTTGGAAAGCGTGAACAGACGCTTCACATCTACCTGTTCAACTCCACTCATTATTTTATAGACCTCTATCATATCTCCCCTCAGCCGCCTTTTCTTCAAGCTGAAGAGCCCTAGCCGCTTTAGCCTTTTCTCATAGGGAAGTCCTCCCATTCCCTTTATCATTTTCGTCGCCCTTCTCTGCACCTTTTCTAATTCCACTATATCGTTTTTGAGATGCGGTGGCCAGAATTGAACACAATATTCGAGGTGCAGTCGCACCATGGAGTGATACAAAGGCATTATAACATCCTCATTTTTGTTTTCCATTCCTTTCCTAATAATACCTAACATTCTATTTGCTTTCTTAGCTGTCGCAGCACACTGAGCAGAAGGTTTCAACGTATCATCGCCGACGACACCTAGATCTCTTTCTTGGTCTGTGACTCCTAACGTGGAACCTTGCATGACATAGCTATAATTCGGGTTCCTCTTTCCCAGTATGGGAACAACTTAAAGCATTCTCTTTCCTGGCTTATCACCTCACCTTCTACTTGTGTGGAAATCTCCTGTGACCTTCGAAACTACACGTTGGTAGCTTCTGGAACTAATACACCTTTCATTGCCAGAGCTTCAGTGTCAGCCAATATATACTGAAATTTTATCTGTAAAGTAATTAGATATTGACTGGGAATTCCAATACCTTGAACTCAGCTAAGAAATATCACACTTGAAGTTTAGCTGAGGGAGCCTTTCTGATTGATCAGGGGAGTATCGGCTAGCTGATTATCTTTTGGGACGTTCCTGTTTAATCTGCATTTTTGCTTTATTGCTGTCTCTTGCAAAATCTTAAGACACACATCATCCCCCGGATTCTATACAGTGTGACCGATATTGCGTGTGCAAATTCGGTCATATTCTGGATTTGTGCATGCACTTTAATTACTTAACAAGCCAATCAGCACCAACAATTGCCACTTAACAAGCAATGATTGATACTAATTGGAATTAATTTTTCACGCGCTATATATAGAACCTAGTCCTATATGCATAGGGAGATCATTTGTAACTCCTACAAGATTTCACAGGGAAAAATCTTTAAAAATGAAAAGGATGCTGGAACCCTCTATACTACTTGCCTTATGAAGGCTGTCTCTTCCAATCTCAGTGAAAGAACTGCTTTTTTATCAGGCTACGACTCTTCCTTAGGCTCATCACCGCCTGTGAGATCTAGTGCCCTTTAACCTGTAACATTCTCAGGGGCCAATGCAGAAGGTCATGGCTGAGCACATAGCTTCTAATGTAATGTGAAAGTTTTGTTGCCATACAGTAATCTAATCATATGCAAATTTGAAGCACTCAGCACTTGTGCACTAATCAGGGTGAAGACACCACGTGCATGCGCACAAGGTTCTGTGCCAAGGGCAGGTAGTACAATGCGCATGTCCAAGCAAAATGAAAAGTGGCAGTGCACATTTGCTAGAATGGTATTCTGTGGGTAAATAGCATCACTAAATTTTTGTATGTATAAAAAATGTTAAGATGACGATATTTATTTGCAGAACATTCCAACACATGCATAGCTTAATTTTTTTCTGCTAAGACCTGTGCACAGAACTGTCACCTCCTTTTCTGTCTTAAAAAAAAATTGTGGATACTACTATACTCACAGCAAAACGAAGAAACAGGAATTAAACCCTCACAGAAAGTACTACAGGAGCTTGAACTTTCTATAGCTCTTTGGACGTGGCACTTAAGCTCCTGTCTTGTGCTCAGCCTTCCACACACTTCTCTCATTGAGGCTGAAAATATAACAGCTTCGGGGTTGATATTTAAAGCAATTGAACTAGCCATTTTCTAGTCCTGGCCGGTTAAATTGCTTGTTCGGGGTTAACTGGTCATACTCAGAGGCACTTAACCAGTTAGTGCCGCTGAAAATGTCCGGTTAGCGCCCAACTCAAAACCAGCTATTTTGGGAATGTTCTGGGGATGGAGGACAGCACTTAGCCAGTTAAGTTCTGATATTCAGCACTTAACTGGCCATGGTAACCGCATAAAAGTCAGTCTTATCTTTATGTGGTTTGACATAGCTGGTTAAGTGCTAAAGATCGCACTTAACTGGCTATAGTTTCACTGGCTCTGTAAACCCAGAAATTCAATATCATGGTCTGGCATTGAATTTCTGGGTATAACACTGGTGGCAGTCAGCAATGGCTAAATATCAACTCCTACATTAAAATTTGTTTTAATATGCTGTGCGCCATTATCCTATGTATTATTTTCTGCATGAAACACTTTTCTGCATCGCACAGCTATAAAATTGTATGCAGGAGCCATATTATCCCTGCACCAACATCTGCACAAGCTTCTTGCATCGGCCTCTCAGTTTCAGTGCATAAATATCTCCGGTTCATTTTCACCAAGCCAAAGAAAACTTGGTGCTGTGCTCTGCCCTCTCCTTGTCCCTCCTGAGCTCTCAAGCTCAACCTTGTATATTCATCTACTCAGGATGGTCAGGGATAACTTAAGCATTTATGTATTTATTTAGATTTTGCTCACACCTTTTTCAGTAGTAGCTCAAGGTGAGTTACATTCAGGTACACTGGATATTTCTCTGTCCCAGGAGGGCTCACAATCTAAGTTTGTACCTGAGGCAATAGAAGTTTAAGTGACTTGCCCAAGATCACAAGGAGCAGAAGCAGGATTTGAACCGGCCACCTCTGGATTGCAAGACCTTGCAAGGCCGGTGCTCTAACCACTAGGCCACTCCTTCATGGTTATGCAGACTAGGCAGTTACCTAGGGTGGCACTCATTATCAGACAAAATTGACCTACCTAATAGACAAATGTTGTCAATCTAGGAAGATTTTTGGTCAGAAATCTAGATGGCAATATTTAGCGAAATTTATGACTAAATCTAGGAGATTAGAATGTGGAGGATGGCAGAGAGCAGCAGCAGTTGAAGCAAAATGATAAGTCTTGACAGCCACATACACTCAAAAACCATAGTGCATATGTTTACAGTTTTATATGTTTTTACATGATTGTTTTAGGAGTAGTGGTGTTGAGATGATCAAAATGATAAAGGGGATGGAACTCCTCTCATATAAGGAAAGGCTAAAGAGGTTAGGGCTCTTCAGCTTGGAAAAGATGATGGGAGATATGAATGAGGTCTACAAAATCCTGAGTGGTGTAAAATGAGTAGAAGCAAATTGATTTTTTACTCGTTCCAAAAGTAAAAAGACTAAGGCACACTCAAGGAAGTTACATGAAAATACCTTTAAAACAGATAGGAGGAAATATTTTTTCACTCAACGAATAGTTAAGCCCTGGAACTCTTTGCCAGAGTAACAGCGGTTAGCGTATCTGGGTTTAAGAAAGGTTTGGACAAGTTCCTGGAGGAAAAGTCCATAGTCTGCTATTGAGACAGACATGGGGAAGCCACTGCTTGCCCTGGGATTGGTAGCATTGAATGTTGCCACCATTTTGATTTCTGCCAGGTGCTTGTGTCTTAGATTGACCACAGAAACAGGATACTGGGCTAGGTGGACCACTGGTCTGACCCAGTATGGCTACTTTTATGTTCTGAGTTTGTTGTTCATTCATTATTATTAACTGCCTTTATGAAGAGATTCATAAACAGCAGGTAATTATTAATATCTTGAGGGGAGGGGAGGAACCTAAGGCCCTTAAAGATAATTGAAAGAGGTACAAGGACAAAGTTTTACCTAGAGTAACTAATATGCTTGTGCCAGCCCTGAGGATGGTGAACAGCTAAGGAGAATGACAAAAATAAGATTCACTACCCAGGACAGTCTAGACAAGAATAACTGGGCAGACTGGATAAGCAAGTTGGCTTTTTCTGCCACAGTCTAGTTAGTATGTTACTGTGGCGGAGGAAAAGCACCTTCCAGTACATCTATTAAAACTAGGCAGATATTCTCCGTCATTCCGGTGCCCTGGTGATGCTTTACTTTATTTGAGCTTTTGATACACCATCTTTCAAACTCTGACAAGGATGCAGCAAAGCAGTTTACAATAAAAAATGGTTAAAAGGCCTAAGAAATGACAATGGCATCAATCAGGGTAGAGAAGAGAGTAGCACTGTTAGTGTTATCCCAGAGCCTCCCCGGGCCAATCTCTTATGTTTCTCCAAAGGCTAAGGCAAACAGACATGTTTAAAAGGTTGCAAGGGTATAACAGACGATAGCAGTCCACTCAACCTTCCTATTATCTGGGAATCTCACTGCTGAAAAGTCAGTGGTGGCAGACCTTGTGAACACCTGCTGAGAGTATTTGTGCATTGCCAGAATTTTTTATAGGGCAAGGTTGGCAGTTACTAGGCAGATGCACAAAGACAATCACACACAGTTTGATGAAACAGAGCAAAAGTACATCTGCACTAGACTCCAATTTGAAAATCTACAAACAAGTACACTGAAAAGAAAACTGGGTGGAAATGAGAATTCTCTACTTTGGTTTTTGGGAGTCTGGGGGCTTCACTTTCTTCTGCTCTATTTTTCTTGATGTAAGTCGCATCAAACTCTATATGGGAATATTGGTGACTAGTAAGAAATAAAGTAAAGTAAATCATTCAAAATGTTCAGCCATCACCTCATATCCTCTCACTTAGCATCCAAATAAAAACTTTTGTGTCTGACCAGGATTGCTATACTCAAACAGGCCCACAGAGCATCCCAAAGCCCACCAACTTCAAAACAGTCTGTCAACGAGGAGGGTTTTGCTTTATTTTACTTTAAGGGACAGTTATTAGGGGTTACTGTAGTAATGGATGGAAATGGCTCCTTTCCATCAGATGGTACAAGGCCCTTGGAGTCATTTTCTAAACCTAGATTATACTGTCAAGCTGTGTTCTGGAAATAAGTCCTTGCTTCTGCTCATGAGTTGAAGTGTATAACCTATGTGCTGACCTCCTGCTTCAAGTTGTGTTGGGCCCTTACCATAGTGTGTGGCTTGGTGCAAGCACTATCTTTGTAATGCTGGCCCTCTTACCTTATTAGAAGCCATCTCACTGACTGAATGCCGGGTCTGCAGAGTCTCCAACTGGTCCAAGCACCAATCCAGCTCTTCCAGAGTCTCGATGGCCAGCTTGTGAAAGGCATCCTCTGGGGAGAGAGAAGCAGGCATTGAGATGGGCTGTGGCTGAACACCAGGACTCTGGCCTTGTTGGCACTCTCTGGGCTTCCAGTATCATGTCCATGGGGGTGCACTCTCTGCCTTGGGCTTCTGGTTTCTAGCATCTGCACCAGCTAGCTGGCATGGTATGAGGAGGCCTCCCCATGTAGGTAGAAAGTCAAAGACAGTCTATTTTGCAATGGGGGATGGAAAAAGTGGGTTCCCCCCCTCCTCTCAAAGGCTCTTTCCTCAGCCGGAAAGGCTTTCCAGGCAGCAGGTTGAATTTAGAAGAGGCTGCTGCAAAGAATATTTTGATTTTTTATTCTGAGTAAAATCAAAAAAATCCCCAAAGATATGTTCTTCTACTGCCCAACCCCTTCAAATTAAAATGTGAATACAAAAAAGGATTAACAAAAAAAAAAGAATGCGATGGGATAGGAGGCGAGCATGAAGTGCTCCGAGATGCCACGAAGCAGATGGAGTAAATATTGTGTGGAAGGGACGGCCATTGTTGTGTTGCCATGGTAACGGGGGTTGCGAGCCCCTAGCGTAGGAAACCAGGGATCAGCCAATGTGAATAGGAAAATCTTTTTGAACTGATTTTTATTTGAAAATTTCCTTCATATCCCCCCAGCCTTATCAAACCTCGAGGAAATCACATTAAGAAACAGTGGGCTGTGCAACTGAAGCTTTAAAAGATTCTGCCTTAAGTGTTCAAAGGGGTAAGAGCAGGGGTAGGGTAAAAGCACCAAAATTCCAACTGCAAGCTACATGTATTGATGGAAATGCTCATGAGGGAAGGGGGGCATCCTTCCAATACTATTTTCAATGGAAAAACTGAAAAGCCAGAACTAAATCCTGGCCCAGATTCCTGATGAAAACAGTCAGGAACTGGCAAAGAGTGATTCTCTCTGCAGTCTATTTCCACCCCTCATTCTCTCTTCTCACCCCCCCCCCCCCCCCAAAAAAAGGCTAACTAAGCTAATTGACAGTTGCCAGGGCAACAGCCTATATTGGTTTAAATGCTGCCTTTCTGCACTTAGCTACTTTTCTATGTGTCACTAGCTGAAGCTAAATACGCATCCTGAGCTTTATGATCCAGTTACATGGTGCAGCAACTGAATTAAAAAAAAAAAAGTAATCTTAACAGAGCTGTCAAGTTACCCATTCCAGGAGGGAGACTTTTTTTGCCAGTTCTGCTTTTGAACTTACATTCCCAGTGCAGTATGGGATTTGTTGTCCTTGACACTACCCATTGAAATCAGTGTTGCAGGACCCATAATGCATCAGATTAGGGCTATTATAAATTCAGGCTGACCAAAAATCTCCAAGAACTAGGCAAGTTGGCAGCTATGTTTTAACCAGCTAATTAAGCAAGTAAAGGATCTTCAAGATGGATGCTGTGAGTGTAAGACCAATACACAGCCTCTGTTTGACTCCTAGGGGAGGTTAACAAATGGATGCTTCCTGGATCTTTGTCAGATGGAACAGACTAACCCAGTTGTCTTTACTGTAAATAAAACCAGGGCTGGATTAACCTGTTCCCTATTACATGGAACCAGGTAGGAATACTGCACACCTTACAACCAGACCCACTGGAACAGGAGTGGGCAACCATAGTTCTTGAGGACTACAACCCAGTCAGGTTTTCAAGATTTTCACAATAAATATGCATGAGATCGATTTGCATACAGTGGAAGCAGTATATGTAAATCAATTTCATGCATATTCATTGTGAAAATCTTGAAAACTCGACTGAATTATGGCCCCGAGGACCATAGTTGCCTACCCCTGCACTAGAAGAATTTGATGTCTTATAAAATAAATACATAAATATTGCACATTTCACTCTAGACAAAATAACTTACTAGTCTATCCCAGTAGAAAGGCAATGAAAGAAGAGAAATGGTGTAAGAAAGGGTTTAGAGTGATTGCAGCGGAGAGATGGAACAAATGTCCCAATAAATTAAGAAAATGGGATCTCACATTACTAAACTTCAGAATGGGCCTAAAACAGTTCCTATTCCCATTTGTATAATTTGAATACTGTAAAGATTGCACCTTAAATATGTATTGTGTAAAGCTGTACCCTCATCTCAAATTTCTATAAATTTTCTCTATGCTACGGTTCTGTCTGACACTGTCACTATCTTAACTATATTGCTTATTAAATTTTGTAAACCATCTTGATTGGGCCCACCCAAGAAAAGGGTATATAAAACTTTCAAATAAATAAATAAATAAACCCAGAAAAAATAAATAAATATATATACCCAGAAAAGTCTCTTGCCATTCTCTGGTCTGTGCTGAAAACTAGGCCCAGAGTTTTCAAACCCATCCTGAAGACCTCGTATATGCAAATTCATTGTGGATATCCTGAAAACCTGAATGGTTGTGGGGGCCCCAGGCAGGTTCAGGAAGCCTGCACTAACCTATGTCAAACCAGATGATGTGATTGATTGATTCCTTGTGGGACTGTACGGTGGCACCTCAAGGTCACTGTGGATTGCTATCCTTAAGTTCAGCATGAGGTAGCCACTCAGTTTTGTTAAAGCAGTGGTTCTCAACCCAGTCCCTCAGAACAGGAGACAGTTAGGTTTTCAGGATATCCACAATGAATATGCACAAAGTTTGTATGCCCTCCCTCCACTGAAGGCAAATCTATCTAATGTGTATTCATTATGGATATCCAAACCTGACTGATTCTGTGTGTCCCAAAGACTGGGTTGAGAATTCCTGTGCTAAGATGACCAGATTGTTCCGTACCATAGGGGCAGGCTGATCCATTCCTGATGTTACAACTGTTTGGGATAGGTAGGGAGGGCAATATCTCAAGGAGTTGCTGTTCCTGCTTTTCTTATTGAAACTCTGCAACTACAAAACCTCAGTTAAAACAGAAGTAAAATCTAGGACTGGATCAGTCTTTACCTTATGACATGGTGCCAGTTAGCACCTCTACCATCAAGATACCTCAAGACATATTTTACTGTCAAATCTATATTAAGAATCAAGAGTAAGAAGCCAATGAAAAGAGAGAAAGGGGGGGGATAGGGTTACCATATGGCTCCAGAAAAAGGAGGACGGATTAAGCCAGCCGGGTTTTACTTCCATTGCTTTCAATGGAAGTAATTGAGCCAGCCGGGTTTTACTTCCATTGCTTGGAAAGCAATGAAAGTAAAACCCGGCTGGCTCAATCCGTCCTCCTTTTTCTGGAGCCATATGGTAACCCTAGGGGGGGAGGATACAGTGTAGAGGTCAATATGAAAATAAAACACTTTGATCATGTGACCAGATATTTTTGGCAAACATCTCTGATTTGTGTGAAATGGCTACTCAAGCCAATTCCTGAACCTGGCTCCTGATTCCTATGCTAGCCAAGGCTGGGAGCATATAACATAGGCCAGTAGTATTCACTTCCAGTCCCTGAGGGCCACAAACTGCTCATGATTTCAGGATATCCCTAATCAATATGTAAGAAACAGAAACAGATGTGCATTGAATGGAGGTGGTGGTATGTATGCAAATAAATCTCTTGAACTGAACACAAGCACAACTAGTGCCTGAAAGCAGGTTTCCCAATGAGGACAGAAAGGGGAATGGGACTTGATATACACCTTTCTGTGGTTTTTGCAACTACATTCAAAGCAATTTACATAGTATATACTGGTACTTATTTGTATCTGGGGCAAGGGAGGGTTAAATGACTTGCCCAGAGTCACAAGGAGCTGTAGTGGGAAGTGAATCCAGTTCCCCAGGATCAAAGTCCACTGCACTAACCACTAGGCTACTCCTCCACTACTGACACAGACCCAACTAATAATACCTGAAAGCAGGGTTACCGATGCATCCAATTCCCCACAGCCATGCTGAGCTAGTCCTAGTCTCACCTTACAGCACGCATACAATGGCACTGGACCAAGATGGTAAAATTCTACAGCAAAACTCCCACAAATCTCAAGCAATTGCCTCACTTCCTCCACTGCATGTATCCCCACAAAATGCTGAGGTCACAGGTCAACGCCTTCAACCGGACTAGGGTGGCTAAAACTAGGACTAGATCAGCCTGCCTTAGAAAGAATAAAGCCACTTGGAGGCTCACCTACAGAAGCGCAAATGAAACATATTTCACTGCTTCACACAGAATCATGATAAGGAAAAGTAACTAACCTGTCAACTTCAAAGAAAAATAAAATAGATAAAAATATCATAACAGCAATAAGTTAAGGGAACCAAATGTGGTGTTTTCCTTCTCAACCAATGATTTAAAATATTCTTTCCAGCATATTTATCAAGTTCATTTGTTCCAGCAAAAGTTGAAACCAGTAGCTTTAGCCAGCACTAGGTGGCGATAAACACAACCTTCTTTGCCCTCAGTGCAAGGCAGAGCACAGGCCACAGCAGAATCAGCAAAGGGATATTTAAGGACTTACATTTTTACTGGACTGAAAATAACAGAAAGAGAATTCACACCCTTTCCCAGAAAACTTACCACGAAGGTCTGGTAATAAATAGTGTGAAACAAATAGTTACATTTCAATCACCTAATACTCAATGGATGTACTGAAAGTCAGAAATTGAGTCTAACATGTAAATTTGCACTAATCTTCCGGGGTTTTGCTGGTTTTTGCTCCTGGGGCAAACATTTCAAGTTGTTTTGGGACTTTCTTGCCAGTTTTGGGGATTTATTATCATGATGCATTCACAGTACAGAAACAAGCAATGAACAGTCTCTTCTCCTTGGATCTTGCATATACTTTCCTTTTTTTTTTTAAAGAAATTTTATTGGGTTTTGATTATTCAAAAGTACAAATAGAAAAAAAGATTAAAGAACAGTACATTTATCAAACTATCTTCTTACATGCCTTTCTGTTCCAACGGTCTCAAATCTCAAGTGTCAAAGTTTAAGTTGACCAGGAAGGTACCTGATCATCATGGACAGGGTGAGCTGCTTCTTCCCTTTCCCAACTGCATCTCTGTCTTACAGAAGTCATAAATATAGCAGTGGGATTCGGAATGTGAGTGTACTCTCTGTCTTTGGCCCACTACTGATTGCTGCCACTAAATGGCTGGGTCCTGCAGATTGCTCTGAGTGCAGCACAACTGAATAATTTACAAACTGCACAGTTCAAAACATAGCCCTATACATAAAATGCAAACATAACAGTAAAGGCTAACATGAGGCAAGAAGTCCAGTCTAGGGGATTTAGGGGGAATATCCCAGGTAGCTGTGAATGAAGGTTTGTGATGCTATAACGTCAAGCTGGGGCAGTTAAGCTGGAAGACCAAAGGCGAAAGCTGCCACACAACCCCATCCTCCACTCCTAGATCCCACTCCCTCCAATACTGTTTTTAATTTCTAGTTTGGAGGATGGTCAGAGGAAGCGTGGGGGAGGAAAGGGAAGAGAAAGGCCAGTAAGCCAACCAGCTGGAGGTCCCAGCAATCCCCCAGGAGCTCTGGAGCGGAGCGGAGCGCTGCTGGTGAAAAAGCTAAGACTTTTATTAACGGAATGCCTGACGTCAATAGGCCACTTTGTATCCTTGCTAGCAGATCTGTCCAGCTGCAGGCCAAAAGGAGGGAGCAAAGATCTGACATGGAGTACAGAGCTCTTGGAGGAGTGCAGAGCAGGCATTCTCTGCTGCCATTTGGGGCAACTGACTTTCACCATTTGTGGGCGGAATGGGGAATTAATTGGGAAAACCTAGGGTCAGAAGACATTCTGTGTGGGCCACTGGTACCCCATCCTGCTGCAGAAATCTCAGGCAACCTTACTTCAGACTGAGGTGGAACTTGGGCTTTTTTTTCTGCAACTTATATTTTACTATTTACAGGAGAAAACATCCTGAAAGGGCCAAAAGAGCATAAATATCAGAATTGGCAAGAGAAGAATTAAAATAGGAGGCACCCATGTTTAAAAAAGGGTGTATTTAAGATGAAGAAGGCAGGGTATACAGAGCTACTCAAACTGTGGGCTGGGACCTCAAATGAGATCACCAAACCCACGGGCATCCCATCCAAATGGCAGATGACTTTTAATGTGAGCAAGGGCAAAGTGATGCATATGGGAAGGAGCAACCCAAACCACAGCTACGTGATGCAAGGTTCCACATTAGGAGTCACTGACCAGGAAAAGGATCTAGGTGTCACTGTTGATGATATGTTGAAACCCTCTGCTCAATGTGCAGCGGCAGCTAAGAAAGCATATAGAATGTTAGGATTTATTAAAATAGGAGTGGAAAACAAAACTGAGAATTTATAATGCCTTTGTATCGTTCCATGGTGCAACAGCACCTTTAATACTGTGTGCATTTCTGGTCACTGCATTTCTGAATCTCAAAAAAGATATAGTGGAATTGGGACAGGTACAGAAAAGGGCAACAAAAATGATAAAGGGGATGGGACAACTTTCCTATGAGGAAAGGCTAAAGCGGCTAGGGCTCTTTAGCTTGGAGAAGAGACGACTGAGGGGAGATATGATAGAGGTCTATAAAATAATGAGTGGAGTGGAACACTCAATGAGTAATTAAACTCTGGAATTCGTTACCAGTGAATGCGGTAAAGGCAGTTAGCTTAGCAGGATTTTAAAAAGATTTGGACAATTTCCAAAAAGTCCATAAGCCATTATTAAGATGGACTTGGGAAAATCCACTACTTATTCTAGGATAAGCAGCATAAAATCTATCTTGCTGTTCTGAGATCTTGAAAGGTACTTGTGACCTGGATTGACCACTGTTGGAAACAGGACTTGATGGACCTTTGGTCTGTCCCAGTATGGCAATGCTTATATTTGGGGGTTGTAGCCTGGGTGAGCTCTCCATAAGTGCATCATTATTCTGCACCTCTGGGGGGAATCACACAGTTTTATTGGGTCATAGCCACAAAAAGATTGATAAGCACTGGTGTACATGATTCCAAGATGGAATAGAAGCATAAACTCTTCCTTTTTTTTCAATCAATAAATATACATCCAATGGAATTAAAACATGATCAAAGCCATTTTATGTAGCCAGATAACCTATTCTCTAGGTAGCAAGCTCTGGAAATTCCTTAGTAGTTCTAAGAAAACACTGTCACCTAAAACCACAATCCCATTCATTTAAATGTTTCTCTCAGTGTTAAAAATCAGATCCTACATGCCATGCTACAGTCTAAGACCTAGGGTTGCCACAGGATTACTTTAAAAGTAGGTTGTTTGTGGAACTAAAATGGCTTCCATTCAACAAGACACAAAGGCACTTTGAAAATGATATAACCAGCAGATATTGTCCTGGCAGCAATAGTTATGAATGGCACAGACTTACCTGAGTGAACAGGTTTAGACATGGCAGGGGGATTGCTACAGGTGGATCTTCTGTTAAAAACAAGGATGAAAAGTCAAGTTAAAGATATTTCTGTTTCCACTTTTTTTTTTTTTTTGCTTTACAGGTCTTTTTAGACTAAATGCAAAAAAATGTTTCACTGTTTTGCAAAGTATCTAAACCAAATACAATGATTAAGTTACTTGCTTTTTAATTTGGATTTGACTTTCATTCCAAGACAGATGTTAGTATTTAAAGCAATTCAGAAAGCTCTCTAGTTTAGCTGCCCCCTAGTACAATGAATCTCAAGTAAATTGGGATGATGTCTGATAGGCAGAAAGTATGAACAGAGCATAAAGTGATGAAATGTGAAGGCAGAGTAGAAGATTACGCTCCATGTACCCTAATTCTGCTATGCCTTCATGTATTCATTCAGATTTAGGAATTATCTGAGAAGACACTAGAAATGATCCCCAGTTCTGCACTTACTTGCTGGTCAGGCGGTCCTGCAGGTGCGTTAGCATGGCAAAATTACTCCTGACTGTGCGTAGACTCGCCAAAACCTGTTGTGGGGGAGAAAAGGTGATAAGCTATGTGGCAGAAGGGAATGCCTGGGTCTCAAAAGTTCATGTTTGACAAGGCTCAGGCTGGACAAACGTGACACCCCTTGGGAAGGTCAACTGTCCATTTAAAGTCTGGGTTTCACTGTTTTAAAAAATGTAGGCTACAGAAGTACCCCATTAAAAAAACAACCTGTAAGCAAATGCAGGCTTTTTGTGGACAAATTTTCTCTAAAAAATATCTGTCAACTATCAGTTCCTGAGTCTAGCTTCTGGGACAAGCTGAGGATCAGAATGGTACAGAGAGTGAAAGGGATGGAGGGCCTATCATCATACAATAATGGTGCCAGCTGCCAGACTTGAGGTGAGTGTGTGTCAGGAGATGTTAAGTTGGAGGAGTGGCCTAGTGGTTAGGGTGGTGGACTTTGGTCCTGAGGAACTGAGTTCAATTCCCACTTCAGGCACAGGCAGCTCCTTGTGACTCTGGGCAAGTCACTTAACCCTCCATTGCCCCATGTAAGCCACATTGAGCCTGCCATGAGTGGGAAAGCACGGGGTACAAATGTAACAAAAAAAAATGTAGCTGTGAGGAGAGCCCCTGGTGTGCTCCCTGTTTCACCCCTAATGAGCCTGAGCATTACTGAGGCTGGCCAATAATGACTCAGCTTACCCCCCCCCCCCCCCCCCCCCCCCCCCAGGGAGCTACACTGCATGTAGGGAAAAGGGAAATCAGCTTGAGCAGGGCCCTGGGTTGTGCCAAAAAATATCAACATTTAGATTAGATTGTAAGCTCTTTGAGCAGGGACTGTCTTTCTTCTATGTTTGTGCAGCGCTGCGTACGCCTTGTAGCACTATAGAAATGCTAAATAGTAGTAGTAGTAGGTGGACAAATTTACATTTTACATGGGTGGACAGCTGCCTGTGTAAAAATGTCCCCCACTCTTCCCCCGTGCAGTTAAAAGAACCAACACTGGTCACAGCACCGATACTTTTACAGAGATGCCAAGTTACCCAGTTCCAGGCTGGAGATTTTGGGACAGTCGTGGATTTCTGAGCACCCAATCCTGGTGCAATATGGGACATGTTGCACTGAATTCAATGGGCAGGATCAGGCAAAACAAATCCAACACTGCTCTGGGATGTAAGTTCAAAACCAGGAGTGTTCCAAAATCTCCAGCCTGGAACTGGATAACATTGGCATCTTTGCTTTTCTCCATGAGAAAAAAGGGACATGCTTAGGTCAGGAAAGGGGAAGCATGTATAGGAACACCATTTATTTATTTCATCTTGTTTGCACACTCATTCATGCAGATGTTCCAAGTGTAGTATAGCAGTTGAAAAATTTACAAATCATACAGTTCAAATCATAATCATATATATAAAATACTAACAGAAGGCAGGAAATCCACCTTCCTAAACAAATCCCTCCAAAAACCATTTCCAGTCCCCATGTGTGCACCTGATCATTTGCTTCAAAATACATGCAAATAAATGCAAAAACAAAAGAGCCATGTTCCCTGCTGGCACAATACGCATACAGTTTGCTAGTATGAAGTCCAGTCAGTTTTACAAGAAGCTATTTCTGCATGGAAAACACTATTTTTCCTGTGTATAAAAACACACGTTGGTGCTTATAAAATACCCCAGAATCAGAGTAAATGTTGAATCTAACTGTATTCCAAGGTTCCTGACTTGTGATTTGATGGGCAGTTCGTATTTCCCAAAAGAAATGATGTCAGGTATGTATCCACTTGTGTTAGGGACCCAGAGAAGCTTGGTTTTACTTGGGTTCAGGCAAAGTTTGTTGTGTATAGCCCATTCTTGAATCGATGTTAGATAGTTTATTCAAGGCTGTAGGTAAATCAGGTTCAATGGGTATGAGTAGCTGCATATCATCCATGTAGATGTAGAACTGAGTGTCCATTGACCGAATCAGCTCAGCTAGTGGTTTGAGGTAGATATTGAACAGAATAGGTGGTACTCCGCAGGTCAGTGTCCATGGTGGTGATGAGTTGCTGCCAAACATTATGGATTGTTGCCTGTCTGACAGATAGGATCTGAACCAGGCAAGTACTGTTCCACTGATACCTGTTTCTGTCAGTCGTGCTAGCATGATATCATGATCCATAGCATCAAAAGCAGCTGAGAAATCTAGCGAGGTGAATCCCCTGTCTTGGTTTCCGTGAAGATCATCTAGTAGGGATATGAGGACCGTTTCTGTTCCATAACCAGGTCTGAATCCAGACTGACATGGATCTAGCCAGTTTCTCTCTTTGAAGCAATCATTAAGTTGAACACAGACTGTTTGTTCTATAAGTTTCTCTAGAAATGGGATGTTGGATACTGGCTGGTAACTTTCAAGTTTGTCCTGGTCAAGTTTGTTTTTCTCTAGCATAGGGTGAACCACTGCTCTTTTTAATGCTCTTAGTAGTTGCCTATTAGAAAGAGAGGTGTTCACAATTTTTGTGGCGCCTTCTATGAGACCCATACTTGCCTGCTGCACTATTTTTGATGGGCAGGGGTTGAGGGAGCAGGTAGCTGGTCGAAGGTCTCTTAGGATTTTGTCAAGGCTCTCCTCTGTCATTGGGTAAAAAATGTGTCCCATCTGTCAGGAGGGGGCGAGTTTGTGCACTCCTGGTTAACTGATTGGAGACTGGGTGGGACTGTGTGTGTGTGGTGAGTGATGGGGGGTGGAGGCGAGACATTAGGTTTCAGCTGAAAATGCATGAGCATGAGCATTTTCAGCTGAGACCCAAATCCAGATTTCAGGTCAGTTTCAATGCCGAATCCAAAACTGAAACCAAAATTCTGTGGACCTCTACATAGATGCTCATATTGCACCTGATTGATAAAGGCAATGTATATATCTATGCGAATTCACAGCCTAGGTACCCTGTTCTAAAATGGTAAGACCTTACTTACTGTTTAATTATTCAAATTGTTAATACCTTATATCAATAATGCACACCAGATTCTTGAGGAAAGGCTTAAAATGAGAGAAAACACTTGGTAGCTACAGATGAGTGTCAAGTCCCTGAAGCCCTAGCTAAGGCAGGGTCCCCAATTCCAAATGACTTTAAGATGGCAACTTACTTTGGCTACTATTCCAGCAGGAGCCAAATCTGAATCAGTGATTTGAATGTGAAAGACTTTATAAGCATGTGCAAGAGAGTTTTCAGAACACCTCCATGTCCACTTAGGAGCTACAAAACTAAAAGGGACTGATTCATGCAATGTGCTGTACCATTCTGTACCTCTGTGGAGAAGGGAAGGGGCTTCCATACATCAACACTGGAAATTTCAATACATGTAATTCCCATTCTATACATAAATACAATGATTGATGAGAATGTGCAACCTACTTGTGCAAACGGGGTCACAATCATGTCTTCTCCATGTCTGCAGAAACAAAAGGGGGACAAATTAGTCAAAAAAGGCACTCTACAGAGATAAAATAGGGGAACACCTTTCATGCTGAGACAAGCTGACAAATGAACAAACTCACAAAGCCTGTCACTTTAAATGCATTTCTTGGGATGGGGGAAGGGGGGTAAGCTTATTTTAATGTTCTCTTCTTTCCTTCAGAGGCCTCCTTCAGTGTAAAGGAGGTAGTTTTATGATCCTTTTTCATGCGTAGGTCTTTTTTAAAATTAGGTCATGCCTATAAGAACATGTGGTACAAGTCATTTTGTACTTGTACAGTAGGTGGGCTCAGGAGCATGGTTTGGGCAAAGTCGCAACTTACGCATATACTATATGCTAACATTTAAAAGACAGTGTTCACCAGTTTAGGTACAATTTCTTGAGGATTTGTGCTAGTATTTATAAAGACACGTGGAGGGGCATAATCGAACGCGAACGCCCATCTCCATGGGCGTCTATGTCCAAGAACGGGTACGTGAAGGGGCGGGACAGACCGTAGTTTCGAAATAAAATGGCCGCCCATCTTTTTTTTCGATAATACGGTTTGTGCCCGGCAAATGCATCGGATTTGTGCGCATTTCAGCTGGGCGCCCAGCTCAGAAACAAACAAATCCAAGGTATTTGGTTGTGGAAGGGGCCAGGATTCGTAGTGCACTGGTCCCCCTCACATGCCAGGACACCAACCGGGCACCCTAGGGGCACTTGTAACAATTAAAAAAAAAAAGTCAAATACCTCCCAAGTCCATAGCTCCCTTCCTTTGGGTGCTCAAATCTCCCCCAAAACCCACTGCCCACAACTCTACACCATTATCATAGCCCTTATGGCTGAAGGGGGGCACCTACATGTGGGTACAGTGGGTTTTGGGGGCGGTTTGGAGGGCTCTCATTTACCACCACAAGTGTAATAGGTAGGGGGGGATGGGCCTGGGTCCACCTGCCTGAAGTCCACTGCACCCACTAACAACTGCTCCAGGGACCTGCATACTGCTGTGATGGAGTTGGTATGGCATTTGACGGTGGCATACAGGCTGGGAAAAAAGTTGTTAAAGTTGTTTTTTTTTTTTTGGTGGGAGGGGGTTAGTGACCACTGGGGAGTCAGGGGTGGTCATCCCAGATTCCCTCCGGTGGTCATCTGGTAATTTAGGGCACTTTTTGAGACTTGTTCATGAAAAAAAGGGTCCAAAAAAAGGTGACCTAAATTCGCGCTAAAAACGCCTTTGTTTTTTCGATTATCGGCCAAAGGCACCCATCTCTCTTCGGCAGATAAACACACCCCAGTCCCGCCTTCACCATGCCTCTGACAAGCCCCCGTCAACTTTGCTCGTTCCCGTGATGGAGTACAGTTGAAGACGTCCAAAATCGGCTTTTGATTATACCGATTTGTGCGCCTTTGCGAGATGGGCGCCTATCTCCCGATTTGGGTCGCAATCTGTGCGCCCATCACTTTCAAAAATAAGGCTGACAGTGAACTGTCAGGGGCATTTTCGAAAGAGAAGGGCGCCCATCTTTCGACACAAATCGGGAGATGGGTGTCCTTCTCTCAGGGGCGCCCAAACTGGCATAATCGAAAGCCCATTTTGGGAGTCCTCAAATGCTTTCCATCGCGGGGACGACCAAAGTTCACTGGGGCTTGTCAGCAGCGTACTGAAGGTGGGACGGGGGCGTGGTTAAGAGATGGGAATCCTCGGCTGATAATGGAAAAAAGAAGGGCGTCCCTGACAAGCATTTGGCCAACTTTACTTGGTCCCTTTTTTTTCACGACCAAGCCTCCAAAAGGTTCCCAAACTGACCAGATGACCACCGGAGGGAATCAGGGATCACCTCCTCTTACTTCCCCAGTGGTCACCAACCCCCTCCCACCCTAAAAAAAAAAAATTAAAAAACATTTTTTTCCAGCCTCTATGCCAGCCTCAAATATAATACTCAGCTCTATCACAGCAGTATGAAGGTCCCTGGAGCAGTTTTTAGTGGGTGCAGTGCACTTCAGGCAGGTGAACCCAGGCCCTGTTACACTTGTGGTGGTAAATGTGAGCCCTCCAAAACCCACCCGAAACCCACTGTACCCACATGTAGGTGCCCCCCTTCATCCCTAAGGGCTATGGTAGTGGTGTACAGTTGTGGGGAGTGGGTTTTGGGGGGGTGTTGGGGGGCTCAGCACACAAGGTAAGGGAGCTATGCACCTGGGAGCAATTTCTGAAGTCCACTGCAGTGACCCCTAGGGTGCCCGGTTGGTGTCCTGGCATGTGAGGGGGACCAGTGCACTACGAATGCTGGCTCCTCCCACGACCAAATGGCTTGGATTTGGTTGTTTTTGAGATTGGTGTCCTTGGTTTCCTTTATCGGCGAAAACCGAGGTCGCTCATCTCTAAGGTCAACCATCTCAACATTTAGGTCGACCATCTCTAAGGTCGACCTAAATGTGGAGATTTGGGCGTCCTCGACCGTATTATCGAAATGAAAGATGTACGCCCATCTTGTTTCGATAATACAGGATGCTCCGCCCATTTGCGGGGACGTCCTCAGAGATGGGCGCCCTTAGAGATAGTCGTCCCCATTCGATTATGCCCCTCCAAGTGTCTTTTAAAATAGGTTCATTCCTGCCTTATTAACCTAAGCACCCTGCTATAAAATATCCTTCTAGTGATCTGGCTCCAGGTTACAAGGGAGAAGAAAATCTACCTTTGCCTAGGATTGCCAACTGGCCAGTTTTCAGCCAGCATTGCCACTTTTTGAATGGTCAGGCTGGCTTCCGGCACAGCATTAAAACCAGCAACAGAAAAGCCGTTTTTTTTTTGGGGGGGGGGGGGGGGGGCTCTGCTCCCTGCCCCCTTGTTCTGACAATTCTCACTCCCTTCCCACCCTTCCACAGGTCCAGCCTCTCAGCTACTACCTCTCCTCCTATTCCTAGGCTCCCGTGGGTCTGGCAGCATGTCTCTCTCCTTTCTCCCTCTCACCACGGCAGTCCTTCAATAGCACTACTGAGTCACTGGCAGTGAGGAAGATGCACTACTTCTGGCTGCCCTAGGTTTCCCCTCTGCTGCATTTTGCCTCCTCTTATGCAACTTCCTGTGAGCAGAATGCTGTAGAGAAGGCTCCAAGGGTAGTGGAAATAGTGTGTCTTCCTTTCTGCCAGCGACTTTTGTGTTTGAAGGACCGAGGGTGGTGGTGGGGGGAATTGATGCCAGACCTGAATGGAGGAGGGGCAAAGGGACTGATGCCAGACATACACTGGGGGAGGAATTTATGCTACACCTGCATGGGAAAGGGTCAGAGGGATTGATGTCAGAGCTGTACAGAGTGGATGGGGACAGAAAGGGAGACATGCTAGACAAACATGGGGGTGCAGAGGGAAAGATGCCAGATCCACATCGGGAAGGGGGGAAGGGAAGAAGGAAAAATGCCAGACCTGCAAGGAAGGGAAGAGATGCCTAACCTGTGAGAGGAAAGAGGATGCAACAGTAGGTGGGACATGGAGTGGGACAAGGACAGGGCATGGAGCAGGGCAGGTGTTGGGTTTTTCTTTGTCAAAAAGTTTGCCAACCCTAGCTCTGGTCTTTACTAGGATGTGCTCCTGCCCTAGCTTTAACCAAGAGAAGAAAAGGGAATTATGGAGGTGGAGGACTGGATCCCCGATAAACCTCAATACTCCTCTTTCACTTGTCAGCCATGCATTCCACAGATACCCACCCTAGGGAATGCAGGGCGAGGGCTCCTCACTGCCAGCACTACTGAGGAGGAGGAGGAGGAACATGATACCAAAGTGAGAGTGAAATCTCATTTTTCCAAGACAAGCTTTGCCCACCTGAACCTTGCCAAATTTTATCCAGATGGAAAACTGAGGTGCCAAATCACTGAGAGGAAGAGGCAATACTCACAGGTCGCTGGCGGTCGATGAGTTCCGGGACATGGCTTTTGGCGACAGTTCATAATCGCTATCTGAGCGATAAAGGAATGATTCTCTCCGCTGGCTGTGGGGGAAGGTTCCTTGTAGGATGAGTGCCGAACCAGGGCTCGCCTGAGGGTCCAGGGGACTTCTACCCACTGAGAGGCCATTTTCGACATCAAAGCTATGAAAGAAAGGAAAAAGAGGAGATTAGACAAAGAGGAATGAAAAGTCACTGTCTTAGGACACTCCCTTCTTTTCCTCAAATAAAGCCAGGGAAACAGTTTATATATGATCACCTTTGCAAGGATGTTCACCTGAGGCAGCATGAGTGAAGGGCTTGTCTCTGATATTATTTGCACAGTCACAGACTCCTATACGTACTGGGTTACTCAATCATAGAAGGTAAATATTTTAACCTATAAATTCTAGGAGTTCTGCTCTGAGAAATAGATCATTCCTAACTCAGCAGTGCACTGCCTTCTTTCCTTCACCTCTCGCCTCAATAAATTTGCCTAAAGGATGATTATTTTTCCTAACTGAATACCAGCTAAAAATAGCTTCTGAGCCACAGAATCCAATTCAGCATTTTGTGGGTAACTAGGTCTCTTGTCTGTGTGCCATAATAAACCAATACCAGATTTCTAGAACCTTCAATTGCACTGTAGCCAAGATTATGGGGTTTTGTATAATGACCAGAGATCTGAATTTTAGATTTGATAACTTACTTTTCTGAATCCAAACTTGAGAAGAGCTACATTGAGGTATAGTAGGTATTTCCATCCCCCCATAGGCCTCATAATCTAAGCCTATATCTGAGGTAATGAAGGGTTAGTGATTTGCTCAAGGTCACAAGAAGCAGCAGTGAGAGAGGTAGGATAGTGTTTCAGGAACCTGTAATGGAGTTTGGGTGGAGTCACAATTTACGTATGCATTTTATAATGTATGTTTTTAATGTAAACCTCTTTGGAATTAAAGCGGAATATAAGTATGTAAAATAAATAAATATAAAATATGAACATACCATCTGTGCTAATATTTTATGCCGCAGCTTCAATCTAGTTGCAATTTCTGCTATGTTTCCCCTAGTCTTTTATAAAGATCCATAAGTGCCTGTGTATCTTAATGAAATAGTCACTTTTGTGGCCTTCACACATAGGTAACTTGTTTTAAAATTATTTTGTTAATCTGCAAATTTCTTTTGCTGAACAGATTTGTCTATTTTTCTATAACATGTGAGCCTTCATGCTTGTTTCACTTCTTCCATGTCACTATTTTCATACCCTTAAAGCCTGTAGTGAGCAGTTTCAAAAATGTTCAAAGCTGGCAACTTATTTCCTAATAGAAAAGTATAGCTTTGCCTACTACTTAGGTAATTCTACTACTACTACTACTATTTAACATTTCTAGAGCGCTACTAGGGTTACGCAGCGCTGTACAGTTTTAAATTCTTTTGATGTCAAAGAGAATCTTTTAACTTAATGATTATTCACTTATAATTTCTTGTTCCTGTCTGGTGTACAAACCTGAACCATGTGCATCATTCATTCATCCAGTGTGGGCTACAATGAGAAGTATGTGAACTGACATTTTACATACAGGAGACCTAGCCATTAAGAAGAAAAAGCATTAGCTACTGTGTTAACTATGTAGCATAGGGACCTGAATGCTCTCTAATGCCCATGTTCAGCATCTTCAGATAATTCTTATGTAGGATCAACTTAAAAGAACAATCTGTAAATAAGGGTCCAGCTTTCCCCGGGACCAATATGGCCCTGGAACTCAGCATTACTTAGATGAAGAAATGAAATTAGATTAGTACATCACCATCAGGCTTGAGAATCTGTTCTTTTATCACTGGAAACTACTCTGCCTAGTGTCAGGGAATACAAAATTCCCAGAAGTAATTTAACATGTTGGGCTCAGCACTCAGAAACGCTAAGTTTTCATACAAATGAGAACACCCTTCCCTTTCTTTGTCCACAGACCTAAAAAGAGAGCATCAGAACTCTTCTAGCCCTGTTTGTCCTCTCTGTGCTACAGAACTTGCAGGTTGATGCAAAGATATTCAATAAAAGGGAGTAATACAAATGGCACATTTACAAAAATGAGATACCTTGATGTCACAGATAAAGGCAAACACAAAAAGTAAAGGGGTTCTCTGTAGAAGTAGCAAACACATTTCTTGGGGACGGAGGAAAAAACCTTGAGAAACTCCTAGACAAACAATACCGTCTTCAAGGAGCTGGACTTCCTTATCATCGGCAAAAAACCTCCATATACCATAGGGACCTAGTATGATACTTTAGACTTTTTTGTTATCCAGAATACTGAAAGCACCTGCATGTTACTGCCTGGAACCGAGGGCAGGAAGCATCCCTGAATCGAGACTGATGGCGCTGCAGAGAAGAGATCAGGCTGTATGCAACACTCTTTAAGTGGACAGTAATGGAAGGAGAAACTGTGCTGTAGGCTCCTTCTCCTCATGTGGGAGTCTGAGTTTTCCAAAATTTTGGAGAGAGATTCAGAATGTGATTGAGAAGATTTGAACCTGAGCCATTTATTATACTTCATAGTCTATGCAGGAAATGGGCAAGTGCTGGGGGGGGGGGGGGGGGGGGGGACTCAAAGGCTGCCAGATGTAAACAGGCAAGGGGATGGAAATGCCAGGAAGTTCAAATTACACGAAATGGATATCTAAGGGAGAAAAATGATAATACATTAAAAAAATTACTTTGCTTGCAACAGGAGAATATGATTTTCTGTAATATTCTTTGTAAGCTGCCTTAAATGGCAGCATGCCTAATATAGGTAGTATCTAAATTCTTATAAATAAAATTTATTGGACTCCTATTGCCCCTGTTTACAAATACACTGTAATAAGACACAAGAGTAGGTCATTGGATCAGACTTAGAATGAGCCACTTGGCCTGAAGTCTTGGAAGAATTATTTTATGTTATAAAAAATTGTTGAGTTATTGTATAATTGTATTCTGTTACTGAATTTAAAATTGAAGAGGGTAAAACAGAGAAAACCCCATTAATAGATTAATGTTTTATAATGCAAGCAACGGCTGTTCACATGCACAAGAGCATAAATCATTCTTCTGTTCAACCAACAAAGTGTAATAAGACACCAAAAACAATGAGGCAAGGGCTAAACGTTCTCAATTTATAAAGATTTGCACAAATATGTTTAGTGGATAACTTTGCTCTGCTGGTCATTAGGTTCAAGAGGTTTGAGAATCTCCTAGAAAAGGAAAGAATGGATTGTGCCTTCTGTCTGTATATTTCAGAAACGATTCCCTTTCTTTCAGAACACTCTGCTATCATGATCAGTTCCATAGTGAAAACTTCCTAAGCAAATGAGGGTTTTACCAGGGGAACTCCCATAACTTGTAACATTCACTAGGGAAGTCACCACAGATGTGTAATCAGAAATACTCTTCCCCCTCCACCCCAGGAGCTGAAAACTCATGCAAGAAGGTTAAGGCAACTGCGATAGTCATGGGTCCATGATCAAGGAGGGCACCCTGACAAAGTAGTAACAATAGCTCTGGTGTTTAGTGGATCTTAAACTGAGAGCCTACCTGAATAAAATTCCTATATGGTGCACTCTAATATGAAGGATGGGTGAGTTCCTTTCAGATTTTTCTCTAGTCCCTGCTCGATCGAATTCACCCCAGTACACAACAGCTTTCCTGTATTGTGTACAGTATCCACCACTTTCTGTGAGGTAAATTGATCTGGCTCTGTCTGTTAGCACTGTAGAATTTTTACCACAGCTAAGAACCATTAAAACTTTTCCAGTCCCTAATAAAGTGCAACCAGGTTTTATGTTCAAATGGAAATGCCTGAATCCACTTTCTTTTTCACTAACCATGCACGTCCATGTTTCCTTTTTTCTGGAAAAGGCTCTTGTGCTCCTCTGCAGTTTTGGTCTTTCTAAGATAAGGGTTTTTTTTGGGGGGGTGGGGCTTATGATAAATGCTCATTGGAAGCGTTTTCCTTCCTACATTTTAAAGAAAATATCCAAATACCCCTAATAATTAAAAGATGATTTTCTTTTCAGGGTACATAGTATTGGATTCTAGCCTAACAGTACCCCTGCAGATTCCAGTCATTTGACTAAGTATAAAGGACTTCTATATATCATGCCTAAAAATTCAGCACCAAAATAAAAATTTGCCTAAGCACATTTTATACAGTATGCCTCAACGTAAGCGTATTTTATAGAATAAGCCTAAATTTCAGTATGGTATATAGAATACGTCTAGTTGCCATGAAAGCGCCTAACGCTACTTATGCCAAGTAAAACTTGGTGTAAATACTGGAACCTAAATTAGACACAGAACAGGTGTATTCTATAACCCTGCTCGTAGTTATCTGGAATGCCCACGACCCGCCCATTCCACGCCCATAGCCATGCCCCCTTTCAGCAGCGTGCATTAGAATTTATACGTACCGCTTTGCAGAATACACTTAGCGGGTAGTGCGTGGAAATTGTAATTAATGCCAATTAGTGCTGACAATTGCTTGTTAACATCCAATTATCAGCACTGATTAGCTTGTTATGTGCATTGTTATGCAATTCACTTCGATTTCCATACAGAAATCTTAGCGCAATATATAGAATCCGGGGGTTAATGTCTTTTTAAAACAGACCCATAAGTAGCAACTGATAGAAGACCTTCCTCCTTCAAAGAAAATGTCAAAACTCTCTCAGATAAGGAGCAATAGCCTACAGGTAGTCACACTCTACAACTGGCACCTGGGATGTAGCTTTGGAGCAGGGCTGGTTTTAGCAATTGCAGGGCCCTGTGCAGATCAATTCAGTGGGGCACTCTTCCCCTGTCCCCTACATAGCCCCTTCCCTTACTTAGTCCCATCCCTGTTAACAAGTTTTTTCAAATTAAAAAAACAAAACCTAAAATCCACTCACGCCATATCTTAACATGCATCCACTACGCTTTAGCAGACAGTGGCAGCTATTTTCAATTCCATCGGCCGCTGAACCCAGAGTCTCCTTGATGCTGCGTCCTGCCCTTTTGGAAGCAAGAAGTGACATCAAAAGGGGGGGGCGGGATACAGCAGCGAGGAGGTTCTGGGTTCAGTGGCCAATGGGATATGAAAATCGCTGCTGCTGCATTCCGCTCTCTACTGAAACACGGATGCACATTAAGGTATGGAGCAGGGAGGTGTTCCGAGACAAGGGAACAGATATGCCAGGGAAGGGGGGGCCCCTAGGAGCGCAAAGCCCTGTGCAACAGCTCCCGTTGCCCATGCCTAAGACCGGCCCTGTTTGGCAGTGTGGACTGGAATAACTGGGCAGACTGGTCTTTATGTTCTCTCCTCTATTTCATTGCTGTGTAGCTAGCTACATTGTAAGATCACAATGTTATGGTCCTCTATTGTTAATTTTAATATAACTTGATATCAGTGAAGATACCGCCATGCTACACTGAGTGTGCTATTAAACTGAGCAACATCAGCAGCGCTATGAATGCAACATGCTCCTTTGCACCAGGATTTATGGTTCCAGCTGTCTCTGTTTATGTCTAGATAACTTATTAAAGCCACTTCTCCCTCTAGTCGTGTCCCTGCATGACTCAGATAAAGGCCACGGTGATGGAGAGGACAACTCTGCAATATTTCGCCAGCCTGTGGAGGGCTCTCAAAATGTTTTGAGCTAAAAAAGTGGATCCTTAACAGGCTCTGAGAACTTTTTTGTTTGATTTTCTTTCATTTTCTTTTTTTTTTATTTAACATGCTCAGTAAGCTGCACTTAGGCCTGGTTGGGTCTTCTCTTATTTTTTCTCTGGTGCCTTGTCCTTTTTGATGCACCATCGAGTTTTTCTCATTTGCTACAGTGCTGATTCTGGTGCACTCGGACCGTTTCTGGCACAGCTACTCTTTCTTCCTCTTTTCTGTGTTTGGGGTCTGAACTTACCCCTTCTAACTGTGTTCTGAGTCTTCAGATCCTATCCAGAACCCAGTTAGCCAGAATGGCTCAAAGGGAGTTCTTTTTGGAGGCACTTGCTTCAATGTTGGCCACTATGCGAGGCCCCTGGAACCGACTGATGTCAGCACCAAAGATCGTGGCAACCCAGCAAAGGAAGAAGTATCAGCATCAATATCCTTCAATGCACAGTGCTGGGCGTAGACACCAGAAGAACATCCAGTAGGTACTGCTGCTATGTGAGTCTCTGAGCAGCTCAGGGATCTGAAACGTTGCTCCCTGAGCTGCTGGCTACTTTCTTTGGAGTGCATCAGCTTTGAGGGTGCTTGCGCCTGCCATGCTTTTCCACTCATCCTGCATGCCCCTCAGCCTACAGTGAGGCTCCGCTGCTTCAGCAGCTTCCCTCTACACCGACATCCCAGCTTTTCCTGATGTCGCTCCTCTATGACCACATTCGGGCCTTGCTCCCTGAGCTCCTGGCTGGCTTTGTTCAGAGGGCATCAGCACCAAGGGTGCTTGCGCCTGCCATGCCTCTTGAATTGGTCCCAAATGACCCTCAGCCTGTTGCATGCAGCACTGGAGTTGACTGCTGCCTGTGTCAGTCAATGTCGGTGCCGGCAGTTTCATTGGAGTTGAGGCTGCAGCTCACTCCTTGATGCCCCTCTCAGGGTCATGGTTCCTCTTGGCCAAGGCAGACTTGGTCTCAGCCCTCCCATGAGGAGTTCCTGCCTGATGCTGAGGAGGGTTGCATGGGAGTCAGATGAAGATCCCTAGTGCTTCTTGGAGGAGGAGTCCTAATAAATACCATCTGACCCCTCTCCTCCACAGGAACAGAAGATGTCTCCATCTGTGAGCTTTTCCTTCCCTTCTTTTGTTGAGGACATGGTCAACACCAATCCAGTTACTTTAGAGGTGGAGCATCAGTCCAGAGCTCACCTCTTCAAGCTCCTGGACTACAAGTTTCCTCCTAGGAGGGCTGTGCTTGTCCCACTCTATCAGCTCTTCCCTGATGTTCTCATGAGGTATTGGGGGACCTCTCTGTCTGCCCTGCTCCTCCCCATAGAGATCGAATCCATGGACCGGTTTCAGAGCTCTCTTGGTTTTCAGAGGCCCCAGATGCCTCCTCGCTCATGGTGGTGGATCTGTGCTCAAGGAGCTCTAGGAACTATGCTTTAGCGGCCCTAGATGGGGGCGCCCACACATGCACAGTGGAGAGTGACTCGCGCTCCAAAGAGCTCTGTAAAAGCTTGATACAAGCTCCGGACCAGGCAACACGGACCGCATTACCCACATATGAGAATATATAGTCTGCAGTCCTCACAGAATAGTTATGTATCTTCGCTTTTTGTCACTATCTGAGAAAAGCCCAGGAAAAGACAGGGGTGAAAAACCTCAAACGGAAAATTAACCCCTGAGCAGAAAGATAAATATAGCATGAAACCCTAACTGTAAAAGGCAGGGTACTCATAGAAGAGGAGCATACAGAAAGACAATTAGTGCCCACTGTCCACCGATCAGGACACAGAGTGGACTGGTCTCCTTGGCAACAGGGACTGATCTCAGTCCTATAAAAGAAGGAAGCCAGAGCAGCAGAGCTGGGTCTTCCTCTTTGGGAGGCTGAAGAGAGCAGAGCTGTAGTCCACATTTGACCAAGCCCTGTTAAAGAAGAACAGCCTGCTCTGAGGAGACAGATGGAGGAAAGAGCTGATGGCTGACTGTGCAGATCTGGTAGCCGTTTTACACAAGCGTAATGCATGTTTTATACCTAAAAAATAGCTCTTTTTTTTCAATTTATAGTTTATTTAAATATACCACAAAAAGCAGTACAAATCCATTCTCGTCCCAACCTTGGGAATTGTACATGTAAACATAAATTTATAACAATCTTTTTCGCCCTCCCCCCATTTTCTCCCCTTGTGTGCCCCCTACCCCCTACATCCCTCCCCCTCTCCCCCCGAAACCCGCTCCTCTTCCCCCCCATCCCTGTCCATCCCTTTACCCCCCCCTATCCCATCCAAATCGTGCATTAACATCCGGTCTAAATGCCTCCATTCTGCTGCTTCAGAATTGTACCTCCCCCTTCTTTTATCCGTTAATTCCTCCAACATAGAAATTCCCCTAATTCTCTCAATCCAGTTCTTCACTGTTGGCCCTCCTGTCTGTTTCCAAAATGCTGCAATTGTAGTTTTTGCTGCCGCCAGGCCTATCCTCTTAAGCCTTCGCTCCCATTTCTGCCCTCTTTGATTACCCCAACCTAGTAAGCACCATTTAGGATCACATGGGAATGGGTTCTCCAGTACCTCAGTCAGTAACCCCGTTACTCCCTTCCAAAAATCCCGGATTGGAGTACATTCCCACCACACATGATAGAAGGTGCCGTTGTCATAAGTAATGCCACACTGGGAAAAGACCAAGGGTCCATCGAGCCCAGCATCCTGTCCATGACAGCGGCCAATCCAGGCCAAGGGCACTTGGCAAGCTTCCCACATCTCCAACATATATCTGAGGAGCCAGGGAACATTGCTTTCACTCTCTCGGGCGTGTAGTACCATCTGCTTAGTATTTTATAAGCATTCTCTTTGATTAATACACATAATGATGCCTTTTTAACTTCCCTACACACCCGGCCCCAATCAGAATCAGTCAGTTCCTGCTTCAAATCCCTTTCCCAGGCCTGCATATATGCATGCTTCACAAAATTTGCCCCTCTGATGTGATCATAAAGCCTGGAAATCCCCTTCTCCTATAAGTCTATCTTGCTCCATATATTCTCCCAACCCTTGCTTTTCTACTAGTTTATCCCTGATCCACCTCACTGAATTTATGTAGTGTGTGACTTGTGTATAAGCATATATATCAGAGGTGGGCAGCTCGTAGGCCTCCTGCAGTTCTACGAAAGGCTAGATGCCCCCCTCTGTGATAAAGTCTCTGAAGCGGATCAGCCCTTTATGGAACCATACATCAAAGATCCCGCCTTGTGCCCCTGCTGGAAATCCAGGTTCCTGAGTGATCCATGGCATATGTGGATTTATTCCTTGACCCTCTCATTTTATGTTTTAGAGTTCCCCACAATCCCAATAGATGAGAAACAAATGGATTTAAAGTTAGTTGCTTATACGTGTTATCTGGGATTGAGGCCCATAACAATCCCTCTAAGTGCCCCTCCTTAACAAATATCTGCTCTAGCCGAGTTATAGGGGAGAGGTCTACCTTGCTCCATACTGCAATTTGCTTGAGTTGGGAGGCCCAGTAATACCACAATATATTTGGCATTCCCCTCCCCCCTTGTTCGGGAGTCCCCCACAATATCTTCCGAGCTAATCTTGCTGGCGCCCCCCCCCCCCCCCATACAAATGCTCCCAAATCTGATTGTAGCCGCACTATTTCCCTTTTAGGGACAGGAATTGGCAACGTTTGAAATAGGAATAAGAGCCTGGGTAAGATGTTCATTTTCACAGAGGCTATACGGTCCCACCAGGAGAGCCACCCCTTCTTCCATCTATTTAGATCTCCTCTAATTTCCCTCAACAGAGGTAGATAGTTTAATGGAAATAGTTTATCAAGGTCCCGGGGGTTCCAGATCCCTAAATATTTAAAGCTATCTTCCGTGATTTTAAAATTAAAGGCCATCCTTATCCTATCTTGCTCCAAGTCCATTATAGTAACCCCCATAACTTCGGACTTGTCATAGTTCACCTTAAATCCCGAAACCAACCCATAAGATTTTAATTCCTTAATTACTATTGGCAGAGTCGACATGGGAGCTGAAATGTAAAATAGGATGTCGTCAGCAAAGAGTGCAATCTTGTGCTCCCGCCCCCCCATCCAGACCCCCCAAATATCCTTAAGTAAGCGTATCCGTTGGGCCAATGGCTCTATAGCTAGAGCAAACAACAGCGGGGACAGTGGGCACCCCTGGCGTGTACCTCTTTGTATACAAAATTGCTCTGAGTATCCCCCCCCCCCCCATAGACCTTTATTCTGGCCACCAGATTTGTATATAGCCTCCTCATCCTAAAAAATAGCTCTTACCAAACTGCACGCTGAACACTTGTGAATAAATACTCACTGGCCTTTCCAGGGCAGTACCTTGGACGAAGTTGTGATGTATGTTCCTAGTTTATAAAATATGTGTACATACACTTAGAATACATGCACACATCTACACCTTCTTTGTCATCAAATTAACCCATATTTTCCAGATAGCTGTAGGTCAGCCAGTCCTGATTTTACTCTACTGTAATTTCAGTTTCCTACTGGGAAGTCCCTAGCTAGCCCCTGTTTACAAAACTGCCTAGTTGCTCTCATCCTGCATGTTGTTAACTCAGCTAATGTCTCTCCACGATTTCTTGAACTGTCTCAACAGTCTGACTACATTGCATGACAGACTATGGCCACCTTCCTTTTCTTCCCAGGTCTATTCGCAGGTAGCTCTCTCCGGTGAACTAAAAGCATGACAGTGGTTGATACAAGCAATCAGAACACTCCAAACCTTTAACTATCCCATGTGAATAGACCACTTTTATACTGAGCCCCCCCCCCCACACCCAACAAATGCAGAAGAGAGCAAACTCCCCCATTACTTTGTGTAGGGGAAAGGGAAAGGGAACTTGGATGATATACTGCCTTTCTGAGGTTTTTGCAACTACATTCAAAGCGGTTTATATATATTCAGGTACTTATTTTGTACCAGGGGCAATGGAGGGTTAAGTGACTTGCCCAGAGTCACAAGGAGCTGCAGTGAGAATCAAACTCAGTTCCCCACGATCAAAGTCTACTGCACTAACCACTAGGCTACTCCTCCACTAGAAGGAAAACAGAAAATATAAAAGATGTTGAGCACAGTGGGAAAAAGATAACAGGATTAAGACCAGGGGGAAAAAAAGTGTGGGGGTGGGGGGGAGGAGGATACAGGACTAGAGTGGGAAAAGCAGGCATTATATGAAAACTCAGGCCATGTTGTATGGTTCAGTCTTGGGAGGAACTTTTCTTTCCCAGCACAAAACACCTGAATAGTGCCCCCCCCCCCAACTCTACACCCCTCTATCAAGGATAACACAGGGCTACAAGAGTCAGTGCTAGGTCTTGTTAGAAATACATTAGGGTATGTTTGCATATACCTTTCAGACGTGGGTCAAAACTCCTGCTTTACTACAGGAGCTGGTGGTTGCACAGAATAAGTGACTGCAGCCTGTAAGCTGGGGGAGAAAAGAGGATGTACCAGTCATTGCACAACAGCACCACGCTCTGGCCAAGGTCAGGGTGCATGCCTAATTGTTTCTAGGGCAAACATTTGGTCTTCAGAGAGCAGAAGAGAATAGAAAAATAAGTGTGTGTGTCTCTGAGGGGGGGATCTCTAGGATCCGCAGTGTAACTTAAAACTGTGTTTCCATCCCAACCACTGTGCTATGGTGTACTGGTGTGCCATAGAAGAAAAAGCCACCACTGCCTGATGCTCAGATACAGACCAACACTTGGGCTTTGATCTCAGCACCTTTCAGCAACAGGGAACACCAGCACTGGCTCTTAAACAGGCAAGGGGCTCTTTTCGAGACATGCAGTGTGGGAATTAACAAGCAGCAGGAAGGGCACAGACAGCCTTCCTCTGAGATCTTCCAGGCTTTGGTGGTGCTGTTAATGCTTCTCTGGCTTATCTTTGAACCATGTTCACTCTGTTTATTGTGTAGAGGTTAACATATTACATAACATTTTTTACAATAAAGGTGTGCCTCAAACTTGAAAATGCCAGAAAACACTGGTTTAAAAAAACACAGTTTCATTGTTTTGATACCACCAGAGTAGGGAATTATATTATTTACACAGAGTTTGATTAAATCATTCCCATCCTGAGACAAATATACTGGAGAATCAATGGAGACAACACCTCTTTTTGTATTTAGAGACAAAAGTCTACTTTGATTTGGATTCAGTTCAAATTCTTGTTAAGAAAGTCATATGGGTCAGTATTCATCCACCCATAGTGAGTGTTTTATTTTTAGATGTTGTCTGCAGTGGTCAAAAAATATCTGGATATTCAGCTCCACTATCTGGATAAGGCAGTCAGCTCTGAAACTTACCTAGATAACTTGTCTGTATAACTTACAACATAAGAACAAAAACGTTGCCATACTGGGACAGACCGAAGGCCCATCAAGTTCAGTATCCTGTTTCCAACAGTGGCCAATCCAGGTTACAAGTACCTGGCAAGATCCCAAAAAAGTATAATACATTTTAGGCTGCTTATCCTAGAAATAAGCAGTGGATTTTCCCCAAGTCCATCTTAATAATGACTTATGGACTTTTCTTTTAGGAAGTTATCCAAACCTTTTTTAAACCTCGCTAAGATAACTGCTTTTACTACTGTGTGGCGGAGTGGAGGAGTGGCCTAGTGGTTAGGGTGGTGGACTTTGGTCCTGAGGAACTGAGTTCAATTCCCACTTCAGGCACAGGTAGTTCCTTGTGACTCTGGGCAAGTCACTTAACCCTCCATTGCCCCATGTAAGCTGCATTGAGCCTGCCATGAGTGGGAAAGTGCAGGGTACAAATGTAACAAAATAAATACATTCTCCAGTAATGAACTCCAGAGTTTAATTACAAGCTGAGCAAAAAAATATTTTCTCCAATTTGTTTTAGATTTACTACTTTGTAGCTTCATTGTATGTCCCCTAGTCCTAGTATTTTTGGAAAGAGTAAAGAAGCGATTCATATCTACCCGTTACACTCCACTTAGGACAGATTAAATATTTCCACTATCTGGATAAGCTCTGGGAACATCCATGCTCGGCCCAGGCACTATCCAAAGAGTGCAGAGGCGGTCTGTAAGGATATTCACCATCCGGATAGTGCATCTGAATATCCCAGTCAGCAGCTGTTATCCAGATAAATGCTTTCGCATACTGATCACTGATTTTAGCAATATTTTGATGAGATGCAATTGTTATTTTGTAATGGGTTTCAAGCTTCTCACTCATCTATAGCACAAATCTGTGTTACACACCATTGTTTTTATGTATGCCGCTTTGGAAAATTATATGGGGAAGCAGTTTATAGGTTTTATAAATAAATAAATACATTTTCTAAATTATCTGCAGAATTTTTCAAAAATTGAAAAAAAAAAAAACTCCAAAGAGAAACAATTACCCAAAGATTACTTGTTTCTTGCAAAATGACCCAGGAATGGACGAACAATTCGTCACTGCTCTATTACCATTCAATGTGTCAACTATGAATGAGTTAATTGCATTTCGTGCCTTCTGTCTGATGATCCTAGCACAAGAACGTTCCCTTCAGCCAAACACAAAGTTGCCTTTGTTTTGCTGTGGATAGGACAGGCTCCAGAAGTGAAAAAACAAAACAAAAACTGTCTTCCTATTTTTTAAAACTAAATTTCACCCCAAGGTCTTCAAAGAAATACAAACATGGTGTTTCACAGACACTCAAACAGTACATAGCCTGCTTACTGGTGTTTTGAATCACCTTGACATCTTGTGTTTAAATCAAGGGGCCAGGTGGGGTGCTGGGGATCCTCTATTTATGGAGTCTGCCTCAGTACATTGTAAAAGGATATTTGCCATTATTTTCAGCCAAATACATATAGCCGCAATTTGTAATCAATTAAAAAATTACTTCAGACAAGACTAAGTAGACTCTTTTCCTTGAAAGCTTATGCCTCAATAAATTGGTTAATGTTTAATCCATATTTACTATACCATCCTTACTGCAGAGTAATTAAAGTGGTTCACAATTTAAAAAGCAGAGAAAAGATAGGAACTCCATAATTACAATAGTAAAGACAAATCATTCAAGAGCAACATTCAGCAGGTGCTGTCTCTTTCATCCAACACAGCTCAGCACATTCCCTAGCCCTCAAAAGGTTCATAGAATGCTTTGGTGAAATAATGAGTTTTCAGGAGAGCTTGGAAGGTCTTATAAGACAATTCCAAATGAAGGATAAGGGGCACATGGTTCCGAAAATAAGGAGCCAAAAAGAAAAAAATCACAGTTACAAGTTGATTCCCATTTTGCGTGGGATGGACTAGGTAAGACCAATCTGTGGTTGTATAGGGATCATGGGACACATGGAATTGAGGGAGAAGATAGGTTAAAGTAATGGAAGGTATAGTGGCACAACAGCTTATGGAATATTTATTGGTTTTGCATAATTCTCAATCAGGTTTTAGACCACAATATAGTACAGAGACGGTGTTACTACACTTACAGCTGAATTTAGAAGAGAAATTAACATAGGAAATTGTGCTTCAATTTGATATGTCTAGATAATATTGGGATTTGTGGAGATGTGTTAAGCTGGTTTAGAAGATTTTTGATGCATAGATCACATCAGGCAAAGATGTCAGGTACCATTTCCTCCCCGTGGATTTCTGAATGTGGTGTGCTGCAGGGCTCACTCATTTCTCTGATTTTATTTAATATCTTGATGGCATCATTGGGGAGGAAATTGGTGGAATTGCAGATGATGTAAAATAGTGTGATCTGACTTTCATTCTGCTCTGCTGTTCATTCTACTCTGCATATAGTGTGCTCTGTTTAATCTCCTCTGCCTGTTGTGATTTGATTGTTGTTGTTTCTAACTGGTTTATTGATATCTGTAAATCTGAAAAGGAGAGTTCAGATTTCAAAACTGCTAGCAAGTATTAGAATTTTTTTCCTTTCCTGGAGATAGGTTTTAAAACAAACACATTCCACTGGTTTTAAACTTTAAGCCCCCCCCCCCCCCCCATGACTGACACTTCCTAAATAAATTTCTTAACTATTCTACTTATTGCAAATTAACTCCACCCAAATTACAACTGCCTCTGGTTGCCTATGTATGGCTGAGGAGTAAAGTTAATCTTGCACAGTATTAACCCCATCATAGCATATCTGTTCATTCCCATTCCAACAAACAGGATGACTTTTATTCTCTGTAATAATTGTGGTGTTTCAGTTTCAAGGCCAATTATCTGGAGACTTAAGGCTTGTCCTGTCTGTCATCAGCTTGCTAGTTTAAAACATGAGCTCAGTAAGGTAAAACAGGAATAAGATGCACTTAAAGCAACTTCTAAGACTACACAAAACCATGCAGCACAGAATCAAGCCAAATTCACACCACTGCCTCCAAGGATAAAACCACCTAGGAATAGATGGTTCACAGTAGGCTCAGGCAGACTTCGCTATGTGCACCAGAAGCATCCGCCCTCACAAGTGTACAGAATTCTTTTGCTCCATTACAGCATGATGATGATCCTGAAAATAGAACTGAGGCAGAAGAGAAAGAAATGAAGTTGGAACAAAAGGATATGAAGGTACTCAAAGAGAAAAGACAACCCCAAATCACAAATGTTGAAGCACATACCAGTAAATGTACAGTGGTGGAAATAAGTATTTGATCCCTTGCTGATTTTGTAAGTTTGCCCACTGACAAAGACATGAGCAGCCCATAATTGAAGGGTAGGTTATTGGTAACAGTGAGAGATAGCACATCACAAATTAAATCCGGAAAATCACATTGTGGAAAGTATATGAATTTATTTGCATTCTGCAGAGGGAAATAAGTATTTAATCCCTCTGGCAAACAAGACCTAATACTTGGTGGCAAAACCCTTGTTGGCAAGCACAGCGGTCAGACGTCTTCTGTAGTTGATGATGAGGTTTGCACACATGTCAGGAGGAATTTTGGTCCACTCCTCTTTGCAGATCATCTCTAAATCATTAAGAGTTCTGGGCTGTCGCTTGGCAACTCGCAGCTTCAGCTCCCTCCATAAGTTTTCAATGGGATTAAGGTCTGGTGACTGGCTAGGCCACTCCATGACCCTAATGTGCTTCTTCCTGAGCCACTCCTTTGTTGCCTTGGCTGTATGTTTTGGGTCATTGTCGTGCTGGAAGACCCAGCCACGACCCATTTTTAAGGCCCTGGCGGAGGGAAGGAGGTTGTCACTCAGAATTGTACGGTACATGGCCCCATCCATTCTCCCATTGATGCGGTGAAGTAGTCCTGTGCCCTTAGCAGAGAAACACCCCCAAAACATAACATTTCCACCTCCATGCTTGACAGTGGGGACGGTGTTCTTTGGGTCATAGGCAGCATTTCTCTTCCTCCAAACACGGCGAGTTGAGTTCATGCCAAAGAGCTCAATTTTGTCTCATCTGACCACAGCACCTTCTCCCAATCACTCTCGGCATCATCCAGGTGTTCACTGGCAAACTTCAGACGGGCCGTCACATGTGCCTTCCGGAGCAGGGGGACCTTGCGGGCACTGCAGGATTGCAATCCGTTATGTCGTAATGTGTTACCAATGGTTTTCGTGGTGACAGTGGTCCCAGCTGCCTTGAGATCATTGACAAGTTCCCCCCTTGTAGTTGTAGGCTGATTTCTAACCTTCCTCATGATCAAGGATACCCCACGAGGTGAGATTTTGCGTGGAGCCCCAGATCTTTGTCGATTGACAGTCATTTTGTACTTCTTCCATTTTCTTACTATGGCACCAACAGTTGTCTCCTTCTCGCCCAGCGTCTTACTGATGGTTTTGTAGCCCATTCCAGCCTTGTGCAGGTGTATGATCTTGTCCCTGACATCCTTAGACAGCTCCTTGCTCTTGGCCATTTTGTAGAGGTTAGAGTCTGACTGATTCACTGAGTCTGTGGACAGGTGTCTTTCATACAGGTGACCATTGCCGACAGCTGTCTGTCATGCAGGTAACGAGTTGATTTGGAGCATCTACCTGGTCTGTAGGGGCCAGATCTCTTACTGGTTGGTGGGGGATCAAATACTTATTTCCCTCTGCAGAATGCAAATAAATTCATATACTTTCCACAATGTGATTTTCCGGATTTAATTTGTGATGTGCTATCTCTCACTGTTACCAATAACCTACCCTTCAATTATGGGCTGCTCATGTCTTTGTCAGTGGGCAAACTTACAAAATCAGCAAGGGATCAAATACTTATTTCCACCACTGTACATGGAAAGCGATGGCCACAAATGCTCGCAGTCTAAGCAATAAAGTTCATGACCTTCAAGCCCTGATGTTGGAGGCAGACTTAGACATTGTTGCAATCACGGAGACGTGGCTAAATGGTTCGCATGAATGGGATGCAAACATACCAGGCTAAAATCTGTTTAGGAAGGATAGAGAGAGTCGTAAAGGTGGAGGAGTAGCTCTATATGTGAGAAATGATATCACAGCGACCGAAATGACAGGGACCTGGGGAAAGGAAGAAGCAATATGGATCACCTTAAAAAGAGAGGATAGAACCTCTATACACGTGGGTGTTGTCTACAGACCTCCAAAACAATTGGAGGAACTAGATAAAGACCTGATCGCAGATATTCAAAAGTTGGGAAACAAGAGAGGGGTGCTGTTGCTGGGAGATTTCAATCTGCCGGATGTAGATTGGAAGGTTCCGTCTGCAGAATCGGAAAGAAGTAGAGAGATCGTGGATGTTTTACAAAGCGGTTTGCTCAGACAAATGGTGACTGAACCCACGAGGGAGGGAGCGACACTGGATCTGGTGCTCACAAATGGGGATAGTGTATCAAATATCCGAGTGGGTGCCCACCTGGGCAGCAGTGACCATCAAATGGTTTGGTTTGATATTACAGCTAAAGTGGAGAGCGGCCACTCAAAAATCAAAGTTCTGGATTTCAAGCGTGCTGACTTTAGTAAAATGGGGGAATACCTGAGGAAGGAGATGATGGGCTGGGAGGAAATACGAGAAGTGGAAGGACAGTGGTTCAGGCTGAAAGAAGCTATAAATAGGGCCATGAACCTTTATGTAAGGAAAGTAAATAAAAGCAAGAGAAAAAGGAAACCGATATGGTTCTCCAAGCAAGTGGCTGAGAAAATAAAGGCTAAAGAGTTGGCATTCCAGAAATACACAAAAACTAAAGAAAAGGAACACAAGGATGAAACTGAAAGAAGCCAAGAGAGAGATACGTCTGGCGAAAGCGCAAGCGGAAGAACAAATGGCTAGAAATGTAAGGAGGGGTGACAAAAATTTCTTCAGGTATATAAGTGAAAGGAGAATGACTAAAAAGGGAATTGTGAGACTAAAAGATACTGCGAATCGCTATGTGGATAATGATGAAGAAAAAGCAAATTTGCTAAATAGATACTTTTGTTCTGTTTTCACAGAAGAAAATCCTGGAGAAGGACCGCGATGGACTGCAAAAAGTACAAATGAGATTGAAGTGGATAGAGCACCGTTCACGGAAGAGAGTGTGTATGAACAGCTTGAAAAGCTAAAGGTAAATAAAGCCATGGGACCGGATGGGATCCACCCCAGGATATTGAGGGAGCTCAGAGAGGTTCTGGCGGGTCCTCTTAAAGATTTGTTTAACATATCCTTGCAGACGGGAGAGGTTCCGAGTGATTGGAGAACGGCGGAGGTGGTTCCTCTTCACAAGAGTGGTGATAGGGAAGAAGCTGGAAACTACAGGCCGGTAAGCCTCACTTCGATTATTGGAAAAGTAATGGAAGCGATGCTGAAGAAAAGGATAGTGAATTTCCTGGAAGCCAATAAGTTGCAAGATCCGAGACAACATGGTTTTACTAAAGGGAAATCATGCCAAACGAATCTCATTGAGTTCTTTGATTGGGTGACAGGAGAATTGAATCAGGGACGAGCTATGGACGTAATCTACTTAGATTTCAGCAAAGCTTTTGACACGGTTCCCCATAGGAGGCTCTTAAATAAACTGGATGGGCTGAAGATAGGACCCGAAGTGGTGAACTGGATTAGGAACTGGTTGACGGACAGAAGCCAGAGGGTGGTGGTGAATGGAATTCGCTCGGAGGAGGGAAAGGTGAGTAGTGGTGTGCCTCAGGGATCGGTGCTGGGACCGATTCTGTTCAATATATTTGTGAGTGACATTGCCGAAGGGTTAGAAGGTAAAGTTTGCCTATTTGCAGATGATACTAAGATCTGTAACAGAGTGGACACCCGGGAGGGAGTGGAAAACATGAAAAAGGATCTGAGGAAGCTAGAAGAATGGTCTAAGGTTTGGCAATTAAAATTCAATGCGAAGAAATGCAAAGTGATGCACTTAGGGAATAGAAATCCTTGGGAGATGTATGTGTTAGAATCTGATAGGTACGGACGGGGAGAGGGATCTTGGGGTGATAGTATCCGAGGATCTGAAGGCAACGAAACAGTGTGACAAGGCGGTGGCCATAGCTAGAAGGTTGTTTGGCTGTATAGAGAGAGGTGTGACCAGCAGAAGAAAGGAGGTGTTGATGCCCCTGTATAAGTCGTTGGTGAGGCCCCACCTAGAGTATTGTGTTCAGTTTTGGAGGCCGTACCTTGCGAAGGATGTAAAAAGAATTGAAGCGGTGCAAAGAAAAGCTACGAGAATGGTAAGGGATTTGTGTTACAAGACGTATGAGGAGAGACTTGATGACCTGAACATGTATACTCTGGAAGAAAGGAGAAACAGGGGTGATATGATACAGACGTTCAAATATTTGAAAAGTATTAATCCGCAAACGAACCTTTTCCGGAGGTGCGAAGGCGGTAGAACGAGAGGACATGAAATGAGATTGAAGGGGGGCAGACTCAAGAAAAATGTCAGGAAGTATTTTTTCACGGAGAGAGTAGTGGATGCTTGGAATGCCCTCCCCTGGGGAGGTGGTGGAAATGAAAATGGTAACAGAATTCAAACATGCGTGGGATAAACATAAAGGAATCCTGTTCAGAAGGAATGGATCCTAAGGAGCTTAGCCGAGATTGGGTGGCAGAGCCGGTGGCGGAAGGCGGGGATAGTGCTGGGCAGACTTATACGGTCTGTGCCAGAGCCGGTGGTGGGAGGCGGGGCTGGTGGTTGGAAGGCGGGGATAGTGCTGGGCAGACTTATACGGTCTGTGCCCTGAAGAGGACAGGTACAAATCAAAGTAGGGTATACACAAAAAGTAGCACATATGAGTTTATCTTGTTGGGCAGACTGGATGGACCATGCAGGTCTTTTTCTGCCGTCATTTACTATGTTACTATGTAGCAATATATATTTCCTTTGATAAAGATATTTATGATGTATTGGATATTATTAAACAAGGTTTAGACATTATGGAAGTATAGGCATCGACAATTAAACTAAAATTACATAGGGAAAACATTTAGGGGGTTGTTTATAGCGCTGTGGCCACTTTTGGTGTGGCAGTAAAATGGCCATAGTTGTCTATTTACCTGTAATGGCCATGTGCTAATTTCCCAATTAGTGCATTGCTATTTCTGCGGGAGCCCTTACTGCCACCTATTTATTAAGCAGTAAGAGCTCCCATGCCTTTCCTGCACTAATTGGACAGCGTGCGGCAATGTACTCGCACTACCTGATTAGTGCAGGGCACACCTACTCTCCATCTATAGACACCTCCTGCGCCAAAACATAAAGACTCTTTTTTAGCTAAAGGATTAGCACGCACTGATCGGCACACTGCTGTGGGACCTCTTAGCGTATCCTGCGGCAGTGCTTCCTGACGCACAGTAGGCATGCAAGAGGGCCTACCATGGCATACAAAAAGGGCCCCTAAATTTTGAGTTGTAATGAGTCCTTTTTGCCATACTTCTTATACAAGCTTTATAATCGATCATGCTGTTTATCCTTTGGAGTCTAATCTGAATATATTGGGAGTAATTATTGACCAACATTTAACTTTTGAACAGCAAGTATCTGCAGTTACAACTAAAATTTTTAGGATATTGTGGAAATTGAAGAAAATGAGAACCTTCTTCTTTACTGAGACATTCTGAGCCCTGGTGCAATCTTTAGTATTAGCTCAGGTTCATTACTATAATACAGTTTATGTTAGTTGTAAAGAACTAGTACTATGGCAGTGGTTCCTAAACCTGGTCCTGGAGGCACCCCAGCCAATCAGGTTTTCAGGATACCCACAATGAATATTGTGAGAACCCTCCAGGGTCACTTGAGGCGGGAGTTGGGGGAAGCTGTAGGAGGGCCCTACACCCTCTGGGGAATCTTCACTACAGGTACCAGAAATCCCAGTACCCTGGGGGTGGAGTTCCCAGAGGGCAGGGATTGGCTGACACTGGAAGAAGGAAGGGGGACTCCAACTCCCAGAGATCTCGGCAGGGAGAAAGGATTGCTGGGAAGGGGAGAAAAGAGGACTACAACTCCCAGAGATCTCGGAGGGGGGGGGGGGCTTTCGGAGAAGGAGGGAAAAGAGGACTGGAAGGCCCCAGGTGCAGAGCAGGTGGATGATGATTGGCTAATGGATACTAATCAAGAGGAGGGGAGTCAGCTGGTAGAATCTGGAGGGGAGGATATTATGGAGTGGGTGCCTGACAGTCAGGGAGAAGAGAGCGGTGGGGAACTTCAGCTCTAGCCTGAACGCCAAGAGGAGGTAAATTGCAAGCTGTGGTAGCTGCCTTTTTTCCCCAACTCAAAGGTCCTTGGAAGAGCATGTGCGAATGGCGCAGAGCAGTACAAGGGGAGAAGCAATAAGGGAAGGTGGGGACTGATGTCATGTTGAAACTGTGAAGGACTAAAGGTTTGAATTTTGAACATCCCTGAAGATAAATCTCCTCAAGAGGGACTGGGGCAATGTATTGTTTCTTTTTGGTTTTTCTTTATATTGAAGCTATTGAACCTGTACATATGTGAACTTTTGTGTTTTGGGACACCAATAAACCTCCTTATACCCTCGAAAGTGCAAGCGTGAAGATGCTATCTTGTCGTGTTGGAGGGCGCTCCGGGGCCAGGCTGGAGGAGTCTCGCTCTCTCTCCCTCACTGGAGACACGAGTATGGTGGATGTGTTTATCCTGGAGGAGATGAGAGGTGAGCTAAGCAGGAGCAGCCTGGGCCTACTACTGGAAGGTGGACCTGGATTTGTTGGATTTCCATGTGGAAGAGATTGGAGGGAAACTCATCTAAGGAGTCCACTGGAGAGAAAGGCCCAGATCCGGTAAAGTCAAGGGGAGATCACTGTATGGACCCCAAGGATCTAATCTCATTCATGACCCATCAATTCCAGAAACAAGAGCTGGCACAGAAGCTAATGGAGGAGTCTCTGGCTGCCTCCCGGGCCCAGCAGCAACCCCTATTGGATTTATTCCAGGACCTGTTGAAGAGCGGAGGCGGACCTCGGGAGCTGAATCCAGTGGTGGCCCCAGTAGGACCCGAGGGAGCCCAAGCTGCGGTAGGACCACCAAATCTTAACTGGCTTTCCTAGGGCAAGTTATCAGATACGGATGACATTGAAGATTACCTCGGGGCCTTTGAAAGGGTGGCCTCGGGAGCAGTGGGCGATTCATCTAGCACCCTCTCTCCCTCTCAGGGGAGGTGTTAGCAGCCTTCCAGAGTTTACTGCCAGGCGAGGTGACTGACTATGACAAACTGAAGGGGGCCATCTGGGACCGCTATGGTCTGAGCATTCAGACCTATAGGAGATTTCGGGAGTTCCGCTGGACAGAGGGAGAAATCCCCAGGGCTTTTGCGCAGCGCCTGATGGATCTGGCGAGGAAGAGAGGAAAACTGGGCACCAGTTGATGCATAACTTAGTCCTGGAACAATATCTGGAGGCTCTGCCCGGGGAAATGCGGGTGGACTTGGTGCGAAGAGGCTGTACCACTTTGGAGCAGGCTATTGTGAGTCTGGAGTGCTACCTAGAGTCTCAGCACCTGGAGGGGGTGGGGGCCCAGGGGCTGGGGAGAGGGGAACCCTGGACCCAGGGTTAGCCTTCGGAGACCACTGGTAGAGGAGGAGGGTAGAGAAAGATTCTGCTACCGGTGTGGTCAGAGGGGGCATATCAGAAAATATTGTGGTGAGCGCATGGGTTTGACCACCCACGCCCTGCAACCAGCAGCTCCTCGATATACTCAATGGGTTGAGGTGGAGGGGATTAGAGTGGAAGGACTGCTGGATTCCGGGGCGGACCAGACCATGGTGTCCCGCCGGTTGTGGGAGTGGATAAGGAAAAGGGGGGGGGGGGGGAAGTAGGGGTGCAGTCTTACAAAGGAGAAATAGGCATCCAACGTATTCATGGAGTTAGGACACAATATGGCCTTCACCAGGTACGGATCAAAGGACCCATCGGGACTAATCGGCTGGCTGTGGCTGTTCTGCAACGTCTGCCCCAGGAGCTGATATTGGGGAGGGATTGGGCTCCCTTTCCTCACTGTTTAAGGGAGAAAGAGGCTATGGTGACGACCAGGGCCCAGTGGGGGGGGGGGGGGCACAGGAAATGGATCCTGGGGTCTCACAGCTATTTCCCTTCCATGAAGACATTATAGCTCCCCCCCGGGAAGACAAGAAAGGATAGGGCCCATAGGAAGGACACTCCGAAAGAGCATAGGACGTGCTGGAGGATCTGGAGGAGTTAGGGGCCATCCCTACGAGTCTGGAGGCCCTTCAAGAGCAGTTCCCCTACTTCTCATGAGAACAAGACTCCGATCCCACTCTGAAATATGCCTGGGAGCAGGGGAAAGGGGGGAAGGGATATCCCAGATTTATAATAGAAAAAGGAATATTAATGCAGGTAGGCCCTAAGGGCAGGGAGGAGGGGTTGAGAAAGCAGATTGTGGTTCCTAGGGGCTTCTAGAGGTTGGTAATCCAATTAGCCCATGATCACCCTCTCTCTCTCTCTCTCTCTCTCTCGTGCATGCAAATCTATCTCATGAATATTCATTGTGGATATTCTGAAACGCTGATTGGCTGGGGTGTCTCCAGGACCAGATTTTGGGAAGCACTGTAATTTAAGAAACTTCAGACCTCACAGAACACCACAATCTCATGTTATGAGAGAGTATCACCATTATTGCAATCATTGCTTTGGTTGCCAATAAAGGCACAATCTGTATTTAAATTATATGTATTAATTTACCAAATATTATATGCCATGGCTCCAGATTATATGCAAGGTGTGGCAAAACTTCCCTTACGTAATGCTGTAATGGACTCTAGGGAATATCTTATCTTTCATATCCCCAGATGTAAGAAGCTAGTTTACAAATCAGTTTTCTCTGCTGGATTTGTGTATCTGGGAACTAAAAATGGTGTAACTCACTTCCTAAGGAGATCAGGTGTCAGAATAATTACATTTCTTTTTAGGAAACTTTTATTAATGGAAGGACAGTAGATTTGGTCTGCTATTTTAGACTATCTATATGATTCTGATATTCCATACTGTATTTTTACTGTTTCTGTATTTTATTTATGATATTGAATGTATGCCACATTGAACCGAAAATGTTTTTGGATAATGTGGGATACAAATGCTAATACATGAAAAAGAAAAAGAAGAAAAAATAGGTAGCAAGGAGTACCATTGTGAGGGCTTTGAAAGTCAAAATACCTATTTTAAATTGAATTCTATATCCTACTGGCAACCAGTGTAGATGGTAATGCAGAGGGGTGACAGAGACATTTCTTTTAGCTCAGCAGAGGAGCTGTGCAGCTGTATTTTGATGCAACTGAAGCAGTTTGAGATTGGCTTGGTTTATTCTTGCAAAAATTGCATTGCAGTACTCTAATCTGAATCTGACAAATACATGGTATAACATATGTAGCATTTGGAAATCCAGCAGACTTCTGACTGCCCTTATTTTCCATAGGACAAGGAAACACAATTTCACAGTGGAAGAAATGTGGGAGGAGAAGGAGAGTCAAGAGTCAAGTATTACTCCAAGATAACAAAAGTGATCTACAGTAGGGACAGAGGAATCAAACAGAATTGGGTCTAAATGTGGTATAAGAGAATGATCTGAAACCCAGCAAGCGGTTGTTTTTGTCTGGGTTGAGAACAAGTTGATTGTCTATTAATCACTGTGCTGCAGCTTTAAGATCAATTGTGCAATCATCTCTGTAGTAAACTAGAAGAATATCAACTGCATAATAACATGCACTGATGCCAAATGACTGGATTAGGGTTGCCAGTGGACTATAAAAAATATTGAACATGATAGTTGATAAGATTAAGCCTTGCGGAACACCACGGGATAGTAGATATGTGATGGAAGAAGAAGAGTTGAAAGAAGATATTGTAAATGTATGGTTTTGTAAAAAAGAAGAGAACCACTGCATCACTTGTCTGCCTATACCAGTGAGGATAGTCTGTGTAACAAGAGTGAGCGGTGAACTAAATCAAAGATGGCAGATATACAAAAAGTGCAATATAACTACTGTCCAATTTCCCCTGGATTTTGCTAAGAAGTGAGGTCATAATCATTTTGGTACTGTGACCATGTCTGAAAGCTGACTGATGAGGATAGAATACTGAAACACATGAGAGTAGTTGGTCATAAATATGCCTCCTTAGTGAAAAAAAATCTTTTTTTCTAAAGAGAAAAAACTTTGTTCTGTTCGTAGTTTGATTTTGAGTCAGATTCATTTTGTCTACTGGTACAAGTTCTTCTTTTTTCATAATTGAATTATTGTAATTTTGTTTATTTGGGATGCTCTAAATCTCAACTAAAAAGAATCCAAATTGTTCAGAACACTGCGTACGTCCGATATTTGGTTTAACCAAATATGATCATATTTCACTTTACTATAGCAAACTTTATTGGTTGCCTTTTGAGGCTAGAATCTTGTTTAAACTGGCCAGCTATTTATATAAAGTTTTACACAGCCTAGCCCCAACTACCTACATTTGCACTTTGAGGCCCTCATGATCAAACCCTGGCACTATTTTAGATAGCGCTCTAGAAATAGCGCTGTTCCAACACCGTAGTAACACGGTGTAGCGTTATGGCATGATCAGAACTTAATACAGGCAAAAATATGCAGCGGTGTAGCGGCGCTAATGACAGCGTAGTCAAATGAAGCTAAGTAGCCGGGACGCATGCGCACTAATGTAACGTGCAAATCAGATGCGCTAGTCAACGAACAGCACGCATGTGCATAGGGGGTGGTTGTCGTTTTGGCGTAAAGTGTGTTAAACTGTAAAACATTGGTTGTCCGTTTATCGCGGTGGGTATGTATTTTTGTCTCCTTTATAGGGGCTGCATTTTATTTAAATTTATTTTACATGTAATTTACAATCGTGCATAGGATCCAACTGTTCAAAATTAATGGGGTGTGCTAAACCCAGTGGAAATAACCCCTCCCTGGACACATACAAGGAATGTTTTCAATATTGGGGGTGCCCAAGCACCCACAAAACCCAGTTGGCTCCCGGAACAATGCGTGCTCTGATGTTTCCACCTTGCACTTCCGGCCCATGTGGAGGAAAGAAGAGGAAATGACCTTTTCGGGGGGGGGGGGGGGTGTTCTGATGGGACATGCCTCACAAGAATGCCAGCTAGGACCTGGCGTTATTCTGCGGCACTGTTTCGCAGCATAGCGCATTTCGACAACTCTGTTCATGAGGCGCTAGTTTTTGATCATCCGGGAGGAATAGAAAAGGAGCTCATTTACATGAGATTGATTAAATTTTAATGACTTGTGCGCTAGTGCCTGGCACGCTTGCAGTTTACGGCAGTAATCACGTTGATCATCCCACGTTGTTAAAAGCGTGAGCAAAAAAGGCGATAATGGGCTTGCGCGCTCGCGTTGACTTTTGATCATGAGGGCCTCAGTTTGCAGCCTGTGTTAAATCTGGGAGGACTATTTCTAATCATTTGATTTCATTCCCTTCACCCAAGGGTAAAAAGATGCTAGAATTCACCTTAGTATTTCAAGCTGCTCAGCACTGGAAAGAGCTTGATCAGATATTTTTGACTTCTGATTCATATATGATGTTTAAAAGAAAGATAAAAACTTCACTGTTCCAGAAATTGATTCGGTTTTTTCTCTTTTAATTATATCCCAGAGGTTTGCTCTGGTTTGACTTGCTTTGTTATCCGCTTTGAACTGCAAGATATTAGTGGGATATAAGCTTGCATGCTGTGATATGGTATGGCAAATTGGAAATCGGATGGTAGTTTGCGGGGGGAGCTGGGATCAAGAGTGTTTTTTTGAGGATTGGTCTCTCCACCGCTGATTTCCAATATGAAGGAACAGGCCTGGATGTAACCAATAGGGAGCAGTCCCAAAGAGGGCTCTTTTCAGCCACTTTGGAGGAATAAGGTCAAGGGCACATGGGGCCATGTCCATAGAGGACAGAGTCTGTGAAACACTGTGAAGCGACAGTACGTTAAATGAGTTCCAGGAAGAGGTAACTGAAAAGGACAGGGTGTGATTCTTGACCAGGGGAAAACTTGAATGTAGATCATTAATCTTTGAACAAAAGAATTGCACTTGGCAATCTGGGGATGGAGTATTCTTGGAATGTTTCAAGATGTTGCGCTTGGGTTCTGTTAATTGAGCAAAAGGAGCAAAAAGCTTTCTTCCCTAGATTTATGGAAGATTTGATTAGGTTAGTCAGACAGAGGTTTATAGACTAACGTGTTACTTTAGATAAGATTATATCTTTAGCGTAAGGAAAATGCCGAGCTCCTAAATTAGCCTCCTAAATTTGTGTCCTATTTTCAGCCAAACTTAGCAGAATAACTTTTCAGCTAAAAATTTATCCTAAAATGTTACGCTCATAAATTCAAGCCTGCCATTAATTTGCCTAGATTTATAAGCCTAATTTATGAGGCTAATACTGAAAATCAGTGCTAAGCTCCTAACTTCTTTGCCCTGCCCTAAATTCATCCCTGTTGCCACCTACTTTTTATGCTCCTAAATTTAAGGGGCCCTTTTACTAAAGGGCTGCCGTGAGGTAACCTGGAGCTACTGCTGACCCAAAGCAGGTGCCGGTGGTTGTCAGCTCCCAGCATGCGCCATTTCTGGCACTACAGAAAATCAGGTCTGATTTTCTAGCGCAGGGGTTTTCGGGTGGCAGTAAGTGCTTCTCTCTGAAATGGCCACACGGCAAGTGCGAACTTACTGTATGGCCATTTCTTTTTTCTTTTAACTTTTTATCCACTGCAGCGCAGGACCTCTTTTACCGCAACTTAGTAAAAGGGCCCCTAAGAGTTAAATGAAATTTTGAGTAAAAATGTATGCAGTCAGCTCTAGTAAATTTTCAAAAAGACTTATATAAGAACATAACTCGCAGAGTTAGGAGCCAAGGGGGCTCATTTTCAAAACAGAAAAATGTCCAAAAAGTGGCACAAAGCAGCATTTGAACTTTTTTTCCCCCCAAAACATACAAACAGCTATTTTCAAACCCCATTTAAAGATGTTTTTCTAAGCAGTTCATCTGAAGTGTGTCCAAATCACAAGGGGGTATGTTGGGGGTGGGCTGGAAGTGGGATTTGGGCTTTCCTAGCACTTGGACGTTTTTCTGCCATAATGGAACAAAGCAAAACCGTCCAGGGCTAAAATCTAGATGTTCTGGGCTAGATCTCTTTTAATAATGACTAAGTCACAAAAAGGTGCCCCAAATGACTACTGGAGGGATTAAGGCAAGACTCCCTCTTACTCTCCAGTAGTCACTGACCCCCCACCCACCTCTCAAAGATGTAAAAGAAACAGTACATGCCAGCCTCTATGACAGCTTCAGATGTTATGGCCAGTCCTATTAGAGCAGTAAGCAGGTCCCTGGAGTAACCCAGTAGTCAGTGCAGTGCACTGTAGAGAAGGGGACCCAGGCCCATAACCCACTCTAACGGTTTCACTTGTGGTACAAAATGTGAACCCTCCAAAACCCACCAAAAACCTACTGTACCTGCAGGCATAAGGGCTATTGTACTGATGTACATTTGGGTACAGTAGGTTTTTGGTGGGGGTTGGAGGGCTCACTATACAATATAAGGGAACAATGGCGAGATGTGTCTACTAAGAATGCTGCCCTCCCCCAACCAATACTCCCAATGACTTGATTTTGAGCATTGTTTACTTGGATTTTTTTTTTTAAATGGTCCAACAAGAGAGATGAATTGAGCACAATAACATCTAGCAAATGGCCATGTTTAAAAAAAAAAAAAAAGATGTTGTTCCGGTTCGAAAAAGACCTTGTTCGCTACTGGATTTTTGGATGTTTTCCGCGAAACGTCCAAAGTCGGATTTAGATGTCATATCGAAAATGCTCCTCCACATCCTTTGAATATTGGGCCCATTATGGTAAAAAAAAAAATTTAAGGCGAAAAGACATCCTGTAATATCGATGTAAAAACAAATTCTGGCACATTAATACACATGCTTCTCAGCAAAGAATTGTTAAAAAGAGGAAATCAATATTCTAATTTGTGACCAGAATAGTATCACTTTGATTCCTATGTGATGGAAGGAAAGCAAAGATACATACCTGTAGCAGGTATTCTCCGAGGACTGCAGGCTGATTGTTCTCACATTTGGGTCGACGTCCGCGTCGGCCCAGGAACCGGCATTTTGCAAGCAAAATATAAAAAAAGTCTTGCCAGAGTCTTCTGGCGCGCATGCGCGGACCGATTTCCCGCCTGTCGTGTGAACGCATTCCTCAGTTAAATCAAAAGCATAAAAAGAAACAATAACAACTCCAAAGGGGAGGTGGGGGGGGGGGGGGGGGGGGTTGTGAGAACAATCAGCCTGCTGTCCTCGGAGAATACCTGCTACAGGTATGTATCTTCACTTTCTCCGAGGACAAGCAGGTTGCTTGTTCTCACATATGGGGTATCCCTAGCAACCAGGCTCACTCAAAACAACGAACATTGGTCAATTGGGTCTCGCAACGGCGAGGACATAACAGAGATTGACCTGAAACCATAAACAATTAACTGAGAGTGAAGCCTGGAACAGAACAAAAATGGAGTTGGATTCTAAACCCTGAACAGATTCTGCAGCACCAACTGCCCAAACCGACTGTCGCATCGGGTATCCTGCTGAAGGCAGTAGTGAGATGTGAATGTGTGGAATGATGACCACGTTGCAACCTTGCAAATCTCCTCAATGGAGGCTGACTTTAAGTGAGCCACTGACGCAGCCATGGCTCTAACATTATATAAGCCATGACATGGCCCTCTAAAGACAGCCCAACTTGGGCATAAGTGAAGGAAATGCAATCTGCTAGCCAATTGGATACTGTGCATTTTATTTATTTATTTATTTATTTATTTGTATCCCACGTTTTCCCACCTATTTGCAGGCTCAATGTGGCTTACAATTTTCTGTCATGGTAATATATATAGAACATGAATGCTAAATGAACAGTCGGGGGAAAAAAAGGGAAAATATACAAATGATTTCACATATTAAACATGGATTGCATATTAAAATTAAACAATACGGTATAGGGAGAGTAATCCTATTGTTAAGTAAATGATGGTGAATTACAGTTCCAATTAAAAGGCTTTATGGTATGTCGTATTAAAGAGATGTGTCTTCTGTGCCTTACGGAAGTTAATTAGGTTGTGAATTATTTTCAGGTCCAATGGTAGAGCATTCCACATTTGTGAACTCAAGTATGAAACGCTGGATGCATGTATTAATCTATATTTTAGACCTTTACAGCTGGGGAAGTGAAGATTTAGGAATGTGCGTGCCGATCTTTGTTTTTCCAAATATAAGTCTGGCTGCAGTGTTTTGGGCAGTTTGAAGTTTTCTGATGATTTGTTCTTTACAGCCAGCAAGAAGACCATTACAATAGTCTAAATGACTCAGTACCATTGATTGTACTATATTTCGAAAGATTCCCCTGGGGAAGAAAGGTTTAATTCTTTTGAGTTTCCACATTGAGTGAAACATCTTCCTTGTTGTATTCTTCACATGACTTTCCAGTGTGAGATTCCGATCAATGGTGACTCCGAGAATTTTCAGTGTATCTGAAATGGGAAGGGTAAAGTTTGGTGTGGTTATAGCAGTGAAGTTATTAGTATTATATTGTGATGTAAGTACAAGACACTGAGTTTTCTCTGCATTTAGTTTCAATTGAAATGCATCCGCCCAAGAGTGCAGCTTGGAAGCTATGATTAATGTTATTAGTGATTTCTTTTAAATCACGTTTAAACGGGATGTAAATCGTGACATCATCTGCATATATGTATGGATTTAGACCTTGATTGACTAACGACTTGGCCAGCGGTGTCATCATTAGGTTGAAGAGGGTTGGCGAGAGTGGGGACCCTTGGGGAACACCGCACCCGGTTGTCCATGAAGCTGACATACTCGACTTAGATATCACTTGGTAAGTTCTTGTAGTTAGGAAGCCTTTGAACCAGTTTAAAACGTTACCTCCAATTCCGAAGTATTCTAGGATATATAGTAAAATTTTATGACTTATCATGTCAAATGCACTAGACATATCAAATTGCAGGAGGAGTATGTTGTTCCCAGTAGCAATTGCTTGTTTAAATTTGTTTAAAAGAGTAATTAGTACTGTTTCAGTACTGTGATTGGAACGGAATGCTGATTGAGAGTCATGGAGAATGGAAAATTTATTTAAGTAATCAGTTAGTTGTTTTGTAACCATGCCTTCCATTAGTTTGGTTACAAGAGGGTTTGATGCCACTGGGCGATAGTTAGTCAGGTCATTACCGTAGTACTTTTCTTTGAGTCATTAGGTATGGGGGTAAGCAGTGCTTTTTTTGTAGAAAAAAAGGTGCCGGTACTCATTATGGGCGGGGTCACCACATATGGCTCCACCCCTATGATGGCCACACCCACATTAACCACACCCCCTATACCAGCCATGGCGCATATAAACAGACTTCATTGAAAATATTATAGTACTATAGGAGAAAAAAATAACGTGATTTTTTTTCATGATAAATAATCTCTGTAAGCTCTTACAGCTCCAGTATACCCAGTTCAAAGTAAGACAGCCAATGTAAATTCTCAAATTGGACATATTACAAACACTAAAATGAAAATAAAATGATTTTTTTCTACCTTTGTTGTCTGGTGACTGTTTTTCTTTCCATATTGGTCCCAGTCTGTGATTCTGCTTTCCTTTGTTTTCGCTTAACTCTTCTGTGCCATTTGTCATTTTTGTCTCCTTTTTCTTTGCTTTCTTCAATATTTTTCAGGCTCTCTCTCTGTCCACATTTAATTCATTCTTACTATCCATTCTTTAATTTCCTTCATCTACCTGTGGCTTTTCATCTTTTCCTCACCCTTGTTCTCCCCATGCCCCTTCCTCTTATTCTCCAGTCTTTCTCTATTCCCCTTTTCCATCCAGTAGCACTGCTTTCTCTCCCCATCCTTCCAGTGTCTCCCCTATTTCTTTCTGCATTCTTCCATCCAGCGTCTTCCCTCTTTCTCTCCCCATCCTTCCGTTTTCCCTCTCTCTCTCCCCATCCTTCCATCTGTTTTCCCCCTCTCTCTCCCCATCCTTCCATCTGTTTTTCCCCCTCTCTCTCCCCATCCTTCCATCTGTTTTCCCTCTCTCTCCCCATCCTTCCATCTGTTTTTCCCTCTCTCCCCAATCCTTCTATCTGTGTTTTCCCTCTCTCTCCCCATCCTTCCATCTGTTTTTCCCCTCTCTCCCCAATCCTTCCATCTGTTTTTCCCTCTCTCTCCCCATCCTTCCCTCTGTTGGTTTCCCTCTCTCTCCCCAATCCTTCCCTCTCTGTTGGTTTCCCTCTCTCCCCAATCCTTCCCTCTGTTGGTTTCCCTCTCTCTCCCCAATCCTTCCCTCTGTTGGTTTCCCTCTTTCCCGAATCCTTCCCTCTGTTGGTTTCCCTCTTTCCCCAATCCTTCCCTCTGTTGGTTTCCCTCTCTCCCCAATCCTTCCCTCTGTTGGTTTCCCTCTTTCTCTCTCCCCCCAATCCTTCCCTCTGTTGGTTTCCCTCTTTCCCCAATCCTTCCCTCTGTTGGTTTCCCTCTTTCCCTCTCTCCCCAATCCTTCCCTCTGTTGGTTTCCCTCTTTCTCTCTCTCCCCAATCCTTCCCTCTGTTGGTTTTCCCTCTCTCCCCAATCCTTCCCTCTGTTGGTTTTCCTCTCTCCCCAATCCTTCCCTCTGTTGGTTTTCCTCTCTCCCCAATCCTTCCCTCTGTTGGTTTCCCTCTTTCCCTCTCTCCCCAATCCTTCCCTCTGTTGGTTTCCCTCTTTCCCTCTCTCCCCAATCCTTCCCTCTGTTGGTTTCCCTCTCTTCCCAATCCTTCCCTCTGTTGGTTTCCCTCTTTCTCTCTCTCCCCAATCCTTCCCTCTGTTGGTTTCCCTCTCTCCCCAATCCTTCCCTCTGTTGATTTCCCTCTTTCCCTCTCTCCCCAATCCTTGCCTCTGTTGGTTTCCCTCTTTCCCTCTCTCCCCAATCCTTGCCTCTGTTGGTTTCCCTCTTTCCCTCTCTCCCCAATCCTTCCCCCCCCCCCCCCGCGACACTCTGGGCGAGTCCTGCACTTAGTTTTTTTTTTTAAGACTCAGAACGTGCGAACGATGCAGCCGGCAGCGATTGAAAGAGGCTGTCTGGGCTGGCGTCTGCGTCGGAGCTTCCCTCAACCTCTGCGAGTCCCGCCTTCGTTGTTACAACTTCCTGTTTCGCGGGACTCGCGGAGGGTGAGGGAAGCTCCGACGCAGACGCCAGCCCAGACAGCCTCTTTCAATCACTGCCGGCTGCATCGTTCGCGCGTTCTGAGTCTTAAAAAAAAAAAAACTAAGTGCAGGACTCGCCCGGAGTGTCGCGGGGAGGGGGGACGGGCAAAAAAAGGTGCCGGTACGCCGTACCGTTGCGTACCGGCACAAAAAAAGCATTGGGGGTAAGTAAGATATTTCCTTTACCCCTAGGGAAGAATCCATTTTGCAGCATAAAATTTAAATTTATTGTAAGTTCTGATATAAATTGTTGAAGGGCAGTTTTTATAAGGTAATTTGGACATACGTCTAGTTTGCAATGGGATTTGGCGAATCTATTAATTGCTCAAAAGGTGGTATCATCCGAGAGGGTGTCAAAATTAGTCCATGTTCGATCAGCTGGATGTTCATCAGGGCGTGGGTCTAACCAGTCGAGGAATTTGACATAGTTGATGTTGTTAATTGGTAACGTAAGTCGTAACTTTACAATTTTCTCTTTGAAGTACTTCGCCAGATTAACTGCTGATGGTGCGTCAACACTGTTTGAGGTAACCGGTTTAGTATCTAGTAATTTGTTCACAAGCTGGAAAAGTTTATGTGTATCCTTATAGTCTGACCCTATTTTGGTTCTGTAATATGTTCTTTTGGTTTGTCTAATGGAATATTTGTATTTTCTCTGCAGTTGTTTCCAAGCATTGAATGTTGAGTCATCTTTCTTTTTATTCCATGCTCGTTCTAATCTTCTAACTTGTGCCTTTAATTTTTTTTAATTCTTCGTTAAACCAAGGCAATGAGTTCTTCCTTCGTGATGTTCTAGTTTTCAATGGAGCTATATTATTTAATATAATTTCACATCTGTTGTCCCATTCTAAAAGGAACTGGTATGATTCTGCTTGTGCTGACCATTCATTATTATAAAAAAAATTGCCAAAACATTAATGGGTCAATTTGGCCTCTCGTGGTATAGGTTAGTCGTTCTTGGCTATGTTGTATTTCTTTTTTTCGCCATTGGAGGGAGACGTTTAATTTGTAGTGGTCAGACCACAGTGTGGGAGTCCATTTTGTAGTAGTTAGTGTAAAATTTGAGTCTGAGGAGAATCTGTGTGAGATAATGTCTAGAGTGTGTCCTTTCCCTCCTGTTGGGATCAAAAGAAACAAACAACTGGGCAGACTGTCTAAAGGGCTTTGTCCGCTTCACGTAAAAGGCCAATGCTCTCTTGCAGTCCAAGGTGTGCAAACTGCTTTTGCCAGGGTGGGTATGAGGAAAGAGAAAGAAAGTTGGCAAGATAAATGACTGGTTCAGATGGAACTCCGACACCACCTTTGGCAGGAACTTGGGGTGCGTGTAGAGGACTACTCTGTTGTGATGGAATTTGATATAAGGTGCATGCACTATCAAGGCCTGAAGCTCACTGACTCTAAGAGCTGAAGTAACAGCCACCAAGAAAACGATCTTCCAGGTCAAGTACTTCAGATGGCAGGAATTCAGTGGCTCAAAAGGAGCTTTTATCAGCTGGGTGAGAACGATGTTGAGATCCCATGACACTGGTGGATGTTTGACAGGGGGCTTTGACAAAAGCAAACCTCTCATGAAACGAACAACTAAAGGCTGTCCAGAGATAGGCTTACCCTCTACACGGCGATGATAAGCACTAATCGCACTAAGGTGAACTCTTACGGAGTTGGTCTTGAGACCAGACTCTGACAAGTGTAGAAGGTATTCAAGCGAGGTCTGTGTAGGACAAGAAAGAGGATCTAGGGCCTTGCTGTCACACCAAACGGCAAACCTCCTCCATTTGAAAGAGTAACACCTCTTCGTGGAATCTTTCCTGGAAGCAAGCAAGACTTGGGAGACACCCTCTGAAAGACCCAAGGAGGCGTATTCTAAGCTCTCAACATCCAGGCCGTGAGAGCCAAAGACTGGAGGTTGGGATGTAGAAGCGACCCCTTGTTCTGAGTGATGAGGGTTGGAAATCTCTACGGTTCTTCAGAGGACAACTCCAGAAGAAAAGGGAACCAAATCTGACGTGGCCAGAAGGGTGCAATCAGGATCATGGCTCCGCAGTCTTGCTTGAGTTTCAGCAAAGTCTTCCCTACTAGAGGTATGGGAGGATATGCTTACAGAAGGCCTGTCCCCCAATGTAGAAGAAAGGCATGTGATGATAGTCTGTCGTGGGCCTGAAGTCTGGAACAGAACTGAGGGAACTTGTGATTGATATGAGTGGCAAAAAGATCCCACGCTTGGAAGATTTTGCGGACTTCGCCCATGTTCAGCGACCACTTGTGAAGTTGCATTATCCTGCTCAACCTGTCGGCCAGACTGTTGTTTACGCCTGCCAGATAAGTGGCTTGGAGAAACATGCCGTGACGGCGAGCCCAAAGCCATATCTGGACGGCTTCCTGACACAGAGGGTGAGATCCGGTGCCCCCCTGCTTGTTGGTGCAATACATGGCAACCTGATTGTCTGTCTGAATTAAAATGATTTGGTTGGACAGCCGATCTCTGAAAGCCTTTAGAGTGTTCCAGATCGCTCTTAATTCCAGGAGGTTGATCTGCAGACCTTTTTCCTGAAAGGACCAGGCTCCCTAAGTGTGGAGCCCATCTACATGAGCTCCCCACCCCTGGAGAGATGCATCCATCGTCAGCATTTTTCGTGGCTGAGGAACTTGGAATGGTCGTCCCATGGTCAAATTGGATCGAATCGTCCACCAGTGGAGAGAATTCTGAAAGCCTGTGGACAGTTGGATGACATCCTCTAGATCCCCCGCAGCTTGAAACCACTGGGAAGCTAGGGTCCATTGAGCTGATATCATATGTAGACGTGCCATGGGCGTGACATGAACTGTGGAGGCAATGTGCCCCAGAAGTCTCAACATCTGCCGAGCCATGACCTGGTGAGATGCTCGAAACATGGACACCAGGGAAGATAAGCTTGAGCTGTCTGAGTGTTCAACAGGGTTCCAATGAATTCCAATGCTTGGACTGGGGTGAGATGGGAATTGGGATAATTTATGACGAACCCCAGTAGCTCTAGCACCCGAATAGTCATTTTCATGGACTCCAGAGCACCCTCTTCGTTGAGATAAGGAAACACATGCACTCCCAGTCTGTGTAGCGACACTGCGACTACAGCTAGGCATTTGGTAAACACTCTGGGCGCAGACGCCAGACCAAAAGGCAGTACACGGTACTGAAAGTGCTGTGTTCCCAGCCGAAATCAAAGATACTTCCTGTGAGCTGGAAGTATCGAGATGTGTGTGTAAGCATCCTTTAAGTCCAGAGAGCATAGCCAATCATTTTCCTGAATCATGGGAAGAAGGGTGCCTAGGGAAACCATCCTGAACTTTTCTCGGACAAGAAATTTGTTCAGGGCCCTTAAGTCTAGGATGGGACACATCCCCCCTGTTTTCTTTTGCACAAGGACGTACCTGGAATAGAATCCCAGCCCTTCTTCCCCTGGTGGAATGGGTTCGACAGCTTGTGCCTTCAGAAGGGCGGAGAGTTCCTCTGCAAGTACCTGTTTGTGCTGGGAACTGTAAGAATGAGCTCCCGGAGGACAATTTGAAGGTTTGGATTCCAGATTGAGGGTGTATCCTGACTGGACTATTTGAAGAAACCACCGGTCGGAGGTTATGAGAGGCCACCTTTGGTGAAAAAATATCAACCTCCCCCCAACCGGAAAGTTGTCAGGCACGGACAGTTTTACTGAGGCTATGCTGAACTGGAGCCAGTCAAAAGCCAGAGACCTCACCACAGGCGAAGGGCCAGATACCGCTGCAGCAGACGGTACGGAAGGTGCAAGCATCCCTGACACCGAAGCAGACTGGCACAGCAACCCTTTCAGAAGCTCTGGAAGCAGGACCCTGATGCGCTTGTCGAGAACCTCCGTCAGACAAGGCCGCGGGGTCAGTAAAGGAGCCGGTGGCAGAATCTGTCAAGGCTCGGGAGCAGGTACCGGGCTGCTAGACCGACGCATTGGCACCTCTTGAATAGAGAATCCCTCGACGCCCCGGAGCTCCCAGCACTGTGTGTCGAAGGAGAATGATGACGGTGCTTCTTTGCCTTCGCTCGACGCCTGTCATCAAGACTCCTCGGTACCGATGAGGAAGACGTGGAATCCTCATGTCTCCTCGGGGCCGGGTCCGACAAAGGTTGGTCCCGGGGGGGGCCTGCATAACAGGAGGCCTCGAGACAGGTGGAGACCCACTTGATGCCTCACTGCTCCCAGCACGAGTTCGTTGCTCTGCAGTCATTACCTTCGCTCCCGATGTCAATGCGTCCCTCGATGTCGACGCCGCCGACCTCGGTACCGATTTCAATGTCAACGTCGAAGGACCGGACCAAGCCCCTTGGGCTTCTCAAGACGCTTGAGTCCATTTCTTCATGCGAAGACATAGACTACAAGCAGCTGGGCTATGGTTGGGCCCAAGGCACTGCATACACCAGGCGTGGGTATCAGTACCTGAGATGGTCCGGTTGCACCGAGTACAACATAAGTGTTGGATTATTTGTAGTAAATAATTAGCAGATTTTAGTACACACAGCTTCAGCTTTAGAAATGTTAATTTCTTTCTTCATCTCTCTCTCATTCACCCCTGAATAATTCACTGCTGAGTCACTTTAAAGTTGAAGTAACAAAACATCTGTTTACTCACAGTTTGTAGTTAGATTATAATCAGACAGGCTTATATATACATATTACTATACATTTGTCTTATCAGCTCCTTCCATGTGCTTAGATGGTAATGGATGCTCACACCACCATAGATCCTCTCAGGTTAGGAGAGATCATGAGCTCCATGTGCTCCATGTGCTGCATGTGCTGCATCTAACCCCCACAGGAAGTTGCATAGCTGTGTGACCTCTCTAAGTAATTCACATCAGAGGTCACAGAGTAATCACAGAGAAATAATAGGTGACAGGCAATGCATGTAAAATACAATAAATTCCAACAAACCCCTTCTCATGCATAACTGTCATGCAATTATTTATTCATACAAAGTCCAAGCTTTATACGCAGATTCACAAAATGTTCTCTGGGTAACGGTTTGGTCATGATGTCAGCTGTCATCTCACTGGTGTGACAATAGTGTAGACTGATGACCCCTTCTTTTGCCAACTCTCGCACGTTGTGGTATTTCGTTGCGATGTGCTTGGTGCGTGACTGAACCTTGTCATTCTGTGACAGTCGGATGCAGCTCTGATTATCTTCCATTATCTGGATTGGTCTCTGTTCAGCTATACCAAAATCCAGCATAAGTTTTTCAATCCACATCAGTTCTCTGCACGCTTCCGATACAGCCACATATTCAGCTTCTGTAGAAGACAGACTCACAATACTTTGTTTATGACTGGCCCATGAAATTTGTACATTTCCATACATAAACACATATCCACTTGTGGATTTATAATCAGAATGATCCCCTGCCCAATCTGAATCACAGTAACATATTAGTTTTGGATTACTATTGGCTGAAATCTTTAATTTACAATCAATGGTACCCTTTAAATACCTTACCATCCTTTTAACTGCAGTCCAATCTGATTTGGTAGGTGAGCTGACCCTTCTGCTCAAAATTCCTACTGCATTTGCTATATCAGCCCTGTATGTGGTAGCTAGATATAAAAGCTTACCTATGGCTGATCTATATTGGATGTTATCTGGTAAAGGTTCTCTTACTGTTTCATCCTTCAGAAAATCAGTGATCATGGGAGTGCTTACAACTTGGACATCTTGCATACCTAAACTTTCAATAAGCTCATTTATTTTCTGCTTCTGGCTTAGAAGATAAGAACCATCATTTTGTTTCTCAATTTCTATACCAAGATAGTATGACACATTTCCAAGTTCTTTTATCTCAACATTGTGGTTTAAACACTTTACAATGTCCTTGTACTCTTGCTCACTTTTGCTTGCAATGAGCAGATCATCAACAAAAGCTAAAATGTATGCATATTGTCCATTTCTGCACCTAGTGTACAAGCATTTATCTGCTTCACCTTGCTTAAATCCTAAATTTGTCAATATTTCATGCAATTTATCATTCCAACATTTTGCACTTTGCTTTAATCCATAAAGACCTTTGTTTAATTTACACACTAGCTGTCTTTGTTTTGTATTTATGAAACCTGTTGGTTGTTCCATGTACAAGTCTTCAGTTATATCTCCATGAAGAAACGCTGTTTTCACATCAATGTGTTTGACTTGCATGCCTTTTGAGACTGCAATGCTCAGAAGTGTTCTGATTGTCGTGTGTTTCACTACAGGTGCAAACACTTCATCAAAATCTTCTCCATATTTTTGAAGATATCCCTTTGCGACTAGTCTGGCTTTATACCTTTCCACTTTTCCTTGTGCATTCCTTTTTAACTTGAATACCCATTTGCATCCTATAGCTTTCTTGCCAGGAGGTAATTTTGTAAGAATCCAAGTATTATTTTTATCCAATGCATCAATTTCTTCTTGTGCAGCTTTATGCCATTCAGCAGCTTCTTCTGCTGGCATTTTCTCAATCTCATCCCATGTTAAGGGCTCTTGAGCTTCTGCTGACTTTGTTAGGTAAGACAGTCTTAGGGGTGGAACACCTTTGTTTTCCCTGGATGAGCGTCTGACAACAGGTTGGTCTGACCTTTCCGCATCCTCTAAATCTGAGAGTTCTTCTCCAATTGATTCCCCTTCTCCAACTGTACTGTCCTCTTCAATGATCCTTTCTGTGTCTGCTTCCTCTGCCTGTTCCTCGTTAGATACAGGTGAGTTGCTTTCAGACATCTGCCTTGGTATGGCATTTATATACACTGGCATGTCTATTATGGTTCTAGTTTCATATTCTGGATGATAAGGCTCATCTGGGATAATCCAGCCTTTATCAACCCTTTTGTTTTCATCAAAATATGTAACATGTCTTATGCCAACAATGCCAGTTTTCAGATTCAAAATTCTATATCCTTTGTGTCCTGGAGTATAGCCAACTAAAATGCCCCTTTCTGTTGTGGAATCCAGCTTATGCCTTCTTTGCTTTGGTATATGAGCATATGCTGTACTTCCAAATGTTCTTATGTGTGTCAGGTTTGGCTTCCTACCATGCCATGTCTCATGTGGTGTGCGCTCAGCGCCTTTAGTTGGCATTCTGTTTTGTAGGTACACTGCTGTGAGAATGGCTTCCCCCCATAGTCTTTTAGGGAGATTGCTATCTGACAGCATACATCTGGTCATTTCCACAAGTGACCTAAATTTTCTCTCTGCAACAGAATTTTGCTCTGGTGTATAAGCTACTGTTGTGATATGCTGAATGCCTTCTTGTTCTAGAAATGTGCGCATGCTTTGTGAAGTGAACTCACCACCATTGTCGGTCTGAAGAACCTTTGGTTTTCTTTCAAATTTATTGCTCACCATGGCTACGTATTTCTTCAGCATGTCTGTGACTTGACTTTTTTCTTTCAGCAAATAGGCCACACAATATCTAGAGAAATCATCCAAGAATATTAGCACAAATCTGTTATTTCCCAATGATGGGATATTAAACGGTCCACATAAGTCACTGTGTATTAAGTCCAGCACTTTATTACTCCTATTTCCTGTGTATGCAGGAAATGAGGGTCTCACACCTTTTTGAGTAACACAGTCTATGCATTTCTCCATATTACCAGCATCTGCACTTATCTGAATGCCGGTGGCCAGTTGCTTACTGTAAAGATCCTGGATCACCTTAAAATCACGATGTCCCAGGCGGCGGTGCCAGATTTCCAGACTACATTTACCATCATTCTTCCTTACTTGCGCCATATGTGAGGCTTCACCTGAAATGTTCAGCTTATAAACATCATTATGCATAAAAGCTTCAGCATACACTTCATCATTTTTAGAGATTGTGCACTTACTGTTTTCAAAATGAATCACAAATCCCTTCTTATCTAATGTAGATACACTAAGCATATTGCAAACTGCTTGGGGAATATACAAGACATCACTTACAGGAATTTCTTTAACTTCATTAGACACTTTGCATTTTAAGAATCCAATACCTTTTGCTTGGATCTTAGCAGTCCCTGCGTTTGCAGTTTTAAGAATACCTTCTTCTGGACACATTTCCTGAAAGAAATTCTTACAATTGGTTAAATGGCATGTGCTCCCCGAATCCAAAATCCAAGTACTTTCATTTGAATTATTATTTACCATAGTCAAAGATTTTTCTGCCATTAGAAAGCCCTTGTGTTTATCTTTGTCCTTCATACATTTCCTGGTTTGAAAATTCTTTAGTTCCATTGGCTTAGGTGAGCTAGAGGGAGTGTTTTGTGTTTCCTTACACCATTTAGATACATGTCCCTCCTTTCCACATGAGTAGCAAATCAGCTTGCCCTTGGGTGGAGTTTTCCCATAGCTCCGCCTTCCTCTGTTCTTTGCCAAGAAACTTGTTTCATTTCTCTCTGACTGACTTTGAGAACACATCTCCTCAGAATCATTTATTATGCATTCCTGCCTTAGTTTTGATGTTGCCTGTTCAAAAGATTGCCCTTCAATGGCCTCATTTACAGACCTAAAAACATCAAACTTCTTTGATAGTGAGGTAAAAAGAAATGCTCTTTTCAATGCATCACACATGGGAATTCCAGAAAGTTCTAGCTTTTGAAATGAAGACATAAGATACATAATGTGATCATTACATTTACTTTTATCCCTTAATTTGGTTTCATTCAACTCTGCTAACCAAATTGGTTGCTGCTTTGCATATGTAGTTGCATACATAGTTCTCAGCTTACATAAAATGTCCTTTGGTGTATCTTTTCCCTCCACTAATATGGCTTGTTTCTCTGAGAGAGCTTCCAAAAGCATGCACTTCACATAATAGTTTGCATTGTCCCATTCAGCCATATTTTCAGCTGTTCTGTCTTGGTCTAAGCATATATTTAATCTTTTTGCTCGAAGGAGACATATGAATCTTAGTTCCCACAGCTGATAATTAAACTCAGTTAATCTAGGCACCTTGAGAGAATAGAACAATGGTGAATTTCCTCCCTCAGCCATTTTCTTAGCCTTCTGTCTGCTGTGTGGGGGGAGAGAGAGACAGACTGAATCTTTCCTTTAAAACTTAAGAGAAAAATGTGGCCTTTTTTCTGCCTGGTAATATTTCTCTTCTTTTTCAATTCCTGAGCCCCTGGGCCCATAACCCTTTTGTTGGATTATTTGTAGTAAATAATTAGCAGATTTTAGTACACACAGCTTCAGCTTTAGAAATGTTAATTTCTTTCTTCATCTCTCTCTCATTCACCCCTGAATAATTCACTGCTGAGTCACTTTAAAGTTGAAGTAACAAAACATCTGTTTACTCACAGTTTGTAGTTAGATTATAATCAGACAGGCTTATATATACATATTACTATACATTTGTCTTATCAGCTCCTTCCATGTGCTTAGATGGTAATGGATGCTCACACCACCATAGATCCTCTCAGGTTAGGAGAGATCATGAGCTCCATGTGCTCCATGTGCTGCATGTGCTGCATCTAACCCCCACAGGAAGTTGCATAGCTGTGTGACCTCTCTAAGTAATTCACATCAGAGGTCACAGAGTAATCACAGAGAAATAATAGGTGACAGGCAATGCATGTAAAATACAATAAATTCCAACAATAAGTACATAAGTAGTGCCATACTGGGAAAGACCAAAGGTCCATCTAGCCCAGCATCCTGTCACCGACAGTGGCCAATCCAGGTCAAGGGCACCCGGCACGCTCCCCAAACGTAAAAACATTCCAGACAAGTTATACCTAAAAATGCGGAATTTTTCCAAGTCCATTTAATAGCGGTCTATGGACTTGTCCTTTAGGAATCTATCTAACCCCTTTTTAAACTCCGTCAAGCTAACCGCCCGTACCACGTTCTCCGGCAACGAATTCCAGAGTCTAATTACACGTTGGGTGAAGAAAAATTTTCTCCGATTCGTTTTAAATTTACCACACTGTAGCTTCAACTCATGCCCTCTAGTCCTAGTATTTTTGGATAGCGTGAACAGTCGCTTCACATCCACCCGATCCATTCCACTCATTATTTTATACACTTCTATCACACTTTGAAGCCGCTGGGTGTCTTCGATGACATGGAAGGAAAAACGGCTTCGGTGAAATTAAAACACGCAATCGTGCCTGTTAAAAGAAAAAAGGGCACGAAAAGAAGGGAACAACCCAACCGTGCGGCCTAAGCTGGCTGCGTCAAAAAACAAAGGAAACTTTAAAAGGGCAAAAAATAAAGAAAACTACGGGAAGTTTTTTTTTTAAGTGTAAATTTCTATTAAAAAATGAAAAGAAATAAGGCAAAAGCCATAAAATGGATCAGACTCTTTCCCGGGCCTGAAAGGTGCAGAAAAAAAACTCGACTGCACCTCAATGCGGAGAAAAAAATAACCGAGGAACGCGTTCACGCGACAGGCGGGAAATCGGTCCATGTATGTGCAGTGCGTGCTGCACTCGTGCCAGAAGACTCTGGCAAGACCTTTTTTATATTTTGCTTGCAAAATGCCGGTTCCCGGGCCGATGCGGACGCCAACCCACATGTGAGAACAAGCAGCCTGCTTGTCCTCGGAGAACTCATGATACACAAACACATACAAGTATACCACAGGGCACCATTCAACTCCACTTCGATTTACTAAAGCTGAGGAGTATTAGGTGAACAGGGGGAATAAAGTGATAATTTAGTAAAACAAAAAAAGCCTAGTCTCCCACTGAAAAGGGGAAAACAGACTTGGCCTCTCTTGAGGAAGAAAACAGTTTGAAAGGATAAAGTTAAAAAACCATGGTAAGGGAACTGGATGTCTCTGTACTACCAGTCTTAGGGGTTCTTTTACAAAAGGAAGGTAGGGGTAGTGCCAGCTTGGCGTGTGGTGATTTGGCCCTACAACTGGGCTTCCGGGGAAGCCTAGCAGTGGTTCCGATTCCCACCATGCGCCAATTCTGGTACTAGAAAATATTTTAAAATTTTCTAGCACCGGGGATGTGGCCGGTGCGGCCCGGTTACTGCCAGGCTACCAATAGGAGGTGGTAAGAGCTCCTCCAGGAAAAGGCTGCAAAGCGTTTAACTCACCACATGGCCATTTTCTTTTTTAAAAGAAAAAAACCCTTTTACTGGTGGCGATACAAGGGGGCCTTGGCGCATGGTAAACCTGAGCCAATGCCATCGCAGGGCCCCTTTTACCGCCTATCTAGAATGTTTTCATATGCTTGTCAGGATTGACTCTCCAAGGTTTTCACTATCTCTGATGGTATTTTGCTATGAGAGGGGTGGAGGCAGGCTACGGGGGAATGCAACATTTATCCATCAATCAACTAGACCCCCCCCCCCCCCACACGCAAGTCACCTGCCACTAACTGCATAGGAAGGGGAAGGGGATCTCAGTCTGGGTATCTTCGCTGCCTAAGCGAAACTTTTCCTACTATTTAACATCAACTGAGTTCAAACTGTGGGCCATTCTCCATGTCTCAGTGAATGCTAAGCACCACTCCCCTGTGCGTACAAAGACACCCCATTCCTCAAATGTTCCATGTCTTGCTTAAAGAACTAATTTCCCATTCAGCTGTCCTCCCCTTTCCTCTCTCTCCAAAAATAATAAAAGCCGCTGTGTACAATAGGACGCAATAAACACGAGGGTCTATTGGAAGTAGTTCTCTTTATTTAAACTACCTGTATCAATATTTAAACTCAGCAGTCAGCATTTCCTTTAAACACTGCCCACAGCGTTTAAACGTATACTTGGATATTTAGCAAGAGCCACTATCGGATAGCGCCAGAGCCGGAAAATACTTAGATAACGACTGTACCGAGCACCGTTATCCGCATAAGCAGCCAGATAATTCAGGACAGCTTTTTCGCTGTACTGTGTTACTTGGATTATTACCTTGAAACTGGAATTCAGAATCATTATCTGGATATTTTGAGGTTCCATCCACAGAAACCAGTCCAGTGGTACTTGGGTAGCGCCAGGGTGGTCTGTAATGATTTTCAGCAGCATTATCCAGATAATACTGCTGAAAATTCTTGACCAGCTCTAGTCAACTGCTACCTGGATAAACACTTTTTAATTCCAGGCAGACCTTTTTTTAAAAAATAATAAGTAGTAGTGTTATTTCACAGAGAAAAACACATCTGATAATGCTTTCTGTTTTCTTCCAGTAGTGATGATCAGTGACAAGATAAATAACTTAACACATCTTTCTCCACCACCTCTGCCCAACAATAAACACATTCTGAGCTTCCAATGTAATTTTCTCTCTGCAGTAACTAAGAAAATTTAATAAATAAGCTAGCAGGGTGAAAGTACAGGGAATCACAAAAACATGAACTTTACAAGCAGAAACCAGGGAAAAGCAAAATAATGCAATTTGTTTTGCTATGACACATCAGGATTTATTATTGGTGTCTCTAATAGCCGTGCATATGACATTTGCTGGGTTTTGTCATTCTACTGAGACACTAACAGGCTTATTTTTGAAAGAGAAGGGTGCCCATCTTTTGACACAAATCGGGAGATGGGCATCCTTCTCTCAGGGTCGCCCAAATCGCCATAACCTAAAGCCGATTTTGGGCGTCCCCAACTGCTTCCCGTTGCGGGGACGACCAAGTTCCTGGGGACATGTCGGAGGCGTAGTGAAGGCGGGACTGGGGCGTGCCTAACAGATGGACGTCCTCGAGCGATAATGGAAAAAAGGGCGTTCCTGATGAGCACTTGGGCGACTTTACTTGGCCATTTTTTGTTACGACCAAGCCTGAAAAAGGTGCGCGAACTGACAAGATGACCACCGGAGGGAATCGGGGATGACCTCCCCTGACTCCTCCAGTGGTGGCTAACCCCCTCCCACCCCGAAAAAAACAAATTTAAAAACTTTTTTTGCCAGCCTGAAATGTCATACTCGGGTCCATCGCAGCAGTATGCAGGTCCCTGGGAGGGGATATGTGTGTCAGCGGAGGCATAGTGAAGACATGGACGTCCTTCTTTCAAACATTTTGGATGTCCTGAACTGCCCCCCCCCCCCCCCCACAGGGATGGGCAAATTTCAAGGGAGTGGAGGAGTGGTCTAGTGGTTAGGGAACTGGTCTTGCAATCCAGAGGTGGCCAGTTCAAATCCCAGTGCTGCTACTTGTGATCCAAAATCCAAATAAATAAAGGGGGTGTCAGAGGCATAGCAGGCATGGACGTCCTTCTCACAGAAACATCCACATTTTGGACGTCCTCAACTGCCGTTGCAGGGACGGAGGCATAGCAAAGGACACCCTTCATCCATATTCCAAAGAAAAAAAAAAGACGTCCCTGAGGAGCACTTGGACTCATATTTTTCTAAGGTTGTAGATGGCAATTTATTTAAGGTTGTAGACGGCTATTATACATGCAGCTTGCCTGCATGTATGACGTCGTCTTTGGCATAACGCTTGGCTGCTCTGCACTGGCTTCCCCTCCTTAGGAAGAAAATCGTGTGCAAATGAGCTAACAGCGAGCAGCTCATTTGCATGCGATTTCCTTCATTTATGCCCGTTCCTTTCCGAATCGCTAAGGGATTGGTAAAGGAAGGGCTTTTTCCATTTAGTTAGTGCATCAGTTAGTCCACTGCAGTGCCCCCTAGGGTGCCTGGCTGGTGTCCTGGCATGTCAGGGGGACCAGTGCACTACGAATGCTGGCTCCTCTTATGACCAAATGAGTTGGAATTTGGTCATTTCTGAGATGGGCGTCCTTAGTTTCCATTATCGCCGAAAATCAGAAACAACCAAGTCTAAGGACGACCATCTCTAGGGACGACCTAAATGTCAAGATTTGGGCGTCCCTGACCGTATTATCGAAACAAAAGATGGACGCCCATCTTGTTTCGATAATACGGGTTTCCCCACCCCATTGTCGGGATGTCCTGCGAGGACATCCTCAGGAAAACTTGGGCGCCCCTTTCAATTATGCCACTCTAAGGGGCCCTTTTACTATACCACAGTAAAATTTGCAGAATTTTACTACAAAATTGCTGCAAATTTAACACGACACCTATCATGGACACCTCACTAATTTTTATGGCAGGTTGTGCATTTACATTCAGTTTTTAAAAATGATTATTCAATCTTTACTGACAATTTTGGAATTTTCAAAATAAACAGCCAAAAGCATAATTTCTAAAAGAACATCCACATCCAAGGAAAGGATCCTGGCTGAATCAAATTAACAAATCATGCTAAGCTCTCTTCTTTGGAAAAATCTACTTTTTATTTTTTTTCTTTTCTTTTTAATATGTTATTGTAAACCATGAGACAGATCTCCACAATACAGCGGTATATCAAGCTGAAATAAACTAAAGTAAACTAATGCTAAAAACCCAAACCACTCACAAGATTAACACATGGTACTTGCTCCCTGTTAATGTGGAAGCGCTTAGGTCCCGATGCTCAGAAGCAAACGCGGGCGCTAGAAGCCCTTAGCGCCGGACTATCACCCGCATTTGTTGGCGCTGAATGCTTGGAGGGCTCGCGGGGAACAATGATCGCGGCAAAGGTTAGCACGAGTAGCATGCTAATCACATTTAAATTAGGTCATTTTCGATTCACCTGAACAAGGGCGCTCTTAGTGCAGGGAACCTTACGCCAGCTCGGAGCTGGCGATTGGTAAGCAGCCTGGCAAATTCCTTTGAAGAGGCAATTTTACATATTTATATCACAGACAACCCCCCCCCAATAACAACAATGTTCCCATAAAGAATGACTGCAAGAAACCTTAGGCTTTGGAGGCTTCCTAGTAGTTGAAAAAAAAAAAAAAAAAGAGAGAGACAATGAAACCACTTTTAGAGAGGCCTAAATTCTGCCCTGTTGCTGCCTTTTCTCCTGTCCACTGAGGAGCACTGCAAGCGAAGGCAAGGTGAGGAGGTTTCCTTTAGGCCAGGTGAGCCTTACATGCCCCCCCCCCCCATTCCCACTATTGCTTTGAGGCGCCTACCCTCACATCGGGGCTGCCGCAGTGGTGCCTCCTCCCCATGGCCATGCAGGGCTCCCTCTTGTGCGCAAGTGCTGGGCATGTACCCCCCCTCCTTACTTCCCAAAGGTCAGCGCCTATCAGCGTGCATAAAATTTGCATGCCATTAGTGCTGAGCATTGAGAAGTTCTTTTGCGATACTGTTTGGGCGGTATTTTCTGGTGCTGTTTTGCACAGCACTGGAGTTTTGAGCATCGGCCTCTCAGTGCCTCCTATTTAGGAGGTTGTAAGCAGTCCTACATTAACTCAGCATTAGGCAGTTTGCCCACGTTTACTGCAGGCGTTAACTGCCAAACACATTCCATGCCCTGTCCCTGACACAAAAAGCAAAGTCTGGTTTACCATGCATTAACTGTACAAAAACTGCAAAGTCCCTTTACACAGTTCTGCGTAAGCCATTAACATGGGGTAAACCGGGCCAAGAGCTAGATTCTATATATGGCTTCTTAAAAATTGGCACCAAAACAAATACACCTAGGCGTATTCTATAAACTATGCCTAAAGTTAGGCACAGTTTATAGAATACATCTAGGGCTCATCTGCACGACTAAATCTAGTTGCGGGAATTTACACTGAGTAAAACGGTGTAAATACCAGTGACTAAGTGCGGAACGGGCGTATTCTACAACAGTGTGCATAATGTTTAGAAACGCCCACAATCTGCCCATTCTACACCCATGGCTACACCCCTTTTTGGCAGTGCGCATTAGAATTTACATGCATTACTTTATAGAATATGCTTAGCAAGTTGTGAGTGTAAATTCTAAAGCCAATTAGTCAATAATTACTCGTTTATTGGCAATTATCTTCACTGATTGGCTTGTTAAGATAATTAAGTTGTGCGTGCAATACAGAATACGACCTGAATTGCATGTGCATCTCAAGTCGCATTGTGTAGAATCTGCGGATAAGTGCTTAATGTGGTTTAGTAAAAGATCCCCTAAATCTGATGGTGGCATCATTTCACAAAATTTAACAACTGGCAAAATTTGTAGTTGGTGGAATAAAATATTCATAGATTCCCCTTTGAAGAAAAAGTATGAATGGATTTCTCAAGGAAGAGAGTCACAACCGAGTTTTGTGACTTTGTTAGAGCTGGGAGAGGATGTGTACAAGGCAATTACTTTGGTACTGCCTGGGAAATCAGCTTGCCGTCTAAAGCCTCTCTCTCCCTGACAGCGCTGCGTGCGTCTGGTAGCGCTATACAAATGCTAATAATAATAATAATAAACTCATCATAAAACACTTCTCTCTGGACAGGGTGAAAGATTTACTCAATATCTGGGGGAGGAGGTGCTCAATCACCCACACAGCTGACACTTGGAGAGAGAGATGCCTTGTTTTGGCAGGGGGAGCGGACAGGGCAAGGAGAGGACAGAGCTACATATGAACACTCCTTCCCCAGACAGTACCAGCAGATTTATCACAGTAGGGGACACAAAGGACACAATGAATGTGAGCTCCCTGATGCCGTCACTGTGACACATCAAATGCCGCTTCCTTCATAAGGACATGCAGTAACTGAAGCATGCAGAGAGCTCCTTAGCATGGACACACTACACTGATTGGGAGTGCCCTTCACACAGACACCCTGTGACAGAATCACACTAATCAGGGGCTCTGTTCTCAAAGGCACCTTGCAAACCTGGCCTATCGATCATTACCTCAGTTCACATGGACACTCTGTGACCGTGAACTACCAGTCATGAATTCTGACACTGTTCACATGTTCTGTTCACACCTTGAGACAATGGTCATGAGCACCTACCTACATTTTTTATTTTATTTTTTTGCCCTTTCCTGCAGCTGGAGAAAGCACCAGAGACAGTAATGTGTCCCATGGCAGAGAACTGTACCACAAGGGTGAATATATGAGGTTTTTTTTAGGGGGGGGGATTCTTTGCAGTTTCTTACTTTCCTCTCACATTGGACAAGACTCTGGGGGAAATGGGGCTGTAAGTATAGTCCCTGCAGCATCTCCATTCCCAGGAGGATGAGCAAGAACAGGAACTAGGTCCAGGAACTGAATCCAGAGTCTCCCATCCAGTACCGCCACCTGAAGTTTGATGTCCCAATGTTGCAGATAAGAAAAATAATTTTTTAAAATAGGAAGGGGATGAAATCCTGGAGGCAGAGTCTCATGTCCCAAAAAGGACAACAGCTTCTGAAAATCAATTTAAAATAGAACAAAACTAAACCCACCATACCCATTAAAAAAAGGTTTCTCTTCCCTCTCCAGCCCCCATTGCAACAATAACCCTTCTTATCTGGCGTCTCACCCAGTCTCACGCTTCAACCTGGCTCTCTGGCGCCTCCTCCATTGACACAGCTCTTTCTGATCTTGAATAGTCCAGTGCTGCATCTCCTCCTGCTCTATGAATTTCTCCCACCACTGGAGTATTGACAACTGCTGTCCCATGCCCACCACCGGCCTCGGCCTGTGGCTCTTCCTACCTCCCCAACAGCCACTAATTCTGGGCTCCAGCTATGGGGGATGGGGAGAGGGGGGGAACCAGCAACTGGCAGTTGATACTTGTGGGGGATCGAATCCAATTGGCCGATGCCACAATTCTGCTTCCTAGCAGACATCTGATTGGCTGGTATGGGGATTGTTATACCTTTGCTCCTCCCTTTCTGCTTATAGATGTAAGAAAATAAACCAAAGCACATGCACACATATGAACTGAAGCAGGACAGGTTATCAACTGCAGATATTGCTCCTGATTCATGCATGCAGGATGTACTCTGTGTTTGGGGGATAGGGGAACTGCCATTCTGCTGAAGGAACTAACCCCTCCAATGTCATTAATTTTGAGAGGTGGGAGGGGGTTTGGAGAGCAACGTGACAGCTTCCTCCTGCTCCTTTGGGATTCCATTACAATCAGAAATGTTCTTTGTTGGGTTGTGGTGCCATGAATCTTAATTTTTCAGTATCTGAGGCTCCCGTCTCCCAATTTTAAACTTCTTCCATCTAAACCTGGACATCACAGTGACAATCCTTGATCTGAAAGCCAGCGACCAAGGTTCCCTCTGGAGCCCAGCACAACTGTGATCTGCAGCAGCCAGCAGGTGTCAAGACTTCTACTGCATGAATCAACAAATCAATAATCCTCTGGAATCTGCCCCAAGAATCTCCCCCCCCCCTGCCCCCAACAGCTGTAAATGTTGTCCTTCATACAGGGCTGCCCCTAGGGGATCGTGGAATTAAAGAGGAATCAGTCAGATCAGGGCTTCCCTATGAGATTGAAGAGGAGGATGGAGTAGAGGGAAGGGCTCTTATGGAAATAAAGCAGTGGTGGGGCCTGTCCAGACCATCTGACAGAGGCCCACTACTGCTGCTCTTTCCAGCACATGTGCAAGATAATGTGGCCCTTAAAGCAGGATCCCCCCCCCCCTACAACTCTGCACTGTCTCCCCCTTCCAAAGACCTCAGCCAGCATACTTCCTGCCCTGCCACCTGTTAGGCTGTGACTGCTGAATTATTCCAAATACTATGCTTTCTGTCCACGAAGGCCAAAGATGTCCTCCTCCCCAATGTACAAGCATGCACTGCTTCGTTGACTGATTACTTCCCCCTCAATCATGCAAAGGGCCTACACATAGGAAGGTACCGAGGTCTCTTCCTTCACATGGCTGACACTAGTAGGTTCTCTTCTTCCTGCTCGCAGGAGTCATGGAGCCTCCATTAGGATGGCCTTCCTCTGCAACATCCCTAGCCCTGGAGATCCTGAGCAGCAAAAGCTGGGGATGGAAACCTAACTCAGATTTACTGCAGCCGGCTGACCGTCAATTATTTCTTACTATGTTGGCTCTGACCTGAGATTTATGAGCACACGAAGAATCCTTCTCCCTTCCTTCAATGCCATAATATTCCAGTGCCCCTCTTCCCTAATCAGTCACGTTCCTCTTTGTACTCATTTATTTCCTTATGTCTCCTCCATCTCAGGGCAAGATGCAATAAAGACTCGTTAAAGCCCTTTCCTTACCGATTCCCTTAGCGAATCGGTAAGGAGCGGGCATGCATCAAGGAATAGGAATGCAAATGAGCTGCTTGTTGTAGCTCACTTGCATTCTCTATTCTGTCGTTAAACAGTCGGCCAGTCGAGCATGCGCAGAGCAGCCAAGCGTTATGCTGGCTGCTCTGCGCATGCCAAATATGCCTCCCTGTGCTGCCCGAAAAGACGCCGCGCTGCTCACCCCCTCCGATGCGGCTCGACAGAGGACAGTGCAGTTGAGGACGCCCATCCAAAAAACCCGTCCATTTTGGCCGTCATTCCCCCCTGCAATAATAAAAACGTCTTTTTTGCAGTGCTTCACTCAGCTGAGAGACCTGGCAGTCTCTGAGCCAATCACAGCACGTTTAGCTCGACTAAACGCGTTGTGATTGGCTCAGGGACTTCCAGGTCTCTCAGCTGAGCGAAGCACTGCAAAAAAAAGACGTTTTTATTATTAAGGGGGCCAAAATGGACGTTTTTTTTTTGAGGTGGGCACCCATTTTGGTCGCCTTCCCCCCTTGCAATAATAAAAACGTCTTTTTTTGGCAGTGCTTCACTCAGCTGAGAGACCTGGAAGTCTCTGAGCCAATGCGCTGTGATTGGCTCAGAGACTTCCAGGTCTCTCAGCTGAGTGAAGCACTGCAAAAAAAGGCGTTTTTATTATTGCAGGGGGAAAAGGCGGTCAAAATGGGCGTTTTTTTTGGATGGGCGTCCTCAACTGCACTGTCCTCTGGATTGAGGTGCATCAGAGGGGGTGAGCAGCGCGGCGTCTTCTGGGGGGGGGGGGGGGGGGGAATGACGGCCAAAATAGACGTTTTTACTATTTCACTGACAAGCACTTGACTTTTTTCCCCGATTTTTTGTTTTTTTACTTTTGTAGCAGTTTTTCAATCCCGCAGATTTTCCAGTGTTAAGGCAATCGGAAAAGGTTAGTGCATCTCATTACAATAGGGTTTCTACACAATTTGCTCATCTGCATTCTGTTTTCCTTAGCTGCAACAAAAGTCTTTAGTGCATGCCAGGGTTTACTACTTGCTCCGTTAATGGCTAGTTAAGTTTAGTGCATCTGGCCTTTGTGTCTTTTTCCACCATTCTCTCCCCTTTCTCTGCACGGCTTGTGTATTACCACTCCCTACATCAAACTATTTTTCCCTCTCAAAGGAGGAGGGGAGGAGAGGAAATTCCTTGTACTTCAGCAGAATAAAAGAGTTCCAGCCAGGTCTGGCATGCCAGCAGCAGAGAGGCAGCTCCCAATCCACAGCAAGGATCTATCCTGCCACCCCTATACCACCTGATCAACTTTCTTTAAAAGCTCTGCCAAGAGCACACCCTTCCTCCAGTGAACCAGAGGGCAAGGATCCAATTGTTATTCTATTTCTTGCCATTTAAAATAGTCCCAGTCTAGTAATGTGCCAGTCAAAAGACAGAACAATGCACCATATAATTCTAAGTGGATGAATGAAGGATCTTCCTGTAGGGGTATAAGCCCCTGCCAGAAAATAACCAGTGGTACTAACTTGATATTCCCTACGCCCTTTGTGGACAGATGATCAGTGGGCCAGACTGGGAGCTCAGTGGCAGTGCTGCACACAGTCATGAGGAAGACCTGTGTTCAATTCCGGAGTCAGAACTCCACTCCCCAGGACAGCCAAGGAGATAATGCTCAGAACTGTCAGGGGTTGGGGTTGACGTTGGGTGTGTGGGAGAGAAGGAGACCAAGTTACTTCAGAATGATGTCTGTTGTCCCAAATTTGCATCTGTACCGGCTAGGTTCTGGAAGAGACTGCAGTTTGTTGCACCTGCCCAATGCAATGGTTGGGCTAAGCTGGAGAAAAGATGGACAATACGAGAAAAAAATTCCTGGGTAGCTGCAAAAGGTGGTTGATAGTCCCACAGCCCATAAGAACAAATTCTGACTCACCTGGATGACTCAAGAAGCAGAAGAAAGCTGCCAGGCTACAGAAAAGCCTAAGGAGCAGAAGGGTAGCCTAGTGATTAGACCATTGGGCTGAGAACCAGGGAAGCACAGTTCAAATCCCACTGTAGCTCCTTGTGATGTTAGGCAAGTCACCTAACCCTCCACTGCCTTAGATACAAACAGATTGGAGGGAATTCAATAAATGGCACCTAAAATTTAGGTGCTGAAAGAATTCAGTGCAAAGGGGGAGATTCTATTTATGGCGCCTAAAAAATCGGCACAGAAATCAGTGCCAAGCGTATTCTGTAAGGGTGCTTAGATTTAGGCATGGTATATAGAATAGGCTTAGTTGATATCTCAGTGCCTAAAACTATGTTTCTCCATTTACACCAATGAAAATGTGGTGTAAATCCCAGCACGTAGATTTAGGCGCACTGGGCCATATTCTATAACTATGAGTGCAAATTTCAGAAAGCCAATGAAACGCCCATTTCCCCACCTCTAACCACACCCCTTTTTACCTGCGCATGTTAGAAGTTAGGTGCACTGCATTACAGAATGCACTTGGTGAGTTGCGCGTGCAAATTCTAATTATTGCCAATTAGTGTTCATTCTTGCTTGTTAACAGCTGTTATTAACACTGATTAGCTGGTTAAGACAATTAGTTATGTGCCTTGTTATAGAATACACTTGGATTTCAGCGCAGATCTCTAGACGTGCTATATAGAATCCGGGGGTAAGCACTACTATATTAAGGGCGCACACCTTATACAGAATAGCATTTAGCGCAGATCTTGCCCCTAACTTTTGACTTACACCAGTTGAAACCTGGTGTAAATGCCAGCATCCAAGTTAGGCAGTGTTCTATAATGCCACGCACAACTTTTCAGAATGTCTCTGATGCACCCATGACCACGCCCCCTTTTGAGATATTTGCCATGGGATTTATAGAATAGCGTGCATCCAGATGTGTGCGCAAATTTTAATGAGTGCCAATTAACACGAGCCACAACTAAAAAAGGCATGAGCTAAATCCAAATTCCTTTAAAGCCTGCACAAGGACCACAAAAGGATCGTTGGCTATTACAGTAGCTCTGGGATGAAATATCTGCAATTCCTTTATTAAACACGATACTCCAAGCCAACAGATAAAGGGATCAATATTTCCATCCTGAAAAGTGAGATAATGCTCTCATCCCCTCCAGGCTCTGGGTGAAATACTACCACAGTGGGAAGTATTAGTCAGTTTAATAGATCTAAGTGGCTTGTGCATATATCACATTACCAATGAAGTCCTTAAAATGATATTAAAAATACTACTACTACTACTACTACTTAACATTTCTAAAGCGCTACTAGGGTTACACAGCGCTGTACAATTTAACATAGAAGGACAGTCCCTGCTCAAAGAGCTTACAATCTAAAGGACACGTGAACAGTCAGTCTGATAGGGGCAGTCAATTGGGGCAGTCTGGATTTCCTGAAAGAGTTAGGTGCCGAACGCAGCATTGAAGAGGTGGGCTTTAAGCAAAGACTTGAAGATGGGCAGGGAGGGGGCTTGGCGTAAGAGCTCGGGAAGGTTGTTCCAAGCATAGGGTGAGGTGAGGCAGAATGAGCGGAGCCTGGAGTTGGCAGTGGTGGAGAAGAGTAATGAGAGGAGGGATTTGTCCTGTGAACGGAGGTTTCGGGCGGGAACGTAAGGGGAGATGAGGGTAGAGAGGTAGTGAGGGGCAGCAGATTGAGTGCATTTGTAGGTAAGAAGGAGAAGCTTGAACTGAATGCGGTATCTGATTGGAAGCCAGTGAAGTGACCTGAGGAGAGGGGTGATATGAGTATATCGGTTCTGGCAGAATATAAGACGTGCAGCAGAGTTCTGAACAGATTGAAGGGGGGATAGGTGGCTAAGTGGGAGGCCGGTGAGGAGTAAGTTGCAGTAGTCAAGGCAAGAGGTAATGAGAGCGTGGACGAGAGTTCGGGTGGTGTGTTCAGAGAGGAAAGGGCGAATTTTGCTGATGTTAAAGAGGAAGAAGCGACAGGTCTTGGCTATCTGCTGGATATGCGCAGAGAAGGAGAGGGAGGAGTCAAAGATGACTCCGAGGTTGCGGGCAGATGAGACGGGGAGGATGAGGGTATTATCAACTGAGATAGAAAGTGGAGGAAGAGGAGAAGCGGGTTTTGGTGGAAAGACGATGAGCTCGGTCTTGGACATGTTCAATTTCAGGTGGCGGTTGGACATCCAGGCAGCAATGTTGGATAAGCAGGCTGATACCTTTGCCTGGGTCTCCGCGGTGATGTCTGGTGTGGAGAGATACAGCTGGGTGTCATCAGCATAGAGATGATACTGGAAACCATGAGATGAGATCAGGGAGCCCAGGGAAGAGGTGTAGATTGAGAAGAGAAGGGGTCCAAGGACAGATCCCTGGGGATAACCAACAGATAGCGGGATGGGGGTGGAAGAGGATCCATGAGAGTGGACTCTGAAGGTGCGGTGGGAGAGATAGGAGGAGAACCAGGAGAGGACAGAGCCCTGGGACCTAAATGAGGACAGTGTGGCAAGAAGTAAATCATGATTGACAGTGTCAAAAGCGGCGGATAGATCGAGGAGGATGAGGATGGAGTAGTGGCCTCTGGATTTGGCAAGGAACAGGTCATTACAGACTTTAGAGAGTGCTGTTTCTGCCGAGTGTAGAGGGCGAAAACTGGATTGAAGTGGATCGAGGATAGCATGAGAGGAGAGAAAATCAAGGCAGCGGCTGTGAATGGCGCGCTCAAGTATTTTGGAGAGGAAGGGTAGGAGGGAGATGGGGCTGTAGTTGGAGGGACAGGTAGGATCAAGTGATGGTTTTTTGAGGAGAGGTGTGACTACGGCGTGCTTGAAGGTGTCAGGGACAGTTGCAGTGGAGAGAGAGAGGTTGAGGATATGACAGATGGCGGGGGTGACAGTATGAGAGATGATGTTAAGTAGGTTGGTGGGGATGGGATCGGAAGAGCAGGTGGTGGATTTCGAGGAGGAAAGAAGGCGAGCGGTTTCCTCCTCGGTGATGTCGGGAAAGGAGAAGAAGGAGGCCTGGGTTGATTGGTTGAGGGAGAGGGTTGAAGGGTGAAGAGGAGGAGATGGCTTGGTAGTGAACACAAGGTTGATCTTTTGCACCTTGTCGCGGAAGTAATCGGCCAGTGATTGAGGAGAGAGCGAGGGGGGGTGGGAGCGGAGGGCACTTTGAGAAGGGAGTTAAGGGTGGCGAAGAGACGGCGGGGGTTGGAGCTGAGAGAATTGGTCAATTGGGTGTAGTAATCCTGTTTGGCAAGGAATAGGGAGGAGTGGAAGGAGGATAGCATGAATTTGTAGTGAAGGAAATCTGAATGGGTGTGGGATTTCCTCCAGAGGCGTTCAGCAGATCGGGCGCAGGAGCGAAGGTAACGGAAGCAAGGGGTCAGCCATGGCTGGGGAATAGTACGCTTAGTGGGACGGGAGGTGGATGGTGCAAGGGTGTCCAGAGCAGAGGAGAGAGTGGCATTGTAAGCGGAGACAGCCTTGTCGACAGACTCGGAAGACATGATGGAGGGGAGGAGATTAGAAATACTAGAGGATAGGGTGGGAGGGTCAATAGCCTGGAGATTCCTGGAGGTAGTGGTTAGAGTTGGACGGGGCTGAGGGGGGGGGGGGGTGAAGAAGTGTGAAGGTGATCAGGTGATGATCGGAGAGAGGAAGAGCTGAAACGTGGAAATTGGAGGGAGAGCTGGAAGAGGAGAGGACGAGGTCAAGACAATGGCCTTCTCGGTGAGTAGGGGTGGTGGAGCAAAGCTGGAGGTTGAAGGAGGATGTTAGAGTGAGGAACTGAGAAGCGTGAGGGTTGGATTGGTCATCAACGTGTATGTTAAAGTCACCGAGAATGAGGGACGGAGATGAGGGTTCGAGAAAAACGGAAAGCCAGGCATCAAAGTCGGTGAGGAAGGAAGACGGATTTATTAGGGGGGCGGTAAATGACTGCCACACTGAGTGGCAATAGGTGGAATAGCCGGATGGAGTGTGCTTCAAAGGATGAGAAGCAGTGAGACTGCGGTAGGAGGAGGGGTTGGAAACTACAGGAGGGCGAGAGTAGAAGCCCGACGCCTCCACCGCGGCCAGCTGGGCGGGGAGTGTGGGAGAAGAAATAACCTCCATGGCAGACGGCTGCTACTGAGGCAGAGTCATCAGGGGAGAGCCAGGTTTTAGTTAGGGCGAGCAGTTGAAGGGAACGAGAGATGAAGAGGTTACTTTCTGTTCCGGGGCAGAAGGAGCATGGAAACGAAGGAAGCTGACCGGCGGGCGGCACCCCCCCAGCGGCGTGCACCCGGGGCAGACCGCCCCCACCTTGGTACGCCACTGCTCCTAAGCCAGGGTATGTGGACTATGATCTCAGTCTCTCAAATTTACTGCTAACACTCTCTGTAGTACTTGCATTGTGCCAAAGAGAGCTTCTTTCTGGAGTTCTTAAGATATAACGTTGTATAGGCAACGTATCCAGGTGCACTTGGAAGTTATTTTTGATCAAGCCTGTGGCATTTTCTTAGTCTTGGATTGCATTTCTTGGTACTTGAGGATCTTCCCTCTCTCCACGTGATTCACGTGGGACCGGCACCTCTATAATCAATGCCATTCTGGTGATTTTCTCTTTTACCGCTATATACGGTTTTCTGGCATCCAGCTTTTTATCAGTCGGGATTAGGATGTGCCAAGTAATTATAACCTGTTCATTTTCTACAATTCTCTTATGGGCAGATGATCAAAAGAACTGCGCTGTTCCAAACAGCACTCTAACAATAGCGCTGGAACAGCACGGGGCTTTACTGCCCCTATGATCAGCGATAGTAGCATGCAAATTTAAGCACACTATTATCTCTGATCATAGGGTAAAGTGCGGGAGGACTGTGCCTGAATCCGCCCTCACTTGTTTGACAGGTCTGGGCTGGAAAAAGCCCAGACCTGTCAAACACAGGAGCTGGAGGTCCATGGGACCACCAGACCTCAAGTACTCCCACCCTGAGCCAAGCGACATGGGAGCTGCAGGTCTGGCAGACCTCCAGTCCCCTTGACTCCCCTAGTTTGTCTCCAGCCCTCCAGGCCCCCTAGTATCCCCTCAAATAGAGCCCTGGTGGACCAGTGGGCTGCAAGTCAAACCCCCTCCCAGTCCCCCGACACAAGTTCAGGGGGTCTGGAGATCTGGCGGTTCTCCAGCCCCCCTAACATCCCCTCAAATGGCCCTGGTGGCCCAGTGGGCCGTGAGTCAATACCCCCCCCCCCATCTGGTGGTCTAGCGGCCCTTCCCCACCCCCTACCTTCATTGGAGGAGGGAGGTGGCCTCCCATCAGCGCCACCTCGAAAATGGCAGTGCCCAGCCCTGCCCAGTGCATCATGGGATGTGTTGGGCAGGGCTTCACACAATATTAGGGAGAAGCTACCTTATATTGTGTGAAGCCCTGCCCAGCGCATCTCAGGTTGCACTGGGCAGGGTTGGGCGCCACCATTTTCGAGGCAGCACCGATGGAAGAGAAGGAAGGCCACCTCCCTCCTCCAACGAAGGTAGGGGGTAGGGAAGGGCTGTAGACCACCAGGTCATGGGGGGGAATTGACTCGCAGCCCACTGGGCCACCAGGACTTCATTTGAGGGGCTACTAGGGGGGCTAGAGACCCACCAGATCTCCAGCCCCCCATAACCCGTGTCTGGAGGGGTTAGGGGGACCTCCAGTCCCTATGTCGCAGGGGGGGGGGTGGCTGCTGCATTCAGGGGAATGGGGGGCCTGCTAGCATGCAAATGCATGCTGGACAGGGCTCATCATTCCTCACAATGGTCTGCAAACCCTAACAACAGCTCCAAGCTGGTGTATGGTTGATGCGCGCTGCTCGCTGATCATTGGAAAGGAATACATTTTGTGATAAGAGCCCTGTTTTGCATGCATTGACATGCTAGTTCGTTCAGAGCCTGCGAGCGCGTTGTTTTACGTGATCGGGGGCTCTGATCTTGGGGCGCTAGTATGGTGCTAACAGCCTCTAGCACCTGGGTTTGCTTCTGATCATCTGGGCATTAGGGTCTAAAGAGACAGATGAGGGGAGATATGATTGAGGTCTACAAAATCCTGAGTGGTATAGAACGAGTAGAAGTAAATTGATTTTTCACTTGTTTCAAAAGTACAAAGACTAAGGGACACTCAAGGAAGTTACATGAAAATACTTTTAAAACAAATAGTTTTTCATTCAACAAATAATTAAGCTATGGAACTCTTTGTTGGAGGATGTGGTAATAGCGGCGGTTGGCTTAGCGGAGTTTAAAAAAAAGGTTAGACGGCTTCCTGGAGGAAAAGGACATAGAATGTTATTGAAAGGACGTAGGAATAATCCACTATTTCTGGGATGGGCGGGACGAAATGCTTGTTCTTTTGGTCGCTGTCGGAGACAGAGTGCTGGGCTCGATGGACCCTTGGTCTGTCCCAGCATGACAATGCTTATGTCTTATCTAGTTTTAAAAAAAGGTTTGGACAAGTTCCCGGAGGAAAAGTCCATAGTCTGGTATTGAGACAGACATGGGAAAGCAACTGCTTGCCCTGGGATTTGTAGCATGAAATGTTGCCACGATTTGGGTTTCTGCCAGGTACTTGTGACCTGGCTTGGCCACTGTTGAAAACAGGATACTGGGTTAGATGGACCACTGGTCTGACCCAGTATAGCTACTCTTATGTTCTTATGGTCATGATCTGAATGCTTTTCTGGTACATTGATGTTGTAATGCTTAGAATTTCCAATGAATGAGATGTGCCACTTTGTTGTGCCTTTCTGTATAAAACGTTTTTGCCATCAGCACTTTGCAGCCAGCTACGAGATGAGTACCAGTTTCCAGCTCTTTCTTAAAGAATCTACAGATGTCTAATGTACCAGTTTTTTCAATGCTTTCTGTAAATCATCTCGTCCATAATCTGCTGTCCTGGGCTGCAACTATCAATCACTCATTCTTAGTTTTCAGTTCACCTCTCTTAACCATTCATGTGTCCGATGTTGATCCACAAATGGTTCCTGGAATAACATTTTGTATTTCCCGCTGTACTTATGCATTTGCCACTTGTTGTTTCTCCCCTGCTGATCCAATTTCTTGAAGAGTTTTTCTCTTCCTTCACAAATTCTGTTGCTTCCGCCCCTTTTGGTGCCGATGGATTTTCAAACATCCCTTCTATTTGTCAGAATGCTAGTCCAAGTTCAATGATGGAAGTGGATTCTGGAAGTTTTCTTTGATATTTTAACACCTTTTGTGCATTGCGATCAGATTAAAACGATAAATAAGCCTGGAGGTCTATCACAGTAGCTTGACAGATGTAATCTATTTCTATAAGACTCATCCCTCCTTCAGATCTAGGAATATACAGTTTAGGCATACACTGATTCTTATAGATGACCTCATAGGCATGGAGGAGTTTTCTTGTTTGCACATCTAGTTTTTCAAGGTCTTTAAGAGGACAGTCTACAATAACAAAACTATATGAAAGTGCCAGTTGGTTAATAGCCTGTATATTTTTCTATGTTGTTAATGCCTTCTTCAATATCAGTTTTAGTCTTCTATAATATTCTTTACTGATTTTTTTCTCTCAGCAATTTCTGCTTGATAGTCATTCCTTCTTCCACTCCTAGATATTTATATACACCTTTATCTCACAGTCATCAGTCAGAGAGATGTTTTCAATTTTGTTCAACTTTCTGCTTTGTAGCATCTGATGTTTATCCCATGCATGTTTGAATTCCGTTACCCTTTTCATCTCCACCACCTCCTGCGGGAGGGCATTCCAAGCATCCACCAATCTCTCCGTGAAAAAATACTTCCTGACATTTTTCTTGAGTCTGCCCCCCTTCAATCTCATTTCATGTCCTCTCGTTCTACCGCCTTCGTATCTCCGGAAAAGGTTTGTTTGCGGATTAATACCTTTCAAATATTTGAACGTCTGTATCATATCACCCCTGTTTCTCCTTTCCTCCAGGGTATACATGTTCAGGTCAGCAAGTCTCTCCTCATACGTCTTGTAACGCAAATCCCATACCATTCTCGTAGCTTTTCTTTGCACCGCTTCGATTCTTTTTACATCCTTAGCAAAATACGGCCTCCAAAACTGAACACAATACTCCAGATGGGGCCTCACCAACGACTTATACAGGGGCATCAATACTTCCTTTCTTCTGCTGGTCACACCTCTCTCTATACTACAATAGAGGAGAAGCATGGGTAGATCCCCTTGTGTTGAAATAATTTCCCCTATGGGAATAACTGTGAGTCCTGTGATATGTGCTGGCATAGTTTGCAGGCTTGTATATTAGACAGACTTGTGGAATTCTTTTGTTTCTGAGTTTCTATGTTATTCTGTCTGCGCTCCTCACTCTTTATTTGAAATATCTTTTACTAACAGCTCCCAAGCAAAAGATGTATAAGAAAATAAACCAAACGTCGCAAAAAGTAATTAACATACTAATACAAATCACCCATCACTCACAGATCCAACCCATCCCACTCCCTCCTCTCACTCTTTAGATGCCCCTGTTGTGTCTGTCCCATGTATGGATTTTGCCACTGTTTTGGCTTCTGTCTGCTCCCCTGGAAATCTGTTCCACATGTTCCTCACCCTCTCTATGAAATAGTATTCTTTCACATTCCATTTGAGTTGCCCTTTTTTCAGCTTCACTTAATGAGCCCCTGTCTCAGAGCCTTTCAGTTCATGAAAATGCTTCCTTCCAATAGATATCTGAATGCTTGTATCATCTCTCTTGTTTCTTCTAGAGGGTACATCTTTAACTTTCTGAGGCGCTCTGTGTTTGGCTTATTGTGCAGTCCCTGCACCATTTTGGTTGTCTACTGAAAACAGGAAGATTTAGCACACTGTGTTACCAGGTAATGGCCCAAAGTATGAAAATTCCTTAGAAGAATAATGTGTACATGCATATGAGACCATTTTCCAAAGACAGGACCTACTGTAGTCTTGAATGTTCACATCAAAACACCTGTTAATGGCCCAAAGCAAAAACATTTCCTGGAACATACGGTACATGTGCATCTAAGAACACTTTCCAAAGTTGTGTTCTTGAACATTCACATAAACATCAGTTAATGGTCCAACGAAAGAACATTTCCCAGATGGTAAATGCGCATCTGGGACCACATTCCGAACACAGGACCCATCATCGTGCTGAATGTTGACATATAGCATCTTTGGATAATTCTCACACTGGTCTGATAACAGCCATGCAGCTGTAAGCAATAACACGTTACTAGATGATATGCAAATTCTGCTGTGGCAAACACAACAGTAAATTGTGCTGCAGAGGTGGTGTTCATAGGTTTTAGAAAGGTTGGAGGAGCTAGGAAGAAAACTTCCAGAATCCACTTCCATCATTAAACTTGGACAACTACATGTTGACTAGTTTTATGACCCAAAATTGCACAGCTCTAGAAAGAACCTTAGTGCATGGCCTCTGGAAAAGAACTGCCATTGTAATGGTTCCATTAAAGGACCATACTTTTTTTTTCTACTTTTTTAGGATCTTGCCAGGTAATGTGACCTGGAGGGGCCACTGTTGGAGAAAGGATACTGGGCTTGATGGACCCTCAGTCCATAGGAGCCAACTTTTCAAAATTATTGAGGGTGCTAAGCCCAATCGAAATAGCCCCTCCCTGGATATATACAAGTAATTTTCTCAATATTGGGAGTGCTCAAGCACCCACAGAGCCGGCTCCTATGCCTCAGTCTGTCCCAGTATGGCAACACTTATGTTCTTATGTTCATAAGGCCTATCTGCTCTACCTATCCATTCCATCTACTAATCTCTACAGTACTATCCCTTCCTATCCATAGTAACATAGTAGATGACGGCAGAAAAAGACCTGCACGGTCCATCCAGTCTGCCCAACAAGACAACTCATTTGTGCTACTTTTGTGTATACCCTACTTTGATTTGTACCTGTGCTCTTCAGGGCACAGACCGTATAAGTCTGCCCAGCACTAGCCCCGCCTCCCAACCACCAGCTCCGCCTCCCAACCACCGGCTCTGGCACAGACCGTATAAATCTGGCCAGCACTATCCCCGCCTCCCACCACCAGCTCTGGCACAGACCGTATAAGTCTGCCCAGCGCTATCCCTGCCTCCCAACCTCCAGTCCCGCCTCCCAACACTGGCTCTGGCACAGACCGTATAAGTCTGCCCCGCATTATCCCCGCCTCCCAACCTCCAGCCCCGCCTCCCACTACCGGCTCTGCTATCCCTTTGAGATCCTCTGTGCTTGTCCCATGGTTTCCTGAATTGAAATAGTCCTTGTCTCCATCAACTCCACTGGGAGGCCTTTTCATGCATCCATCATCCTTTTTATAAAGAAATATTTCCTCAGGGCATTTATGCATCGGACCAGCAGATAGTTTCCCCACTGAGCTCAAAGTTCCATCTTTGTTCTTTTCTATTTATTATATTCTGTTCTGTGACTTATATTCTGCTTTATTTCAACTAAGATTGAAGGCAGATTACAGCATCAGAAATCTTCAACAGAAGGAAGAAATAGTACACTAATAAACCTATAATATGATACAAGTAAATTAAATCATACAACCTCCAGTGTAGAGATAAAATAAGTCTTTAAAGCTTTCTGAAACTGAAAATATGAGGGAATCTGTCTAATTAGAGTATTCCAAATTTTTGCACCTTGATAAGCAAATGAATGCTCTAATATTAATTTTGACTGAATATGTTTTACAGTACAATAACTTAATTTTAAAAATAAGAAATGAGAATTTAAACGATTGCTAGATACATTTAGTAACTGTGCAATTTCAATGGGGCATATACTGTATAAAGATTTGGGGGCCTTTTTACTAAGCTGCAGTAGGCATTAGCATGTGCCTACCACGTGCCAAAAAGCACTGCCAGGGGATGTGCTAAGGCTTCCCGCAGTAGTGTGCTGATCTGTGCACGCTAAAAAATAGTTTCTGTTTTATAGAGCGGAAGGTGTGTCTATGGGCAGAGAGTAGGTGTGTCCCGCACTATTTGGGTAGCGTGAGCACATTGCTGTATGTTGCCCAATTAGCGCAGGAGCCCTTTCCATCTAGTAAATGGCCGCACTAATGGCCACATGATAATTTGGAAATGAGTGTGTGGCCATTACAGAACAAAATACAAATGTGTCCATTTACTGCCACATTAGAAGTGGCCACAGCGCGCAGTAAACCCACCTGCTACAAACAGCACCGGACACTTTTTAGCGTGGCTTAGTAAAAGGGTCCTTTAAATACTAAACATGCAATTTTAAATTCAATTCACAACGTAGCTTCCTTAACAAAGGAGATGCTCTTTCAAATTTGCCCACAGCATAGATCAATATTGCAGATGCATTCTGGAGAAGCTGTAATCTGTATTGTACTTTAGTCAAAATACTACTGTATAAAGAATTACAATAGACTAGCTGTGGTAGTAGAATGGATTGTATTATTGTTCTACCATTTTCTGGCCGTAAGACAGAACGTATAGCCCGAAGCTGTTGCAACTTAAAAAAAGTTTTTCAGACCTGATCATTTACTTGGGCTTCAAACGTAAGTCTGAAGTCCAAGATTATTCCTAGCACCCAACATTTATTTTAGTTTGTAAGATTTCTCCGGTAGTTAAGGTTAGCTCTTTCTCTTTTGAGGATTTAAAAACCCCCAAACCAAACTATTCTTGTTTTCTGTCTATTTAATTTGAGAAAATCAGTGTTTATCCATTTATTAACTAATGAGATGTTAAATTTCAACTTTTGAATGGTTTTGTTGTTATTCAAGTACACGACTCAGAATGAATATATCATCTGCATAAAAAAGGACAGAAACCCCCAGATTAGATAGTGTCACCCCTAAAGGACTTAAATATACATTGACTAATAAAGGTGAAAGTGGGGAGCCTTGAGAAACTCCACGTAAAGTTTACCATGAAGACGAAATAGAGTTTTTCCTACACATGCAGTATGATCTTTTCCTTAGAAATTCTACAAACCAATTTAACATACATCCAGTAACAACAAATTCACTAAGCTTTTGTAATAATAAAGAGTGATCTATTGAATTAAAAGTGCCAATGTGTTAAACTGAAGAATACGTTGTTCACCCTGACTCAGATATCTTTTGATTTTTGTGGTCAAGGTAAGCAATAAAGATTCGGTGCTATGCAGAGGTCTAAATCCATGCAGAGTGAAATGTAGAGTCATGAGAAAAAAGATTATCTGAAAACTGATTAGTGACTGCAAATTCAAGAAGTTTTGCTAACCAAGGGATACTGGCTACCGGTCTATAATGGTACAATGGTACATTAGCAGGGTGTTAGGGCTTTGTCTTGAGAAAACTACAGACTGTCCAAAATACGGCAGCGAGACTTGTCTTCATGGTTCACAAAATCGTCAACGGGGATGTCCCCAGTTACATGCTGAATATGATTGACTTGTCAGCCAGAAATGCTGACCCGTCCACAAGATTATATCTCAACTTGCACTATCCCAGCTGGAAAGGCTGTAAGTACGGATCTATTCAGGCGTCAAGCTTTCCCTTCATCAGTGCGCACCTATGGAATGCACTTCCTAGAGACATCACCAGTCAGAGAGACTACCTTACCTTTCGCAAGGCACTAAAAACACATCTGTTTACCAAAGCATTTTCTCTGGGAACAATATAGGACTATCGCCTCTGCCAGCTGGCATAAGTGGATCCTGTTTAGTCCTATTCTTTTGTACTGTTATATGTAAAGTATCTGTTCTTTCTTGCCCTTCTACTCTACTATTCTCATTTGTATCTGATATCACCCGGAGTTCTCTCTCTCTCCGGTTTATGTAAGCCACATTGAGCCTGCATTTCTGTGGGGATAATGTGGGGTATAAATACATTAATAAATAAAATAATTCTCTACAATAATTAAATCTGATCCAAGCAATTTTGGTATAGGAGTCAGTACTATGGGGTCCTTTTACTAAGCCGTGTAAGCGTCTACGTGCACCCAACATGCGCCAAAATAGAGTTACTGCCCGACTACCGCGTGGCTCTTGTGGTAAATTCATTTTTGGCACGCGTCCGATATGCGTGTCTGAAAATGTATTTTCAGGTGCACGTAACACACGCGTAGGTCATTACTGCCCGGATTCTTTACCTAGGTCAATGGCTGGCGGTAAGGTCTCAGACCCAAAAATGGACATGCAGCAATTTTGATTTTACTGCACATCCATTTTTGGCAAAAAAAGAGGCATTTTTTACAGGTGCACTAAAAAATGGATCAGAACACCCAAAACCCGCGCTTACACTACTGCAAGCCATTTTTCAGCGTGCCTTTGTAAAAGGACCCCTGTATTAGTTATAGGACTGGGATAAAGTTCCTCTTGTAAGGTTTTATTAATGAAACTAGTTTGCCATAACAAAAATTTCCATTGGAGCATACTTTAACAAAAAAGATGAACAAAGGTCTATAGAGCAGGATTTTATAGCATTTTCTTATGGTTGAAGCGATTCAGTTGAATGATACCGGATTAAACAATGCAAACTTTATCCCCAGGAATAAATTCAGCAATCTTATCTGTTAACAATTCGGTAGGTACCCTATTGGAGGTATCTAAAGTGAACGATTGTCTAATCTTATTAACTTTAGACTGAAAAAAGTTTGCTAGATCATCAGCCATAGGTTGAAGAGATTCTGCAATAGGTAGTACATTATCTGAGCAGGTTAAAGCTGTAAACATTTTATAAAGAGATTTAGAGGAAATGTCAGAAGAACTAATCCCCCTGTTTACAAAGCTGTGCTAGCGGCTGCTGGTGCACTAACGCCGAGGGGGGGGGGGAGGGGGGTAATTTTTGATCAAAATATGTTTTTTTGCTTCATTTGAGGCTAATTTGTATTGCTTTATCTGTTTTCTCCAGTTTATAAAGGCTTGATAATCTTTATGTTTTCGCCAAACCCCTTCTAATTTTCTGCATTCTCCATTAGAGTACCAAACATCTAGCTTTCCTTTTCTTCTTAAGGGGTGTTAGCAGGGGTGTAGCCAGACTTCGGCGGGAGGGGGGTCCAGAGTCTGAGGTGAGGGGGCACATTTTAGCCCTCCTGGCGCCGTAGCCACCACCACCAACTTTGACCCCCCCCCCCGCCGACGACCCTCTCAACCCCCCTCCCGCCGCCAACCCTCCCCCGCCTAACTTTGCTGGCGGGGGACCCCAACCCCCGCCAGCCGAGGTCCTCTTCTTCCAGCGCAAGGCTTCGTTCTGTTTCTGTGAGTCTGACGTCCTGCAAGTACAGACTCACAGAAACAGAATGAAGCCTTGCGCCAGAAAAAGAGGACCTCGGCTGGCGGGGGTTGGGGTCCCCCGCCAGCAAAGGTAGCCAATGGTGGCGGTGGGTTGGCGGCGGGAGGGGGGTCGAGAGGGTCGTTGGCAGGGGGGTCCAGGGCTAAATCTACGCGGGCCCAGGCCCCCGTGGCCCCACGTAGCTACGCCACTGGGTGCTAGTTCATCCAGTGTTGAAGAATCAGATTTGAAGTTTTGATATATAATGAGTCAAATTTTGCTAAAAGAAATCAAAACCTATTTTGTTTCATCCTATACATTCAGTAATAGAACCTGTCATTTGTCTTATCAATCTTGGTATTCTCAAGCAAAAATCGAGAAAGAAATGATCTGAGCATACAATTAGTTCCCATTTCAAGTGTTCCACTAAAGTGTTGTCAAAGTTGGTGCGCGCTGTTTCCCGCGGTAGAAAATATTTTTAGATTTTCTACCGCAGGGTGTTCCCAGCAGTAATCGGCAGCGCGGCCACATTGGTGGGCGTTGCATCAGTATCAAGCGTATATAGCATGTGAACCCTTACCACTAGGTCAATGAGTGGCGGTAAGGGCTCAGGCAGTAACTGTATATATGTGCTAGTGATAAATATGGATGTATTCCTAAAATAACTGTGACACTTAAAAGTGGCCTGCGGTAGTGTGGGCACGTGTTTTAGGCGCACGCTGGGCCACGTTTTACCGTGGCTAGGAAAAAAGATTTCTTTTCAATGGGGCAGTAAATGGTCGTGCACTAAAATTGGTAGCGCGTGGCTATTTTCCTGTTTTGGGAAGTCTTAGCATTTACATTTTTTTGACAAATGTCTTCCTGTTTTTCCACCACTATTTTCATATATACAACACAGCTACACTTTCTTGGGAGCTATAAGTATAATTATTCACAAACTAGTGGAACCCAGCCCGTTTCCTCAACAATGAAACAGGCCCTAGAAAGGCCTTCTTGCAAGTGATTTTTTGTCTCTCCCCTGCCCTCCCCTCCATGACCAGCGATTCTTCCCTTCCCTCACCTCCAGCGATTCTCCTCTTCCCTGCCCTCCCATCCGTGTCCCGCGATTCTCTCTTCTACTGTTCTCCCATCCCATCCATCAATTCTCCTCTGCCCTGCCCTCCCCTTCTTCCCCCCCCTCGATTCTCTCCTCCCCTCGATTTGTACCTGAACGTTCTCTGGCTGGCTGGCTGGCGCTGGCTTCCGTTCCATTCATAACATCCCTCCTGACGTCAGCTCGCCTCCAGCGTTCCCTTCCCTCTCACTGTTCCTCCCTCTGACATCATTATGTTTTGACTCGAGGGCGGGGCAGTGAGGGGAATGGAACGCTGGAGGCTGGCTGACGTCATCAGATGTAACAAACCCAGGCAGCCAGACAGTGATGGAATGTTGGAGGTGCAAATTATTATATAGGATAAGCAGGGCTTTTTTTGAGGGGGTACTGAGTACCGACACCTTTTCCATTGTCTGCTAAAATTGACCCATGGTCTCCAAGTTTTAATGAAAGAGCCCAGCCCCTACACACCAATTCTGCCTTGTCATAGATTCTGTGACTGGTTGCAGGGGAACTGGCTATTGTGGGGTGGGTCCCTCAGTGGTCATCCCACCCCTCAAGGGTGGCCAGACATTAGAGTACTGGCACCTTTTTTACTAGAAAAAAATGCACTGCTAATAAATATCTTTATTCACTTATAGTATTTTATTCAGTTTGGGGCTCTTTTACCAAGCTGTGGGAAAAAGGGCCCTGTGCTGGGCCGTTTTTCACCGCAGCACACATGGTCATGCAGTAAGAGAACTCATATATATATATGAGTATAAAATAATAAATTCACTATATATTATAATGTATGTTTTTATTTAGAAGCTGGAGTCCAAGTTGGAATATTTTTACCAACTCCGACTCCACCTAAAATTGCTTCCATTTCCAATTCTGACTCCACAGCTGTTAACAACATTAAAGGGTTTTACAGGAAGAAAGCTGAAAGCCACCCCTCATAGTCTGACCTGCCTAAGACATGCTGGAACTACATCTCCATGCATGAATTGGGTTTAAAAGCAGGGCCAATCGGCTTCTTTGGCTTAACACCTGGGTTCTTTGGTAGGGTTACAGTTGCTGCACTTTATCAACTATCCTGTCTGCCTCTCATCAACTATCCTGTCCATTTCTTTCCTGGCTTCTGTACAACAGAGGAGAGGAGAGGAGAGGGAGTGTGTGTGTGTGTGTGTGTGTGTGTGTGTGTGTGTGTGGGTGGGTGGTGTGGGGGGGAACACTGTTTCTGACACCATTCCCATTTCCTCTCATATTACAGAATGCTTTGAAGGAACCAGATCGTGCAGGGTGTGTCATTTGGAAAAATACAACACACCATCAACAGGGGGAGGAAGCGGTTTGAGCCACCTCTGTTCAAAACACATAAACCCACCAGAAGATTCCATTTTCCTTCATATATTTGATCTGAGAACCAGCTGAACTTGGTCACCTCAAGAACTTTGGACATGTTTGTAGGTCTCAAGGTCTGCCCCTGATTTGAACAGGATATAGTGTAACATTTTGTAAAGCACAAAACACAATTTAGAATCATGACATCACCATGTCAGAGCACGGAGCATGCACAGTTTAAACTGTAAGGGAAGAATTTTAAAGCAAAGCTTTACTTGTTCTTTTTTGCTCTTGGAAATGGGGTCAGATGAGGTCTCTTTAATCCCTCTAGACATTTTTTGTACTGTTTAACTGAGAATTACAGCTGGAAAGCACTTAACAGGAGCAAAGCCAGTAGAATAATCTGGAGGAAACACGATATGGCCATTCCTCTCCCCTACCCTTACCCTTATGACAATCTGTTTATTATAATGGAAAATTTGGAGCCAGAGGTTAACATGAGGAGAGTGTCATAATCTTCCTCATGGTTCCCAATGAAATACATAAAAATGGGGTCAGCTTCTCATCTCACGGTTTCTAAAAATCAGCTGGCGTCATCTGACATATGCCTTGAAAGGAAGCCATGGCTATTCATTTCCACAATGCTACAAAATGTATGCAGCGCTTTATAGATACACACACACAAGGCCATTATTTCTATGTGAAGATTACAAACTAGGGGGTCCTTTTACAAAGCTGCGGTAAAAAGTGGTCTGCGGTAGTCTGGGTGCGTCTTTTAGGCGTGCGTTGGGCCACTTTTTACCACAGCTGAGAAAAAGGCCATTTTTTAATGGGCCGGCAAATGGACATGTGCAAAAATTAAAACTAGAATGCGCCTATTTACGGCTTGAGCCCTTACCGCCAGCCACTGACTTAGCAGTAAGGGCTCACACACTACCCGTGCAGTAACCATACAGCACACGCCAACATGGCTGCGCTACCAATTACTGCCGGGAACATTCTACTGCGGGATTCAGCATGCACCAAACTCAGGGGTCCTTTTACTAAGGTGTGCTGAAAAATGGCCTGTGGTAGCATAGATGCGTGTTTTGGATGCGCACATAATTATTTTTCAGCGCACCTACAAAAAATGCCTTTTAAACATTTTTCCCAAAAATGGAGAAGCGGCAAAATGAAAATTGCCAAATGTCCATTTTAGGTCTGAGACCTTACCGCCAGCCATTGACCTAGCGGTAGAGTCTCATGCGGAAACCAGACAGTAATGACCTATACGCATAAAATATTACTCGGGACATATTGTGGGATTAATACACCAGAGCGTAACACATTGGACTATGGACTATGTGTGAAGCTTTTGAACAGCAGGTTTGCTTCATGATGCCATAAGATAAAAAGATCAGCATCACGGATTAAGTGAAAGCAAGATCTTCGTTTTTTGGACTGTATATAGTATAAATGCTATGCAAGTTATAAAATATACTTATGTATAGGGTATACAAGGTTTGAATGATGGTTGGCGAGTGGTTGTGAATATCGATGTTTGTTATGAGGGACTGTGGACACATGATGTTTAATAAATAACAGGTATACATCAATGATATTGGAGTACATTGAATGAATGCAATAGTTGAAGTTTGATGCCAAGAAGTGCAGAGTGATGCACTTGGGGTGCAGAAATACAAAAGAGACATACTGGATAAGAGGGGAGAGATTGGTAAGCTCGGCTCAGAAGAAGGACCTTGAGTAATGGTGTCTGAAGATCTCAAGGTGACGAAACAGAGTGACAAGGCGGTAGCCGCGGCCAGATGGATGCTAGGCAGCAAAGAGAGGGATATAACCAGCAGAAGAAAAGAGGTGTTGATGCCTCTTTACAAGTCGTTGGTAAGGCCCCACTTGGAGTATTGTGTTCAGTTTTGGAGGCCTTATCTTGCTAAGGATGTTAAAAGACTTGAAGCGGTTCAGACAAAAGCAATGAAAATGGTAGGGGGTTTACGTAAGAAGACGTACATGAAAACTTGCTGACCTAAACATATATACCCTGGAGGAAAGGAGAAACAGGGGTATATGATAAAGACGATCAAATATTTGAAAGGTATTAATCTGCAAACAAACCTTTTCCAGAGACGGGAAGGTGGTAGAACTAGATGGCATGAATTGAAGTTGAAAGGGGGCCGACTCAGGAATAATGTTAGGAAGTATTTTTTCACTGAAAGAGTGGAATGCCCTCCCACGGGAGGTGGTAGAGATGAAAATTAACAGAATTAAAAAATGCATGGGACAAACACAAAGGAATCTTGTTTAAAAGGATTGGATTTGGATCCAAAGACGCTTAGGGAAGATTAGGTAGGTAAGCCAGTGCTAGGCAGACTTCTACAGTCCGTGTCCTGATCGAGGCTGAAAAGACTTGGATGGGCTTGAGTGGAGCTTTTCATGGGCTATGACAACAACTTCAGTAATTTTAGAACAAGGTCAGTGCCAGGCAGACTTCTATGGTCTATGCCCTAAAAAAGGCAAGGATAAATCAAGATCAGGTATACATATGATGTATCACTTCATTCCATATGTAATGAGTTTATCTTGTTGGGCAGACTGGATGGGCCATACTGCTCTTTATTTGCCACCATCTATTATGTTACTATCCTGCTTATTTTCAAACGAGAAGGCTGGCCATCTTCCGACACAAATCGGGAGATGGCCAGCCATCTCATAAACCCGGCCAAATCGGTATAATCGAAAAGCCGATTTTGGCCAGCTTCAACTGCTTTCCGTCGTGGAGCCGGTGAAAGTTCAAGGGGGGCGCGTTGGCAGTGTACCGAAGGCAGGACGGGGGCGTGGTTACCAGATGGCTGGCTTAGGCTGATAATGGTAAAAAGAAGGCTGGCTCTGACGAGCACTTGGCCAGCTTTACTTGGTCCATTTATTTTTAGGACCAAGCCTCAAAAAAGTGCCCCAACTCAGCAGATGACCACCACAGGGAATTGGGGATCACCTCCCCTTACTCCCCTAGTGGTCACCAACCCCCTCCCACCCAAAAAAAAAATTATAAACATTTTTGTGCCAGCCTCTATGCCAGCCTGAAATGTCATACCCAGCTCCATCACAGCAGTATGCAGGTCCCTGGAGCAGTTTTTAGTTGGTACTGCAGTGGACTTCAGGTAGGCGGACCCAGGATCATCCCCCCCTACCTGTTACACTTGTGGTGATAAATGTGAGTCCTCCAAAACCCACCCGAAACCCACTGAACTCACATGTAGGTGCCCCCTTCATCCATAAGGGCTATGGTAGTGTTGTACAATTGTGGGGAGTGGGTTGGAGCTATGGACTTGGGAGCAATTTAGGAAGTCCACTGCAGTGCCCCCTAGGGTGCCCGGTTGGTGTCCTGGCATGTGAGGGGGACCAGTACACTATAAATGCTGGCTCCTTCCACCACCAAATGGCTTGGATTTGGCCGGGTTTGAGATGGCCGCCCTTAGTTTCCATTATCGGCGGGAAACCAATGGCGGCGATCTCTAACACCGGCCATCTCTAACGCCGGCCCAAATGTTGAGATTTGACCGGCCTCGACCATATTATCGAAACGAAAGATGGCCGGCCATCTTGTTTTGATAATACGGTCGGGTTTGCCGCTTTACAGGGCCGGCCTTAGAGATGGCTGTCCATATAGATGGCCGGCCCCGTTCGATTATGACCCTTCACAGGGCTCATTTTCAAAGCACTTTGACCTTTGTAAGTCTAAGTGCTTTGAAAATATACCTCTATCCAGCTCATTATCGAAAGAGAAAGACGCCTATATTTCTACCCAAATCGGGAGATGGGTGCCTTTCTCCTGTGGGCACCCAAATCGGTATAATCGAAAGCCGATTTTGGGCGTCTCCAACTGCAATCTGTCGCGGGAACGGACAAAGTTGATGGGGGCGTCGGAGGCATGGTGAAGGCGGGATTGAGGCGTGTTTATCGGCTGAGGAGAGATGGGCGCCCTCGGCCGATAATCGAAAAAAGAAGGGCACCAGAAAAGAGAATTTGGGCCGCTTTTTGTGGACCCTTTTTTCTCACGAACAAGTCCACAAAAAGTGCCTAGATGACCACCGGAAGGAATCAGGGATGACCTCCCCTGACTTCCCCGGTGGTGATCAACCACCTCCCACCCGGAAAATACAGCTTTACAAACTTTTTTTTTTAAAGAGTATATCCTTCACTATGCCTCTGTCCCTGCGACGGCAGTTGAAGATGTCCTTCCCTGCAACGGCAGTTGAGAATGTCCAAAATGCTTCCAACACCCTCTTTATTTATTTGGATTGTGGATCACAAGTAGCAGCAGTAGGATTTGAGCCAGCCACCTCTGGATTGCCAGACCAGTGTTCTAACCACTAGGCCAGTCTGCCACTCCTCCACTCCACTCCCTTGAAATTTGGCCATCACTGTGGGGGGGGGGGGGGGGCAGTGTGTAGGTCCCTGGACAGGGGAGGTATGTGTGTGTCAGCAGAGGCATAACGAAGGCATGGACGTCCTTCTTTCAAACATTTTGGAAATCCTGAACAGCCCCCCTACAAGGACAGCCAAACTTCAAGGAAGTAGCGTGGAGGAGTGGCAGACTGGCCTAGTGGTTAGAGCACTGGTCTGGCAATTCACAGATGGCTGGTTCAAATTCCACTGCTGCTACTTGTGATCCACAATCCAAATAAATAAATAAATAAAGAGGGTGTTGGAGGCATTTTGGACATTCTCAACTGCCATTGCAGGGAAGGACATGTTGAGAGGCATAGCAAAGGACATACTCTAAAAAAAAAAAAGTTTGAAACATTGTTTTTTTCCGGGTGGGAGGTGGTTAATCACTACTGGGGAAGTCAGGGGAGGTCATCCCCGATTCCCTCCGGTGGGCAGTTCGGGCACCCTCCTTAGGAAGGAAATCGTGTGCAAATGAGCTAACAGCGAGCAGCTCATTTGCATTCAATTTCCTTCATGCATGCCCGTTCCTTTCCAGATTAGTAAGGGAAGGGCTTTTTCCATTCAGTTAGTGGGACCAGTGCACTACGAATCCTGGCCCCTCCCACGACCAAATGCCTTGGAGTTAATCGTTTTTCAGCTGGGCGCCTTCGGTTTCCATTATCGCTGAAAAACGATTCCGCCCAGCTCAAATCCGCCCAAATCCGATGCATTTGCCCCGCACCAACTGTATTATCAAAAGATGGATGCCCATCTTTTTCGAAAATACAGTCTGTCCCGCCCCTTCACGTATCCGTCCTTGGAGATAGACGCCCATGGAGATGGGCTTTCGCATTCGATTATGCCCCTAGCACCAGTGTTTGGACAAGTGAATGAAAAGTATTAGTTGCAAAGAAAGGTCTTATTCTTTTTCATCTCCAGAGAGTTTTAAAAGCTTTGGTGACCAAAAAGTTAAGCTGGTCCTCGCAATTTAGGTATTGATTGATAATAACCCCTAATATTTTTAACGTGATTTCCAAAGGGTAAGTTGTTTAGTTGATTGTGAAGCTGTTTTGGTTGTGTGTCCTATTAGATTTAGTGATGACTAGGAATTTAGTTTTGTCTATGTTTAGTTTGAGATGAAAAGCAGAAGCCCAGTCCTCCATCAGGTCCAGTATGTTCCGGATAGTATTTAGGATACCCTGGATCTGGTTATCAAACGATAAATAAATGGTGATATCGTCTGCATATATAAAAGAGTTGAAACCTTTGCCTTCAAGGAGCTGACCTAATGATTCCATCATTATATTAAATTTAATACTGCAGCACAAACTCTGTCTAGAAACTGTGTTCCAGTAAATGCACATAGCAAATGTAACACACTACATTCGTTAACATGTTTTACTGTTGAGAAAAGTCATAACTTCTTTTCCATTTTATTAAATGTGACCTCCTTCCACCACAATTCATTATTTTAAATTATCCCGAATCTCTGGGAAAAGCCACAGAATGGCCGACTCAGCTGGGACATGCTGCCTGTGATGTTATTAGTGAACCAATGAAGTCCTACTCCACATAAGGTCATCTGCAACCCCTTCTGCCCTCAGTTTCGAACATGGCTGATATTATCTGTGAACCACACAAGAGCCTTCAGCACCTTCCTACTTGTTGGTGCTCCTGTGCACCAAGACATCTGACTTCTTCCCAAACACTCTAAAATCCTCTATAGGCAGTGTGTGAAATTTGCCTCCTCTCAATCTTTTCCAAATTTTATTTCTTTTACAGGAAGCTGCTAGCAAGAAATGAGCACTGGGGAGTTGAGTTGATAAGGGTCAAACCACTTGAAAAAAAAAACACACACACTTGAAAAATTCTTGAAGTCCTCAGAAGTGCTTCTGCTCAACTTTGCCTGCTTGATGCTGGAAAGGAAGGAAAGAAGGGGGCTGACATGACCCTGCTATCAACAGGATACCAAAGGACAGCGCTTGGAGGCAGAGGAAGCCAGGCATATGAGGAAAACTGTCAGGGAAGTAGCAAGAAAATGTGGATCTCCTTATCAAAGGGCATGTTCAGTGCTGTGGTTCAAGCACAAGACCATCCCACTGACCAACACCCATCAGTCCTTACATGAAAAGGAAAACAGTAGATAAGAGACCAGTGGTTAGGGGTGGTTGACTCTCTCTCTTTTTGACAGGCAGTTTCTCATTTTCAGTTAATCCCTGCATAAGGATTTAACAATGATCAACACAGTGGAGTTCTCCTCCCTCCCCATAATGGTGGGAGGCAGAAACTGCTTTCAAAGTCTTTAAATACATCTCTTCAGGAATTATTATTTTTTCCTTCCTAAACTGTGATGCCTAATTCACAAAATTTAAAAAAAGGCAGCAGCATATTTTTATAAAACTGAGTCCACAGCCCTTACGACAAACACATGACGCTTAAGGATCAGCAGTCAGCCACTTGTCTTCTGGTTAAATTAAGGATGAGGGATGAGGCCTCGAGTTGCCTCCTTCAGTTTTGTTTTTAAGAGTTTGCTGGTGACAAAAGGCTATGGCTGAGAACTTTTTGACTCACTCTGTTTACGCTTTGCAGCAGAATGACTTCCGGGCTTCGGAGTGTATTTTCCGATTCCTTGCCACTGCTGTCACATGAAGCTGTGAAGATGCCAAGGGCACATGGACGAGGTTCTGACAGAACAATAAGTGAAAAGCAAAGGAGGAAGTCTATTTCTTGGGCTTTGGTTCAGCCAACTAGATTATTGCAATGTTTTATATGTGGGTTTACATTTAAAACTTTTTGATAGGTTACAGCTTTTGCAAAATACCATGGCTAAATTGATATTGGACTTGGTGATTGCCTTTACGGTAATATGTAAGCCACATTGAGCCTACTAGTGGGTGGGAAAATGTGGGATACAAATGTTACAAATAAATAAATATTTCGATGTTGTAAATTTTATCATGTGACACCATTGTTGAGAGATTTACATTGGTTGCTGATTTGTGCATGGGTAGAATTCAAGGTTGCATGCTTACCCCCAAATTCTATATATGGTGCCTTAAGTTGTGTGCACTAACTTGGTCACACAGCCAAATTGTGCGTACAACTTAATTGATTAACAACTAATCAGTGTCGATAATTGGTACTTAACAACCAATTAGCAGCACTAATTGGTTTTAATTAGAATTTATGTGCACAACTTTCTAGATGCATTCTATAACTTGGTGCGTGTAAATTCTAATGCGCGCAGTCAAAGGTGGCATGGCCATAGGCGTGGAATGGGCGGTTGTAGTCATTTCAAAAAACTACAGACATTATTATGGAATACACCTGATCTGTGCCTAGCTTAGGCGCAGGTATTTAGGACAGGTTTTAGGAGGCCTAAATGGGTGCACCTAAATTTTAGGAGCAAGAATGGCATATAAGGCATACTCTATAAACTACACCTAAATTTAGACATAGTTTATAGAATCATGCTAACTGCGTGGTTTTACAATGACAATTATTAAGGCGCCATATACATAGAATTTCCTCCATATACATAGAATTTCCTCCTTAGTGTTAGACTATCAATGAAATGAAATGCTTTGATGTACCCATGCATACCATAAAGCTGTATTTCTCTGTTTATCACTCTCCTCTCACCTACCCACACCCATCCTGTTAGACTATCAATGAAATGAAATGCTTTGATGTACCCATACATACCTCCTAAACCACCCCCACCTTGCTAGACTGTCATTGAAATGCTTTGATGCAGTGGCGTTCCTAGGGGGGCTGACACCTGGGGCGCGACGCCCCCCCCCCGGCGAAAGAACCCCCGATCTCCCGGTGAAAGAACCTCCCCCCCGGGTGCATGCCGCTGGGGGGGGTGGGGGGGTGCCACGTGCCTGCCGGCTCTTTGTTTTCATGCTCCCTCTGCCCCGGAACAGGAAGTAAGCTGTTCCGGGGCAAAGGGAGCATGAAAACGAAGAGCCGACAGGCGCGCGGCACCCCCCCCCCCCCAGCGGCGTGCACCTGGGGCGGACTGCCCCCACCGCCCCCCCCTTGGTACGCCACTGCTTTGATGCTTCACTTATATATACTATCAACTAACACATTTGCTTATTTCCGATCTGACGAAGAAGGGCAACCTTCGAAAGCTAATCAAGAAATGTATTAAGTTATGTCCAATAAAAAATGTATCATCTTAATTTCTTTTCCATGTTTTATTTTGTTTGATTTCTATTGATACTCCTTAGTGTTTCAAATTTTACATGGTTACTGTCCTTATTTGCATACCCAACTAATTACTTTTCCATTTTTTTTTTTTGGAGGAGTTCTCGTTTTCATTCCACGCTGTTACTAGGTTTTCCAACTATTAAGAAGGTCCAATATAGAAGAGTCTTTGTTCGTCTATGTATCAGTCCAGTAAAATTTGGAATTCTATTCCCCAACAAATTCATACTATCCCAGAGTATTTATCTTTTGGCAAAGTTTTGAAAACATATTTCTTTGGTGTGCACTTTCATATATGATTTGATAATTATATTAAGTGTTGTATTTTATATCTTATTGTAACCTGCTTAGATTCCTTGCTGATACAAGCGGGATATAAATGCCAAGAAAGCAATAAAACTGCTCTCCCTAGGCTCCTTAATCTGACTTCATGTGCAATTTTCTTTAAATTAATCCCTTATTTTCTAACCCTATGTTCCAAGTAACAAAAGAGAGGGTCCAAAAGTACACAAATCAAGACAACAAAAAAAGCACAAAAGGGCCTCCAAGGCTGGAACAATGGTATAATTTTTAATAAAATGGGCCTGACATGGGCTGTGTTTCAGCGTGAAGGGGTGCCTGCCTCAGGGGTCAAACCAGTATTCTTTAAAGTAAAAAAAATGTGTCCCAAATCGTCCTTTAAAAGTCGTTTCAATCCGCTGCAGATTGTACCAAATGCTTCTGAACGTAGCAGATGATTTCAATGAACCGCGATTTGACCCCTGAGGCAGGTGCCCCTTTGTGCCGAAACACGGCCCGTGTTGGGTCCATTTCATTAAAGATTGTACCATAGTTCCAGCCTTGGAGGTCCTTTTGTGCTAATCCTATGTTCTACTTTCACTTACACCTTCAGTTGTCTAATAAGTTTTATTGCATATTGGACTAAATTCTGTATATCATGCCTAAAAATTCAGTGCCAAAATGAGATTCGCCAAAGTGCATTCTATAAAGTATGCCTTAATTTAGGCGTATGTTATAAAATAAGCCCACATTTCCGCATGGTATATAGAATACACTGAGCGGCCATGACAGCGCCTAACTCTAGGTGGGGCCATTTATGCCATGTAATACTTGGTGTAAATACCGGTGCCTAAGTTAGGCGCAGAGCAGGTGTGTTCTATAATTGTGCTAATAGTTTTCTGGAATGCCCATGACCCGCCTGTTCCACATCCCTAGCCACACATTCACCCACGTCCCAACACACAAGGAACAGGAGAGAGACAGACCAAGGGAGCAGAACCTTCTGACTGCATCCGAAAGCCATGGCGACGCTGGTCATCCCTTGGAGGCTGGGTCTGGGGAATCTTGCCCCCATGCCCTCCTTCTTGGCAGTCCTAGTTCCTGCAGACCACATTCCTTCTAAGCACCCCTTATCCCCCTTGCTTTGCTCTAATACCTCTCACCTCCCACCATTTAGTTTCCGGTAGGCCTGCATGAGGAACTGCCAATATCCCTGGTCGCTCCTTCTCAGCAGTTCTGAAACATTTGTACCTTGCCTGCATCTGCTTTTATGTCTCACTTTTATACCAAACTATCTGCCCTAATCTTCTCCCACTTTAAAGCCAAAACATCAACCCTCTACTTTAACTGAATAATGAGCCAATTAGTGCCAATAATTAGGAGCTAACAATCAATTATTAGTGAAAATTGGCATTAAATAAAACTTGCTCGTGTATATTTACATGCCGGATCCATGCATAAAAAGGTGTGTGGCTATGGGTAAATCAGGGGCATTCTGACAATTTATGGGCTTCTTTTACAAAGCCGCACGAGCGATTCCCGCGTGACAAATGAGAGGAAGCCCATAGGAACTGAATGGACTTTCTCTCATTTGCCGCACTGAGAACCGGTAGAGAGGCTTTCTAAAAGAAGCCATATGCACATTGTTATAAAATAAGGGGGATCCGCACCTCATTTAGGGACAGGGATTTACATCAAGGTTTCGTTAGTGTAAATGGTCGCGCCTAAATGTAGTCACGTTTCACGGCGCATAGTGCTGCTATTCTATAAACAGTGTTTGAACGTCGTTTCTAGAACAGAACTAAGCGCTATTTTTTTTCAGCACTGATCTTTGGGCGCTATTTACTGAATTTATCCCCAAATGGTTTTCATCTGGGGGGGGGGGGGGGGGGGGGAGTGGCAGATAATCTACATGTCTCAGCTTTTTCTCCTAAAACATTTTGAATGAAGCCACAAAACAGGATATTTTTCTGGGGCCTCCCCCTTTTTTAAACAAAAAACAAATGGGCGCAATATTCAGCAGGTGGTGATCAGCGTTTTGCTGACCACCGCTGAAGTTTAAACCCAGAAATTCAATGTTGCGCCATGTCCGGACACGGCATTGAATTTCTGGGTTTCCGGAGCCAGCTAACGCATAGTCGGTTAAATGCAACATTCAGCACTTAACCAATCGGCTATGGGTTGCTGCATAAAAATAGGATTGACTCTTATGCAGTCCTATTTATGCGGTTAATCTGGTCAGTTAAGTGCTGAATATCAATATTTAACCACCCAAGTGCTGATTGTGCTCCTGGAACACCTTCATAATAGCTGGTTTTCAGTTTGGCACTAACCAGTTACTTTCAGCAGCTCTAACTGGTTAAGCACCACTGAAAACTAGCGGTTAGCCCCAAACTGGTGGATTTAAGTGGCCTGGAGCTATTTTTGGCCAGTTAAATCACTTTGAATATCGACCCCAATATTTCTCCAAAGCACTGATAGTCAGTCACAAAGACTATCCACATCAAAAACTTCTTCCTATGAAAGTCCATAGCTAATGTTTTGCTAGAAAGGTGAATTTTAGGAGACAAGTGCAAAATATTAACAGAACTGTAGGACGGCTTTTGATGCATGTTCTCAAAATGGTCAACTCAGGCATAAACCAATCGGCAGAAACCAGAGCCAATGTAGAAAGTGACAAGATAGAGAAATATACCAGTTAATATTAAGCTGGCAGCGCTCAGCATTTTTTTTAAAGCACTGATGGTCAACAGTTAATTAAGACCCATTATTCAATGCCAGGCCATATCTGGGTGTCACTGGGCATATACTAGCTGCTGGCACTTATGCAGGTCCAGACAATATCGGCTGGGACTTGCATAAGGGATCTGTCAAAGTGATCTGCCCCCACTTTCCAATCCCCCCGATCCTCCCACTCTGTTCCTATCCCTCAGCAACCTGATCTTGAATCCCCTATCTAATCCCTCCACTGTTCCGACCCCCTGGCTCCCTGATCTGACCCACCACTGTTCTCCAACCCCCACCAATCACTCCCCTGGCACCCTCTTCGCCCCTGGGACTTACCTATGAGAGATCCCTGGTGTCTGGAGCTGGAGAGTTCCGCTTTCCATTCCAGCCACATCAGCTCTGAGTCTCATAATGGTAGTGCTGACCCCTAGTAGTAGTCTCGCAGTACTACCGCTAGGTGTTAGCCTTCCATATAAGGGAGGGTTAGATCAGGAGCTGGGGGAAGGGATCGGAAGAAAGGAGAGATCGGACTTGCGAACTGGAAGTTATGTGGGTGTCAGCCGATATCAGCGTTGGTAGCCGCATAGCTGCGTGGTGAAAGATATGACAGCCTTTTGTGCAGTCCTATCTGGTTGCTTATCTATATGAGCACTGGCACTGAATATTGCCAGCACCTGCCTAATTCCTGGCTCCTCCCTGACTCTACCTCTGCCCCTCCACTGCCCAGTTTTAAGATGGCCGATTAATGCTGATATTCAGTGGCACTGCCTAACTAAATGCTTTTGAATATTGGCAGCCAGCCCGCTCAGCATATTTAACCAGACGGGAGCCTCTCCTGCCCAGTTAAACCCTTTTAAATATCAGGTATCAGGCCCTTAGAATAAAAACAAGATAAAGCCTGCCTCAGTCTCTTTCCCTATCTATTTCCCCTACAACTTGCAATACACAGCCACGGGTGGAGGGGGCGGCCTTGGGTCTCTCAATTTGGGTTTGAGTCTCCCCAAAACTGAGACACTGTCTTCTGCTTTGGCTGGTGGGACTGGAGTCCCGAAACCCCACCAGTGGAAGCCCTCCTCCAACCTGAGCTGCCACTGCCACGCCAGCATCCCACCCAGCATATGCTTGTTTTTTGAGAAACTGAGCATGCGCAAGGCAGACCCATCCCTCCCCATGCATGCATGGAAATTGAGCATGTGCAGGAGCTGGACCTCTCCTGTGTAAGTTCAGCTTTGTGAAAGCCAAGCATGTGCAAGGGCCACCCAGGAAAAGTGCCAGGCTTCGGCTGGAGGAGGGCTTCTGCTGACAGGGCTTGGGGCCTCCGCCAGCTCAGGTATGTGGGGTCATGCAGGACGGGGCAAACTTTTATGCCCCTCCAAATTTGGGTTCAGGACCTCTCAAAACCTGAGATCTGGCTACACCCTTGATGCAGACTCTTTTGACCTCTGGCTTTACCCTCGTTGTCCCTACAATGAAGAATCCTCTGTGATTAGGTTTGACTCATCATATTAAATTTCCCTCTTTTCCCGATTACCCATTTCCGGACATGCATTAGGCCTCTCCTACCCCTTTTGCCCTACGATGCAGAAAGAGATGCGGTGGGGCTTCAGAAACCAAAGCGATCTGCTCATTAATGGATTTTTCACCACAGTTGCTGCTACTGATCCTTTCTATAACTCTAACAGATGTACAGAGTGCTGTAGGGATACACTCAAGGAAAAGTCCCTGCTCTGTAGAGCTTACAGTCAAGACAAACAGACATGCTGTTTCCAAGCACTGTAGCTGAAGTTTTCCTCCTTACTTGAGGTAGATTATAAGGAAGCCAAATACTGGAGAAAGTCTGAGATAACAGGATGTCGTTTTGCTGGGCCTAGGACATTGGTTTTTAGCCCAAGAAGCATTAATGTGGTCTGTTTATAGAATATCTGGCAGACTTGTTTTGAGCTTTATATTAGAGGCTAAAGACCCTTACAAGCAAAATCTTTTAAGTGCCGCAGGTGACTGCCTAGGTGGATTGTCCATCCAATTTACACTTTTAAATTTTGCCCCTGAAGCAGGCACTGTGTGTCAAAACATGTTGGGCTAATGGACTAGTATGAAAAGTATTTTGGGGGGGCTCAGTATTTCCACTTGTTATAAGGTTGGTTTTGATTTATTAAAGGAGTTTAAATAAACAATATTGCTGCTTTGTGATTGTGATACAATTGGATTGGACCTCTTGTTTATTTGTGCCTTACAAAATAACGAAACATTAATACCTCAGAGGTTTTGAACCCAGTCCTCGGGGCACACCCAGCCAGTCAGGGTTTTCAGGATATCCCCATTGAATTCAATATAGATATCTATCTGCTTTTCATGTTCAAGATGTTAAAAGCTTGTAAAAATTATAAATATGCATAAATAAAAACATTAAAAATAAATAAAAATGCCAAAGATGTAATGATGGGGGTCTATGGAGAAATATTCTTCCTGAAAGATACATAGCTGAAAGCCTAGCCACTCTAAACTGACTACATAGCTTGTTACCTTAGATTGTAAGCTCTCTTGAGCAGGGACCATCCTTCCCCATGTTTAAACTTGTACAGCGCTGCGTAACCCTGGCAGCGCTATAGAAATGCTAAGTAGTAGTAGTAGTAGTAGTATCATGAAAACCCCGACTGGATGGGTGTGCCCCGAGGACTGGGTTAAAAACCATGCTTGAGGTTACTGTAATGAATAAGCGTCATCCGCTGCTTGTCCACCCACTTGCAATCTTGCTGAATATTTGTTACAGAAAAAAACCTACTGTAATTTCAAATTCCCAGTTCCAGGAAAGCTAAAACCCATGAACTTCCTGCCAGTGAAATACAAAGTTATAACATCCTGAAAAGGACGCAACAATCTCCTGCTCCCCCCTCCCCCGCCATCCCCAAGAGCTGCTCCCGGCGTGCGCATCCTGCCCCACAGAAAAGTGAGAAAATATCACCAGCCTCCTATACCCTCCAGCTATATATTTATGGTTTGCATTTCTGCACTATGTGGAAACTATCCTCGCCAGGGTCCCCATCCACTCCCATCTGCACCATGTCAATATTACCATAACCCTACCCCACCCCCTCATTCCCAGTAGCACATTTACCATCTGCTTCTGCACCATGCGGCTAACATCCTCCCCAGGGACCCCATACACTCCCCACCTCCGTTTCTGTACCATGTCAGTATCACATCCCTCCCCAGAATCTCACTCCCACACTGCATATTTACCATCTGGGCACTACCCTCCTCATCGCACAGTGTTTAGGTGCAGAAATAAGCTTTCAGAGAACTGTCCTCCCAATGTGTATGTATAAACATATGTACCTACAGCCTGTATGCACGTAAGTTCACCCAAACCGAGTGAAGGTATTCCTGGGGGTGGGTTGAGGCTGAGGAGGGGGTTTGCTTACTGCACCCTTGATAAAACACACACATATGTGCATGATATAAGATGGAAAATTTGTGCATTCTAAAGAGATGCAAACATGTGCGGCTACTTTTCTTGCGATAATTTTCAAAGCACAGATATATGCGCTTCCCCTTTTAAAGCTGGAAGAACTTAAGTGCATATATTAAACCGTAAACCATTAAAATTAGATGGCCTGTGGGAAAATCATCCTCTTACAGTCTGTTTCTGCACCACCCTCCCCAGTGTCCCCATGCAACCAACCCCCCCCCCCCCCACTGTAAATTTACCGTCTATGCTTCTGCACGATGTCGATTGGCCGATTGATGGCCCGTGGGGACCCATACACATTCCTGTTGCACACCTGTAGCGTCAGGAAACCACCAGGTAAACTCATCTTTCCTCTGGTGCCTGTCACGTTTAAATTTTCAGACACCCCCAAGCATCTTTTTTGGTAGGAAAAAAATGTAAAACAAAACACCACCAAAATAAATAAAGTAATTTTGCACATAAATCCTCTTCCTTTTGGAGACACTCGTAATGTACTGTTGGAGGTAGGGGGAGCAGAGGTCCCATCCCCTGAAGCACTTGGTAAGGACGATGCACCACATGGTGGGTGATGAATGTGCCCCTTCCTACCCCCAACAAACTTCTCAGGAACAGCTTCTCATTTCATATCTTCCCACCTTCTTCTCCTGCTTTCAGATTCTCTTCTTTCGGTAAAGAATTTTCCTTAAGAAGACATTCCTTTGCCTTGCAATGGCTGGTAGCAGAATCAGGAAGGGGTCGGAGGGGGTTACCTTTAGTCTTTCATCCTGTGCTCTCCAATTCTTTAGTGAGGGCTAGGGATTCACGGCCAGAGGACACACTCAGGCTTTCTGCATTACCTCACATGCTCTGTTTCACCCTCCGGTTCTGCTCCCTCTCCTCCTTTCTGTATTTTGCCTGATTTCTTTAATTCAGCATAGAAAAGTTCCTGCAGGCAGCTGGGGCTTCCTTCTGCCCCCTCTGACAGCCAAAATCTAATACCAAAAAAGAAGAAAGTTCCCATTCACCAGAAGACACCGGCCAAACCCAAGTCCCTCTGCCAATCTGGCTGCTGATGTCACCGCACTGTAGAAGGTGGAGCCAGAAATCATATTCTGTTCCCTGGAAATATTTCTCACCCCCCCCCCCCCCCCGAACCCACAGAATATTATTTTTCTTTTTAACTCCTCGTGCTCTGAGATCCATATGTTCTCTCAAAGAGAAAATAATTTTTTTAAAAATCATCATCTATTTCTCTTCTGAAAAAAGCCACGAAAGTCCTCCTCAAGCACAGAAGGAGAAGTTATTCCATTCGTGCTAGCATTCACAAGGAGAAAAGAGAAGCCCACCCAAGGTGAAGGAGAAAGCCACAGCAGCCTGGGACAGACGCCCACTGTGCTGTCCAAAAGCCATCACAACCACAGGCACACAGAGAACAAAAACAAGAGACTACCGGGGGCAAAGCCAAAAGCAACACAGAGACAGAGAGGAGAGACAAACCTTGCAAACCTTGTTTATCTGTTTGCACCCCCCCCCCCATCCTTATCTTTGGTAATACCAGTGAGCAGTGTGTTACAGAGGCTGCAGCTCACAGCTAGGCACTTCGGGAGTCAGCTGTGGATTAAAGCTACCACTGTCAATAAAATGCTCGATTCCCTCTCTATGCTCAAACTAAGAACTGTAAGCTCTCTGGGATAGGGGCCTCAGCAACCAGATAGAAATTTTCCCAAGTCATATCAATAGAAGAACATCTGGAGATCAATAGAAGAACATCTGGAGATATATAGTGCCTGGCACGTCTTCTGCTACAAACACACACACACTGGACCCTGGTATTTGAGGGGGGGAAAGAGTGTTCATCTCTATCTTATGGAGATACACTCACTTGCTCCCCCCCCCCACTACACAATCCAATGGAATTATCCTGTACAGCACGGCATACTGTGTCTGAGAGATGACATGCCATAAATAGACAGCCTTACTCTGGGTGTGGAAAATCTCAGGTCCTTTGGCCTGGGGCTAGTCCATTGTGCTGCTGGTAAGAGACATTTTAAACTGAACACTTGCTTACTTGACTGTATTGCTGAATGACTGGTGAATGCCAAGGCGGACACATTTCCCCAGGGCCTACCAAAGCCAGAGATAAGGTAGGAGGATAGAGAGGGAGAAAGCATTCGGCTTTCAGTAACTGCAGAGATCACACTGTGTTTTATTACACCATATAGAAAAGCACAAGAAAAGGCAAATCCAAACCTGAGATCTATTTGTTCCCTTTATTCCCAAGCACATATTAATATTTTGAGTCTGAATTATTCCTGGCCAGTTCTGCCTCACTTACAAACACCCAAAGAGTATCTTTCACAGCTGGGTCATCTCACAGGCAGACATAGGGCTATGCGCTTCATCTGTGAGTCTGCGTCTGGACGTCCCCTTGCAGCGAGATGACAGCTGACCTCTTTTCCATAAAATGATGACAGGAATTTTCTCTGAATAAAGGGTGCTAAAACACATTCAGGTTCCCTTTTGTGGTAAACAGGTGAAGAATTTAGTGCGATATCACATTGTAGGTTGGGGAAATTGAGATGATGCTTGAAGACTGGATATTGTGCACTCATTCCGCTGTTAATACTTTGGCCCCATTACTTAGGGGCCCTTTTACTAAGGTGCACCAAAAAATGGCCTGTGCTGTTGTAGGCGCAGGTCTATTTTTCAGCGCACCTGCAAAAAAGGCCTTTTTATTGGCCGAAAATGGACGTGCGGCAAAATAAAAATTGGCTTGCGTCCATTTTGGGCCTGAGACCTTACCGCCACCCACTGACTTAGCGGTAAGGTCTCATGTGTTAACCGGGCGCACGTACACTGCTGATTACCGCCCAGTTAGTGCCACGCGGTAGAAAATAAAAAAATATTTTTCTGCCATGCGTATTGGATGCGTGTAAAAAATGGAATTACTGCCCAGGGCACGCAGTAGCCGGGTGGTAGTTCCAAATTGATGCGCGTTGGACGTGTGTAGGCGCCTACATGCCCTAATAAAAGGGCCCCTTAGTATTTGTGTTTGAGGAGTAAAAGGAAAGTTTTGTTCCTCCCCCTCCCCCCGAGTTAAATGAAACTATGAAGAGGGTAAGGATGCTAAGAATGGGTTTGGAGAAAGTCTAAATTGGTTGATGATAAAAAATAAAATAAATAGGTGGCGATCAGAAGCTAATGTGTATCTGGGTAAACTGCAAATTGTTAAAAGCAACAGCTGTCTAGCAGAATGAAGCAGTCTAAATAAAACAAAGCAACCTTTTCCTATTAAGAGTTTGCTGGGTACAGGTGATACAGGCCCAATATCAACTACTCACAATCTTTTGGCAGTAACCCCCAGACTACCGCGGCTCAATGGAGCAAGAGGTGGGCGGTCCTATGGTGACATTTCACTGTTCCTGGAGGAAGAGACGTTTTGTGATGTCAGCCCAAGGAGCCTGTTGGTGACGTGCAACTGCGTCCTCACACCACTGCGCCGCTTTTGCCCGAGACCTACATGGTGGAACGTAGTAGAATATATTGTGACTCCTGAGGCAGGCAGTTTGTTGTGCCGAAACACAGACCTTGTTGGGTCCTGCTGTAATAGCATCCAATAAAGTGACTTTTAAGCACCAGTTCCTATGTTGGAGTGTCCATTGTCTACCCTCTACTTTTATTTTGACTGGCAGATTGTTTTGAACAGAATCTTGTAGATCAGAGCTTCCCAAACTGGCAGTCCGGACTCCAAAAGGGGTCACAAAACCCACATTTAGGGTTGTGCTCTGGGTGGGCTCTCCATGGGTGCCCTCTTGTTGGGGGGGGGGGGGGGTCACAGTCACAAAAAGATTGATAACCACTGTTGTAGATATTAATGCAGGTCTTCATCTGCTGGTTGGTAGGTTAATTTCGGATTCACAGAATTCAACTGTCATGATGGATTCTTTTCATCCTATTATGGTGGATAGTTAAGGATTGGCTCTTTGAAGCCTTCCCATATGCCATTTAGTGGCCCTAATTAAAGAATGCTCTGACTTGATGCTAAGCTGGTTTGCCAATTTGGTAAATATTTCATTATCCCAAGGTGGTGTGCCTAGTTATTTAAAGGAGGCTGCGGTTATATGAAATTTCAGACCCATCTCTATCCTACCTATGTTGGCCATTTATTAGGGAATGAGGTGGTGGCTCAAATGAGTCTCTTTTTTGGATAAAAAAAAATGATTGTTTGGATCTGGATTTAGCAGGTTTTAGAAGAGGGTCTAGTACTGAATTCATATTGACAACAGTGTTGGATGAAATCTATTTCTGGAGAGATAAAGGCAAAAAAAAGTGCCTTTGATATGAACTGATCTCAGTGCAGTCTTTGACATGGTAGAAATGGTTATCTTGCCAGCTGTGATGCCTCGTTATCTCAATTGGAGTGTTGCCTTCCTGGGAAGAAAGGTAAGAAACTACTTCATTAGGGGAAGGGAGGGATGGAAAATTTGGGGAGGGTGCCATGGCACCTGTGGCTCCTCCGTTCTGCCACCTATTCTCTGGGCTCACCACTTTCTCTATTTAATTTATATGTCTGCACTTGGAAACTGGTTAAGAATTTGGGTTTTTTGTTTTATGCCTATGCGGATGACTTCATTTACTTCTACCTATTGATGGAGTTGGTGTTCAACAAGAAGATATAGGGGTCCATATTCAAAAGGGTTTGACTGGGCAGGGGAGGCTCCTTCCCAGTTAATCCCCTCTGACTTGGCCATTCGCAGATATGCAGCGGCACTTAAACAGACTGCCAAAGCACTAACCAGCTAGATAAGGGGTGGTCTGGGGCAGAGTGTGGATGGAGTCAGCACTTAAACGGTTAGCGGGGCTATTCAGGGGTCCTTTTACCAAGCTGCAGCAAAAGAGGGCCTGCGCTGACACCTTCATTTACTGCAGCAGATAAAAGGCTGTCTTGTTTTTTTTAAAGAAATGGCCGTGTGGCCATTTCAGGGGTGGGGAGCACTTACTGCCACCCATTGAGGTGGCGGTAAGGGCTCCCGCACTAACCCAGTTGTAACCGGGCAGTGCACGGGTAAACACTGTTGCTACAAAAATAAAACATTTTTATAGCGCCACAAGTGGCGTGCGTTGGGTGTGGGAACTACTACTGGGCTACCACAGCAGCCCGGCAATAGTTCCGGATTAGTGAGTGGTAAGCCTACTTTGTAAAAGACCCTCTCAGTTTGCTAACTGAGCAGATAAGTTAGGACAACTAACCGCACATCGGTCTGAATATTGACTGGTATGCAGTTGCCGCACTAGGATATTCAGTGCCAGAGGACAGACATGCCCCAGCACTGAATATCCGGGGTTAACTCAGCTTGCAGCTGTCAGTGACTTGCAAGCCACTTACCACCACAGGCTATCAACCCCATATTGTTTTGGTTGTATGGAAAGTGTAGGATGTTGGTTTACCGTGAGGAGTGAAGGAAATCATAGGCCTACATTTTCTGCTATTATGAATTGTACAGTCAGTCAGTAAAGGAATGTGGAGGAGTGCGGTAGCAAGTATTCAGTGATTCACACTGAAGGCCATGACAGCCATACAGGAGGGGGTCTGCACAAAACAAAACGAGATGGTCACGTAGAAGTAATGTAAATGACGAGGATAAAATACTTGGCACCCAGTATAGCCCTATCATAAAGACACACAGTGGTTTGGGGCAGAATTTGTTTTCCTCAAAAGAGTGTGAAGACATGAGAGGTCAGACATGGACCTTTTCAAGCTATCTCTTCATCGACTTTTGCTAACTACTCATGTCTGGACTATATCATTTTATGCACCTTCTGCCAAAATAGTTAGTGCTAAAGAGTATCACTCATTAGTAAGAAGCAGTTTACAAGATTAGCAATAATGGAATTCAAAAATGCTTGGGAATCCTGTACAGAAGGCATGGAACCAAAGAAGCTTAGCTCTGATTAGATGGCAACACCAGTAATTGGGAAGCAAAGCCAGAGCTGAGCAAACTTCTATGGTGTGTGCCCTGGTTGTGGTTGGACAGATTCAGCTTCAGTACCTGGAGAACAAGGCCAGTGCTGGGCAGACTTGTACTGTTTGTGCCCTGATCATGGCTGGACAGATAGGTCGCCGGGCAGACTTCTACGGTCTGTGCCCTTATCGTGGCTGGACAGATAGGCCAGTGCCGGAAGACTTCTACAGTCTGTGTCCTGAAAATGGCAAGGACAAATCAAGATCAAATACACATATACATATGTAGTATCACATGATACCTTATGCTATGAGTTTATCTTGTTGCGCAAACTGGATGGACCGTACAGGTCTTTATCTGCCGTCATCTACTATGTAAGTGTTATGTTACTAATCAGTATTATATGTATGAACTAACAAGCCATGTATGTATTATCCTGGGTTGTACTTATGGAAATCACAATATAAGGTGCAGCACAATGCTTTGTAATTCAGACAGGGAATCTGATTGCTGTCTCTCAGCACTGATACAATAAACACTTTCTTATAATGATATGAGAACTGGTTATTTAATTTTCTATCAGTATTGGTGGATGGGAATCTGGAGACTTAGAATTGGACTGTTTCAGATTGCCCAGGGATACCGGTTACCGCTTGGCACCAGGTAAGAACATTTTTTCTTACTACGGTGCTGTGTACAGCTGGGTTTTCTCTGTGGTTCCATCAATGCCTCTTGATCGCTCATTTTTCTTTCCTCCTGCTAATACAGTTTGAAAGATCCTTGAGCCCCCTCTAGGTGATACCCCTCTTTCCTGGTTGAGGGGCTCCTGGGTCTGTCCCATCAAGTGAATAGTAAGAAATGCCATTACATTAGCAGAATTATGTTTTGAGGATGCAGATTGGCAGAGCCTGCACATTCGGATGAAAGCAGGTGATGCAATGCTACGTCATGTGTCTTCTCTGAAAGTTTTGGAAGCAACTTTGGAAGAGGATGCGATAGGTTAGCTTAGGTTGCTCAAGTTATACCTCAGGTATATTTTATGTGTAAATTTGTTTTATTAATTTTCAATACAACACTTTGCAAAAAAAATTTACATAAAACAAAATGAAACAAGAAAGAAATGTGAAGTTCCAGATACTTTTTAGCATAAGTTCAAAAGCCTGTAATTATCCCACCCTACCCTACCTCAGGTATATTTTAACTTGAAGCTGGTGAAAAGTTATGGCCTTATTGGAACCTGACTTATTTAGGACAGTGGTACAATGATTGATTGTTAGCTAATTGGATTATTGCAATGTGTTGTATGTTGTTATTTTTTGTAATTCAGCTGGAAGCTTCAGGTCACGCAGAATATCCTGCCATGACCTGTTAGGACCCTGGACAGCAAAGATAGTGCATTGCCTTTGCTAAGTAAATTACACTGCTTATCTATAAGGGATAATTCAAATTACTGATGGTGTATTGCTAAGGAACCTTAGTTCAATCTCTACAATAGCAAATGAACCTCTCAATACTGTGTTAATGATATTATAAAGGAGGAAAAGACTTCAGATGCTCAACCTTCTCTGCTTTCGATTAAAACAACAGTGCATGGTTGACACCTTCAATATCCACCATTGAAGAGGTTTTCTTCTTAAAGTGGATATCGGGCGAGCTCCTCATCAGTCAAAAACCTCCAACTTGTAATCATCACCTTTGACTCATATGGGAACACTTTTTATGATCCCATATATATAGGGAAATATTGGCTGCACTTATCTGATCTTGTAGCAATTGCCTGGCTGGGGACGTGTACAGCCAATATTTCCCTATATATATATAACTGACATTAACAACAGACATGACATACTCAAGAGGGAGGATTCAAATTTTGAGCTCAATTTAAACTCTCTAAATACCAAATTAGAAAGTTTTAAAAAGGATATCCAAAAATGAAATATGATGGGTCATTTTCACAATAAAGTACGGCTATTATCTCTTTCTTGAAGGCACAGTGTTGCTTTTTTGTTTGTACTGTATGCTTGTATGCTATAATGCCCTCTCTTTTGTGATCCCATATATATAGGGAAATATTGGCTGCACTTATCTGATCTTGTAGCAATTGCCTGGCTGGGAACGTGTGCAGCCAATATTTCCCTATATATATGGGACCATAAAAGTGTTACTGAATCACCTTGGAATATGTAGAATATAACTCAAATCGATATAGCAACTTTCTACAATTATTAGAGTGTTGAAAGTAGTTCTAGGATCCGCTTATATGAAAAAAGATGTGGAGAAAAAAAGACCTCAGTAAGACCGGCCACACCTCCCTTCAAAGGATACACCTTATAATAAGGAATGCCTCATTAATCATCAGTCTTTAAAAAAACTCCACATTGCATAACTTCATAAGCTGATATCCAAACACCTAATCAATCACCCATCAATGGAAACACAAAAATTCAAATATCTTGTACCATACAAAAATGTTACTTATCTTGGATGGTAAGGCAATGGACAAACATCTTCCACAAGTCCGTATTATACCTCAAAAAATGTGGCATTATCTTCATATCCCGACAGGGAGCCCTGTTTCGCCCAAAATTGGCTGCATCAGGGGAAAAATTTCAATATCAACATCCAAGAAATGAGCTCGCCTTCCGTGCTTCCTTAGGCTTACAAATGAAATGAAATGGCGGCCGGCTTCTTCCTCAATCGTTAAGGTTTATATACTCGGCATGTGACGTCACCGCTGTCCAAACCAATAAGCTTAAAGAAAGGCTTTCCATTCAATTGAAATGTTCGATCCGGAAGGAATCATGGTTTTCAGAGTAAATCCAGCGTTGCTCTTTTTGCCTCAGCAGTCGTCTAATATCACCTTTTCGCTCTGTAGTTTGAATCTGCTCCACTACTATGCAGCAGCTACTTGAGTGGAATTTATGCCACTAGCGGGCTCATTTTCAAAACAGAAAAATGTCAACAAAGTGGCATAAAGCAGTATTTGGCGGTTTTTCTCACTAAAATGTCCAAATCAATATTTTCGAAACCTATTTTTAGACGTATTTCTTTCAAGTCCATCTGAAGTGCGTCCAAATCTCAAGGGGAGCGTATAAGGGGCATGTTCAGGGCTGGACTTGGGCGTTTCTGACACTTAGACGTTTTTCAGCCATAATGGAAGAAAACAAAAATGTCCAGGACTAAAACTAAGATGTTTTGAGCTAGACCTGTTTTTATAACGAATAAGGCACAAAAAGATGCCCTGAATAACCAGATGACCACTGGAGAGAATCAGGGATGACCTCCCCTTATTCCCCCAGTGGTCACTAACTCCCTCCCACCCACCAAAAATGTGATGAAAAACATTACTTACCAGCCTCTGTGTCACCCTCAGATGTTATACTCAGGTCCATCAGAATAGCATGCAGGTCCCTGGAGTAGTCTAGTAGTGGGTGCAGTGCACTGCAGACAGGTGGACTCAGGCTTCTACCGCTCCCTACTTGTTACACTTGTGCAGAAATCTGTGAGCCCTCCAAAACTCACCAGAAACCCACTGTACCCACATATATGTGCCACCTTCACCCATAAGGGCTATGGTAGTGGTGTACAGTTGGGGGTAGTGGGGGTTTTTTTTTTTTTGGGGGGGGGCGAGCTCAGCAGACAAGGTAAGGGAGCCCTATTGCTTTCCTGGGATGTAAGGGGGACCAGTGTACTAAAAATGATGGCTCCTCCTACATTCCAGTGGCTTGATTTTGTGCGTTTTGAACTTGGACTTTTTTTTTTTCAAAAATGGACCAAAATATAAAACATCCAAATCACAAAACCTTCTACTTGCGAACACAAAAGATAGATGTTTTTCTTTTTTGAAAATGACTTTCTTTGCTAGTCAGATTTAGACATCATATCCAGTGCTTTTTTTGTGCCGGTACGCAACGGTACGGCGTACCGGCACCTTTTTTTTTTTTGCTCCCCCCGCCCCGTGACGGACGGCAGTGCCAGCCCCCATTTCCGGCCGTTGCTGCTTCTGTTGAGCAGCAGCGGCCGCTAGACAAAGAAAAAGATTTAAAAAAAACTTCAAACCTGGCTGAAACGCGGCACCCCGGCACTGTAGACAGCCATTAGGCATTGGCTGTTGCCCCGCAGCCGCTCCTCCTCTTGCCTCTATGTCACTGCGCTCCTCCGGGGTCTTCATCCAGGGGCAGTGACGTAAAGGCAAGAGGAGGAGCGGCTGCGGGGCAACAGCCAATGCCTAATGGCTGTCTACAGTGCCGGGGTGCCGCGTTTCAGCCAGGTTTCAAATTTTTTTTTTTTAAATCTTCTTTTTCTTTGTGTAGCAGCCGCTGCTGCTCAACAGGAGAAGCAGCAGCGGCCGGAAATAGGGGCTGGTGCCGCGTGCGTCGCGATTTCGCGCCGTTCGCGGGAAACTTGGCAGGGAGAGGGAAACCAACAGAGGGAAGGATTGGGGAGAGAGAGAAAGAGGGAAGGATTGGGGAGAGAGAGAAAGAGGGAAACCAACAGAGGGAAGGATTGGGGAGAGAGAGAGAGGGAAAACAACAGAGGGAAGGATTGGGGAGAGAGAGAGGGAAACCAACAGAGGGAAGGATTGGGAAGAGAGAGAAAGAGGGAAACCAACAGAGGGAAGGATTGGGGAGAGAGGAAAAACAGATGGAAGGATTGGGGAGAGAGGGGAAAAACAGATGGAAGGATTGGGGAGAGAGGGGAAAACAGATGGAAGGATGGGGAGAGAGAAAGAGGGAAAACAACAGAGGGAAGGATTGGGGAGAGAGAGAAAGAGGGAAAACAACAGAGGGAAGGATTGGGGAGAGAGAGGGGAAAACAGATGGAAGGATGGGGAGAGAGTGGGGAAAACAGATGGAAGGATGGGGAGAGAGAGGGAAAAACAGATGGAAGGATTGGGGAGAGGGGAAAAACAGATGGAAGGATGGGGAGAGAGAGGGAAAAACACAGATGGAAGGATTGGGGAGAGAGAGAAAGAGGGAAAACAACAGAGGGAAGGATTGGGGAGAGAGAGGGAAAAACAGATGGAAGGATGGGGAGAGAGGGAAAAACAGATGGAAGGATTGGGGAGAGAGGGGAAAAACAGATGGAAGGATTGGGGAGAGAGGGGAAAACAGATGGAAGGATGGGGAGAGAGAAAGGGAAAACAACAGAGGGAAGGATTGGGGAGAGAGAGAAAGAGGGAAAACAACAGAGGGAAGGATTGGGGAGAGAGAGGGGAAAACAGATGGAAGGATGGGGAGAGAGAGGGGAAAACAGATGGAAGGATGGGGAGAGAGGGAAAAAACAGATGGAAGGATTGGGGAGAGGGGAAAAAACAGATGGAAGGATGGGGAGAGAGGGAAAAAACACAGATGGAAGGATTGGGGAGAGAGAGAAAGAGGGAAAACAACAGAGGGAAGGATTGGGGAGAGAGGGGAAAAACAGATGGAAGGATTGGAGAGAGAGAGAAAGAGGGAAAACAACAGAGGGAAGGATTGGGGAGAGAGAGAAAGAGGGAAAACAACAGAGGGAAGGATTGGGGAGAGAGGGGAAAACAGATGGAAGGATGGGGAGAGAGAGGGAAAAACAGATGGAAGGATTGGGGAGAGGGGAAAAAACAGATGGAAGGATGGGGAGAGAGAGGGAAAAACACAGATGGAAGGATTGGGGAGAGGGAAAAACAGATGGAAAGATGGGGAAAGAGAGAGGGAAAACAGATGGAAGGATGGGGAGAGAGGGGGAAAAACAGATGGAAGGATGGGGAGAGAGAGAGAGGGAAAAACAGATGGAAGGATGGGGAGAGAGAGAGAGAGGGAAAAACAGATGGATGGGGAGAGAGAGAGGGAAAACGGAAGGATAGGGAGAGAAAGAGGGAAGACGCTGGATGGAAGAATGCAGAAAGAAATAGGGGAGACACTGGAAGGATGGGGAGAGAAAGCAGAGCTGCTGGATGGAAAAGGGGAATAGAGAAAGACGAGAATAAGAGGAAGGGGCATGGGGAGAACAAGGGTGAGGAAAAGATGAAAAGCCACGGGTAGATGAAGGAAATTAAAGAATGGATAGTAAGAATGAATTAAATCTGGACAGAGAGAGAGCCTGAAAAATATTGAAGAAAGCAAAGGAAATGGAGACAAAAAATGACAAATGGCAAAGAAGAGTTAAGCGAAAACAAAGGAAAGGAGAATCACAGACTGGGACCAATATGGAAAGAAAAACAGTCACCAGACAACAAAGGTAGAAAAAAATCATTTTATTTTCATTTTAGTGTTTGTAATATGTCCAATTTGAGAATTTACATTGGCTGTCTTATTTTGCACTGGGTATACTACTACTACTACTTAGCAAATCACGTTATTTTTTTCTCCTATAGTACTGTAATATTTTCAATGACGTCTGTTTATATGCGCCATGGCTGGTATAGGGGGTGTGGTTAATGTGGGTGTGGCTATCATAGGGGTGGAGCCATATGTGGTGACCCCGCCCATAATGAGTACCGGCACCTTTTTTTCTACAAAAAAAGCACTGATCATATCAGACTTAGACATCATATCGAAAATGCCCCACCACATGTCATTAAGGTGTATGTTTCCTCCCACTCTCCATCCACCCATATTTTGGAAACCACAGTGCAATTCCTCAGTACCCTGACACAGTATCATCAGCAGCTTTGAAGCTTACAGGAGTGTGCTGCGTTGGGTGTGGAAATCTCATGCCAGATCCAAATCACGTATCCACAGTGCCAAAGGTACTGAGCCTTCCCACATGACTCAGAGAAGACTTGGCTCTCTAACCGTCACCTACCTAATTAAGGGTTGTGAAGCCTGATCGATTGCAGTCTAAAAGCAATATCTGAGAGCTAAAAATATCGACCACAGACAGCTAATCTGTTAGCCAGTGACAGCTGATTACTTCATTGTAAAACCTGACAGCGTGTTTCTCATGATATCTGTACAGTGGAATATGAGCACCTTATGCTATTACTGGTTATCAGTGTGCTTTACTGTGTCCATGCAGGGAATTATCTTGTCGCAGGCACCAGTTTGTGCATTTCCCACAGTCTGTGCTGTAGGATAGAATATAGGATTATTTTGTAATTATTCTACCTAACAAGAAAATAAACTGAGTTTCTGCTTCTCAGCCAATCAGAGAGCTGCTCTGTATTTTTTTTTTTAAATAAAGCATATTAAAGCACTCAGTCTACTATAGGGGTTCTAAACCCAGGCCAGGATACCTGCAACTAATATGCATGAGGTTAAATCTGCATAGAATGGAGGAAAAGCATGCAAATTTATCTCATGCATAATGGGACTTGCATAATGTGCTCTCAGTCCTTACTAAATGTTCAGTTCTTGTACATCTATGGGGAAGGGAACAGAGGGAAGGGGAATGTATAGGTGTAGAAGCTTTGGAGGCGAGGGCATTTTAAACAAAACTGGCAGCATCTCACACAAGGTTTTCAATAACAAAGAATAGGACATATTGTAGGAGGTTTTTTATTTTTTTTTTCTGAGACAAATTTCATGGTTGCTGTATATACCCTTCTCCTCATTTCATCAAACTCCACCCACAAATTACCATGGGGCTCTACTTCAGGTCACCTCTCCTCCTCCGCATAAGAGAATGACGTATTGGGACCATCTCAAAATCGGAACCAACTTCTTCTGGAGCTAAGGCACTTTGAGCTTTCATATGCAGCTAACAGGGGAGGGGGATGCATAAACCCCATTTTTATTCCTCCCCTTCTGCCTAATTCAGCTATTCTAGCTGCGGTCCTAAGCCAAGAACCACAAAACGCACCTCCGTTTGGATCCCAGTATACATGCATGCTTAGTGTGGCCAGTAACCTCTAAAAATGGCTAGGATTTCTTATTGCTTGGAAGGGGGGGAGGGGAAGCAGTGTGAACGTCATCTCCACAATGCTCCAGCCCAGGCTTGGCTAAAGAAGAAAGGCCAGGCTGGGATGTGTTTGCACATTGGTATTCTTAAACACCCAGAATGGGTGTGACATCCTCAACTTTCATCTGCTTCTTCCCAAGTGCAAAGGTGTTGAACTCTAATGATAGAATTGCAAGACTTTCTCCACCCATTTAGCTGTAGTAAATATATAATGCTCATTCTGCACCAGAAGGCCGAGTGATCAGATCTGGCACAGAGTACATGTCACGAGATAGTTATTGTATTAAGTTCCATGCACACAACTCATAGGGCAACTCACATGTGACAGCTGCATACACACCTATCAAGAATCAAAGGGCACTAGCTGGATACAAAGTTCTAAAGCCTTTCCCATTAGCCTATTTTCATTATCAAGGTGGTCCCCATAGCAACAATGATGGCCATTTTACTGCGACAGACAGCAAAGACTGAATTTTCAGTGCAGTTTTCCACTGGGGCATCCAAGATGTGTACTGTACCAGAAACTCATCACCTGCATTACACAAGTCACACCTTGATGGTATTGGACAGTAGTATATCCTCTGAGTAGGTTTGGCCATCAGACTTGCTCCAGTCCTGATTTTACCCCCTCCTCCTCTGCCACTGCATGCACGGGGTTTGTAACCTGCTGCACTTTTCCCAGAGAAGCCAACAAAATAAAAGCACTTGAATGCATTGAGGTAAAGTCAGGATTGGGTCAACTAGATCAACAGGAATGAAATGATGCACATTAAGGTCTTTACCAGAGTCTCTAGTATTCTCAACTCACAAAATGCCAGACAAGTCAATGAATCACACGGCAGAGGGCATAAAGGAGACTCCCAGCTCCCACCTTGTCTACACAACATTACCAACTGGATAGAACTTAGGACTCAACTAAAGATGGAACAGGAACACAAGAAACAATGCAATGTGATGAAAATCAAAAGTAGAAAATAATCAACGTTCACATTAGCATGTGGCACTCCAAGCTTCCGTTCCAGTTCTGGGCCTTACCCTAGCAAAAACTGCTAAATTGCAGGGATCATTTACCCATGTGATGTGTGCAAACGCTCACCAAGGGCGACACACTATCAAACTAGTAATGTTCAAAGCAAGGTTCAGGAGTCACATAAGGTTCTTCAAGCCACTTTACAGGCTCAGGTGAAAAACAAAACCAGCCAACACTAAACATTTTAAAAATAAGTTAGCTAAACCAGTATGCCACTTATTGAAAAGGCTGGGAGACATCAGGCACGGTTTTGCATTCACAGAATTCTCAGATCTTTAAAAAAAAAGTTCTAGGTATATTGCCACTAGATGTCCAGCTAGGCCCCTGCTTTTTAAGACAGACTGCTCATGTCCCATTGCAAGGTATTCAGCTGGGCTCCTGTTCATTCAAGGCAGACTGCACATGCCCCATTGCTTCAGGATGACAACAGAATTCATTGCACTACACAAACAAAACACTCTGAGGTCAGTACAAGTAGTTGTCAACTTCTCTGTTTGCTACATCCATAATGAATCACTCTGGCAATGCCCAGAACTAAAATTAGATACCTATAGGCAGTTGGTGACTGCAGAAGTCTGAAGAGCTCAGCCTTTACACCTCAAGAAGCTGCTTGCATGATCTCTGGTTGGCAAGTCGGGGGGGGGGGGGGGGGGGGGGAGGGGCCTGAGTTGGATGGGTTGACACCGGAATCTTCCCCTTCCTTTTTCGCATAGGGTAAGTTATCCTTGCAGAAAATAAGCCCAGGAAAGTTAGTATGCAAACTGGAGCTTCCAACCTTGCTTCCTACTAAGTTGCCATCTTGTCTCCCTAACTATCCGTAAAAAAGACACAAAAATTACCAATGGATGGCTTTTTCATGTAAGTAATAGGCACCTAATTTTCTTATGGGGAAAAAAAACGAAGAGGAAAATTTATGCTCCTAACTTTGAAAGTAATGCTTCTAATTAGGCTTCTTTCAAAATGTAGTAGGGCTGAATGCTAAAATTTATACTCACAATTTCACTAAACTCCTAAATTTAGAGTAAAAAAGAGGGTGGCAATGGAATGGATTTAGGGGGACAAAGTTAGAAGCTTAGCACTGATTTTCAGCACTAGGCTCATAATTCTAGGCAAACGAATAATAAATTTATAACTTTCATGCTACTAAATTAACTTAGGGCCCCTTTTATTCATCCCAGAGTACTGATAGAACTGAAAAATGAACTTGCAGAGCTATTGTGAGCAATATGTAATTTATCCTTAAAATTGAGTGTGGTACCAGAGATTGGAGGGTGGCCAATGTAACGCCGATTTTTAAAAAAAGTTCCAGAGGAGATCTGGGAAATTATATACTGGTAAGTCTGACATCGGTGCCGGGCAAAATGGTAGAGACTATTATAAAGAACAAAATCACAGCGTATATTCAAAAACATGGATTAATGAGACAAAGTCAACATGGATTTAGTGAAGGGAAATCTTGCCTCACCAATCTACTACATTTCTTTGAAGGGGTGAACAAACATGTGGATAAAGGGGAGCCGGTTGATATTGTGTATCTGAATGGATTTTCAGAAGGCGTTTGACAAAGTACCTTATGAAAGACTCCAGAGGAAATTGGAGAGTCATGGGATAGGAGGTAGTGTTCTATTGTGGATTAAAAACTGGTTAAAAGATAGAAAACAGAGAGTAGGGTTAAATGGTCAGTATTCTCAATGGAGAAGGGTAGTTAGTGGGGTTCCCCAGGGGTCTGTGCTGGGACCGCTGCTTTTTAACAAATTTATAAATGGCCTAGAAATGGGAGTAACTAGTAAGGTAATTAAATTTGCTGATGACACAATGTTATTGAAAGTCGTTAAATCGCGGGAGGATTGTGAAAAATTACAAGAGGGCCTTACGAGACTGGGAGACTGGACGTCTAAATGGCAGATGACGTTTAATGTGAGCAAATGCAAAGTGATGCATGTGGGAAAGAGGAACCCGAATTATAGCTACGTCATGCAAGGTTCCATGTTAGGAGTCACTGACCAAGAAAGGGATCTAGGTGTCGTCGTTGATGATACGTTGAAACCTTCTGCTCAGTGTGCTGCTGTGGCTAAGAAAGCAAATAGAATGTTAGGTATTATTAGGAATGGAAAACAAAACTGAGGAAGTTATAATGCCTTTGTATTGCTCTATGGTGTGACCGCACCTCGAATATTGTGTTCAATTCTGGTCGCCGCATCTCAAAAAAGATATAGTGGAATTAGAAAAGGTGCAGAGAAGGGCGATGATAAAGGGGATGGGACAACTTCCCTATGAGGAAAGGCTAAAACGGCTAGGGCTCTTCGGCTTGGAGAAAAGGCGGCTGAGGGGAGATATGATAGAGGTCTATAAAATAATGAGTGGAGTTGAACGGGTAGATGTGAAGCGTCTGTTTACGCTTTCCAAAAATACTAGGACTAGGGGGCATGTGATGAAGCTACAATGTAGTAAATTTAAAACGAATCGGAGAAAATGTTTCTTCACTCAACATGTAATTAAACTCTGGAATTCGTTGCCAGAGAATGTGGTAAAGGCGGTTAGCTTAGCGGAGTTTAAAAAAGGTTTGGACGGCTTCCTAAAGGAAAAGTCCATAGACCATTATTAAATAGACTTAGGGAAAATCCACTATTTCTGGGATAAGCAGTATAAAATGTTTTATACTTTTTACGGACCTTGCCAGGTATTTGTGACCTGGATTGGCCACTGTTGGAAAAAGGATGCTGGGCTTGATGGACCTTTGGTCTTTCCCAGTATGGCCATACTTACGTACTTATGTTCCTGTGCTCACCCAGCAGAAACTGGGCAGTGCGCGGAGCTGACTGATTACTGCCGGGTAAGCCCCCAGTACTAAAATATTAGTATTTTTTCAGCGCCAGAAATGGTGTGTATTGGAGGAAGGCACTACAGCTGTGCTCCTGTGCCGCGGTTGTTGGGATGGTGAATCCCCTGAAATTCATTGCCAGGACAGTCATGGTGCAGAATGGAAGCATGGACTCAGCGTACAGAGCGCTGAACAGAATCCTATCCATGGATGGGATCCTTGATGATGCCAAACGGCGCCATTACTATGAGAAACCATGCATCAAGCGGCGGAGGCTGCAGTATGAATACTATTGGCGGATTTACAGTATGGAAATGACGAGGAAGGTTACCTTCCTGATGCGGAAAAATCGATCTGATCCTTGGCTGGGATGCTAACTAAATATCATGTGCATGAAGACACTGGAGGAGTGCTTTTTTGCTATAAAAGTGACTCCATAGCAGAGTTTGATTGAATAAAGACCCCTTGCCACTGCACCAGTCTTGTTTCACAGCATTCAGAGATTAAGTCTTTCTTTCTGTGGCTGCCTGCTAAAGGTCTAACAGGTCTTCTTGGAGGTTATTTAATGGTGCACTAAGGTTTAGTGCAGACCCTAATTTTTTTGGTGAGGGGAGGGGTATAGATAATTAAAGTTTAATCTCTTGCCGTGATTTTAAGAAGCAGAAGACTTATGGCTGTTGCTCTTTTGCCTTTGAGATTCATGTCTCTTTGTAACCATGGTTTTGTTGCATGGCAAAGTGGAGGTCTGGGTACCGCTACTTTGTAAAAGGGGCCCTTAGGTTCCTAAGTTTAGCTGAAAATAGGGCATACATTTAGATTTGTTAGAAATATTTAGATTTATGGTCTAAATTAGGAGCTCAGATATTTCTTTCTTTCTTTCATTTTTTAAAAAAATAGCAAGTCATGAGTTTCTCTATCCATGCAATGGCCATTCAGGAAAATAAAAAAAATAAAAAATTGAGCCAGTAGACAGTCCCAGGACAGAAAGGACACTCCTTACAAATCAGCAATTAAATCAAAGACGGGCTCCCATCATGAAGAAATGGGTGTCATGCAATTTCAGTCCATCATCCGACCCAAGTCTAATGGAAAATTTCTAACTGGAGACCAACAAGCATCAAACTGAAAAGACAATTACATGAAAAGTCAGTGACTGTAAGGAAGGGAGAGGGTCCCCACTGAAATTCTTCAGAAAGGATGGTAGTCCTGGCTTTCCTCATGTAGCTCAAAAAAGCACACCTGTCATTTAAAAGCCCTTGTCCAAGGTGTGAACCCCCCCCCCCCCCCAGGAAATTCTTGATCTCAGATTGGATTCTTTGTGAGCCATGATGAATTTTATTGAACCAATTTAAATATTTTCCAGAGCTGAGGGTATGTTTTGAGTTTCCCAGACCAAGCGTGTGCCCTCAACAGAATGCAGGACCTACATGACTTTGAATGGCTGGGTACATCTTATACTAATTCAATAAAAAGGCTTCAATGTTTGGAAAAAGTCTTACAGCCTTCATGATTTGGAAAGTATTTTTGCCAGCTGCTCTGGTATTCTATTCTTGGAGTTAATGCCGAAGGCAGCCAGTGTGTGGACAACCTGTTTCCCAGGTTATTTGATCTTTACAAAGATATAGGCGAAACAGCACTGGAATTAATTACACTGCATTGTTTGAGGCTGACGCCAACTTGGGTGAAGGAGGGGGCAATTATATGCCCCATACAAGAGGAAACTGAGAATAGTTTGGGTGGAATTTGGGACCCTGAGTTTTTGCCACTCTCGCCCATCCCAAAATTGATTACAACTCAGGCACAGTGCTCTCAGAAAAGGTACTGTGAGAAAGCAAAGATGGGGGATCCAATTGCTTGCCTCATAAAGCCAATGGACTGGAAAAATTCCTGCCGACTCCAACTCAGTTCATACCAGTGGCAGGCAGAATCATTAATCAAGGGTGAGAGGTCTGCACGGCAGCAGCATCCTGTGCCTCTCCAAGACAACATAAGTGCTGTTTGTCTCCAACAGCACAGAGCTCAGTCCCTCTCCCAGACACTTGTTTATTCTTGTTGAAGATACAACCCTGATTGTCCCTCCATTTTACAGCAGAAGAGGAATCTGGCTTTTGACAGAACATTCCTTATACAACAGGCGAAACCCCCTCTCCCCCCCCCCCCCCTTTCGAAGTTCCTGGCCCCTGTCAGCTCTGGACATTTGTTTCTGCTAAATATTAACTCTCTGGATTGCTGGCTGTAAACCTGGTAACTCTGGTCTAAACGATGCACCCACAATGATTTCCAAACGTGGCACTGTTTCTCTAGGACTATTCTTGCTTCACACCCACCGCCAGCCGCTCCTCTCACTGGGAAAATGCGGAAATGGGGATTGGGACACCTAAGGAAACATCTCTATCCCCAGTGTTAAGAGTTCAGAGGGATGTAAGTTCAAAGTCTTGATAGGCTGGGGAGAGGGGATACACAGGTTCCTGTATTCTCAGGTACCAAAGAAAGTGTAAAATGTGGGCTCCTGGATCAGACAGTGAAATTATGCCATAAAGGTCTAAGTTACAGGGATTTTAAGATACCAGACTGTGGTCAAACCCAAGAGACACACTGTGATCTTCTACCCACTACAAAAAAGTCATCCAGTTAATTTTGTTCACGCACATTTCTTAGAACTGATGAGAACCACTTGCACGAATGATTCTTGAGCCTATAATTTAAAGGAACAGATGCATGGATCATTTTCACTCAAGACACAAAAGGGGATAATTTTATAACAAAGTGCCTATGTGAGAAATCAAAAAAAGTGCCTCTTTCATATCTATTTTACAAAGGAAAGAGATGCCTATGTGCCTTTATAAAGCACACTCCTACAATGACACCCAGTAGCATACACATGTTCTTGCATAAATTTATATTACCCGTTCCACAGAAGGTATTAATTTGTGCATGCACTCATGCAAGGCAAGAGGACACCTAATTTAGGCACAAACAGTATTGCCTATTTAGAGCTTATTCTATTAAGGAAAGTAGGCATCTCCTTTTCTTTATGGACTGTCAGCATAACCAGTTAAATATGCATGGATGTTTATATGTACAGCTACATATGCCCAGTGCCAGGGCCCACCCAGTTTGGGCTCAGGCCCACCCAAAATTTCATCTCCCTTAGTGAGGATCCCCAAGCTCCGCAATCTGAAGATCTCCTCCCCACAAAAAGAACTTACATCTTGGGTCGCTGTCAGCACTGTCCCTGAGCCGCTGCTGCTAGCCGCAGCCCCCACCCCCCGCTACCACCACGCACATGATTAGTTTTCACATATGCACGTAACTGAGCATACGCGGAGGCCGGCGGCTAGCAAGAGTGACACGGGCACAGTGTCGGCGGCTGCCCAAGATGTAAGCTCATTTGGCAGGGACGAGGTCTTCGGCTGCTAGGGCTTGGGGATCTCAGCCAGAATAGGTATTTCATTTACTTTGGGGGGGGGGGGGACACTGGGAGGGGTTTTGCTTTAGTTGAAGGAGCAGACATGAAATTTTTGGCCAACCCACTTTGGTCTTCGGACTGCCCTACATCGGCTGTCTGGCTACATTACTGCATGTGCCAGGCATAGAACTGGTGTAAATGCTTGTGCCTAGATTATGGAAATGCAGGTGTAAGTCCAAACTCCATTTGCAAAGAACACGGCATTGAAGACTGGTGTGTACTTACAGAACAGTGTGTAGCTGAATTATTGTCATTTATATGTGTATGTGTTCACATATGTGTGTAAGTAATGAAGGGGTCGATATTCAAAGCGATTTAACTGGCTAGAAACAGTTCCTGGCCAGTTAATTCGCCTGTTTGGAGCTAACTGCTAATTTTCAGCAGCAGTTTACTAGTTAATGCCATTGAAAATAACTGGCTAGCAACGAACTGAAAACCGGTTATTTTGAGGCATTCCAGGGGTGGAGTCAGCCAGGTCTTGGCTGGTTAAGTGCCGATATTCAGCACTTAACTGGGCAGATTAACTGATAAATAGGACTACATAAAAGTCAGTCCTATCTTTATGGAGTAACCTAAAGCCAGTAAAGTGCTGAATATTGCACTTAACAGACTATCCAGCTTATTTTCGAAGGAGAAGGGCGCCCATCTTCCGACACAAATCGGGAGGTGTGCGTCCTTCTCTTAAGGGCGCCCAAATCGGCATAATCAAAAGCCGATTTTGGCCGTCCTCAACTGCTTTCTGTCGCAGGGATGACCAAAGTTCAAGGGGGCGTGTCGGCAGTGTACCGAAGGCGGGACGGGGGCGTGGTAGAGATGGGCGTCCTCAGCTGATAATGGAAAAAAGAAGGGCGTCCCTGACGAGCATTTGGCTGACTTGGTCCCTTTTTGTTCATGACCAAGCCTCAAAAAGGTGCCTGAACTGACCAGATGACCACCGGAGGGAATCGGGGATGACCTCCCCTTACTCCCCCAGTGGTCACCAACCCCCTCCCACCCACAAAATCTAATTAAAAAACATTTTTTTCCAGCCTCTATGCCAGCCTCAAATGTCATACCCAGCTCCATCACTGCAGTATGCAGGTCCCTGGAGCAGTTTTTAGTGGGTACTGCAATGCACTTCAGGCAGGCGGACCCAGGCCTATCCCCCCCCACCTGTTACACTTGTGGTGGTAAATGGGAGCCCTCCAAAACCCACCCGAAACCCACTGTACCCACATCTAGGTGCCCCCCATTACCCTTTAAGTGCTATGGTAGTGTTGTACAGTTGTGGGTAGTGGGTTTGGGGGGGGGGGGTTGGGGGCTCAGCACCCAAGGTAAGGGAGCTATGCACCTGGGAGCAATTTGTGAAGTCCACTGCAGTGCCCCCTAGGGTGCCCGGTTGGTGTCCTGGCATGTGAGAGGGGACCAGTGCACTACGAATGCTGGCTCCTCCCATGACCAGATGGCTTGGATTTGTAGGTTTTTGAGATGGCCGAGGCACAAGCGCCTGCTTCAGGGGTCAGAAATTCCTGTTTGTGACTTTCTTAGAGATGTATGTATAGCCAAAAAGGTGGGATACAATGTCTCTAAAGTAGATAGTATCTCTTAACTCAGAGAGCGCTGTCAACAAAAAAACGCTGTCGGTGCAGAAAAGCCAATTTCTGACCCCTGAAGCAGGCGCTTGTGCGCTGAAACACGGCCCGTGTCGGGTCATCACTCAATAAAGGAGGACATTGATTATCCCGATCCTGGAAGCCCAGTATTGCTCTTTTTTTGTTTCTGGATGAGATTTGGGCAGAACTTGGGTGGGCTTAAAATCTGGATATTTTCCAGCGATAATGGAACAGAAAAAAAGGTTCAGGGCAAAAAAGAAGTATGTTTTTATCAAGACCTGGTTCAGTCATGACTAAAGTCACAAAAAGGTGCCATGATAGACCAGCTGACCACTGGAGGGATTAAGGCATGACCCCCTCCTTAATCCCCCAGTGGACACTGACCCCCTCCCATCCTCCAAAGCTGTGACTCTGAAAGCCGATACCAGGTTCTATGATAGCTCCAGATATTATGGCCATTCCTAAGAAAGCAGCAAGCAAGTGGATGGAGCAGCCTAGTGGTCAGTGAAGTGGACTGACTCCATCCTGTTTATATCTTTTTGACGGTGAGGTCTCCAGAATTGTACACAATATTCTAAATGAGGTCTCACCAGAATCTTATATAGGGGTATCATCATCTCCTTTTCCCTACTGGCCATTCCTCTCCCTGTGCACCAAAACATCCTTCTAGCTTTCACCATTGCCTTTTCTACCTGTTTGGCCACTTTAAGATCATCACATACGATCACACCCAAGTCCACTCCTCTTACATAGTAACATAGTAAATGACGGCAGATAAAGACCTGTACAGTCCATCCAGTCTGCCCAACAAGATAAACTCATTTTACATGGTATGTGATACTTTATATATATACCCAAGTTTGATTTGTCCTTGCCTTTCTCAGGGCACAGACCGTAGAAGTCTGCCCAGTACTGTTCTTGTACTAAGTTCTGAAGCTAACATCGAAGCCCCTTAAAATTTACAATCCAGCCCATCCCTATCTATTCAGTCACGATCAGGGCGTAGACTGTAGAAGTCTGCCCAGCTCCCATTTTGTTTCCCAATTACTGGCGTCACCACCCAATCTCCGCTAAGATTCCACAGAACCATTCCTTCTAAACAAGATTCCTTTGTGTTTATTCCACGCATGTTTGAATTCCATTACCGTTTTCATCTCCACCACCTCCCGCGGGAGGGCATTCCACATATCCACCACCCTCTCTGTGAAAAAATACTTCCTGACATTAGTCCCGAGTCTGCCCCCCTTCAACCTCAATTCATGTCCTCTAGTTCTACCACCTTCCCGTCTCCGGAAAAGGTTCATTTGCGGATTAATACCTTTCAAATATTTGAACGTCTGTATCATATCTCCCCTGCTTCTCCTTTCCTCCAAGGTATACATATTCAGATCAGCAAGTCTCTCTTCGTACGTTTTGCAACGCAAATCCCATACCATTTTTGTAGCTTTTCTTTGCACCGCTTCCAGTCTTTTTACATCTTTAGCAAGATATGGCCTCCAAAACTGAACACAATACTCCAAGTGGGGCCTCACCAACGACTTGTAGAGGGGCATCAACACCTCCTTTCTTCTGCTGGTTATGCCCCTCTCTACGCAGCCTAGCATCCTTCTGGCCATGGCCGTCGCCTTGTCGCATTGCTTCTTCGTCTTCAGATCCTCTGACACCAACACCCCAAGGTCTCTCTCCTGATTCGAGCTTACTAATCTCTCCCCTCCTATCCAGTATTTCCCTTTCGGGTTTCCGCACCCCAAGTGCATCACTCTACATGTGCACTTTCATGCTTCCAGCAGTGGCCAATCCAGGTCACAAGTACCTGGCAGAAACCCAAAGAGTAGCAAGTACCTGGCACAAAAGTTATTCACCCCTTAAAGTATACTGTTCCCTCGGGTTTTTGCAGCCCAAATGCACGACCCTGCATTTTTTTTTGCATTAAATCTAAGCTGCCAAATTCCAGACCATTCCTCTAGCTTTGCTAAGTCCTCTCTCACATTATCCACACTATCATGCATAGTTGCCGTTATAGAATACTACAAAAACAAACCTCCAGTAACTAATTTATATGCATTCAAACAAAATCACAAAGATTTTTTGTTTATAAAGTTGTGCTCATACAAATTTGAGAAGGAAGAGGCATTGAAGACTGCCAAAGCATCACATCCCTGTATTTATAATCATTGCACAAAACTTTTTGCCACTTCTAAATACAAAATACTAATCCAAAAACATATTCAAAACAAAACCAAAAAAAGAAAAAAAAGTTGCATTCTACATGCAAAAAATGAATTAAAAAAATATACACAGAAAAATATTTGAATATCTTTACTCAGAAATTAAAAACATTTTGATAATTACCTCATTTTTTTGTGGGCTATAGAATACTAGTATAAATCCACATTTTGGCATCTAACTCTAGGCATGAGCACTTACACCATGTCAATGGCTGGTGTAAATGTTCGCACCCAAATACTGGCAGTTACATGAGTAACTGACAGTGCTCTATAACTAAGGGTCCCTTTTACAAAGGTGCACTAAAAATAGCATGCGCTAGGGACAGGAGGGGGGGCTAGAGCCCAAAGTGTGTGTGTGTGGGGGGTACATTTTGGCCCACCTTCCCGCTGCTGCCCCCCCCCCGCTGCCGCCGCCACCACCACCTCTTCACCGCCACTGCACGATGGTGCCTTAGCTGGCAGGGGTCCCCAACCCCCAACAACTGAAGTGTTTGTCTCGTGCTGGTCTCACATTGCCTGCCCTGCTCTGTTCTCAGTCGTGCTGTGCATGCTTGTCACGCATGCTCAGTTTTACTAAAACGATTATGCACGGCGCGATTGAAAAGAGCAGGGTAGGCAATGCGGCAAGACCAGCATGGGACAAACACTTCAGCTGGTGGTGGTTGGGGACCTGTGCCAGACAAACTGGGAGCCCCAGAGTCAATTTGGGGAAGGCCCAGGCCCCCATGCCCCCCCCCCCCCCCCCCGTAGTTATGCCACTGGCATGCACTAAACGCTAGAGACACTCATATATTCCTATGGGAATCTCTAGCATTTAGCGTATGCTAAAGCACCCTTGTAAATGACACCCTTAGTGCCTAATTGCTTGGTATGCCCCTCCCAAATCCATGGCCTCCTGGAGTTGCATGCCATAGAAATTAGGTTATAAGGGGCCGGTAGTCAGACCACGGGAGTTAGACAGGCTGACTATTGCAGTCAGCGCTGCGCCTGGATATTCAATGCCGAGCTGTTTCCAGTGACAGGCGTTGAATATCCAGTTTATTTTTGGACAGTTTCAATTAACTGGCCAAGTCAATACTCAAAGATCGCCGGTTAAGTTGGAAACAGCCAAAGACAGGCCTGCTATTTCGATGGCCCAATTTGGTCGCCAAACTTAGCTGGTGATTATTGCGCGATATAGCCTGTTATCTGCTAAGTGCTGACCGCAAATGTTCAGTGAGAGATAACCGCTGAATATTTACGGATAGCTCGTTAAATGCTATTTAACTGGCCAGGAACCATTCCTGGCCAGTTAAATAATGCTGAATATTGGGTGGAAAGTTCATAGAATAGGGGCATAAGTCATTTACACGTGTAATTACAAATTAGTGCTTGATGACACCACTTTTTTTGGTACTTAATGTCAATTCAGCACCAAATAGCTAATTTAGGGCCTCTTTTACTAAACTGCGCTATTGATCCCTGTCCTCAAATGCGACACAGCCTATTCAAAATTAATGGGCTGCGGCGCCTTTGCTGCACTAGGAATCGCTAGCGCAGTTTAGTAAAAGAGGCCCTTAGTTATGTGTCTAAATGACCCTAGCGCATCACAATTCTTAGCACTCTTTATAGAATTTGGGGGATAATATTACAACTCTATCCCAGTTCTGCGTAGGAATGCCATTCGCACAGCATGCCTCTATGTACAGGGACTTACACTCGTGTATTTGGCTGTGCAATTTTAGAAGAGCCATTTTGCTTGTGGAAAATGTTTTAAAAATTACCTCACAAATATGAAAAATCCTTTCATTTGAATTTAATCACTTAAAAGGGCATTCATGGCCTGCTTTATTCAACTAGATTCAAAGCTGATAACTTCTACTACTGCTTATCATTTCTATAGAACCACTCGACATATGCAGCTCTGTACACAAAATGTTAACAGACTGTCCAACTGAGACAATAACCTATTCAAGACGGGCAATCAGGATTAAACAATACAATTAATCAATTTACAATATAATGAGACAGATGTTAAATCTCACTCATAAGTGTGTCACACATACTTGAAAGCTTTCATGCTCTTTGAGCCGTATTCCTCATTTATCAGAGCTTCAGTACCAGTACACTGATCTTGATCACTGCTTTCATGAGATGGAAACCTGAGGGGTCCTTTTAACCAGGTGCGCTGAAAAATGGGCTGCGCTAGTGTAGGCACGTGTTTTGGGCGCGCACAGATCCATTTTCAGCACGTCTGTAAAAAAAAGGCCTTTTTAAAGTTTTTGCCAAAAATGGACGCGCGGCAAAATAAAAATTGGCATGCGTCCATTTTGGGTCTGAGACCTTACCGCCACCTATTGACTTAGTGGTAAGGTCTCACGCGGTAACCATGCGGTAATCATCTACACGTGTAGAATGACGATTACTGTATTTCCGCCACACACAAGAAAATAAACGTTATTTCCCGGCACATATAGCGGATGTGCGTAAAAAATGAAATTACCGTCTGGACCATGCAGTAGCCAGGCGTTAACTCCAAACTGACGCATGTAGGACGCACGTACATGTCTATGCGGTTTAGTAAAAGAGCCCCTTAGAGAAGTAAACCATGTGTCCAACCAGTGGGAAGAAATCTGAGCACACCTTTCCGCCTACTGCATCCCCCTGTTCTGTCCCTTTTCTCTTTAAAAAAGGTTTAGACAAGTTCCTGGAGGAAAAGCCCATAGTCTGTTATTAATGGACATGGGAGAAGCCACTGCTTGCCCTGGAACTGGTAGTATGGAATATTGCTACTCTTTGGGTTTCTGCAAGGTACTTGTGACCTGGATTGGCCACTGCTGGAAGCAGGACACTGGGCTAGATGGACCATTGTTCTGACCCAGTATGGCTATTCTTATGTGCTCTGAAACTGATGTACATATTTTAACTACTGGGTGAAAATTAATTTTCAGCTCAAAAAATTTACCCAAATTGCTCCCCACTTTGTCTGAATTCTTTCTTTGGCTCCAAAGAAAAGCCAATATCATTTAATGCTGCCTTGACTCATTTTCAAAGCAATACTACAAGTAAATCATTCTAGATTTATACCCTGGATATACTGTCTGAAAAATCTCACTCTTTGGCTGTCAATCTCACTCCTTAGCATGGTAAATCTCACTCTCTGGGATGGTTCACCGTTGACATCTCTGTAATGAAACTCCTTACTAGCAATTAAAACTAACTGTCCCTGGTCAAAAATGAAAACAACTAGAAAAGTGCAGATCTCTCATAAGATTATAATCAAAATTAGCTCTAATTACCCAATCCAGATAACATCTTAATATGTTCCAAATCGTACAATATCATGACTCGATGTCCCAAAATACTGAACAGCTACATTTTTAGTTCAGTCCTTAGGTGTAAAATTGGCTCTTTATTAACATTTTAACCTCAGACTGCAGCAGTTCTTAAATCCTGTTTTTCTGTGCTTAGACAAAAACATTCAATAAAGCCTCTCTTTGTCCAGGAAGATTTGAGAACATTGGTCTTTGCTCTAACTTAAATTGTACAGATTATTGTACCTCCCTTGACGCCATTCATCCTTAGATTTCAACTTCAGCAAGATGTGGCCACTAGCTTACTTACAGGTACAATTAGAGCAAACCACATCACCCCTGCACTTAAATTCCACTGGTCACTGACAGCCTTCAGGATAGGTTTCAAAATACAAAATGCTTCATACTGAAACTCAACTTACTCATTCCCTATCATTCATCTCGACCCACACGTTCCCTGTATATTAATCAACTGACCCTTCCACCTCCTTCTAGCTACTGTCTAGACATGACAAAACGTACTGTTTTTTCATTCTATGGTTCTTTGGCACACACACCATTTAAGAAGGGAACGAAATCGTACCAGTTTTAAAGTGGCTTTAAAAACACACCTGTCCACTTTTGGCTGTGGAGAAGCATGAGGTTGTGGCCTGGAGGAATCGTGGAAAACAACATAACAATTCACTACTCTCTTTTTTTATTTCATTGTAACATAGTAAACGACGGCAGATAAAGACCTTTACGGTCCATCCAGTCTGCCCAAGAAGATAAACTCATTATACATGGTATGTGATACTTTATAATATACCTGAGTTTGATTTGTCCTTGCCATTTTCAGGGCACAGACCGTAGAGGTCTGCCTAGCACTATTCTTGTACTAAAATTTCTGAAGTAAATGTTGAAGCCCCTTAAATTTTACACTCCAGCCCATCCATATCTATTCAGTTATGATCAGGGCGTAGACCACAGAAGTCTGCTCAGCACTGGTTTTGCTTCCCAATTACCAGCATTGCCAGCCATGGATCCATTCCTTCTAAACAGGATTCCTTTGTGTTTATCCCATGCATGTTTGAATTTTGTTACTGTTTTCATCTCCACCACCTCCAGTAGGACTCAACAGGAGGGCATTACATGTATCCACCACTCTCCGTGAAAAATACTTCCTGACATTACTCCTGAGTCTGCCCCCTTTCAATCTCAATTCATGTCCTCTAGTTCTACCGCCTTCCCATCTCAGGAAAAGGTTTGTTTGCGATTTAATACCTTTCAAAAAATTGTATTGTATTTCTCTTCTTTCTTTTTCCAACATTTTGTTGAAACCCGCTTTGTTGCATCCTTTTCCTAGGCTGAAATGCAGTGTATCAAGAAAGCACAAAAACCTGAAATGTCTAGGATTTTCTTTCCTATCTTGGGACCAATGGGAGTCTGGTCCACTCTTTAGGGCCTAAGCCTGTCAAAGTTAGAGCTCTAGTGCTTGCCAATTTATAATCCCTGACAGAAAGCATATTCAAATGGATTTTGTTTTCAGACCTTAAAGAACATGTAAGGTATATAGACTCAAAAAACTTGGACCAGATTCTATATCCTTCCACGCACCATGGCCCTGTCCCAGTAGCATAGCCAGTCATGTTATTTTGGGTGGGCCTGAGCCCAAAGTGGGTGGGCACACAATTCCCTCCCCCATGCTCTCTGCCCCCACCCCTGCACCAGTGACCGCCCAATAAATAATAAATATCCGAGCTGTCGGGGATCCCCCAAGCCCCGCCAACTGAAAATATTCTCTGGCGGCCAGAACAGGTCACTCCCTTACTTGCAGCAGCCAGCAGCACTGTCCATGTGTTATCTCCTTGACAACCAAACAGATGCAGAAGAGGAGAGGCTGGCGCCACTACAGCGTGTGGACAGTGCTGCTGGCTGTTGCAAAGTAGGGGAGTGACCTGTTCTGGCTGCTGGAGGTCCTCTTCAGTTGGCCAGGAGCCATAACAAGGGTGCCAGAATTTTGGGTGGGCCTGAGCCCAAAGTGTGTATGTGGTGGTGGGGGGGGGGGGGGGGGGAACGGACGACCTGGGCCCATCTCAGGCTGCCCTGTCCTATCTCGTAGCCTTTCTTCATATTTTTGCTCAGCATTTTGAACCAGTTGCAGCAGTTCCTGTCATTGGCTACTGACATTTAGTTTATATATATTTTTAAAATTGAGTTAGCCCCACACTTGGACAGTGAAATACCTGAGTGGACCCTCACCCAAGTGATGCAGGAATCACAGTGTGTAACCTACCTTTTCTAACTGGATCTCTTCTAAGAGGTAACTTATAGCATCCAAGACCCCTGACGCAGGTGCTCTGCCGAAACATGGACCATGTTGGGTCACCTAATAAACATCACTGTGATGCCAACTTATTCTTGAAGGCCCACTGTGCTTTGTTTTGTCATTGTGGTTTGATCTTTTCTGCTTTGGATGCCCTCTTTCCTGCCTATAAAATTTAAAGCCAAGAGGGCCCCCTCACCCACAGAGTAGGAAAAGAAACAAGTCCACGCCAATCTGCTCCTATGCTCTGATTCACTGGCATTTCTTCGCCCGTGTGTCAGAGTGGCTGACTCCTACACAGCCTCTGCACTGGCCCAGTCTCTCCTCACTGCCAGAGGACTCCCCTCTTATCTAACCTTCTCTATGATCCTGTTTGCACAAAACTGGGAAAATAACTTTCTCAGGACAGCTCCAAAAGAGTGACAGGAAAGGGGTGACACAAAAATGTTCCAATATTTCTTTAAGTGCTAAGTTAAGATCCAGTTTTATAGTTTATTTACACTTGTTATATCACCATTAGCTAACTTGCAGATCACAGCGGTGTACAAATCTAAAACAAAAAAAAACCCCCAAGAAAGTTGAAAGGAACTCCAATACATTTATAGGATAGAGACAACACAATCATTCAATACCATGTATAATGAGTTTATCTTCTTGGGCAGACTGGATGGACCGTACAGGTCTTTATCTGCTGTCATTTACTATGTTACAATACAAAGATCCAATACGCAGTCATAGAAAGGGAGAAGAGGGAGAATATTACAGGAAACAAGGTGTGAGACAGTAAACCCTTAGGCTGGACTAGCCAGCAGGGAAGGCTGGGGGACCCCAAGGCATTTTGGGCTATTGAAGAATGGAGGTTCTGGATAACTGGCAAACACTGCAATACAGTTTCACTTATGCCTTTTCCTCCTTCCCCCTCTCCCCCACCCCTACAAACAATGCAATACATTTTACTTATACCTCTCTCTCTCTCCCCCCCCCCCCCCCCCCAATGAAAAACACTGTATCTCCCTCTCTTGGCCCATGCAGTCTTGGCAACACAGCTGAAGGAAGGGGCAGAGTCTAACAGCATCCTTGCAGCACAGCACAAGAGCAGACTGCAGCCCTCTCCCCCACCCCACCCCTAGGTACAGCAGGATCAGGAGATGCATTGTACTCACTTCCGAGAGGGAATAATCAAGTCCCATGCAGGAAAGGGAGGCTGTGCACTTTGGCAGAAGCAAACAAAAAACACCAAGCGTCAGATCATCGGGGCTATTTAAACTTTGCATGAGAACTGGGGAAGGCTCATGCTTGGGGTATGTTAACACTACCGAACAGACCCACTAGTCATTTTGCTTCGCAGACCAATGTGGCAGACACAGGCGTGGCCCTTCCCAGAAATGTTTATCCAGTTACATCCAGGACAAGTTAGAGAGAAAACAGAAGTGACATTATAGTGTTATCAATGCAACGTACCCAAGTATTAACTCACAGAGGATACTGGTATGCTCTCTATGGTGCCACAATGCTTTATAAACACAAGAACTAGAGGTATGGTCTTATATTGTATGAATAAGTATATGTCTTTTATTTGACTAATGTGGGAATGTGAAAATTAATAGACATATATCGTATAGGGAGGTGTTGATTAACAAAAGGGAGGATGTTCTATTACTTTTCAAAATATTGAATAGTACTGAATCTCATGTTAATGTCAGTATTTTATTTGGTTCAATAAAAATTGTTTTACACTGTAAACACAAGAACTATCAACCCAGTTTGCTCTGGGTTTTCGCATTCTGTTTTCCACCAAGATTTACAAGAAGAGTCACTGACACCCAACAGGCCCAACTTTCCCATCAGCATCTGCTCAAGCATCACAGCTGCTGAGGAGATCTGGAAGAGGAATGGTCCACCTAGAACCGCATAAATCGCCTTTGTGCCCAAGCTGACAGGTCAAGAGTGGTGGCAAAATGGAGATACTCAATGAGACCTGAGACAAGATTGAGGTGAGAGGCAAACCACACACCATATGATCTGCCATTGCTCAAGGACAGCCCCTGCACAGTGCAGGATCTTCTTGAGCTCTGCTCAGGAGTGCTGAAATGTCTTGGATAGACACCAACTGATAATGTGTCAAAGAATATAGAGAAAAAAAATGCCACATCCCATACTGAAGTGGGGGGTGGGGGAGTGGGGAGGAGGGAAGAATTTGTAATAAATAAATAAATAAATTATACCATACTCCTGCTTCCATAAAGCAAGTTCATGTTCTATCCTTCTGGCCTAGCAATCATTCAGGCTTATTTTCGAAAGGGATCGACGGCGATCTTCTGACACAAATCGGGAGATCGCCGGCGATCTCCTGATCCCGGCCAAATCGGTATTATCGAAAGCCGATTTTGGCCGGCTTCAACTGCTGTTTTGTCGCGGCACCGGCCAACCTTCAAGGGGGCGTGTTGGTAGGGTAGTGAAGGTGGGACTGGGGGCTAAGCACACAAGGTAAGGGTGCTATGCACCTGGAAGCTATTTTTTTAAAATTTTTGTAAGTGCCCCCTAGGGTGCCCGGTTGGTGTCCTGGCATGCTGGCTCCTCCCATGCCCAAATGCCTTGCATTTCGCCGGGTTTGAGATGGCCGGGCCCGGTTTCCATAATGGCTGAAAACCGAAGCCGGTCATCTCATATAAACCCGGCGATCCTGTTGTAAACCCAGCGAGCAATTTTGCCGGTGCCAAGCGTATTTCGAAAATATGCTTGGCTCCGCCTGCTTATGGTGCCGGCCCCGAAGATGGCCGGCCATCAATTTGGCCAGCGCCGTTCGATTATGTCCCTCATTAAGTGAAGGCTGACCCTATTTGGATGAAAATACAACCAAAACTCAAAAATCCTGTGACTGCGGGTGGAGGGAGAGAGGGGAAAAGGTTTCAGTAAATGTGCAAGGACAACAGTGTGGGAAATAGGACTGCAACGCCCAGAATGCAATGTGCAGCATTTAAATAGGATCAATTAACCAACTTTGGCTATGAACCTTGTATTAATACAATTTATCATTTTAATTTGGGGGGGGGGGGGAGGTGGAGGGGTTTTTGTTTGTTTTGGTATAGAATTATGAAGCAAGAACTTTTGGTACTAAGCCTTTACTCCATGGACCTTTCTCTGCAATCTCAGTATTTGTGCTCCCCCCTGTGGCCAACCACCAGCATTACACCAATCTCCCAGAAATCAGTGCCTGCATGTAAATTTTTGTTTTTTAAAGATCTCTAACAAATCTCATTATCGAGGATAAATAAAAGTGTACCGAGCTTAAAATTCTCCTCTTCAGTCTTAAGATGAGGGGTCAAGCTTTCATGAAAATGTCATTTGTTTGCTGTGCCTCTTACCAACTGACTCAACTTTGGCCATAGATGATGCCAGAACCCTCCTGGATCAGAATGCAAATCCAAGCCTCTAAGATCATTACACCTTTTAGATCACTTCATAGACATAGGTCATTTGTTATGGTAAAAAAAAAGGGTAGAAGTTGATTCCCTCTCTCCCAGTCACAAGGCTTTCTCAACATAGGCAGATAAATCTCTATAAAGAAAATGTTGTCCATCAGAGGGACTGGAGACTGCCGGTGGATTCATGGAAACAGCTTCCCCAGAACAATCTTTTTGGAGACTTGATTGTTCATGTTGGAATGAAACAGCCAGGAGAGGGAGAGGCTAGACTGATGCTTTGGGGCAGGGTTGAGTGGCAATTAAACCCAGATATTTGATTCTACCTACAAAGGGGGCCGTGTGGCATCCACACAAACAGCAAGAGCACTTGTACCGTCATACCAAGGACTGTACAGCACAAATGGGTTTTTGTCCTTGAAAGAAAACTGCTTAAGTTCCCACCTTCCTCGCCCCCACCCTCACCCCTTTGGGCTTTTTCCATTACTGACATTGTATGTGGGTGATCATCTGGAAATGATGCACAAATGTGTCTCGTCATTTTCAAGGCAACATTCCTGAGCCAGTTACCCAAGGCGTCTTAGGCCTGGGTTTCAACTTCGGCCCTGCAGTGGCCTTAAAACGGAATGTGGCTCGAGTGCAGGACCCCAAAACTGGGTCCCATAAGGAGGCAAAGCTTTGCCCAATCTGTGTTTTTGAGACTCCTTTCAAAGTATCTGCTCCTACTCCCTCCAGTAAGCAGCCCTGTTAGGCCATTCTTTGTACAGGAGATGAAGCTGGGAGTCTTTCGCAAGTTTTGACCTATGTTCCACACAGTAGTACCACAAGACCAGCATTAAAATCACTCATATCCTGAAAGCAAAAGTGAGTCCCTAGCCCTTCACCCTTTCCTAAGAGAACAGTGAATTAACAATGGGAGTGCCTTCTACTGTGCCTCACTCAGGTCTTGTGACTTGTAGGACTGGCACCTGACCTCATGTCTGAGCTGTGACAGCTCTGATGCTATTCTGGGAAGATGGAGATGGTGCTAGTGCAGGACTGTATATATCACATTCTCTGGTAAACAAAGAGTCCCATTCAGTATCAAAGACAGCCTTACAGGGGTGCAAGAGACCAGCTAGCAGGTCATTTCCATTGCAGAAACAAAGGGGTTTATTTATTTATTTATTTATGACATTTATATCTCACATTATCCCGAAAACAAGCTCGAGTTCAATGTGGCTTACAGTTTAGATTCAAAATACAGAGTTTGAATTTCAACAATAGTGAAGTCGCATGATGAAGTGGCTGAGAGTAACAGATAAGCAAATAAACTACAAATAGCGTACATATTGATAGATTCGCAATACACAAAAGAGACAAGATTATCAACTGGTTATTGTTATATTAACTAATGTAATGAATTCTGGAATGAATTGGTGAAGAAATGAGTTTTTAGTAATTTTCGGAATTGTAAGTAGTTAGGATAAAATCTAATAGATTTTGGGAGAGAGTTCCAACGTTTGGTTCCAATATAGGTGAAATCAGCAGAAAGGACTGATTTATATATCATGTTTTTAAAATTTGGTGGACAAATTATGAGAGGGTCTCTGGCTCCAAGGAAGGCTATATGTGAAGATATTTCTATTAAACGGTTCATATAATCTGGAGCCAGTCCATGCAATATCTGAAATATAAAGGTACATATAGCTTGAATGAGATCCTGGCTTTAATGCGGAGGCAATGTAATCTAATTAATAAAGGGAAAGGGGGAAAGGGAATTGGGATTTGATATACCGCCTTTCTGAGGTTTTTGCAACTACATTCAAAACGGTTTACATATATTCAGGTACTTATTTTGTACCAGGGGCAATGGAGGGCTAAGTGGCTTGCTCAAAATGGGGTACTTAAAAAATAAATCAAGCAGCTGTGTTTTGTACAGTTTAGAGTCTTTTTAGGACCTGTTCCTTACAACCTGAGTATATAGCGTTACAGTAATCCAACTGTGAGAGAACAAGAGATTGAACCAGTAGTCTAAGAGTTCCAGATGTAAAATAGGGCCTGATGTGTTTAAGCTTCCAGAGGGTTGTGAATGATTTGGAAATGACCTGGGAGACACGGAGGGGCATAATCGAACAGGGACGACCATCTCTAACGGCGCCCATCTCTAAGGACATCCCGGTGAAGGGGCAGGGAAACCCGTATTATTGAAACAAGATGGGCGTCCATCTTTCGTTTCGATAATACGGTTGGGGGCACCCAAATCTCAACATTTAGGTCAATCTTAGAGTTGGTCATCCCCGGTTTTCGGCGATAATGGAAACCGAGGACGCCCATCTCAAAAATGACCAAATCCAAGTAATTTGGTAGTGGGAGGAGTCAGCATTCGTAGTACACTGGTCCCCCTGACATGCCAGGACACCAACCGGGCACCCTAGGGGGCACTGCAGTGGACTGGTTGATGCACTAACTGAATGGAAAAAGGCATGCAGTGGTCACTAACCACCTCCCACCCCGAAAAAAACCAACTTTAAAAACCCTTGTCTTTTTTTTTAGAGTATGGGTGAAGGATGTCCTTCGCTATGTCACCGCGACGGCAGTTGAGGACGTCCTTCGCTATTTATTTATTTATATTTTGCTCACACCTTTTTCAGTAGTAGCTCAAGGTGAGTTACATTCAGGTACACCAAATATTTCTATGCCTCCGTCCCTGCGATGGCAGTTGAAGACGTCCTTCGCTATGGCAGTTGAGGAGTTCCAAAATGTGGATGTTTGTGAGAAGGACATCCATGCCTGGATGTTTCTGTGAGAAGGATGTCCATGCCTCTGACACCCCCTTTATTTATTTGGATTTTGGATCACAAGTAGCAACAGTGGGATTTGAACTGGCCACCTCTGGATTGCAAAACCAGTGCTCTAACCACTAGGCCACTCCCTTGAAATTTGGCCATCCCTGTGGGGAGGGGGGCAGTTGAGGACGTCCAAAATGTTTGAAAGAAGGACGTCCACGCCCTCGTTATGCCTCCACTTACACACACATACCTTCCCCCCCAGGGACCTGCCCCCCCCCACAGGAATGGCCAAATTTCAAGGAAGTGGAGTGAAGGAGTGGCCTAGTGGTTAGAGCACTGGTCTTGCAATCCAGAGGTGGCCTAGTTCAAATCCCACTGCTGCTACTTGTGATCCCAAATCCAAATAAATAAAGGGGGTGTCAGAGGCAAAGCAGGCATCGATGTCCTTCTCACAAACATCCACATTTTGCATGTCTTCAACTGCCGTCGCAGGGACGGAGGCATAGAAATATCCAGTGTACCTGAATGTAACTCACCTTGAGCTACTACTGAAAAAGGTGTGAGCAAAATCAAAATAAATTAATAGCGAAGGACGTCCTCAACTGCCATCGCAGGGACGGAGGCATAGTGAAGGAGGTCCTTTACCCATACTCTAAAAAAAAAAGACAAAAGTTTTTAAAGTTGTTTTTTTCAGGGTGGGAGGTGGTTAGTGACCACTGGGGGAGTCAGGGGAGGTCATCCCCGATTCCCTCCGGTGGTCATCTGCTCATTTAGGGCACATTTTTGTGGCTTGGTCGTAAAAAAAAGGACCAAGTAAAGTTGACCAAGTGTTCGTCAGGGACGCCCTTCTTTTTTCCATTATCGCTTGAGGACGCCCATCTGTTAGGCATGCCCCAGTCCCGCCTTCGCTACGCCTCCGACACGCCCCCGGAAACGTTGGTCATCCCCGCGACGGGAAACAGCTGGGGACGCCCAAAATTGGCTTTCGATTATGCCGATTTGGGCGACCCTGAGAGAAGGACGCCCATCTCCTGATTTGTGTCGAAAGATGGGCGCCCTTCTCCTTCGAAAATAAGCCTGATGTTGTTCAAACATGAGCTGATGATCAATGATAACACCAAGGATCTTCAGAGTGGATTTTATAGCATAGGAAGTTTGATCAATGGTAAATGAATTGAAAGGAGTGGAATTGTATTGATTAGTAATGACCAGAAATTTTGTTTTGTCTCTGTTGAGTTTCAATCTGAATTCAGATGCCCAAGATTCCTTGAGGTGAAGGCCTAATTTTATTTGATGTAAGATTTCAGAAATGTGTTTACTGAAAGGGAAGTAAATAGTGATGTCATCTGCATATATGAAGGTTTTGAAACCTGAAGATTCCAGTCTGCTACCTAGGGGAGACATCATTATGTTAAATAAAATGGGTGAGAGTGGAGAACCATGAGGCACTTCACAATCAGGGGACCAAGGAGGAGAAATGGAACCTGCCATCTTCACTTGATATGATTTGAACTTAAAAAAACCTTGAAACAACTGGAGGATGTTATCACTCAGGGCGAAGTGATCTAAGATGTTTAATAGTACGTTGTAGTCCACCATATCAAACGCACTCAACATATCAAATTGCATCAGGATTATCTTTTTACCATAACTGATTTCTTTCTTGAAGTTGGAAGTTAGAGTGGTAAGGACTGTTTCAGTACTATAGGAGGGTCTGAAAACTGATCGGGATTTGTGCAGGAGTGAAAAAGATAAAAGATATTCTATAAGCTGGGCAGCCATGATACCTTCCATGACTTTAGTTAGTAGAGGAATGGATGCTACTGGTCTGTAGTTGGTGACATCACTGATTGAGGCAGATAGATTTTTTGGAATGGGAGTAAGTAGTATTGAGACTATATTCTTTGGGAAGAAACTATGACTTAACATGAAGGAAATGTTTGTTTTGAGGAGATTAATAAAAGTGCTTGGGGCATCTTGTAGAAGGTAGCTCAGACAAGCATCCAAGTAACAATGAAAAGAGGAATATTTCAGTAGAAATGATTTTACTGTCTCTAGTGACGGACTTAGGAATGAAGACCATGATCTATCGGCTGCTAAACCTCCAAATAAGTTTATCAGCTTGTTAGGGAGGGTAATACATGTCTAATAACAAGGGTCTATGCCAGTGAGGGAGTGCATTCAGCCTGTGAAGATACTTCTCCATCCTAGTACTACCGAGGCAGCCCCAGGACTGGTGCAAGGGTATTGGGCATCCTAGACAAACCTTCAGTTTATGATGCCCAATACGCTTTCACCAGTCCTGATGCCTAATCTACCCCTCCCCCATCATGCTTTTAAATAATAAACATTGGTTTGAGGGTGTGTGTGTGTGTATTGCACACACACACAAACAATAAGGGCAATTTCCAAAAGACATTTACCCAGGTAAACGGGTTATCTGGAAACTATTCACCCTTCCTGCGGGTAATTCACACTGATAGGAGTGTATTTATAAATGACCTAGAGATGGGAATAACTAGTGAGGTAATTAAATTCGCCGATGACACAAAATTATTCAGGGTCGTCAAGTCGCAGGAGGAATGTGAACGATTACAGGAGGACCTTGCGAGACTGGGAGAATGGGCGTGCAAGTGGCAGATGAAGTTCAATGTTGACAAGTGCAAAGTGATGCATGTGGGTAAGAGGAACCTGAATTATAGCTACGTCTTGCAAGGTTCCGCGTTAGGAGTTACGGATCAAGAAAGGGATCTGGGTGTCGTCGTCGATGATACGCTGAAACCTTCTGCTCAGTGTGCTGCTGCGGCTAGGAAAGCGAATAGAATGTTGGGTGTTATTAGGAAGGGTATGGAGTCCAGGTGTGCGGATGTTATAATGCCGTTGTATCGCTCCATGGTGCGACCGCACCTGGAGTATTGTGTTCAGTACTGGTCTCCGTATCTCAAAAAAGATATAGTAGAATTGGAAAAGGTACAGCGAAGGGCGACGAAAATGATAGTGGGGATGGGACGACTTTCCTATGAAGAGAGGCTGAGAAGGCTAGGGCTTTTCAGCTTGGAGAAGAGACGGCTGAGGGGAGATATGATAGAAGTGTATAAAATAATGAGTGGAATGGATCGGGTGGATGTGAAGCGACTGTTCACACTATCCAAAAATACTAGGACTAGAGGGCATGAGTTGAAGCTACAGTGTGGTAAATTTAAAACGAATCGGAGAAAATTTTTCTTCACCCAACGTGTAATTAGACTCTGGAATTCGTTGCCGGAGAACGTGGTACGGGCGGTTAGCTTGACGGAGTTTAAAAAGGGGTTAGATAGATTCCTAAAGGACAAGTCCATAGACTGCTATTAAATGGACTTGGAAAAATTCCGCATTTTTAGGTATAACTTGTCTGGAATGTTTTTACGTTTGGGGAGCGTGCCAGGTGCCCTTGACCTGGATTGGCCACTGTCGGTGACAGGATGCTGGGCTAGATGGACCTTTGGTCTTTCCCAGTATGGCACTACTTATGTACTTATGTACTTATGGTTCTTTGAGCTTGTGTGGCTGCCCCCCTCCCCAAAAAGCTGCCACCTAGGTGACCACCTAATCTTGCCTATAAGTTATCCCCCTCATTCAATTACAGGTCACTTAAAGTTAGGCGTCAGTTGCGTGTATAAGTGATAGAATGCTAGCAGTTATGCACATGATTGTTAAAGTTCCCTATATGGAAAGAGGATGAAATCAAATCAAATTTAAATTACTTTGTGGCTATTGATGTGTTATGATGGGCAGGGAGTGGTGCTTAGATGGTTACTCCAAAAGTCGGGAAGTAAGGCCAGAGCCAGGCAGACTTCTATGCTCTGTTCCAAAAACGGCAAAGACAGATCAGGATTTATATGATATGCTTTGAGTGTGGGTGTTCTATATCTATATGGGGGAGGGAAAGACATCTTAAGGTTGAGATGTCCAGGGCTAACCAGTTATTTTCAGCATCAATTAACCAGATAGTGCCTCTGAAAATGCTCAGTTAGAGCCCAAGCCCAAACAGGCTACTTCGAGGACATTCTGGGGCGGAGTCAGCACTTAGCCAGGGCCAGGTTTATAAACCTCAACATGTATACATGGAAGAGAGGCGGGAGAGAGGGGATATGATAGAGATGTTTAAATACAGTGGTGTGCTGGAGCCGGCTCGCACCGGCTCGCAAGAGCCGCTTGTTAAATTTTGACAGCTCTTGCGAGCCAGTTGTTGTTGGGGGCGAGCCGGCTCCCCTGCTGCTCCGAAGCAAGTCCAAAGATGTCCTTCGCTCCCACCCTCCCCTCCCGCTCCCCTCCGTCTTTTTTTAATTACCTCCGTCGAAGCGCGCGCCATTTAAAGCCCTGCTGCGTGCTGGCCGTCTCTCCAGGCTTCCCCTGCTTGATTCGGATGATGATGTTCGTGCCTTAGTCCCGCCTTCGCGAAAAAAGGAAATGACGTCAGAATGAAGGCGGGACTAAGGCACGAACATCATCATCCGAATCAAGCAGGGGAAGCCTGGAGAGACGGCCAGCACGCAGCAGGACTTTAAATGGCGCGCTTCGACGGAGGTAATTAAAAAAAGACGGAGGGGAGCGGGAGGGGAGGGTGGGAGCGAAGGACATCTTTGGACATGCTTTGGAGCGGCAGGGGAGGGAGGAGAATCGCTGGATGGGTAGAGGGGGGCAGGGGAGAGACCTGCTGGGCATGGGTGGGTAGAGGGGGGCAGGGGAGAGACTTGCTGGGCATGGGTGGGTAGAGGGAGGCAGGGGAGAGACTTGCTGGGTATGGGTGCGTAGAGGGCGGCAGGGGAGCGAAGAGAATTGCTGGGTATGGATGGATAGAGAGGGGCAGGGGAAAGAGGAGAGTTTCAGGACATGGATGGAGGGGAGGGAAGGGAGAGAGAAGAAATGCTGGACGTGGAGGGAAGATAGAGGAAGGAGATTAGATGAGGGAAAAGGAAGTGAGGAGAGAAACTGCACATAGATGGAGAAAATAGACAGAAGTTGGATCCACTGTACAGTCAAGTCTGCAGAGGACCAGAAATGAAGAAGAAAGGAGGAAAGAAAAGAAATAAATGGAAAGGAAGCCCTGGAAACGGAGTCGAGGGAACAGATAGAGAGCAGCAGGATCAGATACTGGACCAGCATGATCAGAGAAACAAAGTCACCAGACAACAAAGGTAGAAAAAAAATAATTTTATTTTCATTATAGTGTTTGGAATATGTCCACTTTGAGAATCAGGTGCTGAACGTTAAAAGTTTATATTTATTTACTTATTTATGGCATTTTATCCCATATTAAACATGAATTAGGTTGGAACCTGGGATAATTTAATTTTTTTTTCCTGGAGAGAGTAATGTGTTGGCCACCCCCCCCCCCCCCCCGGGGTATAACCAGCTCTGCAATTTTTTTGGGGGGGGGGGGCGCAGAGCTGGGTGGGGGGCGCAGTGGTGGACGGGGGGGGGGGCGCAGAGGTGGATGGGGGGGGGCGCCGAGGTGGATGGGGGGGGGGGAGCGCCGAGGTGGACCATGGAGGGAGCCTGTTGTTAAAAATTTACCAGCACACCACTGTTTAAATACCTCAGTGGCATCAATGTGCAGGAGGTGAGCCTTTTTCAAATGAAGGAAAACCCTGGAATGAGAAGGCATAGGAAGAAGTTGAGAGGAAATATGCTTAGGAAGAATCTAAGAAAATACTCCTTCACAGAAAGGGTGGTGGATGTGTGGAATGGCCTCCTGGTGGAGGTAGTGGAGATGAACATTGTGTCAGAATTTAAGGAAGTGTGGGGCAGACATGTGGAATCCCTTAGGAAAAGGAGGAGTTAGTGGTTACTGAGGAAGGCAGACTTTCTCTACCTCACCACCTCTCCCTCCACTAGTCCGTTCCCCTCTCTCTCCTTCCCCTCATTCCCTTTCCTCCTTTCCTGAAGTTACTATTGAGGAAACTACACTTCTCCTTTCTTCCTCAAAATGTACCACCTGTTCCTCTGATCCCATTCCTACCCACCTTCTTAATGCCATCTCTCCTGCTCTTATTCCTTTTATCTGTCACATTCTCAACCTCTCACTTTCCACTGCGACTGTCCCTGCTGCCTTTAAACATGCTGTGGTCACACCTCTCCTTAAGAAGCCTTCACTCGACCCTACTTGTTCCTCTAATTACCGACCCATCTCCCTCCTTCCTTTTCTCTCCAAATTACTTGAGCGTGCTGTTCACCGCCGCTGCCTTGATTTTCTCTCCTCACATGCTATTCTTGACCCACTACAATCTGGTTTTCGCCCTCTCCACTCAACCGAAACTGCGCTTACTAAAGTCTCCAATGACCTATTACTGGCTAAATCCAGAGGTCAATATTCTATCCTCATTCTTCTTGATCTTTCCGCTGCTTTTGACACTGTCGATCACAGCATACTTCTCGATACCCTGTCCTCACTTGGATTCCAGGGCTCTGTCCTTTCCTGGTTCTCTTCCTACCTCTCCCTCCGCACCTTTAGTGTTCACTCTGGTGGATCCTCTTCTACTTCTATCCCTTGGTTCATTAATCTCATCCCATGGCTTTTCCTACCATCTCTATGCTGATGACTCCCAAATCTACCTTTCTACCCCTGATATCTAACCTTGCATCCAAACCAAAGTTTCAGCGTGCTTGTCTGACATTGCTGTCTGGATGTCTCAACGCCACCTGAAATTAAATATGACCAAAACCGAGCTTCACATTTTCCCCCCCAAACCCACCTCCCCGCTCTCCCCGTTTTCTATTTCTGTTGATGGCTCTCTCATTCTCCCTGTCTCCTCAGCTCGAAACCTTGGGGTCATCTTTGACTCTTCTCTCTCCTTCTCTGCTCATATCCAGCAGATTGCCAAGACCTGTCGTTTCTTTCTTTACAACATCCGTAAAATCCGCCCCTTTCTTTCCGAGCACTCTACCAAAACCCTCATCCACACCCTTGTCACCTCTCGTTTAGACTACTGCAATCTGCTTCTTGCTGGCCTCCCACTTAGTCACCTCTCCCCTCTCCAGTCGGTTCAAAACTCTGCTGCCCGTCTCGTCTTCCACCAGGGTCGCTTTACTCATACTACCCCTCTCCTCAAGACCCTTCACTGGCTCCCTATCCGTTTTTGCATCCTGTTCAAACTTCTTCTACTAACCTATAAATGTACTCACTCTGCTGCTCCCCAGTATCTCTCCACACTCGTCCTTCCCTACACCCCTTCTCGTGCACTCCGCTCCATGGATAAATCCTTCTTATCTGTTCCCTTCTCCACTACTGCCAACTCCAGACTTCGCGCCTTCTGTCTCGCTGCACCCTACGCCTGGAATAAACTTCCTGAGCTCCTACGTCTTGCCCCATCCTTGGCCACCTTTAAATCTAGACTGAAAGCCCACCTCTTTAACATTGCTTTTGACTCGTAACCACTTGTAACCACTCGCCTCCACCTACCCTCCTCTCTTCCTTCCCATTCACATTAATTGATTTGATTTGCTTACTTTATTTATTTTTTGTCTATTAGATTTTAAGCTCTTTGAGCAGGGACTGTCTTTCTTCTATGTTTGTGCAGCGCTGCGTACGCCTTGTAGCGCTATAGAAATGCTAAATAGTAGTAGTAGTAGTAGTATTTGGCCCTTATCTGCCATCATGTTTCTATGTTTCCAAGTGTCGATTTTCAGTATTTAGCTGGCTAAGATAATTGCATAAGTAGGCCCATATAAAACGCAGTCCTATCTTTATGCAGCTCTTCATAGCCATTTAAGTGCTAAATATTGTGCTTAACCGGGTTATGTTTTCATTGGCTCCATACAGTATACCCGAAATTCAATGTTGCAGTCTGGACATGGTCTAGCATTGAATTTTCGGGTATAATGCCAACTGCTGATCGCCACTAGGTGAATATTGGGTTCGTTGTTAATTAACTATATGGAGAAATTAGGTCTTACCTGATAAGTTCCTTTTCATTAGTCCTTCCCACTATTCCAGAACCTGTGGGATAGTAGTGTCCATCAACCAGCAGGTGAAGATGGAGAACTGAAAACTGAGCTGAGACATATCTCTTGCCATCCAGTCCAGTTCCTCTGTATTTATGTAGACAAGCAGTAATGAGAAACACAGAATAAACACAACAACCTTAAACAACTCGCTAATCTACCTAGACAAGTTTTCTATACTACATGACTCGTAATGTGGATTTCGCTCCCGATATAGTACTTAAACTGTTTTAGTCACTCTTCTTGCCAAATTTAAGCAAGAAATAGCTGTAGGTAAAAGTATTCTGCTGCTCCAATTTGATATGTCCAGCGCATTTGATATGGTCAACCACGACATTCTATTAAATCTTCTTGATCACTTTGGGATTGGTGGAAATGTTCTCAGGTGAATTAAAGGCTTCTTATCCTCTAGATCATATCAAGTAAAATCGAATTCAACAATATCATCTTCATGGAAAGCAGTTTGTGGTGTCCCTCAGGGTTCACCACTATCACCAACACTTTTCAACATAATGATGATTCCATTGGCTAAATCTTTATCCAATGTAGGCCTTAACCCGTTTATTTATGCTGATGATGTAACAATTTACATACCTTTTAGTCACGGCTTGTCAGAAATCTACAATATAATTAAGATCGGTTTGAACACAATAGATGCATGGGCCAATTCATTCCAACTAAAACTAAATACTGAAAAAACTCACAGTCTCATCCTTTCATCTCAACATAATAAGTTTAAACCTACAACCTTAAACATCCCCAATCACTCAGTCCCCATCTCGGATAACCTAAAACTACTCGGTGTCATATTTGATCGCAACTTGACACTTGAATGCCAAGTTAATTCCACTACAAGGAAAATGTTCCACTCAATGTGGAGACTTAAACGAATAAAACCATTCTTCCCACGAGATGTATTTCGTAACTTGATACAATCAATGGTTTTAAGTCACTTGGATTACTGCAACGGAATATATGCAGGATGTAAAGAACAACTAACTAAAAAAACTTCAGACTGCACAGAACACTGCAGCAAGATTGATTTTTGGAAAATCAAAATTTGAAAGTGCCAAACCCCTCCGTGTAAAATTGCATTGGCTCCCCACCAAGGAACATATTACCTTCAAGATTTGCACTGTGGTCCACAAGATTCTCTACGGTGAAGTTCCTGGTTACATGTTGAACCTAATAAATCTTCCATCCAGAAACAGTACCAGTCAATCCCGAACTTATTTAAACCTGCATTATCCTGCCTGCATCGGGCTTAGATACAAATCAACTTATGCTTCCAGCTTCTCTTACATAAGTACACAACTATGGAACGCCCTGCCCAAAACTCTGAAATCTATCCACAACCATCTTATTTTCAGGAAATCATTGAAAACCATCTTATTTACGAAAGCCGACCTTTCTGAGCCAAATAAACGTCCTGCTAAATGCGACTGTTTTTACCTTTATCACCACCCCTCCTATTTCGCTGCTGCTTTATACTTATATTACTTTATGCTCCTACTTTATATTGTATTTGTATTTGTGTAAGCCACATTGAGCCTGCAACCAAGTGGGAAAATGTTGGGTATAAATGCATTAAATAAATAAATAAATAATCTAACACTAACCAGACAAGCAAGAATGTGTGGACATCGCTCATCTCTGGACAACTTGTTGAGAACAAGAGATATGCAGGAAGCACCATGTAAAGTGACAGTTATTTGACCCATTACTTAGCACTGACTAAACATCTCAGAAACCTCGAGCAGCCCTATGGAATAGTGGGAAGAACTAATGGAAAGAAAATTATCAGGTAAGACCTAATTTCTCCTTCCATTAAATAGCTTCCCACTATTTCAGAACCTGTAAGATGTTCAAACGCAATCTCTAGAGTGGGTGGGATCCTGGCACTGCTGTCCTGAGGACCAAAGCCCTAAAATTGGCTTCCGAGTGCGTCACAATGTCCACCTTATAGTCCTTGGCAAAGGTATATGCAGTATCAACCATGTTGCTGCCTTGCAAATATCCACTGGAGACAGTAAGGTAGTCTCCGCCCAGGATGTCATTATATACCTTGTAGAATGAGCCTGCAAGAACTAAGGAGCCTGCTTCCCCGCAAGCAAATAAGCTGATGTGATAGTCTCCTTCAGTCATCTAGCAATTGTGTGTTTGGAGGCGAAGTCTCTGTTTACTAAAATGCACAGTCTGTCCGATTTGCAAAATTTATTCATAACGTCCATATATCTAATGAGGACTCTATGCACACCGAGAAGCTTCAAGGAAGAATACTGGGCTTCTCTGTCCTCTATGCAACAGGACAGAAGCTCCACAGATTGGTTGAGAAGAAATGCTGTTACCACTTTCGGAAGAAAGGAAGGAACTGTGTGCAGGGAGACCCCTGCCTCCGAAAAGTGAAGGAAAGGATTCCGACAAGAGAGAGCCTGAAACTTCAAAACCCTATATGCCAATGCAACAGCCACCAAGAATGCTTTTTTAGCACAAGATCATTCAAGGATGCCTTCCAAAGTGGTTCAAAATGAGGCTACTGAAGAGCCAGAAAGACTAAATTAAGGTTCCACTCTTGTCACGTATGTGAATGTTTCCTTGTTTGTGCTCACATCGCCCTCTGGTGGCCAGAACCGGTAGCTGCTATGGACTGTCCCCCGTTCCAGACTTCAGCTGAGTCCGGTCCGGATCTTCTGGGCTGCCAGACTTACTTCTCTTGTTTGTGCCTGAACAGCACCCGTAGCTGCCTTGTGATTCCTGCACTTCAGCAGCTGATGGGCTTTATTAATCACCTGGAAACTTCTGTGTTTGCCTTTACATCATCTAAGGTCCCTGGTATCTTGGTGCTTGTTGCACTTCTGCCTAGTCTGGTTCCTTGTCTGATTCTAGTTAGTCTGTGTGTAGTTTAGCTTAGGTTTATTGCTTATTTCTTAGTCTTGTTTCTGGTTTGTTTTCTTGGTCTAGTTTCTGTTTGTCTGTGTCTCTTGCTTAGTGGCTGCTCTGCAGCTTTCAGTCCTGTCTCTTTTCTGTCAGTGTTTGTACCCTGTTTCAGTGGCTGCTTGTCAGCTTTCAGTTCCTGTCCTTTAGCTTCTCCATTTCCTGCTTTGTGTAGTTTTGCCTGTCTGTGAGTCCTAGACCAGTTTCCTGCCTTGCTGCCTACGTATATTCCTTTCCCCTTTGACCCTCAGTCTCTGTTCAGCCTAGTTGGTATTCAGTTCCTGCCCTGTCCGGTAAGTCTTGCTGGCCGTCTGCACCCAGGGGCTCAACTCCTGAGGAACGGCGGTCAAGTGCAGGTGAAGTCTAGCTGTTCCTGTCAGAGTGCTGCCTTGACTCTGGTGTGAGATGGCTTTGCCTGCCACTACTGCTCCACGGCAGTGGCCCAAGGGCTCAATAACCTAGTTTCTGCCTTGAAAACCTGACAACTCTGGACATGGCATATGAAAGGGAGGATGCAAACAGCCCACTTTCCATAAGAATCGAACAATATCCAGGTGAGTCGCAAGAGGCGTCTTCTGTAGTTGGCCCCCCAAAATAAGCCAAAGCCATAACCTGAACTTTTAGAGAATCCAACGCCAGTCTTTTCTGAAGACCTGCTTGGAGAAACATTAGGATGTGCATGATCTGAGCAGAGAAGGGAGACTGCCCACAATCAGAACACCAGCTCTCAAACGTCCTCCGCACCCTCGCATATGCCATGGATGTAGAGCATTTCCGAGCCTGAAGCAAGTAGTAATGATCAAATCAAAATAATCTTTTCATATCAAACAAGCCCTTTCAATGGCCAAACCATAAGACCAAAGGGCACGGATCCTCCATGACCACTGGACCTTGCTTCAGTAGGCCATGTACCTACAGAAGACGGAGGGGATCCCGATCCAGCAGTCAAATCAGGTCTGCGTACCACAGACTCTGCGGCCAATTTACAAGAATTATTTGACCCCAGTGCAATGTGATCCTTTTCAACACATGGCCTACCATGGGCCAAGGAGGGAAGACATACAGTAGATGTGTCTCCAGCCAGGCCTGCAGTAGGGCATCGATCCACAATCAGCATCAAGTCCAGTTCTTTCTAATGGCTGAAGAACTTGGGCACTTTGTCATTTGTTTTCATCGCCATCAAGTCCAGAAGCAGAGAACCCCATCAGTCCACTATTAGCTGAACCCCCTGGCTGGGTAGTTCCCCTTCTCCTGGGTCCAAGGAGTGCCTGCTGAGAAAGTTCGCCTTCACATTCAAGGATCCCGCGATGTGAGCTACTGACAAGCAGAGAAGATTTTTCTCCACCCAGCTCGAGGGAGGCCGCCTCCACCACCATCGGATGACTGAGGGTCCCACCTTGCTTGTTGATGTAAGCCACCACCATTGCATTGTTGGAGAAAACTCGGATTGGAGTCCCTACCAGAAATGGAGCAAAGTTGGCTCACGTGGATCTGCTATTTCTGCCCGTGTTTTTGCGCCTTGCATCCATTAGAACACTTTTCTGCGCTGAAAATTCAGTGTGGAAGTAGCGCCTAACATTCGGTGCCATATATAGAATTTCTCCCTTAGTGCGTTATCAATAGTAATCAAACAAAATAAAACATGGAAAAGAAAATAAGATGATACCTTTTTTATTGGACATAACTTAATACATTTCTTGATTAGCTTTCGAAGGTTGCCCTTCTTCGTCAGATCGGAAATAAGCAAATGTGCACATTTGCTTATTTCCGATCTGACGAAGAAGGGCAACCTTCGAAAGCTAATCAAGAAATGTATTAAGTTATGTCCAATAAAAAAGGTATCATCTTATTTTCTTTTCCATGTTTTATTTTGTTTGATTTCTATTGATAACCTTAAGAGTGGACTAACATGGCTACCACACTCCTCCCCTTAGTGCGTAAATGCAAAAGAGGTGCACATGTGAGTGGGGCTTGAGTGGATCCCACATTATTTGTGCAACTTATAGAATACTCTAAGTTGCACACTAGCGTGCCACATTGACATGGCATAAGTGGGCACACCTAAATGGCATGCAAATGCTGACTTGCGCTAGTATTCTATATCAGAATCTGGAAACCCATATGTCATTATTGAATTTGCACTTAGTGTTCTGCATCTTGGAGCCTCACTTTTGGCACCTTCTACAAAATTGTCCCCTATCCCCCAGATTCTATGCAGTGTGACTTAAGTTGCATGTGCAAATCCGGTCATATTTTGGATTGCTGTGCACAACTTAATTAGCTTAACAAGCCAATCAGTGCCAATAATTGCACTTAACAAGCAATCATTGACACTAATTGGCTATAATTAGAATTCACATGCATAAACTTCCAGTGTATAAATGGATTCTATAAAGTATGCGTAAATTCTAAGACGCGGAACTGAAAAGAGGGCATGGCCATGGGTGGGTTGTGGACGTTCCTTGAATTTACGTACAGTGTTATAAAATATGCTAATTCCATTGGCGTAAATGGCTGCAACTAAATATAGTCACAGAAAACAGTCACTGGGCATATTCTGTAAACTATGCCTAGATTTAGATATGTTCTATATTCTGTGTCTAATTTTAGGCATAGTTTATAGAATACGCCTAGGCGGGGTTTTTTGGTGCTGAATATTTAGGCGTGATACATAGAATCTAGCCCTATGTGCCTAAGTGTGCGCCCTGCCCATGTTCCACCCAGACTCTACCCATGTGAATACCAAACTACAAACTATGTGCTATTGGGGATGTGCGCGTGGTTACAGAACAGCGTGTACAGAAGGGTGGAAGGAATCAATCAGCAGGATGACCCAATGTAGTAAAAAAGTTCCTTTTTTGGTAGCTATACATTAAACATAGCGCTGGTTTTCATTCATAGTCTGCATTTGCAGGTATTGATTATTTGTGCTCATCTTTTTCACTCACTTTACACCAATCGCTACATGCACTTAGTGTCTTTGAATATTCACTCCTGCACAACCTTTTTGGTTCACTCTCCACTGTATACAGTTTGTCCAGTCACTGTCTTTACTGGTTTTCATACTTCATAATTTTATGTTTTTTTCACTCACTTTATCATCTATATGAATTCTACATGTATATATGCAATTTTTATCATTTCACTCATTTGTTTTTTGAGATTTTGATTTGCATTAATTATTTATTATTTTTCCTATATTGTATTTGTCAGAGGACTCCTGAGGAAGGCTGGGAAGCCGAAACATGGCCTGTGCTGAGTCTAGTTTTCTTCTGGACTGTGTCTTTCTATCTAGATTTTCTCAGGACTGTTTAATGTACAGCTACCAATAAAAGGAACTTTTTTACCACATTGGGCCGCTGACTGAATCATTCTACCTTTTTGTTCTGCTAAGTGTTGGTTTTCTCTTTGTTCTGGACTACAGAATAGCATGTAACCAGATTAATTCTATTTACTAGAATACCAGCATTTATGCATGAACTTGCCACTGTACCTCATGCAACCCACTTTGAAGGATCTTCTGTTCTGATCTCTTGTTCTAGAATTTTAAAAGACCAGTTTCTTGTGCACTATCTGTATCTTTGAGGCTAGGGACAGCCTCTCAGTGCAAGTTAATCTCCCTGTCCAGACAACTCACAATCTTTGGGCCACAGGCTACCTGCATAAAATGCCAGTCTATGCCAGATTGCTTGAGATGGGTTGTGGGTACTGGATGGAGACCAGCATTCACCAGTGGTTCTTGCCAAGTTCCTTTATTAAAACTGACACACAAGATTGACATTAGTAGTTTATTTCTGAGCCAGCTGACATGAGGCATAATCACGTCAGTGTGGCTTTTACCCTAGAGACAAATGAGCCACCACAAATACTGAAGGAATGCAGTAAAAGTGTCTGGAAAAGAACTGATAAGTTTTTGCAAAGCCTGTTATACAAAAAAAGAGGAATTGCTTGATTCTTTTAAAATTCAAGCAGGTCTATAAATATTTTGTACATGTGAAAAGTCAGTTGTCCATACTAATGAAGGGGAGATATAAAATTCACCACCTGTACAAAGACTGCTCAAGCTCCCAGAGGGTCAGCAGTGCGGCTGCTTATTCAGGACTCCTTGGCAGGAATTTGCCTCTCGGAAGGGGTCAAAGAGGTTTCTTTGGGCCCAATATTCAAAAGAACTTAACCAGTCAGAAGAGGCTCCTCCTGCCCAGTTAAATGGTGCTGAGTAGGTCATGAGTCAGTGCCGCTGAATATCTGCTTTGAGCTCCACAGCACTTGCCAGTTAGTGCCAGGGTAGTCCGGGGGTGGAGTCTGGGCAGAGCCAGGAGTTATGTGGGCATCGGTGATATGTAGTACTGGTGCCTGTATAGCTTACCGGCATGGTACTGAATATCGGATTTACCTGCAAAACATCCAGGCGCAACCACAGACCTGGATATTTAGAGCCAATGCGCCCAGGTAGGGCCCAACACTGACTACCTGGGTCTAAATTATCCGGCTCCATTTTGTATTTTAATTGGAGGTGGGCATTTAGGGGGTCTTTTACAAAGTGTCAGTAAGCCCAATGTGGCTTACTGAACGCTAAATCGGGACTACTGCCGTCCCAATATGGCCACCAGCGCGCACCATTTCCGGGGGAAAATGAAAACGCCTGGAAATGGCTTGCGTGGCAGTAACCTGGTGGTAAGGGCTCCCCGCCGAATGGCCACACGGTAAAAGTTCTCCTACCTCATGGCCATGTTTGTCTGGGGGGGGGGGAGGGGTTACCCACTGCGGTAAAAAGGGCCCTGGCGCATGGGAAAAATGGCCCCCACCACTAGCGCAAGGCCCTTTTCCCTGCAGCTTGGTAAAAGGACCCTCGGTGCACTATTAATGTGTTCAATTTTTAAAATGTTTAACTATGATTAAATTTTTAAATCATGATCAAAATTTGTAACTCCTGTCTGCTGTCCAGCATTGCTTTCTCTCCCCTGCCTATCCTATTTTACCTTGCCATAATGTAGCAGAGGGAAGGTATCAGCGTCATTTGCAAGTAGCATGTTGGAATCGCTGCTGAACCTGTGTGCTGGGTGGAGGGTCAGCAGCGGGAGACGAAAGAAATGGGTGTGTGTCAGGGCTAACAGGTTTAATAGCAGAAGGGGTGTATATACAGGGGTGGGATGCAGCAGGAGAAGAGAAAGGTAGGGACCTGTATGGAGGGGAGGGGGAGCAATGTGCTATGAGAAGGGGGCATGTATGCAAATTTTCATTATATTCAGCAGGTTTAAAAAATATCCATAAACTGGGAACGTACTAGTAGCAAGCCATCCAACCCAGAGGTACGACTAATCATATGATTAAAATTTTTAATATTACAATTAATTTTGATTAAAATTTTTAATCATCGCCAATCCCAAATTGAATAGCATGTTGTGAAGGATAATCAGCCACACTGAGCATCTGTTCAAAAGGATGTTTGGCTCAACATAAAAAAAAAAATTGGAAAAGCATATGGCAAAAACGCATGCCGTGATTAAGCGCATGATCAAAAATGTTGATTGTGCGATTAAAACTTTTAATCATTGCCCACCCTTTTAAAATCTACTTTTATAAACCAGGGGGAGATAGTTAGCTGAAATCCTATTTTTGCAGCAAAACCACAATCCCAAAGTACTGTCCCCTCGATATTCAAAACCATTTAACTGGCCAGAAACAGCACCTGGCCGGTTAAAAGGCACTTAGCTGGCTATCAGGCTATCCCCCACTGAATATTCCTGATTAGTGGCTAGGAGATAACCAGCTATATTGCACGATATAGCCCACTATTCCCGAATATTCACCGCATAGCTGGCTATTGTAAGTGACCACACTGGGCCACTGAAATAGATGGAATATATTTCACCGGTTTAAACTTAACCGGCCATCTCCAAATATCAACATAGCCGGTTAAGTTTAAACCAGTCAAATATAAACTGGATGTTCAATGCCAGTCACCAGAAACTGCTCAGCATAGAATATCTGGGCTGACTGCAGACCGCAGGAGTTAGCCAGATTATCTCCTGCAGTCTGAATATCAGCCCCATAGTAATTGATGTAAATGGACGGATGTTCTTTTTCTGGTGCACAATCACAAAACAGGTTTTCCTAGGCTTTTACAGCTTCCATCTCTCCTGTTCCCCCCACTGTTAACTGTTCTCCCTTGTGGAAGTCCATTCAAGGAGTGCAGATGGTGGGAGTCATAGAATAGGGGTAGGAAGCCAGGTATCTTCACATATCTTCTTCACATACCTTCTTCACTGTGAGTTAACTGAGTCCAGGGCCGCTGAGAGACTGAGCCGGGACCGGGGCAAGGCCACCCCCGGGGCCCCTGCTGCCGCCCCCCCCAGGCCGCTGCCTCCCCCCAATCCCTACCACTGTCACCTCCCTCTCCTGCTCTCAGGCCGCTAGCGCAGCAGTCCCTGGTCTCCACCTGCCCGCCCCCATCGACAGCTCCCTTCCGTCTGTCACCATGACCAGGCCCCCTGCATTCAAATCGGCAGCGCCTCACCTCCGTGTGAAAGCAGCAGATCGCCTCTCTTCGGGCCTTCCCTCACTGTGTCCCACTCTTGTCTGATGTAAGTTCCTGTTTCTGCGAGGGCGGGGCACATTGAGGGAGGGCCCAAAGGGAGGCAATCTGCTGCTTTCACACGGAGGTGAGGCACTGCCGATTTGAATGCAGGGGGCCCGGTCACAATGGTGGACGGAGGGGGGCTATCGACGGAGCCAAGGGCTGGCATGTGAGACCAGGGACTGTGGCGCCAGCGGCCTGGGAGCAGGAGGAGAGAGACCCCGGCACCGGGCCCCCCTTGGAGGGCCGGGCCCGGGGAATTTTGTCCCCCTCTGCCCCCCCTCTTGGCGGCCCTGACTGAGCCAGGCCTGGACAGGTGAGGAGGGAGGTGGGAAGGGGTGTTATACAGCCAAGCCTGAGCAAATCTGAAACCCCAGGATACCAGAGAAGCAAGGTACTTCTACGGTCTGTGCCCTGAGAAAGGCAAGGAAAGTCAAACTCTGGTATACATATAAAGTATCACATACCATGTAAAATAAGTTTAACTTGTTGGGCAGACTGGATGGACCGTACAGGTCTTTATCTGTCGTTATTTACTATGTTAAGGCAATGTTCAAGACTGGTTAAATTCTTCCCAGACTCCTAACAGGGTTCACTCTGTATTTGTTTTTACAAATCAGTGCTAATCCCCAGTGAAAGCACAAATCCCACTTCTAAGTTTAGCAACATTAGGAATGTTTTCTCATGGGCCTGCCCCCTCCACCTCCAAACATCAGGGGCAGGGTCATACATTTTGATAGATGAAAACATGCTCTGGTCTCCCTCATCACATTCAGAGTTTGAAATGTCTCCCTCCCCCCCAGTGTTTTCTGCTTTTTAGAGCAGCTCCTTTCATATCCCAAGCTAATGTGCAGTTTGCTGAGAACTTGGGGAACAGGGTTTGATATTCACTGCAGCTCTTTGTGATCCTGGGAAGTCACTTAACCCTCCAATGCTCCAGGGACAAAACTTAGGGGCCCTTTTACTAAGCCACAGTAAAAAGTGGCCTGTGCTAGTTTTGGCACGTGAAATTGGCGTGCGCTGGGCCATTTTTTACTGTGGCGGGAAAAAGGTCTTTTTTAAAAATAGGGCAGTAAATGGCCATGCACTAATGTTAAACTTAGCACACAGCTATTTACCGCCTGAGCCCTTACCACCACCTATTTAGAAGGTGGTAAGGGCTCCTGCGCCACTCATGCAGTAATCATGCGCTGCCGATTACTGCTGGGAACACTCCTGCGGAAGAAATTATTTTCTGCTGTAGGAATCTGTGCTACCGCCAGCGGTAGGGTCAATTTGGCATGCGCTACCCAGGAGCGTAGCCAGACCTCGGTGGGAGGGGGGTCCAGCCTGAGGTGGGGGGGGGGCACATTTTAGCCCACCTCCCCCAGCCACCGCCCCAATCCGCCACTTTCAACCCCCCTCCTGCCGCCACCGTCTTCCTCCCCTGCTGCCGCCAGGTACCTTTGCTGGCAGGGGTCCCAACCCCCACCAACCGAAGTCTTCTTTTGTGCCGGTCTCCGGCGCATTCCCTGATCTGTTTCTGTGAGTCCTGACTCCTGACGTCCTGCATACACGTCGCAGGACATGCATGCAGGACGTCAGGACTCACAGAAACAGATCAGCGAATGCGCTGGAGACCGGCGCTGAACAAGACTTCAGCTGGCGGGGGTTGGGGACCCCCGCCAGCAAAGATATCTGGTGGCAGGGGAGGGGCGGTGGGGGCGGGAGGTCAAAAGTGGTGGTGATGGGGGGGGGAGTTGGCGGCAGGGGGGGGTCAAATGTAGAGGGGTCCAGGGCTAAATCTGTGGGGGCCCATGCCCCCACCTAGCTACGTCCCTGGCAACACCTGCACGGTAACCCTACCACAGCTTAGTAAAAGCGCCCACTAGGGACAGAGAAAGTACCTGCATATAATATATGTAAACCAGTGGTTCTCAAACCTAGTCCTGGAGGCAACCCAGCCAGTCAAGTTATCAGGATATCCACAGGTAATATTCACAAATCAAACCTGGATATATTCTAACAATAATGATTACAACTACGAAATGTTAATATACAAAATCATTGAACTTTTCTTTACTACACATTACTTCACTCAATTTTTAAACACAGCTTCTAAAATCTATCTAGCTTACTACCCATGGGATGAAGCATATTAAAATGGCTTCCCTTGCACAACTGTAGTCAATCAATGACAGGCTCTTTCCAACTGATTTCAAAGTTCAAACCATTCCAGAGTTCTCTGTATCCTTCTGGGCTTCTGTATATTATTGTGCTGTTACTTATTCCACATGTTGCTCTTCATAAATACATCTAAAATGTCACTTCTAATTGACTTGTAATGGAGTGCTTCCACCTCACATTTTTAGCAAGTTCTCAAGCACATAGTCCCACAGGAGTTTTCGCCAGTAATTTTCTCCACCACAATCCTTAGTCTCTACACAACGTTGTGTTTTGCCCTATGGCATCTTTGAAATCATTTGGAAAGAGCCTGTCATTGATTGATTGCAATTGTGCAAGGCAGTGGCGTAGATACGGGGGCCTGGGCCCCCCAAATGGATCCAGGGCCCCTGATTTGGCTGGTGGGGGACCCCAACCCCCACCAGCTGAAGTTTTTCTCCAGTGCTGTTCGCCTTACATTGCCAGCCCTGCTTCACTGTCGTTGCATGCGTGTTCGGTTTTAGAGAAACTGAGCATACGCGACACTTCACACATGCTCAATTTCATTAAAATTGAGCATGTGCAATGTGAGGGGAAGCAGGGCAGGCAATGTAAGGAGAGCATCGCTGGAGAAATGCTTCAGTTGGTGGGGGTTGGGGACCCCCATCAGCCAAGGTATGTGGCAATGCGGCGGGGCAGAGTAGTAGGAAGGCGGGCAAAAATGTGCCCCTCACTTTCAGCTCTGCCCCCCCCCCCCCAACTTCGAGGTCTGGTTACACTCCTGGTGCAAGGGAAGCCGTTTTAATATGCTTCAGCCCATGGGTAGTAAGCTAGATAGATTTTAGAAACTGTGTTTAATAATTTGTAATGAAGAAAAGTTCAATGAATATTCATGAGAGAGATTTGCATGCAGTGGAAGCAGTGTATGCAAATTGCTCTTGCATGAATATTCATTGTGGATAACCTGATGACCCAACTGGCTGGGGTGCTTCCAGGACCAGGTTTGGGAATCATTGATGTAAACCATTTTGGCTGTACCATAGAAAGGCGGTATATCAAATCCATTACCCTTTACCCTTTAATCTGTTCCTGGTTTTAATGTCATTCCATGGCACAGTGATGTATCTCGTGCTTTCCATTATTAGCCAACTGGAGGCTGAGACTGTGAACTTCAGGGAAATGGGGGAGGGGACGGAACGAGAAGCAAAAGTGGCAATGTACATAACACCTTCTGCCAACCAAAACTGGAGAAAACCACTAAAGCAGTATTTGCCAAATACGAGCCTAAGATCTCCCTAACATATTAAAAGCTATTTGAAATATTAGAAATACAATATTGTAAAATTGTCCTAATTGACATACTCGGGGACTGACTGCATTCATTGGTGTACATTTGGCAGTGACAACGAGGGCATTTTAACTTGCGAACTTTGCAAATAGTGTGTGCCAAAAAGACAGGACCACAGATTGTGAGACAAAAGGAGTCAGAACTCACTCAGCTTAGAGCAGGCACAGCCAGGGACGTAGCCAGACTTCGGCGGGAGGGGGGGGTCCAGAGCCCGAGGTGAGGGGGCACATTTTAGCACCCCCCCCCCGCCGGAGCCGCCCCCCCCCCCCGCCATTGCCGCCCCCGCCACCACCACCAACTTTGCCCACCCCCCGACGACGACCCTCTCGACCTCCCTCCCGCCACCAAGCCGCCGTCGCCTATCTTTGATTGGGGGAGGACCCCAACCCCCACCAGCCGAGGTCCTCTTCTGTTTCTGACGTCCTGCACGTACGTGCAGGATGTCAGAAACAGAAGGAAGCCTTTTGCGAGAAGAAGAGGACCTCGGCTGTCGGGGGTTGGGGTCCCCTGCCAGCAAAGGCAGGCGACGGCGGCTTGTTGGCGAGAGGAGGGGTTGAGAGGAATGTCGGCTGGGGGTTCTAGGGCCAAATCTACGGGGGCCCATGCCTCCCCTGGCCCCACGTAGCTACGCCACTAGGCACAGCTGCAAGGCCCATGCAGGCTGAAGGGCAGAGGAAGTCATAGTCATGGCTAAATCAGGCCACAGGTGGGATTTGGTGGCAGCCGCAGAGATAGATAGGGCCAGCTGAAGACTAAAAAGGGGCCACTATTGTATTTATGTTTATTCTTGATTGTTTTATTATTGTTATGCTGTTAACAAAATTGTAAGTTTTATGTTAAACTGTACCTGCTGTACACTGCCTTGGGTGAATCTCTTCATAAAGGCAGTTAATAAAACCCAATAAATAAATAAATATTAGATGCCCAAGGTGAACCATCACTCTTGTACCCCTTTAATTAATTTTTAGGTCCTCGAGGCCCTTCCTCCACATGAGTTTGATAATAAAACTCAACAGTGGTGGCCTTCCAGGAACTTGTCCAAACCTTTTTTAAACCCGGATAACCTAACCACTGTTACCACATCCTCTGGCAGCAAGTTCCGGAAGTTAACTATTCTTTGAGTGAAAAAAATTCCCTCCTATTTGTTTTAAAAGTATTTATACATTATTTTTATCATGTGTCCCCTGGTCTTTGAACTTTTTTGAAAGTTAGTACATATAAGTATATAAGTACATAAGTAATGCCACACTGGGAAAAGACCAAGGGTCCAAGACAACGGCTACTCCAGGCCAAGGGAAATCCCATAATTTTCCCTGAAGGAAAATCCCATAATCTGCTATTGAAATAGTCATGTGAAAGCCAATCCTTGCCCTGGAATTGGTAGCATGGAATGTTGCTACTATTTGGGTTTCTGCCAGGTACTTGTGACCTGGATTGTCCACTACTGGAAGCAGGATACTGGGCTAGATGGACCACTGGTCTGACCCAGTATGACTATTCTTATGTTCTTATGTAAAACCTGATATAAGTGCTTGCAGCTAACTGTTGGCAATTAAGTGCATAACTTCTAGTATTCTATAATCTGTGCACCTAACTCCTAGGCATGGCCCCAGATCCACTTGTGTCCCTCTCACGTCATTTGCCCCCCTAGTGCATGATAGAATTTGCATGCACAGCGTCTATAACAGCAACAAAGAGCAGTTGTGTGAGTAACTGCTAATTGGTGCCAATTAATGGACTGTGCACACAACTGTCCTTATTCTATTACTTGTGCACACAGATTTGTGCGATAAGCCTAAATTTGGGTGTGCAAGCTTATAGAACTAGGGGATACAAGGGCAGTTCTCTACAGATCGCCTAAAGTTAGGTGTCCAAATGAGGTACACTAATTGCAAATTCTATATCAGTAATTGTGTGCAGAATTGCTATTATAGAATACTAGTGTTAAGTCCTCAGTTACACACCTAAGCTTAGGAGCAAGTTCTAGCGGTAGCTCAATGGCCGGTGTACATGCTCACGCCTAACTGCTGGTATTTTATAACCTGTGTGCACGGGAGCTGGACATGCCCCTGACTCACGCAGGTTCCTCTCATGTGCATGACCCCCTTGCACATATGCAATTTGGATTTTGCATGCACAGATTAAATAACATCAACTTAGGGCATTGGTCTGACCCAGTATGGCTATTCTTATGTTCTTATCTAGCATCACGCTATAGGGCCAATATGCAGACCACGGGAGGGAGCTGTTTCTGGTGACTGGCTTTGAATATCTGGTTTATTTTTAGCCAGTTAAGTGGCTAAATTACTATTCGAAGACAGTCGGTTAACTTTAAACCGGCTAAAGGGGGATGGGACTTGATATACATGCTTTTTTATGGTTTTTGCAACTACATTCAAAGTGGTTTACATGGTATATGCAGGTACTTATTTGTACCTGGGGCAATGGAGGGCTAAGTGACTTGCCCTGAGTCACAAGGCGCTGCAGTGGGAATCAAATCCAGTTCCTCAGGATCAAAGTCCGCTGCACTAACCACTAGGCTACTCCTCCCATATAAGGGAAAGATATACCAGCTATTTAAGTGGTACAATGTGGCCTCTTGCAATAGCTGGATATGAATTGAATATTTGGGGATAGCCGGCTATATCGCGCAATATAGCTGGTTATCCCCTAGGCACTAACCAGGAATATTCAGCGGGGGATAACCGGCTATCCCCCACTGAATATCGCCAGATAACCAGTTAAGTGCCAGTTAGGGGGTGGAAGAGATGTCAGGCGGGGGGTGGGGATCTTGTGCCCACCCACTCTGGGCCCAGGCCGCTTAAATGGTTTTGAATATCGGTTGGGGGGGGGAGGGGGAAGAGGGTATATCTCTCTTCCACCATCCAGCATCACTCTATGTCCCCATCGAGCATCATCCCATCTCCCTCTCCCTCCCCATCCAGCATAAGTCTCTCTCACCACGCATACAGCATCACTTTCTCTCTCCCTATCCAGCATTATCCCATCTCCCTTGCTCTCTCTGTTGCTCTCCCCACCCTTATAGCATCACTGTCTCTCTGTCCTTCCCTATCCAAAATTACCCTCTCACTCTATCTCTTTGTGTTGACCCATCCAGCAATGTGCTGTCACTATTGCTCTCCCCCCCCATCCAGCATCACCCCCTTTCTCTCTCTCCCTCCCTCCTGATCATCCTTTTGCAGAATTTTTCAGGTTTGGTGGCAGGCAGCGGTGGTGTCAGTGTGGAACGGAGTGGGGGCATTTGGGACCATTTTCCTGTGCATGCCGCTCGTGCTGTCTCTGACACAGATAGTTTACATTGGAGGGGCGTGGCCGGTGGAGTGGCAGTGGCACAAGCGGGGGGTTGGGGGGGTGGGGATGGTCTTGTGTGTTCTTACTTTGCTTTTGCAGCTGCTGGTGCTACTGCCTGCTGCCGAACTTGAAGTGCTGTGGGAGGATGATCAGGAGAGGAGGGGGGAGAGACAGATGTGTGAAGGGAGTGGCCTCAGCAGCAGGAGCGAAGACGGCACCGCTTTTATCTGAAATTTGTTTTGGGGGATCAGCCACTCCCCTTTCACTCTCACCCTAGCTACGCCTCTGAATATCTATAGTTTGGAAGAAATGCAGGACAGGCCACCAAAATAGCTGGAATATCTTTGGCCAGTTTAAACTTAACCAGCCAGCACTGAATATCAGCTTGGCCAGTTATATTTAAACTGGACAAAAACACCCGGCTATTCAATGCTTGTCACTAGAAACAGCCCGGCACTAAATATCTGGGCTCAGCATCGACCGTGGGAGGCAGCCTGGCTACCTCTCACAGTCTGAATATCGGCCCCTGGTCTTTATCTGCCTTCATTTCTTGTCTCTATGGCAGTTATGCATGTAATTGCTAATTAGCACCAATTAACATCAATTACGGTGAATAACTGGTTGCTAATTTTTATTTTATTTGTTACATTTGTATCCCACATTTTCCCACCTTTTGCAGGCTCAATGTGGCTTACATATAACCGTTAACGGTGTTAGCCGATTACGGTTTGAACAAATAATCCGCAAACGAACCTTTTCAGGAGATGCGAAGGCGGTAGAACGAGAGGACATGAAATGAGATTGAAAGGGGGCAGACTCAAGAAAAATGTCAGGAAGTATTTTTTCACGGAGAGAGTAGTGGATGCTTGGAATGCCCTCCCGCGGGAGGTGGTGGAAATGAAAACGGTAACGGAATTCAAACATGTGTGGGATAAGCATAAAGGAATCCTGTGCAGAAGGAATGGATCCTCAGGAGCTTAATCGAGATCGGGAGGCGGGGCTGGTAGTTGGGAGGTGGGGATAGTCCTGGGCAGACTTATATGGTCTGTGACAGAGCCGGTGGTGGGACTGGTGGTTGGGAGGCAGGGATAGTGCTGGGCAGACTTATACGGTCTGTGCCAGAGCCGGTGGTTGGGAGGCGGGGCTAGTGGCTGGGAGGTGGGGATAGTGCTGGGCAGACTTATATGGTCTGTGCCCTGAAGAGCACAGGTACAAATCAAAGTAGGGTATACACAAAAAGTAGCACATATGAGTTGTCTTGTTGGGCAGACTGGATGGACCGTGCAGGTCTTTTTCTGCCGTCATCTACTATGTTACATAGTATGAATGAATACAAAGTGATAATAACAAAATAACAAAACTAACGGAAGGGTTAGTGACCAAACAACTCACAAACTACTAAAATTCTCAATACTCCACGACTCCCAGTCAGGATTTCGGTCCAACCACAGTACCGAAACTGTATTAGTCACTCTCATGACTAAATTCAAACAAACGATTGCAACTGGAAAGAGCATACTACTCCTACAATTTGACATGTCAAGCGCTTTCGACATGGTTGATCATGGAATATTACTACATATCCTCAAGTACTTCGGAATTGGAGGCAACGTTTCTTTCTCCTTCCCTGACCTGCAGCATCACCCCTCCGTCTCTTGCTCCCATCCCTCACTGTCCAGCATTGCCCCATCTCTCTTTCTCTTACCTAACCACCCCACCACTCTTCACTTATTTCTTCATCAACAACTCCACCCACCTACCGATGTCTCCCATCACTCGCCTGCTGGGCTGCTGCCTTCCTGTATCTGCAGTGGTAACAGGAAATAGGAACTGCATCCTTCCACTTCTCTGTCGCCTACTGTTCCCTCACCCACTGCCTCCTGGATTACATGGCTGCAAACAAGCCAAAACTAGGCGTGGGGCCATAGATTTGTGTACGCTGCTGGCGACTCTTGCTGGTCCTGCTGGGCTATAGTTTTGGCTTGCTTCAGCCACGGAGTCCAAGAGGCAGCGGGTGAGGAAATGGATAGATGGCAGGGAGGGGAAGACACAGTTCCTATTTCTTGTTCCCGCTGCAGATATTGGAAGGCAGCGGCCTGGCAGGCGAATAATTGGTGGCAGGGAGTGGAAGGCATCGGCTAGGCACTGGATGTCACGAAGCTCCTGCTCATATCTTGAGTACCCCTTGGGGTACACATACCATGTTTTCAGAACCTAGGATTTACAGAACACTAGCACTTAGTTGCATTAAGTGTACTCTTACCTGCGAAAGGTACCTAGCAGGGTATCTGAGTGCTATTCTGTAAGGCACGCAAATGTGGCATAGTGTGTAAACACAAGGGAGGCGTGCATATAGGTGCGCACATGGATGGGGCTACTGTAAGATAGGCATGCCCCTGCTGCATTTAGGCACCCACAGTTATATCATGTCTACAGCTGATATAACTGCATGCACGAAAATTTAAAGTGTGCCAATACCGGGTTACGCTCGTGTTCTACACTGGAATCTGGGCACCCAGGTGTCATTATAGAATAGACTCTTACCACACATCCTGCATTTATAGAACTGCCATCATACTGGGCAGGAGGAAATTCTATAAATGGCGCTCAAAGCTGAGCATCCATTATACAATAGCATTGAATGCCAATTTCAGTGCCCGAATTTAGGCACCAGAATTTGCGCCTATAATTCCCAGTGTCCAATTTGGGGGCACATGCCTGGTATTCTATAACACTGCGTGCAAATTTTAGGATCCGCCCATGCACTTCCCATGGCCACCCCCCCTTTTCGGTTACGCACCACGGGATTTAGGCGCACACTGTTATAGAACAGTGTGTAGAAAAAGGTGTGCCCAACTCCAAATTAGTGCCAATTAGCCAATTTGGGCGCACTTCTTGGATTGGTGCCAGATTTTGAGCGCCATATATACAATCTGGGGGATAACTTCTTTATCTATAGATTTTCAGCTACTCTATGAATAATGACGGGCTCAAAATAAGTTTAACTGTTCTGTCGCTACTCAGATAAGCCCTAAGTTTATTTAAAAGGCCTAAAGCTATAGCGATGGCAGCGGCGTTGACCATATTACATGAATATTCTGCGTATTAAACACCATGACTGAATGTCACCACTGAAAACCTCCCCTTATGTTTTTCTTGTTGTGACAACAATCTTGGATATAAGCACTCCTACATTTATCACCTTTACTCTTTACAGAGATATGGACAGGACACAGAATGGTAGAGAAAAACAGAGACCTAAACTTTTCCATTGACTTTCAATTCTCTCCTTTCCAGCAGTTAAAGCTATTTTGTTATATCATTATAAGGTACTCTCAGAAAACGCAGAAAACAAGGGATAACGCTCCTAAGGAAGCACAGGCGAAACAGGGGCTCGCTTTAGGGCGTTCCCAACAGTCTACACCAGTAAAGAGATAAGTACCTTGTGTTCTGTACTAAGAGTCTGACTAAAGATAAAGTATAAGAAAGGTATTCTGATACAATAACATTTGAAAATACAATAAATAAGCTTAGCCAGAGGTTTTTTGACTTCAGAAAATCGTGTAAATTCTGGATAGCGAAGCTTTCACTCTGAGAAAATCAAAAGCGAAAGCGGAGCTCTGAAGTCTTTTCCTCTGCAAGTAAAACGCAATACATTTGCACCTTGGAGAGTCTTAGCTTGCTTTATCAGTATTTTGAATAGTATTCTGCAGCAAGCTCCAAGTGATGATTGAATTAACATTTAAAGCCTGTAATGCACCCAATCCCTGCTGCCTGGTGCTCAGATCTGGTTCTTTCCAGGTTGTTGCCTTAAAGATGATGATGTAAAGGAAATCAGGAGTTTATTTCAGGCCAGATGCTAAATAGGAAAAACCCTTTAGGACATTTATTGGGGAATTCACCAGCTCTGCATGGTGCAACCCAACCTACCACGTGTTATATACCAAGAAAAAGCAAGTGTCTATAGCGGGGAGGGAGAAATAGGATGGGGAACATTCCTACCCTACCCCTGAACCATATCAGGTCTGTATTAAATGGACACAAGAAACAAGACAGCTCACTGGAAATCCCTGCCACGATCCTCATGTGCTGAAGAGATTACAATATAGAGAAAAAACCACAGTGGCAGAAAAGCACTGGAGAATCAGCAAAGTGCAGGGACGCAACTTCTCTAAACAGTTTCGCTGAGTTAAACAACACAAGTTTCCCCTCTTATGAAGGAGTCTGCTTAGAACTAGGGGTGCTGAAGCATTGCAACCCCAAGAGCTGCTATCTATGCTAGAGACCAGGATGGGTGGGGGTGGGAGAGGAGTGAAATAGGAAATACATTACAAACAGCTGTCATCTCTGCCTATGCTTGGAGAAATCAAATGCCCCCGTTAAATAATCTGGTAGCACCCATTGATTTCTCAATGGAATTGGCTGGTTTACTTTACTAGAGGATAATGAATGGCAGTAAAGACCAACACCATAATTCAGGTTTCAGGAGTGCCCTTCATACACACACGCGCGGAAGGGCTAATGTTAAAATCACCATAGCAGGGTTATGCCATGTTAACTCTACAAACACAGCTGTGTGAGTACTTAAGGAAATACCAAGCAAAGTCAAGGACCTACCAGATGCACGAGTGCCTCCGAATTGGGTAGTTTCTGAATGACATTTTGCCCCAAATGCTGGGAGCATGCATGTTATGCAGAGGGCTGAGGAAAGAGTCCTCAGGGTGCATCCTCCTCATTGCCTTGTCCAGTGCCAGGATCCTTTGCAAAAGTGGGTGCACTCCTCTCCCCCTTATAAGGACGCCTTGGTCAGGCATGTGGAAGTAGGAACAGATTCGCCAGTGCACCTATCATGTTGGATCGGGCTCATCTGATAGCTTGTCCGCTGTGCCCCTTCCTGTTGGGACAAGTTTGAAGAAAGTCTCTTTGTCCAAAAGTGCTCCGCATTGTTGCTGTTGACTGAAATCTGGGCAGAGAAGGGTATCCAGGGGCTAGGCTTTATACTCTGCCCACATGCTTCAGACCCCTTGGGGGAAGGGAAAGGCAGAAGTGGGGCTTCTCTTTGTACCCTCATACACACTCCAGAAAACTAGTCACTTTCTCACAACTTTTTTAGTTTTTTTACTTGCTAGCTTTCATTTTTCTTTGTTGTACTTTCCCTTTTCCAGTGCACAAAGCACTCTCTGTGTACCCCTGCCTCTCTGGCAGCACACAACAGCCTGGGGTTTTTAATTGTGAAGCCTTCCCACCCCCAGCTAATAAAGTCAGAGTAAGCTCACTGGCCTAAACCTTTACTCCTCCTCCCCATACTGGAGCAAAAAAAAGAAAAAAGAAATCCCACCCCTTCAGCAAATCAGATCACTCAACCCTCCCTCTACACAGAAATCAAGATTTGCTAGATGGAACAACAAGAGGGGAAGACAAAAGAAACAAAATTCAAAACCGAAAAACGTCTTAAGATTTCTTGGTATGATGCTTCTGAGAAGCCAAAGCCAATATGGGTTCAAAACCTCAAAACAGAATATATTTTTGGCTATCAGAAATTTGGGCAGGGGGATGTTGATGGGACTCTCACCCCACCAGCAAACAAAAAAAAAAAAAAATCCAAAAACTGAAATATAGTTCAAAGAAAGCCCCCAGTCTCTTTGTAATGCCAAGATTTAGGAAGAATGTTTTTTGGCTATCATGAGAATGGCATTTCTTTTCTCTGGAAGACTAATAAAAACAAAAAATGGGAAAATAAGGTCTGGTAATTTTTATTGGGTTTTTTTTTTTTAAAATGTTTTTTACTTGCTTTGGAAGGCCAAAACCTCCTTCCTCAGGTCAGAACAGTATTCTGATTCCCTCTAAAATTAAAACCAAGTTTGAACTTTTTTTTCTCCTCAAATGATTTTTTTCAAGCTGAGAAGAGCGATTTGCAAAGCTAGCCTAGTTAAAAAAAAACAAAACAATCCTATAAAAAGATATTTTTACACAGCGTGTAAACAAGTCAAGTCAAGTTGATGCCATGTTTGAACGGCAGCTGCTTTCAAGCATGTTGGGGTCCAGCCAAAGGGAGGGAGGGAGTTGCAGAAAGAGGCCTGGTAGTAATTCACTCCTAAAATAGGAAATTCCAGGGTGCCACAGAGTAATAGACGCCCATCGCTAGATATCACCCCACTGAATGACACAACAAAAGATGGGAACTACAGTTACGTGATGCAGCAGGGAGAGAAGGGTTTTTATTTTTCTAAACATGCATTTCACTCAAGCAATAGAGCTCATTGGAGAAGCTCCAGCCATCCACCTCTTGGTCCGTCCATACACACAGGCACAAAAGATACATAATCACACAAAGGTACACACACAGAAAAGCATACACAACTGCAGGCAAAGACATACAGACACATGCATACATAAAGACACACACACCTCCTACAGACCTTGTCATCCTAACAAAACACACTTTACCAGACATGCATGAGTTTGCAATGGAGGAAAGGGATATGCATCATTTTGTCACACTATAACCCCCAGCTCTATAATCTTGTGTGCCCATTTTCACGCTTAGCACTCAGAACTGCAAGTGCAACTACAGAATAATGCCAGTTACATACACAACTGACTTGTTAAATTAGGTGCTTATTGGTGTTAATCAGAAATTTGCTATAATTGGAGTTAATTGGCACTAATTTGCAGTTATGTAAATTATCTTACAGGTCGACATTGAGACCGCAGACCAGCTAACTCCTGCGGTCACCGGTGATCCCAGAAATTCAATTCCAGGGCTGAATCCTGCCACCAGCATTGAATTTCTGGCCTTTTTTGGGTGCCGCAAACGTAGTCGGCTAAGCTGATATTCATCGGCTGACTGGCTAAGTTATAGCGGTCAAAGATAGATCTGCTATTTACGCTGGTCTATCTGATCGTTAAACGTAACCAGTCAGTTGATGAAAATCAGCGGTGACCAATAATGTCACACGACATAGCTGCTGACCGGGATATTCAGTGGGAGATAGCCGGTTATCTCCCGCTGAATACTGGCAGATAGCCAGCCTGAGGGCATTTAACTGGCCAGATGCAGTTCCTGGCTGGTTAAATTATTTTGAATATCGGCAGGCCGGTGTGTAATTTCTTTAGCTTGCAACAGCAGCTACACATGATTATTCACACCTGCCACTGAGCTAGTATAAGAGCTTGCGCCTAAAGTTAAGAACGTAACTGCAGACTTGCGCTGGTATTCTCAGAACAGCAATTATGCATGTCATTTGTATTATAGAATTTGTGCTTAGCAGACATGCCTTAGGCGACCTTTTGAGAACTGCCCCCTTAGTATGCATTAACCATTAGGAGTAGCCTAATGGTTAGTGCAGCAAGCTTTTATCCTGGCAACCTGGGTTCAATTCCCACTGCAGCTCCTTGTGACCTTGGGCAAGTCCCTTAACCCTCCATTGCCCCAGGTACTAAAACTTAGATTGTGAGCCCTCTAGGGACAGAAAAAGTACCTGCATATAATGTGTATAGCGCTGCGTACATCTAGTAGTGCTATAGAAATGATTAGTAGTAGTAACCTGTATCTTCTCATGGGAAGTTTGATCTTCGAGCTGTGGCAGATATCCTAAAGTAATCGTGCCTTAGATGGGTCCTGAAGCAGGGTGTTAGCATCCTTGCCGATATTATACAAGTCCTCAATCTCAGCCAAAAAGGGCAAGAAGAGACTGTGCTCATCTCACAGCTTAGAACTGGATCTCAACTGTAACAAAAGGTCCCTGTAGGTAAGGGAGCCGGGCGAATACGCAGGCAAGCCACAACCAGAGAAGGGAGAAAGGGTGAACTTTCTGGTGGCAGGATGTGGAAAGATGTGGCCTACCATACATCTGGTTTCTGTGAATTTCCTTTGTGATGTCCAAGCAAAACAAAAACGGTGTAAAGAGAAAGCAAGGGGTGGGAGGAAGCTCAGAGATGCTCTCTCAGGACCTGATATTCAGCATTATTTAATCGGGTAGGAGAGGCTCCTCCTGATTAAGTAACACTAACCAAGTCATACCTGGAGTTTCAGTGGCATATAACTGGATAGTGCTGTTGAAAATCTGGGGCAAACCAACCGGTGGCATAGCCACGTGTGGGCCTAGGAGGGACCAGGCCCACCCAGTAGTGGCACACCTACAATATGGCTGGCAGGGATCCTCAAGCCCTGCCAGCTGAAAACTCCCGACATCTCTCCCTCCCACATACCTTTTAAACACCAGTTCTTTGCAAGCAGTAAGCAGCGACTGATACACACTGCTCATGCCAGCTCCACAGCAGACCTGTCAAGTAGGGGCATAGCCAGACTTCGGCGGGAGGGGGGTCTAGAGCCGAGGTGAGGGGGCACATTTTAGCCCCCCCCTGGCGCCGCTGACCCTCCCGCCGCTGCCATTGCCAACACCCCCCCCCCCGCCCCACCGACACCAACAACTTTGACCCCCTCCCCCCCCTCGCCGCCGACCCTCTCAACCCCCCCTCCCGCTGCCAACCCGCCGTCAACCCGCCATCGCCATCTGCTACCTTTGTTGGCGGGGGACCCCAACACCCGCCAGCCGAAGTCTTCTTTCTTTGTTTTGTTTCTGAGTCTGACGTCCTGCACAACGTCAGACTCACAGAAACAGAACGAAGCCCTGCAGGTCGCAAGGCTTCGTTCTGTTTCTGTGAGTCTGACGTCCTGCACATTGTACGTGTAGGACGTCAGACTCAGAAACAAAACAAAGAAAGAAGACTTCGGCTGGTGGGGGTTGGGGTCCCCCCCCCAGCAAATGTAGCAGATGGCGATGGCGGGTTGACGGCGGGAGGGGGGTTGAGAGGGTCTTCTGCAGGGGGTCCAGGGCCAAGTTTACGGGGGCCCAGGCCCCTGTGGCCCCATAGTAGCTACGCCCCTGCTGTCAAGTCTCCAGCTTTTGTGGGTCATCTCCTGCACTCCCGCAGAGAAGCTGGGATCTCCCACTGAGTGGCCTCCCCATCCAGTGGCAGCAGGAAACGCCTTCATAAAGCACCAAGGCAGCAGGAGATGACATTTCATGAAGGTGTTTCCTGTTGCTGCTGGACAGGAAGACCACTTCTTTTGCTGCTGGCTGCGAATCAGCTGTGCTGGAGCGGAGCAGTGGGATGGGATGGGTGGAGCAATGGGAAGAGTTGTGAGCAGAGTTGGGTGGAACAATGAGCGGTGCAGGGCAGAGCTGGAGCCAGAGTGGGGTTGGCTGGGGGCGGGCCATAAATTTCCCGTTGAGTGGCTCGGTCCCCTTGGCAGCTCTGTCACAGCCTTCCCTCTGATGCAACTTCCTGCTTTCACATAGGCAGAAGTATGTCAGAGGGAAGGCTGTGGGGCCAGCAGATGCAGTGTGTGTTAGTCTCCGCTCGCTGACAGCAAAGAACTGGCATTAAAAAGGTACTTGGGGGGGGGGGGGGTGAAGGGGAAACGAGAGACCGGATCACATGTGCGGGGGGGGGGGGGGGGTAGGAAGAGATGTCAGGCGGGGGGGGGGGGGATCTTGTGCCCACCCACTCTGGGCCCAGGTCCACCCAACACTGGGTGTCTGGCTACACCACTGCCAGAGGCAAAGCCTGGCAAGCTGAGTCTTACCAACAGGGTGTCCAGATAACTATTTGGTTAACTTAGGACAACTAAAAGGCTGTCCTAAGTTAACTGGGCAGCTATCTAGACACCACTGTTGAAAATTGGTGATACTCAGGTAACTCCCAGCAGCCACCATGCACTTGGATAGTCAGTGCTGGTACTCGGATAGGGGGTAGCACTGAATATCCACGTCTAATTTAGTTTAAAGAAACGCTGACTGCCTGTGGCTGAACACTGCCACCTCATTACACAGACGGATAAAGACATTGATTTATACGTTGTATCTGGTTTAGAGATTGCCTGCGACTTAGATCTCACAGTTGAAGGCCCTCTCTTGCTGATTTTAAACTGTTTGGATGGCCAACATTTGTAACATGGAGTTGATGAAGAACAGGGGAACCCCGCCCCTCCTAAATATGTACAAGAGCAAGAAACAACCAGCAAGAGGCATGTGGCTTAATCAGCCACAGCTGAGCTAACTCTGCCCTGGGAGCTGCAGGGAAGGGCAGTGTCCCAGTCTCAAGAAGTCCATCTGCTCTGCTTTGCAAAATTTTAAAAGAGGCTCTCTCTTGCCCCCTAAAGCAGGCAATAGAGATTTGTGGCTTGTGACTGTGTTCTGCCTCACAGTCAAATAACCTGCAGATTCTCCAGCACAAACACACACACACACAATTATACATGAGGCTATATACTGGACACACGTGGAACTAAAGAAAAGACAATGTGGTCTCAAACTCACTTAGAACATCTTAGCCGGATAGATAAAAGGAATTCATCTGTGAAGAGTACAGCTTTCACCCCCCCTAAAGTTAAGAACGTAACTGCAGACTTGCGCTGGTATTCTCAGAACAGCAATTATGCATATCATTTGTATTATAGAATTTGTGCTTAGCAGACATGCCTTAGGCGACCTTTTGAGAACTGCCCGCTAAGTATGCATTAATCATTAGGAGTAGCCTAATGGTTAGTGCAGCAAGCTTTGATCCTGGCAACCTGGGTTCAATTCCCACTGCAGCTCCTTGTGACCTTGGGCAAGTCACTTAACCCTCCATTGCCACACACATACTGAAGCATGCTGTACAGATGTACATTATACACTGTCCTCTGGATTCTAGTTGTGTGCCCAAATTTCCGATTAGCGTGCAAATCTGGGTGTGCAAGTTATAGACTAGTGCCAGTTGTGCACCTAACTTAATTGTTAAATTAGGTACCAACTGGTCTTAAGTACCAATAAAAGCCTTAAGTGACACTAACTGGTGCTGACACTAATTTATTCTTATGCACTGTGCTATTCCATAAACTTTGTGCCTAAATGTTATAGTGCCCATGGGCGGGTCCTGCAGTTGCATGTGTAAGTTATAGGAATACTATCATTATGTGTGCAACTGCCAACTTCAGGTGTGACTTTGGACACCAGCCTTTTATATAACATAAATGCTCACGCCGAAAGATAGACGTGCACATGCCAACCTGTGTTCTATTATATAACAGCCAGTTTGTGCGTAATTGCTGTTACAGAATTGGCGCTTAGTGCCCATATTTGTCATGCAGAATATTTTGTGCTCTTTCTTGAATCTACCCCTGTATAAACACACATGTTATCACCATATAAGTTGGTGCTATCACCCTGCTGTTTCCCACATCCATATCCTTCAGAGACTGTTCAGATAACCCTTCCCCCCTCTCTATCAGCTATGTCTGTAGGTTGCAAGTAACCAGGGGTGATTTTCTTAAAAAAAAAAACCCCAAAAATTACTGGTTCCTTGGAGGTGGAGGAGTGCATGAGTATGGGTATGGGTCATGCATTTGATATATCATCTTTCAGGGGTACAATTAAAGGGGTACAATGAGAAGGAACAAAACTTCTCTGCTACCCCTTCAGTGCTGTGTGCCAGTTGAAAACTCTGCCTTCCCCATCCATTTCTCTCTTATTGTGTCCAACCACCTCCGTCATCCCTTGGCTCTTTGGGGGGGGGAGAGGGACTGATGCTGCATACTTCTCTTCGGTCCATGAGGGATGCTGACTTTCTAAAGGTACCTGGTGGGCGATCTAGCATAGGGTTACCATGTTTGAGGAGACAAAAAAGAGGACACAAAAAATAAAAATGGTTGCTAAAGAAATATTTAATCTTAGCACCACAGAAGATAACTCTTACACTAATCCTCTCTATAGGATGCATTAACCCTTCCTCTCCCTATCAGCTACCTCCTTGCACAAACTGCAGGCATAATACTGGTGCAATATATAATAATTCCCCTAGAGGGCAGCCTCTCTCAAACGTACATGTATATTACAGCATGATACTAGAGCCTGGAAAGAAATAGACAGATTGGCTATAAATATGGGGACATTAGGGAGCTGAAATTCAGACCACAGGAATTAGCCTGGCTAACTCCCACGGTCAGCGCTAAACCTGGATATTCAATGCCGTGCTGTTTCCAGTGACAGGCACTGAATATCCAGTTTATTTTTGGCCAGTTTGAACATAACCAGCTAAGTTGATATTCAGACCTAGCTGGTTATGTTCAAACCGGCCAAAGATATTCCATGTATTCACGCAGCCAAATATAGTCACTAAAGTGGGCTGAAAATCGGTGGGATAGCCGGTTATATCGACCTATATAACTGGCTTTCGTTTAACCGGTGATATTCAACGGGAGACAGCCAGCCATTCCCCGCTGAATATCGCTGGATAGCCGGTTATGAGGCATTTAACCGGCCAGATGCTGATCCTGGTGAGTGTTGGTGGGGGGGGGGGGGGGGGGGGGTAGGAATCCAGGGCTGACCGTTTACATGGTACACTTAAACATTTAAAATGAAAAGCCATTTGCTCAGAAATTAAATACAGGTTTCTCTGTACAATAATTGTTGGGAGAGGGAAGCCCCTTAGCATCTGGACCTTTTGTCCTATTGAAATCATGTTCAGAGCAAGGCGTTTGCCATATGGTGAGATCCCAGAGAGGCAGGAATAACCAGGCATGTCCAGAGAAGCAAAGGGACTTGCTTTCACACTGCAATTGCACTCAAGGTGCTTGACAACCATAAAATACTCCAGTCTTTCTCTCATTTTACTGGAGAAGCATGTCACACCTTGGCCTAAAGCAGCTTTGATTGTTTCTCAGCCCCTCAGAAAGGACTTAGGTGCAGCAAAGATAAAATTTCCATTGTTTCCCTCTCTGTCTCAAGAAGGGGGGGGGGGGGGTTTGGGGTGAGGGGGCAGACAGATGAATGTGGAGTTTGCAAGAATCTTTTCAGCTGAAAGAAGCACACATCCATGGGGTGAGCTGAACAGATAGAAGGGTTTTTTTTTCTTTTTTTTAATTTGAAGCAATGGCCAAGGTGGACAATACTATACCCACATCCATAAAAGTATTCCAGCCTATCACAACACTTCTTTAAAAGCAGATGCTGAAACATTGCCAGCATTGCTGCCCTGAAATTTTGGGAACCCAGTCAGATCTCATTAGTCTACTGAAAAGTGGCCAGACATTTGAATTATGATCTATCACTTTAGATAAAATGAGAATTAAAAAAAAAAAAATCAATAGGCCTTGGAGGATTTATATGGATTAGCAAATACTCGTAGAAAACTTTGCCAGCTCAAATGTTCTCTTCCGCTCTGCACCTAAGCAAACCCCCTCACTGCGCCCCTCTTATTCCCCAAACTAAAAATCCTAATTCTCTTTTATAAAACCTGTATCCCTGACTGGATAAAGTAAGGCAACTCGCTCAAAGAGGAACACACAGTGCAACAGAGAAATGCCCATCACTGTAATGGATTGTCTTTCAGCTTTGTTGATAAAACAGGCCCACATGGCTTCAGGCACATGCCTAGCCAGATGACGTAGTTAGCTATCTGTGTTCCTATTCCATTAGTTTTTTGTAAACAAACACAGATCTTGTGCATTTGTAACTTTGATAAAACAGAAAATAGCAAAGCCTCAAGCCAACGTTTTATTTTTCTGTGCCCATCTACGCCCAGCACACGCCTGGGATCGAGACACAGAAACCTTCACATGTTATCACTGGCAAAGAACAAGCTTTGAGAAAACAGTAGGCTGCTGTGTGTGGTGTGCATTAATATCACCTGGCCAGCGGCCAGGAAAGGAGATCTTCCAAAGATGAATGCTCCACATGATAGGTTTCATGGAGAAAATGTTTAGTTTCTATCGACTGGAGCTAAACAGAGAGACCAGCCTCAATCAGGGCAATTCTATAACTGGGTCAGTGGTGTTCCTTGGTCGGCTGCCATCCGGGGCGGATCGCTGCTGTGCACCCCCTCCCCCAGGTGCAGTGTTCCCCCCCCCAGCGCATCGCCTCAACCCCCCCCCCCCCCGGGGTGCATTGTTCTTACCTCCTGAGGTGCTGGGAGCAGCTGAACGGCTGTCAGCTCTGCCGGTTCCCTGCTTCCTCTGCCCCAGAACAGGAAGTAACATCGGAGGGAGCAGGGAACCCGCAGAGCCGATAGCTGTGCAGCTGCTCCCTGCACCTCCCCCGCAGCGTTCACCCAGGGTGGACTGCCTCCACTGCCCCGCCCTCGGTACGCCGCTGAACTGGGTGTCTGATATGTGCCTGTTCTATAAGGAAAACCCTTACTCCCTTCCTTTCTAGAATACTGGCGTAACTTAGGAGTGAGCACTTTCACCAACCACCTCCCCGATATTCAGTGCCATTTAACTGGCCAGAACGGCTGCTGACCGGTTAAATAGCATTTAACCAGCACTGATATTCAGCTATCCCCCGCTGAATGTCCACGGTTAGTCAGTTATATCGGCCGATATAACCAGCGATCCCATGATTTTTAAACCCTGTTTAACGACCATATTTGGCCGGATGAAAGCGTGGGATATCTTTGGCCAGTTTAAAGATAACCAGCTATGTCTGAATATTGACTTCGCCAGTTATCTTTAAACCATCCAAAAATAAACTGGACAGTCAATGCTGGCCATCAGAAACTGCTTGGCATTGAATATCCGGGCTCGGCGCCAACTGCGGGAGTTAGCCGGTCTTTCCCTGTCTGAATATTGGCCTCTGTGTACCTATGTACTGGAGATATGCACATAACATATAGAATTCTATAAGTTATATTTATTTAGACATATTTCTTCAACAAGGCCTACAATGAGAACCTTCAGCCCCACTAATCCACTTCATCAACCCATTCAGTTATGAAAGCCCACCTTCTATAAATACCCTAATAAATTCCTTCCTTCTTCTTTCTTCCCTTAATTAATTTCTACACAATACTAACTATACTTGATATACTGGAATAACTATGTTAACAATACTATGTAAGCCACTTTGAGCCTGCAAATAGGTGGGATACAAATGCAATAAATAAATAAATAAATAAATTTGTTGCATTTATACCCCGCTCTTTCCCGCTAGATAGCAGGTTCAGTGCGGCTTATATAGTATGGGTTACAAATATCACAGAAATAACACAGTTGTAGGATAGTAGTTATGGTACGGTTGTATAGAGTAGGACGAGGAAGAGATGTGGAGGGGAGGATTGAGGTATAGGTAATATTAGTGGTGTGGATTAGGTGTAAATTAAGGTGGATCATTTGGATAGGCTTGTTTGAAGAGGTAAGTTTTCAGTAGCTTTCGGAAGGGTACATGTTCATTGGTTGTTCGGATGGATCTTGGTATGGCATTCCAGATTTGGCTGCCTATAATGGAGAAGTTGGATGCGTAGTAGGTTTTGTATTTGAGACCTTTGCAATTGGGAAGGTGAAGGTTGAGATATGTTCAAGAAGATTTGGACCTGTTCCTGGCTGGAAGGTCGATCAGCTTGGTCATGTAACTTGGAGATTCTCCGTGGATGATCTTGTGGATCATTGTGTGGACTTTGAAGTTTATTCGTTCTTTGATAGGGAGCCAGTGGAGTTTTTCACGGAGTGGTGTTGAGCTTTCGAATTGTGATTTACCAAAAATGAGTCTGGCTGCCGCGTTTTGGGCCTATGTGTATACCCAATCTCCACCTACGTTTTACTGAAGAGACGTGTGTAGTCATAAATGACACGTAGGCCAGTGGTTTCTAGAGGCATCCCAGCCAGTCAGGTTCTCAGGACATCCTCAGTGAATATTAATGAGGAGAGAGTGGCATTGTAAGTGGAGACAGCTATGTCAACAGATTTGGAGGACATGATGGAAGGGAGGAGATCAGAGATACTAGAGAATAAGGTGGGGGGGTCAACAGCCTGGAGATTTCTGGACGTAGTAGTTAGTGTTGGATGCACTGCCTCCAAAACTCTCTCATGAATATTCTTTGGGGATATCCTGAAAACCTGACTGCCTGGGGTGCCTCCAGGACCAGGTGTGGGAACCACTGACATAGGCATACATTATTGGGTATTCCAATGGTTTACTTGGCATATCTGGCATCTAAATGTAGGCATTTTCTTTACAGAATTACCCTCAATGTACATTTAGTCCTCCTCTACCTACAATTGTCCAACTTCAGCCCCTACAAATTTATATCCCATCTCTGACCTTTCACCAGACGTTGTCTGCAATTTGTCCCATTATCACATTACCTATTTGCTCCTCCTAAGCCTAAGCTCTTCAGGGTTGGGACCTTCTCTCTTAGTATTTCTGAGATAAGGACGTAAATATTTAGCGTTTTGCTGTTGCTGGTGTTATTCCCGGATATTCAATACTGGGCCATTTCTGGGCTTCGGCACTGAATATCTGGTTTATGCGGAGCTGACTAACAACACACAGCTACTTATATCGATATTCAGAACTTAACCAGCTATGGGTTGCTGCATAAAGATAGAACTGTATTTTATGCAGTCCAATTTATGCAGTTCCTCTGTCTGGTTAAGTGCTGAATATCGGCATTCACCAGCCAAGTGCTGACTGTGCCCCGGAACGCCTCCAAAATAGTGAGTATTCACTTAAACATAAAAATATGTAGGCAAATAAAGATCATATGGTCTATCTAGTCTGTCCATCAATGCCATGTACTCTCCCTATCACTCTCTTAGAGATACTATGTACTTCTCCCAAGCTCTCTTGAATTCAGATACTGTTTTCAACTCCTCCACTTCCACTGGGAGGCCGTTCCACAAATTCACCACTCTTTCCATGAAGAAGTATTTCCTTAGGTTACTTCTGAGTCTATCCCCTTTTCATCTTCATCCTATGCCCCTAATTGCGCTAGAAGCCCTGTTTAGCATGCATTTGCATGCTACTTGAGCTAAGAGCCCTCGAGTGCGTTGTTTCAGGCGGTCGAGGGCTCTGATCATGGGTCGGCAGCAAACTCCGGCGCTAGTATGGCGTTAACAGCTTCTAGCGCCGGAGTTTGCTTTTGATCATGAGGGCCTTAGAATCCAAACTATATAGAGAGGAAAGGTCCCACTTAACTTTCTTTCTGAGAAGTTCTGAGAGAAGAGGACATTTCTCTGGGTAAGTGACATTATTTCGCTCTGTGCTTGGTAACACAGCTAGTTATATCGATATTCAGAACTTAACCAGCTATGGGTTGCTGCATAAAGATAGAACTGTATTTTATGCAGTCCTATTTATGCAGTTCCTCTGTCTGGTTAAGTGCACTCACCTGCTCCTGCCACTCAACCTGCCTACTAGCCAATCACCTGACTGACTGACTACCACCCACCCTGAAACCTGCCTTCATCCCAGCCCATCTTCCTACCAACTCATCACTCCCAACTCATCACTCTCTGCCCAACTGCTCACCCTCACCTGCCTGTCTCCCAGCCCACCCACCTGCCCTGCGAACACCCCCATTCACATCCTATTCCTTGCCCTGTCCCTCCCTAATCTTTTCCTCCTCCCACCGCTGTATACCACACGATCTCACTACCCATCCCTGTCCTCTTCCGTCCTGCTCACCACTGCAATACCCTACCTACCCCTGTACCCCACCACCTCACCATCCCTACTGTCGTCCTCCTCCTTCCTAGCTCTCAACCTTCAACACATCCTTCCTGCCATGAACCCTTCCCCTTTCCTCCTAAGCGCATCCCGTCTTTGTCGCCTTCGTCGCCCTTCCTCACCCACCCTTCTCCGCACTCTCTTGCTCCTTCTCCTGCTATCCGCGGGTGACATCAATCCCAACCCAGGTCCCCCACACCTGTCCTCATCCTCATCTCATCTATGCAAACGTTCCCGCGATATCTCCAATCTCATCTCTATTCCCCTCCTCCCCCCTCCTCCCTCCCCTTCTCGTGTGCCCTGTGGAACGCCCACTCAATCTGCAACAAACTTCCCTTCACCCATGATCTCTTCATCTCCCATTCCCTTCAACTGCTCGCCCTAACTGAAACCTGGCTCACCCCTGACGACTCTGCCTCAATCGCAGCCCTGTGCCACGGAGGTTATCTTTTCTCCCATTCGCCCTGCCCAACTGGCCGCGGTGGCGGTGTCAGGCTACTACTTTTGCCCTCCTGCAGTATTCAACCTCTCCACCTACCTCAGTCTCACTGCTTCTCATCCTTTGAAGTTCACTCCATCCATCTATTCCACCCACTGCCACTCAGAGTTGCAGTCATCTACCGTCCCCCTGATAAATCCCTCCCTTCCTTCCTTACCGACTTCGATGCCTGGCTCTCCGTTTTTCTTGAGCCCTCATCCCCATCCCTCATTCTTGGTGACTTCAACATTCACACTGATAACCCATCCGACTCATATGTTTCTCAGTTCCTCACTATTACCTCCTCCTTCAACCTCCAACTGAGCCCCACAACCCCTACTCACAAATCTGGCCACTGTCTTGATCTCGTCCTCTCTTCTACTTGCTCACCCTCCAATTTCTGCGTTTCAGCTCTTCCTATCTCTGACCACCACCTAATCACATTCACACTTCAGCACCCTTCCCCTCAATCTCGCCCAACACTAACTACTACGTCCAGAAATCTCCAGGCTGTTGACCCCCCCACCTTATTCTCTAGTATCTCTGATCTCCTCCCTTCCATCATGTCCTCCAAATCTGTTGACATAGCTGTCTCCACTTACAATGCCACTCTCTCCTCTGCTCTAGACACCCTTGCACCGTCCATCTCCCGTCCCACAAGGCGTACCAATCCCCAGACCTGGCTGACCCCTTGCACCCATTACCTTCGCTCCTGCGCCCGTTCGGCTGAACGCCTCTGGAGGAAATCTCGCGCCCATACTGACTTCATTCACTTCAAATTCATGCTATCCTCCTTCCAATCCTCCCTATTCCTCGCCAAACAGGACTATTACACCCAACTAACTAATTCCCTCAGCTCTAACCCACGTCGTCTCTTCGCCACCCTCAACTCCCTCCTCAAAGTGCCCTCAGCTCCCACCCCCCCCCTCACTCTCTCCTCAGTCTCTGGCCGACTACTTCCGTGACAAGGTGCAGAAGATCAACCTCGAATTCACCACCAAACCTTCTCCTCCTCTTCATCCTATAACCCACTCGCTCAACCAACCTACCCAGGCCTCCTTCTCCTCTTTTCCTGCTATCACCGAAGAGGAAACCGCCCATCTCCTCTCCTCCTCGAAATCCACCACCTGTTCCTCAGACCCCATCCCCACCAACTTACTTATCACCATCACTCCTACCATCACCCCCACCACCTGTCATATCCTCAACCTCTCTCTCTCCACTGCAACTGTCCCGGACACCTTCAAGCATGCTGTGGTCACACCACTCCTCAAAAAACCATCACTTGACCCTACCTGTCCCTCCAACTACCGCCCCATTTCCCTCCTACCCTTCCTCTCCAAGATACTTGAACGCGCCATTCACAGCCGCTGCATTGATTTTCTCTCCACTCATGCCATCCATGATCCGCTCCAATCCGGCTTTTGCCCCCTACACTCGACAGAAACGGCACTATCTAAGGTCTGCAATGACCTGTTCCTCGCCAAATCCAAAGGTCACTACTCCATCCTCATCTTCCTCGACCTATCCGCCGCTTTTGACACTGTCAATCACAACCTACTTCTTGACACACTGTCCTCCTTTGGGTTCCAGGGCTCTGTCCTCTCCTGGTTCTCCTCCTATCTCTCCCATCGTACCTTCAGAGTACACTCTCATGGTTCGTCCTCCTCCCCTATCCCGCTCTCTGTTGGAGTTCCTCAAGGCTCTGTCCTTGGGCCCCTTCTTTTTTCAATCTACACCTCTTCCTTAGGCTCCCTGATCTCTTCTCATGGTTTCCACTATCATCTTTAATGCTGACGACACCCAGCTTTATCTCTCCACACCAGAAATCACTGCGGAAACCCAGGCCAAGGTATCGGCCTGCTTATCCGACATTGCTGCCTGGATGTCAAACCGCCACCGGAAACTGAACATGGCCAAGACTGAACTTATTGTTTTCCCACCCAAACCCACTTCTCTTCTCCCTTCACTCTCTATCTCAGTTGATAACACCCTCATCGTCCCGTCTCATTTGCCCGCAACCTCGGTGTCATCTTCGACTCCTCCCTCTCCTTCTCTGCGCATATCCAGCAGATAGCCAAGACCTGTCGCTTCTTCCTCTATAACATCAGCAAAATTCGCCCCTTCCTCTCCGAGCACACCACCCGAACTCTCATCCACTCTCTCATTACCTCTCGCCTTGACTACTGCAACCTACTCCTCACCGGCCTCCCACTTAGCCATCTATCCCCCCTTCAGTCCGTTCAGAACTCTGCCGCACGTCTTATCTTCCGCCTTAACCGATATACTCATATCACCCCTCTCCTCAAGTCACTTCACTGGCTTCCGATCAGATACCGAATACAGTTCAAGCTTCTCCTACTCATCTACAAATGCACTCGATCTGCAGCCCCTCCTTACCTCTCTACCCTCATCTCCCCTTACGTCCCTACCCGTAACCTCCGCTCTCAAGACAAATCCCTCCTTTCAGTACCCTTCTCCACCACCGCCAACTCTAGGCTTCGCCCTTTCTGCCTCGCCTCACCCCATGCCTGGAACAAACTCCTGGAGCCCATACGCCGGGCTCCCTCCCTACCCATCTTCAAATCATTGCTCAAAGCCCACCTCTTCAATGTCGCCTTCGGCACCTAATCACTACACCTCTTCTCAGGAAATCTCAACTACCCCAACCTGACATTTCGTCCTTTAGATTGTAAGCTCTTCTGAGCAGGGACCGTCCTTAGTCATTAATTTGTACAGCGCTGCGTAACCCTAGTAGCGCTCTAGAAATGTTAAGTAGTAGTAGTAGTAACTTAAAGATTGGGTTTAAAAGAGAAAATGTAGGTTATTGATAAAGTTTGCTTTTTTTAAAAAATTCTTACTGTTTATCAATAACCTACATTTTCTCTTTTAAACCCAATCTTTAAGTTACTACTACTACTACTTAACATTTCTAGAGCGCTACTAGGGTTACGCAGGTTACTACGCAGGTTACTACGAGGTTACTAGTTCTAAATATTTGCTTCTCTCTTTTTTATGCCTTCTAGAATCTATCTGTTAATGCTGTGGCAGAAAATTCAAATTTTAAAACTATTGGGAAAAGGGTATGAGGGTATGGAGACTGGTTAATAAAGTTTGCTTTTTTTTTTTTAATTCTTACTGTTTATTAACCAGTCTCCATACCCTCATACCCTTTTCCCAATAGTTTTAAAATTTGAATTTTCTGCCACAGCATTAACAGATAGACTCTAGAAGGCATAAAAAAGAGAGAAGCAAATATTTAGAACTAGTTTCCATTGCGTAGAACCCTTTTCCCCATAGTTTTAAACTGAAACTTTCTCTAGAGGTAAAAACTTCAGCCAAGATTATTAAAAAGGATAGTAGCGAGGCTCAAACTCTGTCCTAAAAGAAAGTTATTTTCTGTTCTTTGCCTGACTTAGGTGTTAATTAAGGTGTGAGGAAGAAGAATATTTGCAAAGGTTACTAAGGACAATCTGATTACTGGGTTAGCTTCAAATGGTTTGTTTGAAGCAGTCTCCTTAGAATCCAAACTATACAGAGAGGAAAGATCCCACTTAACTTTCTTTCTGAGAAGTTCTGACAGGGGGATGATCAGAAGCAAACGCCGGCGCTAGAGGCTGTTAGCGCCATACTAGCGCAGGCGTTTGCTAATGCCCCATGATCAGAGCCCTCGAGCGCGTGAAACAACGCGCTCGAGGGCTTTGAACGCAACTAGCATGCAAATGCATGCTAAACAGGGCATTAGGTATTCCTCCCCAATGATCAGTGGCCAGCGCACCAAAGATTGGGTCGCTGGCTGCGGCAAACCCTAACGCCAGCTCCGAGCTGGCGTTAGGGTGTGCAGATCATTGGGGAGGAATGGTGAGCCCTGTCCAGCATGCATTTGCATGCTGGCAGGCCTCCATTCCCCCCAACAAACCTGCCAGCGACAGGGGGCTGGAGGTCTGGCAGACCTCCGGTCCTCCCCCCCAGGTTCAGGGAGGGCTGGAGATCCGGTGGGTCTCCAGCCCCTCCCCCTAACTCCCCCAGCAAAAGGTCCCTGGTGGTCCAGTCCCCCCCCTACCTTGTGTGTTGGAGGAGGGAGGGTAGCCTGCCTCCCTCCTCTTCCTGCGATGCCGCAAAATGGCGGCATCCAGCCCTGCCCAGTGTATCCTGGGATGCGCTGGGTGGGGCTATACACCATATAAGGGAGTTTCCATAACCCCTGTTGCTGGGGGGGGGGGGGGTTGGTTGGTCGCCCACTAGGGGGGCTTGATCATCGGGGGGACCGGAGGTCCAGTGGACCTCCAGCCAGTGGTGTCCTGGAGCCGGCTCTGTCCGGCTCGCAAGAGCCGCTTGTTAAATTTTGACAGCTCTTGCGAGCCGGTTGTTGTTGGGGGCGAGCCGGCTCCATTACGGGAGGTAAGCATGGCAGGAGGGCGCCATCACAGGCCATGCTTACCTCCCCTGCCACTCCGAAACATGTCCAACGATGTCCTTTGCCCCCACCCTCCCCTCCTGCTCCCATCCGTCTTTTTTAATTACCTCCGTCGAAGCGCACGCTATTTAAAGCCCTGCTGCGTGCTGCCTGTCTCCAGGCTTCCCCTGCTTGCTTCGGATGATGTTCGTGCCCTTAGTCCCGCCTTCTGACATCATTTCCTTTTTCCACGAAGGTGGGACTAAGGGCACGAACATCATCCGAAGCAAGCAGGGGAAGCCTGGAGACGGGCAGCACGCAGCAGGGCTTTAAATAGCGCGCGCTTCGACAGAGGTAATTAAAAAAGACGGATGGGAGCGGGAGGGAAGGGTGGGGGCTAAGGACATCATTGGACATGTTTGGGAGCGGGAGGGAAGGGCAGGGGAGGGAGGAGAATCGCTGGGTATGGATGGGTAGAGGGGGCAGGGAAGAGAATTGCATGGATGGGTAGAGGGGAGCAGGGGCGAGACTTCCTGGGCATGGATGGGTAGAGGGAGGCAGGGAAGAGACTTGCTGGGCATGGATGGGTAGGGGGGCAGGGGAGAGACTTGCTGGGCATGGATGGGTAGAGGGTGCAGGGGAGAGACTTGCTGGGCATGGATGGGTAGAGGGGGGCAGGGGAGAGAAGAGAATTGCTGGGTATGGATGGATAGAGAGGGGCAGGGGAGAGAGGAGAGTTTCAGGACATGGATGGAGGGGAGGGCAAGAGAAATTCTGGACATGGATGGAGGGGAGGGAAGGGAGAGAGAAGAAATGCTGGACATGGAGGGAAGACAGAGGAAGGAGATTAGATGAGGGAAAAGGAAGTGAGGAGAGAAACTGCACATGGATGGAGAAAATAGGCAGAAGCTGGATCCACTGTACAGTCAAGTCTGCGGAGGACCAGAAATGAAGAAGAAAGGAGGAAAGAAAAGAAATAAATGGAAAGGAAGCCCTGGAAACGGAGTCAAGGGAACAGATAGAGAGCAGCAGAATCAGATACTGGGCCAGCATGATCAGAGAAACAAAGTCACCAGACAACAAAGATAGAAAAAAATAATTTTATTTTCATTATAGTGTTTGGAATATGTCCACTTTGAGAATCAGGTGCTGAACATTAAAAGTTTATATTTATTTACTTATTTATGGCATTTTATCCCAGATTAAACATGAATCAGATTGGAACCTGGGATCATTTAATTTTTTTTTTCTGGAGAGAGTAATGCATTGCTCCCCCCCCCCCCCCGGCTATAGCCAGCTCTGCAATTTTTTTTTTTTGGGGGGGGGGGCGCAGTGGTGGACAGGGGGGGGGGGCAGCAGAGGTGGATGGAGGGGGTGCCGAGGTGGACCGGGGAGAGAGCCTGTTGTTAAAAATTTACCAGCACACCACTGCCTCCAGCCCCCGTTGCTGGGGGGGGGGGGGGGGGGGTTGGTTGGTCGCTCACCGGGGGGTTGGGATCGTCGGGGGGACTGGAGGTCCGCCAGACCTCCAGCCCCCGTTGCTCAAGGCAGGGGTAGTTGGGGCCTGGTGGTCCCATGGACCTCCAGCCCCTGTGTTTGACAGGTTTGGGCCTTTGACAGCCCAGACCTGTCAAACAAATGCGGGAGGATTGTGCTGAGCGCATGCTTAGGCACAAATCTCCCGCACATCTACCCCATGATCAGAGATAATCGCGTGCTTAAATTTGCATGCAATTATCTCTGATCATTGGTGCGGTAAAGCCCCGCCCTGTTCCAGCGCTATTTTAGAGCACTGTTTGGAACAGAGCGGGGCTTTTGATCATCTGCTTGTGAGAGAACAGGACATTTCTCTGGATAAGTGACATGATTTTGCTCAGTGATTTGGTAACTTAAAGATTGTATTTAAAAGAGAATTGTAGGTTATTGATAAACATAGAATTTTAAAAAGCAAACTTAATTAACTAGTCTCCATACCCTTTTCCCCATAGTTTTAAAATTTGAATTTTCTTCCACAGCATTAACAGACTCTAGAAGGCACAGCAGGGCCTAGTTCAGTCCTCATGTGACGCATGTAAATTCTAACGCACATAGCTGAAAAGGGGGTGTGGCCATAGGAGGAGTGTAGGCATGTCAGGGGCATTACTCAAATTTACACATGTTGTTACAGAATTCGGGGGAACGCGCTTACATTTAGATGCAGGTATTTACACCAGGTTTTCAGTGGCGTAATTGGCTGCGCCTAAATATAGGTACATTCTCTGGTCCTATGCACTATTCTATACACCACATCTACCTTTAGGCAAGTTATATAGAATAATACTAGGCGCTTTAATTGGATGCGTCTAGATTTTAGATGCTATTTATAGAATCTGGCCTTTACTCTTCTATTGCATCTCCAAACCATAACTGCTGGAAACCGAAAAGTTGGGAATGCCCAACTGCATAAGCCCATTTCATCCACTCTGCTGCTACCTGCTATAAGAGACAGGATCCTGCATTTCTTAAGTTATTGTTCTGCATAATAACAGGTGTAGAGGATCTTTCGTTTTTTTCCAAAAGTCAAGCCATGACTGTGCTAAGCAGGTGAAAGCTTGGCTCTTCATTGAGGCCTTTAATGGAAGAAGTAACTAACTTCCTAGTCACACACACACAAGGCGTGACACTGGCTGCACATACTATACAGGACATGATTATCCACTTCCTTCCTAGCTTCAAGCACCTTTCTGACCTCATGTGCAACTTTCTTTCAATTCGTCCCCTTATTGTCTAACTTCTGTTACTCTATCTTACCTATCTATATGTTCCATCTGTGCTTACATCCTATGCTATCTATTAAAATGTTTTATTACATATTATGTTGACATTTATTTATTTATTAGGATTTATTTACCGCCTTTTTTAAGGAATTCACACAAAGTGATGAACAGAAAGAATAAGTCAAACATAAGAAATAGACAATTACAGCAGTAAAAATATTCAAACAATGATACAAAGTATGGCTTAGTATGCTACATTACAATGTCAACACAACTGTAAGTTTGTCATACTTTGGGGCTCATTTTTGAAAAACGTCCAAAAAGTGTCACAAACCACCACGTGGACGGATTTCTTCTCTGAACGTCCAAATCGGTATTTTCGAAATCTGTTTTGCAGACTTGTTTATGCATTTTGTCTGAAGGGCATCCAAATCACAAGGGGGGAGTGGTCGGAGGTATTTTGAAGGCAGGATTAGGGCGGACTTAGGGAGTGCCTAACACGTACATGTTGTTCAGTTATAATGGAACAAAATGAAAACGTTTAGGACGAAAACTTCAATGTTTTGGTCTAGACCTGTTTTCAGAATGAATAATGCACAAAAGGGTGTGCTAAATGACCATAGGAGGGAATCAAGGATGATCCCCCCTTACCCCCCCCCCCCCGTGGTCACTGACTCCCTCTTACCCCCCAAAAATGTGAATAAAAATAGTCCTCACTAGCCTCTGTGACAGCCTCAGATGTTATAGTCAGGTTCATTAGAGCAGCATGCAAGTCCCCAGAGTGTAGTGTAGTGCTGGGTGCAGTGCACTGCAGCGAAGAGAACACAGGCCTATATCTCTCCCTACCTGTTATAATTGTGGTGGAAACTACAGCCCTCCAAAAGTGACCAGAAACCCACTGTACCCACATATATGTGCCCCCTTCACCCAAAAGGGTTATCATAGTGTTGTACAATTGGGGGTAGTGGGTTTTGGAGGGCTCAGCAGACAAGAGAGCAACAGTGAGATGTGTACCTGGAAGCATTTATATGAAGACCACAGCAGTGCCTCCTACGGTGCCCCTTTGCTCTCTTGGGATGTCTGGGGGACCAGTCTAAAAAAAATGCTGGTCCCTTCTACATTCTAATGGCTTGATTTTCTCTGTTTTTCACTTGTGCGGGTTTTTGTTTTCAAAAATGGCCTGAAAAGATAAATGCACAGATACAAACAGTATTTAAAAAAAAAAAGACAGACATTTTGCTTTTTCGAAAATGGTTACATTTGCTATTCAGATTTGGGGCGTTTACCGCAAAATCTGCAAAGTCTGACTTAGATGTCATATCGAAAATGTCCATCTTTGTATTGTTATAAGAATATTTGTAACTGCTGTAACTATGTTTGACTTATTGTTGCTGTACACTACCTTGAGTGAATTCCTTAAAAAAGGCGGTGAATAAAACCCAATAAATAAATAAAAAGCTGACTGATTACTGAGGGGAAAACGTCATGCTTCCTAGAGCCAGGGCCCTGCTGGAAAATGTCAGAATCTCATCCTAGCCTCTCTGCCATTCCACCAATGTTCCCCATCCTGGAACTGAGGCTGTAGCAAAGAATGGTGAAAGCAAAACAAAAGAAAATGTATATTTATTGGAGACACAGAAGAGGAACCTTTATAAACAAACATACAAACTCCACACTCAGCCCTCATAAAAAGGGGCTTACTGGATTCCAGTGCAAAGTCTTGAATGCTTCATCATTTCCCCAGACCTTGCTTTCCATTAAGGATTGAACGGTTTCAGACATTTTTAAAGGAACTGCTGTTTACAATAGCTTGCCAAAAAACTCAAGTGTCCAGCCTGGACAATGTAAGACTGCACACACTGAACAGCCAGTATGCACTTTCCGAACACTACCAAAAACTGACTTTTCAGAAGATGTCAGGTGATTTCAATTCATGATACAGTTTCAGAAGATGTAGAGGCAGGAAGCAAGAATTCAATTCTATGTCACTGGACTAATGTGGGGACGTTTTGCCCCTACGGTTACTAGATACCCTTTACATTTCTAGCTTTTCACTGCAGTCTGTGAGGCTTTAAACTTCTGCACTGTGCTGGAGTCTCTGGGATTTTCAGCCTCCGTATTCTGCAGATTGCAATAAGTGTCTCCCTGCCTTATAAAAAGCCATCTAAAGGAAGCAAAAATGTTTTTACTAAATTTTCGTCATCAACGCAGAATGGGAGACAAGCTTTAGCAGATCAGTCCAGAAGTTTCCCCCACAGCTACTACAGCCCCCGACACATGTGTGCTGCAGATACAGAGGCCCGCACTAGACAGTGTAGTGTCCCTGCTTTACAAGCAGCCAAATTCTCAAACACCTCTGTCATTTTTAGCTATCACCATTCAACCCCTAGTCACCTCCGTCACCATGTACAATCCACCCTGGACCTGAAAAGTTTCAATCCTCAATATTAACCAAGATTAATCCATCACACTATGAAATTTCTCCCATCCACTATCCCTTTTAGCTTGAAAAGCTCTTATTAGCTAGTCAGGAGGTTGGGAGGGACACATGGTTCAGCTACATCCATTTCCAAAGCACAGACAACAAAAGAGAAATTAAAAACAAACAAAAAATGATGGCCACAGATACAGGGCACATACCTGGAGGCCAGGGAAAAAGGCCATTTGGCCCATCCGCCTGAACAGGCTAAAATGGCTCTTCTCAGTTGCTCCATCTTGGATAGATGAGCACCAAAAGCCCTGCGCCCAAACCAACACCAACTATATTGCACCCCTGTCCAGGCTTCCACCCCTACCCTCAGCCTTACTCGCCCACCACCCTCCACCAGTGTCCCAAGTAAATCATACGACCCAATAAAAAAGGTTTAACCGGACAGGAGAGGCCTGCTGAGATGGCCATCCATCAATATTCAGCAGCACTAAAGGGGGTAGTGTGGCTGAAAATGCTTCTAACCACAATGGCACCACCCAGTTAGTGCTGTGCTGGTTTGGGGGTGGGGCTTGGGTGGAGCCGGCACTTACTCAGTTAACAAAATGGTGGAACTCAATTCCCATAGTCATAAGACGCATTACAAACTACCTCCAGTTCAGAAAAGTGAAATCTAACTCAAAAACATCAACACCATGGAAACCTGAATGCGGAGTACCACAAGGATCACCGCTCTCACCAACCCTTTTTAACCTAATGATGACACCTTTAGCCAAATCGCTATCCAACCAAGGACTCAACCCATACATTTATGCTGACGATGCTACGATATATATCCCGTTTAAACAAGACATAGCCAAAATCACAAATGAAATCACACACAGCTTCCAAATAATGAACTCATGGGCGGACGCATTCCAACTAAAGCTAAACGCAGAAAAAACACAATGTCTCATACTGTCCTCACAATATAACACAAACAAACCCATTACCATAAACACCCAGACTACACCCTACCGGTCTCAGACAGCTTGAAAATTCTGGGAGTCACGATTGATCGAAATCTCACATTCGAAGATCATGCGAAAAATACAGCAAAGAAAATGTTCCATTCAATGTGGAAACTTAAAAGAATCAAACTTTTCTTCCCAAGGGAAGTATTCCGCAGCCTAGTGCAATCAATGGTGCTCAGTCACCTAGACTACTGCAATGCCATCTATGCCGGATGCAAAGAACAAATCATTAAGAAGCTTCAGACCGCTCAAAACACAGCAGCCAGACTCATATTTGGGAAAGCGAAATATGAAAGCGCCAAACCCCTAAGAGAAAAACTACACTGGCTCCCACTAAAAGAACATATTGCGTTCAAAGTTTGCATCCTGGTCCACAAAATCGTTCACGGAGAAGCTCCGACCTACATGTATGACCTTATAGATTTGCCTATTAGTAACATAGCAAACATAGTAAACATAGTAGATGACGGCAGAAAAAGACCTGCACGGTCCATCCAGTCTGCCCAAGAAGATAAATTCATATGTGCTACTTTTTTATTTGTACTGTCCTCTTCAGTGCACAGACCATATAAATCTGGCCAGCCCTATCCCCGCCTCCCAACCACCAGCTCTGGCACAGACCATATAAGTCTGCCCAGCACTATCCTCGCCTCCCAACTACCAGTCCCACCTCCCACCACCAGCTCTGGCACAGACCCTATAAGTCTGCCCAGCACTATCCCCGCCTCCCAACTACCAGTCCCGCCTCCCACCACCAGCTCTGGCACAGACTGTATAAGTCTGCCCAACACTATCCCTGCCTCCCACCACCGGCTCTGGCACAGACCGTATAAGTCTGCCCAGCACTATCCCCGCCGCCCAACCACCAGCCCCGGCACAGACCGTATAAGTCTGCCCAGCACTAGTCCCGCCTCCCAACCACCAGCCCCAGCACAGACCATATAAGTCTGCCCAGCACTAGCCCTGCCTCCCAACCACCAGCTCTGCCACCCATTCTAGGCTAAGCTCCTGAGGATCCATTCCTTCTGCACAGGATTCCTTTATGTTTATCCCACGCTTGTTTGAATTCCGTTACCGTTTTCATCTCCACCACCTCCCGCGGGAGGGCATTCCAAGTATCCACCACCCTCTCTGTGAAAAAATACTTCCTGACATTCTTCTTGAGTCTGCCCCCCTTCAATCTCATTTCATGCTCTCTCGTTCTACCGCCTTCCCATCTCTGGAAAAGGTTTGTTTGCGGATTAATACCTTTCAAATATTTGAACGTCTGTATCATATCACCCCTGTTCCTCCTTTCCTCCACGGTATACATGTTCAGGTCCGCAAGTCTCTCCTCATACGTCTCGTAACACAAATCCCATACCATCCTCGTAGCATTTCTTTGCACCGCTTCAATTCTTTTTACATCCTTAGCAAGATACAGCCTCCAAAACTGAACACAATACTCCAGGTGGGGCCTCACCAACGACTTGTACAGGGGCATCAACACCTCTTTTCTTCTGCTGGTCACACCTCTCTCTATACAGCCTAGTAACCTTCTAGCTACGGCCACCACCTTGTCACACTGTTTCATCGCCTTTAGATCCTCAGATACTATCACCCCAAGATCCCTCTCCCCATCCGTACCTAGCAGACTCTCACCGCCTAACACATACGCCTCTCTTGGATTTCTACTCCCTAAGTGCATCACTTTGCATTTCTTCGCATTGAATTTTAATTGCCAAACCTTAGACCATTCTTCCAGCTTTTTCAGATCCTTTTTCATGTTTTCCACTCCCTCCGGGGTGTCCACTGTGTTACAAATCTTAGTATCATCCGCAAATAGGCAAACTTTACCTTCTAACCCTTCGGCAATGTCACTCACAAATATATTGAACAGAATCGGCCCCAGCACCGATCCCTGAGGCACTCCACTACTCACCTTTCCCTCCTCCGAGCGAACTCCATTCACCACCACCCTCTGGCGCCTGTCCGTCAACCAGTTCCTAATCCAGTTCACCACTTTGGGTCCTATCTTCAGCCCATCCAGTTTATTTAAGAGCCTCCTGTGGGGAACCGTGTCAAAAGCCTTGCTGAAATCTAAGGCAGTCTATAGCACGTCCACGGTTCAATTCTCCGGTCACCCAATCAAAGAATTCAATGAGATTCATTTGGCACGATTTCTCTTTGGTAAAACCTTGTTATCTCGGATCTTGCAACTCATTTTCTTCCAGGAAATTCACTATCCTTTCCTTCAGCATCGCTTCCATTACTTTTCCAATAATCAAAGTGAGGCTTACCGGCCTGTAGTTTCCAGCTTCTTCCCTATCACCACTTTTGTGAAGAGGGACCACCTCCACCGTTAGGAATGCAAAAAGATCATCACGCACATTCCTCAACTTCCACTATCCTAACTGCAAAGGGCTAAAATATAAATCCACATACACGACCAGTTTCTCATACATCTGCACACAGCTATGGATCACATTACCGAAGGCTATAAAAACAACGCAAGACCTAACCATCTTCCGAAGATTACTGAAAACAGACCTTTTCAAGAAGGCATACCATAAGCATTCATCTTAAAGACTAAAAAACAACAATACACACGATTATACAAAACCGAACTCTTATTACATGACTGATTAAACTCTTTGAAATTAATGATGAAGCAATACCACTTTAAACCTTATGATGAATAGGGACTCTTTATAGTCGATGACCTAATGTATGTTACAATCCAACTTAGGATTCAGGATCCTCACGCATTACCATAATGTTTTCTTCTTAACCATGTATATATACACCTGATGTATATATACACCACGATCTGTTCCATTTATGTTATGTTACATGTTTGTTACCATATATGTATGTACCTTAACGCAATACTACTTGTAATTCTGTTACCCGGAAATGGCAACCGCCATTACGGCAAATGTAAACCACATTGAGCCTGCAAATTGGTGGGAAAATGTGGGATACAAATGCTAACAAATAAATAAATAAATAAATAAATAAAATAAAAACCTACCTCTTCAGGCAATTCTATGAGTAAAATATGCACTAATCATTCTGGAACAACAATACACAACACAACCTCTAACTGTAACACATCTTTTCATTTAAGAAATTAACTAAGATATATCTTGTCAAGAAACCCATTGATTATTCCATACGCACTAATAGTTATCTTGCCAACCACTTTAAAACACAGTATCATACAACCTTGTAAATGTAATTGAAACAATGTAATCTCTAACAACTGTTAAATGTAATCCACATTGAACCAAAACTCATTTTGGATAATTATGGGGATACAAGTATGAATAACTAACTAACTAACTAACTAACTAACTAAATAAATAAATAAATAAAACAATGATATTCAGTCTGCTAACTGGTTAAGTAAGTGCATAAAGTCAGGACAGCAAAAAGGCTGTCCTAACTTTATCCGCCAAGCTAACTGGGCGCAGGCCTGAATATTGGCCAGTGCCTGGTTATCTTCTGGGTTACCACAGTTACCCAGATATCCAATGCTGGATGCTGGACATGGCCCAGCACTACATTTCTGGGCTTAAAAATCGCCAACTACTGCGTGCTGAATATCGTGCCCATAGCTTTTATGTAATGGCCCAAAACCAGCTTTTCAGCACTGTGCTCTATCTTCCCTGGTGTTTTTAAATTCTATCACAGTCTGTTTCAGCTTTCATTCATTCATATACAGTATAAATAAATGTAAATTAAATAAACACACACACACACTACTACTTAACATTTCTAGAGCGCTACTAGGGTTACGCAGCGCTGTACAGTTTAACAAAGAAACAGTCCCTGCTCAAAGGAGCTTACAATCTAAAGGACGAAATGTCAAGTTGGGGCAGTGTAGATTTCCTGAATAGAGGTATGGTGGTTAGGTGCTGAAGGCGACATTGAAGAGGTGGGCTTTGAGCAAGGATTTGAAGATGGGCAGGGAGGGGGCTTGGCGAATGGGCTCAGGGAGTTTATTCCAAGCATGGGGTGAGGCGAGGCAGAAAGGGCGGAGCCTGGAGTTGGCGGTGGTGGAGAAGGGTACTGAAAGGAGGGATTTGTCTTGAGAGCGGAGGTTACGGGTAGGAACGTAGGGGGAGATGAGGGTAGAGAATTAGGGAGGGGCTGCAGATCGAGTGCATTTGTAGGTTAGTAGGAGAAGCTTGAACTGTATGCGGTACCTAATCGGAAGCCAGTTCAGTGACTTGAGGAGAGGGGTGATATGAGTATATCGGTCCAGGCGGAAGATAAGACATGCAGCAGAGTTCTGAACGGACTGAAGGGGGGATAGATGGCTAAGATGGAAGCCAGTGAGGAGTAGTTTGCAGTAGTCAAGGCGAGAGGTAATGAGAGAGTGGATGAGAGTTCGGGTGGTGTGCTCAGAGAGGAAAGGGCGAATTTTGCTAATGTTATAGAGGAAGAAGTGACAGGTCTTGGTTATCTGCTGGATATGCGCAGAGAAGGAGAGGGAGGAGTTGAAGATGACTCTGAGGTTGCGGGTAGATGAGACGGTGAGGATGAGGGTGTTATCAACTGAGATAGAGAGTGGAGGGAGAGGAGAAGTGGGTTTGGGTGGGAAGACAATAAGCTCGGTCTTGGCCATGTTCAGTTTCAGGTGGCGGTTGGATATCCAGGCAGCAATGTTGGATAAGCAGGCCGATACCTTAGCCTGGGTTTCCACAGTGATGTCTGGTGTGGAGAAATAAAGCTGGGTGTCATCGGCAAAAAGATGATATTGGAAACCATGAGATGAGATCAGGGAGCCCAGGGAAGAGGTGTAGATTGAAAAAAGATGGGGACCAAGGACAGATCCCTGAGGAACTCCAACAGAGAGCAGGATGGGGGTGGAAGAAGAACCATGAGAATATACTCTGAAGGTATGGTGGGAGAGATAAGAGGAGAACCAGGAGAGGACAGTGCCCCGGAACCCAAATGAGGACAGTGTGGCAAGAAGTAAATTGTGATTGACAGTGTCAAAAGCGGTGGATAGGTCGAGGAGGATGAGGATGGAGTAGTGACCTTTGGATTTGGCAAGGAACAGATCATTGCAGACTGTAGATAGTGCCGTTTCTGTCGCGTGTAGGGGGCGAAAGCTGGATTGAAGCGGATCGAGGATGGCATGAGAGGAGAGAAAATCAAGGTAACGGCTATGAACGGCGCGTTCAAGTATCTTGGAGAGGAATGGTAGGAGGGAAATTGGGCGGTAGTTGGAGGGACAGGTAGGGTCAAGTGATGGTTTTTTGAGGAGTGGTGTGACTACAGCATGCTTGAAGGTGTCAGGGACAGTTGCAGTGGAGAGAGAGAGGTTGAGGATATGACAGATGGAGGGGGGGTGACAGGAGAGATGGTGTTGAGTAAGTTGGTGGGGATGGGGTCAGAGGAACAGGTGGTGCATTTCGAGGAGGAGAGAAGATGGGCGGTTTCCTCTTCGGTGATATCAGGAAAAGAGAAGGAGACCTGGGTTGGTTGGTTGAGGGAGTGGGTTAAAGGGTGAAGAGGATATGGTTTGGTGGTGAATTCGAGGTTGATCTTCTGCACCTTGTCGCGGAAGTAATCAGCCAGTGATTCAGGAGAGAGTGAGGGAGGGTGGGAGCGGAGGGCACTTTGAGGAGGGAGTTAAGGGTGGCGAAGAGACGACGAGGGTTAGAGCTGAGGGAATTAGTCAACTGGGTGTAATAGTCCTGTTTGGCAAGGAATAGGGAGGAGTGGAAGGAGGATAGCATGAATTTGTAATGAATGAAATCAGTATGGGTGTGAGATTTCCTCCAGAGGCGTTCAGCCGATCGGGCGCAGGAGCGAAGGTATCGGGTGCAAGGGGTCAGCCAGGGCTGGGGATTAGCACGCCTTGTGGGACAGGAGATGCATGGTGCAAGGGTGTCCAGTGCAGAGGAGAGAGTAGCATTGTAAGTGGAGACAGCCTTGTCGACAAACTCGGAGGACATAACGTAAGGGAGGAGATTAGAGATACTGAAGGATAAGGTGGGAGGGTCGACAGCCTGGAGATTCCTGGAAGTAGTGGTTAGTGTTGGGCGGGACTGAGGGGGAGGGTGATGAAGTGTGAAGGTGAGCAGGTGATGGTCAGAGAGAGGAAGAGCTGAAGTGCAGAAGTTGGAGGGTGAGCAGGTAAAGGAGAGGACGAGGTCAAGACAGTGGCTAGATTGGTGAGTAGGGGTGGTGGAGCTCAGTTGGAGGTTGAAGGAGGAGGTTAGAGGGAGGAGGTTAGAGTGAGGAATTGAGAAGCATAAGAGTCGGATGGGTCATCAGTGTGTATGTTAAAGTCTCCAAGAATGAGGGATAGGGATGGGGATGAGGGCTCAAGAAAAACGGAGAGCCAGGCATCGAAGTCGGTAAGGAAGGAAGAGAGGGAGTTATCAGGGGGGTGGTAAATGACTGCAACTTTGAGTGGCAGCGGGTAGAATAGACGGATGGAGTGAACTTCAAAGGATGAGAAGCAGTGAGACTGCGGTAGGAGGAGAGGTTGAAAACTGCAGGAGGGCGAAAGTAGTAACCCGACGCCACCACCGCGGCCAACTGGGCGGGGAGAATGGGAGAAGAGATAACCTCCATGGCATAGGGCCACGACTGAGGCAGAGTCATCGGGGGTGAACCAGGTTTCTGTTAGGGCGAGCAGTTGAAGGGAACGGGAGATGAAGAGATCATGGGTGAAGGAAAGTTTGTTGCAGACCGAGCGGGCATTCCAGAGGGCACACGAGAAGGGGAGGGAGGAGGGTAATAGAGATGAGATTGGAGACATCGCGGATACCTTTGCATGGATAAGATGAGGACAGGTGTGGGGGACCTGGGTTGGGATTGATGTCTCCCGCGGATAGCAGAAGGAGCCAGAGAGTGCGGAGGAGGGTGGGGGAAGTAGGGCGACGAAGGCGAGATGCGCTTAGGCGGAATGGGGAAGGGTTCGTGGCAGGAAGGAGGTGTTGAAGGTTGAGAGCGAGGAAGGAGGAGGAGGACAGTAGAGATGGTGTGATGGTGGGGGACGGGGGTGGGTAGGGTATTGCAGTAGTGAGCAGGATGGGAGAGGACATGGATGGGCAGTGAGTTCGTGCGGTATACAGCGGTGGGGGGAGGGGGAATAGATTAGGAAGGGACAGGGCAATGAAGAGAATGTGTAAGGGGGCCATAAGTATATATATATGCAGTTAACCAGACCGTGCACTTAACCGTTGTGACCCAAAGAAGCTTGACATCTGATAAACATATGTACAGTACTGTTTATTATTATACGTACAGTATACAGTCTCTGTTAACTGACATTAGGCTTATTTGAAGTAATCAGTTATAGTCCTCTGTACAATCTTGGGTCTGTGAGTTCCATAGACTACATCTGCCAGATGGTAAAAACTGTCATAGCACTGACATACAGTGGCCTCCAGATAGGCCTGCAAGGTGTTGAGACTCTCCAGCGCTCTTGCAAAAGTGACAGGAGGAGGTTGTTGAATTTCGTCAGCATGTGCCTCGCTGCTCATTTTGTCATCTGTTCCATCATCAGCCGTTGTTGCCTGCATGTAGGCGCATATCTCGACTTCAGTGCTGTCTTCAGCTGTTTGTAGATCGTAATCAACAGCTACATAGCGATGGAACTCCTCTTCAGTAACACCGGCTGGGATGTCAATAACCTCTTCATCTGACGCGTTTGCAGCAGCTGCATCTGTTTCGTCTCTCTCCACATCCTTAACAAAGCTTGCCCACTTGTAGCAGTTTTTTTTGTTACATTTGTACCCCACGCTTACCCACTCATCGCAGGTTCAATGCGGCTTACATATTACATACAGGTACTTATTTGTACCTGGGGCAATGGAGGGTTAAGTGACTTGCCTAGAGTCACAAGGAGCTGCCTGTGCCTGCAGTAGGAATTGAACCCAGTTCCCCAGGACCAAAGTCCACCACACTAACCACTAGGCCACTCCTCCACAGGGGCGTAGCTAAGGGTGGGCCTGGGTGGGCCTTGGCCCACCCAATCTCAGCTCAGGCCCACCGGTTTTGCGCCAGTGAAAAGTACACAGCAAAGTAGCAGCAGAACAGGCCACAGCCTTAGTTTCTGCCGTCGCGGTGGCAGCCTGCTCAGCTGACGTCCCACCCACCTGCGTTTTGCCAGTCTCAGCAGCTCTTGACTTCCGGTCCTCCTCCTCGGCCAGCACTGCCTTCTATCCTACGCCACGGCCGTGCACGCTGCCTCAGCCTCGTTCTCGCGACTCGCACTAAAATAGAAGCACAGCTGCTGCATACGCCACAGCCACGCGGCACTGCCTGCTTCCCCCCGGTCCGCAGTGCACACGACACGATAGTGCTGGCCGCATAGGAAAGGCTGCTGTTGGCCTGGCTGTGTCGTGGGATTGACTCCTTAGTCCACAGCTGTGCCTGCTGTCCGCGTCTGGGTCTACTGTATAGATGATTCAGTACCAGTTGGGTTAAACAGTGAGTCACTCGAATCTTCGATCACAGTCACAGTATCACTCCCCTGCGGCCCCACAACACAGTCTGAGTCAGCTACAGGAGCCAGGGTGCTGTGCACCACATGACACGTGCAACTGCAAGCATCAGGTAATAAACTTTAAATACATTTTTTTAATGTCATGTAATTTTTGTATTCAAAATGTTGGCTGGTGGTGGTGGGCTTCTGGATGGGGTGGGTTCTTCACTGCCTAGGGCAAAAAAGGTATATTTTAATCATTAAATATATCTCTTTTGCCCTAGGCAATGAGGAGCCCATCCCCACCCAGAAATTTACCAACAATACATTTTAATAGTGCCCAGTTTAATTTTTAAAAAGTTGTCTATTCCTCTCATTTTGGTGGGTTTTTGGGTGGTGATGGTCTCTGCAGTGCCCAGGTTAAAATTATTTAAAAAAAAACTTTATATTTAATGTGGGTGGGGGCTCTGCTGTGCCCAGGACATTAGAAAGCAAAAGATTTTATATTTAATGCTGATGTGCCTCAGGGTGGGGGAGATGACAGACTATGGGGAATGGGTAGGGGGTAGGATAGGACTGAGACTAGGCTACAGTGAGGGATGGAGAGTAGGGTAGAGAAGGGAAGGGCTGATGCTGGGCTATGGAGGTGGATGGGAGGCAGGAAGGGAGAGGTAGGGCTGATTCCGAACTATAGGTGTAGATGGGGTGGTAGGAAGGGAAAGCAAGGTAGAGCTGATGTCATGCTACAGGGATGGATAGAGGGGGGGGTAGGAAAGGGTAGGGCTGATTCTGGGCTATACGGATGGATGGGGGATAGGGAAGGGAAAGGTAGGGCTGATGGGCTACAGGGAGGGATGGGGGGTAGGGAAGGGCAGGGCTGATGCTAGGCTACAGGACAATTTAAAAGTTTTGGTCCTTTATGCTGTAATTGATGAAGGTTGATCTGTGTTCTGCATGTGAGAGATTCTTCTGGCATGTGGTTTGTGTGGGTATCTATATCAGTCTGACTTGTCTGGCTTTTCCACTAGGACACTTGGTGTTGTGTATATTCACTGCTGCCTTCTTAAAGGTGCTGTTATTGGTATTTGTGTGTTCAGAATTGGTAGTGTTAAGGTTTGCAACATAGGCTCCGAGTATTTATGTGGTTATGTTGATGCAGGACAGATGGGCAGATTATTTATTTAGAAATCCATCATCAAGTACACTCTAAGGCATTATTTATACATAGTGCCCACCCATATTAGCTCTGGGCCCACCCAAAATGTCAGGTCTGGCTACGCCACTGCTCCTCCACTCATGGTTCACAATGGTTGCCTGTGTAACATGATTCCAGGCTTCTTTCTGCATATGTAGGGAATCATATGTAGGGAATCCAACAGTGATAGATTACGAGCCAGATCAACAGCACGTTTATCCTTGCCAGTCTGGTCATCCATAACGCTCATCAGACGACGTAGCACAAGAGCCTGATAATGTTGTTTGAAATTGGCTATTATGCCCTGATCCATAGGTTGGATCAGAGAGGTAGTGTTTGGTGGCAGGAAGACCACCTTGACGTTAGACAGCCTGACATCATCCCTGTGTGCAGAAGAATTATCACAAAGCAGCAAAATCTGACACTTTTGTGCCCGCATTCTAGTGTCTAACTTCTTTAGCCACTGTTTCAAAATTTCCCCCGTCATCCATGAATTTGCATTAGCCTTGTATGACACAGGAAGTTGCTTAACTTTCTTGAAGCAACGGGGCTGTTTGCTCTTTCCAATGACGAGGGGTTCCAACTTCTCACTCCCATTTATATTGCAGCAAAGGAGGATCGTCAGTTGGTCCTTCGACGTTTTACCTCCAGTAGTTTCGCCATGTTTGAATGCAAGTGTTCCATCAGAAATCGCTCGCCAGTGGAGACCGTTTTCATCAGCATTGAAAATGTCATTTATTTATTTATTTATTGCATTTGTATCCCACATTTTCCCACCTTTTTGCGGTTTCAGTGTGGCTTACAATTAGAGTTAAATGTTAGAAATACATTTTGTTACAGATTGGTAATGGATTACATTATGCAGAGTTATGCGAAACAGTTGAGGTATCGTTAGGGAATGTAACAATGGAACATAAACATTGCAACTTTGGAAGGAAGCACTCATGAGGTGCAAACTCATTCAAGATGGTAGGAAGAACTGAAACAACCCAATTTTCAGCACCAAAGTCATCAGCGTCTTGTTTCTCACCATGCTGTTTCTTGAATTTTATGCTGTTCCTCTTCTTCCATCTTTCCAAGCATCCAACAGTGGCTTTGAATTCAGTTAGTCCAAGACTTTCAGCTAGCTGGTTAGCTTTCTCCATAAGCAGTGGACCACTGACAGGAAACTGTCTGCTCCTGACTCGAGAAAACCACCAAAGAAGAGCATCTTCTACCTCCTCAGCTTTTCCTGCCCATTTTCGTTTCCGTTGTGGATTTGTATTGTTTTGCCAGTCTTCCAGAAGCTGGTCTTTCTGCTTCAAGACACGTGAACTTTGACTGGGATTGACACCATATTCTTTAGCAATAGATGCTTGACTTTGTTTGTTTTCTAATTTTTTAAGAACTTCTATTCGTTCAGCCAGTGTTAAAGTCCTACAGTTCCGCCACGACGACGACGACGACAACCCCGGTGTACGCTCTAACAACATTCTTTCGCTTATTCTGCCTGTGGCAGTTAAAGAGGCAGTAAATTTGAAATCTCGTTGGTTGTCATGCGCCAATCGGCTTCCATATTCCATGCGTGCGCTTATGCGGAGTCTTTCCTGCAGAGGAGCGGTCTTGAACCATGCATATATGCGAATCTTGCACTTATCAGTGATGCGCTAAACCAAAGTTTGTCCCCTTAGAAATTGATGGTGCCAAAAACGGGACCGAAATACAGCATGCAGTTAAACAGACCATGCGCTTATCCGACGTGCACTTAAATGGAGTGCACTGTGTGTGTGTATATATATATATATATATATAACATTTTCATATATTTCCTCTATACCACCTGCTGTGCAACTTCACAACATGACCATTTGTCTCTGAGTAAGGACTTTACAGCTTGACCCTTGCATGCCTTAATAAAAGCACAAACTCAACTGCACTGCTAACTCTGACAAGGTGATAATTTACCAGAGGAGCATTCACTGCACTGATAAGGCTGTGATAAAAGAGAGAGGTGCTAAATTAGCACTTGTATACTAGCACACATCAACCTGCACAGCACATGACTAGCAGAGAAGTGTCAGCGGCAGAGATTAACATCCCAAATCTCTCTGATGACTGATGATTTTAGTCAGCTGAAAAACAAACACCTTCCTAATCCTTGGCGGTAAGCTTAATCAAAAACTCTGGATGTCTTTGGTATTAGAGCGAGCACTTCGCAATTGGTTTGGTCTTCTCATCTGTCCAAGATGTTTAGGAGAAATGATTGCTTATGGAGGTTATCTGCACCCCCTCCCCCTTCCAATGGTCCTTCCTCCTTATTAAATCATGCCCAAACTAACTTCCCTGTCTCTAGCCTGGAAAACTAGTCTGCCAAAAACATGACAGACTCTTGTAAGAGAGAACAGATAGGCTGGGCTTTTGTTCATCTTTTCTCTTTTTACCTTTTCCTTTCCATCATCTGTGGTTTTTCTGTCAGAGGTAAAGGAATAGGTGTGGAAGGGACCTCAAGAAAGCATCTGCTGTTTTGTCTGCCTCCCTTACCGAATCCATCCCAAATAGATATCTTTCCACACTGTTCTGTTGGGCTTCTGTGGCTGGTGTCATGGTTCTTGCACCTGTCTGGGTGGTGCTGCATCTAAGTTGGCTTGACTGATGTTTCAGCCATCTTGCTGAGGCATTCTATGGGGTGATACTGTGCAGTTGATCTGCATCACCCTGACAAAAGCCACAACAAGATGGCTGAAACCTCAGTCAAGCAAACTCGGATGCAGCACCACTCGTCCAGCTGAAAGAACCATCTTTCCAACCTTATTCTTGACAAAAGAAAAATAAAAGAAAATGAAATCTGTGATGAAGGCTTCAGCACTGGCCTGAACCACCCTCACAATTATAACATTTCCTAATGTTCGCCCTCGGGGTTTGGGTTCACAACCTGCTTCTTTCACTTAAATCCTCATGTCGTTGGGCAAGTCACTTCACCCTCCATTGCCTCAGGTACAAAACTACTTAGAATGTAAGCCCTTGTTGGCAGAGAAATACCTGCTGTGCCTGTATGTAGCTCCGCCTGAGCTCAGATTTGAAAATGTGAGTCCACATGAGCAATGTAGCTAGGTGGACTGACCGTTACCAATAAGAGTTCTCGCATTTTTAAAATGCCCCTAAGAAACAGAAGGTAAAAAAAGAAGGAACTCCATGATTTTATTTAAAGCCAATCAAATTCTTAAAAAAAAAAAACAGCGCTATGGGAAAATAGATATACACATATATGTATTTTGTTAAATGCTTCTGCTTTATTAAACCAATCATCAAGAAGGCAAATTTCATAACATCTAAATGGGGCCCGGTTCAAATCCTGTTGCTGTTTTTTGCAATCTCGCCTCCGTTGCCTCAGGTACAAACAGGGGCCCTTTTACTAATTTACAGTACATTTTGCATTTACCATAGTTTTAACACAAAAATTAACGTGTGGTACGTATAAAGCCATTGTGATAAATGCTGGGAGTGTACCTAGCATCTCTCCTGCATTTACCGCACATGGCAGAAAGGTACCACACAGGAACCACTTTACAGGCACTGCCAGATAGCACAGGAGCATCTGCAGTACCAGGCACGTGTAAATAAATAAAAAAAGTAATAAAGGATTGTCCCCTCCGAAGGGACACCACCTTGTAGGGGTGGAGGGGTTTCCATGTTTCAATGACTCAGAGGGCTATGCTGAAGGGTTACCCATATCAGACAGGCCTCTGAGGAGAAACCAGACAAAGAGTGTCCCAAACTGGAGGATCCAAGATGGCGTCGAGGGAGGACGTACGTTAGTTGAGTTCCCATTTTACACCAGAATACCTGAAGTAGGCGCGCTCCCCAGAGAATGGGGAAGAGAAAAGGCAAAGCCGTGGTGTTGTCCTCCTCGAACACGCTGGGGTTCCCACCACTTCTCAGCCTACTTTGGAGAGATTCGGGGTCATAACGTCGGGGATATCGGTTCCTGCTTCGGGGAACAGCAAGGCTTTATCACCGAATCTCAGTGGAGAGGGAGTGACTTTGAGTCCCCCTGCTGGCACGACCCCTCCAAGACCCGGAAACAGTAATGCTTCGCTATGGAGGTCGATAGTGGAAACGCCCGAAGTGGGTTAGGATTTTCACGCGACCCAAGGAGGTCCTGGCGCAGCATCGACTCCAGATAATAAACCAACTGGGGGATTGGAGAGTGAGCTCTTCCCCCTGAAGATATCTGGAGCAGTTTCTGTGGAGAAATTGGATCTGGTGAAGCCAATAATGTCACAATGGACATACTATGGGAAGTGCTGCAGAGTGTGAATAACTCTCTTCTTCAGATGTTTAAAAATTTTCAGGAATAAACATGTGAGTTAAAGAATTTATATTAATACTTATCTAACAAAGTGGAAGTCCAAGATATAAAAATAGAGACTTTGACTACGGAAATGGTTTCTCTACGAAAATCAGTTAATTTGGTAATGAAGGACAGCCATGTTTCTTGTAAAAATTGGAATTTCTGAAGAACCAATTAAGGAAAAATAACTTGAGAATGATAAATTTTCCTATAACATCCTATATATCAGCTACTGAACTGATGAAGAAATATTTCTCTGATATTTTGCAAATACCTTCTGATAGCCACCCTCTGGTGTCTAAAGTGATTTATATTTCCCTTAAAATTTTCTTTATCAGAGAAAAGAGATGTGAACTTAACTGACATTTTGGAAAATTCAGAAATTACAGATAGAGTTATATTATTAGTGACTTTCGCCTTTTATTTAGATAGGAACAATGTTTTGAAATTGTATTTCCGACACATGGCTGATAGTTTTTTGGGTATTTCCTGACATATCAAGGGAATCGCAGACTAGGAGGCGTGAATTCTTGGCTTTTAAGCCAGGAATCATTGCCCTAGGTGGGACCTTCCTAGTGCGATTCCCTTGTAAGTGTTTTATTTCCTTATTACTTATTTGTTGAACCTAAGAAATTACAAGAGTTTGTGGAGTTGAAAGAACAGACAAAAAACCCTCTGCAGCAACTTCCTTTAGTTACCACTGTACCGGCTGCAATTACCAATTAACCTTCCTCCCTCAGAAAATGTGAATTGTAAGATTAACTATTTTGAGTTTTTCTTATTTTCTTTGAGATTGTTTTCCTGATCTTGGATCTCCCAATTGTGGACAATTATATAATATATATTGATGAGAGAAAATGTTTTCTTTTTCCTTTATATTAATTTCTGTTTTTCCTTACATTTATGTGATAAATGTGAATGTAGTTAAGTAAAATGATAAATAAAAAAAAATAATTAAAAAAAGTAATAAAGGATTGCCCCAGTGATGCACCCTCTACTGCTTCCCCCACCACATAAATGCCCCAAGTTCATCCCATTAGTCATAGATACTCGGCCCCTGCAGCTATGATCTGATCCCCACAATGACAACCCGATGCTGCTTACATCCTTCCATGACAACCTCAATGCTGCCTACACTCCTGATGACAATTCTGATGCTGCTTGACATCCCCTATGCTGCTTGCATCCCCATGGATGACAACCCTAATGTGGCCCACACTCCCTGATATCCCTGATGCTACCCATACCCCCAGATTACAGTCTTCATGCTGCCCGCTACCCCCTTCACAATCCGGTCCTCTATCCCTGACACAAATCTACCCCCCCCCCCAACCTAAAGACCATGGCCCTCCAGAGCCCAAACCTCCAACCACCTCATGACTCCCTCCCCTCTGCTTCCGGGATCTACCTGGAGGTTTTCATTGGTAGTTCAGGGGTGCCCTGCAGCAGCGATTACCCTCTGCTACTGCCTGGCTTGGTGCCATCATCCAACAATAAGGTGCCTCTGTCTCCTACTGACAATTTTGCAGAGGGGATAGGCTTGGGTTCTAGAGGGCCATGGTCTTTATTTCAGGGGGAGGTACACTTGTGTCGGGGCCTGGGAACTCTGTCAGGGGGGAGAACATTGTGATGGGGGTAGACGGCAGCATTGGGGTTGTCATGGAAGAGTGTGGGCAGCATCAAATGCAGGCAGGATTGTGGTTTGTCTTCAGGAGGTGAGGAGGGTGCAAGAGGGGAATCTGACTTGCTGGGAGAGATCACAGATGGGGGGACCAGACCTCGGAAGAGGGGGTCAGAAGGTGGTGTACCGGTACACTTCAAAGATTTTGCTACCTGACTGCTGGTAGCACAGCTGCACATACTGCCTCCTGCCTGCCTGCACTACTGTCTACCATGCAGGGAAGGGCAAGGGTAATGAGATTTGATAAACCACCTTTCTGTGATACAGTCACAATGGTTTAAATTTATTATATGCAGGTACTTTCTCTGTCCCTAGTGTGCTCACAGCCCAAACCCCGCATTGGCTGCTTGTCACAAAACACCTAGCCACCCGTCTGGGGTTATCCTGTGGCCACTTAGCGGGTCTATCCCCAGCACAGAGGTCCACCTACTCCTGCCGCTCGTGCTCTACAGTAGAACCCTCCTCCAACCATCTGGGTCACAACTGCTCAAATTATCCCCAGTGATTTCTAGGTTACTGGAGGCCACACTCCCAGTGGTCCCACAGTTCCCAGAAAGCACTCAAAGACCCAACACACAACCACCAGGATTCTTTATCAGTCCAGACAAGCAGGGCGAACAAACAGTTGTGTTTATTCTCATAAAAATACTGAACAATGGACAGAAAAAGTACAATCAGCAAACAGTAACAAGTAACTGAAAAATGTATCAATTATAAAACTAACTAAACTTTTTAAAAGTTTAGCAGCTATATGTCCTGACCTGGAGCGATCAGGCCATATAGCTGCTCACCAGTTATCAAATATAAATGTTTTGCAGGGTTTCAGTAAATAGCTTTCTCTCTCTCTTCTCCTGGGCTGAAACTGGGAAAAAACAGTACAGTCAAATGAAAAAAGCTCTTGGGCCAATCAGAGCCCAGGTAACAAGTTTTCAAAGAAAGCTGGTTACATCACTATAGGAATTTCCTTTTCTGTGTGCTAACTAAAAAGAAAGGCCAGTTCTTTGTAACAGCTTAAAACATAACATGCATCACCTGCTGGCCAAATAGGAGAAAGACTTCAAGACATAATTAATGCAGGAAAATATCCAATACATTTTACAGGCTTAAAACACAATGTTTTTTCATACCGCTCAACACATTTTAGTAAAAGAGCTCCTTAGATTGTAAGCCCTCCAGGGACAGTGAAATGTGTACCTGAATATAACCTACCTTGAGCTACTACTGAAAAAGTTGTGAACAAAATCCAAACAAATAAATAAAAATAAATATATGATAAACTGACCTGTTTGAAAATTATTCTCTCTCAATTCTGCTAAGAGCATACATGGGATTCCAAAGCACGTCCAGTATTCATTTAGCTGGATTAGGAGACGGTGTTCCCAATGGGATCAGATATATTTGGGCAGGTTCAGAAAACAATGCACATGATGTAAAGTTTAGAATCTATATACGTTATTTCCCAGCAAAATTCTACCTGCAAACAAAAGTCATTAGTGGAACCAAGAAACCTGCACCAAAAACAAAGGAGTCCAGGATGGTATGTCTAAGAGTTTATTTGCTAAAACATACCTGAAGTGGTCATGTTTCAACTAACTAGTTGGCCTTAAATTTACACATAATTGCTGGTAAATACCAATAACTGGCGCTAACAAGCACTAATTTGATGTTGCACACATAACACTTAATGCCCAGTTTTTTGGCACCTACCCCCTGATATCCAAAAGCATTTAACCAGCCAGGATAGGCACCTAGCCGAGTGCAGGAGTGGCCTAGTGGTTAGGGTGGTGGACTTTGGTCCTGGGGAACTGAGGAACTGAGTTCAATTCCCACCTCAGGCACAGGCAGCTTCTTGTGATTCTGGGCAAGTCACTTAACCCTCCATTGCCCCATGTAAGCCGCATTGAGCCTGCCATGAGTGGGAAAAAGCGGGGTACAAATGTAATAAAAATAAATGCCTTATAACTGTCTATCCGGCAACATTCAGCATCTCCTGTTGAATATGTTTACATAGAGGGACTGTCCCTCTATGTAAATTGTACAGCACTGCGTAACCCTAGTAGCGCTTTAGAAATGTTAAGTAGTAGTAGTATTTGGCCGCATGAATATGTGGGATATCTTTGGACAGTTAGAAGATACCCGGTTAAGACTGAATATCAACACAGCTGGTTATCTTTTAACTGGCCCAAAATAAACTGGATATTCAATGCCGGTCACCGGAAATGGCCTGGCATTGAATATCCGGGTTTAGCAGTGACCACAGGAGTTAGCCTGGCTAATTCCTGTAGTCTGAATATCGGCCCCATAACTTTTAGCAACCTATATTTAATTTACCCTGTAGTGCCTGTAAGTGGTTTCCTTTCCCATCTCTCCCTGTCCCCAAGAAGCCTATGGATATCCTAAAAGGAGAACGACTGAACGTGATGCAAGGTCAAAGCCTATTGGAGACTGTGTCCTCTATTCTCTAAATCAGAGAGTTGTCGTGGGAGGGGGGCACAGATGGGACTAAACCTATGCTAAACGGTCTTGAATACTTTTTTGGTGTGTATAGGACACAGAAGAAATGGCGATGGAAAATATCTGCAACAAGTACATAAGTACATAAGTATTGCCATACTGGGACAGACCAAAGGTCCATCGAGCCCAGCATCCTGTTTCCAACAGTGGCCAATCCAGGTCACAAATACCCGGCAAGATCCCAAAAATGTACAAAACATTTTATACTGCTTATCCCAGAAATAGTGGATTTTCCCCAAGTCCATTTAATAACGGTCTATGGACTTTTCCTTTAGGAAACTGTCCAAACCTTTTTCAAACTCTGCTAAGCTAACCGCCTTTACCACATTCTCTGGCAACGAATTCCAGAGTTTAATTACACATTGAGTAAAGAAACATTTTCTCTGATTCGTTTTAAATTTACTACATTGTAGCTTCATCGCATGCCCCCTAGTCCTAGTATTTTTGGAAAGCGTGAACAGACGCTTCACATCTACCTGTTCAACTCCACTCATTATTTTATAGACCTATATCATATCTCCCCTCAGCTGCCTTTTTTCCAAGCTGAAGAGCCCTAGCCGCTTTAGCCTTTCCTCATAGGGAAGTCGTCCCATCCCCTTTATCATTTTCGTCGCCCTTCTCTGCACCTTTTCTAATTCCACTATATCTTTTTTGAGATGTGGTGACCAGAATTGAACACAATATTCGAGGTGCGGTCGCACCATGGAGCGATACAAAGGCATTATAACATCCTTATTTTTGTTTTCCATTCTTTTCCTAATAATACCTAACATTCTATTTGCTTTCTTAGCCGCAGCAGCGCACTGAGCAGAAGGTTTCAACGTATCATCAACGACGACACCTAGGTCCCTTTCTCGGTTGGTGACTCCTAACGTGGAACCTTGCATGATGTAGCTATAATTCGGGTTCCTCTTTCCCACATGCATCACTTTGCACTTGCTCACATTAAACGTCATCTGCTATTTAGACGCCCAGTCTCCCAGTCTCATAAGGTCCTCTTGTAATTTTTCACAATCCTCCCATGACTTAACGACTTTGAGTAACTATCAGGCTTATTTTCGAAAGTGATCGCCAGCCATCTTCCGACATAAATCAGGATATGGCCAGCGATCTCTCAAAAGCAGCGAAATCTGTATAATCGAAAGCGGCTTTTTGGACACCATCACCGCTTTCCCGTCGCTGCGCTGGCGAAAGGTCAAGGGGGTGTGTCGGTGGCATAGCGAAGGTGGGACATGGACAGGCATGGGCGTGGCTACCAGATGGCCGGCTTTCGCGGATAATGGAAAAAAAAGTGGCGTTATTCAGTATTTCGCCGGGTTTACTTGGTCCTTTTATTTTCATGACCAAGCCTCAAAAAGGTGCCCCAACTGACCAGATGACCACCGGAGGGAATGGGGGATGACCTCCCCATAGTCCTCCAGTGGTCACCAACCCCCTCCCACAATAAAAAAATAAAAATAAAAACCTTTTTTTACCAGCCTGTATGCCAGCCTCAAATGTCATACCCAGCTCCCTGAAAGCAGAATTCAAGTCCCTGGAGCAGTTTTTAATGGGTGCAGTGCACTTCAAGCAGGCAGACCCAGGGCCATCCCCCCCCCCCCCCCACCTGTTACACTTGTAGTGCTAAGTGTTGAGCCCTCCAACCCCCCCCCCAAACCCACTGTACCCCTTGGTAATAGTGTAGAGTTGTGGGGAGTGGGTTTGGGGGGGATTTGGGGGGCTCAGCACCCAAGGTAAGGGAGCTATGCACCTGGGAGCTATTTGTGTATTTTTTAAACACTTTTAGAAGTGTCCCCTAGGGTGCCCGGTTGGTGTCCTGGCATGTCAGGGGGACCAGTGCACTACAAATGCTGGCTCCTCCCATGACCAAATGCCTTGGATTTCGCCGGGTTTCAGATGGCCGCCATTAGTTTCCATTATCACTGAAAACAAAACTGGCCATCTCAAACCCAGCGAACTCTGGCATTTGGCCGGGCTAAACCGTATTGAAAAAAAAAGATGGCCGGCCATTTTTTTCAATAATATGGTTCCGGCCAGCTGTTGCGCTGCCGCCAAAATAGATCGCCGATTATGCCCCTCCATGTGTCATCAGCAAATTTAATTACCTCACCAGTTACTCCCATCTCTAGGTCATTTATAAATATGTTAAAAAGCAGCGGTCCCAGCACAGAGCCCTGGGGAACTCCACTAACTACCCTTCTCCATTGAGAATACTGACCATTTAACCCTACTCTCTGTTTTCTATCTTTTAATCAGTTTTTAATCCACAATAGAACACTACCTCCTATCCCATGACTCTCCAATTTCCTCTGGAGTCTTTCATGCGGTACTTTATCAAACGCCTTCTGAAATCCAGATACACAATATCAACCGGCTCCCCTTTATCCACATGTTTGTTCACCCCTTCAAAGAAATGTAGTAGATTGGTGAGGCAAGATTTCCCTTCACTAAATCCATGTCGACTTTCTCATTAATCCATGATTTTGAATATGCTCTGTAATTTTGTTCTTAATAATAGTCTCTACCATTTTGCCCGGCACCGACGTCAGACTCACCGGTCTATAATTTTCCGGACCTCCTCTGGAACCTTTTAAAAAAAATCGGCGTTACATTGGCCACTCTCCAATCTTCCGGTACCACAAGTTGGATCTTTACTTATTTGAGCACCTCAGGAATATTGCAGAATTCAGGCAAACAGGTAAGTAAACAGAGTGGAGGTGACACCAAAGATGATGCAAAACAAAACGCCCAACAGACTCAAAGAGTTCACATCAGAAGTTTTATTCAAAGTATAATGGACTCGACACGAATCGTGTTTCTGCCACAGAGGCCTCCTTCAAGAGGACCTGTGAATTGTAATCATATGGCTACTCAGCGCTCCACAGGTATTGAAGGCAAATTACCTAGTCTATGTGTATCAGTTGCAGGAACGCCTACAAACAAAGCCACACCTGTTATGAGCAGGTGGGGTGCAAGTGAACATAGTGCCCCACAGAAACCAATGGGCCATCAGAAGTGAGCAGTGCCAAAGCATATTTGATTAAGAATATAAAAAATGCCTTGTTAGGTCAAATCAAAGGTCCATTTGTGGCTGCTGAAGGTCTCTTGGTTGCTCAGCTAGATCCCTTTGACAACAGTTCTCAAAGCACTTCTCTTCATCATCAGTTCTTTTGACACTGGGTCACTAGAGGCTCCATGGCTTAAAAAGCAGGCTGAGTCTGTGAAGGTTTCCTAACACCTAGGACTTACAACAGTCCAGCTTCTCTCAGAAAAAAATTAATGTGCAATGTTCTCTGAGAACTGACCAGCTCGTCACAGTTTATAGTTCAGTCCCTTCACCTATAGAGAGCAGTTTAGAAGCATCAGATCTGTTTTAGCTGGGTATGACTTCAGGAGGGCTGGTTTTAGGGTGTGGGGCAGTTGCCTACAGTCTGTTTGGCAAAGTTGAGAGATGTCACTGAAGGAAAACTTCAGGGTACCTAACACTACTGAGATCAACTTCCTTAGCTTCTGTGCTGGACCCCAATGCGTCTAACATCGGCCCTGCATGTGAGCGAAGCTGTGACGTCCAAGAAACCACAGGGAGCTCAGCAGAACTTGAAAACATAAACATTTGCAAGCCTGTGAAACGGAAAAGCTAGGGAGCAGATGTAGTCTGCTCCATGGCCTCAGCACTGACACATATCACTTCTATCCATACGTTACGACTGTAAATTATGGAAAAAAACATTTTCAGCACCACATCCTGTTTCAAAATCTCATAGGATGTGACTTTTTTCCAATTAAAAACAAGCAGGGAGAGAGGAAAGGAAGGATGGAGAACCCTTTCCCTTGCTGTATTTCAAGAATATACACAGCAAAGTGGCATCACCTAACATGTGGCTAAAGATGGCCAGAAATATATGCTGACCCAATGGCAGCTGTTGTGCAAATTCCTAGACCCAGATTCTGCTCCCTAGGCCTCAGCCATTACTCACAGGTAACACAGTGACCCGAATGCCCAGGCTGAGGATCCATGTTAACTGGCAACAGGAGGGAGCGGTAGTATCTCTTCCCCTGGACTAGGGATGTCACAGCAATGGTTGGACCAAACAGGGCAGGAGAAATGAAAGTACCAGGGGAAGCCCATGGCATCTCCCCATCCACAGGTAGCTGCAAATACAAAGGCTCATGATTTAGAAACCCAAAAGGAAACTGCCAGGCAGAAAACAAAACAAAAAGGACTGCAAATATATATGACAGTCTTAATTCCAGTGAATGAGTTAGATCTGCTGAGAGCTAGCAGGTGGGCCCAATTCAAAAGGAAGCAGTATGTCCAGTCCCGTATTCCACCATTTTCCTTCTCTGCTACCACCGCATTGCAAGAATTTTAATTTCATTTTCTCTTCAGTAATAAATAAATAAATCAAATGCAAGATACTACAAAGTTTATATATGCTTCAAGGTGTCCCCAATAACCCAGAGCCATCTGATTTGAGGTAACTCTACCACATTGGACAGAAACCCCAAGATCTGATGCCCGATACTCGACAAAGCCAAATGGTCTGTCCTAAACATGTTGTTATAGGTGACACCAATTGGGTGCTATGTAAACCAATCAAATGTCTCCACTTACAATGCCACTCTCTCCTCTGCTCTAGACACCCTTGCACCATCTGCCTCCCGCCCCACAAGGCGTACTAATCCCCAGCCCTGGCTGACCCTTGGCACCCGATACCTTCGCTCCTGCACCCGATCGGCTGAACGCCTATGGAGGAAATCTCGCACCCATACTGATTTCATTCACTACAAATTCATGCTATCCTCCTTCCAGTCCTCCCTATTCCTCGCCAAACAGGAATATTACACCCAATTGACCAATTCCCTCAGCTCTAACCCTCGTCGTCTCTTCGCCACCCTCAATTCCCTCCTCAAAGTGCCCTCCGCTCCCACCCCTCCTCACTCTCTCCTCAATCACTGGCTGACTACTTCCGTGACAAGGTCCAGAAGATCAACCTTGAATTCACCACCAAACCTTCCCCTCTTCTTCATCCCATAACCCACTCCCTCAACCAACCAACCCAGGCCTCCTTCTCCTCTTTTCCTGATATCACCGAAGAGGAAACCGCCCATCTCCTCTCCTCCTCGAAATGCACCACCTGTTCCTCAGACCCCATCCCCACCAACTTACTTAACACCATCTCTCCTACTATCACCCCCCCTATCTGTCATATCCTCAACCTCTCTCTTTCCACTGCAACTGTCCCGGACACCTTCAAGCATGCCGTAGTCACACCCCTCCTCAAGAAACCATCACTTGACCCTACCTGTCCCTCCAACTACCGCCCCATTTCCCACTTACCTTTCCTCTCCAAGATACTTGAACGCGCCGTTCACAGCCGTCGCCTCGATTTTCTCTCCTCTCATGCCATCCTCGATCCGCTTCAATCCGGCTTTCGCCCCCTGCACTCGACAGAAACGGCACTATCTAAAGTCTGCAATGACCCTACTCCTCGCCAAATCCAAAGGTCACTACTCCATCCTCATCCTCCTCGACCTATCCGCCGCATTTGACACTGTCAATCATAACTTACTTCTTGACACTCTGTCCTCCTTTGGATTCCAGGGCTCTGTCCTCTCCTGGTTCTCCTCTTATCTCTCCCATCGTACCTTCAGAGTACACTCTCATGGTTTGTCCTCCACCCCATCCCGCTCTCTGTCGGAGTCCCCCAGGGATCTGTCCTTGGACCCCTCCTTTTTTCCAATCTACACCTCTTCCCTGGGCTCCCTGATCTCATCTCATGGCTTCCACTACCATCTTTATGCTGACGACACCCAGCTTTATCTCTCCACACCAGACATCACTGCGGAAACCCAGGCCAAAGTATCGGCCTGCTTATCCGACATTGCTGCATGGATGTCCAATCGCCACCTGAAACTGAACATGGCCAAGACCGAACTTCTTGTCTTCCCACCCAAACCCACTTCTCCTCTCCCTCCACTCTCTATCTCAGTTGATAACACCCTCATCGTCCCCGTCTCATCTGCCCACAACCTTGGTGTCATCTTCGACTCCTCCCTCTCCTTCTCTGCACATATCCAGCAGATAGCAAAGACCTGTCGCTTCTTCCTCTATAACATTAGCAAAATTCGCCCTTTCCTCTCTGAGCACACCACCCAACTCTCATCCACTCTATCATTACCTCTCCCTTGACTACTGCAACCTACTCCTCACTGGCCTCCCACTTAGCCATCTATCCCCCCTTCAGTCCATTCAGAACTCGGCTGCACGTCTTATCTTCCGCCTGGACCCGATATACTCATATCACCCCTCTCCTCAAGTCACTTCACTGGCTTCCGATCATGTACCGCATACAGTTCAAGCTTCTCTACTAACCTACAAATGCACTCGATCTGCAGCCCCTCCTTATCTCTCTACCCTCATCTCCCCTTACGTTCCTACCCGTAACCTCCGCTCTCAAGACAAAATCCCTCCTTTCAGTACCCTTCTCCACCACCGCCAACTCCAGGCTTTGACCTTTCTGCCTCGCCTCACTTCAATGCGTGGAACAAACTCCCTGAGCCCATACGCCAAGCCCCCTCCCTGCCCATCTTCAAATCACTGCTCAAAGCCCCTTCTTCAATGTCGTCTTCGGCACCTAACCACCACACCTCTACTCAGAAACCTAGACTGCACCAACTTGACATTTTGTCCTTTAGATTGTAAGCTCCTCTGAGCAGGGACCGTCCTTCTTTGTTAAATTGTACAGCGCTGCGTAACCCTAGTAGCGCTCTAGAAATGTTAAGTAGTAGTAGTAGTAGTAAATGCCCTGATATCTTCACCCTCTTGCACACATGACACCTTCTCACAAAATGGCAATCTCAGGGGCTGATGGGAACTTTACAGAGAGCTACTGCAAAAAATCTCTTCAGTTGTAACTTACGCCCCCCAATTGACTAATCTAAATTTGTAGGTAAGGAAAATTAATTCTTACCTGATAATTTTCTTTCCATTAGTCCCAACAGATCAATACAGAGACTTGTGGGTTGTGTCCCTCTTCCAGCAGGTGGGGATACAGAGAACGTCCAAGGTTTGCTATATGTGGACCTGTGCAGCCAAGTAAACCTCAGTATGAATGATACCAAAACAGTGGAATGGAAATAATAGAAAACTCTCCTGACATTGTCAGACCAAATGCCCACATACTTCCACCACTTCCAAATTTATTTGTTTTTATTATTTAATCAAACGAAGGTACATTCAGAACAACAAAACCCGAAAAAACTAATCAACCAAACAAAATCGCAGACAGTAAATCCAGGGGGGGGCCTCTGGACCTGATCTGTTGGGACTAATGGAAAGAAAATTATCAGGTAAGAATTAATTTTTCCTTCCATAGCGTCCCACAGATCAATCCATAGACTTGTGGGATGTACCCAAGCAGTCCTCAAGTAGGGCAGGACACCCCCAACCCAGCAGAAATCACCGACGAGCCAAATGCCGAGCTGCCATATCCACCCGATAATGACGAGTGAACGTATGGACCGAAGCCCATGTAGCAGCTCTGCAGATATCTTCCAGAGAAACCACACGGGACTCTGCATAGGAGGAAGCCTGAGCTCATGTAGAATAAGCACAAATTTGCACAGGGGCTTGCTTGCCCAATGCCACGTAGGCCGAAGTGATGGCCTCCCGCAACCAACAGGGCTATGGTGGCCTTGGAAGCCACATGACCCTTCTTCTTACTGCCTCCAAAAAGGACAAAGAGATGGTCAGAAAGACGAAATTCATTCGTCACCTCCAAATACCTGAGAAGAGCCCGTCTCACGTTGAGGCAGGGAAGAGCCCGGAATTGCTCAGGGTAATCTTCCCGGCGAAAAGTCAGCAAATGCAGAGACTGCCCCAAATGGAAAAGAGAAACCACGTTGGGCAAAAATGAAGGAACTGTCCTAATCAACACCCCCGCCTCTGTAAAACGCGGGAAGGGGTCTCTGCAAGAAAGAGCCTGCAACTCTGAAATTCTCCGAGCCGAAGTAATAGCTACTAGGAAAATCACCTTCAAGGTAATATCCTTAACCGTAATCCCCGATAAGGGTTCGAAAGGAGGACGCTGAAGCACTTTCAGAACTAGATTAAGGTTCCAGGATGGCAGAACTGGCACATGCGGAGGATGCAACCGATTTACACCCCTCAAAAAATGAACCACATCCGGGTGGGAGGCGATGGACGCCCCCTGAAGCCAGCCTCTAAAGCATACCAGAGCTGCCACCTGCACCTTAAGAGAACTCAATGAGAGTGACTTCTGTACACCCTCCTGAAGAAACGCGAGGATAACAGATACCGAAGCCGCTGACAATCCCGAACTCGCACACCACGAATTGAAGGTACGCCATGTTATGACTCTGCCCCGGTATCATGCTCTCATTCATCTCGCCCCTGGTGGTCAGACCTGGTGGTCGCAATGGACTGTCTGTTGATGGTTTTCCCCAGTTCCAGAAGTCATGCCAGTCCGGTCCGGTCCGGATTTTCTAGCCTGCCAGTTGGTCTCGAGACTTTTGGAACTCAGCTGTTTCGTACCTGGTTGAACTCCCTGGCTGTTGGCCTTTATTAACCACCTGGAAGTGTTTCTAGTTTGCCTTGCAACAGAGGTCCTCAGAGGTGTGTCTTCTGTGGTTGTTTGTTGCTGTGCTTTCCCTGCTACTTTCAGCTTCTGCCTTTGAACCCTTGCCTGGACCTGGACTTTGACTTTGTTGCCGCCTGCCTTTGAACCTTTGCCTGGACCTGGACTTTGACTTTGTTTACCGCCTGCCTTTGAACCTTTGCCTGGACCTGGACTTTGACTTTGTTTGCCGCCTGCCTTGAACCTTTGCCTGGACCTGGACTTTGCTTGCCTTTGAACCTTTGCCTGGACCTGGACTTTGTTTGCCGCCTGCCTTGGAACCCGTGCCTGGAGCTGGACCTTGACTTTGTTTGCCTGTCCCCGGTTCTGCTGGGTTCGTGGACTATCTTCCTGCTCCCTGCTGTGGCTTCTGTTTGGGTGGGTGTTCCTCCTGCCGCTGCCACCCTCGGCAGTAGCCCAAGGGCTCACTATCCGGTGTTTCGTGTGAAGCGTGACACGCCACACCCTAGCATAAGCTATCGAGGGTGATCTTTTCCGAGCCTGAAACATCGTAGCGATAACCGCATCCGGATACCCTTTCCTTCTCAACTTCACCCTTTCAAGGGCCAGGCCGTAACACCAAGGGGGAGGGATCCTCAATCATGACTGGTCCCTGCAGCAAGAGACCGTCCTGCGCCTAGAGCCAGAGAGGACGATCGAACAAGAGCCTGACCATATCTGCATACCAGGGACGTCTGGGCCAATCCGGGGACACCAGGATCACTTGACCGGGATGACTGGCAATGCGAGTCAGTAACCTGCCCACCATAGGCCACGGGGGAAAGGCACAGAGTAGGCCCCTGGGCCAAGGTTGTAGAAGTGCATCGATGCCTTCCGAGCCCAGCTCTCTTCCCCTGCTGAAGAAATGGGGAACCTTTGCATTGAAGGCGGTGGCCAATAAGTCGTTTCGGAAACGGGCCTTTTTTACTAGTGTATAGAATGTTTGTACGTTTGGGAAGCTCGCCAGGTGCCCTTGGCCTGGATTGGCCGCTGTCGTGGACAGGATGCTGGGCTCGATGGACCCTTGATCTTTTCCCAGGGTGGCATACTTATGTACTTATGATACAGCACTCATAGGTTTGTTTGCTTGTTTGGGTAAATGGGGATGACACCTGCGCGGGAGAGAGGGAAAAAGAAGCTAATTTCATTGGCTTCAGCTTTTTGAAGTCATGCCATCTCCTGTATCAGTCTAACCTCCTTGGGAAAGCCAGAGGCTGAGGTGGGAGATGAAAGACCACAAATGCTGGGAGAGCTCTACTGGGTAGAGGCTGTGGGAGGAAGCACGAGCAGTTGGGAGAGGAAGTACAGGTAGCTGAGAGAGCTCTTCTTTTAATAGAACCTTCCCTTCCTTCAGCCCTACAGAAAAGTAAAATGCCTGAATACACCTGAAATGCTAAAGCTCTCATGGGTTTTTAAATATGACAAGACTTTTTGTCCTTATTGAAAATGATGATACAGGAACTGTTTATTTCTCATAAATCAAACACTGCCTACAATATTCAAGGAAAGAGAACCTAAGATTAGATAATATTTAACAGTGTTGTACACATTGGTTCATTCTGTGTGACGACTGATAAATTTAGGTTGGCATTTAGTGGAAATGTTCCAGACCATAAAGCAACAAATGTTACTGTCACAACCCCCCTCCCTCCCCCCAAAAAAGTCAGTACAGTAAAGTACAGCTGAGAAAAGCACTTTCCTTTCAAGTTTGCTTAGTGCTTGTGAAAGATGTGGGCTAATCAAGCCCTGGGAACTGAAGTCCTTATTTATCCACAAAACAGATACAGCACAAGTACAGAAGTACAAGCTTCCCTCACAAATACACACAAGCCAGTACAGCACCTGCAGCAACAGTGCAAGTTTCCTTACACACACACAATCGCCTTATCATAGAACAGGTACAGCACAGGCAGCAGCAATGCAAACTTCCTAACACATTAGAGCCATCTGCTGTGCGCCCTGATCTACCTACAAATACCCACTTCTCCCCCTTACACACATGCATGCCTTCTCTTCACCTCTGACAGTCCTCACACCTCGATCAGGAGCAATATGTATTTGGTCTAATTCCAGGCGGGAAAATGGTCACCACTGGGTCACTCCCAGTACTGCCCATGGGGGAGATTTGGGCATATCAATTTTTGTTTATGATGAATTGGAAGACTATGTGCAGAAACTGTCAAATTACCTCTCTTGTGCAATTTTGTTTTAGAGCATATCCTTAGTTTCAAGCTGACATCACAGTGGGAGAATGCCAAGTGAGCTAACTAGTCACTGCCAGATGTTTGTAACATCAGGTGAGCAACTCAATCTCTATAAGAAGAGCCAGTAACATAGTAGATGACAACAGATAACGACCTGTATGGTCCATCCAGTCTGCCTGAGATAAACTCATTACAAAGGTATAAAAGGTGATTCAAGATCATGCCAACTTTAGGGCATAGACCACATAAGTCTGTCTGGAACTGTCCCTTGTTCTAAAATTTCTTAATTTGTCATCAAAACCCCCTGAAGGGTTCATGCTTTCTAGTACAGGTGAAGGGACTGGTGGAAAACCCATATAAAATGGATTTATAAAAAATTGGCCTGAAGACCCAATATAATTGTTCATAATTGACTAATTAATTAAATTGATTCAGTTTTCCTGTTGAACATTCTTCTAAAAAGTCATGAATTGGGAAAACCAATTTCTCTCTCTCTCTCACTACATATATGTTTGCATTTATGTTTATTATTATTGCTATACTCTGGTGCACAGATTAGGGCAGTTTACATCCAAAATGAAAGAAAAATTAGGAAAGGAACGCCAGTTATGATAGGACAGATCCTGCAACACTCACGTGAAAGTAAAGACAGAACTAAAAATGATCTAATATCTAAACAGGAGGAGTACCCCATTGCTCTTGACAGTCGAAAAACGTGTATTTGACAGCAGTTTTAAATTTCTTATTAGATAATTCCACTCACAAATGTGACAGGAGATGTTTCCAGAGGACTGGAATTAAACAGAAAAAAGTACTGTTCTTAGTAGACTCAAGGTGAGAGTGGGATGGAGCTGGAGGAACAAACGATGTTCACTGAAAGAATCAGGAATATAATGGACAGTCGCCAAATAATGCAAGTTTAAACATAGAAACACGAGGCCAATATTCAGCTGTTGGCGGTGAGCGTTTTGCTTACTACTGACAGTGTTATTCCTGCATATTCAAAGCCAGGTTTCAGCTTGAATATCTGGTTATTTTTAAGCTGGCTAACATATAGCTGCTTAAGTCGGTATTTATCACGTAGGCGGCCATGGGCTACCGCATAAAAATAGGACATTTATGCGGTCCCATTTATGTGCTAACTCTGCCCGCTTAGTGCTGATACCAGTATTTAAGCAGGCAAGTGCGGACTCCACCCTCAGAACACCCACAAGATAGGTGGCGTTGTGTTGGTGCTAACCGCAATATTCAGCGGCTCATAGCCAGTAAAGTGCCACTGAATATTAGCAGCTAGTTCCGATCAAGTGACTTAACCGATCAGTGGCTGGATAAATCGTTTGAATATCAGGCCCATAAAGCTTTATGCGCTAGGGTTTAAATTTAACTCTCAAACAAATTGTCAGCCAGAATAACTGAAGAGTATAGGCTAATATGATCGTATTTTGGGGGCTTGACAAAGGAGTTGAGCAGCTGTATTTTGGAGAGACTGAATTTGTTTCCGCAAAGACAACATTACAAAAGGCAGTCTGAGAAATTAATAGAGCATGGAGCAAGGTATAAAGGGTGAATCATCAAAATAACTATTTAGGGAGCACTGCTGATGAAGAACCAAGAAACCTAACAACATTAGAGACTTGCTGGTCAATATTCAGCCGCAGTGGTCAGAGTGTTTTTAAATGCTGATCGTTGCCATCTAAGTTAGACTCAGATACACAATGCCATTGTCCGGGCACCGGCATTAAATATCTGGGTCTGACTGAACTTCGGCTGGCTGCCCAAAACGTATGTGGTCCTTCCCCCCTGAGATCAACCCCTTCCCTGGTGCTGACCCTTACACCCCTGATGTTTCAGTGGGGGTATCCTGGGCAAGAGTGATCCTACTCACTCCAGCCCCCTAGCAGCTTCATGGGCTGAAATGGCCATTAGGACCATGAAGGCTGACTTCTAACAGTAGTACCACAAGACTACCACTAGAGTTTGTGGCAGCCATTTTAGCCCATGGAACCACTAGGGGCAGGAGTAAGTGGGATCGCTCATGCCCAGGATACCCCCACTGGAGCATCTGGGATGTAAGGTAGAAACCAGGGAGTGTGTGTGTGTGTGGGGGGGGGGGGGGGTCTGGTCTCAGGGGAGGTTTGGGGGGAGATCTGATATAAGAACATAAGCGCTGCTATACTGGGACAGACCAAAGGTCCATAAAGCCCAGCATCCTGTTACCAACAGTGGCCAATCCAGGTTACAAGTACCTGGCAAGATCCCAAAACAGTACAATACATTTTATGCTGCTTATCCTAGAAATAAGCAGTAGATTTTCTCCAAGTCCATCTTAATAATAGCTTATGGACTTTTCTTTAGGAAGTTATCCAAACCTTTTTTAAACCCCGCTTTTACCACCAGAGTTTAATCATACAATGAGTGAAGAAATATTTCTCCAGATTTGTAGCTTCATTGCATGACCCCCTAGTCCTAGTATTTTTGGAAAGAGTAAACAAGCAATTTGTATCAACCCGTGCACTCCACTCATTAGTTTATAGACCCTCAGCCATCTTTTCTCCAGCTGAAGAGCCCTAGTTGCTTTAGCCTTTCCTCATAGGGAAGTCTTCCCATCCCCGTCATCATTTTTGTTGTCCTTCTCTGCACCTTTTCTAATTCCACAATATCTTTTTAAGATGTGGTGACAAGAATTGCACACAGTATTTGAGGTGCGGTTGCACCATGGAGTGATCCAAAGGCATTATAATGTCCTCATTTTTGTTTTCCATTCCTTTCCTAATAATACCTAACATTCTATTTGTTTTCTTAGCTGCTGCCACACACTGAGCAGTGGGTTTCAACATATCATCACGATGACACCTAGAACCCTTTCCTGATCAGTGACTCCTAATGTAGAACTTTGCATCACGTAACTATAGTTTGGGTTCCTCTTTCCACATGCATCACTTTGTGGCGTCAGCAAATTTAATTACCTCACTAGTTACTCCCATCTCTAGATCATTTATAAATATGTTAAAAGCAGCAGTCCCAGCACAGACCCCTAGGGAACCCTACTGTCTACCTCTACCCTTCTCCACTGAGAATACTGACCATTTAACCCTACAATCTGTTTTCTATCTTTTAATCAGTTTTTAATCCACAACAGAACACTACCTCCTATCTCATGATCCTCTGGAGCCTTTCATGAGGTACTTTGTCAATGCCTTTTGAAAATCCAGATACACAACATCAACCAACTCACTGGGAAGGGTTCAGGGGAAGAGGAAGACCATATTTGGGGGGGGGGGGGGAGGGGTGGCAGGAGGGAGGAGAACACATCGAACAACTTTGGCTGCTACCTAAAAGCTATGTGGGTGCCAGCCGATATTCAGTAGCACTGCCAGCACCCGCATAGCTAAGTGACCAAAGTTAGGACTGCTATCATGTGGTCCTATTGGTCACTTAGTTCTACACAGGCACTGGCGCTGAATATTGCCGGCAACTGCTTAGCTGCCAGCACCTCCTGACTTCACCCTCAGAATGCCTCGTTCCTGCTTGATATCAGCAGCAGCTGCCCAGCTAAATATCACTGAATATTGGCAGCCAGCTTGCAGAGGCAATTTAAGTGGGCAGGAGCCTCTCCTGCCTACTTCGCTTTGTATAGTGACCTGTTGGAATTTACACCGAAAGCTCATAGTAACTGTAATCCACAGAATCTACGTTTTAATGGGACATCAAACAGAATAGGAACTATGGAGGGGTGAATAGTGCTACCCACATCCAGCAGGCAGTTGTTTTCTCCTGATTAAGAACTAGTTTATAGTTCTGCAACCACTGGCTACTGAGTTTATGCAGTGTTGCAGAGGTATGAGATCAGGCTTAGTAAGGGAGGTACAGAATACCCACAAAATATCATCTGCACAGAGGTAAGCTCTGACTCCAGAGTCTTGAATAATAGTGGCCATAGGTCTGAGAAAGTTATTGAAAGCAGGGAAGATAGAATAGAACTCTGGGACACTCTGCAGGGCAGTGTCAGGGGAGAAGATGATGCGGAAGATATTGCTACTGAGAAAGAACAGTTCTGCAGAAAAGAAGTAAGCCATACATTTACCAAACCTGTAATTCCTATCTCGGTCGGTAGGGCTAAAAAAAGAGAATGGTCTACAAGGTCAAACGCAACAGATAAATCCAGTGGAATGACCAGAGCCACTCAACCATAATCTAACATGCTGTGGATTTCACTCAAAAGTGCTGTTATGATAGTTTATGTGCTGTGGCCCTTTCTAAACCCTGTCTAAGCATTGAAAACTGTTCTATATACATAGTTAGTTGGGCAAAGGCTATTTGATCTGCCAGTTTAGACAGAAAGCCTAGATGAGATATTGGATGATAATTAGCAGGTGTAGCCGAATCTAAGGAAGCCTTCTTCATAATAGGCTGAACACTAGATGTTTTACAGTTAGAAGGGACACAATAAGCGAGGAGGCTCCGACTGATAAGAGTCAAAGGAAGCAAATGAAGAGTCAGGCAATTTAGACAAAGAGAACAGAGTAGGATCTAGGGAGCATGTGATCATTCTCATGAAGCTAGAGTGGTAGAGAAAGATGTCAAAGAAATAAGACCCATGGTTGAGAGGTCAATGAGGAAGAACCAGTCTGAGAAACCACATCCATGAAAGAAAAGGAATGACTGGAGAAGGAACAGATTGGAGAGAACAGAAAAGCCTGTAAAGAAGAGGTAAATCTTGTTGAAGACTAAGTTGAACATAATAAATCTTTGAACAAAATAATGAGCCAGAACGTTGAGTGCAGTAGCCTAATGATTAGTGCAGTTCTCACTGCAGCTCCTTGTAACTCTGGCAAATCACTTAACCCTCCATTGCTCCAGGTGCAAAATAAGTACCTCTATATAACATACAAACTGTTTAATTATAACCACAGAAAGGCAATATATCAAATCCCTATTCCCTTCCAGCACTGGTATAACTGGATGAGGACTGGGAGTCTCACAATGAATCAAGATAGAAAGTATGGAGACAAGTTTCTTGAAAGATTAGGTAAAACATTAACTAAATTAGTAAACTTTCTCTTTATTAGAGGTGCATTTTTATTCATATACAGATTATATGTTACCTCTGGTTCCAGTTAGTGAGAATTGGTCTGATACTACCTCTAAGTTAGTTAAAATCATAGTTCAATTCATGGCTATAAGTTAAATGATGATAAAGCCAAATTATTGTGGTTAGCTAAGAAGGGTGATCATACTTCTGATCCCCTCTTAGTGTCTAAAGATCTTCTGTTGAAATTTGATTTGACTTCTTGGAATTATACTTGATTCCTCACTTACAAAAGAACCACAAGTAAATCACTTAACTCAAATAATTTTTTAAAATGACGTCAGCTTCTCCACATTAGACAATATTCCTATAGCTCACATTTTGCCACTCTGGTTTGAGCATGTGTTCGGAGTCATCTTGATTATTGCAACATTCTATTTCTGTTAAATTAAGGTCTAGATTGCAATTATTGCAGAGCACAGCAGCTAAATTTGTTTTGGGACTTAAGAGACATGATAGTTCAATTGCTGCTCTGACGTCTTTGTACTGGCTTCCTATTCATTGTAGAGCTCTAGCTTGTTTTGTTTTTAAAATGGTTGATGGTTCGGCTCCAGGCTACCTTTTTAAATTTGATCTCATTTCCCAATGTTCATGGCTCTTCTAATTCTAGAAACCCTTTGCGTTTGCTAATGCCATATCTTTTAGGAGTTAAATATAAGAACATTTTAGAGATGTCTTTTTGCTATCTAGCTCCTCAGTTTTGGCTTACTCTTCCTATGAAAAGCATAGGACCAGGGTGGCTACTGTCCTGTGCAATATCCAAATTTGTTCTAGTCTGTTGTTTCAATAACCGGGGCCTCCTATGGTACCATGGCTGTTTACAGTTTGATACAGACGTTCAATATTTGAAAGGTATTAATCCGCAAATGAACCTTTTCTGGAGACGGGAAGGCAATAGAACTAGAGGACATGAATTGAGGTTGAAGGGGGGCAGACTCAGGAGTAATGTCAGGAAGTATTTTTTCACAGAGAGGGTGGTGGATACGTGGAATGCCCTCCTGCGGGAGGTGGTGAAGATGAAAATGGTAATGGAATCAAACACACGGGGGATAAACACAAAGGAATCCTGTTTAGAAGGAATGGTTCCACGGAAGCGGAGATTGGGTGGCAACACCGGTAATTGGGAAGCAAAACCCGTGGGCAGACTTCTACAGTCTACGCCATGATTGTGACTGAATAGATATGGATGGGCTTGAGTGTAAATTTTAAGGGGCTTCAACGTAAGCTTCAGAACTTTTAGTACAAGAACAGTGCTGGGTAGACTTCTACGGTCTATGTCCTGAGAATGGCAAGGACAAATCAAACTCGGGTATACATATAAAGTATCACATACCATGTAAAATGAGTTTATCTTGTTGGGCAGACTGGATGGACTGTACAGGTCTTCATCTGCTGTCATTTACTATGTTACTATATGTTACAAGAAGCAGAGGTGGAAGAAAAACTCTACAGCACAACAGTGCTTAAATAATTATAATTGCATCTCAGCATAAGGTTTGCTCATCCAAGGAGATGGAAGCAAAATCATCTATATCGCTCCTCTACCCCTAAGGTCCACCATATCCCTTTCCCCTTAAGATCCAGCATCTCCCTGTCCCTCTCTCTCCCCATCCTCCTTTTGGTCCTGCAGCCCCATCTCTTCTCCTCTCCCTTTATGATTCAGCAGCTTCCTGTCCCCTCTCTCCCCCTAGAAAAGTCCAGCTTTGATGTTCATGTGTCAGAAATAGTGCACCCTCTTCATGAATAGTGCGTACTTTTCCGATACTGCCCCGAAAACTGGGAAAAAAAAAGAAAATTCCTGTAAACACCACAGGAACCTACACCAAACACCTTCCTACCCCTAGCACTTGACAGCTACACCAGGCTGTTCTTTTGTTCCAAAGAGGCAGTACATGAATATAAAATTAACACAATGGAACATTATCCACTGGACTCTGTATGGATTGCCCATAGCTGGACGTGAAATTCTGGGCACAGATCGCAGAACCTTGCATAAACTAATTGGTTAATTAGATGACAACAATCAATTATTGGCATTAATTGGTAGTCATTAGTAGTTATGAGCAGACCTGCCCTATGTCCCTATTCTATAACCTGTGCATTTAACATCTCGTGCGCGACTCCAAAGTATGAATGGCCAGGGAAGGGGCCTGGGCAGTTCAGGGGCCATCCTAGGATTTAGGTGCAGAGTTATAGAATAATTTCATTTTCGTGCCTATCTGCTTGTCATGAAATGCCTAGAGCCCACCTGGGGGCTAGGCCTGAGGCCACCTAAAGAGTTTGCCCAGCACTGCTCAGGTACGCTACCACCTGTACACGTGTGCTACACTGGCATACCCTTCCTCCTGCATGCTGGGTCCCACTTGCCTCTGGGTGAGTCTCCCACCCGAAAGTTATTTCTAAGGCCTCTGGGGCCACAATTCTAGGGGTCCCACAGTTTACAGAAAGCACCCACAGACCAAAACACAAATCACCAGGATTCTTAGTCAGACCAGGAGAGCACGTAAATCAAACAGGTATCAATATTAAAACTAACCAAACATTTGTTTACTACCTGAATAGTACCTGGGGAGTTCAGGAAATATAGCTGCACACAGGTTATAATATAACTGCTCACAGGGCCTCAGTGAAGAGATCTTTCTCTCTCCTCTCCCTATCTATGAGTCTACAGATTACCTCACAGCTTAGGTGAGAAAAAAACCTGTCAGTTCTGTAACAGCTTTACAGACAGTCACCATCTACAGGCCAAACAAGGGAAATGCACTAGAGAACAAATATGTCATACTTTCACATAAGAAGTTACAGACATAAATCCCGTTTCATCACACTGCCATTAGTTGGGCATGAGTGTTTAAACCAGCCGTTAGTAGGTATAAATGCTTGAGCATAAAAGGGGCCCTTTTATTAAGCTGCGGTAAAAGGGAGCCTGTCAGCATCAGCGCATATTTTTGACGCACACTGAGGCCCCCTTCTATCACAGTGGGTAAAAAGCTGTCTTTTTATGTTCAAAGGAAATGGCTGTGCAGTATGAGAAACACTTACCACACGGTCATTTTGGAGGGGACTCTTTCCGCCACCCATTGAGATGTTGTTAGGGGCTCAAATGCCTGGCCGGCTTGCGCTGCCCGATTACCACCAGGTAAGCCCTGGTACTACAAAAATAGAAGATATTTTTGTAGCGTTGGAAATGGCACACGCTAGGGGTGGGAACTACCGCTGGTCTCCTGTGGTAGCCCGGCGGTAGTTCCGGATTGCGTGCAACAAGCCCATTGCCATGTGCCAACCTTTTAGTAAAGAAGCTCCAAAGTTAGGTGTGAAAATGCGCGCTAAGCTAGTATTTTAAAAAGCTGTTCCAAGAGAAGTGACCATTACAGAATACTAGCTTAGCACGGATCATCTCAGTGCCTAACTTGGTGAACCTATACAGATTTCTCCCCATATGTATTTATATACAGTATATAAAAACACCATCACTCCCTCTCACCTTCAAAGTGTATGCCAGTAGTTATAGGAAAAAAGAGTGAATAAGAGAAGGACGGAATTAGAAGAAGAGCAGTAAGATTAAGGTCCATCAGCTGCATCAGCTGTAGATGGTCCCAAAAGACTTTTATAGCACTACTAGATATAAGAAGTTCTGAAGCTAAACATTTTCCATAAACACTACTTCAACTCCCCCCCCCACCCCTTTTACAAAGACATGCTAGCAACTGTCAGTGCGGTAATGCCGACGCAGCCCATTCAATTTGAATGAGCTGTGTCGGCACTGATCTGCGGCAGCTAGCGTGGCTTTCTAAAAGGGGGCCTTAGTGCAGATGGATATCATCTCCCGGGGTGAAAGGGAGTGACAGGAAAGCAGCATTCGGCTAAGAGGCAGGGAGTTACCAACTGGCAATGATATATCACTGTAACCTTTAAGCTGGTTACAGCTCTGACAAGGAAGTTTTGCTGCAAAAACTGACTGGCAAGCCAAAGTCTGGAAAATATATAACTTCAGACACAAGTCACATGCAAACCTTGCCTCTGAGAACTTCTGCCCAGGTGGGAAGGGTTAGGACAGCTGTTGTAGTTAGTGATTCAATTGTTAGGCATTTAGATAGCTGGGTGGCTGGTGGACTTGCCTGCCTGGTGCGAAGGTGGCGGACCTCACACATCACCTAGACAGGACCTTAGATAGTGCTGGGGAGGAGCCAGCTGTCTTGGTACATTTGGGTAACCAATGACATAGGAAAATGTGGGAAGGAGGTTCTGGAAGCCAAATTTAGGCTATCAGGTAAAAAGCTGAAGTCCAGATCCTCCAGGGCAGCATTTTCAGAGATGCTCCCCATTCCACGTGCAGGACACAAAAGACAGGCAGAGCTCCGAAGTCTCAATGCGTGGTTGAGATGATGGTGCAGGGATGAGGGATTCAGATTTGTTAGGAACTGGGCCACACTCTGGGAAAGGGGGAGACTGTTCCGAAAGGATGAGCTCCACCTTAATCGGGATTGAACCAGACTGCTGGCACTAGCTTTTAAAAAGGAGATAGAATAGCTTTTAAACTAGAATTGGGGGGGGGGGGGGGATTTAGGGAATCCCAGTAGAGAGGTTTCAACAATGCTGAAAGTAAGCCAGGTGTGCTTAATGAGAGAGAAGGATAAAGGATGCACGTTGTCCCCTTCAACTTCTAAGCAGCTTGTAGATCAAAAGAAAAAACACAATCTGAAGTGCCTGTATACAAATGCTAGAAGCCTAAAAAATAAGATGGGAGAGTTAGAGAATATAGCACTAAATGATGAAGTAGATATAATAGGCATCTCAGAAACTTGGTGGAAAGAGGACAATCATTGGGACACTGTGTTATCAGGGTACAAATTGTATCGCAAGATAGAGGATCAAATTGGAGGAGGGGTTGTGCTATATGTTAAAGAGGGAATTGAGTCAAATAAAATAAACAATCCACATGAAACAGATAGCAGCGTGCAATCATTATGGATAGAAATTCCATGTGTGAAGGGAACGAGTATTCTTGTAGGGTTGTACAAACAGACAAATGAAAAAAATGTTTACAGAGATTAGGAAAGCTAGCAAACTGGGCAACGCTATAATAATGGGTGATTTCAATATTGATTGGATAAATGTTACATCAGATACTGCCAGGGAGATAACATTTCTAGAGAACTGACAACAGGGGGAGCCATTTTGGATCTGGTCCTTGGTGGCATGCAGGGCATAGTGCGAGAGGTGGTGGTGTTGGGTTCCCTGGGAAACAGTCATCATAACATAATCAAGTTTGAGCTACTATTTGGGATGAATCTGCAAAGGAAATCTACTGTAATTGTATTTAATTTTTGAAAGGGCAACTATAATAAAATGAGGAAAATGGTTAAAAGAAACTAAAAGGATGGGCTGCTAAGGTTAGGACACTAAATCAGGCATGGACATTATTCAAAAATACCATCTTGGAAGCCCAGTCCAGATGCATTCCACGTATTTGGAAAGGTGGAAAGAAGAGAAAACGACAGCCAGTACGGTTAAAAGGTGAATTAAAAGAGGCTATTACAGCCAAAAGATTGTCCTTCAAAGAATGGAAAAAGGACCCAAATGAAGAAAATAGGAAGCAACATAAGAATGGGCAAGTCAGATGCAAAGCATTAATAAAGAAGGCTAAAAGAGATTATGAAGAGAACTTGCTGCAAAGGCTAAAACTCAATAACAACTTTTTCAGGTACATCAGAAGCAGAAAGCCAGTGAGAGATCTTTAGGACTATTAGATCACAAAGGAGGAAAAGGGCGCTCAGGGAGGACAAGGCCATAGCGGAGAAACTGAATGAATTCTTTGCTTCTGTCTTTACGGAAGAAGATGTACGAGATCTGTCTATACTGGAAACAGTTTTCAAGAGTGATGATGCAGAGGAACTGAAAGAATCTTGGTGAACCTGGAAGATGTACTGAGCCAAATGGACTGGATGGAATCAGGGGCATAGTTAGGTGGGGCCACGGGGGTATGGGCCCCCACAGATTAAGCCATGTCCCCCTCTACTTTTGACACCCCGCCACCAACCCTCCCCCGCCACTTTGGACCCCCTCCCTCAGCCGTCGCCGCCACCACCAGGTACCATTGCTGGGGGGGTTGCCAACCCCCACCAGCCGAAGTCTTCTTCAGCGCCGGTCGACTCCGGTGCCTTCGTTGATTATCTGTTTCTGACTCCTGATGTCCTGCGTGCACGTCCTGCAAGGGGCTACATACAGGACGTGCATGCAGGATGTCAGGAGTCAGAAACAGATCATCAGCGAAGGCGCCGGAGTCAACCAGCGCTGAAGACTTCGGCTGTTGGGGTTTGGGGACCCCCGCCAGCAAAGGTACCTGGCAGCGGTGGTGGCAACAAGGGAGGGTTGGCGGCGGCGGGGGCTGGCGGCAGGAGGAGGGTCCAAAGTGGCGGGGAGGGGTCGGCAGCTGGGCTAAACTGTACCCCCCCCCCCCACCTTGGGCTCTGGATCCCTCTCCCGCCGAGATCTGGCTACACCCCTGGATGGAATACATCCAAGGGTACTCAAAGAACTCAAACATGAAATTGGCCAATGTGACGCCTATTTTTAAAAAGGGTTCTAGGGGTAATCTGGGAAATTACAGACCGTTAAGCCTGACGTCAGTGCTGGGCAAAATAGTGGCAACTATGATAAAAATAAATTTACAGAATACGTAGACAAACATGGTTTAATGGGACAGAGTCAGCATGGGTTCAGCCAAGGGAAGTCTTGTCTCACCAATTTGCTTAATTTCTTTGAAGGCGTGAATAAACACGTGGACAAAGGTGAGCTGGTTGATGTAGTGTATCTAGATTTTCAGAAAGCTTTTGATAAAGTTCCTTATGAGAAACTCCAAAGAAAATTAAAGTCATGGGCTAGGAGGCAAGGTTCTGCTGTGGATTAGGAATTGGTTATTGGACAGAAAACAGAGGTTAGGGTTAAATGGTCATTTCTCTCAATGGAGGAGGGTGAATAGTGGAGTGCCGCAGGGATCGGTACTGGGACTGATGCTATTTAACATATTTATAATGATATGGAAATTGGAATGACAAGTGAGGTGGTTAAATTTGCAGATGACACAAACAAGGTTGTTAGGGAATTGGAAGACTGGGCAACCAAATGCCAGATGAAATTTAATGTGGACAATTGCAAGGTGATGCACATTGGAAAGAATAATCCAAATCATAGTTACCTGATGCTAGGGTCCACCTTGGGGGTCAGCACTCAAGAAAAAGATCTACGTGTTGTTGTAGATAATACGCTGAAATCTTCTGCTCGGTGTGCGGCGGTGACCAAAAAAACAAACAGGATGCTACCGTGTTTCCCCGAATATAAGACACTGCCTTATATTAATTTTTGCGCCCAAAAAGGCGCTAGGTCTTATTTTCAGGGGATGTCTTAATATTTCGAGGAAACACGGTTGGCCCGCCCACCTTCCCTCCGTTGCTCCTGCAACTACCGGTAACCCCCCACCCGAGGTCGCCCCCCCACCCGAGATGGCGCTCCCACCCGAAGTCGCCGGACCCCACCCCCCTCCGTCGCTCAGAAAACCTGAACTTAAGCCTCCTTTCACTTTCCTTCCAGTTCGCAGGAGCAGCAGGGCAGGGCAGGCCTCTCCTTCCTTCCGAGCCCCACCCTCGCCTGACGTTACGTTACGTCAGGCGAGGGCGGGACACGGAAGGAAGAAGTGGCCTGCCCTCCTACTGCTGCTGCTTGCTGCGAACTGGAAGGAAAGTGAAAGGAGGCTTAAGTTCAGGTTAGTTTCGGAGCGACAGAGGGGGTTGGGGTCCGGCGACTTCGGGTGGGGGCGCCATCTGGGGGGGGGGGCGACCTCAGGTGGGGGGTTAGTTTCAGAGCGACGGAGGGGGGGCCCGGCGATCTGGGGGGGGGGGGACCCTACTTACCGGGAAAAGAAAAACTTTGCTAGGCCTTACTTTCGGGGGAGGCCTTATATTTTCTAAGGGCACCAAAAACCTCGGTAGGTCTTATTTTATGGGGATGCCCTATTTTCGGGGAAACACGGTAGGAATTATTAGGAAAGGGATGGTGAATAAGACCGAAAATACTATAATGCCTCTGTATCGCTCCATGGTGCGTCTGCACCTTAAGTATTGCATTCAGTTCTGGTCACCGTATCTCAAAACAGATATAGCGAAAAAGAAAAGGTTCAAAGAAGAGCGACCAAAATGATAAAGAGGGTGGAACTCCTCTCATATGAGGAAAGGCTAAAGAGGATAGGGCTCTTCAGCTTGGAAAAGAGACAGGGGAGTGGAGGAGTGGCCTAGTGGTTTGAGTGGTGGACCTTGGTCCTGGGGAACTGGGTTCAATTCCCACTGCAGGCACAGGCAGCTCCTTGTGACTCTGGGCAAGTCACTTAACCCTCCATTGCCCCAGGTACAAATAAAGTACCTGCATATAATATGTAAGCTGCATTGAACCTGCTACAAGTGGGAAAACACAGGGTACAAATGTAAAAAAAAATATATACAATTGAGGTCTACAAAATCTTGAGTGGTGTAGAAGTAAATCAATTTTTTATTCATTCCAAAAGCACAAAGAATAAGGGACACTCGAAGAAGTTACACTGGAATACATTTAAACAAAAAGGAGGAAATATTTTTTCACTCAACAAATAGTTAAGCTCTGGAACTCTTTGCCGGAGGATGTGGTAACAGCAGTTAGCGTATCTGGGTTAAAAAAAGTTTTGGACAAATTCCTGGAGGAAAAGTCCGTAGTTTGCTATTGAGACAGGCATGGAGAGGCAGCTGCTTGCCCCGGGATTGGTAGCATGGAATGTTGCTAATAATTGGGTTTCTGCCAGTTACTTGTGACCTGGCTTGGCCACTGTTTGGAAAGGGGATACTGGGCTAGATGGGACCATTAGTCTGAGCCAGTGTGGCTACTCATGTTCTTTCAGGAAAGAAGGGGATGTGTCTAGCTGGTAAAGCACCAATCTGCAAGACAGCGAAACTGCTGGGATGTAAGTTTAAATCTTGCTGCTCGACCATTACCAATTTAGTTGGCCCTGAGCAAGCCCTGGTGTTCTGATAAGTTATGTTTGTTTTGTTGTTGTTTGTTTTACTTATCCTTACATATTCTGGTCATCCTTTATGTTTTCATTGTTTCACTGTAATTTTGCAACACTGATACTTCCTCATTAGTATCTGTAGGATGGGTTATTTTAGTTTTAGTAGGTGCATCACCTCGTTTCTCCTTTGCTTGGGTTATCAATAGAAATCAAACAAAAAAACATGGAAAAGAAAATAAGATGATACCTTTTTTATTGGACATAACTTAATACATTTCTTGATTAGCTTTCGAAGGTTGCCCTTCGTCTTCGAAAGCTAATCAAGAAATGTATTAAGTTATGTCCAATAGAAAAGGTATCATCTTATTTTCTTTTCCATGTTTTATTTGTTTGATTTCTATTGATAACCTTAAGAGTAGACTAACACGGCTACCACACTCCTTTGCTTGGGAAAGGCAGTTAAGCAAATTTTTCAACAAAATAAGCTAATTTTTCAGCTGTATTTCAGTTTTTCCAGCCATAGTAGTAATATTGCTTTGTTCCTCCCTGCCTTTTCTCTTTTAGCAGATTTAAAATTTTTGAGTAAGTGGAAGCATAGAAAATAAATGCAGAGGATCTAGCAGTCAGCATTGTTTTCACAATTGTGAAGCTGTGTCACTGTCTGCCATCCCCTTCCCTCATGACTGATATTCCTGTAGTTTCTGGACAAGAAGAAAAATCATGTAAAGTCATACAAAGAGAAACATTTGCAAATATGTGGAACTTTGAGATCACGAGAGTAGACTGAAAGTTCAAGCAATGTCCTTAGCTTGGCTGTTCCTTTTGATTATTCTATACTTAAAAGGGCTTTGGACATATGTTGTAATAAACAAGTTCTGAAGGCTCCATGGCCTAATCAAACATTGAACTAGATTGAGAGAAGGAAAGGGGAGAGAAATCTTGTACGTCTGTCTATCTGAGATGGTAAAGTGTTAATCAAGAAGCAGCAAATTGCCCTGAATATCAAGAGCTGTCTTAACTAGTGGTCACTCTGTAAGGCTGGTAGCTGGGATATATCCTTTGTAGTGCCAACAGGTGAAACTGAGCAGACAGGATTGGTCCGTCAGTCTTTTTCTGCCATCATCTACTCCACTGCATGTGTCAACAAAACAATACAAGAAAAGACAAAGAAAAGAGATGTCTCACAAGGGAAGCAAAAATGGTGGCAATTAACAGTGCGAGGACTCGAGAAGTGCCATGTTGAGTCACACCAATGACCCATTGAAATCAGCATCCTATCTCCAACAGGGGACAATCAGGGACAGAAGTCAGTATAACATTTATTAGCCACTGCTCATCCCTGGAATAAGCCCTGAGAAATGGATCTACTCTTTGCATTCTGCTGGGTACTTGCAAGGATTGTTGGGCTGCTAGGCTCGATGGACCTTTTGTCTGACCCAGCTTGGCACATCAAAAAACAAACACACAAGTTTTATAATGTGTTAAGAATTTAATATTTAAACTTAAAAGTAGCAGCAGCGTCCTTTCTCACTGGTTTCCAGAATGGAGTGGTCCTAGAGCCTAGAAACCCTCCAACCCCCACCCCCTTTCCCAGTTCCCTATGGCCTATCCAGTTTGCCCATTCATACCATCTACTATCCCTTCCTCTCCCTTAGAGATCCTATGTGCTTGTTCCAAGCTTTCTTCAATTCAGATATAGTACAATCTTCATCTCCATCACCTCCACTGAAAGGCAGTTGTGCACCTGCTACATGAGAACTACATACATGTGCACTCCAAGATCCCTGCTTACTAAGGTGCGTTAGTGTTTTTAGCGTGCCAACCATGTAGCCGCCTATAGGGATATTGTAGGCACGTAAATGGTTAACGTGCCTACATGGTTAACGCGCGTTAAAAATGTTTAATGCAGCTTAGTAAACAGAGTCCTTAGGGCCGAGTCACCAACAGCATTAAACATTACAATGCCAGAAAAATAGAGACACTGCCTGGGTAAGATATCAGCTATCAGAAACATTGAAATTCTTTGGGCATCTACACACTAAATCATTTTAACTCTACTTAGATGAAGCCATGATTGGTCCTTTGGCTTGGCCATTCCAGTGTCAGGCATCTAACTGCCGTGCACAACCTTTGAAAAAACTGGTCCCAAGATGTTTTGTTCACTTCTGCCAAAACATCTCTGGGACCTGGGATACCTTTTATTAGACCAACCTTCCAACAGTGTTACTCACGGGCTTTTGAGAGCACACTGATTTCTGCTTCAGCTGCCCTAAAAACTGTGTGATCTCAAAGACTTATGCAGTTCAATTTTGGATAAAAGTTGCACCAGTACAATAAATCACAGCCTGCTGAAAATCTATTTTCCTCTTGGACCAGCATGGCTACTAGAGTCCAACTCAATGCCACACTCAATACAGGTGACATACCAAGGACAAATCAACTTTTCCTACTAACCCTCCACCTAACACGTGTCCATGGCAAAGAAGGTAATACAAGTCAAGCTAGTCTGTTGGGTTACTGTGGAAGCCACAAGATACAGGAGCGAGCTGCAGTGAGCTCTTGAACTTAAAAAGGAAAAGCTGTAGGAGGGCAGAAAAAACTCTTCTAAAAAGTAGTCATTTCCCTCCTTTCCAGTGATATCGAGAAATAAGAATAAAAATACGATGACACAATATCATCTATCAAAATAAAAAAACACAGCATCAGCAAATAAAAAAATAATGCAAAGCTCACTTCTCCCACTGTGACCCTGAACAAGTGATTTTATCTCCCTTTGCCTCAGGTACCACTTAGACTGTAAGCTCTTTGGGGAAGGCACCCGAACAGCAGTGTCTAGCAGCGTTACAGAAATGATAAGTAATCCTTTTTTCTTCTCAGCTCAAGTCCACTGGGTGGTTTGTGAGGTGTTTCCCCTCTACCCCCCCCCACCCCATCATTCACCCTTTACCTCTTACCATGGGGGGTGAGCCACAGTGAACCGTCTCTGCATTCGGTTGTTACGACTCAGCAAGAGCTTCCTGAAAAACAGGGGCGAGTTGCGAGGGGAGCTCTGTGGCGAACTTCGGGGTGAACTCTTAGGAGAATTGGAGGGAGAAATCCATAACGAGCTCCTGAGCGGAGGGGCTGCTGGTGTGGAGGTCAACATCTTGGGAGAGGGGCTTCTTTTCCCCTCTGCCTTTTCTCCAGCAGGCAGCATGATCAGATGCTTTTCCTTCAGCCGGCCTCCTCCAGCAGTAGGTGTATAGGTTTTGGTTTTTTTTTTTTTTCTTCTTTCAAACTACGAAACCCCGCTCGCAGCAAATCAAAGTTTCCAAACTATGGAAATCCAGCAGGTGAGCTAAAGTCTTGGCATCTTCAGTTTTTTTCCTCAGGGCAGAAATGTTCACTCCTGCAGGCTGCAGGAATGCACTGCACCCGTTCCCCTGTTTTACAGATAAAGTGTTGCTGCTGTGCAGGGGGGCAGACGCAGAGGAATCTGGTCCCCAGGCCTCACAAAATAGCCTCGGCATATGGCTACGAGCAAAGGATGAGCTGCTGCCCAGGATCTCTTGCAAACCAATGCTGCCGTCTCCTCTCGGGGCTTAATTCTCCCTTCCATAGGGCATTTTCTCAATGTCATCTGGAGCCGGTCCCAGAGCTTACTTATTCTTGGGTTACTAAGAAGTTTTGTGCTGGTCTGTTCCGTGTTGAACTTCTTCCCTCCCTCTTCCGAAGTTAACGTGAAAAAGAAAATGCTCCTCGGTCGGTGCTGTCTGCTAATAACCTTCTCATACTTTCTCAAGATGCCTGGTTATGAAAGAAACAGACGCTTACCTCTCCTCCCCTTTCCTCCTTCTTGCCAACATAAACTTGACATGTTATATCACCTTTAAACCTTGAAAAGAAGTAGCACAAGATACACCTAGGCTAAGTGCAAGGGTCTCGCTCACTTTAATTCTGATAATGTAGTTAGCTACTTAAAAAGAAAACTTTCAAGATAACCATTTTTCAAATTTGAATTCTGCAGTTCTCTTCCTCGGGAACTGGACTGGAGGCATTTGATACTGTTGCAAGCTCCGCCTCCTTAGCTCAGTGAAATTATTAAAAAAAAACAAAAAAAATGGGGTGCTTTCTTTCTGATCGTCATCAGGACTCCACTATCCAAACACAAAACCTATACTGGTATAGTGTTATCAGGCAATTAGCCAAAGAAAAGACTCCGGGGGAAAAGGCTGAACTTAAAACTATTTTTAATTGTAAAGCCAATCAGAAATAGAGCAAAGAAAAAAGAATGGAGACCTGGGAGTAATACTGAGAAACAGCCAGTGGCATGTTGAGGAAACAGAGTAACTAAACTTAAGATAAAAACAACACAGGACATGTTGAGATTTGTGATGGCAGCACACCACAACTTGGATACAATTCAGAAAACTTGTTTAACTGAATTCTGTGGTTTGAGTTACTCTCTGGGATTAAAAGCTTTTGCATTATAGAAGCCAAATGGCTGCCCTGTCTCAGATTCCTCCTGCACATGCTTTCACAGACACTTCCTGAAGGTCTACTGCTCAAAACTATTATTATTTCCAGAGTTTAGCATATTATTGACAATCTGGACTTTATTTCCCTCCCCCCCCCCCCCCCCCCCCACCACAAGCAAATCTGGCACATAACTACTGGTCTCCTGAATAAATTTACAACATGCTGAACTAAATGTGCAAATATCCAGAAACAGAAAAAGAACCCTTTTCCTCTCCAAAAAGAACACTCCCTCTGTCTAGTATGATTTGGGGGACTAAATCTAATGAAAAGTGTGATGGGGATGGGCACTTAAGATCCTGCTCCAAAGAAGCACTCTCAGACTAGGAGTAAAAGCCCTGTCCCAAAAGATGTTCCAAAACAGCTGAGTGTTTACTTTGTGGCTGAAAATAGTTTCAGTCATCTACATGTGGGTGCTGAACTTGCCTCACTGGACCTGGCACTGCCTAATTTTTTGGGATCCTAAATTTAGGCATCATTGGAGGAGGGGGAGAAGAGATTTTTTAATTATTATTACTTTTTTATAGGAAGATCTAGGCTTCTAGGGGCCCCTTTTACCAAGCTGCAGCAAAAGGGGGTCTGCGCTGGCATCGGCACTTGTTTTTCATGTGCATCGAGGCCCCCTTTTACTGCAGCGGGTAAAAGGGAAGTCTCTCTTTCCTGCAGGAAATGACCACGTGGCAAGTAAAGCACTTGTCACGTGGCCATTTCGGGGGGGGGGGGGAGCCCTTACTGCCACCTATTGAGGTGGCGGTAGGAGCTCCCGCACTAACCCGGCGGTCATAGGAGCCAACTTTTCAAAATGATTGGGGGTGCTGAATTTTTTTTTTTTACAGGTGGTGCATTTCCCCCTCCCCTCCCCCCTCCCCCTCCCTCCCTCCACCTCCCTCCCAGTTCCAGGCCCCTCTCCCTCTCCTCTCTCTCCCTCCCTCCCTCCCAGTTCCAGGGTCCTTCCCCCCCCTCCAAATTTTAAAAGTCATCTATTTTACCTCGTCGAGGTTAGGGTGGCAGCAGCGATAAAAAACATGCAAGCTCGGCTCAGTGCTTAGTTGTTTTCCTCTCTCTCTCTCTCTCTCTCAGCTCTGGTCCCGCCCTTGCGGAAACAGGAAATGAGGGCGGACCAGAGCTGAGAGAGAGAAGGGAAAACAACTAAGCACCAAGCCGAGCCTGCATGTTTTTTACCGCTGCTGCCGCCCTAACCCCGACAAGGTAAAATAGATGACTTTTAAAATTTGGTGGGAGGGGGCCTGGAACTCGATGGGAGGAGGGAGGGAGGAAACAAACTTCTGGTGGGTGAAATATTGGGGGTTCTCGAGCACCCACAGCACCCACGGAGTCGGCGCCTATGCCGGCAGTAACTAGGCAGCGTGCGGCACTGCCCGATTACTGCCGAGTACACTCCAGCGCTACAAAAATATATTTTGTAGCGTTGGATATGATGGTGTGCTAGGGGTGGGAAGTACCGCCGGGCTGTTGCGGTAGCCTGATGGTACTTCCTGTTTAGCGAGCGGTATGCCCACATTGGGCTTACCGCTGCTTAGTAAAAGGGGCCCCTACTTAGGCAGAGCCAGTACAAGGGTATAACACATCCTCGGCAAAACTTCAGCCGTGCCAGAGGCGTAGCCAGGTTGAGGGCCTGGGAGGAGCAGAAAGCCGACTGCTGCCAGAGCTGGCGCTTATTTTAAAAGCAACAGATTGCGTGAAAAATAGGCACCAGTGCCGCTAGAAGTGCGTTTGCGGGAGCGGCCACTCCCCTGGCAACCCACCTAGCTACGCCTCTGGCTGTGCCCCCCCCCCAATTATTTTTCATGCATCTAGGCCTGTGAGATTTTCTTAATCAACAATCGTTATTCCAAGCTCACCCATCCCAGTACAATCCTGTAAAAATGCATAAATGAGATTCACATTTTAAAATATTAAACTCTGTTTTGTACGTACACACATAAGTGAAATTTCCAGAAGCTATTTGAAAATCATCCAACTTCTCTATGGGTAAAAATATGTGCTGATAGTTTCTGGTTATCAGGGGGTTGATATTCAGCCAGCAGTGGTGAGCATTTTTTTAAAAACGCCACTGGCGTTCGAATGCTGGGCTATGTCCAGGCACCAGCACTGAATATCTGGATTATATCTTTTATATGGTAAATATTCAGCACAACTGCCTAAGCGACACCATATCGAGATAGGACTTACTCTTAAGCAGTCCGATTAAGTGCTGAATAACCACTTAAGTGCTGAATCCTCCCCTAGATCGCTCCCAAAATAGCCAGCTTTGAGTTTAGTAGGGTGTGGTGATAGTCAGTGCCACTAAATATCAGTGGATAGCCTCAAACAAGCCACTTAAATGCTTTAAACCTTGTGATATTAATAATATAAATAAATAAATAATAATAATAATAATAAATATGATGATGATGCCACCAGCTTTTCCTACAAGAGCACGCAGCTATGGAATGCACTACCAACAAATCTGAAATCAATTAACAAAATCACTAACTTTCGCAAATCTCTGAAAACCTCTCTCTTCAACAAAGCTTATCACGAGAATCCATAGCTTAACTATAACACTTCACCACTCCACCGTATTCTGAATGACGCCTTTCGATAACTGTCTGCTTAGTTCTTCTATGTTATCCTTGATCTCACTCTGTTACCAACTGTATCTTCTACCCTGGAATGGCGATGCCATAACAGGTCTTTGTAAGCCACATTGATCCTGCAAATAGGTGGGAAAATGTGGGATACCAGTGCAATAAATAAATAAATAAAATGATTTGCTTTGAATATCGACCCTCCAGGATCTATTTTGCTGTGACTGCAGCTACTCCTCTCAGAAACTGCCACCCTAGGTAACTGCCTAGTTTACCTAATACTTATGCCATTCCTGAAGTTGGGTGGGGGGGAGGTCGCAAGATCTCTTGAATATTGGCTTTGTTGCCCTGATAAAGCCACCACTTTTCTGATCTGGTCAGGTTGTGAAAAGTGGCTTCAAGATTTCAAAGCACGGTTGGCAAAATGGCCCCATTTTTCAGAATAGCAGATCCAGGCATTGATTTTACCTCACTGTGGGTCTGGAGGTGGTGTTCTATTTTATTTTTATTTTTTTTAGCAAACGCTCATTAACTACAACTCAAGTATGCATCTGGACAAACCCAGGACTAGATCAGCCTGTTCTGCCTGACCTGAGGACTGAGGTGAAGTGACAACCTTGCACCTTCAGGATAATTACTAACAGAAGGCCTCCGTGAGGCCACATGAAAGGTCAGGGGCGCCACCTTGTGGCTTTTGTTTTTTAGGCAGTGTCTGCAGCACTGGAACCTGAAATCCTATGATTCACCAGGGGAGCTGTGGAAACCCATTCCCTCCAGCAACCTTCCAGCATTATTCATTCTGAGCTGTTTCCACAAATATGTCATCCCAGTAACATTTGTCCAGAACAAATGCGGGCTCCAGGTTTGGTAATTATAGTGTTGGGAAAATGATAAACAGGAAGCTGAGATGGTTACAATAAACAGACCTCTCAAGGCCTTTTCCAGCCAAGGCTAACTACAGCATAGGGTGTGTAGGTGGAAAGCCAGAAGAGAGCTTTTGTGAAGATTTTAAAACAAATAAAAGTCAGGCTCGATCTTATTAGTTACCAAGATTCTTCCAACACTGAGCTGCCAAGTGACCCAGTTTCTGTAGGAAACTTTTGGGTCAATCCTGATTTTCAGACCTTTTCTACCTTTGCCATCCCCTCCCCCATGAAGTATTTTTGGCACCTTCCATGCTAATTTCAAAAGCGGAAGTAGCAGGAACATGCACTGTGATGCAAGTACAAAATCCTAGACTGGCTAAATAATAATAATAATACTAAAAGTCTCCCTCTGGGAACCAGGTCGCTTATAATAGAAGGGACCAGTGCAAGGAGGTTGGGCTGGAGAAGGATCAGAGGTCTGCTGAGTGTGACCTGTCTATACAAGGGCTTTCTCTGCTCCTCACAGCAACCCTCATTACTGTAGTACTGTATTCACCTGCAGAGCCCAGCCTCTTTAAAGTCAAAGCAAATATCACTGGGGCCTAAGGCAGCTCAGAGCCAAAGCCTTTAATATAACAGGGCTACCAAAACCTGTCCTGGGGACGACCCCACAGCCTTAGGTGCCAACTAGGAGGACTCTGGAGTCGATACACCAAACCTTTGAATCCAATTCCTTTATTTTTCTACCGTTTGACTCAGACTCTTACTGATATTAGGCTTTAAGTTTTTTTGTTCTTGATCTAAAGTACTAGTAAATATAACTTTAGATCCAGGACAAAAATAAGTATAACACTAGGAAAAAAGGCCTGTTTCTGGAAGAAATGAAACGGACGCTAGCAAGGTTTTCCTCAGAGTGTGTATGTTTGAGAGAGAGTGTGTGTGAGAGTGACTGTGAGAGAGAGAGAGTGAATGTGCGAGTGTGTGTGTGTGGTGACAGGAGAGAGGTGAGACTGGATGCGAGTGTGTCTGTGAGAGAGAGCGAGTGTGTGTGAGATTGAGAGTGTGTGCCAGGGTCGCCCCCCTCCCTCCGAGTTCCAGGGTCGCCCTCTCCCTCCTCTGAGTTCCAGGGTCCCCCCTCCCTCCGTTCCAGGGTTGTCCCCTCCCTCCCTCCCTCCGAGTTTCAGGGTCCATCCCTCCCTCCAAGTTTCAGGGTCCACCCCTCCCTCCATCTGAGTTCCAGGGACCCCCTCCGTCCCTCCCTCCCAGTTCCAGGGTCGTTGTCCCTCCCTTCCAGTTCCAGGACCCCCCCTACGAATTTTAAAAGTCACCTTCACTTACCTCGTTGGGGTTTACGTCGGCCGCCAGCAGCAGTAAAAGGCGTGCAGGCTCGGCCCTTCTCTCTTTCTCAGTTCTGGTCCCGCCCTAATTTCCTGTTTCCGCAAGGGTGGGACCACAGAGAGAGAGAGTAGGGCCGAGCCTGCACGCGTTTTACTGCTGCTGCCGTTCGCCGTAACCCTGACTTGGTAAGTGAAGATGACTTTTAAAAATTGGAGGGAGGGGGCCTGGAACTGGAAGGGAGGGAGGGAGGGATGACGACACCCTCATGTGTGTGACGTCGCATGTGACGAACCAGGAAGTACGCTAACGTCACAACAGGAGATGGATACAGCGTTACAGGCAGCACGAACCCTACAACCCTTCACTGCCATGGAGTCAGCTTCAGAACATTGGAGGTGCTTTTTTATTATAGTAGATGATAAATTTACCATATTATAATGTTTTTTTAATTTGAAAGCTAGAGTCAGAGTCAGTATATTTTTACCAACTCCAACTCCAACTCCACTCAAAATTCCATCTGACTTCTACTCCGATTCCACAGAACTGGTGCCAACCTCTAATCTAATATCTTTTCGATTTCTCTCTCACTACTAGGCTGTCCTTTCAATTTACTGGAGTTCGAGTTTCCTCCTTTTTATCTGTTTTGTTGCATTATAACAAGTTCTCACGACATACAAACATAGGCAGTCAGGTTTTCAGGGTCTCCATAATGAATGCACATGAATTAAACTTGTATATATTGTGACTCCAGTGTATGTAAATTTGTCTCATGTGTATTCATTGCAGACCTTGAAAACCCTTCTGGTGTGCCTAGAACAGGTTTGGAAAGCCCTGAACCAGGTGGGAGCTTCATGCAAACCACAAGGTTAAAGGGATACGGCTAACCCTTGAAAGAAGTTTGTGTGGCATGGTTCGGGTAGCCAGGTGGTTCTAGATTTCAACGTGTGGATCCATTCTGGGGTTTCTCTCATTGCATGCAGGGACTTATAGTCTTGTTTTCCTCAGGGAACACAACAAAAATCAGAACAGCAAGTCCCTGCATACAATAAGAGAAACCCCAGAACTGGATTCACTTGGAAAGCAAATCTGGAGCAATACAAATAAAAAAAATCATGAAGTACTGCTAATTCCCAGTAAATTTTTATTACAAAAAAGAGCTTCAATACTCTACAGCATGTCAGTTTTCCCATGGCAGATAGTAATACCCATGAGATATAAATTAGTTTTAACTATATACATACTGTTTATCTTTAAAAAATTAAAGTATATACTAAATCAATTCTTTCTTTTTAATTTTTGAAAAGTGTTCAGTTCACACGTCAGTCATAAATAAAAGTGACTGGCTGAGTAGAGAACCATCATCGCACTTTGGCATTCTCAATATTAGGAGACATTGAGGGGCATAATCGAACGCGAACGCCTATCTCCATGGGCGTCTATGTCCGAAAATGGGTACGTGAAGAGGCGGGACAGACCATATTTTCGAAAAAATGGACGTTTTTGAGCTGGGCGTTTGTTTTTTTTAGCGATAATGGGAACTAAAAACGCCCAGCTCAAAAACGCCCTAATCCGAGCCATTTGGTCTTGGGAGGGGCCAGGATTCGTAGTACACTCGCCCCCCTGATATGCCAGGACACCAACTGGGCACCCTAGGTCAGTGCAGTGGACTTCAGAAAAAGCTCCCACATGCATAGCTCCTTAATACGGGTGCTGAGCTCCAAACCCCCTCTCCCAAAACCCACTACCCACAAATGTACAACAATACCATAGCTCTTAGGGGTGAAGGGGGCACCTACATGTGGGTACAGTGGGTTTTGAAGACCTCCCATTTACCAGCACAAGTGTTACAGGTGGGGGGGGGGATGGGCCTGGGGCCACCTGGCTGAAGTGCACTGCGGTATCCACTAAAAGTGCTCCAGGGACCTGCATACACGCAGGCCTCTAGGACTGGTTGCTGCTATATAACATTGGCACACCAGTTGACACCTGAAGACTAATCTCTCCGAAAACGTCCTTTATTGGAATAACCGCCTTTACTCACAGTTAACTGCAGATCAGAGGTTGTGCCCCACTGGCAACGAGTCTTCCTGGTACTGAGATGAGCAGTAGGTCAGAGCTGGCAGAATGCTGTACAATGCCCTCTTTCAGCCATATTCAAGGGAAGAACTAAGTTGTCTAATGTGGCTAACACAGGAAAGGGAACTAAAACTGGCTTACAAAAATGGCCACTACCGCATGGACTACAACAGGAAACACAACAGGGCACACTCTGACCCAGTAGGGGGAAAAGCACCATGGGAGAAAAGCCTACCAACTACCAACATCGTGAGACTGTAACACAAGCTAATGAAATCACGGAGCCCAATACCCTACACCCACCACAATGCAATGCTGATGTGACCCTGTAGTGCACCCGAGAGCCACATCTGACCAGGGAAAGGCTGTGACAGGATCAAACACATTCTGTTGTCATGGAGGTGGGTACAGCATTTGAGGCTGGCATAGAGGCTGGAAAAAAAGTTTTTAAAGTGGGTTTTTTTTTGGTGAGAGGGGGTTAGTGACCACTGGGGGAGTCGGGGAGGTCATCCCCGATTCCCTCCAGTGGTCATCTAGGCAGTTGGAGCACTTTTTTGGGACTTGTTCGTGAAAACAAAAGGGTCCAAAAAAGTGACCCAAAATCGCGGTAAAAATGCCTTTTTTTTTCGATTATCAGCTAAAGACACCCATCTCTCCTCGGCTGATAACCACGCCCCAGTTCCGCCTCCGACACGCCCCTGTCAACTTTATTCGTTTTCGTGACGGAGTGCAGTTGGAACGCCCAAAATTGGCTTTCAATTATACCGATTTGGGCACCTTTGCGAGACAAACGTCTATCTCCCGATTTAGGTCGCACTATAGGCGTTTTTCTCTTTCGAAAATAAACTAGATTATGTTCTCCCTTAACCATAAATCTATGGATTAAGCAACATCAAAAATGCAGATTCTTACGTAAAGATGACCATTAGAATAGCAAATAGAACAATTATATCACCCAGCTGTTATTGTTAGCTGATATTAAACTGACTATTTCAAAATACAAAGTGATCATTTCAAAATGGATAATATCCCAATCAAAGTTTAGTCCAATAATAAGTCATTGCATTACTGCTTTACGAAAAGACCATCAAAAGAAATGTCACTAATAGTCAGAATAGCAGGGATTGCTATCTCGCCTTTGAAAGTCTTATCAACAAATACGATGGTAAATTACTTATCTGTAACTGTTAGTAGTTTGCCAAAGTGGTGAAGCTGTTCCAGGCTCAATCCAGTGTGTAGTCCCCCATAACAATGTCACAAATCAAATGGGAACTCCAACCACAATTGATTAGAATAGCGTCTAATCAATTGTGGTTGGAGTTCCCATTTGATTTTGTGACATTTCAAAAATTAAAAAGAAAAAATTGATTTAGTATATACTTTAATTTTATTTAAAGATAAACAGTATGTATATAGTTAAAACTATGTACATACTGGAGGAGTGGCCTAGTGGTTAGGGTGGTGGACTTTGGTCCTGGGGAACTGAGTTTGATTTCTGGCACAGGCAGCTCCTTGTGACTCTGGGCAAGTCACTTAACCCTCCATTACCTGCTGCATTGAGCCTGCCATGAGTGGGAAAGCACAGAGTACAAATGTAACAAAAAAAAACCAACTAATTTATATCTCATGAGTGTGAAGATAAACAAGAGGTATAATTGAAAATGTGAATATTCCCTATTTCTATATAATTTGAGATAGTAATACCCCACAGCAACAGAGGATATTTGTAATACCCCACAGCAACAGAGGATATTTGTATTTATTCCCAGCAGAGCTCTAGGGTGACCATCTTAGAAAAAGTCATACCTTATTCCACATTTACTAGATCTGATTAGATTTTTTTAAAAAGTTTTGCTCACACCTTTTTCAGTAGTAGCTCAAGGTGACTTCATTTCAGGTACACTGGATATTTCTCTATCACAGGAGAAGCAACAGAGAGGTAAGTGACTTGTCCAAGATCACAAGGAGCAGAAGTGGGATTTGAACTGACCACCTCTGGATGATCAAGACTGGTGCTCTAACCACTAAGCCACTCCTGTTGATGATCAGCTTCAGTCCTCAAAAGCCAAAACACAGGTCTGATTTTCAGGATAACCAGAATTAATATTTATGAGGTTTGCATGCCTTGCCTTCTCAGCAGGGCTGTCATTAAGGGGTGGGCAAGCTGGGCAACTGCCCTGCGCACCAAGCCTTATGGATGTCACAGTGCCCTTGTGAATCAGGCTTGAGTCTGCAAATATGAAAGCCCAACAGGTAAAGCAGGCACCAAAAGCAATCCTTGACCAGAGCACCATTTTCTCCAGCAATTGCCCTGCTCCAGATCATGGAAATATATTTAATTCATTCATCACTCCTGGGCTACAATGTTACAAATGTTGTACTGTGGATAGACCATGGTGTAATATCCAAGAACAGAACTGTTCCCTGCTCCCTGGAGAAGTTGAACATAAGCATCAAAACATTGGCATACTGGGGCAGACCAAAGGTCCATCAAGCACAGTATCCTGTTTCCAACAGTGGCCAATCCAGGTCACAACTACCTGGCAAGATCCCAACATAGTAAAACAGATTTTATGCTGCTTATGCTAGAAATAATCAAAAATTAGAAAAATGGCACCGCTCCAGCCTAATTTTATTGAAACATACACAACTAGAAAATGGATGAGCACACCCTGCTGTATGTATCATTATATGATTAAATGGAAGTGTCTCATACAGTCACTCAAGCACCATAGCAGTGTGCTGTATCAAAGCAAACGCTTATGTGACATTTTTTAATCATAGACAACCTCCAACCTCCGATAGT